>NC_135172.1:13170622-14400622 GCF_041146795.1 Maylandia zebra | reverse complement strand
AAAAGTAAACAAAGCTGGGGCATAGAAGCAGAACCGAGTCGTATGTGTGGACGGACAGTAACTGTGTGTATATGTAAGCATTTAAACACTGCAGAGAGTAGAATTAACAGTAACAGTATTGTAGAAATTCATTTCACCGAAACAATAACGTGGCGCACAGTGTGACGCATGCACCAGTTTATTGTATTTCCAGACTTGCTTTCGGCACAATTTACAGTGCACGCTACTCTGTTTTTTGTCAGACTTGAAATAGCCGAAATACCTTCACACTACGGAACTTCTATGGCTCTTCCGTTTGACAATCTCTCCGGCATTGGAACCATCGTCTGTTTTCTCTTCGGTCACGCTCGGTTGATTTTTCTAGTCGGCACACTCATTTCCTCCATTACGCGCTGGCTGCTTCCCAAACAAACACACGTGCGGCTTGGCACTTGTGCTGTACGTAACAAGTCACGCGACGTGACGCTGCGGCTGTGATTGGTTCGGCTCTGCGCTACTTAGTTTGGATTGGCTGACCTTTTTTTTTTTTTTTTTTTTTTATATTTTAAGAGGACAAGAGCGGCGAGGTCTATCGCGATAGCTTAATTTCTCTATCGAGTAAAAGTTATATCGCGATACATATCGTTATCGTTCTATCGCCCAGCTCTAATTTTATAGCACAGCTTTGATGTGTAATTAAAATCTGTAATCACAGGTTAGCCTGTGTTAACAAGCAAAAATGACTCCTCCCCTTCATCTGTACTTAAACAGAATTGTTTATGAGTGCATCCGATATCAGTTTGCAACCTACTCAGTACAAGTCCATTTGGAGACCTGTTGATTTACTCAGGCAGATATGTGACCTTCTTGGACATTAAAAGAACCAAAAAGCGTCTTTCATTCATTCATTTATTAATTTAAACAGTTCTTCATATAGTAACAGTTTGTTCAACAGTGCTTTGGTCTTTTTCAGCCTTTATCAGAGTTTTATGTTATCAGACTATGTGCAGAGGTTGAGCCACAGTTCACTTTCACTTCAGCTTTTTTCCCCCTTTTTCTTAAACCTTCAGTTTGCCTCAAAAACGTCAAAGCTAATGCATTATAACACACTGTTACACAGACGCAGCACATTTAGCTGTGATTGAGGGGAAAAGCTGTTTTTGATGGCCCATTTCTGTGTCACTGCATTTCTTTTTATGAATAATTGGCTGAGGGTCAGTACTCGCTGTTTTGGCAGGAGAAATATTCTTTCAGCTTGCTCCAACATCCCTTGCTTGACGGCCACTAATGCATAACTAGCTGGGTGTAGCAGCTGGAGAGTAAATACACAAAGAAAATGACAGCATCATAACAAACATCATGAATAAACCCTTGATCTGATTCACAATCATATCAACTAAACGATGTCTATTAGTGTGTTAAGATTAGTTTCCCCTGAAAACAAGAGTTCATGTTATGTCAATGATCCTCATACGGAGCACTGGAGGGACTGTAAACCTGACAAATGGCAGCATTCAGTCTTTTTACTTCAGGTGATATTTTTCTTTCTACTAGAAACATAAACGCAACAAGGTTATGACAGCCCCATTTACTGTTAGACGTATTGGCACTTGAGAGGTGGAGGGAAACATACCTGGAAAAGTTGATGGTCAACATCAGTGTGAAAAGGTAATAACTGAATACAGAGAAGATGTACATCTTGTTAAGTAACACAAGAAAAAACGCAGGACTATTTAAAAAAAACAAAACGAATTGAAAGTTACCAACTTGAAGATTAAAACCACCACTATTGCAGAGCAAAATCCCATGTAGATCGCTCAGAACTTTCCAGTGTCCAACATGCCCAGAGGATTGATGTGAATATCTTCGGCGAGCCCTAAGATTCCTGGTCAAAATTTAGCCAGTGATGTGATGCTGCCATATCTGTCAGCCACTGAGTCCATTGCACTTATCTAGACTTTAACAAATATGTGGACAGAAATTCGGGGTCTTAAAAGATGACCCCTGACGACCTTGCTGAAATAGTTACACGTCTGCTGGCTCAATCATCTGGACGCAAGTGCAGGTCGTCCGGTAATTTGGTTTATGGTCAAATATTTGCTTAACTAATGACCCTCACATCAGCTGTACTGTGTGTTTAGCCCTAATTAGCAAATGTTAGTGTTACAGAGGTAGTGTCGTGACATTGTCAGTGTGAGCATGTTAGCAGGGTGATGTCAGCAGTCGGCTCCAGGCACCACCACTGTGCAGCCTCACAGAGCTTGTAGCATGGGTGCTGCAAATGGCCGAACTGAAATCGAAAATGGTGAGCTTAATATAGCCTCAAAAAGGAACTGTAGAGTTGAAAGTTTTCAGACTGTAAAGTTATAAATTACATAATGGGAGCGGTGCTGAAGCAAGGCAGTTTGTGTGCAAACATTGCTGGAGTCTGGCTCTTCACCGCCTTATTCATTGTGCCCTCTTACCGTGTCTCCATGTTGCTCTGCCTCAGTCCCAGAGCACTGCTGCTTTTTGTATCTATAACCTTTAGTAATCTTTGTAAATCTCTGTAACCTTAGTTCAGGTGTGTGTGTGTGTGTCTGATTCCACGTTTGGCCACTTAAAACAATTGTTTTGTTCAGTGCTGTACTGTTTCGCCTCACGTTGAGGCTGGTATCTCAGTTTTCCTTTCTAGACGACCGTGAGCGTCCTCGCAGTCTTCGGACCCCAGAGGCCTCCATCAGCTTGTCCACTCTTACGTGTCTCTCACACACAGACTGCCAAAGACAAACACACAGATCTCCATGGTAACTAGTCCCAGTGTTTTCTCTTTGATCTATGCGTTTCATGTTCTCCAAGCCACGGCGTTTTTTAAAAACGCGTGCGTGCACACGTGTTTGTATGCGCGTGTCTGTGATTTGAGTCGCAGCTTGAGGATATGGTGTAGCTTTGAGACTGCAGCGCAGAGGGAAAAAAAATCTCACCAGGGATTGTCAGGCAGTTGGATGAAGTGATGGGAAGTAGTCAGAGAAAAGATGGTGCGATTAGAAAAGCCTTTGAACTGCTGTGTTGCGGTGATGCACAGATTATTTTAGAGGGAAATCAAGACTACATTTTTTTTGAAGAAGTGACCAAAGCCACATTTCTTTCAGGTGTCCTAATTACACACAACTATGATCAGGATCAGCTAAGCTGGTTTTCAGAGTTAAACTTGTTCACTACTTGTAAAGTAGTATATCCTGCTGGCATCGCTATTTAATTGAGTGGGAAGAGAGGATCAACGCAGCATAGTATCAAAATATCTCGGCCTGGCCATATTGTATTCAATGAACAAAAAAGAAACAAGACAAAACACAACATATAAACCTCAATAAAAAATGTTAAATATTTGTAAAAATATAAAACCATAATATACATAAAATTAGAGCTGGGCGATAGAACGATAACGATATGTATCGCGATATAACTTTTACTCGATAGAGAAATTAAGCTATCGCGATAGACCTCGCCGCTCTTGTCCTCTTAAAAAAAAAAGAAAAAAAAAAAAGGTCAGCCGATCCAAATTAACACTTAGACCCCCGGAGAGCAGTCATTTTGGTTTTCTACCTTAGACCCCTGCGGAGTCATCATTTTGCGTTTCTACCTTTAAAAGCCGGAGAGCAGTCAGTCAAATGCTGGAGTCGTTCATATGTATATTAGGTCGTTACCTAGGAATTCTGGAGGGAGGGGAGTGGGGGTGAGTGATTGAGGGGGTGGGGGAGTGGAGTGTTGCATGATGTCTTGGAAGCGGTTTCGTGCCATAGTTCCAATTATCTGTGGGTTTCCCAGGTTTGCTGACCAGCAGTCATTTACCGATGGAACCCTGTAAACCCCCCGCAAGATGACAATTGCAATAAATGCCATTAGTTCAGGGAGGTCCATGAACCAATGAACATGCTCCATGCACCACTCAGCAGGCCATTTGTAAATATGTGTACAAATGGTTGGTTTTTTGTACTGTTTTCATCAATAAATGTCAGCAACAAAGGACATACACCCATGTGTGTTGATTTCTCCCTAAGATGGCAAACTGAAACACTCCAAGTTGGTGACTTTTGGAGATTTGTTTCCCTGGATGATTGAGAATGCATCAAGATGAAACACAAAAGGAAGCTCACCGCTTTTGTTGCTGCCATAAATGCCATTAGTTCAGGGAGGTCCATGAACCAATGAACATGCTCCATGCACCACTCAGCAGGCCATTTGTAAATATGTGTACAAATGGTTGGTTTTTTGTACTGTTTTTATCAATAAATGTCAGCAACAAAGGACATACACCCATGTGTGTTGATTTCTCCCTAAGATGGCAAACTGAAACACTGAAACACTCCACTCCCCCACCCCCTCAATCACTCACTGAGTGATTGAGGGGGTGGGGGAGCTGCTAAAAGCGGTGAGCTTCCTTTTGTGTTTCATCTTGATGCATTCTCAATCATCCAGGGAAACAAATCTCCAAAAGTCACCAACTTGGAGTGTTTCAGTTTGCCATCTTAGGGAGAAATCAACACACATGGGTGTATGTCCTTTGTTGCTGACATTTATTGATAAAAACAGTACAAAAAACCAACCATTTGTACACATATTTACAAATGGCCTGCTGAGTGGTGCATGGAGCAAGTTTTGGGTGGCTTGCGACCTAAAATCCAAGTACACAGATGCAAAAAAAATCAGGCCACTGTGCGATGTGTTCACTGCTACAGGTACACATGTGGTAAATGCAGACGACAGATACCGTGGCAGTGCCAGGATTGTGAGTGATTGCTGAAAATGTTGAAATGTACTCACTCACTTTTTATCATTATTTGTAAATATGTGTACAAATGGTTGGTTTTTTGTACTGTTTTCATCAATAAATGTCAGCAACAAAGGACATACAAAGGACATGTGTTGATTTCTCCCTAAGATGGCAAACTGAAACACTCCACTCCCCCACCCCCTCAATCACTCACCCCCACTCCCCTCCCTCCAGAATTCCTAGGTAACGACCTAATATACATATGAACGACTCCAGCATTTGACTGACTGCTCTCCGGCTTTTAAAGGTAGAAACGCAAAATGATGACTCCGCGGTCAATTTAGCCAATTTAGCTTCCACTTCCACCATTTGACTGCTCTCGGGTTTTATAGGTAGAAAGGTAGAAGCCTGGGGATGCTAGTGTTAAGTAGCGCAGAGCCGAACCAATCACAGCCGCAGCGTCACGTCGCGTGACTTGTTACGTACAGCACAAGTGCCAAGCCGCACGTGTGTTTGTTTGGGAAGCAGCCAGCGGGTAATGGAGCCAGCGCATAATGGAGGAAATGAGTGTGCCGACTAGAAAAATCAACCGAGCGTGACCGAAGAGAAAACAGATGATGGTTCCAATGCCGGAGAGATTGTCGAACGGAAGAGCCATAGAAGCTCCGTAGTGTGAAGGTATTTCGGCTATTTCAAGTCTGACAAAAAACAGAGTAGCGTGCACTGTAAATTGTGCCGAAAGCAAGTCTGGAAATACAATAAACTGGTGCATGCGTCACACTGTGCGCCACGTTATTGTTTCGGTGAAATGAATTTCTACAATACTGTTAATTCTACTCTCTGCAGTGTTTAAATGCTTACATATACACAGTTACTGTCCGTCCACACATACGACTCGGTTCTGCTTCTATGCCCCAGCTTTGTTTACTTTTTCCCACCGAGGCTTCTAGACTTCTGATTGGCCAACATTTCTGCACGGTTAGGAATCTAGCGCCACCTGCTGCTTTGGCATGTTCATAGCAGCGTTTTCTTTCATTTCTCCCTTTATGTGTGGACGGGATTATTTTTTAAAACGAAAACGGAAAATCTCCGTTTTCAAAAATACCCGTGTACGTGTGGACGTAGCCTCAGTCTCTGACTGGAAGCGCTAATTCATCATTCGGCTTTTGTCAGACTAAAGTAACTGTTAAAACTGTTTGAAAAGCTCAGCTATACAACAAGGAGAGATTGAGAATTTCCTTTTAGTTCTCAGTTTATTTGATATTGACAAAAGTTAGTCAGTTTTGTCTGTTCTTCTGTAAAACAAACTAAGATTTATTTTTAGAATTAATACTTTATTTCTAAGTGGAATTGACAATTTAGTCTGTTTCGTTTGTTCTATTTTGAAACTTAAACGCTTTAGCGGCTGCCTTTTGTGTAGTTTGCAATATTTGCCTTTATTTATCTGAAAAAGTCTCATGTTCCTTAAGTACATCTACCCTGTTGAACTTATTATGGGAAATAAATATTTAAAAACAAGCTGCTGATTATTTCACATTTTACTTGTGAGCAATGGCACATTTAAATCTTACAAATATAGTTATTTGGCTTATATCGTGATAGATATCGTTATCGCCTGAAATGAAAAAAACATATCGTGATATGAAAAAATCTCATATCGCCCAGCTCTACATAAAATACAAAATTACTTAGAAGAAATCAATGAATACACAAACACTTCAGCCAATGCTTCCTCAGACTGGATGAGTAACGGGAACACTCACTGTCGGATCAGTGAGTACTTTCTTAAAAGTGCTTTAAAAGTTTAAACACCCACAGCTACAAACATCTGACTGGGCATAGATATCCTATGAAGGATTCTCATTGCATCATTATATGCAACATGCAGCTTCTGCGTGCTACATTATTTGTAAGATGACCACAAGGGTGCAGTATATAGCACTGTGCGATACACTTTAAATAAAGCCACTGTAACTGGAAGTGAACAAAAGCTGAATTTTCATGCAATAGTATTTGCCTGCACATAGAGCTTACATCGTTATCTGTATATGTCATCATCATCGTTCATTTGCTCAGTAATAACGTGCCCGAGGTATTTCACCTTTTTATGAACGTCAAGAGTATTTTGGGACAGTTTAAACAAAGGTTAAAATTTAGCTGTTCATCCTGCTTGATTCTACATATCAAGATTGCGCTTTTAACAGCATTGTACAGGGTGGGCCATTTATATGGATACACCGTAACAACATGGGAATGGTTGGTGATCTTAAAGTCCTGTTTGTGGCACATTAGTATATGTGAGGGGGCAAACTCCTCAAGATGGGTGGTGACCATGGTAGCCATTTAGAAGTCGGCCATCTTGGATACAACTTTTGTTTTTTCAATAGGAAGAGGGTCATGTGACACATCAAATGTGCAATACTCATCTTAGTTTCAAACGACCTGCCAGTGCGCCCCCCCCCCCCCCCCCCCCCCCCCCCCACACACACACACACACACATACTGTGTGTGTATAAAATTTGATGTAATTTCTAAACAATTAATACAATCTGCACTTCGTGATTGTTTGATTTAATATCCACTCTGGCGCTGTACAGAGACTAAATCACCATAAAAATTAAACAAAATAAAAAATACACCACCACCCAATCCTAATGACACGGTGGGAGTAAAATTACTCTTACATTAGAATTGGACTTATTACATACATGTTACAAGTGTCTTTGAAAAAACAGAAGCACACCTATGACTTGATTTAGTTTAGCTTGTCTTTTGAAGCAGAACGTCTCTAAGGCTACGTTCACACTGCAGGCGAAAGCGCATCAAATCCGATTTTTTTTTTTTACCCTATGCGACCCATATCCGATCATGCTATGACAGTGTGAACGGCACAAATCCGATATTTTCAAATCCGGTCTGGGTCACTTTCGTATGTGGTACTGAATCAGATACATATCCAATGTTTTAGAAAGCGACTGCTGTTTGAACGGTCATGTCGCATTAAATCCGTCTTTTACGTCACCGACACAAGACAGACGCCAATTATCAGCGCCGGAGAAGACATCGCGAACGCTTCCTGGCCATCCAGTGTAGATGTCAGTGAAACTGTTGGGAAGACAACGTTGGAGAAACGTGAACATTTTATTTGTACTGTATAATCTGCAGATTCTGACAGAAATCTGCAACCACCCTTTGAAGCACCGCTCCTCTCTAAAACAGCAATAAGGATCATTAGGCAGGGATAGCTCAGTAGGTAGAGTGGTGGCCCCATGATCAGAAGGTCGGGGGTTCGACTCCACTGAACGGCTACCCTGAGGTACCCCTGAGCAAGGTACCATCCCTACACACTGCTCCCCGGGTGCTGCATTGGTGGCTGCCCACTGCTTCACTGGGTGAATGGGTTAAATGCAGAGGAACTATTTCCCTATGGGGACTAACACATACACATTATTACACATACATTATTATTAGGTTATCTACATTAAATAACAAAATAACTTAAAGCAAAAATTGGGAAACGTAAAGTCCGAAGTCTTTATATTAAGAGCCATCAGTCAAGCAATACTGTTTGCTCTGGGCCTAAACAGAGCGCGTTGTGTGTGACGTCTTGCTGTCACATTTTATTTGTAGTGTGAACACGCAGACAAAAAAAATCGGATTTGATCAAAAAATCTGAATTGAGCATCAAGACCTGCGGTGTGAACGTAGCCTAACAGACTTTGCGGCTCTGACTATAAACTTTTCATTCATATTTCCAAAGAATGACATTGAAACAGCAGGTCAGTATATCTGCGTTTCCTGAGCGCGCTCCATACTGCATTAAGCCTCACTTAGGCATTGTGCAGTCAGCTAGCAAATGCCATTAGTTCAGGTATCCACTCCTCTCAGCCATTAGAGATTTGTGACTCTTCACACAGAAATGAACAGTTCACTTCAGGTTGTTGTGTGAGAGGAAGCGCACTAATTAGTTTATCAAATAATACTTTTTACAACACAGTCATGCACTACCTTGCAATTTCCAGCTGTTTTGTTCAGTCTTAGAAATAATGATGCTCAAACAGGATCCGTTTGTCAAATCATTAATTATCATTTTTTTTCCTAATGTGTTTTTAACTCCAGGTCTCACACAGTGAGAGGACATTTACAGAGTTGCTCCTTCAATAAAAGTGCTCTGTTGGAAATGATTTAGCGCGGGGTTAAATCTTTGTCTGTTAATACCCTTTGATTTATTCTTTTCTCGACTTCTGGACTTCTGTTTCTGATTAAATGCCATTCTTCAGTATTTTCCCTTTGCCCTTCGTTTTATGAGCCTTCTTGTGACACTTGTCAAATCAGAGATTTGTGTGTCTGACACACATTGACATGGGGCATTTCTAAGATGTCTCAATATCTTCTCTGTATGTCATGGGACTCTGCTGCTCACTGCTTTCCCCCTCCCTGCGATGCTTTAATTACTTTATCCCTTGTTTCACTCATCCCTTTCTCCTTCACTTCATCGCCCCGAGCTGCTCCTCATTCCTTTTAATTAATCCACACAGATTTAGACACCTTCACCCTGCTGTGAATGCACACACACGCACACACACTAATTCCTAGTAGAGAATAACAACTTTTAAGTGAGCTTGCTTCACTTTGAAAGTTTTTTTTTTTTGTGTGGAAACAAATGCAGTGGGTCTGATTGCTTGTTATTGTGTGTTGTGTTTTGGTTCAGGGCTCCAACGGAAGCATGCAGCTTATGGAAACAGAGTTCTCCAAAACTCTGGGAGAGATGGTGGCTCTTCATCTGCATCACCAGAAGAGCATCCCAGCGTTCCTCTCCGCCGTGACCCTCGACCTCTTCAGCCGACAGACCACAGTCTGACAGAACTGCACACCATCTCACACACTCGTGTAAAAATTCGAGATGAGCTTAACTTTTATTTTGACTTTCCCCCCCCCCCATCGCCCTCTATATACTTCACTTTTCCCCTCGCCTCATACAATATTCATAAATTGTTTTGATTGTGCCGGTATGTTTCAGCAGCTCTGTTGTATGAATAGATCAGCGAGTGCTGTTTTTGTGGCGGATGAGCACCTGCTTTGATAGAATTTCTTTCATTGAAAAGCAGCTTGGTGCGCCTATTTGTACAATGAATATTTCATCAATAAAGTCTCGAGGAAACCATTTTTTTTTCCTAGTCATCATGAAAATGATCCATAAAAATCACTTATATTTGTATTTAGAGCCTTCTTTAAAAAAATAAAAATAAAAATACTGGATGTTGGAAACACACTTCCTCTAAGTTTGTTCCTTTCTCTAGGGCAGCGGTCCCCAACCCACGGGCCTCAGACCGGTACCGGTCCGTGAGTAGTTT
This sequence comes from Maylandia zebra, assembly GCF_041146795.1. NCBI lineage: Eukaryota > Metazoa > Chordata > Actinopteri > Cichliformes > Cichlidae > Maylandia > Maylandia zebra. The sequence goes on along the minus strand of NC_135172.1, from coordinate 14,390,536 downwards.
GGTACCGGGCCGCGAGAGTTGAGGCTCGGGTGTGAAATGTATGGTTTTAGCGTTATTTTGTTATCATTTTTATCGTTAACTCTGTTTTCCTGGGTCTTTTCACGTGTGTTATGAATAAATCTTCTTTTTTTTCGGTACTGGTACTAGTTTTATTTTGTTGTATTTATCCACGACACCTTAAAACCGGTCCATGGCACAAAAATGGTTGTGGACCGCTGCTCTAGGGGCCTTATACAAGAGAAAAGAAGCAGTTGTAGTTCCACTCTGTCCGAGCCAATCTGAGCCGGTGTCAAAGCAATCACTGAATCCTGCTTAGTTCAGTTTGTAATTCAGATTTGTTTTTCCCCTCACAAGATTTTTAAAGGTTGGAAGTCAGGAGGCGGTGCAGGGTAATCACACGGGGAGTATTTGTGCGTTTCCACTGTCAGCAGGATCACTAAGCTTGACTGACACTGAAACACTGAAGGAGTAACCGTGTGCAGTCATTTTAGATGTAATAGATGGAAAAATCATGGATATGGGTAATTTAAAAATTTGTGTCACCTATCAGCCTGTCACCCAGGAGAAACGGAGCAGGCGCGAATGAAAGGAACAGTGTCATACAGTATAATATTAGTTCAGGACTCTGAATTTCAATTGAGAAATTATGTATTTGCTCTCTCTTACTTGTTCCTGTGCACCAGCTTTACAGAAGAATTACAGTGTGTGGTGTGCCATGTGCAGGGAAGCTGTAATGTTTAGTGCCTGTAACACAGTCATTGTCCTTGAGTTTGATGAATTGCGATTTATCCCCTTTATGGCTTCAGTTAGCGATTGCATCTTTGTGTGTGTGTGTGAACACAACACAAGTGGAATTTCTTGGTAACAATAACGTGAAAATGGCAGAAATAAACACACTGAAGAGGGGAAATGAGGAAGCCGTCCAATAAAACCGAGAAACAAAAGGAAGCAAACTGAGGATGAAGCCACTCATCACAGCAACGATATAAGGACTCCAGCTGGCCCAGCCATATGCCTCATGAGGCAACATATTCTGCACAGTACATGCCACATACTGTCCTTGTTTTGTTTCTGTTTTTTTACACACATTCTTTTTCACAGCGCAGCACATCTGAACACCCACCGCCCCGATGAGGTCATGTGTTTGAGGGTTTTGCGTAAGCTGTGCAGCACACGCTGCGATCTGCTGTACCTTTTGTTGTTTTTGTCTTAAATTTGAAATGAAAATGTTAATAAAACACATTGGACTGTCGATCGAGTGAGATTTAATGAGTCACTGCGTTAATAAATACCCAGACCGCAGGCATTAGGAGACACTTGGATTTGGAGCTAGCACCCGAATGACTGGTGTCCGGGCTCGCACCCATGGGTCTAATTTGCCTCAGACTATGTCCAGATTGACAGATTGGCTACACAGAAGGTGTAGTGTGAGCAGCATGTCAGTGGAGCAGCAACAGCCGCTCTGCCCCTTTCCAGAGTTAGGAAGGGGGGGGATCCATCCTTGTGTTATTATAAAGCACTCTAAGTGTTTTGGTGTTTAATAAGCCTTCACACTAATGGAACTGTTACCCAAACTGCACTTCCTGGATCACATTTTTTGTCATGGATAATTGAAGAAACACGTTTTTGTTTTGTGTTTTTTTTCTTTCTGAATGCTGATTACATGTAAATTAGTCTCTACTGAACAGTGTCTATAAATGTGCAAGCTCAACCAAAGAGGTAACGAGTAGTAGCCACTGAATATGTACTAGTGGACAGCTCGGGTGTATTGCTTCTTGCACGACACTGTATTAACTTAATATTTATTTTATTTATTTATATTTTGGGGTGTTCAAACTCCTTATTACTATAGCAGCAGGTTGTGTGCTTAGAGGGCCGAGCATTACCAAGTGGATATAGTTAAGACTACGTCTAAGCACGGCTCTCTTTCTGGAGTCAAACTCCCACCAGGGCTGGAGTTGCTCTGAGTCAAAGTTGCTGCCAGCGCTCCTGTCCGACAACCCAATAACATGGTGCTGGATGCCGAAGGAATCTGTCAAACCAAAGTACAAGGATTTCTGGGCTTAGCTGACAAATAAAACAGGTGAGGAAAAAAGAGAGCCTGCTAGTGCTACTGTAGAACAGTCTACGGGGTTATTAAATGAGAGTTAACCTACACGCTGTACGTTTCCATTTTGCAATAGAGGAAAAATGTCTGGCACGTTATGGTTCTCTTGCCATTTCTAGCTCATTTCTAGTTCATTTTTGAACAGTGACTTTTTCTTTTTTGCTATTACCTTCATCACCAAATGCTGTTTCCTGTCTTGAGATGCTCTGTCAGGCCTTTACTGCAGCTTCAGTAGCTGCTTGTTTGAGTCCTGTAGACCTTCCCCTCCATATTAGACAAGCGTCATCAGTGCAGGTCTTTAAGTCCAGATTGAAAACCTATTTTTATTCCCTGGCTTTAAACTCTGTAGGAAACGGACACCTTTCTTATTAATTTTATTGTATTATTAATTATTTTATTGTATTTTTAATTTCGCTAGTTGTTTTTGATCTGATGATGATGATGAGTCTCTGCCTCCGATTTTGTATTTGTGTTTCTAAGACTGAACTGTGCACACTCCAGATTTCAGTTCCTGAAGCCATCTCTTGGTTGTAGACAGCAACATGCCTCCTGCAGTGTGTTCTTTTTCAGCCTAATGATGGCATCTCCTTGGGTCTCATCTTGATACCAAATACAAGTTCAGCACTTGGAATCACCGACAGATCTTTTATCATTGTATTTTTGTACTTAGTACACAATACCTTTGAATTTTGTTACAATAAAATATAGATTTGTGTAGAAAATCAATTAGAAAAATCAAGTTGACTCCACATGCATTTAGTCTTATTTAAATACTTTGGCATAAGCTGTGTTAATTCACCAGATTTCAACCTCGTGGGACAGATTTACACAATAAAATCAAGCAAAAGCACAAAACTCATTTTCAGTTGATTGACTTCACAGATCTTTTGTCTGAAATAATGGGGAGCAGGCTTCACCTCGCCTGTTTTTCAATTATAAGTCCAATTCCCTTTGAGCCTATAGAAATGGGGGACTATGCAAAAAAGTAATGTTACTTATTAAATGCCTTGAATTAAAGCTGAAAGCCTGCACTTCAATCCTATACAATTGATTTGGAATGCACTGCGGTAGTGCACAGAAGTAAAACTACCAAACTTGTCATTTTTCAAAAACTTGTGTTTGTCCCAGTAGGTCCACTGTTGCATTGGGGGACACTTATATGAAACCTGTCCAAAGTTTCAGATAATTTTAGTCCAAATCTAAGTGTTCAGACTCCCCTAATCACCGTTTTCCTTACATGGGTCTCTCTTTTTCAGCTTTCCTGAGCACGCCACCGGCACACACCTGTTGACTCTGCATGTACGTTTGAATGAATCAAATAGGAGGGATATTTTTTTCTCCGACACAGCCACTGTGGGCAAAGAACAGTTTCGTTTCTGTCTTTGAATTTTAATTTCTGTTGTTTTTTCAGTCACGATGTCATTAGTAGCCTTCAGAGTGTTGTTGTGCTTAAACAATGGCTTTTTGCTCCAGGCAAAAAAGAGAAGATATGTTTAAGACTGTCCTTTTTTTTAGGTTTTGTTTGCTTGTAATCAGCTGGAACCATGGTTAGCTCTAGTTTACCACAGAGAATTACCTGAAACACAGCTAATAAAAGAATGATTGCTTCCTAATCCTTAGTGCATTGCTACAACCTTAAGTGTAGCCTACATCAGAATAAAAGAAAAACAGCAAAGGCAGTGAACATCTCAATCGACCACATTATTTCCATTATTATTATAATCCTTCGCTACCTGCTAAACTACAACCCCCTCACACTCTTTCATCTTCCTGCTCCCCTACGCTCTTTTATTCATTCCTTTATCTTTATTTCATCAGCCCATCATCTCAGAGTCGAAAAACAATTAGCACAACCCTTGATATCTCATTAACTATAAATGAGATGGTGGAGTGAGGTTAAAAATTCCATAGCTGAGCTGTGCGCCGTGCATCAGATTGCACTGGCGTGCCAAACCTCATCAGACAGTAAACAATCCGTTTGAAAGGTGTATTTTTAAAAGAAAATACGCAGCGGAAATCATCTCAAGGCAGCATTAAATCTTTAAAAGCAATTCTTGTGCATGATTAATTTATCTTTTATTTATTTTTTTTTAAAGTAAAGGAGTGGTACTTCAACTTCATCTTTTCAGCTTTATTTTTTGTAAACCACAGAGAAATATTGATGAGACCCGCTGAGGAGAGACATGCCCGCTACAGAGGGGAGTCTCAGCTGGAAACTAGAGGGAGGCTTGTGGGACAGTAAAAGAGGAGAGAGAGAAAGAAGCTGCCACTTTGTTCTTTCATCTCATCCCTCTTCCCTCTCTCTGTCTCTCTGTCTATACCTTCCTCACTAAACTCTCCATCTGCCGGCTTCCACTCGCACAGGAAGCTCTGCATCATTTTCTCTGAAGTGAGTCTTTCTCCCAGTGCTTCCTCCAGTCTCCAGCTCTCTCCTTCACTGTAGTCCCAGCAGAGAGAGAGAGAGAGACAGTGCAGCTGTCATGCTTTAGTTCAGATCTGAGCTTCTTCTCCTCGGGTTCCCCCCTAGAGTAGAAACAGCAGGATACTGTATTTACTGAATAAGGTGTGTGTGTGTGTGTGTGTGTGTGTGTGTGTGTGTGTGTGTGTGTGTGTGTGTGTGTGTGTGTGAGGGCATTCATGTATTCTTACAGTATTGTGGCCCAGAACAGCAGTAAAAAGCTCTTTGCTATGTAACTGTTTTATGTGAAGGAACCCAGTCCAATATTTAACTGGTCGTAACAGATGCTGAACTTTTACAGTTATTGTAATGCGGTGCCTTTTCCAGCTGAAATGAAATTCTTGGTACCGACTTGGATTTAGAGATCCCGCAAACGTGAACGTTCAACACAGCAGGAGGTGTGAGGTTTATCGTACAGGCTTAACGTTTAAAATCGAAAGAAAACCTCAGCAGAGAAAGTAAAAGAGAATTCAACTCTGACCTACTGCCAGCAGTAGGCGCGTGCCAGATTTTCTTTTGAAATTATAAATGCTGAGATTATTGTAATGGGAATGCCTACCTGGAAGACAAAACAAGGCTTTATTGGGTACTGTTGCATGATTTAAGCTCACCCTTGAAATAGGTCTTAGCTCTTTAAGACATGGCAGCAGCTTGTAAACATGATCAAGTCAACTTGCTAAAGTTCAAACTGAGCATATGAATGGGGAAGAGAGGTGATTTAAGTGACTGTGAACATGGCGTGGTATGTTGGGCTGATCTGCTGGGATTCTCTCACACAGCCATCCCAAGGGTTTACAAAGACTGATCTGAAAGAAGAAAATCTCCAATTTGAAACAGTTCCCTGGTTGCCGGGTGATAGTATTTTGTTGATGTTAGACCTTCGAGGTAATAAGGCAGCTGAAACTAAAATAACCACTCATTTCAACCAAGGTATGCAGAAGAGTGTCTCTGAATGCGCAACACGTCAAACTTTGAAGTACAGTAAGATGTGTTAGAGCAGCAGAAGATCACACCGGGTGTCACTCCAGTGAGCCAAGAACAAACCGAGGCTTCAATTTGCACGGACTCACCAAAACTGGATAACAGACGGTTTGAAAAAAGTTGCCTGGCCTGATGCGTCTCGATCTATGCTGTGACATTCTGATGGCAGCATCAGCATTTGGTGTAAACAACGCGAAAGCATGGATCCATCCTGACAAAGGGGGTCCAACCTGCTACTAGGAAGGTGTAAGTAATGAAAAGGAGTGGAGATGTGAGCTATTATCTACACAAAACAACATGTTGCTGTCTTAACATTACAACTCTAGAACTCAGTGACACTGAAAGGTAGCTCATCAACACCAAGCTTTGCTTTGACAATGAAGAATTTCTCATCCTTCACCTCCTGAACAAGATTATTGACCCACCAAGATAGAAAATACACACAGGCTGTGTTACATGCTTTGATGCTGGTGTAAATAAAGGGATTTTCCACAAGCTGCACTATACAGCTACAGCACAACATTAATACCACCTGTCTTATATTGTTTATTATGCTCTTCTTACCCATTGTGGCGTGAATGCAGGATCTCTGTTGGTGTCCTGTCAGCTTTGAAATGTTAGCAGTAGATCCACTGGGTCCTGTGGGTTGTCTTGTGGGGTCCCTATGAATCAGATGTATTCTGGATGCTTAATCCAGTTGAGATATGGGGAGTTGGGATGATTTGGAATCTCTCTTGGGTTCTCTCTCACGTTCTTTGAGCCTTCAGGAGACTTGTGGAATTTGCAGGGTGTTGGGGATGTTTCAGCTCATCTGCAACACTGATTAATTGGGTGGAAAGTGTTGAGGAAAAATCCACATGAATGCCAGGACTCCACTGGACTTCGCTTTTGCACTGTTGCCAAAGCACTTTCTAAGCCCTGTTTTTAAAGATGCTATTATATTATCATCGCAGAGCTCTGGCAGGGGGTTTATTGATCGAAATACTGCAGCTGGTGCTGCATACAGATTGGTGATGCAACAAAGAAACATTCCTCAGGGATTTTACTCCATATTGACATGATAGTATCACACAGTAGCCGCAGATTTGTCCAGGATGTAAAGCTCCCGTTGGTGCTAAGGGGTCCAAGGTGTGCCAGGAAAATATCCCCCACACCATTACATCATTACACCACCAGTATCCTAAACATGGCATCAGTTCACAACATCACTCGCCTCATGGAGCTTTATATTGTAAGCTAGAGACCTTACGTTAATACAGAAAACCTTTTAAAACAATCAGATGGCAACCTATGAGGAAGCATTTGGCAACAGTGGGAAGGAAAAACTCCCTTTCAACAGGAAGAAACCTCCAGCAGAACCAGGCTCAGGGATGGGCAGGCTAAATGTAGCAATGTTTAGCCTGAGTTTCCTGTTTTTAGCTGGCAGAAGTGGCACTGAGTGTGATCCTCTGCTGTTGGTCACCTGCTTCAAAGTTCAGTGTGTTTTATGCGCAGAGATGCTCTTCTCCATATCTTGGTTGATCCGAGTGGTTATTTAAGTTACTCTTGTCTTTCACAAATATTTTCACTCCACGCTGGAAGTCACTTGAGTCAGGTGTCTTCCCCATCTCTGAGCTCACCTTGACCATGTCTTCAGCCTAAATGTGCTGGGCTACTGCCATATAATTGGGCGATTAAACAGGTGTACTCTGATAACATTTCTGGTGAGTGTATTTGCTGCATGTAAAGCAGTTTTCCTGATTATCTGGCTGTTAACATATCAACATTACCTTAACATTAGATCTCAGCAGCTGACAATTCAGCCTTTTGACAGATAGACATACAACTGAAGAGACTGTATCATGTTCAAAATTACATGGTCATGACTAAAACTGATTTAGCTGAATTTTCATTCAACAGAAATGATCTTTCAAACATCACCTTACGCACTGGTTTTCACTGGTTTTCCCAAACTTTCAGGGCAAGGAACACTTTAGTGAAGGAATATCTGCTTTGTGAAGCTTCGCCACAATTACAGCCCTTAATGTGGAAATGACTTGTGATTCTTTTCTTCTGTCTCCTTTGATGAGACAAAAGTAAGGTGATGTAGAGGAGAGAGTATAATTTATTCTAATCAGAAGTCTGAAAATTGAATCACAAGCTGGTCAAACGTAATTGATGTTCTTTCTCAACTCTCCAGTTATGTCTTATCCTCAGATTCATAACGGGAAATGATTCATCGCATTAAATGTTTCCTACTTTGCTGCATGCTGACAAGTTCCCAAACATTGCTTTCCTGTGTTTGAGACAGCTTTTATTTTCCAGCATCCCTCTGTGAGTTTACACAGACATGAGAGAACGCTCTTGTGCGTTTGTCCTTCTTTATTCCCAGTACCCTTCCAACTTCACATCCCCTCTAGAAGCCCCCAAACTGCCCCTACCTGATTAATCTGTTAATGATGGGGTTACAACACCAGACATTTATCCACAATATATCATATTTGCCTAATTGAATTTGCTCAGTGCACGGTAGCGTTGATGTAGCTGTTTGAGTTTTAAAAATTGTCAAAAATGTCATTAACAACCTACTGGAGTTGTCTAGCTGCAACTTCTGTTCAGTTCATTCCCATTTATTTGAGAAGCTCCACCATAAAGGCTTTTATTTATAACTTAATGTAATGTGTTTATATAATATATGAGGTTATATTCAGAGGTTAAATTGGGATTTGGGGAAACCTTAAAACCAGGTACCTGTTCAACCAGTGTAGAAATACTTCACATTGTCACGCCATCTGTTAGGGTGTGATCAGCGAACCTGGGCTGCTACTCTGCTCTTTATTGATTTAGCCACCTGAATTCAACAAAATATAAGTAGATGTTACTCGAACTGCTAGTTTTCAGCTCCTTTGCACTTTAAAACCATTTTTAAAGTTATAATTTGATGACCGGATCAGAAACACTGACCAATACCACCATGTCTGCTCTGTACCGTTCCAAATTACTGTGCAGAAGCCGTACGTGTTCGCCACCTGCATCTAACAGTATTGGTAGTTTCTGACTGCAACCACAATTTTACATCTGCACCATGAACGCATCACAGCATTGAGCATTAAGGATGTGTCGATGGTAAAAGCGAGTCCTTGGATGTCATTATTTTCTTATTACCATGCAAGTATCTCCATGCTGTCACTGGAAGTGACGCCGCGCTGCAGCACATGAAAAATGAACTCATTTGACAGTAATATGCAATAACCTACCTATCAGATTTAATTGTTCATTAACAGAAGGTGCTGGAACGCTGTTTCAGATTATTCCAGCCCACTTTCATCCCTCTCTATGTTTCCTACAAAAGTCCTAATAATTTTGCTCTCTTTGGCTGCCTGTTTTCAACGTTCGTTCTGCTGCTCTTAACCCCATATATATGTATATATATATATATATATATATATATATATATATATATATATGGAAAAGGACAAGAAGCAAGCACAGATGGTTTGAAAAGCATAATGTCATCGCTTGTATGAGCCAAGTTGCTGTTCTGACTCTGAAATGCTAAAATGTCAGTGGGTGACAGAAACACCAACAGAAAACACGGCTCTCTGTGCCCCCTTCCTCATGACAATAACATAACTCTGACAAAACCTTACGCTAAGGAAATGCTCTCAGTGATGGATTACCAAACTGGACAACATTTCAAGCTTTTCCAAATTGATTTTCATGCTTCCCTGGCGTGGTATGGTATCAGTGGCTCTCATGGTGGAAAATCTCTCTGAAAGATTGGTAGTAAAATTGTAACTGCAGTGTATAGTTTTAATACACTCAGCAGAACTGCATCTTTGTACTAGTGCTAGGTTGGGCATCCTTTATTTCCTCGAGAACTGCCTTAATTCTTCATGCTACAGATTCAATGAGATGCTGGAAACATTCCTCAGAGATTTTAATCCATATTTACATGACAGCATCACACAGTTGCTGCAGATGGATCCATGACAAGAATCTCCCATTCCAGCACATTCCAAAGGTGCTGGACCGGGATCTGGTGGCTGTGGAGGGCATTGAACTCATCGTCGTGTTCAAGTATCGAATTTTGACGTCATTTGTGCTGGAAGCGGCCATGAGAGGATGGCTACACTGTGGTCATGAAGGTTGCATGAGGAGCAACAATACTCAGGTCCAGTAATCAGTAATTGAATCGCCTTTCTTTCCCATTCTGATGTCCAGTTTGAACTTCAGCAGGTCGTCTTGACCACGTCAAAGTCCATGGTTATGTGCTCTGAGTTTAACTGGTTAATTAGATATTTGCCTTAGCGAGCAGTTGAACAGGTACAGTAACAAGTAACAAGATTCTGAGCTAAAAGCCATGAAGGTGTGTGCTTTAGAAATGTATCATTAAAGTTCTTAGTAAAAGCTGGCCCACTCATTTGAAATTTCTGATATTTTCCATCGTTACTACGGGCAAGTTGGTGATCATCCTCTGGCATAACAGTTGGTCTAGACTGATATACACTCAGTACTGATGCCAGATCAAGAGAGCCTATTTGCAGGAGCTGTCAGGGGGCATACATTATGAACTTCCACAGAGCAGATTCATTTACATTTACATTTCCCTCGATTAATTTCTGTAGTTTGGAGCAGTTGCTCTGCCTAAAGTCTAAACATCCACTAATCCTCAGACCCATACAGTATATAATATATAGTTGAGAGGGCCAGTGGAAATGTGCAGGCAGGCAAGTCGCCAGGCACAGTCCAGTGTGGCTGCCAGAGAATGAGAGTGACAGTTTGGCTAATTAGAGTACTTTTAATATGCACTGCCTCGATCTCTCGTCTTAGCTCCCTTCAGTCTGTGTATGTGCGGGAACACGTGCTGGTGTGTGTTCGTGTATTTTGAGCTGATTCGCTGTCACCTTGTGTGGTAATTTAGAAAGGTGAGAGAGTCTGAAGAAGTCTAAGAAACCAAATATCCGCCAAACTTTGTTTGTCCTCTGCTTATCTGCTAATTCTTTGGGTTTTTAATCCAAACTCATTTTCTTTGTGGTGCACGTTCTATGATTTGATTTTTAATTAATTATTTTTGTTAAATTATTTATTTATTTTGTATTTATTGGATTTAACCCCAAATTTCTCCAAATATACTCGCTCTTGACACTCAGTACAGTAGTTTGTGTGTGCCAAGTGGCAACGCACAGGCCAAAAAAAAAAGTTAAAGCGTGTAAAACTGCAGTTCCTCTACTGGCCGGCTCCAAAAGTGAGTCAATCCCATTTACTGTTAAAAATGACCAACTTTAGATAATTAAAAGCATGTTTATGGCCTGGTATAACAACCAGTTTTGGGCTCTGGTGATCGTTTCTCTTTCTTAACAGTCCTGTAGCTGCTTTTCATTTAATAGCTCATCTATTTGGATACCGGCTGGATTTATTTGCAGCTGTCTGGTCGCTTTGATTGAGAGTTGTGCTGACCCAGATCACCTATGGCTCGTAGGTGATCTGTCTTCTAATTCCAGAGGTGGCAAAACTACAGACTTTCTGTATTTAAGTAGAAGTACAGATCATAGTGTTAAAAAATACTTCAGCTCTGATTCATCTTCTTTACTCAAGTAAAAGTGAAAAAATACCGGCTCTGAAATGCACTCAGAGTAAGAAAGAAAAAAGTCTTTGGAGTTTGTGTGTTTGCTGATGTTTGTTGAGCTAATGGAAACACTGCATTTGTGCTACAACATGTCACACCTTTATGCTCGCTCTTCTTTGCTAGCTAGAAGTACCGCAACTCATGGACACCTGCAGTCATTAAGGTGTGCCCCCCCCCCCCCCCCCCCCCCCCCCCCCCCCCCTCCCCGTCCTCCCCCACCCATCCATGACTGTGGCACATAGTTCCGCATCTTTCATCTTTTTTGACATGAACAGGACTGTCTTTCATGTGTTACTGTTTAGGCATCGGTTTGATGTTTGGAGGCTGTCAGTGATGTGAAATAATAACTCCCCTCTAATGCATTAAACCAAAAGTAACAAGCCTGTTTTGAAGATGTAGGGAGTAAAAACTAAAGGTATTTGTTTAAAAATGTAGGGAGTAAAGCACAGAAAATTGTACTTAAGTACAGTAACGAAGTATTTTATTTGTACTTTTTACTTCACACCTCTGTCAAGTCATTTAACCTCTTGGAACTGTTGACTATCTTGACAGCATTAATTTGATTCATTTTTCATGGAATCACCTGATAAATAGCGTGTTCCTGTGAGGTAGAGGCCACGCGAGCAGTCTTCAGCTTTAGTTTTGATAGGTGAAATTCTAGACCTTTGTTTGTATGTAAGATAGTAGATGTGTGTCTGTACATTGCAGCTGTACAGTCTGTGCATGCAGCGTGCTATCCAAGCAAAACAAGCTAAATAAAGCTCACTTGTAATGCCAGCAACTCCACTGACACTCCCCACTATCACTTAACTATAGGAACTTCTTTCTCTAAAACTGCTGAGATGTTTATCTCATGAATGATTGGCCTCATAAGATATTTAACCAGCACCAGGTTGGATATATACCTCCTGTCAAACAGAAGATAACAGCGTAACCACTGACCTAATAACTCCCAAGTCATGTTGTTTGCCTCTCAGCCAGCCTCGACCTTTCCACAGTGTTCTCTTAGTTAGACTGTACATTATTAATGCTGCTTGGCCTCTATGTGTGGCTGCCTGTGTATTGAAGTAAGAAGTGGGGCCCTCCCTTTAGCGGGTTGATTTTAATATGTATTAATACAGTGGTGAGAATGTTTCTCATTATTGCCCTTATCATCATGCTCTATCAAGCCACCTCCTTCTACAGGCTGGCCCACATTAGGCCGTGATCTTTGAGAGAGACAGCGAGTCTAATTGTCATTTTTAAAAGAAGGTTATTTCACAAAGACAACCCCCGGGGCTCTGTGAGAAATCAAAACCGAAAATGAGCGAAGAACTCCTTCTTTCTTCGCTCTTTTATCTTCTTTAGCCCCTTATTCTTAATTCCATTTCCTTCCCCTTTCTGTTTTTCTTTCCCCCCCCCCCTTCTCTTCCTGTCCTCATATCTCTGCCACCCTCCATCCCTGCCGGAGGCGTCACTGTAAATGCCAATGTGGAGAATGAAGGAGGGTGGTTATTGTTTGTGCCTGGGGAGGGTTCCTTTTGTTACTTGGGCAGGCATAGAGTGATGGGGGAGACAGGCGGCGCGTGCGCACACACACAGACACATAGAAAGACGGTTATTTTGGTCACTGCAGTGTTGGCTGTGACAAGCCTGACAACTACTTGTGTTCCAAACTCTGATGCCGGGTCAAGCTGGAGGCTTCTCCGCTCTGCGTCAGACTGCTTTGATAATACCACATCTAGAAAGGGCAGCTCTCAAGCACAGCGCTTCAAAACTACACTTAATGTAGGTTCCTTTCCACTGTGCAGCAGCAGTAATACCAGGAGTTGTTTGGCTGCCCTTTTCAACTGGCCCACCGGGTACAGGAGCAAAATCTTTCATTCTCCTGGCCGGGAGTGCTCTTTAATGAACCACCCCCATATCTACGGGTGCGTTTTTGTGCATTTCTGTAAATATCATGTGCAAATTTTAAAAGTTCAGCAATAAAGTTAAATCTCCAAAAGCTCCAAATTAAAATCGTTTAATGACCTGGCACAAAAAAGTGTGTTTTACCCTCCCCGGGTGTTCCGATTCGCAGAAAAAAAATCTGCAACTACAGAGTACATCTGTCTCTGGGAGTTTGAGAGTGAGCAAGAGATCTGAAATGTCACAAAGGGAGGGAAATGAGGCTGGGGAGGCAGATGATGTAAGCACAGAGACATACCACACTCACCTGCCCTCGGTAAAAATCACACAGGAGAGATGGGAGATGGAAGGATAATGAAAAGGCTCTGCCAGAGCAGGTTCCCTTCTCACTGTCTTGATAGAAGCCGCCCACTGTCGAGCCCCTAAGCCAATTGTACCACTGCAGTTTAAAGATAAGGAGTAATGAACCTTGCTGGTGATGTACTGAAGTCACAATTTCCAGACAGTCATTTCAGGATAGAACAGTATTGTGCTCCTGAACGTGAATTACACCACTGCTATGAATCCAAAGAGCTTTTTCACCTGCAGCGATAAGCTCCCGGTACAGGCTTAGTGGCGGTTTAGTCATTAACTATATGTGCACTTAATTCTTCTTCACCATTAAAACATGCATACTGAAAGTCTGCACAAAAATGACAACATGAGACCTGAAAATAGGGAGCTCAATATCGTGTTTCAAAGTGAAAAAATTACATGTCCCTGTCTTGTTTTGAGATGATGTTCTTTATTATTATTTTTTGTCATTTTGCCTAAATGTAAATGCACAATCATAGTCATAGTGCAGACGTCAGCTTTAATTTAATAAGTTTTACAGAAATTTTCCATGAGCTGCTTAGAAATTACAGCCATTTTTATGCATGGTCCTCCATTTTTAGAGGCTCAAAATTAATCGGACAAACCAACATAACTTTAAATATGAAGTTGAGAACCTTTAGTCCTCTCCCTTGAGATGCTCTGGCAGGTCTTTACTGTAGCCAACCTCTGTGAGCATGCTCTGTTGAGTTCAGATCAGGTGGCCGAGTCTTCCCATCTTCCTGTCACATAAGTTCATCTTTGTGTCATCTGTTCCAGTAAATGACCAGGTGCAGTGAGTTCAGAGCTTCAACTCCAGAACTTTTATCAAAATAATCAAAGAGGCCTCACCTGGCTGTGAAACTGCATGTCAGTCAAATGTCGAGTTATTTTTGAGCTTGTGTATGGAAATTGACTTTTGGAAAATGGCAGTGAATGCAAAAACTAAAAAAAAAAAAGCAAAACTGTAAAACTTGTAATCTGTACAGATACCTTTGTGGATTTTGTGAGTTACTAAACAAGGCATATACAGAAGCCATATTGTCTACGGTGGCCCTGAGGGGTCAAACACACTGCAACTTCAGAAAACACCAGCAAATAGAAAAATGCTGCAAAAGCACACAAAACACAATCGAGTTTGAATGAAATGCAACAGAAGTAGACGCTGATGTTTTCTTAACTTGCAGTGCGTTTGACCTTTGAGGGCCACCGTATGAACATACTGCAGTCCATGCGCTTAAGTTACTGACATGCAACATTGGACCTCTGAGGCGAATGGAACGCGTCATTTTGTGCTAGCTTGCTGATTGAGAGTTGGTAAAGTAACACGCCGTTTAGTGATGAAGAAAAAAAAACTACTGGGAAGTAAAATACTGCTGTAAACAGGTGGATATTTAAAGATTTAAATAGTGCTAATGTTGAATGAGCAAGAAAGCTCTTTCATCATGTTTGTTAGACTGCAAGGATCCATGTGGTTCATTTTTAGTGAGGAACACTGAAGGTAAACATCGCTCTACAGGGTGCCTTTGAAGTACTGAGCTGGAGTTGGGAGGTGATTAGCTTAGCTATACACACTTCAAATTAGGTGTTTGTCACTCTTTATAGCAGGAGGAACAGTTTAAAAAAAGAGCCTGCCTACTAGCACCTGTAAAGCTCACTAAATTACTAAATCTCAATTGTTAAGTCCCCAAACTCTCTGCTCTTGTCCTTTTGATTGTACAAGTGAAGGGTTCACTACATTATCTAATATTAGTTAAGCGGTAAGTGGGCTAACGGCTTACTAACCACACCTCCTGCAAGTGCAGCATCTGTTTTCTGCCCAGAGAGAGAAACCTCATCACACCTACAAATATGAGTTCCAGCTGGTTATTTCAGAATGACTACTTTAGTAATAAAATTAAATAAAAAATTAAAATAATGGCTTCCGTTAATGTAAACTGAGCAAAAAAAGTACGATAATTTTTGTTTGCTTTATTATCTCTTTGTTGCAACAATATTTTTTTTTTCTTTAGCAATAAATCTAAAACAAGTGGAAAACCTGTCTATCTACCCTTAACCTCACAGGACCTGGCGTCCACATGAGGACATCACATTTTGGGTTATTTAGACCAAAATACTCAATTTTGCTCTACAAGGGCCTGATATCCACTTACGAGGACATTATACTGCTACTGTTCTATTGAAATTTTAAATGAATATCCTCATGAGTGGCTCTCATTTTTCTTAGAAACAAAAATTAGGTAAAAAGAGAGAAATTAAAAATGCATGCTGTGGAAGGGTTCGGATCTTAGGAGGTTAAACTGTAACATATTTCTAAGGAAAATGTATTTCTGAGTTGAGCAGCAGAGTTGAGTATCTGAGCTGCACTCATCAAATGAAAAACTCATCAAATCTTCTCTGCCAGTGCCAAACAGCTTATTCCACTAGTGACTCTTGGTTCGAGCTTCTGGTGCCCCAGGTCCTGACACTCAGGTGCCTGATCACATGCCTGAGAACATGAGGCCTGCTACAGCACCCAGTTGGTGTCTGCTCCAAGCATGCCACGTTTGACTGATCTGAATAGGGCTCATGCCACAGGGAAACTTCAAGCTGGTGTTCAGTTTGCAGTGTTATTTGAAAGAAGCCCTGGTACCATCTCCACATTGAAAAGCAAATTCCCTATAATGGGGGAGCCGAGACAGGCCACAAATTGGACTACCCAAGAACCAACACCACAAGAAGACTGTTTCCTCATCCTGTCAGCACTAAGGAAACGATTTGCATTCAAGGTTTGTAGGATGATATGGCTGATCGCTCTCTACCCAGCCCGACTGCACACAGCCAATCTCTGGTATCACAGGGATGACAGTCAAGCCCGTTTACACTGGTGTCACCAACATGTGCACTGGAACCTGAACCTGTGGAGGAACTTTATGTTCAGTGATGAGTTTAGATTCTGCTCATGGTGTCAAAATGTGGAGAAGACCGAGAGAAGGCTATGCTGATTGCAGCACTGATAGAATAACAGATCTCAGTGGAGGCAATGTAACAGTGTGTGGCAGCATCTCCCTGGAAAAATAGGGCTCGTCTTTACTGGAGGCAATCTCAATGCAGATACATATCAAGATGAGATTCTGCAACCAGTGGCCATACCACATCTCCACAGTCTGAGACTCAACTCTGTCCTCTAAAATGAGAAAAACCTGTCTCAACAGGGTGGGGTTTATCAGAGACTACCTCCAGAATTTGGGATTGGAGAGGACGGAACGGAGTGACCTCAAACATGCTGTTTGTGCCACAGTGATTAACACAATCACAATGGGTGATGCGACAAATGTGCGTTGAAGAATGGGACAGCAGTGTGTGACCAAGTAAAATCAATACCCACATACTCCACTCTGTAGCTCAACCCACAAATGCATTTTGCTTACATTTTTTTTTACCATTTATGGGAAAATAAACAGGCTTTCCAATGGTACAAGATTTATTGCCAAGAAGCATTGTTACAACAACGAGGTAATCGACCAAAAACACAAACGTCCTTACTTCTTGTGCTAAGTTTACATATATGGCAGTTTCTTGTATTTGAAGGCAGACTCTATAAAATGTCATCTTGCTGCAGTCATTGTAAGTAACTATAAAAACAATATACTGGAATACATGTTGTCAAACACATAACACAACCGTGTCAGTAAGAAGTCATTAGCTGATCACTGTTTCAAGGTGAGACCCATCCCTTCTTGTCACATCCAGTATGTTGCATACGAAGTAGCAATGTCGGAGACGCTCACCTCGAGGCTTCAAAACAGGATTTCAGAAACCAGCCGGTGACATCATCACAGCCATCTTTTATACTCTCTGTGATTGTAGCTATTTATGTACTTTATTATTGTATTCTTTTTTTATTGGCGTTATAAAAGCTAATGACAGAAGAGAAAAAGGAAGAAACAACTGAATGCAGAACAGAAGACACATTTTTGATTGAAATACATCCACGTTATAACAGTGTAAATCGGCATGGATGCTGATTTTAAGTTACTTTCTGGTTCTGTAGAAGAGCAAGGATTTTCCAAAGCTTGCCAATGTATCCGTGCCGTACCTCTCAACTAAGAGACCCTCCACAACAGCACACCAAGTTGAAGGGGCTAGACTGGAAACGAGCACAGCTGTTTCCCCTCACAGCTCGGAGCCACTTTAAGTCCCTACACTTTGCAAACTTGAACTTGATCTTGTCTTGTTATTAGCCCTTACCTGCCATAATAATGGTTAAAAACACATTCCCTTTCAATAACCTGGTCTGTAACCAGGATTTGTGTTCAGAGTGTGCGTTCTGCAGACCAGCTCAGGTGCTGTCGCTCAAGTGCTTTCCTCAGATGTGACAGAGCTCCTCCTGCTTTCACAGCTTGAATACTTTTAACGGTACCAGTAAATTCACCTTGTATAAAAGAAATAAATAAATACATGAAAAGCAGTGAAGTAGTGGAGTACAGTCGTCACTTACAATCACCGAATGTGACATAACCGTCCATGTGATGTAAAACGACCAGCATTTGTAAAAGAACTGATTTAGAATTTCTCTTGTAGCCCCATCATTGCACAGCATTAAAACGTCTGCCTTGTATTGCATTGATGTCTGTTATCAGTGCACTCACCTGCTTCACGCACAGCAAAGCCTCTGAGAGAAAATTGTATCGCATAACTATGTGGAAAATTTCCTGTGTTGTTTGAGAAAGTTAAAATTCCCTTGTGTATGTACAGGTAGCCCAGATTTTGCACTATTATTAAAGCTGCTGGCAGTTCAATCTCCAGCCACATCAAATTATTTTTTGTTGTTTTGTTTTGCACAAAACAGCCCGAGAAGTGGGATACGTCAGCAGCGCCGTATGCACAAACGCCGATTGTTCCCTGCACAAAGAAGGAGAATGTCTAGTTTTCTTAAATCTGTCAAAGTTGCTTTTAATGCTGCATATTTGTCAGCATATAAAACACAAAATTTCAAAATATGTTTTGACACATACTGTGCAGAAATACTTACTGTCAATAAAGTTTTCATTAGACAGGTTCATTTGGTCCATTCAACTGCTATCTGTCAAATTAAAATCGAGCAAAGTGAGCATCCCATCCCAACCGTGCTGTCAATCCAAAGTGCGATCTTTATCGAGGGCGTTGTAGATTTGTCAGTATCCATATCCATCCACGTTTTCTTAAGGGGAAATGTTCACCTTCAAGTGGTGTGTAGGTTTGTCAAAACTGATTTATTTTATTTTACATATGTTATGCAGTTTATTTAATAGTAATATATTTAAGTACAAGACAAAAACTTTTTACAAGCATCAGTTAGTCAGAGATTAACCAGTTTTCATTACTGTGATGTCTCCATGATTTTTTACAAAATGGCCTCAGGCTCTAGATCAAAACTAAATATAAATACCTCTGTATGATTTGTCAGCCAGTCTTAACTACATATCAGATGGCAGGACACTGTTCAAGTACCTAAGTAGTGGCTCCATAGTGTTTACGCATTCACCTAACAAATGAAAGATCCCTGATTTAATCCAAGGAGGAGACACAAATCCTTTGAGGGTTGCATCAGGAAGAGTATAAAAATCTGCCAAATCACATCTCAGAGCAACCTGCTGTGAATAAGGAAGCAGCTGAAAGCAGCTTTTTAAACTTTCCTTTGGGATTAATAAGTATCTATGTAATTATTTTGTATCAATACGTGTCAGTTGGTGTAACCCTCAATCACCTGTAATGTGCTCAGTTGCTTGCTTCTAGCTATAAAGATCGTTTAGCTTTGTTTATCGGTTTGAGATGCTGTATTTGTCTCTCAGATTTCTGCCTACACAGTGAGGGTGGCTGCAGGTTTATTGGTTGTTTTGTATTATAAAATGGTCCCAGTTTAACTTTTCAAAATAATAAAGTAACTAATTTCTTCACAGACCCTCTGTGATGCTGGCATGATCGTGGCTCTTTGTGCTGAGGTTTGCCCATTTCCATACTTAACCATGAGATGCATTATCATTACCCCCAGAGGTAGGATCCTGGTGATTTTGGTGAGTTAGATTTCAAATTCAAATCAATGTCTTATCCATGAGCTTCACCTGCTCTTTATGCTAAGTTTTAATTAGTACATGTTTGGATGCTAACAAAAGAAACGCAGGTGGTGACCATAATGAATATTCTATTTGCTAACCATTATTTAAGCAACAGACAGCATAAAATATGTATCTGGAAGCCACCAGATGGTGATAGCTGTGATTTCTATTACTGTGATTGTTAGGGTGCGCCAGTTCTCCTTTAACATTACTGTGGGGTTCTGCAGGGTTCATTCCTGGGTCCATTATTATTTTCTTTCTGCATTTTTTCCCTCACATACAGACAATTAAACAAACTTCCTGCACACTATGTATTCCAGCTTGCCACTAAACACACTTCTGCTCACAGTCTTTGTTTACAAGCTCAGAATTTGCTAGTTGTTCATCATATAAGGTTGAAGAAAAGGGGGGAACAGAGCCTTTAGGTCTGTGGCACCAAGATTTTGGAACATCTCCCACAACATCTAGCTGACTCTGTGGACTTTAAAAAACATTTAAAAAGTTTGTTTAACCTGAGTTTATATAAAGACTTTTACCAACAGTAACTGTTTTTAAAATATTCTCTGATTTAATTTTATTTGTTTTGCAGTCAATTTCACTTAATTTTTTTAAAATCATATTATACTGTGATTCTTCGCAGTTTATATTTATTTTAAACTTCACTTAATTATCATAGAACTCTATTGGAATTGTTTTCTGTCTTGACTTCTATAAACTCTTTCGAGTTCGAGTCACCAGTTTTGATCATATTGAATAAAACATTTTTGTAAATACAACTTTTTTGTAAATATTGGTTATGTTAAAAGAAAATGGTGGATTATCTGTGGTTTGCTTATTGGCTAATGGCTTGACCAAGCAGTTTCACAGTCAGACCCACCCCTCCTTATAAGTGTTGCCAACTTAGCGACTTTGTTGCTATATTTAGCGAGTTTTCAGACCCCTTTTTTTCTAAAAAAAAAGTCGCTAACAAAAGACGTGAAAGCGCGTATTGCTTTTACTCTCAACAAGCAGCGGGTGCTGTAACGCAGTCAGTTCTTCTTTTACTCTTTTGCTGTTTTGTGGATCACAAGGTTTAAAACTACTTATAAACACACACACACAAAGTAACTCCACCAGAGTGCCTATTTCGGGTCACTTTTGCCGGTCCAAGCCCGGGTAAAGGAGCAAGGTTGGAATTGTGACATTAAAAAAAAACAATAATTGCTAAAAGAAATTGAATTTGTAGTTCTAAATAAACTCTAAATGCATTTAGGACGTTTTTACTCACTTTATGTCTCTTCTACGATGTTATTTCTCTCTCCAACAACATAGGTTACAATTAGATTAGCATGACCAATTATGCAAATTAGGCGATGACATCATTTAGCGACTTCTAGCGACTTTTAGGACAACCAATAGCGATTTTCCTTACTGAGGAGTTGGCAACACTGCTCCTTATCCCGTTGGATTTTTCAAAATCAAGATGTCAACAACAGCTAATTCTCGTCTCTGAGCCTTATTACTCATGTATGTTTTAGGCTATTTTTAATGCAAATACGTAACAATAAAATGACTTGCTAGCACCTGTACTCAAGAGGAATGTCCTCCAGTCTTAGTGAGTGAAGTCCTGGTATTTTCTTAGTCTGATACTAGCTAGTATCTATAGGCTAGCTGTGAGTGCGTCTTGCTAACCAAGCTTGTTAGCATTAGCTGAAAACTTGGGACTCTACCCATTTTTGTAAATATGGTCACTTCTGGATTCCAAAAGACAGAAATGACCAGCCGCAAAGCAGAAATCAAAGACAGGACTTCAGAAACACTGGGACGTCATCACAGGGGCCTCATCCATCTTTTAAATGCAGTCTCTGAATACATACCTTAGTTCTTAGCATTTCTGTGTGCGCCCTACTTCTTCAAAGGTCAGGCTGTTATTACTGTAGCAGCTGATGTGATGCAAGTTTATGAATTTCCCCCAAACACCCGTTTTTCTGTTAAATAATTTATTTTGGATTTTAATCTCCTGCCTGTGTGGTTTGAGTCTGTGCTGATGTTCTCCGGTCACAGTGTTTTCCAATAAGGCTGGAGGTTACCATGCAGTGGCACTCTGATGATAAAAGTTGTTAAATCCATTACTTGCAATTTGAATAAGACCAAACTGCTGTATGCTGTTCTATTCTTCCTGTGTGAATCCTGCAGAGATTTGATTTCACTAAAGTTTTTAACGATCCAGGTTACAAATTTGAATTTATTTGCCTGATTAATTGTTTAATTCAAGTCAGTGATGGACCAGTTTATGTTTTTAGTTTATCACATTACTATGTTATTCAGGCCTCGCAGGCGCCCAGCACACACAACTCATGGTTTTCAGTATTTCTGTATTTCATTCGGTTGAAACTAAAGAACCAGAGATCCCGTCTCATTATTTCAAAACAGAACATAACACAGACAAAAACAGGTGTAACACACGCACACATGGGTTACAGTAGCACCACAAATAATGTCATTTCCCTCCACTATATAAGGAGGCAGAAATCTGAGAGATAAAATATCCTAAAGCTGAAGAACATTTATTTATTTGTGTTAAAGGATCCAAAGGTTTCACCATCGGCTTTTTTGAGTATAACTATTTTAAAACTTCCCACAAGATCTTTTGTGTATTTTGCAGAGTAACTGGTATCGTTTTGTGGAAAAAGATGTCTCCTGAAATGTTCAGCACTGAGAACCACAAACGGTTTCTTTTTGGCCTCCGCCTTGAGATAAAAGCAAAAATGTCCACAACCTTGTCACAAACATATGAGACCAGAATTATCTATGGCTATACAAGTAAAAGTTTATCCCAGCAAATGTAATCCATCAAACATCTTTTAAATGCGAAATGAAAGTCCTGTGATACTTCTGGCACTTGTGGCATTTGTATGGTTTCTCCAGGGAAAGGAGACAGTGAAAGGAAGGCTATTTTTATTGTGCTCATTTTAATTTTTTTTGACAATAAAATAAAGAAAGCCTCTGAGAGATCCTATGGTAGAGTTTTCTCTCTCTCTCTCTCTCTCTCTCTCGCTCACTCTCTCTCTCTCACTTCCTCTCTTGCTCCTGAGTCATTCACTAGAAGAATATAACACAAGCTTCCACTGAGGATTTCCTTGCAGCATGCTCCATTGTCATTTCTCTCTGTTAGTAGGACCTCGGTTTATTTCCACTTTCTAGGCATTGTTGTTTCAAAAACACAGTTTCACTTCATCACGGTTCAAAGAATAGCAGCGCTGATTGGGGTCACCGCCATCTGGTCGCCTTGACCATCAGCTCGTTTGTGTCTTACTCGAGGTGAGCTCTGCTACTCTCTGACACATGATAAGTTCAGGCCATTACTGTTTATAAAACATAATGGAAAAAAAAGAAAAACAAACCAAAAACAGTAATAGAATACATCGCTACATTGATATTACTGTTACTAAAAGAATGCTCAAGTGAGGCTTCAGAATCAAGCAATTATAAAATTACAGTCGGGTGAAGTATATGTTAAGAAATCAGGATTATTTTTGTTTTCAATTCTCAAAGCAACGCTAAAGTTAAAAAGATGAAAAAAAAAGAATGTTTTAAGGCTATTGTTTGGTTAAAGCCACAATCTGGAACGTGTAACGCAGCAACAGCCACGGCTCATCAGTTTCCTTTTAGATCAGAGTTGGATTGTTTGCTGCAGCAGCAGAGGAACCATGTCATAGCCGCTGCAGTGTCAGGGAAGAAGAAAAACATTTTAAAAAATTTGCCTTTTTTTTCTTTTCCAGCCACACAAATGAATGTGCTTTTTGCGGTGCTACAGACAGCTGTGATGATTTTACTCACACGCGATTATGGCTTTAACCGGCTTAATGACTTGAGCATTCTGAACTCATTATAGCAGAGAAAAAAGTTTTTTTTTTTGTTTTTTTTTACAGTGTTTCCACTCAACAATAAACTTGTCATTGTTTGCCATATCTGTTGTGTTCTCTGTAGATTTTCAGTGTCATCATTTCAAGGTTGGAGTCAACTCTGTTTCAAATCATGTCGCAAAACTGGTTAACGTTAAATTCAAGGTGCATTGATATGAAACTCTGTTGACTCCACCCCTGGTTTACAGTCTCATTAAATGACTTGTTGTAGCACAGTTCTGTGTAAAGTATATTATCACATTTTTTTCTCCTATTTTTCACCTCCAGTGTTTAAATCCTGCAGATATTTCAGATATACACAAAGTCTCTGTTCACCACATAAGTGATACTAATCACATTTTACCATAACACTTCATATATTTAAAAAAAGAAACAACCAACTGCCAGTACTTAAATAGAACCTCTTTAGCAACTGCTTTGGGCTTCCAGGACAAACTGGTCAACTGTGTGCACCAATTTGGTCACATTTGATTCTAGGAAGCCGATCGCTTCTTATTGATCTCCCAATTCTTGGTCTCACAACTGGCCATCTCAAAGAGAGTTTCCTCTCAGACAATGGGCACAAAGACTGAATGCAGCTCGTTCATCAGAATCCAGCTGCTGAACAGTATTAACTTCTCGAAGAATACATTCATCTGTGTGTTGGTTGCGAGTGCATGAGTACACTTGAAGTTGCATGTATGCATGTGCTAGAGTCGTTAACTGTGAGGATGATGGTGGGTCAACAGTTGGGTCCTGGCTTTGAGAGGGCGGGTTGGGGAGGGTAAGGTGTCAATTTACTACCACAGTACTTTGGTCTTAAAAATGATTGGAGGCGGGGAAGCAGTGAGCCAATGGTGGTGGATCATTTTGTGCAAATCGTAGTTCTGTTTGGCACACTGACAAGTATTGATGCGAAGGTAAGAGGTCTGTAAATAGTAGTACTTAAAATCGTCTCAAATGTGTTGCGATTTGTCAAGTTAGCACAATGGCACCACAGTGGAACCAGAAGAATTCAAAAAAAGGTCAAACGTTAAAACCCTGGGAGATGGGACGAGGGAGGGGAAGGTGAGGGAGGCGGGGCGATGGGCTTGAGGGTTGGGATTGGGGGGGGTGAATTGTCGATGAAAAACACAGTGGCGCTACAGTGTATCGGGAAGGAAGCTGAGAGTTTTAGGTCTTTTTTCCTTTTTTTCTAAGAGTCGTTTTTTGATTTTGAACAGTGCAGATATGCTTTCCCTATGGGAATTGAAGACATTCATTTGAAGATTAGAATTGTTTTTCTTTTTTTTTGAAGTTCGATTTCAAAATCAAAAACGTACCATTTGTAAGTGATCCGGCAGGTGACTAACTCGGGATTCTGGTTTCTGAAAAGTCTGAAAGATTTCAAAACCCATGTTGTACAAACAAAACAGTCACCTCTGTTTGCAAATATAGAACTTCTCTCTCTCATCTGTACAACGTTCTCCTCTTTAGGAGGATTAGGGTGGGGTGTGGGCGGGATGGGGTTCACCAAGAGAAAAGGTGGGCTTGTTTCTGGCTTGACGAGGAGCACATTCCTCTTGGTAGAAAAAGGAGAACTCAAAAGTCTTGTCCATCGACTGTTTGTGTCTCTGTTGGTGTACACTCCTCAGCTGAGAGTTTCAAAACAGTCAAAAAAACACAGTCACACGATAGAGCCATGCCATATTCAAATAATAGAATATTAATGATGAGGATCATAGGAATAATAGAAGACCAGTAATGATAATAAGAATAATGAATAGTAATAACAACATCTCATATTAGCAGTTTTTTCCCCCCCTTTTTTTAAATCCTGTATATAAAAACAGTGGTGAGGAGAAGTTGATACACAGTAGGGCTCTACTATCCCCTTGGTTGATTTGGCACATTATATTCACTCTCTGATGAGAGCTACCTACTCATTCTCAGCACAGTTAAATATTACTGTAGCCCGGCGACCCATCCAGAATTTGTTGCTTTTGATGTTTTCAATCTCCGAAATCACAGAAGTTTAAAAAAATAAATAAAATAAAATTTAAAAAGTCTACTCATGTGGCAGCATCGCAGGACGCGATGCAAAAACAACCTCTCTGGAAAAGCAAAGTCTTTATTATACACCGCTGCGACGAGATTGAAAGCATCCCTGGACTATTCAGGATGGCCTGCCCAGCAACATTTAAGGTTTCTATTCTTAATGATGATTCTGCTTTTCTTCATTCAAAACTTAGTACAAATAGCTACATAACTCTGAGCTATAACTTCCATTACATTACAAAAAGTAACTCAGTCTCTATATGTTATAATTTTTGTCGTTCAGTATAATATATTAGTTTGGTCCTTCTCCGTGCTCTCAGAAGAAAAGGCTTAGTTTGTGTAAAGTATGTCCGTGTGTGTGTGTCTGTGTGTACACGTATTTGCAATCTGATTCTGTAGCTCCTGTAAGATGTGTGCATTTGTGTGTATTTACAGCTCTTTGTTGAATAAGTCACTGTGTATCAGTATGTCATGGATGCACTTTTGTTAATTTTCCATCTTCGCATGGTTTGGGGGGATCTCCACACGTGGGATCAGGCCTTCTGCTGGGCGGACACACCCTTCCAGTAGTCCAGTATGTCATGGAGATCTTCATCCTTGGCAAACTGAACTTTTCGCCTCAGCGCATGTCCGGCTGCCACGTAGCCTTCATCCTCCATAGATGCCTGCCTGTGCCTCTTGCGATGCAGTTTGAACCGCTCCCACAGCCCCAGGGTCGGGGTGCAGAGGAGCCCTTCCTCCTCCTCGTCTTCCTCGGGGCTGGAGCAGTAGCTCAGGTTGTGGTATTGTGGCGAGAGCGGGTAGTGTGGCGAAAGCTGGGAGTAGGCTAACTCCCTCTGCTTGGCCTGCCTGCTGAGAGTGAGGGGGTCTAACATCGAGGGCTTGCGGCCTCCTGGGTGGTGGTGGAGTTCCTGCAGGATCTGGGGGTGGTGCTGCAGCTCCTGGAGATGCTGCTGGGAGCCGGGGTAGGAGTGACGGTGCTCGTTGTACTGGCGGATTCTCTGGGCTTCAGCTCGTAAGATGGCTGCAGCCGGGGTGACTGTGCGGATGGGCTCACCTCCCCCGCCCCCCCTTTCCCCTCGATCCCCTGGTGAGGCTCGCTCAATGTAGCGGGACTCTGATGAGTGGTACCCTCCCTCTGAGCGGAAGGAGCGAGGGCTCCGGGCGGAGCCGGGAGAGGAGGACGTGCTGGGCCTTTTAGATGTTGGAGGAGCCTCCATGCTGTGGTGTCGCTGTAATGAATGATGATAACTTCTCCCCCTCTCTTCTCTTCCTCCTCTCCCTCCTTTGTACACCGGGGAGAGGAACTCACCTCCTCGTTCCCTTTCTCCTTGCTCAGACAGAAGCACCAGCTGTGGCTCTGCTGTTGAAACAGCTCCTCCACCTGCAGAAGAGGGGGATTTGATCCCCTGTTGAAAGGAGGTAGATTCAGATTTGAGAGCATCTATACAATTGTTGATGATCTGGTTAACTTTATCTACTTCCTTGGCAATGGTAGAGATCTCTGCTACTGAGCCTTGGGGATTTGCTTGCGGTGACATCTCCCTTTCTCTCTCTCGTTCTCTCTCCCTTTCAATGTCCGACCCTCTCACCTCCATATAGTTGAGTTTAGGGGGCTTGTGGGCTGGTGTCTCTATCACCTCCTGAAGCTTGTATGGATCTATCTCACCACCCTGAGGTAGGTAGGGCATTCTGGACAGACTGTCCCCAGCACCAAGCTTCTGGGAAACGGTTCCTCCACTCCCTCCCTCTATATCCCCTTCTCCACCATACTTTAGCTCTATCAGTGTTCTCTGGATCCTGCTCATCTTCCTTTCCTTTTCCTCCATGATCCTCTTTCTTCTCAGGCAGTGGACAACAAAGCCAAGGAACACAAGCATTCCAAACAGGCATCCCAAAATTGTCATAATGTAATGGGTTGCTGATGACTCAGTGGGTAATCTGCCTGTTCCGACTCGACGGCCTGTTGAGATGGTCAGACAGGTGTGGTTGAAGCGAAGGGAGTTTCGTATAGAAGCCACACAGTAGGTGTAGTCAGTGTTTGGTTTTAAGTTCTTTAGCTCAATATCTTCTCTTTTATCTTTCAAATTCTGAATATCCGTGAAGAAGCTATTGTTATAAAGCATCAGGATGTACATTTTCTTGTACGGATCGGGAATCTGAACTGTTATCACAGCGCTCGAATCTAGCACTTGCTTTACAGTCATAAGGGGTTTGGCATCGGGGAAAATGGGACTCAAGCTGATCACCTCACCCCCATCAGGAGGGGTCCCGGAAGCGCAATCATCCAGTCCGCAGGGAGAGGCGAAATCTGGCGGAGGAGTTGTGGAATCAATACCATAGAAGGATGTTGCGCTACTGCTGTCATCTGTGCACACGTGACTGAGCGCATACAAAGCACTGCGTTGGTTAAGCATGCGGGGATTTTGGTTGAGAAGGTTGTACCCCGAGAATCCATGAGGGGAGTCACACACCATCCTCTCACTGGTCCTGTTGGGGAAGGCTGCAAGCCAGCGAAGGAAACCCAGCAACTCGCAAGAGCAATTGAAGGGGTTAGTGTAAAGTTCACAGGTGGTCAGCTTAGAGAGTCCAGAGAACAAACTGCCATCCAACACCTGAATCCTGGAAAAAGATCAATAAGAAAGTATAAATTTATTGGCAAGTTACCCCTTTAGATGTGTTCTTTCACATTTAATGCACCTATTCCCTCCATTTAATAGATTTCAGCTTATGGTCAAAAACATCTTCTGCAATACAATTTTCAACAAGTCCAAAAGAGCAGTTAAGCTTATTTCATTTAGCTGTTGCTATACATTTAGGTCAACAGATCAATACCAATTACCAAAACCAATAGTAAGAACAAGACAGTTATTTCCACTGAGAAAAAAAGTGAGTAGCGTAGGGATCTGCTGAGGATACCGTCACAGGAGAAAATTAGTATCACTGAATGGTCAGTAGTGCGTTTTTCCATCATCAGTGCAAATAGTTGAATTTAGAAAACAAGCATAGCTAAAATGCCTGGCATTTTAATTTTTGTTTGTTCTCCAGTGTACATGTGCTGCAATTATTACAATTACAATTTCACCATCTATATATATCAACAATCATCAGGAATAACATTATGAGCACTAACAAGCGACATTTAAAATGAATAACACTGATTATCTCTTCTTCATGGCACCTGTTAGTGGGTGGGGTATATTAGGGAGCAAGCGAATATTTTGTCCTCACATTTACTGTGCAGGAAAAATGGGCAAACATAAAGATTTGAGTGAGTTTGACAAGGGCTAAATTGTGAAAACCGCAGATTTTGTGGGGTGTTCCCACTCTGCAGTGGTCAGTATCTTATCAAAAAGTTGTCCAAGGAAGGAAGAGCGGTGAACCTGCAACAAGGTCATGGGGAGCCAAGGCTCACTGTTGCATGTGGGGAGCAAAGGCTGGTCTGTGTGGTCTGATCCATCAGATACTGAAACCAAAGTTTCTGAAAAAAGTTAACACTAGTTCTGATAGAAAGCTGTCAGAATACAGAGTGCATAATAATGGGGCTGCCCATGCTGACCCCTGTCCACCGCCCAAAGCACCAACAATGAACACGTGTGAGAGATGCACTATGGGAAGAAGGCAAGCTGGCACAAGCAGTGTGATGCTATGTTGGAAAAACTTGGGTCCTGCTATCTCTGTGGATATTCTGTTTTGACATGTACCACCTACCTAAGCACTGTTGGAGACCATCTACATGGGCATGTTATTCCCTAATGGCTGGAGCCATTTTTAGCATGCACCCTGCCACAAAGCAAATATGATTCAGCAATGATTTGCGCATCAACAAGTTTGAGGTGTTAATCTGGCCTCCAAACTCCTCAGATTTCACTATAATCAAGCATCTGTGGGTTGTGCTAGACAAACAAGTCCGATCCATGGTTGCACCACATTGCAACTTAAGGGACCTAAAGTATCTGTTGCTCACTTCCAGATACCACAGCTTCAGGGGTCTAGGGGAGTCTTTGCCTCGATGGGTTAGGGCTGTTTTGGCAGCAAAAGGGGCACCAAAACAAGAGTCACGATGTTATGCCTGATTGGTGTTCATATATTATGGCTGAAAAAGCAGCAATTTCCAACATTTAAGCAGTTTCACCTAGTAAGCATGATTGTCAATACCTGTTCATGGAGAGGTCTATATTCTCTATATTCGGACATTCCCAGAAGGTGTTGGGTGTAACAGTCTCAATGAGGTTGGCTTGCAGGTAAAGGTACTGCAGCTTGCCCAGGCCTCGCAACATGCCCTCTGTCAGGTTCCTCAACTTGTTAAAGCCCATCTGGAGAACCTGGGGAGGCAAAGACAAGTGGGATTAGTCTAATCTCTGAAGACCTAGCCTGTGCCAGGCATCACTCACCACAAGCTGGAAACATACGGAACAAACAGATGACGATTCAAACAATTCGTGTTTGACACCGTGATCTAAGCCCGTGTGCTGCGCTGAATTTACTGAGATCTTTCTTGTTCACATTTTACCTCCTGGCTTAGCTCCAGCAGCTGGATAGATGTGTAAGCATGCCAGCTCATTATGGATGTGTTGAGATCGGTTTGGTGAAACACTTTGCTTGAATATTCCTGGAAGCCATAATGAGCGGGTGTTGTCATTCTCATGTCTGTGTCCATCTGTGCGTATATCGATGGAAGAATTTCGATCTCTTTAGACCCCTGTTTTGGTTTACATATTATTCTAAATAGAACAGTTTAAACTTGTAATATATGATAAATACAGTTTGAATAAGTCTATGTTTATTGTAGAAATCTATAAGAATAAGTAAAGAAATGGTATGCATAGTTTGATTCTAAACTATTTGTCTCTGTGAACTCCTCAGGACTGTTTTATTGTGATTACTTTCACATAAGATTGACAATTTCACCATATAAATGAAACATTAACCTCTATGTCAAAACAACCCAAGTTTGATATCAACGATCATCACTAGTGTAATGTGAGGGTTCGTCATAGGCTACTAAATCTCTGACCTGTTATAAACATCAAGATGGACACAGATAACTTTTCCAGCACTAACTTCAGAATTCATAGTACTTCTATCAGTAGTCACATCATCAATAAAGACTAGTAGAGAGCTGCACATTCCATCACATTACCTCCACCATGTTTCGCAGATGTGCTATGCTGTGGATCAGAAGCTGTTCCTAACAATGCCTTGTTGTAGACACTCTGCATTTCCATTCATGAAGGCATCTCTGCATTGTAGACTTCACGAGTGATGCACCAACCTCCCTGAGAGTATTTTTGAATTGGTTAGTTGGTATGAAGTTCTTTTTCTTTACCAAGGAAAGAATTTACGATGATCCACTTTGGTTGTCTTCTGTGGTTTTTGAGGCTTTTTGGCATGGTCGAACTGCATTCATTATTTGTTAGAAAGTACCAGATTTGGTCACTCCTAAAGTTTTTGTGGCCTCACTGACAGGCCTGCTTATATTTAATCTCCCTTAAAATAACAAAGAACCTGGCCTCAAGTGCCCATGAAACTGCTTGTCAGTCAATTGTCCAATCAAAACCTGTCCCATTGTCCAAATACTTATGGACCTGACTGTAAAATGGCAGCCACATGGACGAACTGCATGGACGAAAACCACCTTGAGGAGGGGATCAGATTACTAGAAATGAGATAAGGCATTTGCTTTTGACAGGGAAAGTGGCAGAACTGTATTTTTATTGCATACACATAAACATACACATACATACTACTACTAATAATACTAATAATAAGAAGAAAAAGAATATATTCGGTTGGTGCATAATAGTATAGTAATTTGATACCAAGTGTTAAGTATATATTGTGTAATTGGATTATTAGTCCTCTGGTGCACTGTGGGATTAAGCAGCAGTTTAATGTTGGATATGCACTCTCATATGCACAAACACTTTGTTTACATTGAGACTGATGGATTTCATTTAGTTACTGTGTATACTGTAAAATTATGGAGCACTTTTTACATTATCCAAATACATCCAAACAGTTTGAAGAGTGCATTTCATGTACCCAAATAATACTGTAATTTTCCACTGCTGTATGTATGTGCATTGATGAATGTGCACCTATATGGAAAAACCTATGAATGCATATTGTGTCAGGACGCACCTGCAGATTAAATTGTGCTGAAAACGCTCCATCTTCTACGTAACTGATATCGTTCTTGGTCAGGTTCAGATAGGTGAGGTTGCTGAAGCGACTCAGTGAAGAATAATGGACCGCCCGTATCTTGTTCTCGTTCAGCCTCAGATCCACAATAGTGCTATGGAGAGATGTGTGATATCTCTCAGCATCCAGCAACTCGGGAAAATACTGTGGAAATAAGTTTCTTTGTAAGTTTTCGTACCTGTTAATGTGGGAGGGTATGGCCTCGTAGGGAGGCTGGTTCATACTGCAGATAGCCAGCCACACGAAGCCTTTCTCCCCTTCAATAAGCCAGCAGTCTGCCTTAACCACCGGCAGCCGCATCATTGAAAGCAGTGCAAGGAAACAGAAGAAGGAGCTGGCTGTAGACAAGACCACTGATGAAGACCCTCCAGTCGTGTTATGTCGCTGCCGTCCCTGTTCAGTGTTCTGGGCCATTTGGGATGTCATTGCAGTATCCGCTGGAGAAAGCCGACCAGAGTTGCTCGCCATCTAACATTTATTCTTGTAGACTGGAGCCATTGCGAAGGGAGGGTGGGTGTGTTTTTTAACGGTTATATTTTCATGAACAGGGATTTGCTTTTCTTGAGAATTGTGACTGTTCCACGAGCGGCAAATGTGCCAAACCGAGGAATTGCTAAAAGCTTGAAGAAATAGTGTGCATGAATGGGATGTAACACTTCATTGGTAGTATGTGTGTCTAGGTAAACTGTATAAGTCGATTAATTAGCGGGGTCACATTTGATTTATGTATGATTTGGCAAGTGGAAGTCGTCCTAGTGCCAGATTGGCTGGTATTCATGTCTTCTGTGGCCATCTGCACCTCTGATTGGACAAGCACCTCTTTTCTTTCTTCCTCATTGCGTGCTGCTCTGTACTTGGTGTGAGAACCGGTCCCTGGAGGGAAAAGGAGAGAGAGCGAGAGATGGGAGGAGGGCGTAAGAACGGGATTGCCAGTAACACACAGTGGTTTGTTTGTGAGCTGCAACAAAAACAACCCTGTTACCAGCACGATGAGATAAAGGTGCTTATTTTTTTTCTTATATAACAGTCTGACGTGTGCACATGCATACTCAAATTTAGGCATGCGTACACACACAATTTTTATATACAGTGACATTTCTTGACAAGTCCAATTAGTGTACACACTGGCGCAGATACACAAGCACCTGCAGATCTGAAAAACACACACAGCTTGGTGCTGCTGCTGCGAAAAACAACACAAACAGACACACACACACACACACACACACACACACACACACACACACACACACACACATGCACACATGTTTTCTGCAGTTCCATTAGCCTCTGGGCCTTGATGGCCAGGGCTAAGAATGGCCATGGCTCTGATACTGTATCTAATTAATTAATCTGCTCTAAATAAAACACTTCCTGGGAAAAACAGCTGACGTATGACGGAATAGGAGAGACGGGGAGGCGGGAAAGTGAAAGAGGCTCTCACAGGGCTGTGCAGAGCAGGAGGAAGAAAAAGTGGGTGCAAGGGAGCTGCAAGGAAAGATGCTTGGGGGAGGGGGGAGAGAGATGGTGAGATGGAGAAGAGGTTGAGGTAGAAGGAGGAATAAAGCAGTCGGTGGTGAAAGAGACAGCGGTTCTGTGGGGAGAAAGAGGAGGCTGAGAGGGGAAAAAGGGATGTGGTGGGACTCTGTTCAGGGAAATTGCGAGAATAGTGGCTCCCTCTTCTCTCTTCTAAGCCTTTTTCTCTCAGCTGCGAGAGCAACAAACAGGAAGTGACATCACCGAGGTGAAGGAGAAGGAGTAGGAAGGAGCAAAAGGTTGGGCCTTCCTGACAAGCATCTCCTGGCTGCTGTTGACACATTATTGATTACGGCGAAGCAGAGCAGTGCTGATGTGTCACCTCTGATCTGAGGACGAGGGTAAATGAGAGCGGCGTACTTGTGGGGAATAGGATACAGTTCCCTTCGACTTTTTGTGTCCTTTTAGAGAGCTGGCTTCTGGAAACATTCACATATAGCTTGTTAGTAATGCATTCACATAATGAGTAATGGCAATGACATTTTTCACTTTTAATGACACATGGGTTTGTGTTGATACCCTCCGTGTTCCCTCTCATAGCTCATCAGTCATCTGGCCTTGGTCAAGTAGGTAGCACTAAACCTGCAGGGGTTTGGAGCTCGTTGGATATTGTGTTAAATGGAGATGAAAAACAAAACAAAACAATAGGAGTAATCTTTCACGCACAACCATCATGTCTAGACAAAGATATTGAACGGCACAGCAATTGTAAGGCACAACTGTGCTCCAAGTTTTCTTTGTCATTTGATTTATCACAAATGCTATGTGTTTTTCAGTGAGGGGTTTTTGAACTTCTAGACTTGCAGGGATTGATGGCTTTAACTTCTCCAGTATGCAGTTTGTCCCTTTTCCTCTTTGTCCTCTCTCCCCTCTGTACCTTTTCTCATGCATGTCTGACTCCAGAGCTGCATGTTTCTGATGCACGGTGACTGTCCCCACCAACCTGCTGAGTGTTTACTGTTATATTGTTCGTGATTTGTTGCTCCTCTTTTCTCTCTTTGCTTTCCCCTCACCCCAACCGGCTGAGGCAGATGGCCGCCCTCCTCGAGCTCGGTTTACGTCGGCGGTTTCTTCCTGTCAAAACAGAGTCCGACCGCCTGCCGTTACAATGTAAAGTTCCCCGCAATAATCGCTGTTGTGAATTGGCACTTTAGAAATAGAAATGAATTGAGGGGAACCCCCCCCCCCCCCCCCCCCCCTCCCCCCGGAAGCCTTCTTCATAAATGTGACTAATGTACGCTGGCATGCATGAGTGTTTACCGGTGTGTAGCCATATGCATGGGCTTTCCCACCCAGTCAGCATAATCTATAATTGATGGTGAGACTTCCTCCCACGTTGCATGAGGCAAACTACCTAGATGGGACACGAGAGAAAGTGTAGGAACTGCTGCCAGCAACACACACTCTGATGGGAGATGTCCATTTTGCTGACCAGATAAACTCGAGTAAACAAACTGTTGAGAGGGAACAACATGGTGGTGTAGCAGGGGGTGCAGTGTGTGTGTGTGTGTGTGTGTGTGTGTGTGTGGGGGGGGGGGGGGTGTTAGCTAAGATGCTGATTTCCACCTGACCTCTTTCTTTTCATACTGAGGCAAGTACAAGGGTCCAGGAGACAGAACAAGAGTGCAGGTTACCAGAAAGAGAGATCCAGTAGCAGTTACTAGCTTTCACTTGACCTTCTTTGTAGTAAAAAGTGTAGTAAATACACTTGTAGTAGCTAACGTGATATGCACAGAAGGAACTGTTAAGAGCCTGTCGGCCTCTTTTCCATTTTGCATCATTCATTGCATTCCCCGACCTCGCTCGCACTCTCCGCATGTACGCACGCTCGACACTGCCTCAGCTGTCGAGAACAGGCATGTGGAATATTTCAGCACTCAGCATCGTGACCGCCTCACTTTTCAGTCATGTCACACTCAAAGATTTATAGGGTACAAACTGTCATCCCGAGAAAGACTGAGACTCTAACCTTGCTTTGACCACGGTGGTGTCATGGCTGCTGTACTTTAAGGTAATGTTGTGTAGATGCGCATGTTCTCTGAAACTCTGGAAAAACAAGCCACCCGGGGAAAGATTCATATAGCTGTGTGTGCACAAAAGCAGAAAAATGCATACGCTGTCTTCTTGAGAGATTTCGAAAGCCACGTGTATGCGCTGTCCTCTTTTAAAAACACAAATCTCAGTCACAGTGAGATTTTACGCACATGGCCGAGCCAACTCTTTGCTCGCATCTTTAGCCACGAGTGGACACAGATGCTTTCTTATTGCATCAGTTCCATATAAAATCGCTGTTTGCAACTCAGGTTAATGAAGAAGTGCAATTTACTTTGGGGAGGATGTGAAGAAAGTGGAGAAAGGGAAATGTGGCTTTGATTGTTTTTGGAATTAAAAAGAAAATAAAAACAGAACGGGGATAAAAAAGAGCAAAAGACCCTGGCAAAAAACAAAATATTAGACTACAAACAAAAGGAAAAAAAGAGAAAGCAGACCATTACACATGGTCACAGCTATTTATAGCATCAGTGATGATAGACCATCGTAAAAGCACTGGCTGTTTTGCTTCATGCTAGTTATTTCTCACCTTATTTTTCATCTTTATGCTATTGGACTTGGCCTTCTCTAGAGGCATTTTTACAGTTAATTTTTACATTATAAAAAACACTTTGCATTCGGGGAAGGTCATATTATATGCATGTTTCTTTGTACATACACAGTTTATGCACACAACCTCTGTAAACACCCCTAAAACTGGTCTTTGTTACACCTTCCTCACATGATTATCAGATTATTGAGTCTCGCTGATTTTCACCATGATTTTTATATTGTGTCTTTGTAATATGGAGACATAGTTCTGACTGAATCTCCCCTTTAGACCCTCTTGAGCACTGGAGCACTCTCCTTTGAGAGTCACTATTTTTTATTTACTCTTGTTTCCATTTCAGATTCTGTTACTCTCCCTTTTCATCATGATTTTTTCTCTTTTTTTGGTCAGGCATAGCCACAGTCTCCTTCCTTTTTTGAGCGTTCGTTTTCCTGGGAGATTTTTAGTATCCAGACAGAATTGCATAATAAAAGCGAGGATGCAGACCGCATCATTATTTTTATTTTACCTGTTACTCTGTGCAGTAAAAAATAAGTGTGTCATCTTTAACAAGGCAATAAATGTACAGTCCAGTTTCCTTTGATTTAATGAATCTAAATAACCTCAAATCACAAACATCCATCATCATACGCTCATTTGCAAGAAAGGAGCTTGTGTGAAACAGCAGCAAGTGGCCCGTAAAACAATAATAAACTATTGTCAATCAAAACACATATTAAAACATTTTAAACTATCAACAAAATTTTTAGTAGCATCTTTATTGTATTTCTGATTTTCGCTCTTCTTCTCGCTCCCTGCGTCAGCGCTACCCCAAACAAGTGGGAAAGATCCACAGCATGACTCAGAAAAATCTAAGAGAGTCAAGCAGAGAAAGTAGATTGCAGATGATGTATCCTGTTTACAAAGCTGAAGGCTGTTCTTTCTATCTCTGCTGAGAAAGCTACAGAGTTGCAGTCCTGTTGGTTTGATATTTTACACATTTCAGAGACACCTGGTTTTAGGTTACGCCCTGAGGCTAAAGAGAAAGAAACAAGTTTTCTGGTGCAGATCCCTGAAGGGTTTATTTTATATGCTCTCATTTAAATGGATCAAGGAATATTTAGTCGGTGTTTGTCAGCTGCATATAGAGAGGTTCACGTCAAAGGAAAATCCTGAACCCTTGACTCCTGAAAGGTGTCCATTAAGTCTCTTGTGCTGTAATGGGCATTTTGTCCCCCTATAGGGAAGGGTTGCTTCTCATCAATGCAGTATTGTCCTGAGTGATCAACTTTAACCCTAATGGGCATGGTCTCTCAATCCAAAGGCCACAAGGAGTCACCAAGTGAAAATAACTGTGCTCATTTACTGTGAATCTTCAAGTCACCAGATGGAAAAGTCTGCGCTGACAGGTTGTACAGCTCTCTGCTTCACGGTCATGAAAGTACCAAGTGAGGGAATATATATTTTATTTTATTCCAGGTTTCTAGTAGCACTCAGTTTTCTTTTCCTTTGGGTGATAACTTCATTTTATCATGCAAACACTCACCTGTTTATGCCTGCAATTACCTAGTCACACAATGTACCAGCAGTACTAAGCATAAGATCCAGCACACAAGTCCGGGGCTTCAGCTAATGTCCACATCAAACATCAGAGTCAAGACAAAAAGCGGTCTCCGTCACTGCAGCCGTGATGTGAGTGTTGATGCCAGATGGGTGAGTTTGAGTATTTCTCAGACTGCTGATCTCCTGAGATTTTCACAACATGAAAGTATGGCTGACGAATCTGCAGAAACCACGCGATCCAATCATGTCAGCATGGACCAGCATTTCAAATGGATGTTTCCAACATCTTGTAGAATCTATGGCATAAAACATTTAGGTTGTTTTGACAGCAGATGGGACTGGTCGATGTAATGATGGTTTTCATAATAAAGTGCTTGGTGTTCCTACTTTGGGATAAACTGGAAGTTTGATTAAAAACCTGCATGATCATTAAAAAGATCAGCAGTTTTTACCGCTGCAAAAAATTTTAACGTAAATGTAAATTAAAAGTAAATGTTCTTACTAGTAGAACTGAATTGTCTATTTTTTAACATCTTCTACATCATTTTTCACTTTTTTTCCCCTCATGTGACCGATGAGCAACACTAAGGAGATGGGTTGCACTCCTGGGCAGGCTGTGAATGAGGCTAAAACATGCGCGCATTAATAACAGGGATACTGTCATATACCCACATACATAAGGAGATGTAGATCCCCATTTCTGTGTGTAGTGGTGCATCTCAACTCATGCCAGTGCTTTCATTACCATTCAAAAGCAATGTGGAAAGCAGCAGCGGCACAAAGCGGCTGGAAGCCATGAACGGAAAAATGATGAAGAAGGTGAGGCAGAATGAGGAAGACAAATGACCTATATTGCCCATATACCTGTATATGTATGTGTGTGTATGTGTGCATTTACTGTGAAGTCGTACTATATTTAAATGTAAGTAGAAGTCCTGTCAGAATAGGTTTAACTGGTATGCCTGTAATAATAGCATAATAATAGCATATTAATGCAATGGTTTCATCTGGAGTTTAAAATTGTATACCTCTTTTCTTTTCAGAAAAGAGGTATACACTATTCCACTATTTCAATAACAAATAGTGGAATCTGGCCATCTCCACCCTGAAACTCATCAGACTGCCTGATGCATGCATTTATTGCAGCAGTGCTTCTCACTGATAAGACCCTCACTGTTAACTGTTGCTGTGTTACGGCTTATGCAAACCTAACATTTCCACCTGACTCTACTTTACTTTAAAAGCTTTCAATGAGATGACATGGTGGAGTTTTTTTGTGAACCACTGACTGTACATCTGTGCTTGGGTTTCCTCATAAACTGTAAGAGATGAACATGTCTGCCATGACATCAGTCTGTGCTTTTTCGATGCCTCGTTTGAGACTTTGATTGTGGATGTTGCTGTCTTGTATTGTTAACTTAGCCCACAATTAGCTTCACTTACGATTGAAAACCACATGTGCACATCTGCAAATTAGCAATTACACATTAGGCCAGGTGTAAGCACTTAATTTCTCCAACAGGTCAAATGAGAAACTGGGACTGCTGTGGAGGGTAAATGTCGTTCACGCAGTCTTATGAAAGAACGATGGCCCAGAAGGTTAGCTTAGCTTAAATTCTGAATCCAAAAATACTTAATAGCCAAAAAAGGGTTTCATCCTCTGGAATAGTATTAAAAATAACTACTAATTGCTTAAGTTAGTATTCTCTTACACAAACAGTCTGAAGAA
Source organism: Maylandia zebra (assembly GCF_041146795.1). Classification (NCBI taxonomy): domain Eukaryota; kingdom Metazoa; phylum Chordata; class Actinopteri; order Cichliformes; family Cichlidae; genus Maylandia; species Maylandia zebra. The sequence continues at coordinate 14,351,533 of NC_135172.1, read as the reverse complement.
TTTCAGTTCAACTTTGTTTTCTGGGTGTGGTGTTTAGCACTGTCACGTCAGAGCAGCTCGGTCCTGGGTTTGAGTCTGCCAGTTGACCGGGACCTTCCTATGAGGAGTTTGTTCTCCCTGTGCCTGTGCAGGTCATCACCGCGAACTCCAGCTTCCTCCCACACCCGAAAGACAAGCATGTCAGGTTAACTGAGTTTTCGCCTTGTACTTGATTTTTTCTTACACCCACTAGACGTTCTACAAATACTGTCACATGCATCTTCTCTTAATGCTGTATGTTGATTTGCAAGGCTATTTTGGGATTGCTCTCAAATTATTTGGGTATTTATGTAACCAGCACAAATATATGGACGTTAGCAGTGTACAGTTTTCCCTTTGTAGCTTCAAGCCCTGACAGAGATGTTCTAGACAGTCTTTATGATGCTTTGAGTGCATCGTGTAAATTTGTCTTCTTAAAGGCTCGAAAATTCAGAAACTCATTTCTCTGGCAGAGTTCAAAGCATTCATTGCAGCTGTGTGAGATGAATCCTTGGGAGTTGTCATTGCTTTGAATAAGTTTTTTTTTCTCTTTTTTCTTTTTTGGGGGGGATGCTAGGCCTGTGTCTCTCTGTCGTTCTGCCTGTCTGTCCCCAGAACTTTTTACGCTGTATTATTTATCTAAGACCTCTATCTACAGAATATGGCTGTCTTATCGGTGAGGACTCCCTTGCAGATTTTGGATCCCAAAAGGTGCAATCTGGTTAAATATAGATTTAGCGTTAAAATGGAGCATAAGTGAATCCCTTTCCTGTGTTTTGATTATGTTCGATGCTTATTGATTTCCCAGGACATAGAGATGTGAAACGGTGGACAAGCTTGTGAAGAATTCATCTTTTCTCAGTATCTTGGGACCTCACAACAAACCGTATCACACAGTCAGCTCTGGGCAGTACAAAAGTCCTCACACACACACACACACACACACACACACAGACTTTGCACATTTGTGCAATCGATGAAAGTGAGTCATCTGGATTAGGTTAGATTACAGAGCAAGAAAAGGCGAAGAGGAATGGAGAACGAGAGAAAAAGAGAAGAAAGGAGGAACGGGAGTTTAAGGAAGTCAGATCAAAACGCGCCACGCTCTGAGGCAAGTTCTACTACATCTCTCACAACCGGGAGGCGCAGCACGAGTATGCGTCTGCCTGTCGTCCGCGTGATTCAAAGACATCTGTGAGAATGTAATTTGTTTTGACTCTCAGTCTCACCCATCCCTCCCCACTCTCCCCCCACCACAGTGATTGACTATTACGGATATAAGGCTTCAACATCACACAACATCACACGTCCTTGAGGGAGGAATGAAAGCAAAAGCGTCTTCTCTCCCCCTCTCTACTCAGTCACGAGGGTAAGGGGTTTAAAAAGTGGGGGCGGGCCGAGGAGTGAGCGATGGATGGAGCGAGGGGTAGAGGAGTTTGGGGGTTAAGCTGACGTCCAGACTTGGCATGATGGACGTTTCTATAAGAGATATGGAAACACGGAGCGTGACGGACATTTCTATTATAGAAATTCTATGCTGCTTGCTACCCAGCAGTTGGGAGCGAGAGAGAGAGAGAGAGACTTCTATGCAGTAAGGCATGCCAGACAGGACAAAATGTGGAGAATAATGCTATTGATACAAGCTTGTACTTTTCTCATCCTGATCTAATATCTGTGTCGTATCTGTCTCTGTCTTTTTCTCCATCACAGAGTGTCTTCCTGTCTGTCTTTCGCTGTCTTTGCAGTGAGAGGGTTATGCCAGAATAATAGGCAGTGCTGATATATATCTCCTCCACGGGCCCTGCGGTGCTACACTTGTCACTCCCCTGTAGAGAGATGTGGACATGTGAGATGCCGTGGATGATCCTCTGTGGCGAAACATTGTACGGTTACGTAATGCATTTGGTATTCAGAGAGGAGAACAAGAGGAAGGAGGAAAGATGGGAAGCAGAGGTGGAAAGAGTCACACGGCTCAGTAAATGAGGGCGAGGAGCTGACTGGAAACATGCCACGTAGTTCATTTTGCCTTAGAATTAAATCTCCCATTTCTTACTCTTAGTATGGAGTGCTGAGTGTGCTACCTGAAAACAATCACATCTGGAGGTCTCTTTAAATATCAGTTGTAATCTTGTTTTTACTTGTATTCTTTTAGCATTTGAAGAACAACAACTACCAGAAGACAGAAAAAAACCCTCATCATAAAAAATTAATTAACAGTTTTAAGCTACTCATCGAACATCTTTGAACATTCAGCCAGTGCAGATAAACGCAGAGAAACTTGAGCTTCCAGCTACAAGCAAGCTCGCTTGACTGATATTAATAAAGCAAGCTCATACTGGAATGCCTCCAAAAGAAACATAAAGTGCCACTCTGCTAACATTTAATATTGTGCAAACGTATTTAGCCGCCCCTCATTTCTTTAGATTTTTATGGGAAAATGGAAAATATGCGCAGTAATTTATTGAATGTGCAAACATACTTGGAAATACAGAACAGTAGGCAAAAACAGAGTTTGTATAATTTCAACAACTTTGAAAGTCAATATTTGGTATGACCACCTTTATTCTTTAACACAGCGCTGCTGCAGTAAAAATACTATTTTATGCCTGTCAGACAGAGATTTATTTTTATCTTTGTTCTTGTAGATTCAACTGAAGGAATGGAAACAAATTACTGTGAATGTTTTGAGACAAAGTGCCTAAAGATGCCATTGATAATTGGATCTTTCTGTGGACACAACACTGATTCATCTGTTGAACCAGTGCTATCAATAAAGTTACCTTTTGTCACCAAAAGCTGATTCTGTTCATCTGGACGTAGCGTTGTCAGAGGGAGAAACGTCACATTACATAATGACTGAAACCAGCCCACTGAAGGTACAATGGGCTGTGAGGTCAGTTCATTGATCATTAATATGGAAATTCTCATGACCATTGTTGAACAACCACTAATCAAAGCCCATTGATGAAAGACCATTGATCAATGACCATGACTCCATAGAGAGTTGAGGAATGGCTGCAATCACAGCACTGCAAGACGGCAAAAGATGTACCCTTAGCCCCCTCCTCAATTGGGGAAACATGCAGTCAGTTGAGACTGAAGAATCACTTGGATGAGTGACGAAACGTTTCTCCCACAAAACGCTACGTCCAGATGAACAGAATCAACTTTTGGAGATTTACTTACCTGGATGATTGAGCACACATCAAGAAGTTACCTTTTGTACACACACACACACACACACACACACACACACACACACACACACACACACACACACACACACACACACACACACACACACACACACACACACACACACACAGACCTTGAAAATGGTCAGGTACAAGAAGTGGACTGAAAAGGAGTGAAAAAGCAGTCAAAGAACAACTTAGGCTGGAGAACTATCGCTCAAGACCACTTTTGAAATGTTTGAGAAAATGTGGGTGTTTGGAAGCAAAATATAAAGAAATAACGGTCGGTTCAAGAGTTTTGCACAGTATTATATAGAATTTATTCAAACGTTTCCAAAGTGAATGTAACTGTTCACATCTCAGTTCCATTTAGAAGTAAGGAGACTGCCAAACATTTGCAGTGTAGCACATTTTCACAAAGTGAATTCAAAGTTGAATCAAAGAACTGTTTATTTTGTCAATTTAAAGGTAATTTAAATGAAGGAAGTTTCCCACATGTCATGCCAAATGTTCGTCACTGCAGTCAGGAACAATCTCAACTCACATTTAAAACTCATTTCAGATAATGAAAGTTTGGAGTTGTCGTGTATGCAGAGTAGGTCGTAGCTCAGGACAGAAGTGATGGTTAAATGCTCGATGCTGCGTATTCACAGTGGCTGATGACACAGATCTGACCACAGATGTTCCTCAGTTGTAGTGTTCAAATCTGATTCCCATCTCGCTGTCTCTCTGTAGATTTGTGAAAACGTAGCACAAAGCCCTTTATTCAACAATGATAGATATATTTTAGAACTCTGTTTATATGGGCGTCCCTCAAAAAGCAATTTCTCCTCAGCAGTCAGCACAGTTAAGGTCATTTCTGGGTCCTGGCTGGTTCTAAGAAAAAGGCCTTAACTGAAGGTGAGAGAAAAGAAAAGTCCTGGCTGAATGGATTCATGTTTTCTCGTCAGTGGTTCAAAAGGAATAAAGAGCTTGTCTTCATAACAGTCTTCCAAATATTAGATTTCTTTATGATGCCAGGGTCTTATTGTTTAAAGTATGAGTTTATTTTTTCTCAGACATGTTTTTGTTGACAGACTGAGATCTCTGAGTCACATACACAATTTTAATACTTTAAGATACATTTACTTCATTTTTGAGTAGATGAAGGGAACAGTTGCCATAAACAGACCTTGAGGTGAGATTATTTTGTCAATTGTTTCGTTGCCAAGGTCAAGAATAGACTCTAAGCCACAGCCTCACTCCCTCCTACTGCTTATTTCAAAGCAGCTAATGAAGTGCTCTTAAATTATGCATTAAAAACTAAGTAAAGTAATTAATGATTTGCGTTAATTGCTTTGGTTCTAATTAAGAGAATTCTCTCAAAAAGTCATGTAATCTCGCACAGCCCTGCGCAACCGTGTAATGATACCAGCTCGTAAACATCTGACCACTTGTTACGGACCATCCATCTATCCATGGTTTGATCATCTAGTAATCTCATAAGGCATCGTAGGAAGCACAGATAGTTTACTTCCAACTCTGACATGTCAGTGCCCCTGTGAAGAAAGGCAAGTCCACAAAAATAGCTTTTCTAGTGTGGTGCTAGAGAATGACTGCCACAGAGCTCTGACCTAAAACCAACAAATAAAAAACAAGAGAGTGAGCCAGCTTTTATCACCACAGACATTAAAAGAGAAAGCCGTGGCACTCTAGCAATCGGGAAAAGGTCTTTATTGAAGTATTCTCGAAAGCCAAACGGAGCCTGTCATTCCAAAGAATCAGCCAACAGCTACGATCTTGCTGCACTGGCACACATTCGTATTAAAATGTTCAATTTCAGCTGTGTGGTGGGCACGTGTGCTTCAAATTGAATAGTATTTGAAATTTTTCAGATTCTCTAAACCTTGACTGAATTCCCAGATAAACAGCCTCAAAGCATGACACAACCACCGCCATGCTCGACAGGGGCAATGGTGTTGTTTTGATGAATATGTAGTATATTAGTGCTGTTTTTGTGTCAAAGATACCATTTACATCAGAGCACAACACATTTTGGAAGACTTGGTGTATCTTGTTTCAAAATTTAGCCAGGCTTGAATGTTTTTCTTTAGTTTCAGCTCCTTAACGAAAGATCCAACGATGAGACACCCCCCAGAAAAGGAATGCATTTACAGGTTAAGGCCACTGACATTTTTTCCCATAGAGGGGTGCAGAGGAGATTTAGGAGACAGGCAGTTACTCTAGGAGACTGTAGAACATCCTTAACCCATCAGCAGGTCTGGAGAAGCCGTGAAGAACTTTTACAAACATTATAACAACTCTATTTTTGCCTTACATACATTTCCACGTATGTTTGCACATTTCAATAAGCCACTGAGTCTATTTTCTATTTTTCTAGCATCATACAAAGAAATAAGTGGAAGCTAAAGACTTGTGAAGTCCCCTTCTGAAAGCTTTCACCTTGCTTTTCAAAGGAATTGTACAGATTACACATTAAATTGTGGTCATATGTAGTATGCAGACTTTTTGAGTTTGTGACATATTCATGGTTCCAAAGCTTCTAGATACCAACGAGACCTTGAACCCACATTAGATTCACAAACGCTATTTTCGGTAGAAAATATTCACCTGAAAATTACCATCACACGATATAGCTCTTCTCCAAAAGCCGATGTGCATCCATATCCGCACGCAGAAACATACACAGATGCCTGCATAACAAAACAAACACACATACAGGTGTGACAACTGCGAGCGTGTCTGTGTGTAGGGCGTCTGCCTCTCCAAACAGGCAGTAGGCCAGAGAGGGGTTTTAACACACTTAATGGGATTTCACACTCTGAAGTACACACGTGTACACACTCTCGGACACACACTAATGTTGAAGATAAACATGTCTGAAAGCTATGTGTGATCCCAGACAAATAAACACACACACACCCACACATGCACACTCTCTGATATAAAAGGATTTGTCAGGCTCCCACATTGTACACATGCAAAATTAATGGACTCCAATATCCACACAGAAACACGACTGTTACTCAGTCATTTACAAAAGAGATGTGGCTTCACACACCTGACAGAGTGACGACGCAGAAACACAGACGCTATACAAATCTTCCATTATGTGTCAGCCCAGGATTGTTGGGGCTTTACCGGTGCTGTGGTCATGGTGACCTCTTATTCTTCAGGGAGTGTTTAAGGAGTGCTCTACTGAAAATCTATATTTTCAATCATCTGGTACTTGGTGTCTCAAAACTTGCTGAATGCTGCACCGAAAAGTTTGTAGCTCTCCTTTTTGCAGAGAACGACAGGTGTGGTAGGGTTGCTTTGACTGCAGTTAGAGCAGAAATTGAATCATAAGTCATTATTTTTTGATCTGTGCATTTATGTTTTTTTCTGTCTTGTCACATGAGCGGTTGAGCAACTTTTTTTCCATCCCTCTTGATTGCTATTAGAAACCATGTAAGGATCGACTTAAACAGATTAAAGGAACAGTTCAAACCAAAAGCAATTTATGCAAAAATTTGGCTCAGTTCTTGGAGTTCTGGTTTCTCCTGCCATCCTAAACATGCTGGTTTATTTCTCAAGCATGTACTAATATGAGCGTAGCAACTCTGGTTAAATTGTGACCGATAACAATGAATGTATTTCCATCCAGACTGTCAAAAATGTGCACACATACACAGGCCAAGGTGTACTAATGTGTGCACACAAAAACCGCCATAAAACATTGGTAAAATCATGTGTGAAATGCATTCATTAAACACACTAAAAACATCAACTGTGTGGAGTTATAAAGACCCGGAAAGCTTCACCAAGTAGCAAGCAACAAACTTTCCAGAGCCACTTATCAAGCCTGTGCGGTGAGAATTTAGCACTCCAATAAAATTGATTTTCTTCAGATTTATTTCTCTAAGAATACATCTGTTTGGGACTAATGCTCAAAAACAGGTGTGTTTGGGGATCAATTTAATATTTCTCAAGAAGACAGGCTCCAGACTTCTCTCAAAGTGGATGGCATTTTTTATTTTTTTTTATTTTCCCCAAACAAGAAACTCTGCGGTAGTTATCTGTTGTCTTCAGAGCATGCAATAAAATATGGGACCTCTACGCTGAGAGAGTGAGTGAGAGCGAGAGAGGAATTTCTTAGTAATAGAGCTTATGTGCTCTGGTAGGTGGACCGTGTTATGGCCTGTCTGAAAACTTTTGCAAAGTTTGGCATTAGAACTTCACCAGACAAATGACCCGGGCCACATACCATAAGTCATGGAGGAAAGCATCTTTCTCTCTCTTCCTCTTTTTCTCCCTCGCTTTCTAGTTCTATCTGTCTCTCTCACTTAGGTGCACACACACACACACACACACACACACACACACACACACACACACACACACACACACACACACACACACACACACACACACACACACAGCTAGCGGCAGCTGAAGCAGCATCACTCAGACACCTCAAGCTGTTAATTTCCTTCCTGTCTTGATACATGCAGCCAAGTGGAAAATATTATAGAAGCAACAGCAGTGTGTCCGCTGAGCGCTCACACAAGCACCCCAATCTCTTTTCACCTTCTGACAAACACGTGGTTAAAAGAATCTGTGCGACTGTGCCAGGAGTGCCTGCTGGCTGCTGTTTGCTTTGTGTGTGTTACTGTGTGGCACACACTGGTGAGCTGGGAGGTCGGACGTAATGGAAATGCGGCTCACCTGCTTTCCTGGTTGCTGACGTGCCGACTGATGGAGAGGCGACCTCTGCTGTGATGGTGGGGACAGAAATTGAGATAAATGATGGAAATAATGGCACACCATGGTACAAACTTTGTTTTTCTCTTTCAACTATGCATAACTGGCATTCAGTTTTGATACTGTGCAGAAGGCTTCAGGGAGCCAGACATTCTTGTAATTTTATAGAAAGTGGTCTTGAGCAGTAGTTCTCCAGGCTTCCTGGAGGTCTTTCAAAGTTTTTCTTTGGACATGGGACTGATTTACAATCATTTTCACTTCAGTCGTTGTACCTGACCGTTAACACTGACCTGTGAATTATTGAAACATAAAATGCACCTGACTAAAAGTATGAATCAGTGTTGTGTCTACACATGACAGATGACTTAGCAAAATTGTATTTAATTGTATCTTTAGGCTCTTTTTTTATTAGTCAGTTGTAAATGCACATAATTTGTTGCCACTTCTTTTGTTGCATCTATCATAGCATGGTGTGCAGTTTGCACTTAAAATTTTGAGGAAACTGGAAAAGAAGCCACAGAAACTGCTGTTGGGGAACTTGTTGAAGTACCATCAGAGTTTGGTCCACCATCTAATTCAACCTGGAAAACATCTGATTTGGAACAGCTTCATTTTTCAGCATGACAGTGATCCCCAAAAAACTGCTAGTGTTGTAAAAGCATACATCAGCTGTGGATTGCCCTTTTCTGAGCCTGCACCTCAATGTTATTAAAGCAGTGTGGGATCATTTTGACTTATTTTGGGTCCAGTTTGTATGCCATTTGGCATACCTCAGCCTTTTCTCCCTTTTTTCCTTCCTTAAGACTGACTTGACAACCACCCTTCTACTGAGACTATTTCTGATGGGGCTTTAGTGAACACAGTGGCCAAACTGAACAGCCAGATCCATCTCCCAGGTCATCTTTGCTGAAGGAAATCTGCTTGAAATGGTCAGATACAAGGACTAAACTAAAATTGTGTGGAAAAGGTAGCTAAAGCCCAAAAGAAAATGACCTTCAGAAGACCTGGAGAACGCTCAAGACCACATAAAAAATTACAAGAAAGTCTGGCTTCTTGGAAGCAAAATATAAAGAAATGACAGATCTAACCGCTCTCATTTAGTCGTTATTCCTCTTGCTTATATTGGCCGTTGTTGCTGCTGCTACACTTTCTTTGCCACTTTTTCCTACACTCTCATAATAACCTTGTTCAAAATCTCTCTTGCCCAATGACCACTCTGCCAGTTTAAGCCAACCTGCCCCTTTTCCCTGTTCTTTAAATCCACTGCGATCTGTCACTGTGCATTTCAGGCTCTGTATTGGTACATTTGGACTGTTCAGGCTGGATGTGTGTCATCCAAACTCTGATCCAAAGTCTTTACCTCAACACCACCATCCTAGCCTTCCAAACGATCCCTCCTTATTAAAAGGTATATTGTCAATATTTTACAAGAAGCTCGATGACAAAATGAGAATATAATATTGTGTAACTGAACATACTTTTAAGCAAAGCTTCCCCTGCTCTCAGCACAAAACGTCTTGTTTCACTGGAACTCTAAATTTCATGCAAATATAATTTTACTTCCTTGATATAAAGAGGCACAGTTACTCCTTCATTTTATCAACAATAAATGCCTTTATAGAGTCGTTTGTAAATGCTGGCTAATCACCCTTAGTTTGTGTATGTGGGGATATACCCACATACACAATGCTAAGTGCCCAGAGTGAGGGACAAAAACAATATCCATGTGCAAAGGATTTGAAAATGAAAGTGCATGACCCAAATTGGGACCGATGGTCTGTTGCCCTGCTACAATTTGTCTGGCTTATTTCCAAACACTGTTGTTATTTGCTCAGACTTGGCAGTAGTTAGTAATTCTTCAAAAAAAGGGAAAGTCAGCAAATGCAGATGCCGTGAACAAAGTGGATTATGTATTATGATTAAAGTCTCTGGGTCCACCTGTCACAGGATATTGTTGTGGGCCAAATGCTGGTAAAATTAATTATAGATTTAAAGTAGTGCAATTCTGCAGGAAAAAAAAACAGGAAGAGCTGCTAGCTTCTGAAAGAAGGTCATTTTTTTCTTTTCTTGGATGATATCTGTTCAGTGAGAGGCATTCGTGATCTCAAGACTCTTCTTTGGTACTAAAAACATGAAAACAACATGAGTTATCAAGATGACAGTGCACTTGGGTTGATTTGATAAGTAGCTATTGGCTCACCAAGACACACTAAGTGGATAACAGGCAAAGGTGAAAACTTTCTCTGCTTCAAAGAAGAAAAAAAAAGCGGTGTGCTGCAATAATTCACCTGGTGCAGATGATAGAATTTAACAGCAGAAGTGCTGTGGGCAACTTTGCTGATTTTATTTATCCATCCTAAATTCAGTAAGACTTTCTCTGTTTTGTGACTGTAAGATTGCAGTCCAGGTCCTGCAATTTGGCTTCAATATTGGATCTTAACAATTTCGTCCCACCTTTTTTTGTCATAATGCACCTCCATCAACTTTGCCCCGGAGCTCGGACACAGCCGCTGCAGCTGCCTCGCTGCCATTAACTCATCTGTAATCTTTAGTGCTTGGTCCAAAGTTGCAGTAAACAGTTTTGCTTGCTTGCAACTTGGAGTTTTATTATCCAGTAATCATGTAACACATTGCCAGTAAACTGCACACAGCTGGACGATAAATTCTCTGCCGAGCTTTCACTCGACAGAGTTTGCACTTTTGTTTTTCACCTTTTCTATCTAAAACAGCTGTTTTGTTTGAACCCCTGGTACATTAATAAGATCTTCAGGTTACCATGTAATAAAGAAGATCACAATTACTGAACATAGTGAACCTTCAGTTGTTATTTAACAATCTCAGCTGGATCGATTGCTCAAATACTTAGCTGTTGCACTTTAAACAGGATACAAAGTGACAACAGCACTGATATGTGTATCACGTTTCCCGCTGATACAGGCACAGATCAAATCATCTGTGTCGCATCTGGTTTGCCCGTGTTTTTTTTTTTTTTGGTTGTTGTTTCCTCTAATGTTGCTCTACTTTGTCATCCTGGCTGATGAAATATTTGTAGTTTTACATAAAAAGCCCGCGCTGGGCTCCTTTGACAGTGCAATCAAACATTTTTAAACTCTCAGATCAAGAAAATTCCAGCAGCATCCTTCATCAGCTCTGCTGGGTGCTTTAAATTCAGTCTTGTCTTAAGTATGAAGCAGTTCGTCTTTCTTAAAATTCGAATAGTGCATCGCTGCCCGTTCTGGACTAAACTGCTGGTGAAATTTCCAAAGCAAATCTGCAGAACAGTCTCAATGGCACAACAGCACAATGGATCAAATACTCTGTCTCTGTGTGTAAGAATAAACATGTGGTTAAACAGAGCTTAATTTGAACAATCTGAACTCATTCGAGAAAGTTAAATTACCTGGAAACATTTCATATTTCCTAGAAGTTTTCTTACTCTTGATTGATAACTTAATTGATTCGATCAGACTGACTGACATATCTTCCTAGTAACCATCCTCAGATTCTGAAGATGTTTCTAGAAGGTATTTTGATGTAAACACTGCAGACCTGCCACTGAGGTACAGCCTGTTCATACTGAATGGTATTTGTGATTGTTTTGAACGAATCAGGTTTATCCTGGCACATTTTCAAAGTCTGAGCCCTGTCCCTGCTTTTTCTTTTCACCGTTGTGTCTTCTAGTGTGTGCCACTGTGTGTCTCTCTCTGTCCATGTGTGCTTTCCTTGTCACCTTTTGCAAGGATAGTTTATGAAAAACCAACCTGGGATTTGTTGCATATTTCTGCTAACACACAAACAGACAAGGAAACAGAGAGAAAATATCCCATTTATAGTCTTCTAGTTCCTGTCCCCCACAGCTTGATGCCTCCACTGCCGTGTTTGACTGTAGGGGTGGTATTAATGAGGTGATGCTCAGCGCCTAGTTTCCTCTAAACATGCCGCTGGAAATTGCGGCCAAATGGTTGAATCATCATTTCATCAGACCAATTTCCCCTTCTAGTTGTCGTTCAGGTGGCCTCTGGCAAAACTCCCAGCATGTTGTGATGTGCCTGTTAGTGAGGAATGAAGTCCATCTGGCCACTCCACCATTAAGGTATAATTGGTGCTGCACTGAAGGCTGTCCTTGTAGAAGGTTCTCCTATAGCCAACAAGGAACCACAGTATGGCTCTCATCCATCCCTTATTACTCATTTTGACTGGGTTTTCAGTTTGACTGTTGGTTGCTTCACACTTCTTCTGTTCAAAGTAACTTTGTTAGAAATTCCTTTCAATGCTTAAAGTATTGTCTTGTATCGATCCCCAGATCTTTGCCTTGACACAGTCCTGTCTTGCAGGCCTATGGACTGCTGACTTGACCTAACAACTCTCATGATAATGTCCAATATTTTATCCACCCTTAGGAACCCAGAGTTTTTAGGTTTTTTTCTCCTGTACATCACCACAGTGGATTTTAGGTCAAACACTCACCATGTGGCAGACTTTCAACTTTAATTCAAAGGGTTTAATCAAAGTGCTGCATGAACTGTTCATGAATTAAAGCCATTTTTATACACGTCCCACATTTCAGAGGCTCAAAAATAATTGGACAATTGACTGATACAATAGCTTCATGGCCAAGTGAGGCCTGTTCCTTCAGTAGATCACAGCAAATTAGGCAAATAAAAGATCTGGAGTTGATTCAAAGAGTTGAATTTGGAGCTCTGGTAGTCATGAAACTGTTCATCAAACAATTGTCCTGTTACTTTCGATCCTCTGAGAATGAGGGACTGGATATAAAACTGGCTGTAATTCCAAAACGTTTTTATTATTATTATTATTTTAAAGCATAAAGCATTATTTTTGAACTAAAGCCAAAAGTTTGGATTTCAACCACATCTTGATTGTTTAACTTAAGATCCACTGTGGTGACACACAGCGACAAAACCTACAAAAACTATGTCATTTTCCAAACATACTCCCAAGAACCCAGCTACAGTATTTGAGGTTACATAACTGTATCATTAAATACACCATATCTGTTCTTTAATATATGTGTGAAATGCTTCCTGTGGCCACTGGAAGGTGCTGTCACATTAAAAGGGGTCGAATTAACACAGAATTCATTGTTATCAGTTTCACTATTTCATTCCATACAGAGTGAGTGATTGTTGGGTGTGCAACCAACACAGAGTGATTGTGGACAGTTCATCAGCTTGATGGTGATGACACTACAGGGAGGTAAAAATACTGATTTGTTGAAAAGTTGGCTTGAATTGAAAAAGGAGTGACAGCACGCTGACAGGTATAAAACATTCATCAAAGCACATCAATGCAATTCAATTCATTTCAATTCAGTTTTATTTATATAGCGCCAAATCACAACAACAGTCGCCTCAAGGTGCTTTATATTGCAAGGTAGAGCCCACAATAATACATACAGAGAAAAACCCAACAATCACATGACCTCCTATGAGCAAGCACTTTGGCAACAGTGGGAAGGAAAAACTCCCTTTTAACGGGAAGAAACCTCCAGCAGAACCAGGCTCAGGGAGGGGCGGGGCCATCTGCAGCAACCAATTGGGGTGAGAGAAGGAAGGATAAAAGCCAATGGCTGCAGTTAACATTTTTAATGGCTTCTTACGCTCACTTCATAATGAAGAAGTGTTACGTATGTTCTCCGTGAGTAGCTAAAGGAACAAAAGTAGTGCGACCACAAACAAAAGTTGCCAATGTCCCCTGGTGACAATACACAGCTACAACACGTAGACGATAATCTGCAAAGCTCCATGTAGGAGCGCTGCCATAACCACGCCAGTCACTTAAGCTGCTTGAACAAACATCTTACTGGGGCTGGGAGGGATCCGTCTATTTATGTTTTTTGAAAAATCTATACACGCCTCAGTTTCTGGCACAAAAAACATTGAGGATAAAAACTGGAATTTCTTATTTCATCTGTTTCATGAATTTGTTGATGCTCTCACTAAGTGCGAGTGAGAATCGGCGAGTGCCTGCTTTGTAAATGTGTGTTTGGATAATGGAGAGTCCAGTGATTGATGGAAAGGTTAATCATTCTAGACAGATGGTATGTGCTGCTAAATCAGCATGAGGTGAAGTCAGTGAGTGTGTATGTGTGTGCGTGTATATCAAGGCGTTCATGTCCGCTTAAGCTGTAATGAGCCGGTTTTCTATGTGAGGGAAGGAGGACCGGGCCATTCAGGCATCATGGGAACCAGCAGCCTCATTATTTTCAGAGAACGTAGACAAGGAGAAAACAGCGTATTAATTTCCTAGCTTGTGTGTGGGGAAGTTGTTTGGCGACTGAAAACATAAAGCAAGCTGAGTTCAACAGCTCATTGCACCAGAGCTTCATAGAAATCTACAGTAACGCTACCAAGGTTACTTCATAGAAACTGTGAATCCAGACGTGTGATTGGAATGACCTGATATGAAGGGGTCGAGTGCATCTGTGCGTGTGTGCGTGTGTGTGTGTGTGTGTGTGTAATGAATCCGATGAGGCTCATGCAACCTTTTTGTCTAGACCTCATAAAGATCTGTTGACCCAAGCTGACTTTCACGCTAACACATGCACACTTTCACTGCACACGTTGCTGATCAGCTTAGACATGCTCAATGCAGCTGCAACATTTCCATGCCTTTTATACATAAAACATGGCTTCTGTGTAAACAGAATACCTTCACATGGGTAAACTAAAGCACAGCCTCCCCCGACGTGAGTGCACACACGAACGCATTCACACACACGCTTGAAAGGATGGAGGAGGCAGCGGCAGGCCATAGCTAGGAGCTAGGGCAATGTGATAAATGTGTTTGTACGTCTCATATAGGCTCAAGAATGTGGATACACACAGTGGAGGCGAGGAAGGAGAGGGAAGGAGGAGGAGGAGGAGTGAGTGGGTGGCCGAAGGAGGTTGTGAATGAGGAGAGAAAAGCAAAAGATTTTTGTCATCTCAGTCACAACTTGAGGGTGATATTTTATTAATGTTGTTAATATCAATATTGCTACTGCCAATAATATATTAAAGACTAGAATGAGTTATTAACACCATAACAAGACAGCAATCAAATTACTCAGTGACAGTAGACTGTTGAGGTCAGGCAATGATAACACCCGGATAATTGCAATATGGTCTTCTTGAGCTATTCAGTGACAGAATGGAAAGTTTGAAGATCGATATTTCAAACAAAACAACTGAGACGTCATTCTCTGCTGCCGCTCTTTAAATGCTTTGTGGAGAATCGCATGCTCTACGCGGTTTGACAGACATCTCCGAGGTGCCGCATCAGAGCTTCATTTCCATGGCTCCACTCAGGCACAAATAACCAGTTTGACCAGTGTCATATTTCAACACTGCTTCCTTCTTTGTTATGCCAACCTCCTCACATTCTCTGTATTATGCTACTGCCGTCGAATACTTGGCAGAGGTGCTCATATTAAAAGGTCCTTTCAGCACCAATCAGATGCATTGAAATGCCTGCTGCTCTTTTTATATCTCTGTTGAACATGAAGTACAGCCGTAAAATTAGAGGCTACCGAGTGCGCAAACTACCAAAAAGAGACGGAGAATATTTCAGACAAATGATCAGACAGGAAAGGAAAAAAAACAAGAAAAGAAAAAGATGCTGTTTATAAAACTCGCTAGGATCATATTCTACGCTTTTGTTGTTTATTTCCAATGACCAACTGTTTGTTTTATTTTGCTCATACTTCAACAGAAAGCATTTATTCATTGTAAAAACAACAAAACAAAAGCAAAAAGGTTGGTATAAATCCCAGACAGAGGTCAAAGTTCACATCATATTTTTTATAGAATAATAACTTCATGAAAATCTGGCTGTAACCTTTGTGGTGTAACATTTTCCACAAAACTTAAAACACTACAGCAAATTTTTCAAAGCTGAGTGTAACCAAATCATCTAACTACACTCACATACACGGATGGCAAACCAGGGTAGTGGATACAGCAGGGCAACGAGAAACAAGTGACGACAATCAAGACAGAAATGAACTGAACTGAAAAATAAAGTGGAGAACACAAGATGAAGATGAAGACTGAATTTTTTTCTTTTTTATTGGAGTGCATCATGTTATAACAAAGTTCACCTTTGCTCACCTTCAACGTGTAGCTATTTCAGCACAGAACTGAGCTGTAGCTCACACACAATGATGGAAAGCATACGATAAATCCAAGTACAAATCTGAGGCACAACCAAGAAAATCATGGTCTGAATGCTTACCCAAGAGGAGCATTGTAGGCTTTCTATAGGCTTCCTCTTATTACTCTTTTTGCCGTATTTATTTATTTATTTTACAATATTATTCACATTATTATCTGTGTGTATTGTGTTGGAGTGGGCAGGGGGTGAAGGCCAGGTTGGTGAAAGGAGAAGAAGAACGAGGAACAGAAAAAGAAAAAGGGGGTTGAGGATGAAGCCAACAGACATAAACACAGTGTTTGTCATGAGCATCATGTCATGTCATTACATGCTAACAGGGGGCAGGAAGGACAAAAACATGGCATGATACACTAATAACGCTAAAAAATGTATTTTTATTGATTTATTTAGGCAGCACTAAATTAAACTAGTCCTATGATGATCATTTCCATATTTTCTTTATGTTTCCCACTAAAAGTATCTTTGCATGATTCAAGATTCAAAATAATTGCATCTTGGTGCAGCTTCCAGACAGAAGCTGACACTTCAGCTTCTGTCTGGAACAAGCTGTTTCAGCTCCTTTCCTCTTAAGTTTCTTTCTTCTGACTGGCTGCCCTTCAACAAACAAAAGGTTTGGTGTGGCATCAGGTGGGTGGTGCTGCTGTGCACACACAGACCACACTGAGCATATCCTCTCAGTGACATTATACAAAGACAAGAAAAAAGTGTCCCACACTGTTAGGAGCAGTGCAATTTTGTTTTGTGGTGATTACCTGCACACATGCTAACCTCCTTAGTTAAAATGTTGCACACGTGACTTCAGACACCTATCAGCAGACTCACAAGAATATTTTTCGAGGCTTATCACATGTAGCACACAGGAGGAGAAAGTCAGCTTCATGCACATTTTTAGTGGAAATACTAATTTAGTCAAGACCGCTGTCCTTTTAGAGCCACGTGATGACCACTCACTCACTGTAAATACACAGAACCTGTACCAGAGCTGCTCTCACATCAGAACTGCTGGACATAAGTAGGTGAGATAATGTTTGCTTGTCGCATGCAGTTCCATCAGGTAATGTCTAGAAAAGTTCAGGGTTATATATATACACCATGTGTGAAAACTTGAGATTGCACTCAAAGAACATTTTTCTGAGCCAAGAAAGAAATATTGTAGTTATTGTTGCTTTAGGCTGAGATTTTTCCCACCAGTCATCTAATGTATATAAAACTGAGCATATGGTTTTTGCTCTGGCAGGCCTCAAGTTCAAGCTCAGCTGCAAATCCGTGAATACCAGCTGATGTCGGTGCCAGCCGGCATTATCTGATGGTTCACCTGATGCTCTTCTAAGCATCCAACTGGCAAACATCTTATGAGGCAACCTGTTCAAAATGGTTCAACCTGCCTCCCAGCTCCTCCTTTTCATGTTATTTCTCCATTTATCTGTCATGTCTGTTATTATTGATGCCATCTCTGTTCTGTGAGGGAATCTTGTTGCTTTGATTTGACTTTCCACATTTCCACATCGCTTGTAATATCTTTTCTATACTGTAGCTAGTATTGTTTTAACTTTGGAATATTCAATTTTAATTTAACATGACACTCGAGTGCCTTAGTTTTACTTACCTTCACTTATTTTTTTTCTATAGAGTTTCTATCTTTAATATTAATACTTTAAGCGAGCATCAGTAGTCTGACTCTGACATGTGCATTGAAGGGCAGGGAGGTCCGGATGCGGATGGATTAACAGTTTAGGTTTGACTGAAATGGTCCTGATGCGAACGCTTTTAGAATAAAAAGAATTTGCTCAAATCACTGAAACACTCGACTGGATGAAGAGCAAAGTTTCACTACATCAATATTCATGTGGTGAAACATCACTGGGCACTTTTACAAATCTATTCCAAATGAAGTACCATGCATTTTTGCCTGCTATCACAGGATCTACCTCTCAAACATCATTTGATGCTTGAAATGAGCTCTTTCTTTCCAGCCTCCTCACCTGCCTTCCTCATCACAGGAACAGAAATGTGCGCGGTATATTTTTGGTTCCCTCTTCCGCAGACAGGTATTGTTTCGGATTCGTGACAAACGTAGAGTCGGGCTCTAAAGCGATGATGAGGGATTATTCTATTACTCATTTTTCCTCTCTGAAATAATGTACACGGGAATATTTAATATGGCTTTGCCTGCTGGGTGGAAAGCATCTGACTAGACTGCAGATTTACAGCGAGGTTCTGACCATTTTGCATAATCCCAGGAGACATCTGTCTGTGTGAGTCCCACCTAGTACATTTGAAGAATTTAAATGAGGCGCTTAAGGACTTAACACTAACAGACTTTTCTAAACACATGCAGGCAAAGATGCTAATTTCCAACAGATAATCGACTGTTCGCGGATAATCTCTGTTGCCCTAAAGCATGTACGCACTTTAAACCAGATTTTAATTCAAAAATAAACCATAACTGTTTAAGGTGTGTGTTTTTCTGCGCGTGTGAGTGCGCAGAGTAAATCCCGAGCCAAAATCTTTCCAGCTGCACTGCTGTTTATCTGTGTATCACTCACTTTATGGTATTTGTTCGCTGGTTTTTCCTTGTTTACAGAACTCAGTGGATAAGAAGCACTTCTGTCTCAAGTTATGCCAGCCCTCCAAACACACGCACGCACGCACACACACGTTCGCAAGTCAGTTGTTACACTCTGTCCCTCTTCCTTGTCCTTGTAGTTCTTATAAAAACAAATTACACGTCCTCATCCTCTTTGATTCCTTTTGTTAAGGTTTTGTGTTCCTCGCGTGTCCCGCCGCTAGACGATAGTCTGTCACATCTCGGAGGTGTCTGTGCACATGCGGCGTAGATGTGTGGGCCCGTATTAAAGCAGGAAGAAGTTATGTGGCTGATTCTGATCTTCTTTCAAGTGTCAGCCGGCTCTGCATCAACTTCCCTCCGCCTGTCTTTTACTATGTATGCCTCTCTTTCTACACCTGTCACCGCCATGCAACAGAGACAAATGAGCCTCACGGATGGTGACAGGATCTTTTCAAAACATTTTCCATCACCCTCATGTGTTTCTGTTTTTGCTTAACTTTCTGAAATAAACACATTTACTATTACATAAACAACACTACCAACGAGATAATTGGCAGTGCCCATTGCACCGTTTCTTCTCTTTCTCTGTCCCTCTGGACCAGATTTGATGAGATTTCTGTAGCATTGCACAAAAAGCTGCTGTTCTTTGGCTTCACAGAATAATCTTTCTCTCAGCACATATTGGATGGCTGAATTTGTTCAAAGCAGCTGATTTTGGGAGCTCACGCACAGAAGAACGTAGGCTGTGGAATCGATTATAGGGCTAGTTATTAAAACAGTTAAATAACTGACCTTTAGTGAACTCAGCAAGTCTCCGCTGGGGTTCGAATCAAGAGAAAATGCTAGAGGTGGAACTTTTAATGAATTAATTCAGGTGTGTGACCTGACTGGATAATTAGGAAAGCAAACAGGAGATTAGGCGAGTAATCCAGATGGTATTGAAGCAATAGATCAACAAAAGAGAAACTAAATATCATTATTCTCTCACACAAAGGATCTAAATTCAATTGTCTAATTCAAGCCTGCATGCACTGTTGCATCAAGCATATGCAAACAGCGGCCGCATCACGTCGCTGCAGTTAAAATGCTTCTACGTGTTATTTTGTTCATCCTTGTCATCATATCTGGTCTTTCCCTGTGTTTGGAGATTTTTGTATTTTGGTTTATTGGGTTCTTTTGTATTTTCTTAGTGTTTATGTGTTGTCTGTTTGTGACTATAGGCTCAGGCATGATTCCTGTTTTGACTTTATTTTTCTTCCTTGTACTTTGTCTTTATTCTTGCTACTTATATCCTTAAATCCATGGTTTCTTTTACTCAATTCAGCTGCTAGTCTCATCTTTCTTTCTCATTTTTCTGTGTTCTCTACTTTATTAGTTCATTCCTGTGTCCACGTTCCTTGGATGAGTTAAAGTTGTTCATTTCCTGTCTTGATTGTCACTAGTTTTTTCTTGTTACAAAGCTGTATGGATTTCCATCAGTGTGTGTGTGCGCATATGTCCACATGTTCACAAGTATTTTCTTTTGCCTGTTTTTTCTATACATATTTACTAGGGGTGCAACGATACTCGTATCGATATTGAACCGTTCGATACAGTGCTTTCGGTTCGGTACGCATATGTATCGAACAATACAATTTTTTTTATTTATTTTATCAACTTTTCTTCTGACGATGCTGTCTGTGTTGAGAGCTCAGTGGATCTGCGTTTGACTACTCCGCCTAGGCTGCACTGTCGAGCGCAGATCCACTGAGCGCAGACAGACAGAAGCTAAGCTCGTTGCAACATGGCAAATTGAACCTCCCCCACCCTCATTCAGATCTGGCCTTTGGAACTATTTTGGTTTTCATGTGACGTATGACCCTGAAGGTAAGCGTGTCATGGACTAAAGTAAAACAGTATGTTGGATGTGCCACGCAATGCTCAATTGGTGGGAACTGGTGCGTTAGCGCAGTTAGCTTGTTAACGTGTTGACGCCGTCCAGCCCCACGCACGGGGCGATCCGCGGTAACTCGTTAACGGAGATTTGCCGCGTTATGGCGTTAACGTCATTTTAACGAGATGAATGCTGACAGCACTAGTGGGGACACAACGAATATGACGGCACATTTACACCGACATCATCCTAGTGCAAAGACAAGTGGAAGCAGACAAAAACAACAAGCACGCATGCTACAAACTTTACCCGAGTCATTTAGACAGCCGTTAGCACATGATTCTCCTTATGGGGACCTGATATGTTTAATATGCTGCTGAGAATATAGCCCAGAAGAAGCGTATAGTATAGCTTTTATTTTGGAAAGAGCCATTTCTCTGTAATAAACTCTCTTTTCCAAAGATGAGTGATTCCTCAATCAGAAATCAGATTTATTTTTTTTTTAATTATTTTGTTGTTTCATCAACATTAAATTTAAAAACCGTACTTTTGAGTTAAAATATATATTTAGAATTTTAATAAATGACAAATTAAAAAGGCATGAACATTTTTTTGGATCGAAAAAATGTCGAACCGTGACACCAAAGTATCGAACCGAACCGTGAATTTTGTGTATCCTTGCACCCCTAGTATTTACCTTAGGTATTTTTTTAAGTTTCTGTAAAATGATTTTCAGAAGCTCCGTTTATGTGTCTGGATGAAGAGAAACTGAGATTTTGTCCTGCAGTATCAAAGGTGTTTGCATCTTTCGTTGATGTTGGATTGTGCACTGATTTATTGCTTGTAATCTTCTGATTGGCCAACGTTTCTTTATGACTAGATTTATACCAGCAGCTGTTGATTTTTCATGCTCTTAACAGCACTTGACATCATGTTTTTCTTTTTCATCTGGACTACGTGGAGCTTTATCTCAGCAGAAATGTGTTTACAGGGGTAAGGACAGAAAGACGTTTTCCCATAAACTTCTACAAGACTATCGTCATCTGGTGGCCTTCAGATTTCCAGATTGGCTTTATTTTTCCTTCTATGGTGCATTCCTGATGTGTTCCTAATGTTTGGATAACCTTGTTCTGATATGTTTTGCATTTGAGTTTTTCATTGGACTGTGTTAAATTATTTATTTTGTTCATTTTTTATTTATGGACTTTGACATTTAGTTGTTTTTAACCCTGCCACCAGGATCTGGGTCCTGTCCCCTTCAAACAAAACTGTGTGAAAACAGTTGCGCAATCATGACGATTCTGTATTGATGGTGCTGCAACAGCATCAGTGTTGCTAAAGCAACATGTCTGCAACTGACCAGTCACGTTGCCATGTTGTCTGGGATATTTTGACTTCAAGACACTTTGGCAGTAACACTTTTAATACTGTGTTCAACAAATGATTTTGTCCTACACTTAACCAAAGGAAAGTAAAAAACTCAAAAAAATAGTCTGCACAGACTGTGTTGCTCTTTATCTCACCTCACTTCCTGAACCTTTCTGCTTAAAAGCCAGGAGGCCTGTAAGACACAGAAACACACTGATTGCCAAGTAGTCCAACTTGGCATTTTTGCCAGTGAGGCTTATTTGGCATAAAGCCCTGCAAGCAAACTTCACACTAGCTTCCAACTACTCTGCTATCTCACCAGTCTGGTGTTTTCCCCAAGTCCCAAATCTATGGCATCGCAGCGGTGTGATAGGTCAACCCCACCGAAGTTTCCTGAAGCAACATTAATCATAACACTGTAGGAACAGCAACACTGGGGCAGTAATGGATACTCCAAAAACAATGAAAAAAACAAAAGGAACAAGTAAGACAAGTATTATATTGCAAAGGTGTTGATGACATTTCTCAGATTGCATGTCATGAAGATCTCTGAATCAGGGGACGATTTGTTTTAGAAAACAAAAAGAAATCTCTGAAAACAATCAGCAATTGATGAAAACAGTTGTGTTTTTCCATTTGTGTCTGTCTTTGGCTGTTTCATAAATCATTCATGAAACCAATACCTCTTCTAATTAAAAAAAAAAAACAGATTGATTTCCTGAAAATGACTCTTTGTTCACATTTAAAAATCCTTAAACCTTCAAAGAAAAAGTGAGCTGAACACTGAGCAGAGACAAACAGGATTACGATGTCTTGTGCAAGAGTGTCCTGGGCCAAGATGGGCAGTGTTAGTCGCATTTTTTGATGGGCTGCAGAAACCAGGGCCAGCAGAGGAAACCAGCACAAACACCAGGAGACAAAACCTCCCACGATATGAAGGAATTAAAAAGTTATAGGAGCCTGCTGTCTTTTTTGTGCCGTGTTTGCATGTGGTTCCCATGTCTGTGTAGGTTTAATTGTTGTGTCTCATCAGGATTGTTTGCTGTGTGAAAAGCTAAAGTTTTCTTGTTATTTTATATCTTTCTTTTTTTCATTATGATTTCTGGTGGCTTTTCTGAGCTGTTCCATCTCTGGATATAGTGCTTGGAAACTTGCACCCAGCTTATTTACTTCTTTTTCTCATTATATATGTTATGACCGCTTTGATTTTTATGGTGCTGCTGTTGCGTGGTGACCAGAATAACAACAACAGACATGCCCGCTGAAGGATCAAAGGCAGAGGATGACACACAGAGGATGTGAAGAAGGAAAGAAATGATGAGAAAAAAAGCTGAAGAGATATGAACTATATCTTCTATAATGTGCTGTCGCTGGATGATGGATGCGAGGAAACTGAGGGTCCATCTGTGATGGTTCAGTTATGTGTTTTCAAAGAGGCATTACTCTGGATCTGATGCCGACTGCTACCAAATGTTATGGTGACCATGAATAAATCCAAGCATGCCAAGTATAGAAGGGGATGATGGTCACATTACCATGAAGGAAAACGTCTGCAGCACAAACTTTTACCCATGCAACTCCATCTTGATGGCACCCCTAGATGCCCAGGAAGTTGTTTGCATCCCTCTCTATGCTAACATGCTAACCACAGGTAACCCCATCCAGGCTCTAGACTTTGCATTCAAATGCTTGCAAAACAATTTCCCATCTATTTCAGTTTCCTGAAACTCCAAAACATCTTCACACCGTTCACATCATAAATGTAACTTTAACAAAAAAGTTTCTCAAATGAGAAATCAGACGCTATTTTGCATGTTTAGTTCGGTCTTCTTTGTCATTAATCCTCAGAATGGCAGTTAATTTGACAAAAAATATATATATTGATGTTTACAAATAGCCCACATTCAGTCAGGTAGATACATGGACAACTAAAGTGTGGTGCCAGTGACGGCTGAGTGAAGAAATGCGTCTCCTGCTGTCGCTGTGCTTTATCAATAAACCAAGATGGATCTCCTCTGCGTGCCGCTCTGTCTAATTTGGATGTCTACCAGAGCTGACACCCAACCAGAGAGATATCAGATGTCACAGCGAGCTGCGCGTGATATTTCTTATTGCATCAAATCAACTTGAGGTTATATTGAAGGAAAATAATCTTTATTCTGGCCTTTATAAAGAAGAAGCAAAAGACTATTCAAAATCAGTCCAGTCATATTTGTAAAATGAAAACAATAATTGTTGAAAAATCCTTTGTTTTTTTTTAAATTAAAAGGTTTTCTTCATGATTTTTTGTTTTCATTGAAAATAAATTTTCCTGCTAATTAAAATTCAAAGGAAATGCCCTTGTGTGATGATCTCAGTGCTGAACTGTTCAATTTCTCATCATTACCAGTTTTTGCTTCATTACAATCTTGTTGGATTTTTAATGCATTTGATATAACTCCTGTTTTTAATCATATCAAAAACAACCAAACAGAACAAAAACACAACTCCCCACGCTGCATGGCTCAACCTAAGCAGGGATCTTAGCTACCACTATAAAGGACTGCTGAGACACCCCTACTAAATCTGCTCTGAGCATGAAGCTCAATCATGATCGTGTGCCAGAAAATAGGACTTGGTCTATCCTCATTCTTGCAGTGTCAGCGTTTACTAACAGCCCCGAAGCAGCCTTTGTATCATTACGCACCATTACATACTGTGAGTCCTAACAGCCCTGTGATTGATCACTCACGAGCTGGTATAATTTATGATGTCATGCGTGCTTTCCTGCATCTTTTCTCCTTTTTTTCGGTACAGACAGTATGTAAATACATTTCCTTCAGCAGGAATGAAAGTCTCTGTGTGTTTTGACCACTGGCTGCACTGCATAGCCATGATGTGATTAACTAGCATGAGTCAAGCCAGACTCTGTAATGTTTACCATTGAAATCAAACAGCATCATTTTTGGCTTTTCCCAATGATGTCTGTGGAGGGAAGCAGCCACTGAGTCAGACACCTCATTAACACCATCCTTGCAGTCTAACACGATGGTGGCAGCATCACGCTGTGGAGCGTTTCTACCACAGGGACAGCGAGGATGGTAAATGAAAAACATAAAACGGGACTGGATAAAAACGTTTTTGTAATTACTTAAGTTCTTTGGCTGAGGAAAAAGTATATATTGCTATACCTTTAGCAGCAATCATGTTCTTTCCTTATGTTCACTGAAGTTTGCAGGCAGTCATTTATGCACAGCTCTCCTGATCATTGACCAGGACAATGTGCTCACCTCAATGACTGCAGGGGGCCCTGTGACTGGAATACAAGGCCAAATCATCACCCTTCCAGCAGCTGTAGGAGGTGTTTGGTTTTCTCCAAGCATGGCGCTGTGCACGATTGCTGATTGTTATCTGCCTTTAGCCTCATCTGCTCAGAGGACATTGTTCTGGAAGTGTTGTGGTTTGTTCAGATGTATATTTGCAAACCTAACCTTTGATGTTGTTTTTAGGGAGAAAGGAGAGGCTTTCTCCTAGCAACCCTTCCAAATCAACCTTACTTGTTCAGTTTGTTTCTTATTGTGCTGCCTGGAACTTTAACATGCTAAGTGCGGCCTGTGGAGATTTCTTTGAGCATTGCACAGTCCAACCTTGGGATCAGTCCTGGGAAGATTGTGGCATTAGTATGCTCCAGACCAGCAGGATACCGAAACGTCTGTTTTTGCAGCTGTGGTCACAGTTGCCGATGATTAATTAATGAAGTGGATTTGATTAGCATGGAGTGGCTGCTGCTTATCCTCTTAGTTCCTCAGATATCGCTACGTTAACCTGTTGTTAAGTGAAACGTCAGAATTGTTAGTGGAATATTTTAGCCTTTCAGTCTAAAAAACCCCACATCTTTACTTTATAATTTTGGAGTCTTGTGTGTACATCAATGAGGAAAAAGATAAGATTCGAATCCGTTTTAAGTCTAAAACAGAAACAAAGATGAAAACAAATATTAAATCAGTGTGTATCTGATGGTTGTGGATTTACAAAGCTCTAATACATCTTTCTGAAGCATATGGTAATGTTTCAGATGTCTGTATGTAGAAGTTAATTGCTGATTACTTTTCCCCTTTTCACAAAAAAAGAGTGAAAAAATAGAATATTTATGTAGCAAAGTGTCTTGTATATTTCCTTCTTTTTCTTTATACAGTGAATAACACCTTCACATGCTTCATGAATCCTAGGAGGTGGACAATCCTTCACCCCAGAGCTGATTGATGCAGGTTGCTGCCCGTTCCTGAGCCTGGTCTTTCTGGATTGTTCTCCTGCTTTCCCTCAGCCCATCCACAGATCATTTTTTAATTATCATCATTATCATTGTGTCTTCTGTCCCGTCCTTCTCTGAGCCTTTCTTCCCATTAAAAGGGAGTTCTCCTTTCCCACTGTCACCAAGTGCTTGCTCATACAGGTTTGTTTTATTGTTGGAGTTTTCTCTCAATTATTGTAAGGTTTTTAGTTTACAATATAAAACTGTATAAAGCTGTTGGTATAATTTGGGGCTATATTAAAATAAAACGGAATCGAATTAAACTCGCAAACATACATAACATAGCTCTATCTCAGACAACAACTCAGTAATAAAATGCTTCTTTTAAACTGAAATGTCAGCATTAAAAATCGAATGCTACATAATATATAAAGGTCTCCGAAAGCAGAATCAGGTTGTCTTTTGAGCCTGTAGCTCCCACCCTGGCACACCTTTGAGACCCAACTTAACATGTTGTCCAAATTCAACAATGCACACAAATCCACATGATAACAAAATGTGTGGATATGCGTGGATGCATGGTGGTGTACGCACACACTAACACATGGGAAACAGTCTAATTTCTCAGCAGAAAGCAGCATGTCTTTGTATGTAAATTCATGTACTCATTGTTGTGCCTGCTTGGCTCACAAGACAGATGAAGCAGCACTTGTCTCCCCAGTCAGATAATCTGCTCTCCTGTAATTTAAAATTCCACTTTCTCCTAAAAAATCTCTCGTCGCAGCAAACACACTCCCCTGTTCACACCCAAACAGCCCTCTTCCTCTCCCCTGTCCCCTTTTCCTCGCTCTTTATCTTTTCTTCTCTCTATCACACACACAGGCTGGTGCCAAGTTGTTAAATTTGAGCTCTCCATCTACTTTCCTATACAGACAAACACACACAGACACACACACTCTCTCTCACTCACACACACACATGCACACTCATGCACAAATAGAGGCAAACACACAGCCTTGCAAAAATAGCATTCATCTCTACATCCATCTCTGATTTTGGGCTCAAAGATGAGAATACTTTGGCAGGAATCTATCACTCTGTCTCACACACACACACACACACACACACACACACACACACACGCACACACACACACACACACACACACACACACACAGGGAGAGACAAGCATAATCTCTCGCTTTCTATCTCACCACTCAAATTGAATCTGCGGTCTTGACAGGCCAAGAGGACAGGGACGACGAATAAAAATCACCTCATTACGCACATACACATCCCTCACACACACATACGCAGACAAACGTAGGCAAGCAGGTCATTCACATGCATTAGGGATGGGAATAGAGAAGCCTTGAATCTTGGTCAAACACCATTTGGTGTGTAAATGCTGACAGACGAGGGTAGCCACATTTGTGTCTGGAGGATCAGAGACGGTGTTTGGCAGAGAGGCTGGAATAATGGAGGGACGGACGGAGGCACAATGGTGTGTACATTTGTGCAGGATAAAAATAATGATGATAATGATTAGTCTGATGAAAGAAGGTCACAGTGACAATATAAGCACTGAAACTGATGATAATGACAGTGTTCTGTCAACCATTATCTCCTTTTGATCATCGATCCTGGCACACTGGGTGGATACAATCATAATAAGATGTGTAAAGCCTCCTGCTGTTAATTTTGTTTTAGGAATCTTTTAGTTTGCGCTCAGCTCTGACAGACAAGGACTGTTTAAAGAATGAAATGTATGCCACTGGATGAATACTGCTGTGTGCAAATAGGCAACAGTGTGTTTTCAAAAAGCTACAGGCCACAGGGAGCATCGCAAACAAACACTGAAGGCTGACACACTGTCACCCGTTAAGAATCGACAAAGAGCACTTTCACAGGAAGTGGCAATAATAGGGCAATAATTACAGAGCAGGTATCAAACCTGTGAACTGCCTCATGAATATAGGTTTGAATTCAAAATACACAGAAAATTTGCACTACTGGTGGCTAGTCCTCGAGACCCTTTACATACACAAGCTTTGTCATGAGTTTATCATTGTGATCATTATGTAATCAACATTTTAAATGAATGATCAGTCTAGCATTAATTTCACTTAAGTATATCGTTGATGGCTGTTAATAAACACTGAAGTGATGATTAACAATGTCATTAAAAGTGTTTGTTTGTCATTAGTTAGTTAGACATTTCGTGTAGCATGCCGAGGATAAGAGACAAGATTTATGTTTTGATGACACTGCCTCTGTTATGTATGTGTTAATGACTTTCAGTGTTTTATAGCCAATCAGTGAATCAGTTCTCATCACAAATCAATCAAATGCTGCTGTTTTATCATAGCTATCAGTATCTCAGAGGTACACTGCCATTGGTGCAGTGTCACACTTGACTTACGCCCAAATTCTTACATTTGAACACTTCAGTAGGACTCTTTAACATCCATCCATCCATCCATCCAACCATCCATCCCACCATCCATCCAACCATCCATCCATCCATCCATCCCACCATCCATCCATCCATCCATCCATCCATCCATCCATCCATCCATCCATCCATCCATCCATCCATCCATCCACCCATCCATCTTCTTCATGTTTCAATTATTTACTTAAAAGTTAAATTTAGCTTCACAGCGTGAATACCTTCAGACAAAGCACTGTTTGAATGTGTTCTCCAGACAGTGTAAAATTTAAACTGGCTCATTGAGCAGTATTTCACATATAAGGAGTATATATAATCTAAATAAAATCCACCAGGTGTTTTTAATGTTACAATCCCCAGGCTGCTAAAACATACAGAATAAAAATAAATTCTGGTGGTCAGTTTTGCTTTGGCCTATCCTCACAACAAGCCTGAGAAGCTCAGGGATCAACAGATCACAGTGTGTTTGTACTGGGAAGCTGAATTTTAACAATCCTAATCTATGACACAAAATAATTGTTTATTTTATCGAGCTATACTGTAGCAACCTGATGTGAATTTGGAAAGAAAGTAAAATCTCAAAAGAGGACTGGAATTCAGTTTGTGCTGATGCTCACTGAATGCACGCCTCAGATTAACACACTGTAATCATGCAAACATAAGTAACCTCTGACAAGTCATAATTATAATCAGACTATATCGGGCATATGCACCAGATGCACGGAGGCTAAAACAACAATGTTTCACTGTGTTTGTCAGTGAAAGGAAGATTAAAATATTATGGGAACTGCAATGATATGTGAGAACATGCATCTTTTCTGTTGTGCTATTGTAATTTCAAGCAAAGAAATACTTTCTAATTCTTTTGTTTTGTTTTATACTTCTATATTTCTATATACAAGGTCCCTCTTGCAAAACATGCAAACTACAACACACATTTATTTCTGGTTTTCAAAATTTCTGGTTTTGATCGTCTTCCAACTCTACGACCTACTACCAACTCTAATTCTCGTCAGAAGTGTAGTCTATTATTCTTACTCTTTCTCTTTTTTTTAAGTGAAAGTGTATAAACTAGCAACACTGCTGGCACGGGTTCGTGTACTGTGTAGAAACAGACTGCACACTTATTAAAGAGATACCAGATTAAACAGATTTACCAATAACACCTCAATCAAATCCTTAAAAAATGATTAAATTAGTGCTGAAAGCTGAATGTTATTATTAATAAATCTTTTGTCGCTATCATTCAGCCTACATATGTAAATTGTTTACTTCCTAGTAGTGTAATATAAAATAACCAGAGCTACCATGCTCGGTTCACGATCAGAGATGGGCAGTAACGCGTTACTGTAATCTGATTACTTTTTTCAAGTAACGAGTAAAGTAAGGGATTACTATTGCAAAAACGGTAATTAGATTACCGTTACTTCCCGTAGGAACGCTGCGTTACTGCGTTACTAAAACCGTGATTTTTTGCGAGAATGTCTCACGACAGTGACGTAAGCGAGTGCGCCGTTAGTGACAACAGCTGTGTGCAGATCAACAATGGATCACATATCGAGTGCGGGAGAGAGTATGAGCGTGCAGCGTTTAAAGCGTGGAAGTACTGACCTTACTTTGAGTTTGATTCCATAAAAAGTGACAAAAACATTAGCGTCCATCGTGCGTGGGAAGAAAACTTCTTTTTACAGCGAAAAAAACCCCTAAACTTCCAAGCAAGCACCGAGTGCGCAATGACGTAATGCGCAACTGACCACAGCACACCTGCACCAAGGTAAACCTCCGCCTACCCTCAGTCCTGCTTTACAGGTGAAAATAGAGCAACAGGACCGCTTAGTCTTTGACTTTATTTATTTTCTGCTGTATTTTACTTGCATCTATTTGAAAGAGTGAGTGTAAACACAAAAAATATTTTATTTTATGTGTTGGAATGTGTAGAAAATAGGTTTAAATGTTAAACTAATTTATTCAAGTCAGAGAATGTTGCATATAATTAAATTTTTGCTTGATGCATAAAGTTAAAAGATTAAAACTGATAAAACAAGTTAAAAAAGAGACTTTTCCATTTGATTACATTTTGTATGATGGATTATGTAGAAAAAGTATTGGGCTGAAAGCTCTATCGCTTTATCACCTATTCAGGTTGTAAATCGTGTTTTTAAAAAGTAACTAAGTAACTAAGTAACTAATTACTTTTGAAAATAAGTAATCAGTAAAGTAACGGGATTACTTTTTGGGGGAGTAATCAGTAATTAGTTACTGATTACTTTTTTCAAGTAACTTGACCAACACTGTTCACAATTCTCACATTTGGATGTAGCATTATTTTCTTGTCCTATGTTTAAAATTATAGAAACTGTGAAATTTTGAGGAAATGTGGCATTTTGCAGCTGTGATTTTTGGTTATTACACAGAAGCTACTACACGTTTTCAGGAAATCATCACATTATTTGAGGTTTGACTTTACGTAATGTGTGCGACTCTGATCCCTGGTTATTGCCTCTGCATAAACATTGTTACTTTGTTAACTTTAAACAAAGAAGAATTTCAGCATTATAATATGATCGTCAACCATTATCACTATTATCCATGAATCCTCTGCCTCTTATCTTTATCAGGGTGACACAGTAAGAGAAAAAATTTAGACCTTGCTAATTACTGGTTACAACCCTGCTTGACTTTAGACAAATCATGTTAAAGCTTCCGATTCAAAACATAAAAAACATAAAACACCGTCGGGTCATGCTGTAATGCTCAGTAGGGTAAGTTTGAAATATTGTGGTATTTTCACTCTAAGCACAGCTCCAATTTGACTGTACAATAAACACGTCTAGATTTTTCTGTTACCAGTCCCGTGTCCTTGGGTGGCCATAACCCTTAAACTTTGACAGCTCACAATTTCTCATAAAGGGAAGAGGTAATAGGATTTTTCATCTCTCCTCACACACGTGCGCACGCGGTCACACACAAACTCTCCTCCTGTGTTTGTGTCATGAACATTTTCTCAAAGGAAATAAAGGGTAAATCATGTGATGAATTACCTTTTCACCGCGTTGCACGCCTGTTTATGTATGTGTGTGTGTGCATTTTGTGCATTTGTCTGAAATGTTTGCCGCATGCCACTTTTGGTCTAAACTGTTAAAGCGCTGCTTTGTATTCTGCAGATGTCTTCTCATCCAGCAGTGAAGGTTGGCGTTTAAAAGCAGAGACAGAGAACAGAATGAAAAACTGACAGACACAAAGAGGAAGGGGGGAAACTTTTTACCTTTGCAGATGGAGGTCTTTTCCAAACCAGCTGAGCCTTCAGTCTCAGAGCACTTTTCACATCACTAACAAAAAAGGGACAAAAAGTGGGAAAGGGAACAGGAAGAAGAAAATAGAGAGAGGTTAGTTTAGGGTAGAATGAAACAAGTCATTAAGCCCATTTAAGAAAGCTGAGCAGTTAGGATGCATCAGGAAAAACACAGGAGCTGCTTACTATAAGTCTGAATGTGCCATTTTCCTGCAGTTATGGCGCGAGAGTCATCCAAAAATAATAATATGAATTAGATTTATATAACACATTTATAGGACATTAAAAAATCTATGTGTGTCAGAGAGGGAAGAGAGATTGACAGTGAAATGGGACACAGTCATGGGAAAAAAGTGAGGAATTGTTGAAATAAGAGCTGTGTGAGAAAACAGAGGGGGATTCCCATTAGAGAGACAAATGAAGGGACGGCTGAGGATGACAGCAACATCTGACAGTTGGCAAGTCAATGATGGACAGAGGGAGGGAGACAGAGAGAAAGAGCCTATATATATTGAGGCTAATATGTGGCTCTGTCTCGCAGAAGAGCGCTAACAACCTCCTCTGGCCTCTCTGGCACATGACTGTTTACTTGTGTCAAGACCCATGTGTATGTGAGTGTGTGTAGAGAAGAAGCTCCCATTATTTAGTTGGTGGATGAAGAGAAAAAAAACAAAACAAAAAGCAAAAGCCTGCCGGCTATGTTACTGTAAAGTACCCCTATTATTTTGTCAAACCCCACTAAAACATGACCAGCTCATTGCAGCCTATTACAGAGGACAACATCACAACAGACCTGTGACTGTGACGAGGCTGACCCACAAATGCTTCACAAACATGCAGCTTATTTAAGCTAAGGTTGCTGTTTGAGGATAAGATTTTTTAAAATGCAACAGTGTCGAGACTCAGACAGAGGCAGTATTATCGATTTAAGCCAGAGGTTCCCAAAGTGTGGGGCGCAGAGCCATTGCAGGGGGGGGTGTCACGGTATGAAAAGAAAAAAAAGTGGGGATACAAATAATATCAGGCTGATCCTGCCACAATTTGTTCCCCTGGTTCAAATCCCGGACAAACAGTATCCCACAGCTGTTTATGTTTTTAAACCCATTTTGCACAGAGAGGCATTTTTTGAAAAATGTATTGATAGCAATGTTGAATTTTATTATACAGGAAAAGAACAACTACACGTAAAATAATCACACTGTGACGCCTCTGCCTTTGTAAATGGAGGGACCGTAACTGCGTGTGTATGTAAGCGTGTAAAACCTGAGGATAGTCAGATTAACAGTATTTTGTCTCTATCTGCCATTCTGCAATTCATCTCATGTAAACAATAACGTGGCGCACAGCGTGACGTGAAAAAAGGCACATACCTTTGACGTTGCGTGACGAACTCTGTATTCCTCGTCCACACGTAAACGCAAAAAAGGATTTTTAAAAACTCTCCGTTTTCAGTGATTCGAAACGCCATTTACGTGTGGACGAAAGGCCCAAACACATAGAAACAGCTGCGTTTTCAAAAATACCCGTGTAGGTGTGGACGTAGCGTAAAAAAGTTAGTAGTGTATTTTCTTACTACCTGTAATTTCTTGCAGTTTACTTGTATTTGCTTAATTGTTTACTAAATGTTTGAGGTGTGCGGTGGCGGGGTAGATGGTTTGGGGGGGAGCGAACATTTTTCTTGTAAAACAAAGGGGGTCTAGCAGAAAAAGTTTGGGAACCACTGATTTAAGCACATATTTTAAGTCATGCTACCGACTCCACAGGCAACACATCGCCCTCTCAGGATATTTGCATAAAATGATTTCATTGGCTAACAGCTGCACTGGATCATTTGAATAAATGTGATTTGATTGGCTGACGCTCGCACTGGCCCTTGGGAAGTTGAATTTCTCTCGACTTTGACTCCAAGCAGGAAGACTAAAGTGAAACAATGGATCCATAATTCAGTTTGGCACTGTGTGACATCACCCGATTCAGCGTAAATGAGAAGCGAGGGCGCCAAATTCTGAAATGCATCCATGTGAATCTTGCCTAAGTCTATCAAGACTAATACTCCTGGCAGTCAGTGTCATACAGTTCCCCTACAGCACCTTTACTAATGGTAAGTGTCATTGCAGAATTACAAATTAGATTTAAATTTCATTACATGATATTGTGAGCTCAATAATTTGATTATCTACATTTTGCAGGATAATTTAATGCAAATTGACAGAATGTTATGTGTTACGCATGCAGAGGTCTATTCTTCTGTCAAGATGCTTTTTGGCAATAAAGATCTCACATAAATTAGTTTTTGCCTTCGATACAGCACCGTCATTCCCAAATCAGTCTTAGACCCAGAATGAATTTCACCTTTTCATAGATCTACTCTATATTCACATAAATATCTGCACATAAAAACTGGTAGCACATATCAAGTCATTGCATAATTAGATTCATGTTGTATTAATCATGAGTAAAAATTACAAGATTATCTCTGTTTTTTCAAAAGGACAAAGATCTCAAATGTTCAAGTCCTTTTGCGTCATGATGATTTGATGTCATTAAAGAAAAGTCCAAATCTAGTCATGCAGCTTCTCTCAAGCTTGAGCATAGCTTTGGAGTGTTGGCTTTATGCATCTTGTTGAATAGTCAGTATACTACATAATCCCTTCATTGTAGTTTCCTCTATTTTAAGCACTCAAGTGACCTTTTGTAGGCCTGTAAACCAGAACAAAGATGCTGATCTTTTTCTCTTTTTCTTTATTGTTTGTTTTGTCTGTCTGTCAGTGTCAGACCAGTTACTTTTACTGAATATGTATTCCCAATGAAAAAAGTTATTACATTGCTTCCGGGCAGCTCAGCAGCAGACATCCAATCATTCACACCTACATGTTGCATCTTTTGTATTTAATAAGTAGAAATCAAACATCAGACTTGCTGCCATCCCTCCAGTTTAGAAACATTTAATGACCTTTTCAACAGCAGGTGTTTTAGCCTCAGAGGCTCCACACAGTTCTCCAGAAATCTTTAAACATTTTGATACCAGCAAACTACTGACAGCAAACCAGCCACGCACATACATTTCAAAACACAGAGTGCATAATCATCACATGCTACACTGAAAAGTAAAATAATATATGGTTTTACAATCAAGGAATTTTCCTTATTAATTTAAAGATTTTTTCCCATATTTTTTAACCACACGCTGAATAGTAGCGCTTGCCATGTAATAATGTATCCATTTTTTTTGTTTTGTTTTTTTACATTGTACTTCCTTCACCCATCACAGACTTTCCAGTCTAGCACATCTGGCCACATCTGGCCACTGAACAGCAAGAGCAGTCCTTTATCTAACTGGAGATAGCGAACAAGCTGCCCCTTACGAAGTGTGTATGCTTGGTACCGGAAAATAAAATCCCATCACATTTTCCTTCCCAACACTGGTCTGAGGTTAGATCAGGCTGTTGAGAGTGAAACTAAATATAAGAATAAAAAGAATAAAAATATAAACTTGATGTCTTTGGAGATCTTCCAGCTTTTTTTTTTACAGGCTTAAGAAGTCAACTCGGCCATGTCAAGTCTAAAGTCAAGTCATTTGGCCTAAAGCTCGAGTTGGTACTTTGAACTGAAAATGATTAAATCTGCTTCCACAATTGAAAGAAATGACGACGAAAATAAAAAACCACATCTACACAAACATACACAAAGACACTCATTCAAGCACTGCAGCTTATGTCTTTTTAATAGCAAGAGAGCTGCTTGAGCCTGAGGATGCGGAGATGGACAGAACCAAGAGGGAGAGACTGAAGGAGGAACAGGAGGATTCTGGGAAATGAGAAGTTGCCTGAGTGGAAAAAGGCAAAATAGCAAACTGTTGAACGGCTATAGAATGTTACTTACAGCCGAATGATACTGCTAACAAGTGTAGCCATTTTGTACTTGTGTGAGTCCTTGGAGCCTGCCGGCCAGGATAAACAGTAAGACATTCAGACAACATCATTGAGCTCCGCAGTTCTGATCTTTACTGCAGGGATCCGTTTTTTCAAACACCACACGCTTTCCGTAATCGCGGAGGGCAACGGCGAAAACACGTATTCTATGATCAACCACAAAGTCTCTCGTGTCATTTCTGGCATTTGACATTACAAACCGAATGGAGACAACACACATTAAAATCAATCCACATGCAATGGAGGATGAAACAGAGCAGGTGTGGTAGGTTTACAAGAACAATAAAGGAGAAAAGCATGGGGAGATGATAGGGGTGGGGGGTGTTAAAGTAAAGCAAAGAACAGCTAAAATTGAGGTTGTGATGCATTACCTGTGGCAAATTAGCTAAACATAGAAACTACTACTGAACTGCCTCACACAGACGCACAGTGAGTGCTCTTCAAATATTCCTTATGCATCAGCAGTGCGCTTGCTTCTCTGTAGTCACCTTGACTGCAAATGGAGAGGACAGCAGAGAGAGGTGCTGCGTGTTTATTGTTATCCTGACAAACTAGTGTCTGTAAAGGCTAAAAACGCAGTGACCAGCGAGCCCAGGAGCACTGTGAGTGAGTCAGACTCAGCTGGTCTCCATCAGTGGGAGGTCTGTAGTGTGGGATATCTGATTTGCTGAGAGAATATATATATATATATATATATATATATATATATATATATATGAAGAAAAGAAAAAAGGGAAGTTTGGCCGCAGGCAAGCTCAGGGCACTCTGTCTCAGCCCTCTGAATGTCATTTCACTTGACTACTATAAACATATGCCCTGTATGTGGAATGTACCGTGTGGTGTATGCATTGTGTTAACATTTGTCAACAACACGTGCTTGAATAAAGAGCTGGATGAAGTTTGCTTAAGTCGTAGGAAGCTGCACAGCACCTGCCTGACACAGAGCAGCAGACAGACTGATCCTGATCTTTCTTTGCTGTCAAGCAGAAGCCCGCTCCTATCAAGACTGTAAGTGTGTGGGCTCAGGAGTGTTTGATGGGCTGCATGACCGCTAATGAATGCACACAGCCAAACCTGCTCTGTGGGACATCAAAGGACTCTCCCACGGCATTAGAGATTACCTCGGTGTCTGCGTGGACACTTAAGATACCAATAAATGTGTTTTCCAAAGGACACACGCTGGACGACAAAAGCCATCAAATCCCTTATAAATAGGAAGAAGAGAGCTCTCGGGGCTTTGGGGAAGAGAGGAAGTTAAGTCTGTCCAGAGGGAGCCGAAAAGGAGAATGGAGTATGGAACAACACCTACCAGTACCGAAGAGAACAATCTGCAACAAAAACAGTCTAAAGGAGGTGTAGAGTGTGATGAGAACAATCGAACACGCAACTAGGCCAAACCGAGAGAGGAACAAGTGGAATACTTAAAGGGGAAACAGCTAGCTGGTAAAATTTTTATGTACACTGGGAGTTTGTACCTGGTCTTAATCACCCTCTCTGTCCCACTCCGCAGACACTTGAGTATGCATGAACTGCATCAATGTGTTAATATATAAATATAGATATAGATATATATTTCAACACTATGGGTGGCTGGATTTGTATTTCCAGAATAAAAATGACTGTCATTGTGACTTTCAAATCAAATGTGAATGCATTTTATTTTGAAAGAAAAACACGTCTTTTGAGATTGGGATTAGCCTCACAGCCCCTGAGTGGGTGGCCTCACAGCTGAGCAGGCAGGGACGCGGGCACACAATGTAAATTAACTTGTGCTTATAATTGTGGCTTACAAATCCAGAGCAGGCAGCATTTTGTTAGACGTGGTGTACTGTGGTGAAGTGGGTGGAGGTATTTTAGGCAACCAAGATTTGAAGTGTTGAAAGTTTCATTAATTTCCTAGCTGTGACTGGCAGATGCAGCATTTCTGGGCCTCAGATGGGCATTTGAGTGTTCTGTTTTCATTGTCCGTGTAAAAGACTTGTTGTCTTTTTAATAATAAAAAAGCTTAAAGAAGCACGTACATGAATACTTAAGTTGAGAAGTTACCTACTGTATGACTACCTTTGAGCGCACAACTCCAGTGAAGACAAACCCAATACCAGGTTCTGTAGAAAAATGCTAGAAGCAATTAGCAGTTTAAATCAGGTTAACAGCAGGGCTTTTTAGTACTTCCTGTTCTGCTCTGTGGATTTCCTACAACTGTGAGTCACACCTTTGGCTTGTCTCTGTTGTGATAGTATTATTTTTTTAAAGCTCAAGAGCAGAACCAGGGGTGTCAATGTCGTTTAGGTTCATGACCCAAACACAACCAAATTTGATCTCAACCAGACCAGTTTTCAATTCAATTCAGTTCAATTCAATTTTATTTATTTAGCACCAAATCACAATAGCTGTCACCTCAAGAGACTTTAGTTGTAAGGTAGAGACGCTACAATAATACAGAGACAATCAAACAACCCCCTCTGAGCAAGTCTTGGCGACAGTGGGAAGGAAAACCTCCCTTTTAACAGGAAGACACCTCTGAAAGAACCAGGCTCATAGAGAGTGAAGAGGTGAGTGACCAGGAAACCTGCAGTGCATTAGTGAATCCTGTATTATACTGTATTATAACTACCACTAACTATAACTATCAGAAATGTGAGGTTGCTGGTCAAACTCCCAAGTTTAACCGCCTTAGGCCCTAGGCACACAGAGACCTGCAAGCGAAATGAAATCTGTGTTTTGTTTTGTACTTTTACTTTGAACGTGAACACTCCCCATTTGTGGTTTCTACCCCAACTACTGCTCCATGAGTAGTTGGCCAGTGTTAGTGTCTTCCATGCAGACTCTGGGCCAATCGTCTAGTGACCACAGAAATGACAAGAAGGTTTTTAATGCAGGACCTTCTCTCTAACCTTTTCCACCTAGTGACAGCCTCAAGAAACCACACAGCAAGCAGTGAGGGAATACTGGAGGTCTCTGAGCAGTTTCTTTCAGTGTGGTATGGGAGTTCATGGTTAATGCTAGCAATAAAAAGGCTGTTTTAAACTGTTTTTTCCTTCTGTTTTGAGTGTGTTTGAACATTTACGTGTAATTATGGGCTGTAAAAATAAGACTGACTTGACTTCAGTTGATTTGATGTGATACATTCTTATCACTACCAAACCAATGCTTCCTGCTACATAATACAGTCAAAGTAAGAAATTATGCCCTCCTTTTCTCCCATTATGTACCTTTTGTTTGGCTGGTTTTAGTCGCAAATGATAATGAAAAATGAAGACACTAAGGCCATAAGATAAACAAAAAGAAGTTTCTGAAACTCCAGCACAGTTATTCAGCTGAAAACCAATATTTGTTTCTGTTTCTGTTCCAGGTGCTCCAGCTGATTCTGACTGCAGTGTCACAGTGTTACTTAACGTGTCAAGGAGTGTTTGTTTGGTTGCCGATGTTTTTCTTTTTTGTTCTTTTTTTTGTTTCTTTGTAATGCAATTTTACAATCAGTAGCAGAAACATCCAACTTGACTCCAACATAAAGTACAGTCATAGTTGAAGCAGTAGAGATCATAATTGAACTCCCTTGGTTATGAGGCACAATGCCATTGTTCTTAGTCATTACTCCCAGCATGCATGCTGGGTCGTTTTCCTCTCTGGCAAGGTGTCAAACCCGCTTCCCTGCACTGCCTGACGATGTCTTGCCAGGCGTGCGGCTAATCTTTCCTCCAAACAAATGAAAATGGATTCAGGAGCGACTGCAGATATAAAACACAGTGATTCAGAGCTCACAGTCCTCTTGTCTATCTGCATGCACAGTCCCAGAGGAAAGGAAAAAAAAGAGAGAAAAACTTTTTCAATTTCCTGCTAATAGCAGCACTCCCAGACACACACGTGGTCAGGTCAGCGATCAGCTATTTCATGCTGGGCAAACTGACACACAAACACATTGACACACGCACACTGAGAAGACATTGCCTGAAAGCTGAATGCTGATTTGCTAATGAGCTGTCATGGTGACTGATACTGCCATTTAACACTTAGACCCCCGGAGAGCAGTCATTTTGGTTTTCTACCTTAGACCCCTGCGGAGTCATCATTTTGCGTTTCTACCTTTAAAAGCCGGAGAGCAGTCAGTCAAATGCTGGAGTCATTCATATGTATATTAGGTCGTTACCTAGGAATTCTAGGTAACGACCTAAGGTAACGACCTAAGGTAACGACAAGGTACCACATGTGTACCTGTAGCAGTGAACACATCGCACAGTGGCCTGATTTTTTTTGCATCTGTGTACTTGGATTTTAGGCCGCAAGCCACCCAAAACTTGCTCCATGCACCACTCAGCAGGCCATTTGTAAATATGTGTACAAATGGTTGGTTTTTTGTACTGTTTTTATCAATAAATGTCAGCAACAAAGGACATACACCCATGTGTGTTGATTTCTCCCTAAGATGGCAAACTGAAACACTCCAAGTTGGTGACTTTTGGAGATTTGTTTCCCTGGATGATTGAGAATGCATCAAGATGAAACACAAAAGGAAGCTCACCGCTTTTAGCAGCTCCCCCACCCCCTCAATCACTCAGTGAGTGATTGAGGGGGTGGGGGATTGGAGTGTTTCAGTTTGCCATCTTAGGGAGAAATCAACACATGTCCTTTGTATGTCCTTTGTTGCTGACATTTATTGATAAAAACAGTACAAAAAACCAACCATTTGTACACATATTTACAAATGGCCTGCTGAGTGGTGCATGGAGCATGTTCATTGGTTCATGGACCTCCCTGAACTAATGGCATTTATGGCAGCAACAAAAGCGGTGAGCTTCCTTTTGTGTTTCATCTTGATGCATTCTCAATCATCCAGGGAAACAAATCTCCAAAAGTCACCAACTTGGAGTGTTTCAGTTTGCCATCTTAGGGAGAAATCAACACACATGGGTGTATGTCCTTTGTTGCTGACATTTATTGATAAAAACAGTACAAAAAACCAACCATTTGTACACATATTTACAAATAATGATAAAAAGTGAGTGAGTACATTTCAACATTTTCAGTAAATGCCATTAGTTCAGGGAGGTCCATGAACCAATGAACATGCTCCATGCACCACTCAGCAGGCCATTTGTAAATATGTGTACAAATGGTTGGTTTTTTGTACTGTTTTTATCAATAAATGTCAGCAACAAAGGACATACAAAGGACATGTGTTGATTTCTCCCTAAGATGGCAAACTGAAACACTGAAACACTCCAATCCCCCACCCCCTCAATCAGTCAGTGAGTGATTGAGGGGGTGGGGGAGCTGCTAAAAGCAGTGAGCTTCCTTTTGTGTTTCATCTTGATGCATTCTCAATCATCCAGGGAAACAAATCTCCAAAAGTCACCAACTTGGAGTGTTTCAGTTTGCCATCTTAGGGAGAAATCAACACACATGGGTGTATGTCCTTTGTTGCTGACATTTATTGATAAAAACAGTACAAAAAACCAACCATTTGTACACATATTTACAAATGGCCTGCTGAGTGGTGCATGGAGCAAGTTTTGGGTGGCTTGCGACCTAAAATCCAAGTACACAGATGCAAAAAAAATCAGGCCACTGTGCGATGTGTTCACTGCTACAGGTACACATGTGGTACCTTGTCGTTACCTTAGGTCGTTACCTAGAATTCCTAGGTAACGACCTAATATACATATGAATGACTCCAGCATTTGACTGACTGCTCTCCGGCTTTTAAAGGTAGAAACGCAAAATGATGACTCCGCGGTCAATTTAGCCAATTTAGCTTCCACTTCCACCATTTGACTGCTCTCGGGTTTTATAGGTAGAAAGGTAGAAGCCTGGGGATGCTAGTGTTAATTGGCTGGTAAAGGGGGCAATTAGAATTCAGTGCATAGATGCACATCAGGAGAGGAAGACAGTCGGGTTAGGCTGTCTGTACATTATGTGTGAGACTGTTCGCTTCAAAGTGAAGCACACACTGGAACACCGGAGGCATGTCACTCACTCATTATTATTATTATTATTATTCATTCTGATTATGCTTTTGAACTGCTCCATGATCTGAAGTATGAATCTACCAGTCAGTGTGAATACATGTGGGTTACTTTGCATGCAGGGGGTTTCTTTTTCTTCTTCATCACTTTTTCTAGTTTATTTTTCTTCTATCGCCGCCCTGCACTCTTTCTCATTTCAATCCTAGTTCACATCTTTTTCTTTATGGCCATGGCTCACTCTTTCTCTCTCTCGCTCTCGTGTTTCTCATCACCATCTGCTGGCAACATCACTCAACACTATGCAACATCTGTCCAATTTCTTATTGTCACTTTCCTCCTGTCTCTCCTCAGACGCGGCTCTCTGTCCATTATGTCTGTCTATTTGATTTGCTTGATTAACTTCAATATGGTTTACAAAGTGTAACACTTCCCCTTTCACATAAGGACTGCCCTGATAAACATTAGTAATCTGACTTTACATACACGTTATAAATTGATTTGCATGTCACTGATTGAAATAAGTATTTGATCAAAACATGACTTTGTCCTTGGTGGAGACACTCGTGGAGGAAGGAGGTTCTCATCCAGGATTTTACGATACATTTACCCATCCATTGGCATCTCAATACAGTGAAGTAATCCTGTACCCTTAGCAGAAAAACAGCCCGAAAGCACCATGTTTCCACCTCCAGGCTTGACTGTGGGCGTGGTGTTCATTGCTCCAGACACGACGGGTCGAGTTGATGACAAAGAGCTTGATTTAAGATTTCTCCAGAATTTTCCCTTTAATCGTTTAGACGTGTTCAGTGGCAGATTTAAGACGGGCCTGTACACGGTCTTTCTTAAGCAGGGGCACCTTGTGTGATATCAAGGTGGTATTACTGGTGAATGTTAACAAGCTCCTCCCGTGTAGTTTTGGGCTGATCCGCCACCTTTCTCACATTCAGCCTCAACCCATGAGGCGAGATCTTGCATGGAACTCCAGGCCAAGGGTGACTGATGATTAGTTTATATTTCTTCCATTTCATAATAATCACACAAGCAGTTTCTCACCAAGCTACTTGCTGATGGTCATGTAGCCTATCCTAGAAACTACCATAAAAATTACAGAGTCTTCATTTCATTGTAAGTTGTTATCACTCTGGCCCAATCACTTCCTTTCCCGCCTTCTGCGAGCCAATCAGGTTCCCATATACCCATATAAAGTAAGGTGCTTATGTAAGGGGTACAGGAAAGGACAAGTACAAATCAAGAAGCACAGATTCGCTGGTGTGTGTCATCCCACTGGTTTTCCTTCTGACTGTGACATTCTCTGACATTTATTTTTCTGTAAGAAAATATAAAATTTTGTTTTGGTCTGAGATGTTTAATTTTTTATGTTTAATCCTTGAAATTTTAGCTTTATTCAAATAAGGAACTTCCTTCTCATGTATTCACACAGACTGAAGAATGGCAGAATCTGGATCTCTGTGTCTGCTGCCCCCCCATACAGTAAAAAGTGTTTGTTTTATCTGGGTTGCCAGGTTTGTGTTGATCTGCTATGTTGTGGTTGTTAAGTCTGTATTTAGCGTTTGTGTTTCCTCATTTCTGGTAGCTTTCAGAGCCCCAAAATCGGCTGCCTGGCATCACATGCAGTGGGCTTACTACGTTTAAATTTGAATGACAGTAGTGGTAACCGTCTAGGAATGGATGTATTTTTTTCTTTTTTTCTCTTTGAATGTTTTGTTCAACTGTTTCTTTCTTTCTGTGTATTTGTCTCTTGCTCGTCTTCCATGAAGCCTCTCTGAAAAAACCTTAGACTCAAGCTTCATGAATAATTTCTGTAGACATTTTAGAGTTTTATGTGTGCTGGTGTGTTTGTTTGTTTATTTGTGTGTGCGCGCGTGCATGCAGGCCCAGACGTGCACGCTGCCTTGTATGAGCCAGGGAGGAGCAAGCACGGATCAGTGACCTTCGCACTGTTACATTTTTAAAACAGGCCGTGAATAATAGATTAAGTTAGAATAAAACAGTGAAGGATGAAATATGAATTAAAATAATGTGAATTAAAGAGATGGGGGCTGAGGGAGGGAGGAGAGGAGCAGCAGGGAAGGAGAGTGGGTGAGTGTGAGTGTGGGGGGAGGGGACGTGGTGGGTACAGGGAGAAAAGATGTAACGAGTGTTATTTGTAAAGTATAAAAGAGAATAAGCTGCTGCTACACCACGTTCTGGCCAATGTCATTAATTAAAGTCATAGTTAAGCATTTGTGCACTTTTTCTCTTTGCAGAAACAGGAAACTTTAACAAAACTGAATCAGCGATCAGAAAGCCCCAAAGAGCTCTTTAACTGTAGCTTGTGCGGCTCAGAACAACATCAGATGTGACTCATATACAAGTTGTGTCTTTAAATGTCATCGTAAATAGCATAAAAAGGTTTGTGACGCATAGTACTACAGGTACAGATAGGAGGAAAAACATTTTCTTTTAAGATAAAATAAGAGAAAGTAGCTTTAACTAAATTAAATCAAAGCTTTATCTTGAAGTAAAGATGAAGCTCGCTAAAAACGCTGAAAACAAAATTGCAAACAAAATGTTTGCAACTCTTAAATCATCTGAAGATGAATCTGACCTCTTTTCTGCGTTAGTGTTTTGATTATTTCTGTTCTGCGGGAAAACCCGAGACTCGTCTCATAACGAATTTGTCCAGATTCACTGATAAACACAGCAGCAAATTTAATGCACTTTTCAGTGTTTATGCATTCAAACACATTCCAAGTGGCTTAACAAAGTGCCGTGAAGTAAAAACGTCAATCTGAAAAATGAAGAGTCCCAAAACAAAGCCAAAAACAAGTAATGTGAAGATCCCAAGTCAATACTGGAATTACTGAAATATGACTGCAAATAAATAATAAT
Source organism: Maylandia zebra (assembly GCF_041146795.1). NCBI lineage: Eukaryota > Metazoa > Chordata > Actinopteri > Cichliformes > Cichlidae > Maylandia > Maylandia zebra. Next base: position 14,306,831 of record NC_135172.1, on the reverse strand, counting down.
GAACATAATAAACCAGAGAAGCAACTTTAACATAGCACAGCTGTGCTAACTTAACTGGTAAAACTAAGAATCTGGATTAGAGATAGATATCTTCTTGTGCTCATTCTTCTGCACGAAGCGAATCGTTCGAATGTTTCTTTCTCCAGTCTAAATCAGGTCAGTCTGAACGATAGAGCTAAGACAAAAACCTATAGTGTTGTTGCAATTAAGACTGCTGCTCCAAATGAATCATACAAATTTGTAAATTCATATATTTATTTTTCAGTCGACGCACTGAAACGCTGCTGTTTGTTTGTAATGTGACAGCTCCAAATTAGAGCTTCCAACTCAATACATTTAACTCTGATAGTCGAGGAATAGAAATACCACTTTGTTTCCAGACAGACCACACTTAAAATTGCTTTTATTGATTCGATATTTACTCTGATTAAATGGGTATGTTTGACATGTGCAGTGTAAATTACTCTAATGATCTAGCCGAGCACCACATTAGTGACTCCTGACTATCACCTATCACATTTGTCTTCATAGTACACCTTTCTGGTATTTTTTTTTTTACATTTATTTGGGTGTTTAAAATCATAAAAGTCAAAGTGAACAGCTAACTAAATGATTTGAGTGATTCTTTATGTGTTACATTAGCTAAGTTGCTTTTAGCCACCTGAAGTATTCAGAGCTTATTTGACTCCCTTCCTTGCTTTATTGAGTTTGTTTATTGTGGAGACGCAGTGCACTCACCAAACACTGCAGGCCTTTTCATGTAATTATAACATCTGTCTCTCATAATTACGACTCACTATCTAATAAATATGAGACACTATCGCATAATTATGAGATCCTGATCTCGTAATTATGAGAAAGGGGTTGAGGTGGTTATCAGTCATCACTGTTTCGGAAGACGAAGGCATGATGGCGCAACCATTTACTTTCATTTCCCCCTTGATTTGAAAATAGGAGATATTAATGTCACTGAGTAACATATTATTACTATTAATATTAGTGGTGTGGTATTGTATGCCTCGCGTGCAGTACCAGTCACATTTCTGCATGATACAATCCTGTAAAATGAGGCCTCACATGAAATAAAGCAGTAGCTTCATGCACGTCTTGTTGCAGAGTCCCGTGTAATAGACACTAAGAGTGAAAACATGATAAGCATAACAATTATGTCATCGCTGTGCAACTAGAGTCCTTGTGCTGGCAGAGAGCACACTCGCAGGTGCTCTCTTCATTCATTGCTCAGTTCGGTTAAACCTGTGTAGGGTGCTTAATGGATGCTTCAAAGTCATACATGAGAAATTTAGCCAAGCTATCAAAATTTGTGGACCTATTGTGTGTTATGGTATCATATAGCAACAGCTGTCATTTCCCCATCAGAGTATAGTATAATCACGATATATCATACAAAAAACCAGCTGATCAGTGAAGCCTCTCCTTTTTTTTTAATCTCAGACGCCAAACGTGGATCTTATCAAAAAGTAAGATTCATGCTATGCAACCAGCAGGAGAATACTCCCACAGCGCAAACTTATGTTAACTCAGCAGTAAAGTTTTTGATCATGGTTCAATAGAAACAGAAAGCTGGCTTCAAATAAATGAGCTTAATTTACTCCAAGAGAAGAAAGACTTGGATGAAGCCGGTTTATCAGACTTGTGCGAGTCGATGGACAAAATTCAGCACCACCTCTTGGCCTTCGTGACTCCTGCCTTCTCTTGTGAGTGCAGGTTTGATTTGGCATTTCAGAAGAACATCCTCCTTCACCGCTGCAACTCACCGTGGAGCTCTTCTGCCACTCCATCCCACAGAAAATCTATCAAGACTTCCAACTTTGAAGTCCTCCCGATAGCGAATGATCAAAACAAACGAGTTCTCGCTCATCAGCAAAGCATCGACTGCTCTGCTGCAGATGCTCATTAAATTCAGAGATTGTAAAAATGAGCTCAGAGAGAGAGACAACCTTATGGCTCCTCTTTGCCTCACGCTGCTGCCGAGAAAGGCGGAGTGATGAGGCTCAGAGAAATCCTGATGGACCGTCTGCTGACAAACCTCATCGAAGCAACAACAGATCATCCCGGGTAAAGCAAAAGCTCCCCTCAGATAGTTAACGCCATGTTGAAAGCAAACTTTGCTTTGTTTTGCTGAGTTAGCTTCACACATGCTGTGTGCTGGAAGGCAGGAGAAGCTGCCAACCTAGTCATGCCCTGCTCAGTCAGAAAATCACTCCATCATACACTCCATCAGTGAATCAATTTACGCCACAAAAGCTCAAATGAACGGACACGAACAACACACACAGCCACTTCTGCGGTCCACTACGACAGCAGCCTGGCCGTGTGATGATAAATTGTAGTTACCCAGTGTGTGGTGAGATGTTCTGCTCCTCTGTACCTCTGTGCTAATACCAATGACATCTTTCATAGATCATGTCATTTTCTACTGAGCAGAGAGGGAGAGAGAGAGAGCCATCTAAACACCTGGTCACCTAGGGAGCACTGACCGAGGAAAGAAGGCAGTTTAGGTGACATTGAGGATGAAATGCATTTCACCGCCCATTGTCCTAAATGTGAAACAGCTAGAGAAGCAGATATTCACTGCACGCATTAGATCTCCCCTCTGCAGATTCCCCATGCAAAATGCAGCTGTAAATAACAAATGTACTGATGTAAATTTGTGATGCCATAGTTTACATGCTCGGAATTAAATCGAGCATTGCTTACCCCAGCAGATCAGCTGATCATCTGAGCCATCAGCTCGCATCAGCTGATAGCTCTTGAGATGCCCTTCTGCATATCTGTCGCTTATATAGCAGTCTAAGCTGCTTTAGCACGCCCACAGTGACTGCATATCTGCAAGCTGCTTTGCACCCCAGTTCCTACCTTCATGCTGGTCTGACTTGATCAGTGTCCTAACTCTTATCATCGATGCCTGCTCTGTTCTGCGTCCTGCGGCCTCGCTCTCTGCCTCTAGCTTTGCATTTTCCAGCGTTATGCCACCACATACAAATAATTGCATATGGAAACAACAATCTTCTTTTGACTATGGCGGTCCTGACCAGTGTTGGTCAAGTTACTTGAAAAAAGTAATCAGTAACTAATTACTGATTACTTCCCGAAAAAAGTAATCCTGTTACTTTACTGATTACTTATTTTAAAAAGTAATTAGTTACTTAGTTACTTTTTAAAAACATGATTTACAACCTGAATATGTAATAAAACAATAGATCTTTCAGCCCAATTCTACTTTTCTGCATAATCCATCATATAAAGTGTAATGAAATTAAAAAGTCTCTTTTAAAAACTTGTTTTATCAGTTTTAATCTTTTAACTTTATGCATCAAACAAAAATTAAATTATATGCAACATTCTCTGACTGGAATAAATTTGTTTAACATTTAAACCTATTTTCTGCACATTCCAGCACATAAAATAAAATAGTTTGTATTTATACTCACCATTTCAAATAGATGCACATAAAACACAGCAGAAAATAAATAAAATCAAAGACTCAGGGGTCCTGTTGCTCTATTTTCACCTGTATAGCAGGAGTGGGGCAGGCGGAGGTGTGCTCTGGTGCAGGTGTGTCGCAGTGGTCAGCGGAAGGATCTGGCGGTTTCTCAGTGAATTTCCCATTACGTGGTAGCTCACTCGGTGCTTGCTCAGATGTTTAGGGGTTTTTTGGCTGTAAAAAGAAGTTTTCTTCCCACGCACAATGGATGCTAATGTTTTTGTCACTTTTTACAGAATCAAACTCAAAGTAAGGTCACTACTTCCACGCTTTAAACGCTGCACGCTCATACTCTGTCCCGCACTCGTTATATTATTCATTGTTGATCTGCACACAGCTGTTGCCACGAACGTCGCACTCGCTTACGTCACTGTCATGAGACACTCGCGCAAAAAAAAAAAATCACGGTTTTAGTAACGCAGTAACGCAGCGTGCTTACGGGAAAGTAACAGTACTCTAATTACCTTTTTTGCAATAGTAATCCCTTACTTTACTCGTTACTTGAAAAAAGTAATCAGATTAAGTAACGTGTTACTGCCAATCTCTGGTCCTGACTGAAGGTTAAAGGGTATAGGGTGTGATGAGGTTATGCATTTCCTTAGTATTCATTAACAGTGTTCATGCTGTAAAGTGTACCGTCATGCTTTACATTCTGGAAAGCAGCAGCAAAACAGATGACACAATGTTACAACCATCATGTCAGTAAGGCAAAGACACATCTAATCTTAGAGGAAAACACTGCTGCTGGGCTTCTGAACACAAACATTCATGGTCATTTCTGAACCATGTGGCAGCACTGTGTTTTTTCAGTGAGCACCTAGTAAGTAAAATTCAAGGGGCATGAACACACTAGTATTCATGCCCCTGGCTTGCAGACAGGTACTTGGGTTAGGCTTCCATGTTAGGTGGCTTAGATGATCATCCATGCTTTATCCTCTGCTTATCCAATGTGGTTGTGGTGGCATCAGGCTAAGCAGTGTATTCCAGACATCCCTCACTCTAGAAACATGCACCAGTTCTTCCTCTTGTCTGAAGCCTTCCCAGACAACATGTATAATCTCTCCAGTGGATTCTGAGTCTGTCCCAGGGTTCCTCCCAGTTAGACATGCCCAGAAAACCTCCAAACAGAGAATAAGTTAGGTGTTCACCATTTTATGCGCTGCCTATAACAGTGATGTATCGCTCCTTTCCCTTTAAAAAAAATATCAATATTCCACCACAAGCTGATTCCAACAGACAGGAGATGCAGTAATAAGGGAAATAAGTGTTTAAGGGTTTAAATCAGTAGCAGACAGGAAAACAACGCGTTCTTCTCATCATTTGAACAGAGGCTCAAGTGTTGCTGCAATGCAAGGCGGAGTTATCTGACAGGGCACTGAGCCAGGCAATTAAGTACATGCAGAAAACTGCATTTCCCCTGTTTCCTTTAGGTGTCAGAGATGAAAAACTTGCCACTGTAAATGGACTTCCCAAATGTTTTGTTTGGACTTTAATGAACAAAACAAAAGTAGGAATATGAACCAGGTCCCTGGTGTGCTTTGGCCTTCCTCTGTGATTGCTGTGATTAGTTTAATAAAAACCAAGCAAGCTTTATAAGCAAAGTTAAATGAGCATTTAAAACAAAGATCAAAAAGTTCATCTGAAATGGTTGAAATTACGAGAATACAAATCAAAAGGGATTAAATGTGCATCACAAATCTGTGTAACAACTTTAATTCCCTTGCTTGCTGTTTTGATTTGGCAGATCACGCTTACAGTTGCCCATATTAGACTTACAGATTGTCCAGTATAAATAAAAAGGGTGTTTTGCATAATAACATTATGTTAACACGTTTGGCAACGATGATGTCTACTGTCTACTGAAAACTGGGCTATTTGCAAGTTTAAGTTATGTTAACCTGAATAGCTAAAAGGCAGTAGTTTCCCTGAGACTACAGTAGCCATCATACATTGTGCCTGCAGTTGTGTCTCTTCCTGCCTTTCCTCACTTATTTTCCCAGTCCACCTTCCCTTGCTCTCTGTCATAAGAACACACACATATACACACTTCTGATTTCACGTCTCATCACCCCCGTGACCCACATAGACAAGGAAACTAATTCACACAGGAAAGAAAGAAACAGATAGAAAGAGGGAGAAACTGAAAGGTGACAGGAGGCAGACCAAATGAGAAGGACAGGAGGCTGAGACACTAAATTAGAGAGAGCAGAAAAGACAGCAGTCTGCAGTGAGGATCCTGAAGGCAAGATGAGAGGAGGAATTGGTGGGAATGTAGATTCAGGAGGAAAAAAAGGGCAAAGGGGAGGAGGAATGGAGCTGGATAATGCAGCCGGTAAGTGATAGACCAAGCAGTGGGAGAGGTAGAGTGAGGTCAGATGGAGAGATGGATAGAAGAAGAGGAGTGAAGGGGTGGAAGAGAAATTTGGGTCGGCGAAGTGCAGCTGCATCGGGAGGGAGCCGAAATGAGGAGGGTAAAAAGGGGGAGAGACAGGAGGCAGGAAATCAGTTGAGCAGACAGAATGTAGAGTATGTGTAGAGAGGATAAATGAAGGGGGGGGGGGGGATGGGAGAGAAGTGAGAAGGGGGGGGGGGGGGGGGGGGTGAAGAGTAACAGTCATCAGTATTCCAGCCTTGTACTCAGTTTCCAGCCAAGACAAATGAGAGCCAACATCAGGGAGGAAGTGGATCAGCTGAAAACACACCAACCTCTCCCTCTGTCACCCGGCTCCCCTTTCTCTATATTTCTCCCTATCTCCCCTTTCTTCTTTGCCAAAAAAGAAAGAACCTTATAGCTGCGGAAGCTCATGCCGTGGCAGCTTTCCCTAAGATTGCAGAAATATATATATATATATATATCTGCCACCATAAATAAATAGAGCTGCATGGGTGTGTGTAGTTCGGCCTTATCCTGGGTTATTTCAGCAGCGCGGGCATCCTGATACTGTGAGAGCATTAGTCCCCCTCCCCCACTGGAGACTTATTTGAGGTGTCATCAAGTCAGGGTTTGTTATTGACATTGCTTATTTATGACCTTTAGAGCTTGGCAACGCCAAAGGGGAAAAGATTTACACATTTGTTCAGCGAAGCATGTTAAATGTTGTCAAACATTAAACAAAGCAATTTGCTTAGAGTCTTAAATTATATACTGCAAAATTTGATTCACTGAATATTTTAAAAAAGACTGTATAAAGTATAGAAATGTCCTGTATCAGATAGTTAAAAACTACCAAGCTTGGTTTGCAAGCTACTTCATAAACTGTATGGTGCAATGCACAGACACACATCCAGGTTAATGTTTGCTATGCAAGAACTTCACCTAAGCTGAAGCAAGAACTTCATTGATGGGTGGGACCTCCAGAGGAGGTGTTATTATTTGTCCACAATAATTGCATAAGAAATACTCCAAAAGGCACCAACAGCACAAACATAGTTCAGTGACTCGAGCCAGTGGAGGTGAGGCCTGGCAGACAATCGACATGTTACTTAAGGCAGTTCCACCCTTAACTTTAGGTCATCAAAAATAACCCACTGAAGAGATGCTCTGAGGAGGAAAATTATCCAACTATTCAAACAGTTTTTGTGTTGGTCTTGCTTTAAGTGACTGCTAGAGAAACTGCAATTTTTTTGCACCAGGAATTTACACTTGGATCTGTGCAGTGTACGCTAATACTAATTAGTGCTATGTTACAAAAAGGTAAAAAATGCAAAACTAGACTTTACTCACAAACACCGAAGCACAGATTTCTCTTAGTGGAGTCATGCACACTGCAGATGATTGTATTTAAAATGCTCTAAGAGGCACCAACTCCACAAACACTTGGATTAGCAGAGGTAGAGCCCAGCAGGTAGCTACCAAGTACAACCGTTTGTGTGAGCATCCACCTGTCAGTCAGAACTGCCTCTCAGTTTGATCGCCATGGTCTTAATCTTCATTCAGTGCTTTATTTCCCCCCATCTTGCCTTTCCCTTCACCCTCCAAATGGTCATGGCAGATGGCTCCCCCTCCCTGAGCCTGGTTCGGCTGGAGGTCTCTTCATGTTAAAATGAAGCTCTGCCTACCCACCGTTGCCAAGAGCTTGCTCATAAGGGATTGTCTGACTGTTGGAGCTCTCTCTAATACTGTATAGAGTTAACTTTATAACATAGTGCCTTGAGGTGTTGCAAATTGCAAATTGCTTTGAAATTGCCAGCACAGCTCTGAAAAGGATCCGATGCGATGATTCTGACAGTTTTAGAAAACTGTAGCACACATGATGATGGCACTACTAGAGTGACGACTCCTCCATATCCAAAACAGTTCATTAGAGTTCTGCTGGCATAGTTAACACATTTTCAGTACAAACCTGGCAAACACTATGAGTCCTTTGAAAGAGTTAGAAAATTTGAAGGGAAATGAAAACTGACTTTGAATTCTGTCATTACAGCTTATATGGATGGGGTGAATAGCTGTAACTACAATTAGAGCCGTTACAGTAACATGGCAGCAATAACTGATATAAACCAAAAATTGGAGGAATAGTTTACTACATGCCACATATGTTACAAAGTTTGAGAAATAAACATGCTCGTTCTCTGGCAAAGAGTCCTCCCTTATATTACCTCTGCATAGTCTGGAGTCACATTTAAGTTTCGCTTGACTTGTTATTTGGTTATTATAACGCCCCAAAATGCTAGGGAAAGAAGGCTGTTTGTTTAAAATGCACACTTTTACTACATCCCACCAAGTTTGGGTTTAATCCCATCTGCAGGTGGCAACACTAGTCCATGTTATCCAAAACTATTCACAAGGTAGAGGTGTTTAAATATTACAAATCTTGTAAAGACAGCTTGCACATATCACCAAATGGCTATTTTCTGGAAGTATGTGCATCATTTATGTTAGCCAGAGCTAACATTCAGCTAGCTTAGAAAGACAATCAGGATAAGACAGGCAGCCTGGCTGAACATACTGAAAACATCCATTTGCCTTTGTATGGGTGATCGTGTGCCAGACATTTCTTGGTTTACCAGAAGCCCTCCGCGTGAACAACACTTTATAGAAAATGTACCCATCATCACCTCAAGATATGATGAGTTGCGCTACATTCAGTGCACAACTATAAGTGCAACAGGATGTGTTTTTGTATGTAAAGCAGGCAGAAAATTACTAAGTTGCTCACTGGTGACGGTTTTCTTTTTCCTTGACACTTTCCAGTAATAATCCCTGTTTACAAGGAAGCACTTTATGTCCCCCAACTCAAACATTTTTCCCCATAGAGAATATTTGACATTTTTGTTCAAATGCTGAAGCCAGCATTGCAGCGGTGCTAAATATACACTTGAACACATGCTGTTTAGAAGCTCTGCTGACTAAAGGCTGTTAGAGGGGAAAAATACAAACTATGATCTTGATGACACCATATATCAACATGAGACAGTCACATGCTCCTGGGCCTTGCCACAGCCTTCAATCAGCTTTGAGTTATCCCTTCAGTGTAATCTCCCCCCTCCCCTTGTGAAAAGCACAAACAGCAGCACACACAGTAATAATTCCACCCACTCTCTCGCTCTCGCTCTCTCTCCTGCCCCCCCACTGGGGTTTCCTGCTCTGATTACTGTTTGTTCGTACAAAAACAAAACCCACTGTGAGAAGGATGTTCAATTCTGACAGAAAATGAGAAGATACAGATTTATCATCACTCTCTCTCTCCCTCTATCTCGCTCACATACACACACACACACACACACACACATATTCAAAAACACACACATTTACAGTTGTGTATAAATTACTTCAGAGAACATTACATCAACTTATAATCATCCCCATCAGCAGTTCTAGGCTAACTCAGCCTACCTGGATCCTGACTATAATCACTTCTTCTATAACTTATGTTGTAGAGACTTTTTTGGCTTTTTGTCCCTTTAAGGAAGAGACGTCCCCATAATGTGACTCTGTAAAAAGATTAAGGTCCCCACGGTACTAGTATACACACACACACACCCACACACACACACACACACACACACACACACACACACACACACACACACACACACACACACACACACACACACAAACAGGCACTGATAAAATCGAATCACACGGTTACTGGAACAACTCTATAAAGAGACACTGCGACTCGTTTAATTAAAATAATTTTGTTTTCATTTGTGTTTAGTCAGGTTTAGACGAAACAGCTAACTGGTCAGTTTCAGAAAAAAATTCTGGTGTAAGTGGGTGGCTGTGTGAATAAATGCGTGAAAAATCTCCGACCTTTTTCAGAAAGGCAATGGTGTCTTTACCGCTGCCCGGGGCGGGACTTGACATCCTGGTAACCAAGACAATAGAGGAGCAGCTTGCTGCCTTCTGCGGTGCCCCTGTGTAATTTTAACACATTATGTGCCACCACCATGAAATGCAGCGCTAAGAGGTCGAGCTTTCCGTGAGACCAAGCTGGTGGAAATTCTTATTGCAATTTCATGTGTTTAGTTGCATCTCTGTGTGTAAGCACAGCTCCCGCAGACCCGACTGCAGACTCATTCCACAAGCTCTCCTTTACAACGAGATGCCCAACTCTCTGTCTATCTCGCTTTCTTCCTGTGCATCGTTCAATTTATAGAGTGACATAATTTTATATTCCAAAAATAACATTTTTAATTAAACAATATGCCTACTGGAAATTGGCATGGATTTGTTCAAATCAGCCTCTAAGCATTTAGTTAAATCTCTATATTTAGGCATTAATTGAAGCATTGCAGCAGTGTGCTACAGAGAACAACAACTCTATGGTTAATATGGCCCACTGTATTGTCCTCATTGTTTTTTTCCTCCTGCAACAAACTGCAAACACATTTACACATGCACATGCTTGGATGGAGCAATAACGGGAATGAGCTAGTGGCAGCCAATTGTTTCTACAGTATCGTGTTTCTACCAGAGAAGATAAGCAATCAAACTGAAATTAAATGAAGGGAGCAAAAAAGGAGACGAAGGATGCATTAGCCAAAAAAATTAAGTTGAATTTAAAGTGCTCTGAAGAGGATAAGCAAGTAGGCCAGTCAAGAGAGGAGGAGAAATAGGAGGAGGAGAGGAGAGAATGGGTGGAGAGGAGAGAAACAGGATGGGGAATTGATAAATAGATCATTGTATGCGAGGAGCTGCTCAGCCTCTTCTCTCCGTCTTTCCCACGTCTCCATCTACTCCCTCCACCCCCCCGGACACCTGATAAAGAGAATTTCTAACTCATCTGTTTATTGTAAGTAAGCCTAAATAAGGCCAGGACACAGAGGAATCACACAAAAACAAAGGATCCACACACACACACAGCAAACAGTAGCACAGTACAATGTCTTTTCCTGTTTCACGCCTTGTTTGTCTTGTCTTTTCATCGTCGAGCGTCCCCTATAAATGAGCCTCTGTGTGTGTGTATCTGTGTGTGTTTGTTTACTCAAGGTTTTGACAGGATCGTGGCTAAACTCTTAACAGCTCAACACTAGCTCTTCTGACATACTGTTTCTCTAATGGAGGAAGCAGGCAGGCACACATGTGGATGGGACGGAAAACGTGAGAGAGACACACACACACTCTTCACAAATTTAATACACAAACATAACAGAAACACTGTGCAGCTGTGATAACTTGTGGTACTACTCCTAACATGACAGAGAACCGAGAGATGAGGGGATGCAGCAGGCTGAAAGGTCATTTATAGATTTCCCCTCCCCCACACACTTTGTTTTTCATCTCGGAAAAAAATCATTTAAAACGGACTTTTTCACATTTGCAAGCAACCTTGAGCACTGTGCACACCCGAAAAACTGCAGGGAATATTTACCAGCCAGGTGTTGGTGTATAAGTTGCTGTGTATGTGAGTTCTCGATGATTCATGGGCTCTAATCACATTTTGATAGATTACATAAACAGTATCAGGAGAGTTTGCTGGTAAAATGTAAAAGGTTACAGGTTATTAATTACCCTTTTACATATGAAGTATGTAATGAAACTTTAACGTAACTTTGATGACTTTTTGTTTTTAGAAAAAAAGTCTTTTTTTTTTTTTAAAGAGGAATCATGGAAAGTCCTCTAAAGGCTTTCGGTCCTTGCCAAGGTTGACGCCGAGCGCTCGATACTTATTACATTTACGCTGCTGGTAAACAGGCAGTAATGTTAGAGCTCTGTTCGCACTTTAGAGCAAAAATATTATTGAAATCTGAGAACTGAGGAGCTGCCAGGCGATACAGTCACTCATCTCAGCTGTTCTTGTATGTCTGAGAAACACGTTTCCCAGAGCAATGCCGATTGATCTACCTTGGCAAGAGTCTGCACGAATACATAAGGAAGAACCAATCAGAAACAAGGATCCAAACCTGAGTGCATAACGTCAAATAAATGGAGACTCGCCAGATGTAGAGGTAGATTTTTGTGAGCCTTCCTACCCTTGAGGGTGAAATCTTTTCTATCTCAGTGGCTTTTTTTGTTTACCCAGGTTGAGACTATCTGTGAAAAAAGGCTGTTTCACACCAAAATGATGCAAAGCCACAGAAAAAATCTTCTTAATAAAAATAAAGTAGGACGTAACACCTTTTAATCACCAATATTTTGAAAACAGATAAATAGGATAGTAGTATCAGATATTATAGGAGTATAGGAAAGGCATGTTGCCTTAATTTCTCGATACAACGAATGTGATTTATGTAGCGACGATGATACAGTTTTTCTGATCCCCTCATGCTGACTTGAATATAGTTTCCTTAATTACAATAATATTCAACTTGGCTCCTTTGTTGCTTCTCCAATATTTTGTATGGTTGATAAAAGTTTAGTCGTTATATTAAGAAGTTTGAGAACTTTTGCAATAACATCTTTCTCCTTACAGAGACTGTATAAAAGTTATTAAAGCAGAGCAGGATATCGGTTGTTGCTTCGCAGCACGAATGCCGTCAGACCTCTGGAATGTAATTACTACACACAACACATCGTTGATCCTAATGATGTAAACCATTTTAAGAACTCAGTGCCACATCAACGATAGCAGCAGGTGCAGCAGCAGCTCCTTACTTTGGAATGAGATGGTGTACACAGAACATTGCAGTTTCCAACCCAACCAAAATTGGAAAAACGGGGGTAAACATGGAGGCGTTGCATTTTTCTACGATACTGGTATTTGTAAATGAACTGTAGGCACGTGTTAAATCATCTGAAATTCTTTGCTTTGCATCTTTTAGGCATCACAGCACTATATAGTGAAATACTGGGAGAGCTGGGAGGGGAGTGTTGATTTAGTTTCTTTAATTTTTATTTATTTATTTATAACTGGGAGTAAAAACCTTCACGAAATCCCCTGTAAAGGATTTCATTGCCCTCTGTTCTACCTAAAGGTGCTGCATTTTCAGTTGAGCTCTACCTCCATATAACCTCCTGAAATCCTCATTTTGTAAATACAAGGCATTTATACGCCACCTGTTCTCTGCCTTCACGTCCTTTCACTTTATTTGCAGCTGTGCACCAACACACTGTGTTAGAGAAAGTGCTCCACTATGCAGTAAGTGATCGTTTCCCGCAAGACTATAATAGGAAAAAAAAGATGAATACGAATAGGACTACGAGTCTGAGCAGAAAACCTGTTTAATCTGCCTCACACGGAGGGAACAACACATTAACAATATAAACATACTTTTAATTAAAGTTCAGATGCACTGGTAGCCACTGGGGTTCAGTGCTCGCTAAAACGAGGAAACGCTCTATCGCCGCAATTATATTTTTACATTTAAAGGCCAAATATACTCTACCAAACAAACTCCAGCTGCCCCATTGTTATAATTACCAAACACCTGTGAAATCTCTGGTTGTTGTTCCTTTTAGTGATCGCAGGAGGAACATTTGCACCTGCATGTCGAGAGAAAAAAAAGGTTTAATCACAGTGAAGCTTTTACCTTTTTAAAATGTATATCTGAACAAAACCACCTGTTGGGTTGCTCTTGTTTTTGTTCTGAAGCTAACTCTAAATTTTTACAACAACAACAAATCCTTTCCACGTTATACTGAAGCCTAAAAAAACCAATAGGTGAAGTAATGTGAAATTCCTGCCAGTTTATACTAATAGTCTACTAGTAATCACAGGTATATCTTATTGTATCTAAGACATATGAAACATGATCGTCTCATGAGCATATGTTTAATTTTTATAGATAAAATCATATTAAGCAGAGTGCAACATGCAGGTTGATTGGTCTAAAAATACCCCTTTGCTTCGATTTCCATAACGATAAAAGTGCAGCATTGGAAAGTCCATTCAGGTACTGTAGCCGTCGTGCCAGCCATTCGACCATCAGGTCACAACGAAGGCACAACTTTTACTTTCAATGCGGCATGCTGTTTACTTCATGTCTCAATTGAACAACCCCGTCATTGTACATTTTTAAAAACGACATCATTAAGTTATGCATAATTAAACAGAAAATTGCATGTATTACATCTGAACATCTTTGCGCTCACTGTCTGGCTTATTTACAAAGCATTAACCAAGATTTCGAATGATTAAGTCTTCCCTGCTGGGAGGCATGCAGATGTGCTAGATTCTCATTGTTGTTATTCGGATGCTTATTAGAAGGGCAATTTCAATTTAAGACTCCACCTGTTACTCTTTGATCACTTTAGTCTGAACTTCCAAACACAGAACAAGGATCTCACTTATCCAGAAGAGACAGGGAGGGCCGCACTCCCCAAAGTGTTCATAGTCTTGTTCTCAGTTTCTCACACTGATCTCTGCTCGTGTGTCTCCCGCATCTGTCGACTCGCATTATCTTACTAATATTTCAGAGTTTGTTTCCTCGCATAAAACAGCAGGGATTCATTTAGTAGGCAATGCTCTGAGAGCACAAGAGGCTACGAAGCAAAAAACAATCCCTATCAATAAAGGATGCCTGATATTAGCACTGTGGATTTTCATTTCTTTCAACTGCAAAATAATTGCAAAATGTATGTAGCTGTCTAAGTTGCACTGAGTAAAATTTTAGTGTCACATAAAACAACCATAATATATCTGCGGGGGTTCCAATCAATACCAGTGCCTCAATACATTCCCTGCATGCTGAGAAGCTGAAATTTCCTCCTGCCACGCATTCAGGCACGCGAGTTCATGCACACCTTTAGAAAACTGTTACAGTCTACTTTATTCTTGAGCTTTGAAAAGCAAACAATCTGTTTTATTTACACACACAAACCTGTGGATGCAGCTGTATTAGGATAGCAGCTGGTAATTGCTGATAACACTCATAAATGGAAAAATGATCTTTTCAAGGTGGACTGGACAAAAGTGAGCGCTGATAATGCATCTGAACAAAAACAACAAAGTATGTGCAGATATAACTATGTTGGAAACATTAGGGAACAATCAGAAAACGCCAAAAGACATGACGTGTTGTGGTTGATAGAAATATTTCAGAAGTCCACTCAAAGCTGCCAGGAAACTTGAAGTGGCAATTTCACACCACGTTTGTGTTTTAAACAGTGTCACACTGCAAGACATAAGGCTCAGTAAAGACATTTTGATTTATCACAGTAAGAAAAGGCCTGCTTTCTGTGACTGACTGGGACTTTTGAAAAGAGCCATTATTAATTGTATTAATAGCATGTGTGCTTTTTCCTGTTATGAAAAATCAAAATGCTCTTAAAATTTTTTTTATAATATTTATTTGATAGAACCTTGAGCTTCTTGTCAAACATATTTTAACATGAGATTTTAGCTTCATGACTTGTTTTTGTCATCTGCCATGGAAGAGTTGGTTCATCTGTCTATATCTATAAACCCTCTGATGTTTGAAACAGGTTGTGCAGTTGCAACACTTGCACTTCAATCCATGCATTCATTTTCTTAACCACTTATCCAACTGCTATCATGGGGCTGGGGTGTTTGCATTAAGTAAGAGGCAGCTTGCTGACTGGATGGGTCATCACATCCACCCATGCGGCCAATTTGCAATCACCAGGTAACCTAACAAGCATATTTCTGGACTGTGGGAGGAAGCTAAAGAAGCCCTCACAGGAATGGGGAAAAGATGCAATCTCCACGCAAAAAGGCCTGAGTCAACCAGGAGATTAAGTCCAGTGAACATTTTTGCTGTGAGATAACAGTGGTGACCACTGTACCAAGATACAGCTTTTAGGTTCTTAGTTCCTTTTTCAGTGTAAAAGGCAAATGGCATTTAGTTCCATAAATGTGAGTTGATTTTTTTTTTACAAGCAAAGTAATTATCTGAAAATGTTAACAGAAAAGCCGATTTTGATGTTCAGACTGAATTCAAAGCAAATTTTAGAGGAATGACTGCATTCAACTCAATAAAAAAAATTCAGGTGACTCTGAGATTCCTCTTGATGGCAAAGCAGTTGCAACAAACACTCAAGGTGTTTTTTCTTCTACTTATCCTACTCAACTATGAGCAAACACAGAGAGCCAAGAGAAAAGAGTGTAAAGCCGCAGGGAGATCCTACTACGTTTTAAGCCTAAGCAGTCACAAAGTGCACGCTAACAATACGCATTCAAGTTGCTAACTAGCGATATATAAAGTTATTTTCTGTTCAGAAAAATGTGGACACACAACAACAGATCAATTGAGGTTAGCAAATCATCAAAACTCGATTAAAAAAATGGCAGTGAATTTCTCACGGGAGTGTAAATATGTTGTACAGATGATGGAAGAAGACAGTGAGTTAGAGGAGATCAGGATGAAATATGGACATGTTCAGCCCAGGCCTTTTGAGTGTGATTACCAGTGCGAAGAGGGCTTTAATTTAAGCCTCAGGCTAAAGAAAATACAGTATGTGGATTTTTGAGCAGCCCACATACAGTACTAATGACTCTGGGTTCAGTTCATTTTTCATCAAAATGTACAAGCTGGGCTCTCATAACTGTGAGTGTACACAACTGCGGTGCTCGCAGTCTTCCGAGGCCAAAATCTGCAAATGTCTGTCATCTGAAAATGTAAATTGGATTGATGTGGTTTGTTGCCATGAACATTTAAATAAGTAGCTCTTATTTTTGTACGCTCTCAAGTTAACATGGAGTGACGACCAGAGAGTGTTTATACTGAAGAGTCTGAGCGGCGGGTGATTCATAAGAGGATGTTAAAGTGGGTTGTAATCATTAAAATTCTAAGAATAGGATGACTGGTGTGGGTTGGCTGGTCAGGTCATGTGATCATTTATACCTCTTAATGACTGTGAAAAGCGCAAATCAGATCACCACTTACATTATAAACTACAGAAGTCTCCTTTTAGCACTTATATTTTATTAAGAGAGAACAGTTTGTATGGTGTTCTTGCCTTCAGTATTCCCTCTTTTTCTTCTACGATGAACACAAACACATTAGTGAAACATGCCAAAATGGTGAACATTGGCACTGCATTAAACTAGGGAACCTCGTCATTTATTTCGCCTTTCAGTATTTGTTGAGGGGTAAAAACTTTGTGGCGTCTCCAACTTAAAAAAAAAAAAGTGCAAACTACTCTTGAATAATAGCAAATCCATCCTATTTTATATATGGTTTGAGCACTGTTAGGTATTGTTTGTGTATTTAATTCTATATATAAACTTCCTGACTTTTAGATGTTTTTATGCCACTATAGGTTTGCATGTGATTGCTTTGGAAATACA
Organism: Maylandia zebra; assembly: GCF_041146795.1. Lineage (NCBI taxonomy): Eukaryota > Metazoa > Chordata > Actinopteri > Cichliformes > Cichlidae > Maylandia > Maylandia zebra. Next base: position 14,289,692 of record NC_135172.1, on the reverse strand, counting down.
TAATGGATTTTTTACCTTTTTTTCCCACATCAATGAAATACTTGTACTATCATAATATGGCATTGCAAAGGTCTGAAGGGCAAAAGATTATTCACTTCTTAAGGAGAACATCGTTACCTGTTTCTGGGTCCAAATGCTCCCAAAATCAAACAAGCTCTGAGGCACCTATAAGTATTAAAAACAGTCTAAATTATTTCAGCTACAGTAAATGGATCAATGACACTGTTCTCACAGGTGTTACAATGCTATTTAATGCCCAAGCATCCATGAAAAAGAGGATTTAAAAGGTCTAGCGGAGACAGAGGTTAGCAGAAAGTTAGCTAATCTAGCTTTCACCTAAAGATAATATATATTATTTTCTGACTGAAATATTTTCTTTTTCTTTAATGTAAACCTCTGCCCTAACTTTGCAAGTAAATAAAGACAGAACACAAACTACTAGAAGGTTAGTGGTGTTGGACAAGCTGACATATATTATATGCTATCTGATGGCTAGCTAGGCAAGTGAGGGTTAAGCTAAAAACAGATTAGCACAGTAAAGACGTAGGATTGCATTACAACACACAATGCATGCAATACAAGACACAATGCATTTACAACACTTTAAAAAGATGACAGCCTCAATCAATTCAGTAGACCTGGAAACAGTGCTGAGATTTCATTACTTAAGTGGTGGGTATGGGCTAATTTAAATGTAGTGTTTTCATCTAATCTACATATTTTGATTAAGTTATCCAATATGTAGCCCTTAATTCACTTTATTTGAAACACTGCTGTCTACCTCTGATTTAAATCAAGATGTGACTTTATTTTTTCATTCTCTTCTCTTTTTTTCTCCCACTGCTCCATGAGGATAAAAAAGGTTTTTATTTTCCTAAGAATATCTCAAACCTGTATATTTTTTTTTGATGAGATTGGCACCCTGATGTGAGGTCTGCTAATGGAGAGCTGAGTGAACAAGTTTTCCCATTGAGTATTAAACTTTTCAAACACACCCTCTAAGGGTATGAATCAGGAAAATATAAATAGTTAAAAACTTCCAGGGAAGCATTTAAGAGCGATTAGCTAATGAATTAATAAAAAGGTTTCCATACAGTAGAAAGATTTTGAGAGATTATATTTTTGTCAAACCCTCGTGTGTGTGTGCGCGCCGCGCGCGCGCGCGCGCGTGTGTGTGTGTGTGTGTGTGTGTGTGTGTGTGTGTGTGTGTGTGTGTAAGAGACCCAACTGTTACTCATGCTGTGGGGACCTTCTCCAAATCTTTTCCCACAGTCACATTAACGAGGGGCTTTGTCATCCTTATAGGGAAGAAAATATAAGTCTCTACAGTGTAAAATGTTACTCTTTAAGGTAAACACGTGATTTAACATGAGGCTGAGATAAGATTAGGAAATTAGCAGTTATGGTTCATATTAGTAAAACACAAGGAAGTATAAGTAAATGTCCTCTAAGGTTATAGTGCCTGCATATGTGTGTGTTCATGTACTTGTTAAAGCCATCACTACCTCCATAGGTGAGGAGATGTACGCTTTGGGAGCACTTTGGGGGTCACTGATTTTTTAAATACACACATTTTTTCCACATACATATTCATAGAGTGTGTACTCATACACAGTCCTGCTGTACCTTTATTGGCTCTATTTCAAACCATTCAATTATTCAGTGACTCATCTTATAAATATGCATATTCAATTTGTGAAAGACTCTGCGTGTGTGTGTGTGTGTGTGTGTGTGTGTGTGTGTGTGTGTGTGTGTGTGTGTGCGTGTGCGTGTGTGTGTGTTTGAAAGAGATCCATCTGGTTCTAAGTACCTTCCTCTGAACAATATGGCAAATGGGAAAGCAGAACCTTCTATTATAGTTACACACATACACATAATCTGTGTTTGTGTGTATTTGCGTGTGTGTGCTGTTGTGTGTGCGTGCGTGTGTGTGTGTGAACACCTACAGTTAAAGAGCTGAGTCAGGTTTGTTCTCTTACCGTGCTTAGTATGACATGACCACTGGCCAAAAGGTCAAGGCCTGGCAGTTTAATGTGTGTGTCGATGTGTGTGTAACTGAGCAGGATCAGGTCTATAAATAGGTAACTCACATCTCTGACAACCACTAAATGACACAGAGGAGGAATGTTTGTGGTGGCAAATGTTGTTTTTGTTGTTGAAGTGTCTCCATCAAACTTTTGACCTACATCAGCTGGAGAGCCTCGAGCCCTCTCGGTCCATCATATTACTTAATTGTGTTGCACATCACAACCCCAACTGATCACTGATTCTCACTCATTCATTCTCATTAGTCAACTATTAGAGAGAAGAGGCATGTGTTTAATTGCGTTTGGTTAGTAGCAAGGCAATAACAACAACAATAATAACAGTAATAGCAATAAATGGCAAGCTGGAAACAACCTTTGTTGAGGATTTAACTCATTTCCTGCAATCATTGATGGCGCCTCTTTTTTTTTTGGTGTCACCCTGTTCATCTAGTATCACTAACTGTTAAGGAAGGATGCATTGTTGCTAGGTTGAGAAAACGGCGCAAAATTTGTGTTGAGTGGCTTTCTGTCTGTATTTTATTCATTTTTTCTACCCTCTCCCTGTCATTCTGAATTTCTATTGGCTGCACAACTGCTCGTCACGCTGTGCTGAGCAAAAGCCAAAGTGTCCTGACCAGCCAGTACACCACCACTGCGCTGGACTTTACTCAGCACAGTGGGAAAGCATTACTGCATGGCATAGCTGGACTGGCCATCGGGCATACCGGGCATTTGCCTGGTGGGCCGCTGGCGATTTTTTGTTTTTATGGGCCGATGGATTTTTTTTTTTTTTTTTTTTTTTTAAGGAAGGGTATATATAATGAAAGGTGCTGGATTGGCCAATTGGTCATGATCGACTCTGGGCTGGACCAATTACAGCCGAGGAGGCCGGATGTACCCTCCCCCTTGTTTAGCAATCATGTGATTTTCGCGCATTGCATGCCGGGAACTAGTGGCAAAACAATCCAAGTACCGCATCAAATGCAAGCATTTGCAGCACCGCAAAACGTTCATTCTCCGGTTCCAATACCTTCTTGTTTTTTCTTTGCCGCACAAAAAAGGAATGTACAAAACAAAAGGAGAACAATGCCGGTCCGTACAAAGACAGACTCGACGAAAAGACAAAGAAAAGATACGAGGAAAAAATCAAAGGAGTGAAAGGGTCAGACCCTTACGAGCACACAGAGTGGACAAAAGACGTTAGCGTGCTGCCCAACTTTCACCACGCTCAGATTTATAATTATACGGTTCTTGGAGTGAGTGCATACACTCATGAAGTTTAGTAACAAGACAAGGTACAGTTTACCGATGGATGGGTACAGGACCTTGAAATGCACCGTGTAGAACGAAAGACCATCGTACGAACAAAGGTAAGTTTACCAGTCTCACAAATCGTCTTCATAAATACACATTCGTTAACCGTTTATTAATATAACCTTTGAGCTCAACGGTAATTAATTAGTAGTGGAAATAATTTCTAGTAGCATTACAGAAATGTAGCAGTGACAATAATATTGTATGCTGTAATCGCACTGGACAATTAGTGATACAAAACAACTGTTTTATCCTGTGAATAAAAATATATGTTTTTGTCAATGTACCATGGTAATAACAGAAGCGAAACGCAATATTGTGTCAGGACAGTTCACTATTTATGCACAATAAACAAAGGAGCATAGTGCGACAATTTCTGTTCAGCGCCAGACTTGCTTGTAACCTATATAACCAATTATGTTAAGAAAAATGACGTATTAATACTACAAAACTCTGACCTTTGTGGGAATGCTTGGAGCAGACTAACATGTGAGCTGGAGTGTTCTGAGACGTTATATTTGGTATATCCAGACCATCCGTCGGCTCTTACTTCGGAAACATGGCTTAAAAAATTTCTCTTCAACGACGTAATCCGATAAAAAAAAAAAAAAAACGATCTCTTTACCCGTCGGCTTCCCGTGGCTGTCATGCGACCGGCTATTGAAGTTAATAATACAACAGCTTCTTGCCATTTTTTGGGTTTCTTTTTATCGCTGTGTAACTGAGTTCAATTGAAAGCCTGCGTGCGCTAGTACCTCTTGCCACAAGTTCCCAGAATCCTTTGCGGTTTTACCCCTGAATGACGTCACATTTTCAATCTTTATCCTGGTGGGCCGGTCTCTAGTCAGAATGCCCGGGCCAATTTTTTGTCTCAGTCCAGCCTTGCTGCGTGGTGCAAGCAATAGAAAGGATTGGATTTTAGTGCACAGCATATGTCGCTTACTTTGTGAAAGTGGCAAGTAGAAGGTATGTGCTTGTCGAATTTGTGTGACTCATCAAGTGTATTTTGGTCAGGATCATTAGGTCATTATTATCAAGTACTTAAGATTTAAGTCATATCACATTTTGAAATGTAAAAAAAAAAGATGGCTAGATCTTCATTGGACCTTAAAAATGTGCAAATTCTTTGCAATAAAAAGAACCATTGTCATAACTAAGTAATGTTTTTCCTTTATTTCCTAACGTTCTTTCTGGATTAATAACACAAACAATATTAGCAGCGCTCCTGGTGACTCTAGTGCATCACTACACATCACATTAGAAACATCTAGAGTGAGATTTACAACCTCCTGCGTGTGTGAATATGTAGTTTATGCACCTCTTTCCTGCTGTGCAGGGGAGCATTTTCTGCAGTAATGATAATTCACCATCATTAAGGTCTCCCATAATAATGATACAGGCTGTGGTTGCCAAGCACACACCTCAATAACCCTCTAACAGCCTGCAGTACTCAAGTGGTTTCATAAACCAGGTGAAAGTCTATTATCCCTTCCATGAAACCAAACTGACAACAAGCTCCTGAACATGTGCTTTCGCACATAAAAGCCTGCAGGTGCAGACGCAGCATGCAGCTGCACAAAAAGGGGGAAAAAAGCAAACACATTTGCATGGATGTGCACCCTTTTTCCCCTCACCGTGTCAAATTCAATATTCGAATCACTCACACAGACACGAATTCGCACCACATTTTAAAGTCACTCTCACAAAATCCATACCGACACATACAAACACAGATACAGCTGCAAGGACATCGGTGTCAATCAATTATCAGCCTCATCTTCTGCATCCTGTTACTGTCACTGCAGCTATCACGCACACACATAGCACGGTGTGTGCTGACACAGGTTATTAACAGTCTATTCTGAACACCTGCACCGTTTGCACTCTGAACATCTTTCTCCCTCACACAAACACACATTTTTTCACCCTGCTTTGTGATTGACAAGCCATATTTTTGTCACCCAGAAAGGCTGAGACACTTGGGTGTAAAAGGATGTTCTCTCCCTCTCTCTTTTCTTCCCTCATCCCTCATCCTTCACCCTTTGCTCCTCTTTTTATCTGCCTCCGTCCCTCCCTCCCTCTCTCAGCTGCCTGTGTATGTGTGTGTCTGTGTGAGTGTGTGAAAGCTCGCCTGATTCAGCTCCCAGCCTTTCATTGAAATGTTATTTAGCCAACCAATTAGATGTTGGGAACAGCAGGTGAACCCTGAGCTCTATCCAATCAATGACCTTAATCCTCCTTAATCAACCAATTAAGATTCTATTATCAGCACACAATCACACACATATATGCAAATGTCCAACTACAGTTCAACTGCAGAATTGCAGCCTAAGCCTATATCTTTGTAGAGAACCACATTACCATAACCTAAACCTGCAGTGGCTCTTTATAAACTTTGAACCTGTGAGATAGAGACTTCATACCTAACAGTATTTGATAGAGGCTCATAAGTGAGTTTAAAATGCTGTTAAAATATACTTATATGTTTTTTTGTTGTTGTCAGCATCCCAAATAATCATTTTTGAGGGGGTGGCACATTTAAAGGGTTAATCCCTCCCCACATTTAATCTTTCCATCCCTCATTTTTCCTCTCTCATCCATTCAGTGGGAAAAAAAAGTCAGAAATGTCATAAATGTTTTAAATAATCTCGCATGTGCACCCTCAAGAGTCCCACAGTCTTATTTGCAATTTAAATTTTTTCCAGCTTCTTTAAATCTCTTCCAAGATCTTAGAGGTGCAGCTGGGGAAACAGCCTCAAATGGAGGCCATGGTGAATGATGGACCGGGATCGATGGTGGGAGGGGAGCTGCTAATAATTTACAGTAACACAAACCTAAATATGCAAAGCAGAGATGGAGGGAAAAGCAGAAAATTAAACATTTTCGTCATATACATTTAAAAAAGCCCTCAGGTTTGACAGGACTACACATTTTCTTTAGTAATCTCCTAGAAAATAACCTATTTCCTCCCTGCCTAGTAGGGTTATGATTACGAATATAACCCTACACTTCTTTAGTGTGTGCGCGTGGACGCAAGGCAGAAAAAGGCGGGGAGGACTATTCTGATGGCCAGTGACATCCTCTTTCTTTGCATACCATCTCTTGCGTTTCTTCATCTGTTCCTCCCTCACCCGCACTACATCTCTGTAGCAGTTGTGATCCCTACATTTATTCAGATTTATTTTAGTCCAGAGTATCTCAAACAAGGCAAGTAATTGTTTGCTCCGAGCGATAAGATGTGGGAGGGAGTGGCAGAAGATGTACACAGAGAAAGCCAGCGAGCAGGGAATCAAGCAAAACCCAGAAAACCAAAACTATACAGTAACAAGGACATATGAGTACGCAGATATGGATGGATGGGAAAGTGAGCAGTTAGAGAAAAGTGCGTTTGAAGTATGCCACTTATCCATGCTCACAGAACTGAGCGCGGGAGGAGGAGGTGTTGTTATTTAAGAGTAAACAGCAGCTAAGAGAAGATGGCGAACGCTTGTTGAGTTTATCAGAGCTGAAGGTCTTCTTTAGAAATAATTCACTGACCAAATTTACTTATTGGATTCTTGTTTAAGCAGCAGAACCACACAAATTTTAAAATTATAGTAATTTAGCCACAACATATGCAAAAAAAAGTAGCTTGTTGGCGCACTGTAGAGTCACACATTAAGTATAAAGCTGCTGCCTGAATGTCGAAGCTACCGAACATCAGTAAAATGTCCCTGATTTCAGTTAGAGTTTGCTTGGCTTGTGATAAAAATCTACTCATTGGTGAGCTGAAACCTGCAATGATGTGATGCTCTTGTTACCAACTGAGCCTTTCCATCCCGGAAACCTGTGTGTGACAGAGGTTGTGGAAAGTTTGACACCAGTGTGATAAGCAGCTCCAGCCACTGAGAACTTCTTGCCAGCTGCGGTGATTAAGTTACTGCAATCAACTGTAAAGTGTCAACGTTTCAGTTGGGATGGGAAAAGAAAAAACTGTGGAAGCAAGAAATGATGTAATATGCAACAACAACGACTATGGCAAACCCCTTGGAATGTACACCACTGTGCAAAAGTCTTGAGCCACCTCTCATTTCTTTATTTTTTATTCAAGGAGCCAGACTTGTCATTTTTAAAGTGGTCTTGAACAAGAATACTCCAGGCTTTCTGAAAGTCTTTAAAAGTTGTGGGTTTATTTGTTTAATTGTTTGTTTTGTCTTTTTTGTTTATGAAGCACATAAGGAATGCGTGAATGATCTGTGAATCATTCACACGCAAAAAGTGCACTTCACTCAAAAAATGAACCAGCAGCAGACAAAGAACTAGAAAAACAAAGAACCACTTTTAAATTGTATTTTCAGGCACTTTGTCAGAAAAAAATAGTATTTTGCACCAACAAGGTGATAACTAAAGAACTACTAACTGAAAACTTGGCATATCTGAACATGGTGTGCACTGTGTCCTTATAAAATTTTAAGAAACTAGAGAAGTAAAGAACAAAAGAAAACGTGTCAGGCATTTAAAAAAAATCCCTACAACAAATGAACTGTATCTGAAAATCACGTCCTTAAAAAATTCAGCAGAGTGCTGACACAGGACCTGGGAGATGCATCTGGCCCTTCAGTTGATTCATCTACTGTTCACTGAAGCCTCATCAGAAATGATCTCAGTGGAAGGCTGGCAGCAGGAAGCCATTCTTAAAGAAGGGGAAAACTGGGAGAAAAGGCTGAAATATGAATCATTTCACAAGAATTGCACTGAAAGTCAGTGGCAACAGAGTGAGGAATCCAAATTTGAAATTTTTGGTGAAAATTGTTTTCAGTATGTAGGAAGGAGATAATCCCAAATACATTGCCAATGCAGTACACACAATGTAATGTGCATAGTGTCAGTGTCCGCGGAGTCGCACCTCAGTATTATTAAAGGCAGCGTAGAATGATATTGACACAGAACAGATCAAAAGGCAGCCGAGATCCAAACAAAGAGCTTCGAATGTTGTTCAGGAAGCCTGCAGAACTTTTCCTGAAGAAATAAAGAACTGACAGCTTACCTAAGAGAGTTCAGTCTGTGTTAAAGAATAATTGGTCGTACTAAATATTGACCTTCAAGCTTGTTAAAACTGTACAGACTCTGTTTTTGCATCATATACTATATCCATTCATGCAATTATTTCCCATTTTCCAAGCAAAGTATGCATTAAGTGTATGTCCTGGCTCACTCTTAAAGAAAAAAGTGAACTGCCAAATTCTACTAAAAAGAAAAAAGACAAGTCGTGATTCAAAGGAAGCCCTAGAACAGTTTATCATGTCTTAACTACAGGATTGCTCAGAGCAAGGTTTTCCCTCTATAATGAACCGTTTAGTGCCTACTTCATCCAAAAGAGCTCACTGCACCCTAATTTTCTGTTAGACTTTGTGGCCAAAATTCAGCTAATTTTACATTTAGTCAGCAGGATGTTGGCAAGACAAAACGGGATGGCACGAGGTCACGACCACTCTTTTATGCAAAGTTTTTGCATGCAGTCCAAAGTCAAGCAGATGACATCGAATAGGTAGTTGTAATTCGACCCTGCTTAGTGACCAGGGTATAGCTGCTGCTGATGAACTTCTCAGCTTTAATGCTTTATCACTGAAAAATTGTCAAATAGTCACAAGTAAGCCGAGCACATAATACAGTCAACAGGAGCCCCTGGACAAAAATGAAAAAATAACGGCTAATCTGAATTCTTGTTTGGTCAGTCTGATGTTCCTCATGCCACTGACCTTGTTAATCTACTCTGACAATATAAAGGTTCTTTTCATACACAGCAGATTGGAGATGAAAAACATTTCTCTGTGTCAGATCATCACCCCAGCCTTTCCGAGAGAAGCCACAATCCTCTCAGTCACGATGCCTTTTAGTTGAATTCCAGCACTCCTTCATCCAGTGCCCTCCCTGTGTTGCCATGGCATTCTACTGTTGGTACACATCCTATGGCTCGGTGAACAGTTCCAGCGGCATTATGTAACTCCTGAATTTTTCCAACACCCTTGGTACCATGTATGTGTATCTGTGTGTGTACGTGTGACAGAGGGAGGATGTGTGCTCTCTGCATTGCGTTTAACGGGGTAGCACATGCTGAGACTGGGGAACAGTTTTTTTAACATCTGCCTTAATTGAACTGCACTCAAGCATAAATTAGTCCACCCTGCCAGCTCTGCACTTTCTAGTTTGTGTATCATGTGTGTAAGTGGGTCCTTGCGCCACACATGTTTGTGCATTTTGCAAACAGATTAAAAGCTGGACCTATTTTCCTGATTCATCTCTCGTGCACTTTTACACACACACATACACTTTCACACCTTTTTTAATCACAATATATAATGACCAACCAAGGGCAGCAAAACTTCAATTTCAACATATCCATGATGTCCAAATTCTGTCCTTTGCAATTTCCTCCATGATCACATCTACCTAATTAGCTAAATTCCAACCTGAAATATTCATTTGGGCAAGTTTTACACAACTCGCTGCCTCTTTAATTACCACCTTGATCAGCAGATTTCATGAAGTGGTTCCATCTACCAGCTGTTGGCTGCTCAACATCGGCAGCATCTAGACTCAGGGGAAAACCCCATTAAATGTTTGGGCCAAAACAGACCCCCCCCCAATTACAGCCATTTTAAAAGACATCAACAACTTTCAACATTGACAAAACAAGCAGAAAAAGGTTTTAATAGTCGTGCCAACTGGCAGAACTAGAGTGACTTACTTAACCATTGCAGTTGATCTTACTTGCTGTTAAGGGTTGAAGATCTCAGTGGGTTTTTTATGAAAAAAGATTTTTTTTGTTTCATATAACTAAAAGTTAATAAATATGACTTCTAATGTAGCATAGTTGTTGGGACCTGATAGGTGCGCTCATGAATGAGTCGGAAGTTGAAATTTTCCCCAGTCTGAAATTATTTGTTCAACTCTCCCTTAACTCATATTTCCCACTTGGAAGGTCTGAGCAGTTCTACATATTCCAAGATTGTGGCACTGAACGCAAACTTTTAACCCTTACTGCCACTGTTGTGTATTTCTGACTTGTTAAATAAGCCATACACAGAGCACTGAACAGGCTCTGTGTATGAATGTGCTGCAATGGTGTTTTTAAGCAGAAAGAAGTATGAATTCTCTGGGTGAAAAATGCTTTTTTGATGCCAAAATAAAGAGAAGAATGACCAGACTCCTGAGCTGATAAGAAGGCAACGATAACTCAAATATCCAATCGTTACAAGCAAGGTATGCAAAGGAGCATCTCTGGAATGCAATACATCCAACCTTGAACCTCTGTCGTAGCAGGATACCACACTGAGTGACTTCTTTCAGCTAAGAACAGGAAACTGAGACTATATTTCACATGTGCTCAACAACACTGGGCAAGAAGAAGATAAAGGATAAAGAAGGAAAAAGGATTCAGATTCAGACTGAAGTCAACAACTTGCCAGCATGGTCCACCCTGCCTTGCATTCATGGTTCAGGCTTCAGGAGGATATTTTTTAGTCCCCTTTGAGACCCTTAGTAGAAACTAAGAAGTATTTAAACACCACGGCCTACCCGAGTACTGTCGTTGACCATGTCTGTCCCTTTAGTGTGTACCCATCTTCAGGAATGTGTTTCATGCAGCACATAACAAAGTTCAGATCATCTCAAACTGGTTTCTTGAACATGAGAATAAGTTCCCTGCACTCAAATTTCCAGCCAATGTTGGATTTGTGCCACAAAGAATTAAGGCAGCTTTTAAGGGAAAAGGTGGCTTTCCTTAAGGTCCTTGTTTCCAAACAGGTCACTTCTCACTGTTAGTATTCAACAAACAACTTGTATGCAAGTTTTATATTTGCCAGCCCAAAGGCAAACAAAAGCACACAGGCTGATTGCAGAGAGGACATTAATTGGTCTGCAGTCACGCGCTACTGAGAAAGCAGAAACGCTGGGAAGGAGTTTTTGGTTGTTTTGCAATTTTTAAAGGACCTATATACATTTTTTAACATATTTTCAAGGCACGGTTTATTCTAGAAAATGCGTCTGACTGAAAAAAAAAAACCTGCCTGAGATCCCAAAATAGCCAAAGCCTCTCAGCACGTAACTGACACTATACGCAAGTGTTTCTTCGATCCAATCACTTCTTTGCCTCATCAGTGCGCTGCACCGAAAGAGACCCACTTCCCCTCCACTCCTGGCCACAATCAGCTTTCCTTTTGTCACCTCCCTCCCACACCCCCGCCAGCCCTCCTTTTTCACCTTCCCTCATCCATGTCTCGTCTCCTCTTCATCACTATAGAGAACATAAGCTCAACAGAATGAGGGCTCAGTTCAATCAAACCATATGTGCGCTTACCAAACTTTCTCTCTCACTTCCACTTTTTTTCCCTTTTAATCTTGCTACGGGAGATAAGATATGAATGCTTCTCAAGGGTCTCGAGCTGGGGTCAGATGAGTTATCTTGGCGGAAGAAAGTAAAAAGAGGAGCGGGCAGTACACAACAGCAAAGGACAGAGGGGGGGGGGGGGACAGGTGAGAGGAGGATCAAGGGAGAAGAGTTGTGCTCTAAACTGAAAAAGCGCTTGAGTGCTGTCGGTTGAAGTGTATTGTGCTGTTGCTCTCAGTCACACTCTAGTGTAGTGTTAGCGGTGTCTGGGGCATACAGGAGTGTGTCAGCACTCAGATGATGGAGACATTTGGTGATCAGAAGCTATCAGGGCATCAGTTGCCTGCTCCCTTCTAAGAAACTGGGACACTTCACTGACTTCTCTTGTGTGAAAGCGTGTACATGTGTGCGTGAGCGAGACAGTAAGATATTTGTATCCTTGGATGAGTCCACTGCAAGGACACACACACAAAAAAAGAAAGCACTTAATAAAAACGCAAAGCACATGATGTTTTAGATTTTGTGAAATCAAAATATTTAACCTCCAACAGCAGTCATTAGCCACAGAGTGGGTGTTGAACCAGACACTCGAGGCCCAATGAGAGACGAGAGCCACTGGAGATGAGAGGCATCAGAGGGGAAAGTCTCGGGGCAGATTGCGAGGAGAAGAAAGCTAGATGTACGAGTGAAAGAAGACTATATTTGGACAATGAGAAATGGGTCTGGTTTGTTGATGACACTGCACAGCAATGTCACAGTAAAAATCATTATGTTCTTCAATATGATGATCCGTAAGGCCAGCAATGTTGTGGGGATGGAGCTGGACTCCCTCAAGGTGGTGTCGGAGAGGCGGATGCTGTCCAAGATAAAGACAATGTTGGATAACACCTCCCACCCACTCCATGACATGTTGGTCAGTCACAGGAGCTCGTTCAGTGAGAGACTGAGATTACCGAAAAGCACCACTGAACGACACAGGAAATCATTCCTGCCTGTGGCCATCTCCCTGTACAACGCATCCACTTAACACACTGTTTGCTGCTACAACTACACATGTTTCTTTTCCAAATATTTATTTATAAGTGACTTATGTATGTATGTATGTATATATATGTATATATTGTACTATTCTTAGTTAGCGTATTGTCTGTCTTGTCTTAATGTTGGTTTAAAATGGAGCACTGTAACAAAAAATAATTTCCCCCAGGGATCAATAAAGTATTCTGATTCTGATTCTGATTCTGATTCTGAATAACAAGTAGAAATAAGTTGAAAAACACTTACAGTTAGATTACATCAATGCTATTTATCGATTTGAAGGGATAGGTAAAGCGTCTTACCCAGAGTTATTTATGGCATCAAGGTTGCTTTTCTTCTGATTCTGAGCATACAGTGGAAACACTGATTCAGGAGACTTACGGATGCCCCTCTGGTGGTCCTCCTTGGGCTCTCGCACTCTGGGGCCTCTGGATGTCTGGAGCCTGGATCTCCTCCATGCCTGCTTCATGCCTTGGGGGACGGGGCTATGGCTCTCTACATTCTCTAGCAGACCATTACACGGGGAAACCTTTTGAATACAAGCGCACTGATCCACACAGGTGTGCACATGGGTGTTCACTGTTCATAGACATAAACTACACCTTTATTGGCTGCTATTTCCAAGCACATTGTGCGCTGTCGGTCCTGCTTGCTACACAACAACATTCAATATTTAGTATTTACTGCTGTTTACACTTAGCTAGATTAACGTGACGGTGTTGTGTTTAGTATGTTGCTCTGTTTTTTTGCTTGTTTTCTCTTCTTTTTCTCTCAACAGGTGATCCAGGAGATTTTTTTTCTCTTTTTTCTCTTTTTAAGTGCCCTTTCTCACTGTCCCTCTTCCCTTCTTTTTTTCTTTTCCTTCATCTTTCTTTCTCCCTTTTCTATCCCTCAGTCATGTCTGTCCTGTCTGTAACAACTAAAGATAAAATAAAATAAATAATAACAACAAAGGTCGATCAAATGGACCAATACAGCAAGGCCGTGATGATCCATTTGGCAAAGTAAATCCGTTGGGTATCCTTGTTGGTCTTCAGACAACAATTCTGACGGCTAAAGAACCAAATGGGACAGGCAAAAAAAAAAAAAAGGAGACTTAGGTTAAACAGGAGAACTATGCCTTTTTATAACGCCAAAATTCAAATTTACATGCTATGTTTTGCTGTACCTAAGCCACAGGAAAACTGTGTAGTCTAAATGTTCACCAAACAAAATTCAGTAATAATGTGTTTCAAACAGTGTCAACCTAAACAGAAACTCCACCATACAGTGAAATTACATTTTTCTTATAAAAGAAACCAAAACATGTCATCTGCCTCCAACACCCCTGCTAGCCCTCCTTTCTCAGCTTCCCTCATCCATAACATGTCTCGTCTTCATCATTTCTTCGGGTTTGAGCCTGCGCTGGAATGGTAGCGCTGGGCAGGATGCCTGCTGTGTTTGCTTCAGATTACTCCTCACCCCCCACCCGACCCTGTGGCTTGTCACGTGTTCTATAATGTTGTGCTGTCGACATTTATGTGCTTTTTTCTGCAGAGGAGCTTTTTTGTTTCCCGTTCTCATGCTTTCCTCCCAGGAGCCCAGCATGAGTAGAGGTCTCCTTTTTTCCTCTTGTACTTTCCCATTGTAGTGTATATTTCAGTGTTTTTTTTCTGTAATGCTCTCCGACCTGTATCCCCATGTGATGTCTGTGTTGTGTGTGTAAGGTGGGGGGGGGGGGGGGGGGGTCCTCTTTCACTGCAGGGCAACCTGCACGTGGCGACTAAAGCATTGATTGATTGATTGATTGATTGATTGATTGATTGATTGATTGATTGATTTTGATGGCTGGCTATTAAACAGCATGACAGTTGCTGCACATCTGCATGTCACTTTGCAACCCACATAAACCCCAAAATTCACCTTTTATGCTGTTTCTGACACCCAATGAACATCTTATCTTCTTCAACACTTTAATCTGTAGCTTGGCCTCCAGTCTTTTTGTCAGAGCCGCCATCTTTAAACCATACCTCATAGCAGGTGTCACAGCTTGGTCTTGTAAACCTTTCCTTTCACTCTTACACTTGATGATCACGTTTGAATTGCCAAAGATTTTATGCTGTTTCTGATCATCATTTATCCCAGTCTGGGGATATCTAGCTTGTGAATCTCCAATTCCATGCTTAACAGCTGGTGTGTGGTGTTTGTGCTCTTATGCTGTGCTTGGTTTGTGCTGGGTTGATGGATTTATTTGTTTAATAGCCCTAAACCCCTTCTCAGGTTGACAGAAAACAAAAATTGCTTCTTTAAGATCACTGCAGATGTCTTCATGTAAACTTTATATTTCACATGGCATAGGAGACTGACTCCACTGAGTCATAGTGGTTAGTGTTACAAAAAAAGATCATCTGCATTAAAGTAGAGCCTTTTACAACATAAATCACACACTGTAAAGCTCTATTTTCCAGACTTATACTGCACACAACATCTGTGGAGAGACCCGAAGACGACAGTTCACAGATGCTTCCCATCCAGTCTGACAGAGCTCAGGGAATCTGCCAGGAAGAATCAGATAAACTGCCCAAATCCAGGTGTGCAAAGCGTATAGAGACTTTCTAGAGTAAGGACTGAATTAATGGCCTGAATATCTCTGGAAATGAGAAACTTCAGCTTTTGATTTTTTTTATATATATATCTGTATTTGCCATTTAAAAACATGCATTTATAACCTCTGTCATTATTGTAGATTTATGATAAACATGTAAAAAACGGCAAGAACACAACATAACATGCAAAAATTGAAGGGAATAGTGTACATTTCACAACTAGGTCATTTTCATGCTGTTTCATCGTGTTGCATTTGATTTCATCACGTTGTAAATTATTTCACTTATTTTAGCCTACTCTATACAGATAGTTGATTTCCCTCAGATGTGTACAGTAAATATATAAAAGTAGTAACTTTTGTATATCTGAACTCAGATGAAGCACATATGAACACTCACCATTATTTATGGATTTTTGGCGTGCCTGGTTTCCATGGGGACTTAGTCGAGCACAGGCGTTACTCAGGCCATATGGGGTGTAGTTGTGTTACAAGGTGCCTACTACTCAGATTTAGAATTTACATAATACTGTTCCTCAAGCCAAGAGCAAATACAATTAATCAAATCAAATCAAAACTCAGAGGCTGCACAGATTTTTTCCACCTGAAATATCAATCACTACTTCTGAACACACCAATGTAAATGTTTTTTGGAGGTTTTAGCTTTTTAACTTTAAAGAAAAGCAGGATGTAAAACCATGCATAAAAACAGCTTATCTTAAGATTTCCTCATTTATCTGAACTGAATTTACAAGAACATAAATCATATTTTTGTAAAAACTGAAACCAGCAAATATTTCATTTTTTCAGTTTTCTGTAATAAGTTATCATATATACATTTTTTTAACCTTCTAACAAATTAAAACAAAGAAATTAAATATCAATTTGCATATATGAGTTTTAATTTGTATCACTTTTGCAACATCCAGCATTTTTGTGGAATTTTTGCTTAAAAAATTTTTGTGCAAGTTTTTGATGAAAAGAAAATCCCACTGATGATGTAGAAGTCTAACAAGCTAACAAAACTCATGTATCAAATCTTATAGGACCAAGATAAGCATGGGGCATAATTATTTTATTACTATATGAAGAAATTAGTCATTTTTAAAGGATTTGAAAAAGCTTTTTAACTACAACTACCAACATTTGTTGTCTTACATGCTACAAGTTAGCATTCCTGGGCAATTTTACAAGCTGAAAATGTGATAATATAGGAAGTTATCTGAAATGTCATTCTAATTAGGGCTAATTAGACTCATTTCAATGATTAATGCATTCAAATGATTTTTTTTAGTGTTTAAACTGTGTTCAGTGTGAAAATCAGCATGTAACCCTTTTGCTGTGAAAATCACTCCTCTGAAAGTCTCTTTTCACAGACACAAAGATCAGAGAGACGTCACTGTCTGGGAGGCAGGACCACCTCTTCACTCTCATTTCTGTCACATGTCAGATTGTACCTTCAAACTGTGTCGCTCTGAGGCAAAGGAGTGAAATCTGAATACTGAGCTGCATAATCGCTACACCATCCAGTAGCACCATATTACGATTATATACTTCAGTAAGCATCCTTTTCCCTTTAGTAATCATTCATTTTTAAGCAGTTTGCATAAACTTAGAGAGACTTTTGTCACAACACATAATTCAGAGAAGATAATAACTGGCACACAGCAACATGCGCAGGAGAAAACATGCAAAGGGGGACATTTATGAAAATGATGACAGTACTGTCTAAACCCAACCAGCCCAAGGTGAACAATGTGGTTTTTTATGGGTGGCAGATCACTTTAAACAGTCCCAGAAGACTTTGTACTGTAACACTGTGTTGTGAGCTAAATGAACAGGGACTTAATTTGTCCCAGATCCTGCTAGCAAACTAAATGCCAGTCGTGAGTTTAGCTTGTTAGCATGCTAACATATTTTAATTAAGGACCAGTGAAAAAGCCTAGACCAACACTTTGTAACCACCAGTTGCTAAAGAAAACCTTGTAATTGCTGGGATTGTGAGCAGTTGTGGACTGTAAAGCATGCAACATACGCTGGAAATTAAGCTTTTTGCCTTTTGAGAGAGATGTTTTTTAACATTAGGGCACAATTTAGCTTAAGGTTTCTACTTAGTGGTTTGTTAGTGAATGTTTTCAGACAAACCGATGTCTAAGGGTGACCAAGGCAATCCACTAACTACCAAAGCAATCACAAGAGGTTTTTGGTGCACTAGCTTTGCAACCTCAAGCAGGTACTCACCAACCAGCAGGGAAAACACATTTTTCCCCTAGTGACAGGAGGTTGCCAGGGAGTCACTGACCAATCTCTAGGCTTGTGTGATTGAGGCTTTAGTGGTAAAGACTGAGTATTGCCAAAGTCAGTAGGATTAATTATCTGAGGACTGTGAATTATAATAAAATAAAGATGTTCCGTCCATCTTTGTACAGGATTATCTTTCTCCTCATCCCACATACTGACACTATGTCCCATGTTTTGTCTGGCTGCAGTTTACATGTACATGTAAATGTATGCGTAATGTGGTATTTTTTTTAATGAAGACAAACAAAACTCACTAACCTTTTACAACCTGGCCTCTGGACACTGTTGGAGGAATCAGGCCATTGTTTGGATGAGGTTAATGCTATAGTGCTAATGTATTATTTTATTGATGTATTTCTGTTTATTGCCTTCCTCAGGGTCGATTTGTTGTTGCGTTGTTGCTCTTCCATGGTGAGTGCATTTCAGAATTAGAAAATGGTGAAGAAACAGTAAATGGTTCTCTTTCACAACTTTAGCAATGTCCAAGTTGCACAAAGGAGCATAGAGCCTAAAGATGTTAACACATCTCACACTTCTGTTTAATCAGTTTTCTGTTTGACATTTATTCAGCTGTGTGAAAACAATAACTTTAATCTCAGCCAAACCGATTTACTCAGGAACAAATAAAACACTGAAAAAAGCCAAACAATAAAATTTTTAAGTTACCTAAGCAATGTGCCGGGGGTCCAGCGTTCTCGCCAGCTCTAGTGAGCCTCAACCTCCCAGTCAGCTATCAGGCTGGTGGGTAACAGACGTCTGGGATAGGTTGGGCCACGAAGGATACGCCCCACCCATCCTTCAAATGAAGGACCCATTTGTCAGCCACATGTGGAGCAGCCTTTGAATTGGGACAGCTTTCGTCGCCTGGCTGTGACGTAATCGGCCTATGCAGCCTATGAATTGGCACATACCTATTCTCTCCTGTAGTCTAATAGTCTAATATGGAGTGCAGTAGTGATGATGCATGGTGTCCAGTAACTTGGTCTGAATAGTTACTTGCTGCAGTTAAAGGACTTACATGCAGAATTGCTGCATAACCTCACTCACTCATTCACTCTTTGCCTTGTGTCATACCTGTTGTCATTTTCTTCACTGGAAGCTCCTGGGGTCCAAAATCTGTGTTTCATGATGTCATTTTTTCAGCACATATTGTGTTCATGAGATTTTCACTGCATAATCACTGTACAGAGGATATTTTTTAATCTCTTATATCATTTTTATCTTTTTTTTTAATTTCGTCATTCTATTTAATGACAGCTAAGAGTATCAATTAAATTGACTTGGCCATTTTTAAATCGGATTTCTCATAAGAAAATAAACTAACATGTGTTTCATGCAGAGAGTAGCAATTGGATCAGAGTCGGAGCCAAGTGTTGCCTGTAATGGGGATGTGTGTATATAATAGTATTATGTTTAAGTTGGGATACGATGCTTTTATGTGAAAAGGCAGCTTTCAAATCTTTCTGATGAAGTAATGAAATCTTTTATATTCAGGCGCTGACATTTCCTCTTAACTGGGACTCAAATAAAAAGTTTCACACAGCAGCTTTAACATTAAAATTAGTGTCTTTCAAAGACAAACAAAACACTCATCTGAGCCCAAACCCAATTTTCTGCATTTGCTCTAAGTCTCCAGTATATAAGTGACTGCGTGTGACTTGTGTTTCCAACACTTACTGAAGCGCTGCCATAATGCTCTGCTCAGGGCTGTGAGTGACACTGAGGAGAACTTCACTTGCTCCTCAAATTCCAGATTAAGGTTGAAAATTCAATCAGACTGTAGGCAAAGCAATAAAACTGAAAATGATAGTAGATTAGTGCAGAAGTAATATACTGCGATAACCTAAAATGTGTTCCAAGGCAACCTTAGCAGTGCTGATTTTCTAACACTGGAAAATAACTCAAAATGTTAGAAATATTCCAGTGTTAGAACATCAGCACTGCTCAGTGTTAGTCTTTGTTAATCTTCAAAACTGACTAGGTTACTTTTAAACATATAACGCCGTCAAAAGTGTTAATTTAACACTCAACAGTGTTGTATTTAACACTCAGAGGTGTGGACCCATATAGACACTCTCTAGTGTTAATTTAACACTGGAGATTTTGCTGTGAAGAATGGATAGCTCAACAAACGGGTGATTTTACATCAAAAAGATTACATCTTTTCTCCGATGTTTCAGAAAATCATTATATTAAATTTTGAGCCTTGAACCAATCCAACAAGCTATGATGCTTTTTACTCATACCTGTAAAAAATGTTGATTTTGATCAAAAGAACAAAGAAAAATGTGGGGGGAAAAAACAAAAAGGTGCCCGACTGTAAAGAATTACTTTTAACAGTGAAGGAACTACTCATCCCACAATGCACTACAAATTCCATATTCCGTACACATTGGTGTTTCAGGTTAGGATTGCAGCTTGAATAGTTCTACCCACTACTGCAGTAGAGTAGCTCTACCCACTAGACTTTTGAAGCCTGTAGCTCACAATCAAAATCCCCATGAAGAAAAAGAATTGGATTTTTTACTGTTGAGGCCTATAGGGCTTTTTGTACACTTAGATGGCTTCGATGTGGTGCCCAGTTACGGAGATATCAGCTGCAGAAATATCTGCCGCCTCTTGAATATAATGGTACAATGCTGTGTGGTGCACAAAGAACCAAAAAGTATACATTTGAAAAACTCATCAGTGATGTCTCTTTCTTGAAATCACCATCTTATCTCAGACTGTATGAGGTAAGTACCACCAAGCTCCATTATTTTCAAGAGAACAAAAAAAAGAGAAACAAAAAAGATCCACTGCACTCTATCCACAGACAACATGTATATAAGCTGTGTCACTCAAAGTGACAAATCACAAAGGGTCATTCAGAATCACAAAGATTAAAAAAAATAGTCCACGCTCCACTCACTGTGAAGAAAAACACAATAAAAAGGACGTCAAACCGGCTTCTCCTGTGAGAGCAGTACCGATAAACCACAAGGCGCAATTCCTAATGTGGATCTCACGTTTTCTTGACCAGAAAACCTCACTCGTGGGATACATACTGCCGCACTTTGCAATCCACTGCTTCGTACATTAGTTCATAATAGTGTCTCAGGAGGAAATCGCGGGCTAAACTAAAAGCACATGAGGGTATGCAGGAGAGAGTAAATTACAGCACTTTAGCGCATAATAATTCTTGGAATGTACTGAACATCAGAGCCTAATAGCTGAAAATAACAATGCATTCGTCTCTGAGGGTCAATTTTTCTTTAATGACACTTGCCTTTTTTATTGTGTATGGAACCATCAAAGCAGCAGCTCCTGTGTAATCGTTCAGGCCTCTCGGGCTTTCACACGGCACTCAGTTTCTTATCTGCACATGCGCATTAGCATGACAGATGGAAAAACGCAGCCCTGTTGTGTTATAGCATCAAAACTGATGCTATAAAAGAGTTGTGGGTTTTTTTTAATAGTTTTTATGTGAACACAAAGAGCTTCTCATAAATTAACAGCTTAAATCATGTGTTTTTGTTTTGTTTGTCTTTTTTAAGATTTGCATTTCATCAGAGTCTAATTTAAGTCAAATGGTGGTGTTAAGCTTTAAATTACATACCAGTGCACACATTTTAGTTTTTATTTATATATATTTTTAATTAGCAATGCATACAGGTAGCCAAACTAGTCACAGCATACTAAAACGTCATTAGTGGTAATCAAAGCTTTGGTAACAGCTCAAACAGTGACAAAGGACAGCATCCAAGGTTAAGGTTAACTTCCTGAAAGATGATGAAAAGAAGCCTAATGAATACTGGTAACACATTCTGTCTTCAAGTGAAGCCACAGTACATTTCTCTGGCTCATATGGGATCCAGTATGTTCGTGTGAACCTTGAGCTCTTCCTAATCTAAGATGGCGCCTGTGTGTGCGCTGCTTGCTGTCAGCTGTTACCTCTTTTGTTTTTGCTAGCTTTGTTTACATCTGTTTTCTTCAAAAAATCTCTCTACTCTTCTGGTTTATGACTTCCAATCGCTACTAAATATCTGAGCTACTGTTGGAGAGCAGTCCTGACTGGCCCCATGATGTGAGGAATTTTGTATCCCACGTGTGTTAGAGACCGTACCACTGTTCTACAGCGGCGGTCCACATTGCCATCCCTCCAGGAAGAAATGCCACAGAAGGCGAGGGAAACGGGGCGGTGTATTGGTAAAGATCAATTCAAATGCTACATAAATAAATTTGACTTTAACTTTGACTTTATCAGGGCTACCACAGTGAAGTATGAAGCTGGGACTTTTGATGATATGGGGCTAAATGAGTACAAATAGTGCTGGGAGGATCATACTTAAATATGGCACCATCAGTGCCTATGGGCATACCAAAATACTCCAAGCCTCCAGAAGTCTGGCATGAAAGGAAAATTCCAGCATCACAATAATCCAAAGCACACTGCCAAAATCACACAGGAGTCTCTGAAGAAGAAAAAAATGGAAACTATGACCTGGTCACCTGACTCAAATCCAACAGAACACCTCTGGGGTGTTTTAAAGGGAAAGATGGCACATTTCCTCCAGCAAGGAGGCTTTTAAAAAAAAGGTCTCTCTGCAGTCTCTACAGAAATTTAGCTTCCTTCATGCCGAGTAGGTTTGTGTCACCTTTCAAAAATAAATCTGGACCCTGGCAGTCCACATTTATGTTTCCATTGAGGTCATAATGTGAGGACTTTATTGTTAAAAATAGTAAAATAATGAATCTAACATAGAAATATATGCACAGGTCAGTGGATTCAGAGCATATCAACACAAAAATAAAGGCATGGGAGTTTATGTGGGCGCTTGCCTGTATGTCAGAGATTACAGTGTCAAGGACCTTTGGTCTGATGAGTAGAGCTACACTGTGCACAACCTCCTGAGTGCACACATGCATGCTCTTCACAGAGATAGCAATGTAATATGCACTTCCCATACAAAGATAAGAGAAGCAGAAACGAATAAATCCCTGCCTCACCCAGAAACATGCAAACACCACACGTCTCTGAGTGAAGCCGTATAGACACCAAAATTTGACCTGAGTTTGAAGACAAAATGAGCTAAACATCTGATTTAATCAATTTGTGGCACGAAAATCTAGATTTTTTTTTTCCTCCAGCAAGCACAAAGCCGAACGAGGAGCTTGTGCCTTAAAGCTCAGTCGTGACTCTCCGTGAGAAGCAAAAACACTTTGATTTCGCTCAGCTGGAGAACATGCACATCTGCTAATGTTCTTTTCAAATTCAAACCTGAAACCACAGCAGCCTTTAAAAATGGCATGTGGACAAGCCCGGGGCGGAATTGACAAATCCCCCCAGCAGCATCATTTAGGTCTGCTGTTAGAAGGCATGAGGGACAAGTGGTGCACAATGTGAGGAGTGGATGCCTGTTGCCTTTGAGCCTGTGGCGATGCATTAAATATGTAAAGTCATTTGGCCTAACATCACTCTAGAGTGCCAATACTGGTGCTGGAAGAGAAGAGGCTATAATAACTCATGCTCGCCAAAGCAGTAAAGCAGCCACTCCCTGGGCTGCGGGATGATTTGGACCTTACTGTGACTGCACATACATTACTGAAGTGGACTGTGAAATGAAAGCCAGTATGCAGACATAAGGCTTATGGTACCTCTTTTTCAGTCAGGTCCATTTCTGACTGGCTCAAACAACAGCTGCCCTACACTTTACGTTCTAGACTTCAACTCTGAAATGATGCATCGTTAAAAAAAATGCAAGTGTAAGTATTTCTCTTCCTCATTATTCTCTCTGCACAAATGCATTCCTTGGTTAATGAACAACTTCTGATCAGCGGCAAAACACAAAAACAATAGCATGTATTTTGTTTGATGTCAGGAAAATAAGAGTGGAACAGAGTGTCCCCGATACTCAGAAGCACATTCTTTGCAAACTGCAAGTTTTTCTCAGTCCTTCCCTCGTTGGTCTTTACTATTCCTCCTGTTCTTCACCGCCTTTCTGTGAAATATATTGCTCTTAGCACTTGAATATGTATCCGTCCTGACTCTTTTGGGTGAAAAATGGCTTTCATCTGGGATCTGAGCTAAAGCAAATTACCCTTCTGGTGGTATAGATCACTTTTAGGAAGGTAGGACTCAACGCAGAGAGAAAGAGAGAGAGGGAGGGAGAAAGGTAAAGCAGTTGAAATACTCTAGTTTGATAAATGGGAAAGATTTGGGAGGCATAAGCGAAAGTGAAAAAGAAATATTAATGAGCGAGAGCAACTTGAACTTACTGTGTTTCACCGAACAACAAACAACAGAGGGAGTCGGGTTTTTGGTAAATTGACTCCAAACATCAATCTGTCATGAGAAAATCTAATGTGATACCACCTGAGAGAAGAGAGAGACCCTATTTTTTATGAGACAAATATAATATAATAAGAAGTTTTTGTGTTTTGCTTTTTTGACAACAGAATGACCCACATCTTTTTCCAAAAGATTTTTTTTTTTTGGTCTTTTTGTCAACCTCAGGGGAGAAAGACTTCAAAAAGCTCCTGTCAGAAATAACTAGACAGAATAACAAAGAGGACTGAGCAAGAAACTTCAGGGAGAAAAGTTCATTCACCAAAGACAACGGGGACGATAAAAAAGGGATCAAGGAAAGGAAAGGGAAGGAAAGGAAAGGAATTTACAAGAGGGAGGAAGAACAAAGGAATGGAAGAATGATAGCCGACTGCCCTGAAGCATATGTGTGTAGTGCGGTGCCAACAACATATGCACAATTATCTAATGATAAAACTGTCTGGAAGCACTTTGTTCCTTGTCTCAAACAAAATATCGCGCAGTCACTTTGGTGTTGACTCGGACTTGACACATATACACACCACATGAGCCAATCCATCAGGCCGTGGTGATGACAATGAGTGAGGTGGCTGCGGGCGAGCCTGGTGATAGGTGCATATAACAGATGGTCCCATCAGAGCGAGCGTCAGAATGACACCCGACTTCCTCTTTATCATCTCCCCTGACCTCTTTGCACTCTTTTATTTCTCTTCCTCATTACATTTTCTTTAACTTTACTCTTCAGTGACTTACAAATCTAAGTTTCTAAGTTTAAGGTCATTTTTGCAAATTCATTTTACGAATTCACGGTTTATGAAGATTTTTAAAAAGAAATGAGAAACGACGTCACAAGTAAAGGAATTAAGAATTCCTTGTTTTTAGAGATGAGCTAATTTGATCACATTTAAGAAATATTACAACAAAGAGAATCGCTGAGAAATTTGATAACATTTAGTAAGGCATAAGCAGTCACATGAGATAGTAAAATTAGAGAACAATATTAGATTTAAGAACTAAATTACAACGAAGACGTTACATTAAAAAATCGACACAAGTGAGAGAAATGAGATCTGCTAATTGTGTGAAAATTTGAAATTCAGTTCAATTTTTTTATTAAATAGATTTTACGTTTAGAAAAGGAAAGGGTAGATAAAACTGATGAGTTGGAAGGAAGCTGACAAAAATATTCAATTGAAGGCAGGTTTAGACAAAGACAGGAAAATAAGATCCGAGAAGTTGGACAAAAATTACAGCAGGAATTAAATGAGCTACCATCAATAAACTATGAAATGATGAGAGAGAGAAATGGATAATTAAAAGGGAATAATGAGATGAGATACAAGAAATTATGTAAGAGAGGAATCCGAAGAAATAAGATGAAACAGATGATTGGGATTACAGAAACAGTAACGTAACAAAAGTCAAGGATGTTCCTGGGGAATTAAAAAAAATCAGCTTTAACACCTTAAAATACATATCTAACATTCAGAGAAGAAACAATTCTTTTTGATGTAACTCTACTCAACATACTCAAATTCTTCAATAATCTAATGGTTTTATAATTAGTTAGGCATTGTTTCATTGTTGTTTATTGTGACATAGCATGTATTGGCACAACTCTGCATTTCCTATGTCAAAGTACGGCACAACTCCACTGCGTCTTATGGCTGTTGTTTTTCTCACCTTGCTAATTTCTAACTTGCAGTCACAGGGAGTTGTACTGTCTGCCTATTGGCAGCCGGCTGCATAACATCTTCGAACCAGCTGTCAACTGGCATTGCATATATTCATTAATGTGATAAATTAGTTTAACTAACTTTACCTCCACTGAGGAGGTTTGCTTTTCTTTCAGGCTATAAAAACGACCACTTGAATAATTTTGAATGAATTCTAATAAAACTGGGTGTAGATGGATTCGTGTTAACAGTTTGTTAAAATCTTCACAGTCGACTTACTAATCTATTGGTGAAAAATTGACACAAAGTCTTATCATTTAGAATCTGTGATTCTTATAGGTGTGCTGTGTATTGTTAGCATGTGGAAAGTTTCTTATATGAATGTTATGATATCGTCTTTCAGTTGACCTCTGACCCCCTCACCTTCAAGGTCAACTAATTGATCTGAAAGTCAAAGTAATAATAATGCTATACCAAACAATTTAAAACCATGTTTCTTACTACCATTGTTTGTATTCACGGTATTTAGGCATATAGGGAACAATATATTTGGATTCTAAATATCACCTTACTTTGGACCTCTGACTGCTTCTTTAACATCAAATAAGGTCAAACCTTCATTAAATTTCATCTTTAAAACGCTGTGCAAAATTCTCCTGCCTTTGTTGGCAACATTTAGTAAATAATAGAGCTACATGGAGAAAATCTAAATATCATGTTATAGTTTGCATCCAAATACCATATCGCATTTGACCTCTGACCTCAGATCTGCCATTCTTTCAAGCTGAACCTAAAGTCGTTTATATCTTTAAAGAAAGTAGGAAGAATGAGAACGAGCTGCCTAGTTAGTTAGAAATACTGTAGTATAATATTATATAATAAGCTCAAGTTAT
Source organism: Maylandia zebra (assembly GCF_041146795.1). Classification (NCBI taxonomy): domain Eukaryota; kingdom Metazoa; phylum Chordata; class Actinopteri; order Cichliformes; family Cichlidae; genus Maylandia; species Maylandia zebra. The sequence continues at coordinate 14,263,184 of NC_135172.1, read as the reverse complement.
TATTCAAATTAAAGACTGCCCAGAGAGTGAGCTCCTGTGGTTTAGTTTCTGGCTCTCTGAGTGCTTCTTGTTCTTGTTTTCAATAGAATTTATTTAACTGAAAAGAACAACTGCAGAGAAAAAGCATCACCAGTGTCCTGTATATGTGGCTAATTTTTTAACACAAGGTCCTTGACTGACATTGCTCCCTGATGGTGAGTAAAGAATAATCACCTTATGCAACATTTAGAGTGTGAGTTCATTTACACAGCAACTGCAGTTGTGGTTAAATTTTAACCAAAGGTTTTTAAAATCGTGAATCTAATTTGAGCTGGCATTTATGGAGTTTTAGAAAGTTTCAGCCTTTCATCGAGGACTGAAGTTTGTGCAAATGTTTTACATCGTGTAACTCTACCATTTTCTTCAGCTTTATTTGGACATTGAGAGCAAAAGTTAATAATGAGGAAGACCCTTAACTTTAAGCGTATGCCTTTAATTATTTAAATTGTCAGATATAAGGGAAAAATTATATTCATTACATTTTTTTTCCGTGATGAAATAAGGATGATTTTGTGGATAGCGCTTTGATAGCATGATTACAGAGAGATGTAAATGGCTTAATGACAGAGGCTGATGCTTGAGACGGAAGCAGAATTCGTGGTGTTATTTTAAAAAGTGACAAGAGAATAAAGAAATATAGTGATCGAGGAGTGAGAAAATAGAGAAATGCAAAACGGTATAACAAATGACATCACTTTCAACACTTAACTCTTTGTATCTTGCTCATACAGACACATCTTGTCTGCTTTTGAACTTCAGCAAACCTGCAGTGCATGTGTGTTCTGTATTTTACAGCAGCACTTCCATCTACACGCCCGTTACAGCTAAAACATGACTGCTGTGTCTACAGCATAGGCGTCAAACTCTGGCCCGCGGAGCCATACCAAATTACTATTAGAGCTGGCCTACTGGTATTATACAGCTAATATATATATTGTTTAGTATTAAGCTTTGCTTGTTCCATATTCAGTTTTTCAGCAAAACGTGTTTGAGTCCATAAGAAAAGATTCATTCTTATATCTGGAGGAATAAATATATTTCAATAAATATTAACGTCAGCCCGCAACTTTGTTCCAGTTTTGAATTTTGGCCCACTGTGTATTTGAGTTTGACACCCCTGGTCTACAGTATGGAAACAAGCTGATAAAGCCAATAGAGAAACAAAGTCGTTTTGCGACCCAAGCCTAATTAGTAATTGATGGAAGCCTGGATGTAATAAAAGGGGTTTTTGATGGCCTTGCTGTGAGATAGATGAGAGAGATCAATGCAGCCAAGGCAAGCGACGCCACAGTATTTCTAAAGAGCTCAAGCATGTGACAGACAGGGCTTCCACGCGGCAAAACTCGAGCGGCTGCTCAGACACTCTGGCCAGCCTGATAAGATTTGACACATGGGCCCCCACATGTCCGGCGCATATGAAATCCTACAGTGCAGCCCTACTTCCCCCGAAGGCTTCTTCAAGCTGCAGGCACCCTGGGAGTATTATCTCTTCCTCCTCCACACAGGTGGACTGACTGACTGACATCATTTACTGTTTCAGAACTGCCCCGGATGCTCTCCATCTCCCACTAAACTTCCATCTTCACTCTGCCCGAAGACATCTGTCACGGATGCAAAGAACATGTAAATGGAGGAAGGGGGGTTTAAAGAAGGGGGTAAATCTCATCACATTAGCACAAAAATATTTAGAAGCCAGAGATTAGAGACCTGAGGCTCATAGTCACATCAAAGACATCACTCTCTCAATCGTTCTCTTTTTTCACTCTCCCTTGTTCTCTCTGCCTCTGTGACTCTCCCTGCCTTCACTCCGTGAGTGCGTGGGTGCAGCTCGTTCCTATGGCAATGCCAGTCTTTCTAAGCTTGACCCCTATGTCCCCTCTCTCCGAGCACTGCTACTTCATTAATTATGGACACACAGACTGCCAGTATCGCCTCGATATTTATCAGAACTGCTCATTTTGTGATTTTGTTTTGTTAGTTCCAACACGCACATCTGAGAAGATATCTTTTAAACAGCGATCATTTCAGGTTAAGCGGGGAAATAGCGCTCCCTGAAATCTACTTCCTAATTTTCTGCACCCTGGCACCTCGGCGCTGTGATAAGCCTGATAAGAAAAAGACTCTTCAATGATAATTAAATCAGGTGTTCATCATCAGTACATCAGGGCCACTGATAATTAGCAATGATGTGACACTCTGTTTATCCCTCTGGGGAGTTTCTCTTCCCCGCTGCCCTCCAGCTATACACACCAGCAGCCTCATTTAGAACCAGAAGTGATTCATTGTCTTGCTTAAGGACACTTCGCCAGGTCCGACGCTTAAGGTCAAGTCATGTGGTCTCTCTGGAAACCAGGGAGGAACGGCGAGAGTGCTGACAAACAGTGTGCAGCACAGTCATCAGCCCATGACTATCAGCAGATGACCCGGGATGGCCCATTCAGGAGACTGAGGGACTCAGTGAGGATGTTTTCTACCAGTGGAGAAAAACCTCAAAGATCAGTCCTGGAAGTTGATAAACTTAAAACTTAAATATTTGATTTAATTCTATGTGCACAGTATGTTGATATTTAAAGTGCTTATTAAGTCAGTGCAAACAAGTTCAGTTATTAATTTATTTTTCTCTGGTTGTGCTTTTTTTTCTTATTTGCACAAAAACAGCATGTCACTGTAATTATAGGCAGGCATGATGAATGTAACTGCATCTTCTCAAATCTTCTTTTCAGACTCAAATGGCACAATTACTGATGATTAAATGCAGTCATCATTAATATAATGAGAAACTTAGAATGAGTGACCTGCTCTTGAGGAACACCAACATCATGGTTAAAATTACCTTCAGTGATCATGTTTAACGACAAGCTTGTCTGAACACAAGGTTGAATAAAACTAGATATTATGAGACAAACATAAAACTAAAAAGCGCTGTTAAAGTCAGAGCTCAGAGGAGAATGGCCAGACTGCTTTGAGCTGATAGGAAGGCAGCGGCAATTGAAGTAACCCCTCATTACAACCGAGGTATGCAGAAGAGCATCTCTGAACACACAAGATGGACTACAGCAGCAGAAGACCACACCAGGTGCCAGGCTTGTCATTTAAGAACAGGAAATCAAGGCTGATAGCTGCTTCCAGCAGGATAACACACCATGTCACAAAGCTCACATCCTCTCAAACTAGTTTCTTGAACATTGCAATGAGTTGACTGTACTCAAATGGCCTTATGGTCCCATTCTACTATGGGAATCCACATGATGGATGCACAGCTCAAAGATCTTCAGCAGCTGTAATGTCATCATGTCAAATCTCCAGCACCTCGTTTAATCTATGCCATCAAGAATCAAGGACGTTCTGAAGGCAAAAGGAGGTCGAATCTGGTGCTAGCAAAGTGTACCTAATGAAGAGACAAAGTCTATTGAAAAGCTATAAAGAAGAAAAATATGTATGCGAATATGTGAATAAAATATGTGTATCTCTGTGTTGTGTGCGTATATTAAGTATCAACAAGGTAAAATGATCAAATTAATTCTTAGTTTAGCTTTTTGGAGCCCCTTGCAGAAAATCTGACTGTATCATCAGCTCACTGGAAACCGTTAACATCACTATTTATCGCAGCATTCTGGTTGAACAGATATTATTATTGTGTGTTTCTAGGTTTTCCAGCCGTCAAGTCTTCGAGCCAAGCAGAAAACATATCCAAACAAATAGTAGATGTTTCTGGGAGACTTAAATTTGGCACAAGATAACGGGCTGTTATGTGAATACAAAGCACATGAATTTCTTCCCGACATTTATTATAAAACAGAACTCATCGCCTGGCAATGCCAGCTTACAGCTTGCTTGGTGGGCTTTACCAGGCACTTGTTTGTGACGTAATATATAATAAACAGCAAGTAATGATTTAGAGTTCCCTCCCTCACTCTGGAAATTTACCAAAGTAGGTCTGAGGTGTCTTCATTGTGTAAGAATGTTATCAGATTTCTTTTCATTTTCTTTGTTTTTCATGTTTAAATTCTTCATCCATTTCACTGGGAAGTCACGGCAAACTTTTTCACTTACAACCGCGTTAGAGTGGAGAGCCAACTTAGCAGGGGACGGTCCCGATTGCTCCTGCAAACTCTAGAGGAAATATGTGACAATTTTCTTCAATCAATCAGGGAATCAGGCACCTACGTGAAGTGCATCTTGTCTTACAAGCTAATCACGAATTTGTTGATGACCTTGTGCGTTTCCTTTTTAAGCTAGAAAAACATCACAGTGAAGTGTTATTTGAAGGGATGTGACATTGTTCCAGCTCAAGTTTTCCTTTACTTAAATCATCAAAGCTACTTTCAGCTGCTCCCTTGTCACAAGGGTTTTGCCACAGCAGGTAAGCTGGTTTGATTTGGCAGACGCTGATGAAACCCAAAAGAACGGTTTGTTTCTCCGGCTGGAATCGAACCAGCAACCTTACACTTCCCAACAGAATGTGTTAACTGCAAATCAACAAATTTAAAGACCTGTCGATTCTCTTGTGTGAATCGCATCTTAATTTAACCATGAGCCATCTTTCATTAACTCGCCCAGTGTATCAAGCTAAGCTCCGTTTATTCTTGTGGATGTTTTCCACACTTGCACTTTGTTGCTTTGCCAGTTAATTTTTATTAATTTGGGGCCCAGATATTAATTTACAGTAACTTTGGTGGCAGCATGCATAAATTACTATTGTATTGCTTCTGTATACACATACAGAGAGGTCCTAGCTTTCAGATTGCTGTATATATTTGTGTGTGTGTGTTAGCTCTAGATGTGATGCATGTACTACTACTCAGAGTCTTCAAAAAGCACAATAGAGTTCACTTTCTGTTCCACGTTATCGTCTTCAAACGCAAAATGATCATGTCACTTAAATCAAAGAGTCCAGTGTTTTGCACCATTAGGCTAAAATATAAGGAGTCCTAGTTGGCTTCTGATTGGCAAGAGGCCCGTTGATACACAGCTGCTGGCTTCACACATCAAAGGGCTTTGAGGATGGAAGAAGAGGAGCCAAATATTCTGACAGCCACTCAGTTCTAATTGTAGAAAACGTGGACAGAGTGACAGTAGTCAACTGTTCAGCCATTACAGAGCGCCCCATTCAAACAGACAGGGCACACATGAGCGCACAAACGCACACGGTAAAGCGCAGTCGTACGCAACTAAACACCTAAACACACGCATCCCCAAGGATCTCATTACTGTGATTGGCTGCGGGACCTTTTGCTGATCGAGACACTCCTTTATGTTACATTTGCATCTTAACTATATAAAGTGCCTGAAATGCATGCGCGTGTGTGTGTGTGCGTGCATGCATGTGTGCAGCGCGGTGCAATGCAGTGCAGGCAGTGGGGCACGTATGTGTTCGTGTGCGTGAGCAGTTTCGCTAAGAGTTGTAGTGCTGCAAAAAACCAGCGGAGAGAGAAGAGAGGAGTGAGACCGTGCATGGTCAGAGAGGGCAGGCGTGAGCTAAATAGCTGAGTTGGCAACTGTAGACGAGAGAGGGAAGAGAAGGGTGGGTGAGTCACACTGCTCTGTGATGAGGTACAGTGTAAGGACAGTGGACTTTTTCTGTTTCTTCCTGTGGGGAAATGTTCTCGGTGGCTGGAAGCAATGAGCTGTGTGTCTGTATAGTTGTGGGGGTTGCTCTTCTGTGCTTTATTTCCTATGATAATCATATTTGACTTTAATCTGTGGCCTAATTTTGCCCAGAAAAAAAAAGAGAGGAATAAAATGTACCACATGACCAGAAATATATGGACAGATCACTGCTTTGTATGTTGTCCACAAGATAATGAATTATGGCTGCAGGGATTAGCTTTTATTCAGGTATAAGAGCCTTAGTAGACTGATGAAGAAGAAACAGGCCAGTCTACTTTGGAGATTTTTCAATAAACTGAAACTGTTTATTACATACGAGCATGCCTCACATGCTTGTATGTACGCTGTGCATAATGCGTTCCTCCTGTTTACACTGTCCAAATGGAGATCTTTCTATTCTAATTCTATTATTAGAGATGGGGACTTATTCCAGAAAATCCCGCCTCAACAGCACAACTTGGCCCAATCACGAGTGTAGTAATGAGTATCTTCCAAAGCGCTGTAGTCACACAGGAAACAGTGTTTCCTCACTAAAACTAGAGCTCAGAAAACAAATTTACAGTGAAAGCCTGAAAGTTCCCAATTGTATATACATTAGATTGTTTTGCACAGATTTTTGGTTGACGTTGTTGTGCAAAAGTCTTGAGCCAGACCACATATCCTTATATTATGCTTACAAAGAGCCAGGCATGCTTGTATTTTTTAAGGAGCAATATAAGTTTTTCTTTCGACGTTGGCTGCTTTTCACTTATTTTCAGTTCAGTCCTCATGATCCAGTATTGTGTCTACACAAAGCAAACCACTTAGCAAAGAACCAGTTTTAAATTGTACCTTGCAGCCTGTTCCAAAAAACATATAATTTGTTCCAATTTATTTAGTAGAATCTACTAAAAATGCCAATAGCACAGATTAACATGCATTTTGCTAGCGAGGTGATTCCCAGAGAGCTATTTGCTAGAAACTTGCCAAAAACCAAACATGTAAAGGACAAAAGAAGAACAAAATATATCTACAGCAGATTAACAGTAACTTCAGCAGCTTCGCCAGCAGCAGCATCTGGCCCTTCACTTGATCCGTCTGCTGTTTACAGAAGCTTCATCAGAAATGGTCTCAGTGGAGGGGTGGCTGTCAAGAAATCATTCTTAAGGACGGGAAACTGAGAGAAATGCTTAGTTATGACATATGAGACAAGAACTGGACTGCGAATCATTTATGGAGGGATGAATCTGAATGTTTAAGTTTGTTCAAATCAGCAATATGTATGAAGGAGGTCAGGCAAAACTGAGGGAATTATGAACACAGGAAAGTATCATCAAATTTTGATTCACTGTGTAATACTAGGAAAAAAAGATACCTGGATAGAAAAACACACAGTGGAACATTATCAGTCATGGATTTGGCTCCCCAGAGGACTGGACCTCAACATTGCTGAAGCAGTATGGGATCATATTGACAGAGAAGAGAACAAAAGGCAGCCAACATGCAAAGAAGAGCTTTGAATGTCCTTCAAGAAGCCTGGAGAAGTATTCGTGAAGACCGCTTAAAGAAATGACAAGAAAGCTGCCTTCAGGCTGTATTGAAGAATAAACTCATTAGAATTTTAAATACTCCTTTTGTTTGCATATAAACTGTATTTCCATTATAAGTTTGCACGTTTCAATAAATTTCCTATCGTCTTAGCAAAATATAAAGAAATGCGGGGTGGCTGTGCATCTAATAAGCATGACTCCCAACTACATCTCATCTCTGATGTAAAGATCCTTGTCTTCCTTGTCATCGATCCTACATTTCGTCGATGTCGATTTTTTGATGTTTTATGATTATGGCTCAGAGTGTATGTTAGAGGCAAATAAAACGCTGTGCTCTTGAGTGAGTTTCCAGATGCATATGTACATGTGTATATTTGAATGTGTGATGACTTATTGCCAGTGCAAGCAATAGCAGGGGATCTTGTCACCTCAGTTCCAAATATTGCGCCACCTGCAAATAACTGAAACGTGTCCACATACTTTTGGTTGTATCCTGTAGCAGCAGCCAGTGTGAGTGCAGGCATGTGAGAGCAGCAGCTTTGCTCACAAAAGCCTAACTGCGTTCAGCCCGTGTGTTCAAAGACATAATGGTGCATCCAACTCCGTGTGACACGCATACAGACGCAGACACACAACAGATACAACCTCCCGTGTGTGATATTTTCAGTTTACACGTCTCAATGTGTCCTTGACTGAGCTCGCTCTGAGTGACGCACAAAGAGGCTCTGCTCTCTAAAGTCCCCACCACTCGCATCTCTCTTTCTCTCACTCGCGCTCTCCCTTCTTTCTCTCTCCAGCTCTTGCTTGAACACCCCACCCAGAAATCCAGTCTTGATTCTAAGGGACGCATGTGGGATTTAATGCAATTTGTAGGGGAAGGAGGCAGGGAGGAATGAATGATATATTGACTTCTATATAAAAGCAAGGCTGTGGTGGTAATCTCATTTCAGGAAGCTGTGATGAGATTCTGGCCTGTTTTCTCTCCAAGATGATGTGACTTTGTTCCTGACATCACCATGCAGCTGCCGTGTGTGTGCACCAGTGTGTGTGTGTGTGTGTGTGTGTGTGTGTGTGTGTGTGTGTGTGTGTGTGTGTGTGAGTGCCTCACGCTCTATGATATGCTACTCTGATTTTATCAGGAAGCTCAGCTAAAACAGCATCTGTATTTTTGTGTGCACGGTGGAGATAAAATCTGAGCACCATTCTCGCTCTCTGCAGTTACTCTTTGCCTTACTAAATATGTACATTTTAGGCCTTTTAGAAAGAACATCTAAATAAATCTCTGGAGCGCTGCTGGTTTTTTAAGACGCTGAAATGCTTTTAAATAAGCCTGCTGTGCTTTTTGATGTCAGAAATATTCATGAGGAAGGCAGCCTCAGCACACAGGAGTGGCAGTGGCTCACAATCACAGTCTTGATTATTCAGTGCAAATTTAATGAGTGTTTTTTTAAATATATTTTTAAACACAGGACCCGGCTCAGCTTTCATTGGGAAGCAGGCGATTCTGATCTGGCACCTACTTTCAAACCACCTGCCTGCTGTTCTTCATGTCCTCAGCTTTGAATAGAGGCCTACTGTGAAAATGGCAGCGGGTTGGGGGTGAGGGGGCTGTAGCCTGTCCCAGCTGTCAAAGGGTAAAAGCCTGGGCACACCATGACCAGATCAACAGTCATCACAAACTATAAATATGCATCACTTGTAATTCTAATTGTTTCCTGATATGTTACACATAACGTCTAATAAGAAGAAGAAGAAACAAAATGATAAAAAAAAAAAAAAAAAAAACGAGCTGTAAACATGTTTCATATAAAAGCATGAGCATGTACACACTTGTTGCTAGGTGACACTGCCTGGTTAACTGTACTGTAGGCTACAGTGCCACTCTAACCAGAGGACATGAAGAAGAGCAGGCAGACGGGATCCTGACACTGATATGGTGCTATATTTCTCTAACTTGTATTGTGAAATTCTAGACAGAAGGCACTAAAACAAACTTTGACGTTAGGGTTTTTCCAACGCTCAGCTCAGTAGTTGTGGATTAGTGGTGCCAAAAGAAAGCAGGTGCTGGGGGTTGAAAATATGCCTCTCATAGCAACAGCTTTACAATGATGTTAAATCCCACTCATGGCAGTGACGGGCAAATAGCTCCACTCCCGGAAGAGTGGGTTGTCTGCCAATTTAGTGGTTTGATGCCCTGTGTACTTCAGTCTGCACGCAGTTGCCTCTGATGCATCCACTGGGACTTGAGAGACCAGTGGGTGATGTCACCAAGGCAAGAACCAGCCCTGCTTGTAAAATGACTGAATGCCCAGAACAGGAAGTGGATGGACTTTGTGATGAGATTATTTTAACTGCAGTTTAAGGACAGCCCTGACCTTTCACTCCTAATATGATTTCAGATTTATTTTTTGATTGAATAAGTGATTTATGGGCCAAAAAACTTTACTCTCACTTGTAGCATCTTGGCATCTGGTGCAGCGCACCTGTGTAATGCTGATGGGAACTGTTCCCAAAAAGTCCCCGAAGGAGGAAGGCCTCATAGAAAAGGGGCATGTCGTGAGATTATGCTGTTAAATCGAGCTGATTTAAACACATTTCTGCTGTCGCTTAAACTGACAAGTCATTAAAAGGGAAAGGTTAAGTTTCCCTGTGTCACAGAGCGAAGCATCGCCTGCTGCAGCTCTGAAGCACTTGAACACTTGAACAGTCCTGAGCGGTTGACAGCGCCGCTTGTTTGTCGTTACCCAGGATTCTCGGTGTTGTCATGGTAATAGATGTCTGTGGGAGATCTAAGGGGATGGAGAAATAAGGATGGGAGTGCATCTAACACTGAGCCATTGTGATACATTCACAAAGATTTTTCTTTGCTTTTGCCTTTCTTAATTTCTTTTCACACTGTTTTCACCATCTCAGGATGTCGCCTGCCCTGTGAAGCATTTCATGCTCAGCGTGTGTTTTCAGTTCCCTTAAAAAATAAAAACTTTGAAGAAAAGTAAAAGATAAAGTTACCTTACTTTTAAAGATTAAAGAAATGTTTAAAGTGTTTAACTATGCATTACTTCCAAAGTCAAACTGATGGTAGAGATTAAATATAATTTGCGATTGCTTGAGGGAATAATTTGACACTTTGGAAAATGCACTTAATTGCTTTCATAGATGAGAGGATCAGTATCATTCTCATGTCTGTAAGGTATATGAAGCCATTACTAGAAAAATGGGGAAAACGAGCCTTATTCTGTCCAGAAGAAACAAAATCGAGCCGCGAGCACACGTGAAGCTCACGACTCATTGTACTTTAAAATTCGGAGGGATCTTGTTATCACAGTGTGGTTGTGAGGTGTTTGTACACTTTGGTTTCTGAACAATTAAAACAAATAAGATCTGATGCGTTAATTAGTGCACTTTGGAAGTGCTGGTAGGTGCATTTTGTCATTCTTGCACAGAAGCAGCTGAATCTCCTGTCAGCTTCAAATTATTTTTAACAATATTTTAGACACATGACTGTAGTTACAACCTTTTTATTTAATGCGTGACACAACAGAAAACGTTATGCAGCAATCTGAGCTTTAATTAAGCATTTGCGGTAATAAAAAAATTACTTTCATGTTGCCGTTTGTGGCTTACAGGATGTACCCCATCTCTCAGTTACTGGATCTACTACTGGCTGTTGTCCAGATGTTTTTAATCACCCCTCATTTCTTTATATTGTATAAAAAATTGACAATAGGTAGAGTGATTTATTAAAGCATGCAAACATATATGGAAATACAGTATCTGAGGCACAAACAGAGCTTGTACGTTTCTAACAAGTTTGAAAGTCAATATTTGGTGTGATCACCTTTATTCTTCAGCACAGCCCGAACTCTCTTAGTCATTTCTTTAAGTGGTCTTCAGGAATAGCTCTCCAGGCTTCTTGAAGGACATTCAAAGCTCTTCTTTGGATGCTGGCTGCTTTTGTTCTCTTCCCTTTGATTGATTGATTGATTGATTGAATCTTTATTTTGAACATGTTGAAAAAGTATAAAAAAAAAAAATAGAATTAAAAGAGACAAATGAACAAAGCAAACAAAAGGAAAACGAGCAACCACAACTCCAAATAACGTCCATGTTCAAAAAGGAGCAGGAAGAAGCATAAGCTTATTTAATCCCACCCCTTTTCCACTATCTAGTATCAATAGACTACAGAAATACCTCCTTGCAATTACATTATATGTTATGTGTAATTTTTTTTTTTTTTTTTTTTTTTTAAATATATACACATATATGTTTCTATCTATCCATACATACGTATATACACACATACGCACATATACACATTTTCAATAACCCCATTAACACCTCAAGGATACACAGCCTACAATTATATATATATATCCATACCAACAAACCCGTGCATGCGCACACACATGAAAATATTAGACAAGAACACCCTATCAAATCTCTACCTTTTCCCTGTACCCTGTAAAAACCATATCCTTAAACCGCTTTTTAAACTGCGCCATGCTTGGACATTGCTTCATATCTTTACTTAGTCTGTTCCACAGCTTCACTCCACACACAGAGATGCAAAAACTTTTTAATGTTGTACGGATACGAGGATGTTTTAAATTTAATTCCCCCCTCAAATTGTATCCCCGTTCCCTTTTAGAAAACATTTTTAGAATATTGTCAGGAAGCAGGTTATTTATTGCTTTATATATAATTTGTGCTGTGAGAAAATGAACCAGATCTGTGAATTTTAGAATTTTTGATTTTAAGAATAGTGGATTTGTATGATCTCTGTAACCAGTTTTATGGATTATCCTTATGGCCCTTTTTTGTAATATAAAGATTGATGATAGCGAACATTTGTAAGTATTGCCCCAAACCTCTGCACAGTAATTCAAATACGGTGCAATCAGGGAACAATAGAGAATGTGGAGTGATTTGTGGTCCAGAATGTGTTTTACTTTACTCAAGATTGAGACACTTCTTGAAATTTTGTTATGTATATGATTTATATGAGACTTCCAGTTTAATTTATCATCTATAATCACACCAAGAAACTTATGTTCAAGTACTCTTTCAATTTCCACACCATCTACATGAATCTGCACTTGTGCATTTCTAAGGGAATTCCCAAATAAGATAATTTTAGTTTTACTTAGATTTAGCGATAGTTTGTTCCTGTTAAACCATTTTTTAATTTTGCACATTTCTGAAGTAATTGTATCCAGCAGCTCCTTTAGATTCCCCCCAGAACAAAAAATATTTGTGTCATCTGCAAATAATACTAATTTTAATATATCAGATGCCTTACAAATATCATTTATATAAATAATAAATAATTTTGGACCCAGTACAGAGCCTTGTGGAACACCACAAGCAATGTCCAAGCATGATGAGGAATGGACACCCAGCTTCACAAATTGTTTCCGGTCACTTAAATAATTTTTCACCCATTGCAGTACAACCCCCCTAATCCCATACCGTTCCAGTTTATTAATTAATATGTCATGATTGATTGTGTCGAATGCTTTCTTGAGATCCAGAAATACTCCAGCTGCATACTGTTTCTGATCTATAGCATTCGTAATCTCCTCAATTGATTCGATTAATGCCAGAGATGTTGATCTTTTTGATCTGAATCCATATTGACTGTCAGAGAGTAATTTATATTTATCTAAGAATTTGTCTAATCGTTTATTAAACAGGTTTTCTAGGATTTTGGAGAATTGTGGTAGTAAAGAAACAGGCCTGTAATTTGTGAAGTGGCGTCTATCCCCGGTTTTATACAGCGGCACAACTTTAGCTATTTTCATTTTGTTTGGCACTTTTCCCGTCTGAAATGATAAGTTGCAAATATATGTTAGAGGTCCTACAATTCCTTCAATGACCTTCTTGACGATTTTCATGTCAATATCATTACAATCAGTAGATGTTTTATATTTACACATGTGTACAATGTCAATTATTTCTTTTTCCTCCACTGATGTGAGGAACATTGAGTTAGGGTTCCTATCACTCAGGTTTTCACTACAGTCTACTGATGGCAGTGACTCAGGAATTTGTTCTGCCAGTTTTGGTCCAATATTTACAAAATAATGATTAAAGCTGTTGACCTTATCAGCAGTGTTTTCCATAATATTGCCATTATCGATAAAGTACTTTTCTATCCAGGTATGTTTTTACTGCACTGACAGTGTGTCTGGGATCATTGTCATGCTTAAAAATGAAGCTGTTGCCCGTCAGACATTTTCCTGATAGTGTTACACAGTGGATCAAAATTTGACGGTACTTTCCTGCGTTCATAATGCCCTCAGTTTTGCCTGACCTCCTTCATACATATTGCTGATTTGAACAATCTTACACGTTTGGATTCGTCGCTCCATAAATGATTTTCTGTCCAGTTCTTGTCTGATATGGCATAACTAAGCATTTCTCTCAGTTTCCCAGCTGTTACCCTCACTCACTGCTCTCTCCTGACCCTCTACTTGCATATTGACCAAAAATTCTATTTTTTGATTCATCACTCTCCAAGATCTGTTGCCCCAGATTCTCAGTTCAGTTCCTGTATAATTTGGCATAATTTCAGCACTTCCTTAAAAATGGCTTTGTTTCCTTTTTTGATGAGGCTTCAATGATCAGCTTGAGAGCCAGATGCATCTCTCAGGGTCTGTGTCAGATATTTGCTGGATTTTTCCTTCTCTTTCTTAAGGACATGACTTTAAGATACATTTCATCTGCTGACGATAATTTTTTAAGGCCTTCTTCATTTGTCCTCTACTTGTCCAGTTTCAGCTAATAGCTCTTTGAAAATCACCTCATCGGTCTATTAATACTATTTTATGCCTGTTAATCTGGGGCATCTTTGACATTTTTCATAGCTTCAGCTAAAGCAATGCTAAAAGTTAGTTTTTGTGACAGGCTGCTGGTAATAAAATTGGTTCTTTGCTCAGTCGTCTGGTTTATCTCTTGAGTTAGGTGATTTCCTTATTCTTGAATGAGCCATAGATCAGTGTCAAACAGTTAAACTAAAAAACATTCCTCTGAAAAAATGAAAAAATGAAAAGGATTGAACTGCAAATGATCGAACAAGCAGCCAGGTACCAAAGCAAAACGTTGAAAATTAAGCATAATATAAAAGTAAGTACAATATAAAGATATGTGGGTTGGCTTAAGACTTTTGCACAGTAACGTAACCCAAAAATCTCAAATCAGTTATACAGTCATTTAATCCATTAGTGGGGTCAATGACAAGTTAATCACAAGTCATTCTTTATTAACAAACATACACTCCTGATTCGAGCTTCTCCAGTGGAAGAATTGCTTCTTTTTGTTGGTCCCTTTGGAAAAAAAAAAAGGTGATGAACTTTTTTAAAGTCCTTGTTTGTGGTTTCATAAACATCGATCGAAAATAATTGGAGGATTCACTCTAAAGAAAAACAATCATCAGTTGTAGCCCGAGACCGGACAGCTCCCTTTTTAGCACTCATGACTCTGAACAGCATGTTTTTACCGCCCGAGACAAGCTGAAATAAAGAGCCGACTCTTAACATTTTGTGCAAGGCTCCTCAAACAAAACCAATCTGCAGAAGCTAGAAGACAACATGTCACATCACAACACAATGCCCGGGAAACAGAAAAAGCGACAGACAGAAGGAGAAAATCATAGGCTGAGCGCAGACAGCCATTATAAATCATATACACCTTACACTGCCTTCACTCACACATTTAACACCCAGCATATGCCTCAATACAGAGCATGTCACACTTCCAACATGCAGTACAAACTGCCAGCAGCTGACAGATATCAATGCCGTGCTCATGTTTCTCTTTCTTTTCTTTGGTTCGGCTGTCCGACACATAGTGCACGCGCACACACGCACGCGTACACACACACGTACACACACACGTACACGCACACGTACACGCACACTCCCTCACACAGACTCTCAGCACACTTCTGTGTGTCTTCAAGCTGGCTACAAAAACTGGATAAAATGCACAACGCTCTGGGAAATTAAAGGATTATACAAGGAGTGATATTTAGTTTGTCTCGGCGCACACTCGGAAACACACACGCATTTTCCGGCAGCATTTGCTGCCTACACACACATATGCATGTGTGCTATCCACCCAAATTGACATAAACATACACACACGACCTCTGACCTCCTTCAAACACTTAGTCTGCCCACTCGTTCACTCAGTCACTTAGTAATTCACACAAAACAGACACATTAATAAACACACACACACACACCAAACACACATTTGCCTGCCAAGCGCTGGTATTTCCCCCCGGTGTTGCAGCGCGCTAATTGACAAAGGGTTTGTATGGTTTAGCCTCTGCTGTGATTGCCAACTGGATGATTTCACAAAGCTTGTAAATAGCTGGAGTGCTAAATTGAACAAAGAAGATTTTTAAAAATCGAAAACAGGAACAAGGACAAGTCATGGAAACACGGGATCAATTAAGCAAAAACATGTTTGATCACAGGACTCCTAAAAACCTGCAGCTGTGAACAGCAGCCTTACCATCAAATAGTATGGCATCCACTTACACTAATAAATTCAGAAACAACAAATAGTGGGGCTTGCGTTACTCTTACACGTACACACTGTGTTTACGCATTATTCATGAATCAAATGCCCGAAACTGTTTATTTCAAAAAACTAGTTTTCTTTTGTTCCTGGTTGAAGTTCACTTGTGGCCGTGTTTCACAAATTTACCAAAACAGACACTTAAATTGGACACCCACTTATCAAGCTGGCTTCCCTGCCAGCCATATGGGTATTACTAATTAACTTGAAAAAGTACAAATCATAACCATAAACTATTTAACACAGAGCGAGTGGCTGAAAACTGAGAAGTTGTTTCAGCCATCCAAGACTGTCATAGTGGATCTGATTAAGGAAATAGTCATTCATTTTATTGATCCATTTAACTTTAATGATGTCTTGGCTAAAGAGACCCCTGCACAAAGCACAGTATGCACCAGTGACAACTGACATGACATGATACGATTAAATTGCCACATGAAAAAAGAGGACCTTGGGTGAAAGTAGGTTGCAGCTTTAGCTTTTTTTAAAGCCTGCCTACACCAACTGCAGGCAGGCTAATAGGCTGGACTACTGGGATTTTCCCACAAAAACCATCAGCAGAGTTTACAGAGTGTGGTTCAAAAGAAGAGAAACTATCCAGTGAGCAGCAGTTCTCTGAGAGAAAATGTCTTGTTGATGTCAGAGAAGGATGGCCAGGCTTTTTTGAACTGGTATGAAGGCAAAAGTAGTTCAAATAACCACTCGTTACCGAATGTACGATGTCAGACCTCCTTGTGTTGTGCTACAAGCAGAAGACCACACTGGATTCATCTCCTGACAGCTAAGAACAGGAAATTGAGACCAAAGGTGGATAATAGAAGATCGGAAAAACCTGATGTGATGTCTCAGTTTCTGCTGAAGTTGTGATGGTAGTATTAGAATTTGGTTTCAAAAATCAAAACCATCAGTATTTCAGGCTGGCGTTGTAATAGTGCTGGGGATATTTCCTTGGTGCAAGACATCATTCAAAAACCACAGCCTACCTGAGTAATGTTCCTGACCATGTCCATCCCTTTATGACTACAGTGCGCCCATCTTCTGATTGCTACTTCCACCAGGATCTCACACCATGTCACAAAGCTCAGATCATCTCAGACTGGTTTCTTAAACATGACATTGAGTTTCCTGTACTCAGGTGGTCTTCACAGTCAACAAATGTTAATCCAGCAGAGCATCTTTGGGATGCGATGGAGCAGGAGATTCACATCATGGATGTGTGACCAACAAATGATGCCAACATCTCAATATTGGTCGATCGTGGCTCAAGAGTTGGGAGTTCGCCTTGTAATGCTGGTTCGAGCCTCAGCTTGGACAGTCTCGGTCGTTGTGTCCTCGGGCAAGACACTTCACCCGTTGCCTACTGGAGGTGGTCAGAGGGCCCGGTGGCGCCAGTGTCCGGCAGCCTCGCCTCTGTCAGTGCGCCCCAGGGTGGCGGTGGCTCCAATGTAGCTGCCATCACCAGTGTGTGAATGGGTGGATGACAGGTTGTGTAAAGCGCTTTGGGGTCCTTAGGGACTAGTAAAGTGCTATACAAATACAGGCCATTTTACCATTTTTTTTACCAATATGGACCAAATTCTCTGAGGAATGTTTCCAGAACCTTGTTAAATATATGCCTGAAGACAAAAGAGGTTCAAGGCGGTAAGAGTAAGCTGAACCTAATCAAGTGGCCAGTGAATGTACATTCATGTGTCTTTTTTGATGTTTGACTTCTTCAGCTATACCTTTCTCGAAAACCTCACAAGTTATGCATTGCTGAATTATTTTAACTATCCTACTTTATATATTTTTAAGATGTTTTGATAAAAACACGAGGATTCTACTTCGAATGGTGAAAACATCCAGTATTAGCTTGAATTTGAATGGAGTAGTGCGCATGCGCCAACCAGCGTGCAGCCTGTTACAGTCGCTCCTGCTTTTCTCTTAGTTTAGCTCTTTATTCTTACGTATTCTTTTTTTTCTGACTTGTATTTTCCTCCGTTTTCTATCTCTTACTCAATCATGTGGATTGAGAGAGTTTTTGTTCTTCTGGTGGCCGTGGAACTGTTACTTTTATCAAGGAACGGGACCGCGGCACATCTCCTACACGCACGGACTGTTTACTCCAGAGATCAGCTGATCGCCCTGATGCCGGCCGGTTCGCTGGCCAGGCCCGCAGAAGTACCAGCTGAAATTTGGAGGAAAACACATCGGGGATGCAGAGGTCAAGGACAGAAGAGAAGAAAAAAGGTGACGGTGAGACAGCGGAGGCTCGAAGCGAGGAGGAGGTTTAAACCGTGTCTGCCGTCTATCGTGATGGGTAATGTGCGATCGTTGGCAATTAAAATCGACGAGCTCTCAGCACTGGTACGGAGTCAGAGGGAATACCGAGAGTGTAGCCTGATGTGTTTCACCGAATCATGGCTGCACCAGGACATTCCCGATGAGAATGCTTCCGTGGAAGGCTTCCACACTGTTCGGGCGGACAGGGACAGCATCGCTAGCGGTAAGCGTAAAGGAGGTGGGCTTGCTGTTTTAGTTAACAACCGGTGGTGTAACCCTGCCAACATAACAATCAAAGAAAGGATTTGTTGCCCGGACACTGAACTGTGTGCTGTTGGACTCAGGCCGTATTATTTACCCAGGGAATTCTCTCACGTCATCTTGGTGGCTGTTTATGTACCCCCCTCTGCTAACCCCACAGCTGCATGTGACACTATCCACTCTGCCATAGCTCGGCTACAGACTCAGCACCCGAGTGCCTTTATTGTGATCTCGGGTGACTTCAACCATGTATCACTGGACAATACACTACCAACATTCAAACAATATGTGGACTGTCCCACCAGGGGAGAGAAAACTTTAGACTTACTGTATGCTAACGTCAAGGATGCATACAGCTCCTCCTCCCTCCCCCCACTTGGTAGGTCAGATCATAACCTGATTCACCTCACCCCCCGCTATGTGCCAATTGTGAGGAGGGAACCTGTGACCACCAGGACTATTAGGAGGTGGTCAGAGGAGGCAATAGCGGAACTACAGGGCTGTTTCGAGGTGACCGACTGGGAAACACTCTGTGAGCCTCACGCCGAGGACATCAATGGGCTTACTGAGTGTATCACAGACTACATAACTTTCTGCACCGACTCCATTGTTCCAGCTCAGACTGTTCATTGTTACCCAAATAACAAGCCGTGGGTGACTAAGGACATCAAAGCCCTCCTCAACAACAAGAAGAGGGCTTTCAGAGGGGGCAACAAAGAGGAGGTGAGGAAGATCCAGGTGTTACTAAAGGACAAGATCAGAGAGGCTAAGGACAATTACAGGAGGAAGCTGGAGTGGAAACTCCAGCAGAACAGCATGAGAGAGGTGTGGAGGGGCATGAAGACCATCACTGGATTCAGGCCAACCAACAGCAGGGGAGCTGAGGGAGGTGAGAATAGAGCCGACGAGTTGAATCTGTTTTTCAATAGATTCGACACCACAGTGTCTGCTCCCACCCCCACAACCTCACCTGCAGTCAGCCTGGAATCCAGAGCCACACCACTGTGCCAGCCTCTCTCTTCACATGTTGCCTCCTGTGAGATTCCTGACACCCCTCCCCCACCCATCACCTTCACTCAATACCAGGTTGAGATGCAAATGAGGAGACTTCACTCAGGCAAGTCTGCTGGACCAGACGGAGTGAGTCCCCTTGTCCTCAAGACCTGTGCCCCCCAGCTGTGTGGAGTCTTTCATAAACTGTTTATGCTGAGTCTGAGTCTGCAGAGGGTCCCGGTGATGTGGAAGACATCATGCCTCGTCCTTGTACCAAAGACGCCTCGTCCCAGTGGCCCCCAGGATTACAGGCCCGTGGCACTGACCTCCCACATCATGAAGACCCTGGAAAGGCTCATCCTGGACCAGCTGCGACCCATAGTAAGACCACATCTGGATCCCCTTCAGTTCGCTTATCAGCCTCGTCTCGGAACAGAGGACGCCATCATCTACCTGCTCAATCGTGTCTACACCCATCTGGACCAGCCGGCGAGCACTGTGAGGGTCATGTTTTTTGACTTTTCCAGTGCTTTCAACACCATCAGGCCGACCCTCCTGGGTGATAAGTTAGCAGCGATGCAGGTGGATGCTTCTCTGGTGTCCTGGATTGTTGATTACCTGACAGGAAGACCACAATATGTACGTCTCCCACAGTGTGTGTCTGACAAGGTGATTAGCAACACAGGGGCACCACAGGGGACTGTCCTCTCCCCCTTCCTCTTCACCCTCTACACCACAGACTTCAGCCACTGCACAGAGACATGCCATCTTCAGAAGTTTTCTGATGACTCTGCGGTGGTTGGATGCATCAGCAGGGATGATGAGACAGAGTACCGGGCTGTGGTCGACTCCTTTGTCACGTGGTGTGAGCAGAATCATCTGCAGCTCAACGTGGCAAAGACCAAGGAACTGATCGTGGACTTCAGGAAGACCAGGAAACACTTGACCCCTGTTTCAATCCAGGGGGTCAGTGTTGACATTGTGGAGGACTATAAATACCTTGGAGTACACATTGACAATAAACTGGACTGGGCTAAAAACACCACAGCACTTTACAGGAAGGGCCAGAGTCGTCTCTATTTTTTGAGGCGACTGAGGTCCTTCAACATCTGCCAGAAAATGCTGAGGATTTTCTATGAGTCTGTTGTGGCCAGTGCGATCCTCTATGCTGTTGCATGCTGGGGGAGCAGGCTGAGGGTCGCAGATGCCAACAGACTTAATAAACTGATCCGTAAGGCCAGCAATGTTGTGAGGATGGAGCTGGACTCCCTCAAGGTGGTGTCGGAGAGGCGGATGCTGTCCAAGATAAAGACAATGTTGGATAACACCTCCCACCCACTCCATGACGTTGGTCAGTCACAGGAGCTCGTTCAGTGAGAGACTGAGATTACCGAAAAGCACCACTGAACGACACAGGAAATCATTCCTGCCTGTGGCCATCTCCCTGTACAACGCATCCACTTAACACACTGTTTGCTGCTACAGCTACACATGTTTCTTTTCCAACTATTTATTTATAAGTGACTTATGTATGTATGTATGTATATATATGTATATATTGTACTATTCTTAGTTAGCGTATTGTCTGTCTTGTCTTAATGTTGGTTTAAAATGGAGCACTGTAACAAAAAATAATTTCCCCCAGGGATCAATAAAGTATTCTGATTCTGATTCTGATTCTGAATTTGGTCTCTGGTTTTGGAAACGGCCAACACTTGTGTATTTCATAGAGCTTTTTCACTCAGTCCTGTGCTCGTCCTCCCCACTGCCTGAGAACGTTACACAAACTGCTCCATGAGTTTATACAAACCTAAAGGCTAGTGGAAACATTGGAATTATAGACCATGTCTTGCTCCATCATTGACAAATCTGAGGTTATTCGATACTCCCAGCAGAGAGGAGAGAATATCTTTTCGAATTTCCTCTCAAGCAGTTTCAATTTTTTGTGTGCTCACAGTTTTTGGGGTTTTTTTTGCTTTTTTTATTTCCTTGTCTCTTCGAAAGCTCTGGATCTGAGCTGTTGTTGCTGTGAGCCTATAAAGCCCGCTGAGACACTGAATAGGATATTGGACAAACTTGACTTGACGTGACTTGACAGACTGAAACCATAAGAAATGCTGTTTTTCTTTTTGTAGATGCCCACTTTCACACTTGTAACACAAATGCATACAAAGTAGCTTCTTCAGTGCATTCAGTGCTTTCTTTTGATCTTCTGCCACAAGCTGGAAAAATAAAGAAACAAAGAGCTTACCTGATAACACAACTCACGCATATCAGGGATTCAATGTGCTGCTGATGTATGTTGACGGTGAGCAGAGGAGTTACGAGGTTAGCTGATTGTGCCCGATTTAGTGTTTTGTCTCGGGGGGGGGGGATTCGGACCCAACTGTGCTGTAGACTGTGCTGATGTGAATAAGACTTACCCCACCAATTATAACAGTATGGGAGAAAAAACAGAATTAATTAAGCACAGGATGCTGTCAGTAGCAAGCTAGTTCACAAGGATGTGCTAATATTTCCCACTTGCTGGCACAGAATACTTCCCCTTTATACTTGTATTTCTATAATTCTTTTTTACAAAAAAAAACAAGCCCAAACTTTCTGCTTTTAACCCCTAAGCTTGACTACCCCGATGTCTCCTAATAATATTGCTCAGCTGTAATTAAACAATAGTCGTTGAGGGCACGCACACACTTCACAGAAAGATAATGAGCTCCTTGTAAATAAGAAGTCGTTAGACGTGTCTCAGGGTTTCTATTTGAGTACGTTCTTTACATCTTGTTTCCGGGGCAGCCATGCACGCCGTGAAGTGGTTTGAAAAAGAGCTTCCAGGTGTTAAAATGGTTGGATTTTTAGAAACTGAGCAAAATTGTTTTGGGGGGATTCAATCATCATCTTACTCTCAAATGTAAAAGTTACCTGTTAAGCAACTGGGGAGAGAATCATCTTCACCATTCTTCTCCACCATTGCCTCTTTCAAAGCTGCTCTCAGAGCATTTCAAGCAATGGGAGGGGGATACAAATGACGCCTAAACCCTAGAGAAATTTGTCGCCAAAGAAGAGATGCCTGAAAGATAAGAGAGGAGGGACATATCAAAAAACAAAATCTCAGTGTTGTTCTGCTGCTGCCGGCGTCTCGGGGTTTTAACAACAGATCTGATCTTTGTCAGGAAGCCGATGTGCTGCTCAGTCAGAGAAGGTAATACGATTTCAATGGTCCAGCCTCCACTAGTTAATGGGACAGCCGGAGAGATTTCTCCTCTTAGCCCTGAAGAGCACCTCAGACACAGAGCATCAGAGAGCTTTTCAAGTCTCTGCCAGACCACAGTCTCCAAACCACCTCTGCTACAGCGACAGTTCTGTCTGCAGAACAGAGGGCAGAGGGGAAAAGGGAAAAAAGGACGAGGAGAATGGGAGGAAAACATGTCTATTGAGCGATTCTTCCACCCTTTTGTTGCTGGGGTTTTTTCTCCACTCTGCCTTTTTCATTTCGCCCCGTGGCATCGCTATCCCTCTCTCCATCTCTCTTTTCAGTCTCTATCGCCTCACCCTCTTCACCTTCCCTCCCCCTTCTCTGCTCTTTCTTCTTCTCCTCCTCTCATACACACAGCAATCTCGCCTTGATTTCTAGAGAGGGGTGGTACGGCAGCAACCGGCATACAAACTAGCTGACTCAATACACACATACACACACACATAGGACGTGTGCATTATGGTATGTGTATAGATAGATGGGAAGAGATGAGAGGTAAATTTGGGAAGAGCGGGAATATGTTTGGACAGACACAGGAAAAAGGAGAAGCTACGTAGAGCTTTACTGGGGAGTGTAAGTCAGGATTAGGTCGAGTTGTGGAAAACTGGCAACAGCGAGATACGTGTCAGCAGATATTAAGCACCTCGTTCATCATTTACGCTATGGATATGAGGTATGAGGTCAGCTTTGGGTTGTCTCAGCATTTCAAAATGTAACGACCGGGTTAATGAAACAGGCTCTCAGGAATCTTTATGCACCGCGACTCGAGACCCTAAATGGATGCAGCTGCTGTTGGGCAAACTTTGACGGCCTTCGTCAGACCAAAATGAAAAGCTCACCTTCCACTTCAGAGCTGTGAGAGGATAGCTTCTTACTCGCTAATTGGCTATACATTAGAGCTACAGCTACATTAGAGGAAGATTTTCTCTTTGCATCTATGCAGACAGATTTGATTGGCTCACTTGCCCAGTATTTGAGATCCACCATAGAATAAGACAAAAAACTTCTGAAGAATTTTTTCTGAAGCTACCGCTCTCTGACAGCGGGACTATTTGCGAAAGGAGATGTTACTCTGAATTTTTTTTAAACGCACCTTTTTAATGCTGTATGCACCACAAGCTGGATTCCAGTCACACTCCAGACCACAGAAACTGTGCACTCCCCTTTTTTGTGGCAGCAGGTTTTTGGAGTATTTTTAATGCGTTAGTCTTCTTTTAGACAACTTTTGTGTTGCTTTAACGCACTGTTCAGGTTTTGTCTGGGGCAACGTCACACCCCTGATTTATTTTGCACATGTCTTGTGGCATAAACTGCAAAAACATTCCTTGTTAATTTCAGTAGACTTACTGGCATTGTACTCCTACTGTAATCTACATCAGCAGACTAACTCTAATAAAATAAAGTGCATTTCAGCATAGAATATAATCACAGTAGGTCGCCGGTAGTATTTCAGAGGCGTCAGCATTGATATTCAGCTGCATTTACAAAAACTGCAAATTGCTGTGCAAAAATTCTTGCATTTTTATAGTGTATCTAATCTTTCTGTGTTGTTTCTGCTCATTTTTGCTGAGAAATACTCTACCCCAACCTTCACCATTTGCATTCTTTATTCATGCATGCGCCTATATGCTTACCAATGTGTGTGTGTATGTGTGTGTGTGTGTGTGTCGTGAAAGAGAGAGAGAAAGGGAGAGAGACAGAGAGTTGCAACTTGTAACAATAACTTCCTAATTACAGTTCCCCAGTGTTTGTGCAATCTTCCTGAAATGCTAACTAGCCTCCTACAGGGAATATGGTACATTATTAATCCATGTGCTCGCCTGAGTGTGCGCATCCTTTGCTGGGAAGTGTGTGTCTGTAGCACGCCCGCGTGCACCTCTGTGTGTAGACGTGTGTTTATTTGCGCTACCCGTCCCTCTCCCCTTCTTGTGCACATGCATTGTTCGCATTCAGCTGAGTACGTGTGCATGCCACGGCTGCTGTGGCTGCACGTTGTGCATGACTCCATGAGCGTGGAGGTGTTAAGTTTTTCCCCTTTCAACACAAGTAGCCTAATCTAAGACTTTTGTACAACCAACTTGTATTTCTATTAAGAAAAAGAAGGAAAAACAATAAATGTAACACAACATTTTGCAGTAATAGCGCAGTAAAGGGGAAAAAGGTATTCACATTCAGGCCCAGTCAGCACTGAGGTGCCACATTAACTACGGTATGCAAGCGGATTTGCTTCCACACGACGGGGTATTCCCTCTCAACAAAGATCAACATTATGACGAGAGCTTCTGCCAGCACTCTGCACCAACATGCTTAATATGGGGAGCTGGTTTCTGTTGAAATATGGATGGCTTTGACAAATAAAAACTGGTGAGAGTTGATTCTGAAATTAAGCTGGGGATTTCACCAGATACACGCCCTGTGTTGCTCTCTTGCAGCGACAGCCAAAGGGGCGAAAAAATGCAATAAGTGGATGGGAGAGCGAGGAGTGAGCTCCCATTACATCGCCGCGCTATTCCTGAAGAACTTGCCCCACAGTCATGCCTCTAGGTACTTGGATTGTACTATGGATGGATAGCTCGCTCTTGGGTCTACAGTAAATGAGACAGCAAGAGATGGAGAGAAAAAAACGTCTTACAACTTCAGGAGAAGGTTAAGAGCACCAACTGAAAGCAGTACAGACATCACCGCCCATCAGTTTTCATTCATTTAGTCCTGCGGACATCCTGGCAGTTCCTCTCCACTAAAGTTGTCACTTCTCATTATGGCTGATTTTTAGTGTTGCCACCTGTCTTATTAGAAATGTAACCATTAAGGTCGCAAGATTTTTCCCACTTGTGCCGCTTTGGCACAAAATGCTCTCACTGTGGAGCTGCTTGCAAAGAGATGTTGTTTGGCTTAGTCGTGCAAAGCTTTTAGGTCTTAACAACCAAACAAAGCAGGTTGGTAAGCACAGGTTTGTAGGGGAGAAGGGGGGATGTCCCTGTTGATTGGAGAAGTGTACTGCTGCAGCAAGCACTGCAGTGCTAATGCAGGATGAAAGCAAGATGAGCGACCTCTAAGATAGTTATCAGTGAATTCCCAGGATAAGTAAAGACTTCACTGTGACAGAGGATCTCCGGCCTTAAAAAGAGCCAGTCAACCATTTTAAAATCCCAAAAGCATAATGTCCTAAACTGAGTCATTGAAACTGTTAATGCTGGAACTACCTCGTGTCTATTCATGGTGCCAGGAGTGGGGCCATGCTCCTCTCTCGCTCTTTTCTTTCTATCAATCTTTCCTTCTTCCTTTTCTTTCCTGCTCTCCCTCTGTGGCACTCAAAACTCTGTTAGTAGTCCATGCCCTATGGGACAAAGTGGCAACAACATCCGTTACAAGAGATAGTGGGGCAGTGGGCAGGAGGCACGAGGCACAGAAGCCAAAATTTAACTGGCTGAGTGACTCTGGCTCACACGCGTGCACTTAGCGGGCTGCTGTGTTTATAAAAAACACGTCAGGGCTGTTTTTAAAGGTGTGGTTTATGGCTTCACAGCCAGTTTATTCATTTATGGAAAAGCTGTGGAAACAAATAAAAGCATGGAGGGAAGGAATGAAACTTATTTAGCAAAGTCTGGAGCCACCACGAGTCCCAGTGTTAAACAGCGCTGCTGCTCGTCACTCTGAATGTGTGAAACTCTGTTGAAGTGATGTTTGCATGATGGCGATGAGAGGTAACAAAAGGTCTCCCAAAAATCTACTTTAAGTATTCAACAGGGTTCAAATCCGGTTACTGTGAAAACCATGTGAATACACTTCGCGTTATTCCAGTGTTCATTAAGTCAGTCCAGCCCACCCGGTGCCCTATTAGGAAGAATTATCATTAATTAGGTTTCTCTACTCGTATTCAGTTTTTCCTTTAAGGGATTCACCATTGGTTTCACACAGGAAGTTTCATTTATTTGTCACAATGATCATGAAACCTGAAAAATAATGACTTATGCAGCTCAGGAGGTGACACTAAAGTTTGACAAAAGGTCTAGTTAGGAGACACAATATTATGTTTGGGATTCGTAATAAGCTGCTTTAATTTTGACCTCATTTTGGTCTAAATTAAAGGGAAAGAGAAGGATTACAAGATGGTAGTGAGACCGACTGTGATGTATGGTTTGGAGATGGTGGTGCTGACACAACAATGGGAGGAGGAGTGGGTGGCAGAGTTCAAAAGGCTAAAATGATTACTGGGAGTGATCAGGATGGACACAATCAGAAATGAGTACATCAGAGGGACCGCTCAGGTTGAGCAGTTTGGAGACAATGTTAGGACACAAGGCTGAGATGGTTTGGACATGGGCAAAGGAGTGATTGTGGATATACTTGACAAAGGAAGTTGAGGATGGAGAAAAGAGGAAAATCATAGAGGAGGTTTGTGGATAAAGTGAAGGAGGACATGCAGAGGGCTGGTGTGACAGAGGAGGATGGTAGGGACAGGTTGAGATGGAGGCAGATGATCTGCTGTGGAGACCCTTAAAGAGGAATTAGCAGCCTGTTGGGAAAAATGTATATATAAAAATTAGCAGACATAAAATAGCATTTCTGTGTCAACAAGGTGATTCTCGAAAGAGCTTTTAGTTGAAAACCTGGCATATCTTGGCATAGTGTGCAGTGTGTCCTTAAAAGATTTGAGGATACTGGACAAGTAGAGGACAAAAGGAGTAGCAGGCCTAAAAAACTACCTATAACAGAACAGTATCTGAAAGTCGTGTCCTTAAGAAATGGAAAAGAAAAATCCAACAAGGGCCTGACACAGGACCTCAGAGATGCATGACTTTTAGTTGATCCATCTACTGTTCACTGTTCACTGAGGCATCATCAGAAGGTCTCAGTGGAAGGCTGTCTGTCAAGAAGCCATTGTTAAGGAAGAGAAATGTGGAGAAACGACTGAGGTGTGAGAAATTATGGTGACCCCTGAAGGGAGGAAACCAACAGACACCCAATTTTCACCCAATCTCATGTTCTCCCAACTTTAAGGTAACATAATACCAAATCCCAGGAATGCCCTTTTAATTAGTCACCTGCACCTGCACATGGTCAATTTCTTCTATGGTGGGATTTTCTACAGTGCAGTGGTGAAGGTGCTCTGCGTGTTTAGAGGGGGAAAACAGAAATTATGGAGAATACTGTTTCGGCATCATATGAGTGTAAAGTTATTTCCGCTTGAGAATAAAGTAAGACATCTACAGCTGAAATAACGATTTCAAAACATCATCAACACAGAGGAGGGGGGGAAAGAGTTCGGAGTGCAGGATTTTTCTCTCCGGCGACCCGGCTTGTGTGGAGCCGCTGTCCAAGGTGCTGAACACGGGGCTGCAGAGGGGTATGAAGGCTCTGGCACTACAGAGCGTCCCGGGACGAAAACTACAGTAAGAGCAAGTGACCGAGCTAAATGTGAGCAAAATGTGGCCCCACCTCAGAAATATTACCAAATCCTGAGCAGGCTTGCATCAAAATCTGAACAGAAATTACTTGCACGGAATTGAGCACGGTGTCTGTCAGGCATGCATCCACCGGACTGATAATGTAAATCTGGGTGTACGTACTGTATCTGCGCCCGCATTTATCAATGGACTCATGAGGATGGAGATAAGACAGTCAAGACAAGCTGCCTGGGAATAGCCATTCAGCAAATCCCCCCCCCCCCCCCCCCCGTTCACCACCAATGCACGCGCGCGTGCACACGCACACATAGAGAGAGAGAGAGACACACACACACACACACACACACACATTCTTAGACACGGGCTTCAGTGTCGGTAAATTCGGAACCGCAGGAATGCCAGAGCGCTTGACATATTTCAAAGTTGCCTACGCAATGCGAGTCCAGCCATCACGAGAAACACACATGAAACGCACATGAAAGCCCTGCACGCAGTTCACACATGCTCCTCATGGTTTTTCACTTTACCTGTTCCAGATGCAAGCGTAGAAAAAGAAGAAGAAGAAGAGCTTCGCCTCGCAGGTGTCCGCGGCACCAACGTCCCCTCGTTGCCTCTGGCAGTATGTGTGGTTTTGTTGATACTGGGATATTTATATTTATATATATGTGTATTTATCTTTGTCTGTACTGATTTGTCCCAGCTTGTCTCCTCTGCGGTCTCCGTGAAGAGCGGTGACCGGGAAGTGGCTCGTGCGATCACGGCATCAGTCAATGTGGTTATTGACCCGCGTCAAGATTTTCTGGATGCAAAACGGCGCCTGATGTGACGCGCTGCCTGCCCGCTGCTGTCTCCCTCGTTCTTTGCCTCTCTCCTCTCAGTTTCTGCCTCTCACACTGCGTCAGGCTCCGCTCCCCCTCCTCTCTCTCTCTCTCTCTCTCTCTCTCTCTCTCTCTCTCTATTTCACTGCCTTTGACTCTCACGCTCTCTCTCTCACACACACACACTCACGGGAACAGACGGTGATTAATTCGTTAGAATTCCACCTCTCTCTCCCTCTCTCTCTCTCTTTCCTCTGCTCTCCCTCTGTTTCTATAGCTATGTGCCTCGATCCGTCGCTTCTTCTCTGAACTAAAGCGTCCACCAGCCAGCTGTTCCGGTAGCCAAGAGAGCGAGAGAGAGAGAGAGAGAGAGGGTTGCTTGGCACTTCAAGCGCAGCAGACAGTCATTTAGATTAGATGCTTTCCCATTTGGAGAGCGACATACTGTAGCTGTATAA
Source organism: Maylandia zebra (assembly GCF_041146795.1). Lineage (NCBI taxonomy): Eukaryota > Metazoa > Chordata > Actinopteri > Cichliformes > Cichlidae > Maylandia > Maylandia zebra. The sequence continues at coordinate 14,233,967 of NC_135172.1, read as the reverse complement.
GTGCTGCACTATCAAACCCAAACCGTGAAAGTTCTTCACGAAACTATATGAAATCCAGCCTGGAGTTCTTTAGAAGACTAGAAGAGCCGTGCAGAATAGCATTAGAGATATACTGTAGTTTGTTTTGGAGTGATAGGATTTCACATTACTGCCTTTTTCTATCTGCACTCCAGCTGCCGCTGCTGGAAGCATCAGGTCTCTGCAGCTGGAGGCGAAGTGACAGAAGCCTACCAGACTGAACAGTTCAATGTTATTTAAGGTTGGCTGTTTGCCTACATGCACTACGGGGCAACCTGATGTCCTGCCAGCAGACATGGTCAGATTAACTGCCTCTTTAGTGCAGGCACACACACACACACATACAGAAACAGACACACACACGTGGGTGCGGATAAATAGCTAAACAACTTAAAAGCGCTATGAATGCTGAAACCACATATCACCACTACAACATGTACTGTGGTCTAAAAAGAGAAGAAGAAAAAATATCAGAGCTTCTGTTAAAAGTCGTGCACATTAAACACACAGTTGGGTGTCCTCTGGCTTATGTTTTGTGTTGCATTAATGGATATGGAAACTATATATAAATCCAGTGACCTAGCGCTACATGGCTGCAGGTGATGGCTGGCATTATAGTGAACCCGAGCCTTGTGACCCTCATCCTGCATGATTGAGTATTTAGGAATTAGGGGCAGATGAGGCTGGGTGGGGGGACAAAGGAAGAAACAGAGGGAAAGACACCTCATTCATTTGCATAAATCCATGCTCGTGTCTGCCTCTGTGGGCATGTGGGGTAAGTAAAATCATACAGGACTGCACAGCAGACCACTCAGGAGCTTTTGTGAATCGCATATTAAATCTCCTGCTTCTGCTGGGTTATTGAGGCAGCTGACCGCTGACCTACTGTATTAAAGCATCCCCACGAGGGACTTAAGTATTGAATGATGAATCACCATATTATTATTGATGGAATAAAAAGGGTGAGTTAAATGACAGAAAACTTAATCAGCATATCAAAGCCACTCTGTGTGTTTTTACTAAAGGATTCTTCAAAATCTGAAGATTGCCTGACTTGGTAGATTTACAGCAGGCAATAACAATGGTCAGAATGAGCCCACAGGGCATTATCGCCTGTGTCCTGATGTCAACATTACATTTAGTTCCCTCCAGCGCCGTGTTTTAGCTTTTCAACTACACTCATTTCTTTCACTCCTTCTGCTCCCATCAGAACTGCGTCCAGATGTATCAGCATCTGTTTCCAGGAGAAAGGCTCTGAAAAGCCCACGGCACACCTACCTTCTCATGCAGCACCAGATTAATGACAAAGTTATCGATTAGCTGGTAAATGTAGCGGAGATTTCAGCAGCTAAAGAGACATTTCCTACACCAGCTGACAAGCAAGCACCGGGCTGACGTTCTTCGGGTGGAAATAAAACAAATCGAATAAATGAGAACATTTCTGCTGGATGCTTCAAAGTGAAGCACACAGTAGTTGTTTTCAAAGCTCATTTGCACTGCACGCAGCGCTAAAAGGAAGATTATTACCTTTAGATGGACAAATCAATGAAATGCAACATAAAGTATTCTTACACCCTCTCTGTATGATTTGCATGTATTATTTGCAGCGATCATCAGTCCGCCTCAGCCTCTTCTTAGATGCCCTCGCACTAAGACTTTGATGATCCTAATTTCCCAACATGCTTTTTCAAACCAAGGTTTGATTATTAGAGGTAAAATGATTTATTCATGACATTAAAGCTTTGATTACACTGTGCGTGATCAGTTTATAGATCTACTAAAACACAATCAGTTCACATGGGAGCTTTTAGCAGAAATCAATATTCAATACCAAACAAACTAAATCCACTCTGATTTGTAATCTATGCAGACTTAAACATATCAAGTGAACCTCAACTAAAAGTTTAGAGTAACTCCATCTATTATTCAAAAGCGACTTTGGTAGGATTATGCTCATATATATATATATATATATATATTTGCTTTGTTGACTGATATCATTTACTGATTGTGTTGCATCATTATTCACTCACACGAGTGGCTAATATTTATCTCTTGTATCAATTGTTCACCGGCTAAATGTTTAAAGACAGAGTGACAAAGATTTAGAGTGACAAACAGTTCAGTTGTTTTCTTACATATGAGGAGATTTATGAAGATTGATATGAAGGTGTATGACTTATAAAGATTTCTTTGTTTCTTTGGAACAAAACTGGAAATGCGTGACATGAAAAGAAAAGAAGAAAGACTTGACTGCTATCAGCCACAATGATATTTTCACTAAGTATCAGCAGAGAGTTTTATAATCTGTGTGTGTTGTTATAAAGCACCCCTGCTTTATCCAGATTTCACAAAATTATTTCAGTGCTTTTTTGTTTTGTTTTTGTTTTTTGCTTCAAAAGTTCCAAAAGTTTAAACGAAGGGCAAAAATTCTTGAACTCTTGAATAAAATAGTCAAGATGCATAATCAAATTGATTCACTGTAAAAACAAGTGAGTCATACTTCTGGTGTTAGTTTGGCAGTATCTTTTTTTCTCCCCACAACACAGTGACTTTCAAAAACACCTGGAAAATAAGAATGAAGTTTTGAGCTGTGAGTCATGCGCGTTGGCAGGACCCCAGCACCACTATGCAGTAGTTCACTAAATCCGCCCTGCACTGTGGTCGACTGTGGATATAAAATACATCACTTCCTGTGTGACTGTTGAAAGCCAGTGGGACATTTTGAAACTGAGCCATGGACACCTCGAACCTGCTGTAAAAGTGTCTCGCTTCGAGACCTTTACAACTAAGCATATTTAAGAGATGTTGTGTCACATTAAGGTATTTAACAACACGTTTTTCCTTTGGACAAAGGCCAGTAACCAGGATAGCTGCTGATCATGGTTGGATGTCTCCTGTGAGCATCTTTTCAAGAAACTCAAAGAGCCGCTGTCCCAGTTTCATGACTTTGAGTTGAGCACTGCATGTGAATGTTCACCTACAGTATGTTTCTGTGTATCAATTAAACATCATCTTATTGAGCCTAATGTGTCAGAACACTGCAGAGGCCATTCTGTCGCTTTAGCAGATTGTTATTTGATTAATTGTCCGTCAAGGTGTCGTCTGAGATGCTGACTCTTTCTGTACTCTCAGTGACAGCTGAGCAAATTCACTCTGTGTATGCATGCACGTATTACAGGGTCAGGAACTAACCTGCTAGTTCAACATGACTTCTATTTATAACTGAGTGAAGTTTTATAATTAGTTTTAAATGCATGTGTGATGTGTTTACATCTGTATGCACAATTCTTCCAGATAACCATGATTTTGTGTTTTTTGTCCAAAAGCAAACTCAGCAAAGCTCGTAAAATATCTTAGGCAGCTGTGAAGGCGACTTGAATCAGGTCCGTCACTTTTTTCTAGAGTGACCAACAATAATATTGGAGAAGCTAGATTCATGGGTGAATCATTAATTGTTTTAAAATGAATGACTGAACGACTGATTGATCATCTGACTGTTAAATTGGGAGAAATTGGGTGGTTGTTACATTTACAAGAGTTTAACTTGTAATTTGAACCAAATAATTTCATGTTTCTATGTTAAATGTAATTAAAACATGTAAAATATGCATGAAATTCAAAAACTTAACACCTGTTAAATGTATTCTTGTTGTGATGACATGATACAATCTAGTAAGAGTGGATAGTTGCCTAGACTCGCGATATTCAAACCACAGGAAAATCACTGTGGATATTGTTATTTATTGTGGTTTGACCAGTCAAGGACACAAATATAAAGAAAATTCTCTATCAAGCCTCGTAATCATTGATTTCCTACTTTTCTTAACTATGACGGCTCAGTGGTGCAGTTGTTAGCACTGTTGCCGCACAGCAAGAAGGTCCTGAATTTGAATCTACCTTTCTGTGTAGAGTTTGCATCTTCTCCCCATGTTTGTGGTGGTTCTCTCCAGGTACTCCAGCTTCCTCCCACAGTCCAAAGAAATGCAAGTAGTGGAGTTAAGTTAACTGGTGATTCTAAATTAACCATAAGTGTGAATGTGAGCGAATGTGGCTCATTTAAGCACAGAAATGGCACCTAAATCAAGAGATGAAACAGTGTTCCATCTACAGCTAACACAGAACTTAGGAAAGGTTCTAGGAAAAGATGCTAGAAAGGATGTTGGATATGGAGCTGCCAGGCAGGAGGAAAGAGGAAGATCTCAGAGGAGGTTCATGGATCTAGTGAAGGAGGACATGCAAATGGTTGGTTTGACAGAGGTGCATGCAAGGGACAGGGTAGGATGGAGGCAGATACCTGCTGTGGAGACCACTAAAGATGAGGACATAGAGGAGACAGAAGATTTTAGTCACTTTGTTAGTAGCAGCCTATCTAAAAAAAAGAGAGATGAATCCATAAAAAGTCCCATAGATAACACAGTTTGACACCATAAAACAGTATTTTTGTACTGCATAATGTGCATCGTGCCTTTAGGAATTTGAGAAAGCTGGACAAATAGTCAAAAGACAAAGTGGTAAGCCTTAAAAAAAACTACAACAGATGAACAGTATCAAAATAGTAAAAGATCAAGCAAAGACCAGGACCCAAGAGATGCATCTTTCCCTTCACTTGAGCAAGCTTTTGTTTACAAAAGCCTGATCAGAAATCGTGTCAGTTTAAGGGTGGCTGTCAAGAAGCCATTTCTGAGGAAGAGAAAAGGCTGAGCTATGCCAAATTACACAAGAACTGGACTGAAGTGGCAACAGGTATGAATCCAAACTTGAAATCTGTAGCTCAAATAGTTGCCAATATGCATGGAGGGGGTCAGGAGAGAGAAAGGTAGAGATTCTGTCATGGCTTGGTGCTGCATTTAAGCCAGTGGTGTTTGGGATTTATGAGTACTGTCAGATTTCAATCCATCGTGTAATACCACGAGAAAAGCCTCTGATTGGGAACAGGTTCATCTCTCAGCATGACAATGATCCCAAACACACTGCCAGTGCCAATGCAGTAAAAAAAAAAAAAGTACACCTGGATAGAAAAACGCACAGTGAAGGATTATCAGTAATGGATTGGCCTCCCAGCACCTGGACCTTAACATCACTGTAGCAGTGTGGGATCATCTTGATGGATCTTGAGGAATAAAAGGAGGCAAAATCTAAAGCAGAACTCTGAATGTGCTTCAAGAACTTATGATACATTTTAATAGCAAAATACTGAAAACATTACAGCACCTATTTCGCTTTTTTGGGTTTTTTTCTTCTTTTCTTTTGGAGGAGTGGGACCTCCTGTGACGACCATATGCAGCATATGTACCGAATCTGCAACTAGGCATATGCTTCAGGTGCTCTTGTCTATCCTTGCCCACAAACACAGGAAAACATGGAAGACAGCAACAAGTGCAGCTGGCATAAAGGCTCCAAGTGTAGAGAAATCTTTTTTCTTTTTTTCAATCATCCACAATTAATTTTGTCAGTTTTTCTTTGGCCAGTTGTGGTATACTATCATCAGTTTGAGAATATTCACTTGCAGACCCTATTTGTTCCATGTGTGTTTTTACCCGCCACATTTCCTCCGCATGTGGCCTACATTCAGACACAAACAGGCACACAATCGCTCATTTAGTGTGGAGAAACACACTTACAGGTCGACCGATCTGGCAGACAGGCAGGCAGAATAAAATGCCGACAGGTGGAGAGCTTCAGATGACTGACATGAGGAGAGCATAGGTGAGAAGGAAGCCTATCGAGCATTCTTGAGTTGCTTTGGACCCCTGTCACAGTGCAGCTGCTGGTAATGTCACCTTCATTTGTGGCAGTTGTGTATTGTATATGTCTATTGTCACAGTTACAACATATATATATGCAATACATAATACAATGTGTGATGTATTACAATGTTACAGTTACTTTCAGTTCCAACAAGGACCCAAAGCTTGCCTCACCAATCTCCTTTTTTTTTTGTGCTCATAACCTTTGTTTGAGTTCACACATGCTCATCAGCATCTTTCCTCCTAGCTCACAGCTAACATTTTTAGGTTAATGTTACTGCCGTTGCTCAGCAATGGGGGACAAGAAAAGTGAAAATTAGCCCGTGGCTAGAGGAACAGAAGCCGTCACAATGCAGATGAAGATGAGCTAGTATGGAAGAAATAAGCCCTCATCTAAGCACACTTTGGTTTCAGAAAGCACAATGAAACAGAAGAAAACTATATGCAAATGCTACAAGAGGAAGAGCCTTCTCTGATGAGGAAACACAGACAGACTATTCCAAGTGCATGCTCTAGAAAGAGGTAAAAGGAAATAATCAGGGCATTACTCAGGTGTTTGATAAAGATGTTTATTGGAAAAGGCATGGGCTGTATTTAAGCTTTTGAATATTGGATTTCTTGGAGCAACATGAGGTGTGACACAATGATTTAGATAGATTTTTTTTCAGCAGCTGCCTGCCTGAATACCTGAGCCACCGAATATGGCATGAAATATTTACTCTCAAAGTTACAGTTTAACACATTTTAGATTAGAGTGAAGAGTCCAAGGAGCTTGGAAAGAAAGCAAATCTTCTTCAGGTCTAAAATAACTTTTAGACCTTTTACGACTTAGATGACTAAGAAAACATTTTAGAGTTTAAATTTCACTATAAAAAAGTTCAAAGGCTTTGTTGCTGTTTAATATTTAATTAATATCACTTGGGATTTAAAGCTATAATTTTATGTTTAGAGCACAGTGTAATAATTTTTAAAAAACACATCATGGTAGTTTTTGTTCATAAGTGAATCTTAAAAAGCACTGCTATATCATTACCAAAGTAAATGTGACCCTTAAGTGTTATATTTATGTTTCCCAGTCTACAATTTGGCTTTTTGTCAAAGCTAAACCTGGTATGTTGGTTAGAGGTTAGGATGAAGTATAGGTTGGATTTAATAAAGCAGAACTCAAATGCAGAGAACTGTATCGAAACATATTTTCACTTAGGTTTTTTTTAGGTTTTTATGCTAAGCACCATAAATAATTGTGTTCAAATAAACTTTCATTTAGATTATCACACATGTATGATGCCCCCATTCACCTGTGGTGAGAAAAAGGCTGTCTTACCTCAGCTGTCGATATGTGTCCAGTCTATTTACTCTATAGGAAGTGTAAAAAAAAGTCATCTGATACGAGTTGATGAGTCACTGAAGCTCACTTCCGTCTGATGACAGTGATACTGAGTTGAGTTATTGGGGTATGATCACCTTTCCTGTCAGTAAATGATAAATGAACTTAGATAGCACTTTTATAGTGCTTTATACAACATGCTTCATTCACACACACATGTATGCAAACATTTTTTTCATATGTCTAAGTGCTTTCTAGCTTACATTCACAGTCCAATGGACACATCAGGAGCCACCCCCGAGGTAAGCACTGCTGTTTTTGCTGCTGTTAGCCGATGGTAGTGAAACTTTCTTTGAAGTGAATCTAACACTGTTGGACTCAGACATCGTGAATAAGCTCTCTTGTGTTGCAACAATGTCATCAAACTGTTTAGCAGAGAGAAAGTGGGACTATTAGGTCTCTCAAGCCCAACAGTAGCTTGGCTAATGTTAGCTTAAAAATACTTGTCGTTGCTGTTTAGATTAGGAAGCGTCAGGTGTCTGGGGACAGCAGGGTCATATGTCTAATCAGCTGACAACAACATCAATAAATTAGCATTTTGATGCAAGTTTTTGTGTGTTAGAGCCTTGACTTCAGTTCAAGAGGTGACCCTTGAGGTGAGGAGGAAAAGGATGAGGCGGTAATGAGGGAGGAGAAAGACATAATGAGAAAGAGATTACGGAAAGCTACATAGCTACATGTGCAAAGGTTAAATGGTCACATATAGTTTAAAAGAGCTATTTGTGATCTTTAAATGAAAAAATAAGTTATGTGTTCAACATGTGTGGCCAGTCTCTAACCACATACGTAAAATGTGATTAGATGGAACATGATGTTCGCCTTGGCCACTGTATTCAAAATAGTGGGGCAACAGTATGGCTTCCACAAACTGCAACTATGCATCTTTAATGGATACGTTCATCAATGCATCAGTTTGTTAGAAGAAGTAATTACATACTAATGCACATATTTATCAGTAAAAGATTCTTCTTTCTATAATAAAATTAATTGTTATGCCTTCAAATCTTTAAGGTTTAAACTTTGAAACAGTCAGATGGAAAGAAGCTGAGAAAAAGTGAGAGAGAGAAGAAGTGTTTTTGATTAAAGTGATGAACTTTAATAAGTTTAATAAATTAGTCCACTACAGCTGACAGCAAAATCAAAAACTGCTTTTGTGTCAGAACTAAAAAAAAACAAGATCCAAAGCCTAACTGACTACTGCCCAAAATCAATAATAGAGTTAAAATGTAAATGAAATCTTGATCGACATCACAACATTTTAAAACCTAACTGATGCAAACCACCAAATAAAATCCTGATGAATGTGTGCGGGTCTGCATATGTGTGCATTAATCTGTGTCAACGTCTGTCTGGGACTGCAGCCCCAGAGGACCAAAGTCTCCTTTGATATGGAACGAAAGGCCAGCGGTGGCAGCGAAGACTAGCCGAGGCAAGAGAAAACATGAAAGCTGCAGCTGTAATTATGCTTAACCCTCACCCCCTTAAGGAGAGATTTGGTGATGCAACATCGCTCCTCCTTTACCAAGGTTGATAAAACAACAGCACATCGCTCTACCTTTTGTAAGGCTAAAGAAAAAGTGTCTTTTTTTTAAATAAGAAGCACACATGTACACACACATGATGGAGGACAGAATGAAGACGGAAAAGAAAAATAACATTGCACTTGAAATCTTTTGAAAGCAGCATCTGTAATCACTCATATGCCGTAATTATATCCAAGCCTTCAGGGTGGGTTTGGATGTGTAGCATCTCAGCAGCTCCACCACCACATGGTTCTCACACAAACATATGTAACAGTGTGCTCACACATACAGACATACATGCGCTCATTTATCTCGACGCGGTAATAAGACTAATGATATCCCATGGGTACCTCAAAGTGTGAAAAAGGGACTGAAGAAGGAGAGTGGAAAAGAGAAAGAGCGGGAGAGTAAGTCTTTGTGAACAGTGTGCTCTCATCTCCGTTGGCAGGAACGCCATTTGTGAGTCTGTATGATGTTTAAATAGAGACAGCCACTGACGCGTGCGTGCACGCACTCGCCAAAAGACTCACGCATATGCACAAAGACGAGTGCGTGCGCTGAGTAGAAGACAGAGACTGGGGGAATGGAGAAGAAAAGAGGATTTAAGCGACACTGGCAGGCTCTCACACTGTTTTTAGGTCAATGACAAGAAGCCTATTCAACAGAAAGACACGCCGACACACAAGTTAAAAGTACACAAATACTCGCAGTATACCATTCACGGATGAGCAACTCCAACATCTGCATCCACGCACGCACAAGCTGTGCATACACACAAATATACTTAGCTGCATTTACAGTCAACCCTAAGAGACCGTGGCAGTACTAGAATGGCTCGACAGACGTTGCTCTGTCTGTCCTCAGCTGGTATTTTTTCCTCATTGTCCTCTCCTTCATGTCTTCCCCCCTCTGTCCATTTATTCTACGCAACACGTAAACAGGAGTTTGTTGATGCTGTTTTCTACATGGACCGGCTCCATTTCCTGTCCAGTTTGGAGGCTGTGTGTTCCTGACCCACCATGTTGGCCAGGGTTCAAAGGGACAGTGTGTTTGTTTGTGTGCAAGTGTGCGCATGTGTGTGAGCGGGCATTCAGATCAAAGGGGGCTGGAAACAGTCTGTCATCCCACTAGGAAGCATCAAGTCTCATGCATATTCACCAGAGGACGTGCTTGTGTGTGTGCACGTTCATGTGTGTGTGTGACAGCATGGGTGTTTTAATGAGGCCCAGTCATTTGCTACTTCACTAATCACTTATCTTTAAGAAGTGTACATCATTTCCTGCCAATCAACTAACTTCCACCCGGTCCCATTAGCATTAAGCTAAAAGTCTGATTAGAATTTATTCACGGGAGCAGGTCAGAGACAGTCAAGATGTGGCACTTCACAACGTCAGAACACCTGTATGAATATTAAAATTAAAGGTATACCTCATGTTCTTGAAGTTCAATCTATTCTCTTCCGCTTATCCTTTTCAGGGTGCCTATCCCAGTTGTCACAGGGCGAGAGGCGTGTGTAGGACCGCCTTTTTATAATCTAAATGTGGTCGTTTTGGGTGTCTTTTCAACGTCAAACTAAGACTCATTTTAGAGGTCGTTTTTATGCCACTTCCATAAGCTCTGTAGTCCCATGTTTCCAGAGGGTGGAGGGCATGTTTTCTGTACAGAAACAGATATGTGTGAAGGAATGCAGCATGATCAGTGGACATTTCCAAGTTGGCGCGGGCTCTTGATATTAAGACAAAACTGAGCAGCTGCTTGGATTTGGAGCAGAAATGTTCCCAGGTTCTCACAAGCAATTTGCAAAATGTGCGTATCGATGAAGACTGTCAGGCAGATAATCTAGTTCATACACACATACCTGCACAACTTTCTCATACTTTGGCAGTCTCCATATAAATAAAGACTTTTTGTCAAGGCTGAACACAACCTGGATGAGGAATGGTGGGTGGAGCCCACTCAGGAGCTGACCAATCAAACCATTATGACAGGAAGTAACCAAACGCACGGAACTACTTACTTTTACATTTACACTATATAAATGTACACTTTCATGAAAATGGGTATGAAGCTCTCCTGTCGTAAGACTGACATGGAGGATCTGTGATTATCATATATATACATTTTTGCAATCAATAACATACTACCATCTCTCGAGCAAGAGAAAAGAGAAAACTAAATACATAACTCACCCTTTTCTGAACCAACTAAGACCTTCATAGTCCCAGTATACAACAAGATGGACGCAAAAGCAGACAAAGAGCTGTTCTGAAATAGTAGGAAAAACTTGTTCAATAAACAGATGACTTAATATATTGCTTCCTTTGGGCAAATCAGAATATCCAGTAAAGTAAGGGGGGGAAAGTCAAGCAGAAAAAGGTGAAGATTAAAAAAAAATCAATCATAGCCACTCGGGGGATTGCCACTCTGTCAAGCAGCACATGGTTGGCCAAGTAAGAAATCCAGCTGGTTCTGCATACAAACTGCCACTCACTTTCTTCCAGATGTACTTTTTCTTAGTCACGCTCGTGTGTTTTTCTCTATTTATTTCAAACTGGATTCCATTGGATAAATTGACTCTTTTGTGACCACTACCCTTTCTGTCCTCTTCTGTTTTAATTCATGCGATATGGATTTTCCCCTTCAGCAATTACAGAAGTCACTGATTTACCCCTTCAGACTGTGTTTGTTTTAATCTCTGTGCTTTCCTACCCTCTTAATAGAAATGTCCTTTGGGCATTGTTTGGCTACTCAAGGACCCCTGGAATCACCTCATGGCAGTGTTGTGCTTTAAGTAGCGGCCACGTTGTCAGGTGGGTTTTGTTTACATTCATTCTGAGATTTGCCTTTTTCCTTGAATAGTAATATTTGTTTATTTGTGAAATGCCAAAGAAAAAAAGATTAAAGATACCCCACCCTGACATCATCCATCGATGGTGAAATCCTGTTTTGAAACATTTGGCCATTGAGCATCATCATGTCATGAGTGACAGTTGAATTTGGCTGACAAACCAAGGATAATGGCCCTATCGTGCCCTAAAGCACACCCAGCTATTATTTTACTCTAACAAAACACTATGTTCCTTTTCTTGCAAACTTTAAATTAGGTTTAAAACTAATGAATGAATTAGTGCTGTCAAGCATGTGACCACTGGGCTCTAGAGCAGTGGAGATGTGTTCTCTGCTTTGAAAAATCATGATTCTCCATCTGGCAATCCGATGGATGAGTCTGGGTTTGTTGGTACTTGTTTGACTGCATTGTGGCACATATAAAGTATGGTAGAGGGGGGATTATGGTGTGGGGGTGTTTTTTAGGAGTCAGCCCCTTAGTTCCAGTGAAAGGAACTCTTAATGCTTCAACATACCAAGAGATTTGGGGTAATTTAATTCTACCAACTTTGTGGGAACAGTTTGGGGATGGCCCCTTCCTGTTCCAACATGACTGTGCACCAGTACACAAAGCAAGATCGATAAAGACATGGATGAGCAAGTTTGGTCTGGAAGAATTTGACTGGCCTCAATGTTACAGAATACCTTTGGGAGGATTTAAAGCAGAGACTAAGCCTTCTCATCCCTCATCAGTGTCAGACCTCACAAATGTGCTCCTGGAAGAATAGTAAAAAATTCCCATAAACACCCCCCTAAACCCAGAATAGGTGAAGCTGTTATATGTGCAAAGGGTAGGCCAACTCCATATTAATCCCCATGGATTAAGAATGGGATGTTACACAAGTTCATATGCCCGTTAACCCAGATGAGCAAATACTTTTGGCAATTCAGTGTACCAATCGTAACATTATTTGGAGATAAATTATCTGAATTTCAATTCCCTCGCTTCTTCACTTCAAATTAGTACATGGGGATCTGCCAGGCCCAGGAGACACCGCCAGTCCCCATCGAGGCCTTCCCCAAACCGCACCTCAATTCTTGATTAAGCCATTCGCCTTTATCTACTAAAAAAATGCAGCCCAACCTTCAATGAGGACGTGGGCCCAGCTAGTGAAAAACAGCAACAAAAACATTTCTCTTTACAGCTCAGATTTATAGTTTTGGTGAGTAACTCATCAACACATAATGGCACATAAAAAATCTATGACTATGAATGTTGGCTATGAATGAACACTACAAAAAAAACAAAACAAAAAAAACAAAAAAAATAGTTTTATTACATTTATTACATCACTACTTCCAAACACAGCTGATGCTCGGCTCTGCAGAAAGCATGGCATGGCAGTGTGTGTTTACTCGTCAGCTGTTTACCATCTGTCAGTGATTCAGGAAATGCACACTAGCAGGTGACAGTCATTCATCCAGCATCCACATCAACAAGGTGGAAATCTGTAATTGTGTGTAAGTATTGAGTGTATTTTATCCTTTCACAGTTCATATAAAGAAACTAAAATATAAAGGTTCCATGGAACGTCAGCTTATTTAGTTCTCAAGCTGGCAGGCATGATTTTAGTGCACGTTCACTGACAAGAGAACTATCCCATCACCCCAAGGAGAACGGCCAAGTTTTAAGCATTATCTCATTTTAACACCTGTTTTGCCAGTTTTGTAGTAAATCCATCCATTTTCTTCTGCATATCCTAGTCCGGGTCACAGGGGGGCTGGAGCCTATCCCAGCTCCCATAGGGCAAGATGCAGGGTACGTCCTGGACAGGTCACCAGGCTAAGACATAAAGACAGACAATCATTCTCATTCATGGGCAGTTTTGAGTTACCATATAACCTAACCCCACTAACTGCTTGTCTTTCGACTGTGGGAGGAAGCCGGAGCACCCAGAGAGAACCCAAGCAAACACAGGGAGAACATGCAAACTCCACAAAGAATCCAGGTGGTGGGACTAAACTCAGGACCTACTTGCTGTGACGCAACAGTGCTAATCACAGTGCCATTGTGTTGGTGAACAGTAAGAAAGCTTAAACTGTGGTGGTGTGTACTGCTGCAGTGAACAGGGCAGCACACGGCTATGGGATGTGAAGATGAAGTCCAGGGAGGGAAAGTTGTCTCCAGTAATTCAGTATAATTTCACAGGTAAAATGGTCACTGTAAAGGCAAGTGTTGGTGGGGACCCTCTTCTTCAAAGTGTCTCTTTTAAAAAAAATCAATCCAGCTCTCCTTCCACAGATCAATTTTAGTAATTTTTAATGAGAGGACTGAGCCATCTGCAAAGTCTGGCATCAGGGGAAAACTAATAGCACAGTAAAGGCACAACTAGCTATCTACCAAAGTTAACAAAAAAAAGTTAACACAACCTGTTTAATTGATCAGTCAATCAGGACCTTGGTGAGTGACCACTGCACCACAGTGGTCACTCACCAAGGTCCTGAGTTCAAACCCACCAGGACCTTCTCTATGTTGTCACCGTGCCTGTGTGACATGCATCTAAATTGGCTGTAGTATGAATGCTTTTGTTCTCTCTGTGTTAGCCCTGCCGTCAATTGGCAACCAGTCAAATGATAAGCCCCTTCCTCTTTAACCTTAAATTGGATAAGTGGTAAAAAAAAAAAAAAGAAAAAAAGGATGCATGCAATGTTCCCTCTAATTGCGCACTGCTGGCACAGTCTCTGCGCACAGAAATTCTGCATTGTGCACAAAAAAAAATCTAACCTGAATTGAAATTAACATTAATACTTTAACAATTCTGTTTTGCAGTGTTAGTCAGTGAGTGACTGGCTGCTCCCATATGGGATTAGAACGATGCCACTTTATCCCATAGTCCAGCCAATAATGCGATTCGCATTTGTGTATAAGCAGCTAATCAACGTTGCTGACAGGCTATGACAGCGTCCTTATGGGCCGACACCGGTGTTTTAGTTAAGCAGCGTGGCTGATGTGGAGTGAAGCCACGTTAATTACAACGTGTACAACCATTGGAGATGTGAGCAGGACAGACGGAACAATTGACGGAAAAAGTGTGGACTTTATAGTTTTTTATAGTTTTTAAATTGTGTTGATAGACCACGGAAAACCAGAGTTATGATAAAAAATATATGCAATGTTTGTTATTTTTCCTGAACACTATCGTTGTTTATATTTACTGTGGGAAGAAACGGTAAAAACTGCGTTTTATAAGGAAAACGCTAGAAAGCCTGTGAGCAAAAACACCCCCCCTCCCCCAGCCTTTCCTATTGGTCGAAAAATGTACCATGTCGACCAATCAAATTAGATGGCAACATGGCATTTAGTTGTTTAGGAAGGGGGAAGTTTTAGGAGTGACAGCGGTGTTTTGAGATGTGCGAGATTTGAGAGGTTTAGCGCAAATCTTGTGTAGTTAGTGTGTAGTGTAGTCAATAGTTTTGACAGGAGTGATACATCTCCTGTTGTCAGGCCTGCAGGTATCAGGCTGTTGTTCTCCTTTCTCTCATAGTGGACAGAAATTAAATGTCATACAGGACTCTCTCCCAGACCACAGACTCATACTCACAATACAAGTCAGAGCAAAATAATAATAATAATAATAATAATAATAATAATAATAATAATAATAATAAAGTTGTGTGCACACGTCTAATGTTGCTCACAGTGGTCCAAGGGATCACTCAGGGAGTTTGTGTGTTTGCTCAGACATGTGAAAAATTAGAGGGAACATTGGATACATGGATGGATCAGCAGCATCTGGAGAGAAATCTTTAGGTACGTACCCATGGCTGTTGAATAGCACAGTTTGATGCTAATGATATTCATCCACACGAGAGACTTCTACAAACTTAAAAGTGCACTTTGGGCTTTTAGAGTTGTGGTTCCCTTTTTGCTTGTAATCAAAAGCAGAGATTTTTTGTGACCCCCTCAGTGCACATCTATGATTTGTGAGCAAGTTGTTTGAGGATTGATTTTCCTTTCACACTCTGTTTTACTTGGATACGTTTTAGAGGTCTGCACGGGGACTTGTAGTACCTTAAAAGAAAGGAAAATCTGAAAAAGATACAGTATAGCAGAACTGAACTTCTTCCACTTTTCTAGACTGGTGAGCATATTGTTGCCTCGCCAATTATCTTGCAAACATCTATTTCAACAAGTACTGTTGTGTCAGAAACATACAGGTATGACTGATAATTATGTACTTGCCTTTGATGTATTTGTAGATCACTAACATTTTGATTTAGCATTTTCACAGACGTCTGTTCATATTCATATAAGTGCATACTCTCACACATGGGCCCGGGCATTGTCCTGCACCAGGACCCACTGCATTAAAGTGGGGTCTGTCGTCGATTGATCCAAGGAATTCATCCCAATACCCAATGACAGTCAGGTTGCTGTTGGCTACCCTGTAGAGGTCTGTGCGTCCCTGCATAGATATACCTCCCCATACCATCACAGACCCACCACCAAGCATGACCAGCTTGGTGGTGGCAGCCTAACCTTCTCCACACCTTTTCCAGGCCCTTTCACATCTGTCACACATGCTCACCGTGAACCTTCTTTTATCAGTAAAAGGCACAGGGTGCAAGTGGTGAACCTGCCAGTTCTGGTATCCTATGGCAAATGTCAATCAGGCTCCACCATGACAGGCAGTGAGTAGAGGACCCACTAGACACTTTGGGTCCTTATTGACATAATCATGATGGTTTAAGGACCTTCTACAGCCCTGCCAAGCTCTCCTAGAGCAACTCCAAGAGGCAGGCAATCTCCTCCATGCTCTTGAGACTGTGCTGGGAGACACAGCAAACCTTTTGGCAATGGTGCATATTGAAGTGTCATCCTGGAGGTGTTGGACGGTCTTTGTTACCAGTTGTGACACTGACTCTAGCCAAATGCAGAACCCGTAAAAAAAAACAGTCAGAAAAGAGAAGGAGGGAAAACCATTCCTCTTTGGGGGGTGGTGTCATTGTTGCCCCTCTAGTGCACCTGTTGTTAATTTCATTAACACGAAATCAGCTGAAACTGATTAACAACCCCCTTTGCTACTTAACTGAACAGATCAATATCTCACAAGTTTAACTGACTTGATGCTAACTCTGATTAAAAAGTCTTCCTTTTAAATTTTACCTTTTACACTCTAAATACCCTAAAGTTACCAACTAAAATCTTAATCCTGTCTGGTCTCCTTTATTCAAGAGCTGCTGCACCTTGCCTGTTTCACAGTGATATTTGACTGGAAACTCTACAACAAGAACATAAATGTTTGCTTTCAAATCTACCAATGCCTGATAAAGTTTTTATTTTATAAATATCTGTCTTGCACTCCAAGCTAGTAAATAACTTAATGAAGGCTTTTGCAGGTTTTGAGGATTTCTGTTTTCTAATAGAGCTGGCGTGTAACAAATCTAATGGAGACAGTCATCTTTTTTTGTTGTTTTTTTATAATGTACATGATGTTCCAAGATGACATATTTCGCCTCCATGCTGTTTATGAGTTGAAGATGTGCGCTATATCGCTGTTTTAGTGCTGCCTTTAAGTTCTAAACCCAGGGCTGACAGACGGTAACTTTTTATGCCAAAAGTGTTTCTATTTTTCAACAAGAGCAAAGCTCCACCAAGAAGGAAGATGAAGTGTTTCTGTGAAGCCAACACAAGCCGATAAGCAGGAAACGCTTCATGTGAAAACATAATGGCTGCCATAATTCACCAGCACCTTAACACTTCCCTAAAGACCCAGTATCTGTTTATGTACAGTACGTGCGTGTATGTGTGTCGCATTGATTTATCAATTCTCAGATGGCTTAAGCAGCGTCTGCTTTAAATGGGTCAGTTAATGACCTTCTATGTTAACAAGTCGCAGAGGGACATAAATCTGAGTTATAGGAGAAATGGAACTGGAGATGATTTTTATATTTTATTAAGGTTGCGTTTGGACACACGTCTGCACAGAGCCTCATACGAGGTGCTTCCTCTGCAGTGCAAGAAATATGAGGTTTCGATATGAGCAGCAGTCCCGTCGGCTTCTGTGGAATCAATCGTCTCCCTGCAAACAATATGCCCCCAGGCAACAATAGACAGGCTTAGTTTGACTGTGTGTGTTTGTGTGTGCACTCTGCATGTACATGTCCATGCACATGTGTTTGTCTGCGTGCCTGCACAGATATTTGTGTGCAGTGTATGTGTCAAGGACAGCTGTTCCTTCTGTTCCTTAGTAGGGCCTCGGGCAATTCCCCATCCAGCCTGTCCAAATGCTCCTTTCTTCAGGGGACAGCGTTGGATTGTCATCGTTCTTCGCCCTTAACAAATCCTTCCCAGTGGCAATCATCACAGGCTGATATCTCTGCTGCTTAAAATTTTTGTTTGTTTAATTTCAGCACTGGTAGCTTTGGAAGTGCTGATTATAATATCACCTCCCCCTGCATCTTTCAGCCTCATCTCTTTGAGTCTTTGTACATCACCTCTATGTTGCTACAAACCCGGGACAAAGTTTGTATTTCAAGTGTTACTAATTATCAAGGCAAAAACTTTTGTAATAAAAACATGAAAATCATAAAGGAGAAGAAACACAAGACACAAAAAATGGGTTGTCAGTGGTGTCATCCGGGGGGCTCTGTTATGATTTTTGTATTTCACTTCATTAAAACCAATAATATTCCCTCATACCCAAGAGGAACATGAGACTGTAACACTTATCTGACTTAACCAAGCAAAAACCTCCAAGGCTAAGAAATGCAGCCAGCACAGAGGTATAAAAAAATGCAGTTCCTCTAATGGCCCCTGGAGACCGGCTCCAAAAAAACGAGTCAGTCCCCTTAGACTATGTTAAAATTTAAAACTTAACCTGCAGAAATAAACAGGAATACAGCTGGTTAAGAAACAGGGATTTTGGTCTCCTTGGCTAATTTCCCCCTTCATGACATCCGTATGGTACAGTACGGTGGTCCTGAGGGGTCAAACGCATGGCAACTTGAGAAAACAACAGAAAGTGCTGCAAAGCCGCATAACAGAAATAGTAGGGGAAAAAGACAACAAAGGAACAGAAAAACATCCAGAAAAAACCCTCACGAAACACAACAGAAGTGTTTTTAGGAGACAAGAGCGTGATAGAACAGCTGTGGAGGTGAGAAGCTACCAGTAAACAGCTAATAGCGAACATTTATCTGTAGAATTGTATGAATCATGCAATTAAAACACACACCACATGCATCTTTTTCTGCCTGACGACATAGATGAATCTTCTGCTTCTTTTAAGCGTGTCTCAATGCGACCCTTTTCCACTTTTTCCACTTTTGCAGCTTTTATGTCCGATCGTGGCTCAAGAGTTGGGAGTTCGCCTTGTAATCGGAAGGTTGCCGGTTCGAGCCCCGGCTTGGACAGTCTCGGTCGTTGTGTCCTTGGGCAAGACACTTCACCCGTTGCCTACTGGTGGTGGTCAGAGGGCCCGGTGGCGCCAGTGTCCGGCAGCCTCGCCTCTGTCAGTGCGCCCCAGGGTGGCTGTGGCTCCAATGTGGCTTGCCATCACCAGTGTGTGAATGTGTGTGTGACTGGGTGGATGACAGGTTGTGTAAAGCGCTTTGGGGTCCTTAGGGACTTGAAAAGCGCTATACAAATACAGGCCATTTACCATTTTTTGCCTCCCCATAAAAACTTCCTTTGTGTTTTATTCGATTTCCTTTGTGTATTTTCTTTATTTCTATTGTGTTTTGTGTATTTTGCTGTTTTTTTTTCTCAGGTTGTGGTGTATTTGACATTTCCCAGGGCCACTGTAGAATAAGGACACCGTTTTATACCAATTTAAACTGCATAAGGGACTCAAGCCTCAGGGCTTTAGAACAGTTGTGTACGACCCAGTCAGTGAAGTCATGGTGGCGACATCACTCTTCTGTGATGGGGCGATCGTGGCTCAAGAGTTGGGCGTTCGCCTTGTAATCAGAAGGTTGCCGGTTCGAGCCCCGGCTTGGACAGTATCGGTCGTTGTGTCTTTGGGTGAGACACTTCACCCGTGGTGGTCAGAGGGCCCGGTGGCGCCAGTGTCTGGCAGCCTCGCCTCTGTCAGTGCGCCCCAGGGTGGCTGTGGCTACAATGTAGCTTGCCATCACCTGTGTGTGAATGGGTGGATGACTGGATATGTAAAGCGCTTTGGGGTCCTTAGGGACTAGTAAAGCGCTATATAAATACAGGCCATTTACCATTTCTGTAGGTAGTCTGTGGCGTGAAAGAATAAGCATGTCTGGCTAACAAGGCTGAAGCTTATTAGGAGTCAAATAACCTCACATTCACAGTCAGCATTAACTATTTAAATGAACTAATTTCATCTCCAATGATATGACCTCCCTTTATGAACTTCAGCACACAGTCCAGTATGAAGTTTGAACTTGAGGTTAAAATAATTTTTTTTGTTTCCATGATCGAAATATGCAGAGACGGGCCCATTTCTCGGCTTCTTAAAAGGTGTAAACTTACTTACAGTCAGTTGAGTTTATGCATGTTCGCTCATGGTTTTATTTTTCAAATTCTTTCCCAGTAGGTCTGGTTTTCCTTACATGGTGCCCCAGTGAATAATTTTCATCTGTTAAACTCCTGGCTAAGCATTTTTGCTGCATTTTGCAAACTTCTTTAAGCTTACAGTGGCTTTTCAGCTGTATGCCCCACCCCCCACCCTCGAGGTTTACCTTTGGCCACCCTCGTCCACCACATACATACACACACACACACACACACACACACACACACACACACACACACACCACAAAATCTCATAAAGGAGAACTGGAAAAGAGTAAAAACCCACATTTTCTCTGTGACGTTTAAATACTAGAAATTAAATACACACACACAGTATGATGTGTGGAGGGGAGTTAAACCGAAACACAAAATATTCAGTCAAAGCAGGAACCACCACAGCTGAATGTGACTGATTCTTCTAACTGCTAACGTATGCAGCTCCAGTATCCTTTATTCTCTTTCCAGAAACTCAGTCAATATTTATTTTTTAACAAAACATTCCCTGATATCATTTGTTGCGCATTTAAACCAACCAGTTGTTACACCGTCTGGTCTTTCTGTGCCATACAGCTCTCTCAGTTGCCAACTTAAAATTAGGCGCTCCAGAATACACTTAAGTCCAGTTACTATTTGATTTGCTCTGGTGGTCTTAGGCCTCAGTAATACACTTCTAGAGTCCAATTAGCAGCCAGTCCAGTTGTACCAAAAGCCTCATTATTATTGTTCTGGTTGCAGATGCCCACAGTTTACGTGGAAGAAGTCAACTTGTCTGCAAAAACATTAACTACAAGAAAAAGTGCAACGTAAGCTTTTGGTTTTTACACCAGAATAAAAGTTGTGCCTTACCACTGAAACCGACACATTTCAAAAGGCAAAGATTGTTGTTTGAAGGTGAACGGCTTTAGCAATCAATTTCACAGTGACTGCCAGCGACCACTTGCAACGAGTAGGGAAATGTTCTCTTTTCTGTATTGACCAGTGTTTGTGACAGGGCCCTTAGGGTTCAATACACTACCCATGCAATACTACTTCAGATATTCTCTCTTGTCTCCTATCAACTCACAATCTATAAAGGGAAGAATATCTACACACAAGCAGCATCTCAGTTTCATACTCTCTATTAATTCAATCAGACATATATTTGTACTGCGACTGTACGAAGGTCAAGTATTTGCAACATCTGCACAGAAAATGCGACGTGTACTTTCTCAAGAGTTTGAGCACTTTCTGTTCGGTCCTTTCTACAAGATTCTCAGAATAAAGACACAGCTACAAAGACTGCTTCTCTTAGTGAATGCCTGTTAAAAACTTTCAGTCCACAAGGCTTCAAAATGAAGCGAAGGGGGTCAAAAACCTGGAGGCCCTCAAATGGCCACTTTAAAGTTCTTCCAAAAGTGTGTCCACCCTCGTAAACCGCCATACTAAAACATTTACGACTTTTAAGTATCTGTTAATATTTTTAGTGTATTCTTCCCTTGTGGTATAAATATTTTCTGATAATTTCCCAATTTAAACCCTTGACAGTGGCTGTATTATATTTAATACATGAGCTTTTGTGAGTTTTTTGAGAACTTTCCATCATTAGTTTGACTTCTTTACGTCCAGAAAACTTAAATAAATTCCAAAATACATTCTAATGCATCGGAGAATTGTAGAAATTTAGCAAATATGATGCTAATTAAAGTTCATACATAGGGTTAGGGTTTTTTTTCCAAGGTTCAGGCTCTCAGGGATTAAACAATTGTATTTTATTTCATCTAAAATGCCCCCAATGTACTCACTATGCAATAAAAAGATATTTGTAAAAAATATATCTTAATATTATCCACAGCAATGAAAAATTAAATAAATAAGTACGGAAAAAATCCCCTGCATGCTAAGATTCCATACTGAGGTAACCTGAGGAGTGATTACATATGACCCCTGCTGACTGGAACCACCTTTAATACGCCGCAGGGTTTTTTTCTGTGCCCTTTGAAGTGACCTCAGAAGGACTCAAGAGTTCAGGCTTCAGAACGTTCCCTTAGAAACTTGTAATTCACACTGAAGAAAGCACATTTCAGTGAAGCAGAGTGATGTGGACAATGGGCCCACAGTAACAATAAAGAGAAAATAAACACAATCTATGAGCTCAGATCAGGCAAAAAGCCATAAAAACCACCTTTGAAACCAAGGCTCGAGTCCTGCTCTATTAGCCTGCGCGATCTTTAAAGTATACTTCATAGCCTTCAGCCACACAAGAAAAGCTCCTTTTCAAAATGACACTGTTTTCTTTACAGCAGAGTTCAGTTATGTTAACAGAAATGTTCTGCAGTTCCACAGTCACAGCATTTCTGCAAACCAGGCGTTTATGCCTATTTATCAGACCGCACACGCTGCTTTGTGGCTTGGGTGGAACATTCAAGAACGTGTCTTATCATCAGATTCTATTGTTAACTTCTGTTTCTTTGTTAATTACAATGTAAGAGGCTTATTGTTTGGTTTTTACATGTAAGAAGGAAAAACGTGAGTGTCTATGTGTGTGTTTGTGTGTGTCTGCCTGGTTGCATGCTTGCACATTCTGAAATACAAATCTATAGACAGTAATCAATTCATTTTATTCTGCGTGTTTCTTTGACGTATTGTTTCTATATCTTGGAGAAATGCGTTGTTTGGCAATTAGACTTCAGGGTAGTTATCGATTATCAGCTTCTCCTGATTTGTACTGCATACTGTGTATAGCCTATATAAACATCCTTTACTACAAACTCACACACACATACACAGTTATTGTAAGGAGTCTTTGAAACAGAAGTTCTGAGATAACAGCACCGCTGGTGAAATGATGCCGAAAAGTGACAGAGTTACAACAGTTAGTGCACACAGACACATTAGGAGAGATCGTTCTGTAGCATTCATAAAAAATCTTAATAGCAAACAAACCTAAATGTACAGCAATGTATGTTGGAACCATTACTGCTGAGATGTTTGCGGTTCAGAGTTATCGCTGTTGTTCCACAAGGGCAAATCTGCTCTCTAGTAAGGGTTTGCGTACAAGAATACAAAGGAACAACAACAATAGTGTCAACAATAAATCACAAAACTAATACAGAAAAAAGGAAACTTGTACCAAGTGAGCAAAGCTCTGAAGTGCAAAAGTAGTCCAAGTACCCAGACAGAGTGCAGTTTTCCATTAAACATACCAATATCACTTGGAATAAAAGAGACTGAAATGGTACCAGTGCCACTCGTGATGCAGAGCCACTAATGCTTTATATCTTTTTGAGGCATTTTGTCCATGTGAGAATCTAACATTACACAGTATTACAAAGGCGAGGTTTCATGAGAAGGAACTAATGGAGAGAATCTGTGGGCTGAATCGGCAGATCATTTGATTTATTCAGGCCTTGCACAGCAACTGATAACCAAATCTGTCTGTAGTAACGTTGCTGTGCCATTGAAACAAAGAATGGTACATCCTGTCAGGCCTCCTGATGACCTGTCTGTTAGGCTTGATCTGACTCTTCCCATTTTAACATTTTGTTCTTATTAAGAAAAGCAAAGACGTGACAGGAAATACAGCATATGGACAAAAGAACTAGTGTAGGTACCAAGTACCTACACATTACACCAACTTCTCAGCCATGGAAACCAATACCATGAAGCTCCCAGTGCACAGTTTTTGTGCTGATGTTAATGTCGGAGAAAATTTGGAGCGCTGCAGTTATTGAGTCAGCAGTGCGTTGGTACATTTTTTGCACTACGTGTCTCAGCACTCATCAATCTCATCTGCAACTTTGCATGGTCTGCCATATTGTGACGAAGTCATTGTGGTTCATAAACTCTTCCACTTTGCAATAATCCCACTTACAGTTGTTTGTGGAATACTAGGAAGAAAGAAATTTCACAAACAGATTTTTTTCCAACAATGAAAACACTGAATACGCTGGACACAGGACAAGAGACTATCAAAATAAAACAGGAAACATGAGACACACCCTAAGACACGGCCTGATTGAACACAGGGAACAGAGGGAGCAAGAGACACGAGTGGGAAACAGATGACTCAATGTGGAGACAGAACTTCACATGCAAGATACACATGACAGACAACGCAGGGAGGCACAAAAGGGAATAGACTCAAAAGGAAAGTCAACAATACCAAATGAAAACATGAGAAACACAAAAACACTGTGTCAGAGGCCCAGTACTGTGACATTAAGCTGCGTTTATCTGCTGTTTCTTAGACTGTATTGTTTCAGATAGTGTATCTGTTGCTTAAAGGTCATCTATCAATCATAATCATACTTTAACTGCATAAGAAGGTGCTTTGGTTACTGTTACCATGTTTGCTTCCTACTGCTTGTGTTTAGAGAGGTGTGCTTCAGTGTGTCTCTCCTACAAACACACATCTCAGAGAACCGAAAGTATTAACTTTATAATATTAATGCAGACATAACCACCAATTACTTTTAAACTCAGTCTTTTAATAGTCTGCACCATCACTACTCATTCCTTAATATTCATTCCTCACAAGTCCTCGGGGGGAGCATTAGTAGCAGCAGATGTCCTGTGATTGTAATATCCAAGAAACTTTCAGAGGGATCAGTGATCCCTGTCTTGCTGCCATGGTGAAGGAATCCCAAGTGGCTCCAATGTACAAAACGGCTCCAACAACAATTTCAGCTCCTTCCAGAAGATCAGTTATTAAGACTCTCTTCACTGTTTGGCTCGCAAAAACACCAAAAAACATGCTGATCAGAAATGAGGCATATGCAGATAATGTAGGGTTTTCTTTTCATTTTCTTAACTTTAAAGGTACATTTTTCTGTAACAGTTTTTTTTCCCTACAGACCAGTACAACAGAGGTAAATGGAATTTATTTTGAGGCTCTCAAATTACTGAAAAACCTGATCAGGAATACCAAAGGCCTGGCTGTAATCCATTTTCAGTGGAACTGCTATGTACTTCAAACATCAATCCACTCACCTGCGTTAGATTGGCAGGAGAATGCATATCTAAACCTCGGCAAATAAAAGAGGAAAAAATCACTAAAGTCATAAATCTAAATGACTCAACCTTTTCAACCTAATCACCATGCTGGTTTCTAAGCACAAATCGCTTCATTCCTACGGTCTCTGTCCAGGTTATATCACTCCAGTGGCTATTCATAGAACATGTAGAAGGTTTTTTACTGTAGCCAGCCACACAAACACTTAGGTTTCTGCACTGGGTGACTTTTCTACCAAGTAAAAGGTTTGTGAAAGTTTCATCAGATGTCGAGTTTCTCCTTTAAACCATGTGTTTGATTTACGCTCAATTTGATCATTTTTGACAGAACAATTTAAAGATTATTTCCAAAGTATTTAGGTGTCATGGTCCTGGGTCGTTGACCCAGCGTTTTGTGTTTTGTGATTATTTCCCTCTGTTCTAGTTATTCTGTGTCCTCCCCCCTTGTGTCCGGTTCGGGTTCTAGATTTCCTGTTTTGTTCTGAAAGTCTGTGTCTGTTGTCATTGTGTTCAGCTTGTGTCCTCCAGTCATCATGTGTATTCAGATCAGCTGTTCTTCCCTCCTGTGTGCGATTACCCGATTACCGTGTGTGTGTGTATATATAGTGGGTGTCGGTCTGTGTTCGTTGTCGGCTCGTCTGTGTTTCTTGGTATCCTGGTCCTTGGTCTGCGTCTCTCTGCTCCGCTCTCCGTTTTGTAAGATTTCAGGTTTGCTCTTTAGTTTCTCCCAGTTTAGGTTTGTCATTACTCATGCTTCATTGCCTGTTTTTGCCACTGCCACCGTGTAAATAAACTTCACTCGTATCATCAGTTTGCTGCATTTTGGGTCCTCCTTTTCCTCCACACCACACGGCTCACTCCGCCAGCCGTGACAGTACGAGCCGACCAAACATGGACCCAGCGGCATCCGCACCTCCCGAGGAGCTTCGGGAGGAACTAATTGACTCTGTTTCCAGGTTGGTTAACCTATGGCTCGAGCATGAGGGGGAAGAGTGTCTCCACGCTGTAGAAGCCAGGCTACAGCAGCTCATCTCTGCTCACTCCTGGCTGCTGGACTCTCTTCACCCGCTCGCACAGGACTTCATACTCAACGAACTGCACCTTCACCCACCAGCCGCTACCGCTTCCCAACTCAGCCCGGCAGCGAAGATTTTGCCCGGCCCGCCGGAGGTTTTGCCCGGGAGGAAGCGACGATCGCGCCGTCGGCGCATCACCCCACAGCCGAAGACTAGGACTTTGGAACTGCCAGCTGTGGTGAGTGAAAAGGACCCTTTTTCTGTTTTGGACTGTGTGTCTGTTTATTCCGGGGCTGTGTTTTTTGAGTCGGCTGCCCTGCCGGTAGCTCAGTTAGCCGCCCAGCAGCCACTAGCTCAGTTAGCCACTCAACCGTCACCCCCATTACAGTCACAGCCAGACCTATTAGACACCTTGTTACAATCCGTGGCTCAGTCAATAGCTCAGTTGGCAAGAGACTCATCAGCGTTATTACCAGCTCAGCCACCTATTCAGCCACCATCTTCACCAGCTCCGCCTGTACTACAAGTCCAGTCCATCCAACCGGAAAAGCACTGTTTTTCACCTGTTCATGTCAAGCAGAGAGACACACCACATAACGCAGTAGTCAGTCCGCAACAGCTGGCCAGCCCAGAGACTGTGACGCACTCCAGGGCCTCCCCAGAGGCTGGGTTCCCAGCCCCCGGCCGACTCTGGACCCCTGGAGATTAAGAAGCCAGCTGAGGACTGTATCCGGCTGTCGCTGCCCGAGCTGGGTCAATGCTCTGTGCAGCTGCAGTCTGCCTTGTGTTTGCCAGAGGCCCGTGTGCCTGCTGGTTCTGACCCGTGCCTGCCAGAGGCCCGTGTGCCTGCTGGTTCTGACCTGTGCCTGCCAGAGGCCCGTGCGCCTGCTGGTTCTGACCTGTGCCTGCCAGAGGCCCGTGTGCCTGCTGGTTCTGACCTGTGCCTGCCAGAGGCCCGTGCGCCTGCTGGTTCTGACCTGTGCCTGCCAGAGGCCCGTGCGCCTACTGGTTCTGACCTGTGTGTTCCAGGGGCCCCGGTGCCCACTGGTCCAGAGACTGTTTTCGCTGGGGGGCCCGAGGAGCCCGTCCAGCCTCCTGCCTCGTCAGCTGGGGGGCCCGAGGAGCCCGCCCAGCTTCCTGTCTCGCCAGCTGGATGGCCCGAGGAGCCCGTCCAGCCTCAAGACTCATCGGCTGGAGGTTCAGGAGAACCTAGCCAGCCTCCTGTCTCGTCAGCTGGGGGGCCCGAGGAGCCCGTCCAGCCTCAAGACTCGTCAGCTGGAGGTTCAGGAGAACCTAGCCAGCCTCCTGCCTCGTCAGCTGGAGGGCCCGAGGAGCCCGTCCAGCTGCCAACTGCAGCCTCATCATCCTCGCCAGCTGCAGCTTCATCCACGCCGCGGGCAGCAGCAGCTTCTTCCACGCCTGCAGCGCTACAGTCTCCGGCTTCCACGCCGTCGCCTGCTGCAGCCTCATCATCCTCGCCAGCTGCAGCCTCCGAGCCTTCATCCTCGCCCGGTCCAGCCTTCGTGTCTTCAGCATCGCCTGGTCCGGCTCCAGCCTTTGTGTCTTCAGCATCGCCTGGCCCGGCTCCAGCATCCTCGTCAGCATCGCCTGGTCCGGCTCCAGCCTTCGTGTCTTCAGCATCGCCTGGCCCGGCTCCAGCATCCTCGTCAGCATCGCCTGGTCCGGCTTCTGCTTCAGCTTCGCCTGGTCCGGCCTCTGCTTCAGCATCCTCATCAGCTGCCTCGTCTGGTCCAGCCTCTGCTTCGGTCTCGTCTGGTGCTGCGACGGCCACGCCACCTTCGGGTCCCAAACTGCCGCCTCGACATCGGCGGTCATCTGCCAGGCCGCTGGTGGAGCGTCATCGTCAACATGGACGACCTCCTAGACGCCGCCGCTGCCTTCCGCGCGGTCGGCCTCCAGACTTCTGTTATCGCCGCCGTTGCCGTCCGCACGGTCGGCCTCCAGACTTCTGTCATCGCCGCCGTTGCTGTCCGCACGGTCGGCCGCCTGAACGGTTTCCCTGTTGCCGCCGCTGCCGTGTGCACGGGCGGCCCCCTGAACTGCCTCCACTCCGCCACCGCTGCCTTCCGCTCGGTCGGCTTATGGATCTACGTCGCCGACGTGGCCGGCCTCAGAAGATGAACTGTCCTGGACTTCTGAGTTGTTAGCCTCCGGGCCGGCCTCCTGAACTGTGTTTTGTTCTCGTGCTCCAGCATGTGTGTTTTTGTTTTGGACAATTCTCTCGGTTCGCTGGAGCTTGTGTTGGTCCCTCCGTCCTGGGCCCCCGCCGCCCGCCCTGGGTTGGTCGTCTGTTTTTGTTTTGGGCTGTCTGGAGCCAGCCCTTGGAGGGGGGGTACTGTCATGGTCCTGGGTCGTTGACCCAGCGTTTTGTGTTTTGTGATTATTTCCCTCTGTTCTAGTTATTCTGTGTCCTCCCCCCTTGTGTCCGGTTCGGGTTCTAGATTTCCTGTTTTGTTCTGAAAGTCTGTGTCTGTTGTCATTGTGTTCAGCTTGTGTCCTCCAGTCATCATGTGTATTCAGATCAGCTGTTCTTCCCTCCTGTGTGCGATTACCCGATTACCGTGTGTGTGTGTATATATAGTGGGTGTCGGTCTGTGTTCGTTGTCGGCTCGTCTGTGTTTCTTGGTATCCTGGTCCTTGGTCTGCGTCTCTCTGCTCCGCTCTCCGTTTTGTAAGATTTCAGGTTTGCTCTTTAGTTTCTCCCAGTTTAGGTTTGTCATTACTCATGCTTCATTGCCTGTTTTTGCCACTGCCACCGTGTAAATAAACTTCACTCGTATCATCAGTTTGCTGCATTTTGGGTCCTCCTTTTCCTCCACACCACACGGCTCACTCCGCCAGCCGTGACATTAGGACTAGAATGGAGGGTTTGCCTTTGATCTTTATATTTTGAGGCCCTTAAGACTTCAGCCCAATCACCTCTAAACAGATAACCACTTTTGCCTTTACATCGATCATCTGTGTATACACTCGACTCTCAGGATGTCATGTTTAGTCTGAAACTGAAAAAGATCGGTTACCGTCATGTGATACAGACAAAGGTCTGGAGACCACAAATGTTCAATCAGTTAGCAGTTAGCTAGTCCTACACACATATATCTCAGACAAGAAGTTTTTATCAATGTCCCTTTATTTGGAAAAGAAAGCTCTCTCATAACTCATTAAAGATGTCTTCTCTCCCACGCAGTCACCCATTTACATTTTCATCCTCTCCTCCAAATGAGACATTATGGAGGATTCCCAATGGTGAAGATTGTTTTTCCTGCAGACAAAACCACAACCAGCCATGTTTTGAATTTTTTTATGCAATGTGGTGATAATCCAAACAGACACAAAGTAGGGGATTACCTCAACTGTATTCCTAATACCAAATTCAATCTCTTTCCACACACTTTCAGCTTTTTCACAAATATATGAAGAAAAGGGTCCCCCATCTCTTTTCCACTTCTCCAGCATATGTCATTAATTTTCATCTTGCCAGTTTACAGAGTCCCGAAACTACTATTGATTACTGTGCAAAGTATTAGCTGTCACTGCACTTCATGTCAGTAAGTATGAAAATATGTTTGTTTGTTTTTTGTTTCAAACAGTCCTGCCCTGAACAGTTTCATTTTCCTCATTTCCATCCTGTCAACTGTGGTGAGTTAGTCCCCAGAGGTGTGGACTCGAGTCACATGACTTGGACTCGAGTCAGACTCGAGTCATTAATTTTATGACTTTAGACTTGACTTGAAAAAATGTTGTAAGACTTGTGACTTGACTTGGACTTTTACACCAATGACTTGGGACTTGAATTGGACTTGAACCGGTTTACTTGAAAAGACTTGATATTTTACCCCAAATATAAAATTTAACATGCATATTATATAGAGATTGAAAATGTGACGTCATTCACGGGTAGAACCGCAAAGGATTCTGGGAACTCGTGGCAAGCGGCACTAGCGCACGCAGGCTTTCAATTGAAATCAGTCACACAGCGATAAAAAGAAACACAAAAATGTCAAGAAGCCGTTGTATTATTAACTGCAATAGCCGGTCGCATGACAGCCACGGGAAGCCGACGGGTAAAGAGATCGGTTGTTATCGGATTACGTCGTTGAAGAGAAATTGTTCGAGCCATGTTTCCGAAGTGACAAAGACGCGACGGATGGTCTGGATTGCAGCCATTCAAAGAGCAAATATAACGTCCCAGAACCCTCCAGCTCACAGGTTAGTCTGCTCCAAGCATTTACACGAAGGTCAGTGTTTTTTAGTAGTTAATACGTCATTTTTCTTAACATAATTGGTGATATAGGTTACAAGCAAGTCTGGCACTGAACAGAAATTGTCACGCTATGCTCCTTTGTTTATTGTGCATAAATAGTGAATTGTCCTGACACAATATTGCGTTTCGCTTCTGTTATTATGGTACATTGACAAAAACATATACTTTTATTCACAGGATAAAACAGGTTTTTTGTATCACTAATTGCCCAGTGCGATTACAGCATACAATATTGTTGTCACTGCTACATTTCTGTGATGGGTACCAGAAATTATTTCCACTGCTAATTAATTACCGTTGAGCTCAAAGGTCCTATTAATAAACGGTTAAGGAATGTGTATTTATGACGACGATTTGTGAGACTGGTAAACTTATGGTCTTTACTTTCTACACGGTGCATTTCAAGGTCCTGCACCCATCCGTCGGTAAACTGTACCTGGGCTTGTTGCAGTGACCGGAAGTTACTAAACTTCATGAGTGTATGCACTCACTCCAAGAACCGTATGATTATAAATATGCATATAAATATGCTACGATGAGATAGCTGACTTCATCTAACTAGCAAATGTTTTCAAGGCTACGTTGGTGATTCAGTTTTTTTTAATATGTATGATATTTTTGTCATGCGATTTTAAAGCCGGTCCTACAACCGCATCCAAGAATAACATGCAGCTTATCTCAGAACTGTCGGTGAAAATTATTCTTGGAGCTAGGTTTAATTGAGCTGCATTTTAAAGAGGTGCAATTTCACAATTTGTGTATATTTTCTAAGTTCACTATTTTGTCATGTGTTGAGAAAAACACAGATTAAAAAATTACATGGTCTAATATTTACATTTAGCATAACTGCAACATTATTTTTTCGTTTTTTTTTTTTTTTAAAGACTCGAAAGGACTTGAAATTCAAAGTTTCAGACTTGTGACTTGACTCGGACTTTTACACCAGTGACTTGAGACTCGACTCTGACTTGCCTGACATTACTTGAGACTTGACTTGAGACTTGAGGATAAAGACTTGAGACTTACTTGAGACTTGACTTGAGACTTGAGGATAAAGACTTGAGACTTACTTGAGACTTGCAAAACAATGACTTGGTCCCACCTCTGTTAGTCCCTCATATATTTTAATCAAGTTTTTATGACCCACCTCTGTGTAATATCTTCTGAAACAGAGCGTGAATTCCAGTGACACAAGGAAAGGTACATTTATTTAACAAAGTCAAAAACAGGTGTGAAATAGGCTGTGTCTATTAAACCTGTACTCACTTATAGAGAGAAATGAATATAAAATTCTGATTGCCTGACAGGAAAAAAAATACATTTTAAAGTGTGAAATTGACACAAAATGTGATCTATATCTTTGTGTATATGATAACATATTGTCCCTTTCTTATGGCACTCAACACCACTATGAAAGTCATTTATTACAGCTGGAAATCAATTAAACCACAGCACTGCCAATATACAAAGGTTGTACTGAGAGTAGGAGAAAACTGTCCTCAGTCACACCGTGGAAAACAGTGGTTGGAGACCACGGCATCACCAAAACTCTTGTGACCATGTGCCATCTGTTTCCTGTTGCTTTTTGAATAGTTGTGACTTTGGTGGGTCTGATATCAGTTCATAATTCAGTGGGGTCAAGTTGGCAATTTAATGCAATCTGTGATAAAATTGCAAATAACAATAAATAACATAGAATCACATCACAGTCCAGCCAGAACCTCAGAAATTTGAAAGACAAATTCAGAAATTCCTCCACAAGCAGTCATTTAATTGCTGCATGATGGCAGTTCAACTGCAGAATGACGCAGGTGCTCAACCACATTGTTTTTATACAGGAATAAAACTGGAGTCAGTTAGCAACCAACTGAATCATATCCTCTGCTGCAAACAGATGTGTCAGTGCAGACTGACTCAGACTGATAGCAACGTGTTGGAAGTCTGTCTGCATTTCTAAGTGAGACTGCAATTATTTGAAAAGCTTCAGTTTGCCTCAGAGTGATTGCAGCCGGTCCAGGTTTCCTCCCACTCGGTGAACTGTGCTGTCAAAGACAGTGGAACAGATGACCACAATAACAATGAATGTGTTGCTAAATAACTTAACGCTGCCTAAATGTGGGAGAGAGACACATGAATAATGTAACTTAGCTAACACAGTAGCCTAGGAAACCAGCAGTCACCTCAAAGACCAAACACCAAAGCTAATTTGGGCATTGTTACTGAAATAAACTTGGTCACTGCCTCCAGAGTAAGATTTTTAATCTGTCATTTTATCGAACTGTTGTTGGTATTGGTGATATCTGTCACGGCCAGGCGGATCAGCTGCACGCTGATCAGCCCTCTCTGTTTCTCTTCCTCTTCTCTCTCGCCGGGGCGGAACTCACTGTGGGTTCATGCCCTTGGCCCACGCCCTCGGGAGATGAGACCCAGGTGTCTCATTAAGGGGAGCAGCATTTAAGCCAGGAGGTGACTGCTGTTCGTCGCTGGATCGTTGTCTACCACGCAACCTCTTGGATTTTTCCCCGTGTGTTTCCCGTGTGGCAGTGTTGGAGTGTGAACCTGTGATCGTGTGAGTGGATATTCTGAAGAACGTATGCTTTCCCTTGGACTTCCCTGGAGACCCCTTCTTCCCCCACTCAGCTGTATATAACACCCCCCTGCACATTCTTGTATATACACCTGGTGACTTGTAAATAAACTCTTCTTGTAAGCATCAGTACCGGAGTCCTGCGCTTGAGTCCTCCTTCCAACCGTAACAATAACGATCCAGCTATCATGGACTCAGCGGACTCAAACCCCACCCAGCAACCCGTCCTCACCCCGGAGGCAATTCTGGAACGCCACGAACACATGCTTCGGCACATAAATCAACAACTGGCCGCACTCACTCAAGCCCTCGCTCAACGTCTACCGTCGGTAAGCCCACCCTCACCCCCTCCGTCTGTTTCTCCTCAGCTATCGGCTCCCAGTCCCTCTGCAGCCGCTCCGCCTGTTTCCCCCACGCCGGCCCCCACAGAACCACCGGAGCGATCGTTACCAGCGCCGGAGCCTTTCTCGGGTGAGTTCGATAAATGTGGTGGATTTTTGACTCAGATCACACTACAATTCCATCAGTTACGAAGAACATATGAGACAGATGGGGCCAAAATCGCCTTTATGGTTCAACTATTACGCGGGCACGCATTAAACTGGGCGCAAGCTGTTTTGAGAACAGCCCCGGACATTTCTTATGAGGACTTCCTCACCAAATTTAAGAGTGTTTTTGAAAGAGGCACCGGAGCGGAGGCGGCTGCCCACAGACTGTTAAATTTGAAGCAGGGGAGGCGGAGTATGGCGGATTTTTCGGTCGAATTCTGGACCTTGGCCGAAGAGACTGGCTGGGGGCAGTCGGCATTGATAAGTACTCTCCTGAATAATGTTTGTGATGAGTTAAAGAGAGAACTGATGATGAGAGATGTTCCTAAGACCTTGTCTGATGTGATTACGCTGTGTGTGAAGTTGGATGAGCACCTACGGGCGCGTCGGGGAATCGGAAACTACATTTCCCAGAGGCCCCTGGGGCGCATGGAGACGTCAGGTGGGGGCGCGCCTAGCGGCAGTCACTCGTTGGACAGCACGGAAGAAAGTGAACAGCCCATGCAACTGGGCCGCTCCAGTCTGTCGCCCGAGGAGCGGTATCGTCGCTGGAGGGCCGGTGAGTGCTATTATTGTGGCCGCAAGGGCCATATTGCCATGGATTGCCAGGCGCGGCTAAAAGACAGCGCCCGCCGGTAGTGAGGAGTGTACGGGTGGGCGAGGTCTCATGTTCTCAGTCTCCTCCTCGTCTCATGATTGCGGCTAAGCTAACGGTTCGTCTCAGGACTCATTCTCTCGACGCTCTGATTGATTCCGGGGCAGAACAGAATTTTATTGATGCCTCGCTGGCACTGAAGTTAGGTTTTAGCACGGAGCCTCTGTCTCATTCACTCCAAGTCACAGCCCTTAGTGGCCAGCGTCTTCCAGACATTACTCATGTCACAGAACCGATTTCCCTGTCTCTTTCCGGCAATCATGTTGAAACCATACAGTTGTACGTCTTTAAGGCCCCACTCACTCCACTAGTCTTGGGCTATCCCTGGCTATGTCAACATAACCCTGTGATTGATTGGAGGAAAAAGAGTATTTCGGGGTGGGGGGAGGAGTGTCACATGTCCTGTTTAAAAGCCGCCACCCCCGCCATGAACCTACCACCCAATAAAACTATTTCAGAACCGCCTGATCTGTCCTCCATACCATCTGTTTATCACGACCTGGCGCAAGTGTTTTGTAAAGATAAGGCACGCTCTCTTCCCCCTCACCGGCCGTACGATTGTGGGATTGACCTCCTCCCAGGCGCGCCGCTTCCGACCAGTAGGTTGTATAGCCTGTCTCGACCGGAGCGGGAAAGCATGGAAAATTACATCAATGAGTCACTTGCCGCTGGTCTCATTCGCCCCTCGTCCTCACCTGTTGCTGCCGGTTTCTTTTTTGTCACCAAAAAAGATAAAAGTTTACGGCCCTGTATTGACTATCGCGGCCTCAACGCCATCACAGTTAAAAACAAGTATCCCCTCCCTCTGCTGAGTTCCGCGTTCGAGCTTCTTCAGGGTGCCACCATCTTCACAAAGTTGGACCTGCGCAACGCCTACCATCTGGTGAGGATTAGGGAGGGAGACGAGTGGAAGACGGCTTTCAATACTCACCTGGGCCATTTCGAATATCTTGTGATGCCTTTTGGTCTCACCAATGCTCCAGCTGTGTTTCAGGCTCTCGTGAATGACGTGCTCTGAGATTTCATCGACCATTTCGTTTTCATTTACTTGGATGACATCCTCATCTTCTCCCAGTCTGTCGCCGACCACCGACGCCATGTCAGGCAAGTGCTTCAGCGTCTCCTCGAAAATCGTCTCTTTGTTAAAGGGGAGAAGTGTGAGTTTCATGTCTCAACTGTTTCCTTCCTGGGCCACGTCATCGATCGGGGTAACCTCAAGACTGATCCCGCAAAGGTTCAAGCCGTTGTTGACTGGCCGACCCCCTCTAACCGTAAACAGCTTCAAAGCTTTCTGGGGTTCGCGAACTTTTATCGGCGCTTTGTTCGCAACTATAGTAAACTGATCCTGCCTCTGACCCGTCTTACTTCTCCCAAGGTTCCCTTCTGCTGGGATGAGCTGGCTCAATGTGCGTTTGCCCATCTGAAGGACCGCTTTGCCTCGGCGCCCATTCTCGTCCAACCCGATCTCGACCGGCAGTTCGTTGTGGAGGTGGATGCCTCGGACGCTGGAGTGGGGGCGGTGCTTTCCCAGCAGCAAGGAGGTAAGCTGCATCCCTGTGCCTACTTTTCACGCCGTCTCACCTCTGCAGAGAGCAACTATGATGTGGGAGATCGAGAGCTACTAGCCATCAAGCTAGCCCTGGAGGAGTGGCGCCATTGGTTAGAGGGTGCTGCCCAGCCGTTTGTGGTCTGGACCGATCACAAGAACTTGGAGTACATTCGATCGGCAAAACGCCTCAACGCCAGGCAAGCCAGGTGGGCCCTGTTTTTCACTAGATTCCAGTTTACGATCACTTACAGACCCGGTTCCCGTAATGTCAAGCCAGACGCCCTCTCACGCCAATTCGCCGCCTCCGAAGACGCAACTCGGGACTCTCCCATTCTACCGCCCACCTGTGTAGTCGGGGCCCTGACCTGGGAGATCGAGTCGGCTATTCGAGAGGCTCAGCGGACAGAACCGGACCCCGGAACGGGCCCTCCAGGGTTGCTCTTCGTCCCCTCCTCAGTAAGGTCACGAGTGTTACATTGGGCTCATACTGCCAGATTCACCTGCCACCCGGGGGTCCACCGCACTATTACCTTCCTCCAACGTTTCGCCTGGTGGCCTTCCCTTGCCAAAGACGTCCGCGAGTACATTTCCGCATGCTCGACCTGCGCTCAAAACAAGAGCGTCCCTCAACCACCCTCTGGCCTCCTTTACCCTCTGCCGACTCCGAGCCGCCCTTGGTCGCACATCGCTGTTGACTTCATCACTGGTCTGCCCGTCTCGTCAGGTAACTCTGTGATTCTCACCATTGTGGACCGCTTCTCCAAAGCTGCTCATTTTGTCGCCCTCCCTAAGCTCCCCACTGCTCTAGAGACCGCCCGGCTGCTAGCTGACCACGTGTTTCGCCTCCATGGCATCCCCACGGACATTGTGTCAGACAGAGGACCGCAGTTCACGTCGCGTGTATGGAAGGAGTTCTGCAGTGCCCTCGGAGCTCAGGTCAGTCTCTCCTCTGGTTTCCACCCGCAGACGAATGGCCAAACGGAGCGTGCCAACCAGGAGCTCGAAGCAGCTCTCCGGTGCCTGGTCTCCACTAACCAGTCAACTTGGAGCGAGCAACTGTCATGGATTGAGTATGCTCATAACAGCCTTACCTCCTCTGCCACCGGTGTGTCCCCTTTCGAGGCGTCCTTGGGCTATCAACCGCCACTCTTCCCAGCCATCGAGGGTGAGCACTTTGTTCCCTCTGTCCAACAGCATCTTCGGAGGTGTCGGCGCGCCTGGAGAGCGACTCGGGCCTCCCTTCTCCGCACAGTGGAACGCAATAAGCGCCTGGCGGATCGCCACCGGACCCCTGCTCCCACCTACACACCTGGACAAAAGGTTTGGCTGTCTACCAGATTCATCCCACTCAGGTCTGAGTCCAAGAAACTGTCTTCCACTTTCATCGGTCCCTTTGAGGTCGACTCTGTGATTAACCCTGTCTCTGTCCGCCTTCGCCTGCCCCGGAATATGAGGATCCATAACTCCTTCCACGTGTCGCAAGTGAAGCCGTGTCTCTCTAGTCCTCTGTGCCCTCCTTCCGGACCCCCTCCGCCCGCCCGGGTCATTGATGGCCACCCGGCTTTCACCGTTTCGCGGATCATGGATGTCCGGCGCCGGGGGCGCGGTCTGCAGTATCTCGTGGATTGGGAGGGCTACGGGATGGAGGAGCGTTCTTGGATCCCGCGGGCGGCCCTCTTGGATCGGGGTATGGTGCAGGCGTTCCATGCGGCTCACCCTGACAAGCCTGGGGGTCGCCGGGAGGCTCCCGTCAGGGGGGGGGTACTGTCACGGCCAGGCGGATCAGCTGCACGCTGATCAGCCCTCTCTGTTTCTCTTCCTCTTCTCTCTCGCCGGGGCGGAACTCACTGTGGGTTCATGCCCTTGGCCCACGCCCTCGGGAGATGAGACCCAGGTGTCTCATTAAGGGGAGCAGCATTTAAGCCAGGAGGTGACTGCTGTTCGTCGCTGGATCGTTGTCTACCACGCAACCTCTTGGATTTTTCCCCGTGTGTTTCCCGTGTGGCAGTGTTGGAGTGTGAACCTGTGATCGTGTGAGTGGATATTCTGAAGAACGTATGCTTTCCCTTGGACTTCCCTGGAGACCCCTTCTTCCCCCACTCAGCTGTATATAACACCCCCCTGCACATTCTTGTATATACACCTGGTGACTTGTAAATAAACTCTTCTTGTAAGCATCAGTACCGGAGTCCTGCGCTTGAGTCCTCCTTCCAACCGTAACAATATCAGATTATTTGTAACAAAAATGTGATGAATGCTGGTTGGAGGGGTCCACTGTGGATTTTTGCTTAGAATCAGGTTGTAGGATCACCACTGGCCTAACTCTAACCAGGTAGTTTTCATGTTAAAGCTAACCAGACAGTGTCTTGATGTCTGCTCAATCATCCAGGTAAGTAAATCCCAAAAGGTTGATTCTGGTCATCTCACTGTTGATCAATGGTCATGACAATTTGCATATTAATGATCAAGGAACTGACCTCCCGGCCCATTATTCATTGTTCACTCAGTGGTCCTACTTTTAGTCATTGTGCAAATGTACTGTTGATAAAGTTGAGGAAACCTGCAGTCAGCTGAGACTGAAGATGAGTTGGATGAGTGACGAAACATTTCTCCCACTGAAAACGCTACGTCCAGATGAACAGAATCAACTTTGGGGCATTAACCAGACAGTACAAACGTACATATAAAAGCGATACAAGAGGAAGAAAAAAAAGAGCACGTAGTGACTTACGGACCAAAACTTCCTGCTTCCTAATGTGGGCTTTGGCTCTTTCCAAAGGATAGAACTGTAACAGTATTAATTTCATTGACTAATATTTTTGGGTCAATTTTTGCATTTGATGCCATGAAAAGGAAGCTTTTCCATCCATTCATTTTCAGCTGCTTATCCAGGTCTGGATCATGAGGGCAGCAGTCTGAGCAGAGATTCACAGACCTCCCTCTCCTCAGCTATCTCTTTCATCTATTCTGGGGGGACGTAGAGGCCAAGCCAGCCAAAGAGACATAACCTCTCCAGTGTGTCCTGGGTTTGCCCAGGGGTCTTCTCCCAGTGGGATATGAAACACCGCATGACACTTAAAACTGCATTTAATCATACATTCTTACAGTTCTTTTTTAAGTAAACTTTTAGCATTTGAGATGAAGGAGGGCAAATACATTTTGTCTCTGTAAAATTGTAAAACACAGCCCTACACTTGGTGACGGAGGTGTTTATTACATATAGATAACTAAGACATGTAACATGACAAAGCAAGCACTGTGCACCACTGCTGCCTATTAGGCTCATAATGTCCTATCCTTACATGCTTGATTGGTAGATAAAGGACATAACACTGGCAGTCCATCTTAGGATGGGCTACAGAATCATCAAATATCAAACGAACCGCAAGAGCTACAGGGATGAATTACATACTGCGTGAGGTTAACGAGAAAATGTTCGCGTTTCAGGAAATTGACCCTTTAGGTTCCATTTGCATCATGTCATAATGATCGAACATCAAATGGGTTTCAAGAAACGACGTTATTACCAGCACTCATCATCAGACATATGATAATTTCATTTTCCTGTGTGACACTGAACTACTTTCTTTTTTTTCTAACTTCACGGAGCACAGACTGGTACGCGTTCTCTAAAAAGCAAAGCCTGAGCAGCTCCACGGTTAGTTACTGCAGCCTGGCCTAAAAGACCTCTAACAATTTCATTCCTATTTCATTTTTCTATACTGACTGGAACTTCCTTTGACACGTTGACACTCAAAAGCACCCCATTTGCATATCTATCGAGAAGAAGCTCTCATCTCTCCCTCGCAATTTACAGAAATTCAAGGTTTTATTAGGCTCATCCCCTGCTATTCAGCTTCACATGTGGTACTGCACACGCTCCACTTCACAAACTGTTATGACGGCTGCTCTGAGGGTGGGCAGAAGCTACTGTGCCTTGTCTGTGGGCAAAAGGAAACCAAAATAGCATGTGACGATAAAGTATTGTATTTGAGCAGAGTTCTCTAGGAAAGTCTAATATTCAGCAGTTACTTTATTCTCCAGGTAACACATTGATAAATATTCCCGCTATTACAAGCCATGCTTTAATCATTACACAGTTGTACCTTGATTCATTTCCTGTTTTGCCAAATTGTGAATTATTGTTAGCGAACAGTTTGATGTGTTTCCAAAGAAGGATAAATGTCAAGGCTACAACAGCAGGCATTTAGGAGATCATATAAAAATTACATGATAATCTCAGAATGAAAGTTATGAATCATGAGCATATGAACTTTTCCAAAAATAATCATCATTTTTATTACCGGCTCCTGACCTGTGCTCGCTTGAAGCTCTCTCTTATTTAAATGCTTGTGTGCATGTACGACATGTCAAGAAGAAAGACAAAAACGGTGTGCATGCACACTAGAGCAAGCTGCCGTTAATGTCAACAAGAGGATATATGGTCTAGTTTTCACAGGGCAATAAGGGGAGGGGCTGCTGTGAGAAGAGATGCCCGGAATCTAGCATCTCATCTGGGAGGAAAAACAACTCACTCTGGGAGTTGTAAACCAACTGCACAGCTCGACTTCCACTCTCATGAACAAGGAGTGCACTGACTGCAGGGGGAATTTTTTATTTTTTTAAAGAAGGAGAAAAAACCCCACTCCCTGGGTGAATTTGTGTGTTTCCTCAAAGGCTACAGTTCAGCCTGCTCGATGCAAGCATGAGTGGTGTAATAATTAAGAGAGCCCTGGCCCTCAGCCTCGGTCAGTCTGTCTATTATTGGTTCAAGCTGAGAGTTATGTTTGTGCCAGTGGACTAGAATAAGCACTGATTTAATCAGCTTGGCCACAATTAATCATTTTGCTTTTCTGTGATTCATTAATTCACACCGATGTTTGCAAAATTAGGTCTAGGAAAGTCTCCAGGAGTGATTTGCAGTATTTCACACATGCGCCATCCTCCGGCCTTGAGAAAGCTTTTACAGTTTCCTGGTTAGACATTTTATTTTAAATCAACACACTAATGCATGGGTTTAATGCGATTGTCCTTATGCTTATGACTGCTTTTCATTTAGATTATTCTATTTACTGAATTGCCTTAAAAACTCCTCTGCCATGTAAGGTCTTTTAACACCCACTAAAATTAAATCTGAAGGAAGCCAAACTTTTCCAGTTCTATCCACAAAACATTTGGATGCAGCGTATAAACTCCAAGCACACCCACAGAGATATTTTCACTGATTAGAGCTCTACTCAAAGTTGACTGGAAATAAAGTAAGATGTAAGTGAGGCCAGCAAACTCCATGTCACAATAAAACTGATACAGGTGTAACTGTTTAAGCTTAAACAATGTAGAACAGAAGGTGATGTCTGTCAAATACAGGCTTTCTTTTTTGCGTTACTACTGAATGTATGTATGTTTTCAGTCATGACGCAACACAACAAAACTATTATAAACAAAGCTGAAAAGGGATTTTTGATATAAAAACATCATAGAGTTGGCACAAAAAAAATCTGGTTACATTTGAAGAAATATAGGAGGACAGGTTTTTAAAAAGCCCCAAATTACACCATTGTTACCACATGTTCATGATAGATGATGATAGAACCAAGAACCAAACACATTTTCTTTCATTCTGATACATCTAGTTCTGTATATCTACTTCACTCTTTGCCTCAATGACTTTCTAACATTACAACTTTCACTAGACTAGCATATCGTATCCATTTACATTTACCTGCAGTTAACCACAGTGACAAAGCAAAGCCGTGTTTCTTTGCTGTGTCCCCATCACAAATTCTTCAAACTGTACACCAGCAAACATTGAATACCCATCAGCTGATTGTTTGTTTTGGGGTTTTTTGGATGTCTAATTCTGGCTGATATATAGTTCCAAAAATAATGTTAAACTCTAGAAAGAGAACATTTCAAGAACTGTTTTCAACAAACCCTTTACTGATTACAATAAGGCAAAGAAACCTACAAACAGATTTTTGATCTATATTCCTCTGACAGTCTGATTCTATTCTGTAGGGAATAGAGTCAGTGTCCATTAATTTCCGTTTTTGTAGTCAGACCATGACCAGAACTTTGCCAGCCACATTTGGGACCTAACTTTCACAATGCCTGCTGTCTTAAATTTGCTATTGATGACTCTAGACGTGATGAAAATGAGAGTTCAAAAGCACATGGCAAAAAGTTAATTGTTGCTGGTGGGTGTTGTGAAACAGTGGACAGAGATGGTGGATGTTTGCATCAAGGATTCAGTCTAGGTTACACCCCTAGAAGCAGCCGAAAGCAGCTCAGTGTTCGGTGACAATGCTATATTACTTTTTAAAGTCTCTTATTCAGTCTCGTCAAATAAAATGCTGCACAATGTTTAAGCACTGCTTAAAATAAGATGAATGAAATTGATTGGAGACGTTACTGACAGACCGTCATAGCATTGTGGCAGAAAATTTGCATGCCCATCCAGGCGTGATGTTTCCGTGTTTCCATCACTGTCAGACTACTGGCAACTACAACAGAGTCCTCTGACTTGAATGATTGGCGACTGTACCCTCAGCTTTAACGTGAGTGTTTCAAACTAGAGGCAGGCAATGGGCAAAAGTGCTGCGTGCTGATGCAAATACAAGGCTTCAATTACACTCCTTTGTGTAAACACTGATTGTGACTGTTATTATGTTTAAAGGATCATATTGGAGTTTTGTTTTTTTTCAGTCTATAATAAGGTTTTATAATTTTATGAGGATAGACAGACCGAATTGCAGACAGTGACTACGGGAGCATTTATTACAGATACATTTTGCTATTCTGCAATTATGAGGCACTGGGTTTTGCAGATGAGTGGGCAAGCAGGTAAGTAATCCAGTGATTCTGAATAAAAGTCCACTTACCTCCAAATGCACATTGTGGGAATCTAGCTGACTAGCAAGCAGTGAGACAGTACACTGGAGCTTCCTGGAGAAGGAGACAAGAGCAGGAGAAAAGTGAATTCAAACTAGGCTGCGCTGTTGTTAGCACTGAGATAGCTGAATGATCTGGTAAAAGTGAAGAAGAGAAGCCAATACTGCGTCCATCTCAAGATCACAGACAGTCTTGGGATTCAGGGTATGCAGTTAGTTTAATCCGTAGCCTTGTCACTACGTTTATCCTACACATGGCCCTTTTAAATATATTTCATTAATTTCTGATTAGAAATTATGGTCGTTTACTTGAGCAGCACGGGTGTTAAGCAGTAATCCAAGAAGCAGTGAGTCAAATAATGCATTCACTGGAAGAGAAGGAAAAGATCTGCTTTGAAGCAAATAGCAGACTCAAAGAAAACACATAAAATGTCTTGCAATTACAAAAATTGAGAGAGAGAAAAAGTGAAAAGGAGCAGATAAATGAGACATGCTGGTGTTACAGCAGTTGTTCACACACACAGAGAAACACACATGTGCACATTTGTCACCAGAAGATAATTTTCTTCTATTTTCATGGTTTATTAGATGGTAAATTTGACACTATATATCACATTACATATTTCTGACAGTGTTTATAATGAGTTAATGCTGAACCGCAGCACTCAGATATAGATAAGAGTTACTTTTTGCTTTTTGCTCT
The DNA here is from genome assembly GCF_041146795.1 of Maylandia zebra. NCBI lineage: Eukaryota > Metazoa > Chordata > Actinopteri > Cichliformes > Cichlidae > Maylandia > Maylandia zebra. The sequence continues at coordinate 14,190,696 of NC_135172.1, read as the reverse complement.
ACATTTGGGGACTGTACGGTATTTAAGAGTGTGTGTGCATGTTTGTGTGTGTGTGTGTGTGCATGCACGCATCTGTGTTAGATGCTAGTAAAACACAATCTCATTTCCTGCTTGTTTCAGGGCTGCATGTCGAAGCCAGAGTGTGTCCAATGTCAGCTTACAGAACATAATCAGTCCTTCTGTTGTGTAATAAACTGTTTACATGTACAAATATATTATTTACATGCAAATTATTTAATATATATTCATGCAAAAGGAAGCTCAAAGAGTAAACTACAAAAAATAACACTGTAGCTGCCCATGAAAAGCGAAACATAAATGTGTTTCTGTGTTAAATGTGTACACTGTTAAAAATTAGCAAATGAGAATAGCTTGAAAACTCCATATGATCCTCCTCATGTTCTCCTTTCGCCCTCTTTTTTCATTTTTCATTTCTTTATCGCTGCTTCTCTCTGCCTTCAAGGCTGAACTCAAGCTACCTCAGAATCCTCCCTCAACACAAGGCCATGCAAGATTAACAGTGTGTGTGTGTGTGTGTGTGTGTGTGTGTGTGTGTGTGTGTGTGTGTGTGTGTGTGTGTGTGTGTGTGTGTGTGTGTTTACCATAAATTCTCCTCTTTCCTCCCCATGTTTCCCCCCACATAGAACTAGATAGATGAGGTTATTTGTAAGTACTCTACACTGACAAAAACTGCTTTTATCTGCTCTGTGCTGGAAATGATAAAACAGGTCTCAGGATAAAAAAAAACATATCATGAAAGATGATGCGTTTTATTTATTTATTTATTATTTATAGGTTGAATGCGCTATGTGACTACTCCTCTTTAATCATTTTGCCTCTTTACCATTGTCTTATAGAATACCAATAGCAAGCCATAAGTGGAGACACCATGATGCCATAGTTTTCAAAATCTTGAACTATTCCTTTAAGGAGATCCACTGTGAAAACACATCTACAGTCCCCCCCTTGCTGCCTTCATGAGACATAAGGAAGTAGCATTCAGGTGCTGATAATAAAATAGGCTTGATTAAATGGATGTGCAAGCAAGTGTGAACACCTTAAAAAAGCAGTACCTGAGTGCACAATCTTCCCATGAAAAAAGAAAAAAGAAATCCAAATCTACATCTCAGATTCTACAGCCCTTCATACAAGTACAATTATCAGAATCAGAACACTTTATTAATCCCTGAGGAAATAATGTGGTTAATTACTCCAGCTAACAAGACTAAATTAAATGATACAATATATTACAAAGTTACAAACTATAACAAAATAGCTATAATAAATACAAATAGCTCTAATAATAAATATCTGAGTATAATACACAAAACTAAATATACATGGTTAAACATTTAGGTGCCCGTCTTATCATACTGTATACTCTGTAGAGGATGTGCAGAAACTAAGGGTGTGCAACTAGTGCAGTCTGTAGTTGTTCTTTACATGGAGAAATTGTACAGTGAGATAGCCACATGCGGATCAATTTATTGATTCTGTTGGCATTCGCAGCAATCAACCTGCTGCCCCAGCATGCAACAGCATAGAGGAAAGCAATGATACCACAGACATGTAGAATATCCGGAGCATTGTCCAACATACAGTTATGTATATTTGGACACAAGTTTTACTTTTTTTTACCTGTTTACTGAAACATATTCCAATTATAGTCATATGATTAACATGGACATAACGTGTCGACACCCAGCTTTCATTTGAGGGTATCCACACTCAAATTAGATGAAGGCTTTAGGAGTTTCAGCTCCTTAACACGTGCCCCCTCTTTTTAAATGGATCAAAAGTAATTGGACTCAAAGGCTATTTAATGGGCAGGTGTAAGCTATTCTTTAGCTATGTCATTATCAATTAAGCAAATAAAAGGCCTGGAGTTGATTTGAGGTGTGGTGATTGCACTTGGAAGATTTTGCTGTGAACAGACAACATGCGGTTAAAGAAGCTCTCCATGCAGGTGACACAAGACATCCTTAAGTTGTGAAAAAGGAAAAAAAAATACCTGAGAAACTGATAATATATTAGGAGTCGCAAAATCTACAAAAGGGAAGAAAGCACTGGTAAACTCAGCAACGCAAAAAGACCTGGACATTCACGGAAGACAACAGTGGTGGATGATCGCAGAATCATTTCCACGGTAAAGAGAAACCCCTTCACAACAACCAGCAAGTGAACAACACTCTCCAGGGAGTAGGTGTATCGATATCCAAGTCTACCATAAAGAGAAGACTGCATGAAAGTAAATACAGAGAGTTCACTGCAAGGTGGAAGCCATAAGCCTCAAGAACAGAAAGGCTAGATTGGACTTCTAAAAAAAAGCCAGCAGAGTTCTGAAAAAACAGTCTTTGGACAGATAAAACCAAGATCAACGTCCACCAGAATGATGGTAAGAAAAAAGTATGGAGAAGGTGTGGAACAGCTCATGATCCAAAGCATACCATATCATCTGTAAAACACAGCAGAGGCAGTGTGATGGCTCGGCCATGCATGGCTGCCAGTAGCACTGGAACACTAGTGTTTACTGATGATGTGACACAGGACAGAAGCAGCTGAATGAAGTCTGAGGTGTTCGTAGACATACTTTCTGCTCAAATCCAGCTAAATGCAGTCAAACTGACTGGGTGGCCTTTTTATAGTATACATGCACAATGACCCAAAACATACAGCCAAAGCAACCCAGGAGTTTATTAAGGCAAAGAAGTGGAATATTCTTCAATGGCCAAGTCAGTCAACTGATCTTAACCCAACTAAGCATGCATTTCACGTGTTGAGGACTAAACGTCAGACAGAAAGGCCCACAACCAAACTGCAACGGAAAGCTGCTGCAGTAAAGGCCTGGCAGAGCATTAAGAAAAAGGGAACTCAGCATCTGGTGACCTTCATGAGTTCAAGACTTCAGGCTGTCATTACCAGCAAAGGGTTTTCAACCAAGTATTAGAAATGAACATTTTATTCTCAGTTATTTAATTTGTCCAATTATTTTTGAGCCCGTGAAATGGAGAGATTGTATTAAAAATGCTTTAGTTCCTGACATTTTTAAGTATTCTTTTGTTCAGAATTAAAGCTGAAAGTCTGCACTTCAACTGCATCTGAGTTGATTATTTTAAATTCATTGTGATAACGCAGAGAACCAAAATTAGAAAAATGTTGTCTCTGTCCAAATATTTATGGACCTAATTGTGTGTTAAAAGACCTCAAAATAGACCTGAGAATAGAGACAGCTCTGGCTGGATTGAAACAGAGGTCACTGTTTTCCTGGTCCACAGTCATTTCTTAGGTCTTTAGTTAGAAAAAGACTGCACAAGTATGGGTTACTTTTAGTGACTGCCAGGTCAAAGTTTCGTCTCTCTAAAAAGAATGTGGTCGCACAGTGAGATTTCTGGTGCAGTGTAGATCAACAAGCGGAGGTTTTTGGCCATAATGAACAGCGCCATGTTTGGTGAAAATCAAACAGACACAAACATCTTATACCAACGGTCAAGCACGACAGTGAAGGGGTGATGATTTGGGCTTGTTTTGGTTTCCACCAGACATTTGAGTCGACTTTGAACCCCTTTATATACAAAGTATAGAAAATCTGTCTGACAGCTAAAGCTTGGCCGAAATTGGGTCGTGCAGCAACAGCAGCAAATCTACAACCGGATGGCTGTAAAGAAAATAATCAAGATGTTGCAACGGTCCAGTCAAAGTCCAGACATCAATTTGATTGAAATGCTGTGGTGGAATTTCAAGAGAGCTGTGCATAAATGAACACTTGCAACTCTCAGTGAACCAAAGTGGTGCTGTAAACAAGAGCAGGCCCAGATGACTCCATAACAATGTGAGAGACATACGGAAAAATTATTACTTCAAGGTATTGCTGCTAAAGGTGGTTCTACAAGCTACTGAACCATAGGATATATTTAGTCTCTCACAGGAAAATTTTTTCACATGACTGCTGATAGGTTTGTAGCTTAAACCTATTCGCTGGAACTTTGAAGACAATTTAATTACACAGCAAAAGCAAGACACGAGTAGGCAAAGTTCTTTATGTTTCCTGTGCACGGGAGAGAACTGGACAAACGCCGTTCCTTCGCTTGACCCCAGTTTCTCTCATCTGCTCCCCCGTAACACTGCTCTTTTATTGAGGTCACATGAGTATACATAGGTTCATTAACATACAACGTATACATACACACAAAGAGTACCTTGCCTGTGCGTTGTGTAAGTATGTGTGGCTGTGTGTGTGTGTGTGTGGGGGGGGGGGGTGTCAATGTGTGACCCCATAAAGACTTCTCTAAACCTGCTGGTCTGGAAGTCCAGCAGTTCAAGGCACTTAGACTAAAACAGATATAGCTACGTTTATCCTACCATAAAACAATAAGAGAAGGTACGACCTCTTCCATGCTCCCAGGATGTAAGTGTGAATGCCAGAACATTCTGGAATGCACACAAAGTCTTTGCAGACTATTAAGGATCAACCCTCTACCAACATGACATTGATTATACAACTCTAAGCATATATGAGTAGATATTGCTAAGCATAAATGACAATCAACAATACAAATCTAACAACTGCAGTTGATGACGTTAATATGATTAGTGGTGATTGAAAAATATGAATTAAAGTGTATCAGCATAAATATTCTCACTATTAATGCATGAAGGCGTCAGAAAAGCTTTGTGGTTGTTGCTATGCATCACAAATTCAGTTGGCAGAAGGACAAATCTGTCTGGTGCTGTTAAGTCCTATGACAGAGGCATCTGAAAATATATGATTCAGGCTTTGGCTGAGCATCTGTTGGGCAGTAACAGAGAAATATGGCACTTTGGACAGTGCAGATGGGAGTTCAAAGAGAAAAGTAAAAAAGTAGGATCATACTAAATAAATGCTGAAAGTGGGGGATTGGTAAACGGGTGAGAACAGAGATAGAGAAAAGGTGAGATAGAAGAGATTGAGGAGGAAAGGAAAGGACACAGATGTAACGTTTAAAAGAAGAGATTTTTGAATCAACGCATTTCACACCGTGTTTGAAAAATTCATGGGCAGACTGTGAACTAGCAATCTCGCACATAATTATTTTATTCCAATCTCTGTGGCTTATATCACCACTGTGATGATAAGCACTCATTGATTTGGTGTTCTTTTACTACAGATGATTTGTGCAGTCATACAGCATCCTAGCTGCCTTGAGCTCTTTCCTTTCTTTTTTGAAAGATAATGTTTTAGATCCTTCTCTATTTTCTTTCCTTCCTTTACCTGTGAATCACTCAGGAGTGGGAGATGTTTTCTTTAAAACATAGTTCAATTTTTCTACACACAAAAATGAATAAAAGTACTAGAAGTAAAGTTACATAACTTTACATAGTTAAATAATAATCGTAATGTTGACAATGATGTCCAGGAAGCCTGTGCAGTTTTCAGCTGCCCTAAAGGACAGACTGTGAGGTTGTTCATAAAGAATGGCACTGTCTGAGACTGAGAATACAATCAGGAACAGCTTTGTTCCCAATGACAAAAGCTTTTGTTTAACTTTTGTTTAGTTAACAGAGGTCAGCCTCAGTGTGACATGTTTGCAGCTTCTTTTTTTCTTTCAGTTGCTCCCTTTAAGGACCACCACAGGAGCTCATTTGCCTCCATCTCAGTCACACCAGCCCTCTCCATGTCTAACTTTGCTTCCAAACTTGAGCAGTCCCTCTGATGTGCTCATTTCTAATCTCAGTCATTCTGGTCACTTTCAATAAACATCTTAACATCTTCATCTCAGCCAACCTCCAACTCAGTCTCTTGTCTTTTTGTCAGTCCACTGTCTCCAAACCATGTCTAAGCAGATCTATGTTCTATTTTGTAAACCCTTTATTTTCACTTTTGTGTGACATGTATACAGCTGACTAACTTAAAATTGTGAAGCAGCTAGCAGCAAGTTAACAATTTAATGCTGCTTAAGCCTCAGTAACACAGAGACGCAAACTCTGGCAAACTCGTAGGTAAAAACTATGTACTCCCAGACCAGTTAGTGAGGGAGTGCAGCCCCACGCACGGGGCGATCCGCGTTAACTCGCTAACGGAGATTTGCCGCGTTAATGCGGTTATGGCGTTAACATCATTTTAGCGAGATTAACACCGACAGCACTACTTTAAAGACAAATGTCTTTGCTTCCAAGCGTTTACAGAAAAGTCTGCATCTTTCGGACTATAGACAACAGCAACCTGCATTGCTTTAGCAAACTATGCAATTGCAAGAATTTTTACGTTAGCAAATGGCAGCAATCAACTTTTTTCTTAGCAACCAGTGATTGTTTCAGGCCATATTTCAAGTCAGATTCATCTTCATAAATACATTTTTTCCATCCATCCATCCATCCATCTTCATCCGCTTATCCGAGGTCGGGTCGCGGGGGTAGCAGCCTAAGCAAAGAGGTCCAGACCTCCCTCTCCCCAGCCACCTCCTCCAGCTTGTCCGGGGGAATACCAAGGCGTTCCCAGGCCAGCCGAGAGATATAATCTCTCCAGCGTGTCCTGGGTCTGCCCCGGGGCCTCCTCCCGGTGGGACATGCCTGGAACACCTCGCCCAGGAGGCGCCCAGGGGGCATCCTTGCCAGATGCCCGAACCACCTCAGCTGGCTCCTTTCGATGTGGAGCAGCAGCTGCTCTACTCTAAGCCCCTCCCGGATGGCCGAACTTCTCACCCTATCTCTAAGGGAGAGGCCAGCCACCCTTCGGAGGAAGCTCATTTCCGCCGCTTGTATCCGCGATCTCGTTCTTTCGGTCACTACCCACAGCTCGTGGCCATAGGTGAGGGTAGGGACGTAGATCGACCGGTAAATTGAGAGCTTCGCTTTTACACTCAGCTCCCTCTTCACCACGACTGACCGGTGCAGCGTCCGCATTACTGCAGCCGCAGCCCCAATCCGTCTGTCGATCTCCAGCTCCCTTCTCCCATCACTCGCGAACAAGACCCCGAGATACTTGAACTCCTCCACTTGGGGCAGGAACTCATCCCCGACCCGGAGTGGGCACTCCACCCTTTTCCGGCTGAGAACCATGGCCTCAGATTTGGAGGTGCTGATCCCGCTGCGTTACACTCGGCTGCGAACCGCTCCAGTGCGAGCTGGAGGCCCTCACCCGATGAAGCCAACAGAACCACATCATCCGCAAAAATCAGAGATGAGATTCTGAGGCCACCAAAGCGAAAGCCCTCCGCCACTTGGCTGCGCCTAGAAATCCTGTCCATAAAAATTATGAACAGAACCGGAGACAAAGGGCAGCCTTGGCGGAGCCCATCACCCACCGGGAACGAGTCCGACTTATTGCCGGCAATGCGAACCAAGCTCTTGCAACGGTTGTATAGGGATTGAATGGCCCGTAGCAATGGGCCAGACACCCCATACTCGCGCAACACCTCCCACAGGACGCCCCGAGGGACACGGTCGAATGCCTTCTCCAGGTCCACAAAACACATGTAGACTGGTTGGGCAAACTCCCATGCACCCTCAAGTATCCTCGAGAGGACAAAGAGCTGGTCCAGTGTTCCGCGACCAGGACGAAAACCGCATTGTTCCTCCTGTATCCGAGGTTCGACTAGCGGACGAACCCTCCTCTCCAGCACCCTGGCATAGACTTTCCCGGGGAGGCTGAGGAGTGTGATCCCCCTGTAGTTGGAACACACCCTCCGGTCCCCCTTCTTGAAGATGGGGACCACCACCCCGGTCTGCCAGTCCACAGGTACTGCCCCTGATCTCCACGCAACATTGCAGAGACGTGTCAACCAAGACAGCCCTACAACGTCCAGAGCCTTCAGGAACTCGGGGCGGACCTCATCGACACCAGGGGCTCTGCCACCAAGGAGTTGTTTAACTGCCTCAGTGACCTCGCCCCCGGAAATCGGTGGGTCACACCCCTCATCCCCAGACTCTGCTTCCTCCCCGGAAGACGTGTCAGTGGGATTAAGGAGGTCCTCGAAGTATTCCTTCCACCGCCCGACAATTTTCTCAGTCGACGTCAACAGCGCTCCGCCAGCACTATACACAGTGCAGGTAGAGCACCGCTTTCCCCTCCTGAGACGCCTGACGGTTTGCCAGAATCTCTTCGAGGCAGTCCGAAAGTCTTTTTCCATGGCCTCTCCGAACTCCTCCCACACCCGAGTTTTTGCTTCAGCCACTGCCCGAGCCGCATTCCGCTTGGCCTGTCGATACCTGTCGGCTGCCTCCGGAGTCCCACAGGCTAACCAAGCCCGATAGGCCTCCTTCTTCAGCCTGGTGGCTCCCTTCACCTCTGGTGTCCACCATTTGGTTCGGGGATTACCACCACGGCAGGCACCAACCACCTTGCGGCCGCAGCTCAATGCAGCAGCTTCGGCAATGGAGACGCTGAACATGGTCCATTCGGACTCAATGTCCCCAGTCTCCCTCGGAATGCTGTTGAAGCTCTGCCGGAGGTGTGCGTTGAAGATCTCGCGGACTGGGGCCTCTGCTAGACGTTCCCAGCACACCCTCACTACGCGTTTAGGTGCACCAGGTCTGTCCAGCGTCCTCCCCCGCCACCTGATCCAACTCACCACCAGGTGGTGATCAGTTGACAGCTCAGCCCCTCTCTTTACCCGAGTGTCCAGAACATATGGTCGCAGGTCTGGTGATACGATTACAAAATCGATCATCGACCTACGGCCTAGAGCATCCTGGTGCCACGTGCACTTATGAACACTCTTATGTTCGAACAGGGTGTTCGTTATGGCCAAACTGTGATTAGCACAGAAGTCCAATAACAAAGCACCGCTCGGGTTCAGATCAGGGAGGCCGTTCCTCCCAATCACGCCCCTCCAGGTCTCGCTGTCGTTACCCACGTGAGCATTGAAGTCTCCCAGCAGGACAACAGAGTCTCCAGGTGGAGCACCTTCCAGCACCCCCCCCAGGGACTCTAAGAAGGCTGGGTACTCCGAACTGCCACTCGGCGCATAAGCGCAGATGACAGTCAGGACCCGTTCCCCGACCCTAAGGCGCAGGGAACAAACCCTCTCGTCCACCGGGAAAAACCCCAACGTACCGGCAGCAAGCCGAGGGGATATAAGAATACCCACCCCAGCCCGCCGCCTCTCACCAGGGGCAACTCCAGACTGAGACAGAGTCCAGCCCCTCTCCAGGAGACTGGTTCCAGAGCCCAGACAATGCGTAGAGGTGAGCCCAACTATATCTAGCCGGTACCTCTCAACCTCACGCACCAACTCAGGCTCCTTCCCCACCAGAGAGGTGACATTCCATGTCCCTATTGCCAGTCTTGGCAGCCGGGGGTCGGTCCGCCAGGGCCTCCGCTCCTGGCCGCCACCCGGCTCACAATGCACCCGACCCCTATGGCGCCTCCTGCGGGTGGTGGGCCTGCGGGAGGATGGGCCCATGTCTCCTCTTCGGGCTGTGCCCGGCCGGGTCCCATGGACTAAGGCCCGGCCACCAGACGCTCGCCCTCGGGCACCCTCCCCGGGCCTGGCTCCAGGGCGGGGCCCCGGTAACCCTATCCCGGGCAGGGTAAACTGTTCCCTCGATATTCTTTTCATGGGGGTCTTCTGAATCGCTCTTTGTCTGGTCCCTCACCCAGGACCAGTTTGCCATGGGAGACCCTACCAGGGGGCAAAAGCCCCCAGACAACATAGCCCCTGGGATCCCTGGGACACACAAACCCCTCCACCACGATAAGGTAGCGATTCATTTTTTGTGTTTCCTATATATAAACTCCTTCATTGTCTCATCCTGCTTATTGTCCTCAATCCAGCTATGTTTGCTGCTGTCACTGTCAGCTGGCAGAGGTAGACACACAGCACCTCAGTTGGTTAGCATTGTTATGATATGTCATTGGATGTCAACAACTGCAAATGATGAGTGTGTCTGAGGTTGATTGAAGCCCTACAATTGTAGAATCTCTGGTGGGGTAAGTAATCTTTCAAATGTAGTAAATGCTTTTCCTGTATCGAACTTTTTGTTGTTCGTGCTTTTCTTTTACTTTTCCTGTTTCTTTTTCTTGCTTTCTCGCTCTGCGCCTTCACCCTTCTACCTCTTCATTTTCCTTGGTCTGGTTTGTGTGCCTGTGGGTGGGCAGACTTTACAGCTCCTGAGACGTCTTTCTGCAGGCATGCCTTCCCACTGGTTCCCAGTGGATGATCCTGCCTGGCACACCTGCTCTCCAACAGCTCATCACCCACCTGTGTATTTAAGGACTCAGTCATCCACTCTTCATTGCATCATGCACCTTCAGTAGCAGTAACATGTTCAGACTCAGCTTACTTTCTTGCAAATGTGTTTTTTGTGTTTTGTGTTCTCTCATTTCCTGTCCTAGACTCTCCTTGGTGTTTGAATCTCCAGCCAATTGCCTGACAGCTCCTTTTGGAGCAAATCTCCTCTGGATTCGCTGTGGAAAAATCTTTCTTAGAAAAATCGTGATTGTACACTTTCCACCTTGTTCTTTATCACCATGTCAATTCCCAGAAAATTCACCTCATCCATTTCTTATCTCCTTTTGTGAAACAAACTGTTAAACTCTCATTTAGCTCTACCAGTTCTGCATTCATCAACAACTAAATTTTGTTTGAGCAATGTTTATGAAAGTCACACAGGATAATGACAAATAATTCAAATGATTGTGTAAACTGAAGAAACTTGAATGTTAATTGTTATAGAAGCATCTGTTCTCTATTTTAATTCATACTGATAATATAAGATTACAGTCGATTAAATCTAACGTTGAATCAGTCTGTTGGGTTTTTACCGGTGAGAGCTGCTCCACACAGTTTACACAATCTCTTTTTTCCTTGACATCAGATGTCAAATGTGCCAAATGTGTCCAAATGTTCACTGAACTATTTAGTAAATGTCTGTGCATGTCTAACCTTACTGCATGTCTCTCCACAACATTTTTATCTGTTTTTATTTGTTGATGAATGTGTTGGTACATTTCGTCACAATTCAACATGTATTCGTTTTTATTTTGTTATCATTTGTTATCAAAATAAACCTTTTAGATGAAAACTATGATTAATGAATCATTAATGAATCAGTGAAGTTAGCACTGGTTCACACACGGCCTACAGCAGTTTTGCCCTTTAGGGCTTAAAAACCCAAGTGGAGTTTGAGGCCTCCATAACAGTTTTCTGTGGGCGACCCATAGTGGGTTTGTGCATAGAAAATCATATAGGAGCCCCAAAGTGCAAAACTGCTGTGGGCCCTGTGTGAGCACACCCATGTTAAATAAGTGTGGGTTTTCCCCAACCCACACAGCCTCACCCCTACCCACTGTGGGCTCACATGGGCATGTTTGCTGGCACATTATTCATAATAAGGAAACGCCATATATTTTATTACACTGTAAGAAATATGAGGCTGAGAGAAAGTAAACTAACTCAAAACCTCAGTAAGATGAAAGATAAAATATATTATTGATGTAGTCCAAAAGAACTGAAGAAGTGAAGCTAGAAACTGGATGTTCAAAAGTATTCTGCAAGAAAAAGCATGCCCCCACACTTTTATTTCTTCCAGATTTAATTACCGTAGTGCACTTTGAATCTGGAATAAGTCATTAAGTTATCAACAAGCTATAATTAACTCAAAATGCTGCTGCCAGGCCTCTAACACATTACACCAGCCCTTGCACCCTTTCACTTGTTACCAATGTTCCCTCTAAGCTGCACGCGTGCGCAATTGCGCACTGCTGGCACAGCCTCTGCACACAGAAAATCTGCGTTGCGCACAAAAAAATCTAACCTGAACTGCAATTAAAATTAAAACTTTAAAAATTCTGTTTTGCAGTGTTAGTCAGTAAGTGACAGGCTGCTACCATATGGGATTAGAACGATGCCACCTTATCCCATAGTCCAGCCAATGATGCGATTCACATTCGTACATACTCAGCTAATTGACATCGTTGACAGGCTATGACAGCATCCTTATGTGCCGACACCGGTGTTTTAGCAAGCAAAGCGGCGTGGCTGATGTGGAGTGAAGCTATGTTAATGACAACGTGTAGCCTACAACCATTGGAGATGTGAGCAGGACAGATGGAACAATTGACGGAAAAAGTGTGGACTTTATACCACTTTTTAAATTGTGTTGATAGACCACGTAAAACCAGAGTTATGATAAAAATATGCAATGTTTGGTTTTCTTCCCAAATACTATTGTTGTCTATTGTACATCATTAACAGTAAAACAGCATTTCATAAGGAAAGCGCTCTCCGACTGTGAGCAAAAACAAAAAAAAACCAAAAAAACCCCACCCTTTTCTATTGGTCGAAAAATGTACCATGTGGACCAATCAAAAAATGATATGGCAACATGGCATTTAGTTATTGGGGGGCGGGGGGAGTTAGGAGCAGCGGTGTTTTGAGATGTGAGAGATTTGCGACGTTTAGCTCAACTCTTGTGTAGTTAGTGTGTAGTGTAGTCAATAGTTTTTTAGTGTGTGTCAGAACAATGAGGCGACTGCTGAATGTTACAGGTGTTACAGGAGTGATACATCTCCTGCTGTCAGGCCTGCAGGTGTCAGGCTGTTGATCTCTTTTATCCCATAGTGGCTGGCGTGACCACAGTGCACACGTCTAATGTTGCTCACAGTGGTCCAAGGGACCGCTCAGAGAGTTTGTGTGTTCGCTCAGACGCATGAAAAATTAGAGGGAACATTGCTTGTTACCTATTAGATGTTATTGCTCATTTTTAAAGCCCTATATGATCAGGCTCCTGCCCACATCTGTAAGCAGCGTATTTTCAAGATCTTCCGTCAAGGCCATGGCGGTGATCTCAAAGATTCGTCTGATCACTAAAGGTGGTCACTCCTTTGCAGTTCAAGCCGCAAAGCTATAGAACCTAAAGATCTCTGACAGGCAAAATCTGTAGCCTCTTTTAAATCTCTTCTTTAAGCTTATAAACGTATATAACTTGAGTGCTTATGTATGGTGGCCCCCAGAGACAAAGCACGTACAAACTCCAAAACACTTGCAAACTCAAAAACACATGCAAATTCCAAAACACAACGGAAGTGCTCCAGGACGCTAGGGGCAGTGTTGAGCTTGATTTGCAAAATAAACGGCAAGTTTGTCTGTATGGGACGGTCTAGTCTCCGTCGCGCTTCCCAGGTTGCCTAGCAACCATGATACTAACTGCTGGAAACGTGTCATACAACTTTGTTTGATAGAAATGAGGGAGAACATATTTTGTTCATTTGTTTGTTTGTTTCTACAAGAGCTTTGTGTGATTTGATAAGTATCTGAGGCTGAGACCACAGGACAGTAAAACATGATTTTTGGGCTTCATTTCTGTAAAATGGCCTGCATTTGTATGGTAAATGGCCTGCATTTGTATGGTAAATGGCCTGCATTTGTATAGCGCTTTTCTAGTCCATAGGACCCCAAAGCGCTTTACACTACATTCAGTCATTCACACACACATTCACACACTGGCGATAGCAAGCTACATTGTAGCCACAGCTGCCCTGGGGCGCACTGACAGAGGCGAGGCTGCCAGACACAGGCGCCACCGGGCCCTCTGACCACCACCAGTAGGCAAACACGGGGTTAGTATCTTGCCCAAGGATATTTGGCATGCCAGGATGCAGCCTGGGATCAAACCACCGACCTTCTGATTAGTGGCTGACCTGCTCTGCCACCTGAGCTACAGCCACCCCAGTGTACTGAACAGTTATTTCAAGATTAGTTATTTCAAGATTAGTTAGTAAATAAGAATTAGCTGATGTTGTTCATGAGACTAAAGTCATATCACTTTGGTAATGTAAATATAATATGGCCAATATTATAGTTATTATATTAATCATTATTAGCTATTACAGCAGTGAACATGAACTCTGTGTCAAATACTGAGCTTCAGTACAGATTCAAGTTGCAGTTATTTATATGTCCTATCACCTTAAATCTTCACTCAAAGACAAGTATCTTTGACAGTGTATATATAGGTGTATCATATATAAGAGACAAATGTTGTTCCTTCAGTATGTTGGCATTACTAAATTTGGCTCATTGCTTACATATATTTATAAAAAGAAAATGTACAAGCTGTGATAACTGTTTCTGATAAAATGAAGAGTAGACTGATATATGAAATATTCCTTTATTGGGTGAGAAAATCAGACCATGTCATAACTGCTTTAAGTCATACAGAATAGATATCAGAGCCTTAAACAGGCTGACTTCTGCTAAATGGGTCAAACTGGGCAGAAAGTATACAAACACATAACATCCTTATAGAATATGATGTAACACTATAGATCAACTTACCTCAGAATATATAAAGCATATAAACAATTACAGCAATATGATGCAACAAACACAGCAGTGCTACTGATCCAAAATACTCAAAGCTTCATAGAACTGAAACAAACATTTATTTTTAGGTCCATTCTGCTGCTGATACATACTTTAGGTTTCTGAACATTAAACTTGTTGCTGCCTTTCATAGTGTGTAACTTGAAGGCCCTGAGTACTTTCTCCCACACTGGAAACACTGGAATGATCAAATTATTTGAAAATTACCTAATAAGACTGATTCAGGACAGACAATTAGTTATTTTAAACTTTTCTAGCAGTCCTTCACAAACAGGGAACAGTCTGTCTATTCTCTCCATCTGTCAGCTGCTGCTGGCTCTTCCTCCTCCTCTTCCTCACACACTGTTGAGTTTGTCCTGGTGGATCATTAGGGGTGCAAAGCCTCACAGATGATGTAATGCAGTGGGTCCCTCAGTCTGTCCTCACTCTGGACACTTGCAGTTGTCACACATGGAAATCAAATGTGTGATAAGCTGCAGGATTCAAACACAAGTGTAACTTATAAACACATGTTCATACTTTTATTACACAATCAGAGAGAAAGAAACAGAGAGAGAGTGCAGGACAGACAGACAGGTGAAAGTCTCAGGTGTACACACTGCTACAAAACAGCACCAGAGAAGGAGGATTTAGTGTTTGTGTCATTACGAGTGCTAAACAAGAAGAGTTCCCAGATGGTACAGTGGACACATGTGTGACTCCTGTGATTAAAGCATCTTTCTTTCAGCTTAACGAGTGAACCGTCAGCTCGTTCAAACACACGTTAAACAGTGCAGTGGATCCTGCTTGTGTCGTGATATTCAGGACTGCAAACCGAGCAGCATCACTGACTTTCAGCTTGTTGTGTTTGTGGATATATGACTGACTTTAATTATCCACAAAATCATCACAATCTCTGTAAGATTAAGGTCGACTATATATATATTTTTAAAGTAAAGGCTTTAAAACCAAGTTAATTCTGAAAGTACAGACATCGCTAATGTCACATAACTTTCCCGACATGTGGCCAACAATAATGGTTTAATGTTCTTCATTAAAAAAATATTTGCGCATAAATAAGTGACATAATATTCAGTACTTACTTCTGAAAGTTTACTCTTCCTCCGCTCCGCTTCCACCGTTTTTTTTTCGGCAAAATTATCCACACCACCACCGCACTATGAAGTCTGGGATATGTTGGGCCATGAAGGCTACACCGACCCATCCTTAAAATTCAGGGAAATTAAGGACGCATTTGAGGGCCGCATTTCGAGCAGCCTTTGAATTGGGAAAGCCTTCTCTTGTCGCTGTGACTTAATCAGCCTTAAAATGTGGCCTTTAAGGCTGCAAACCCCAAAATCCGGTCATTTTGCAAGTGTTTTTTAGTTTGTACGTGTTTTGAATTTTGCAAGTGTTTTGGAGTTTGTACGTGTTTTGGAGTTTGCATGTGTTTTTTAGTTTGCAAGTGTTTTGGATTTTGCAAGTGTTTTGGAGTTTGCATGTGTTTTTTAGTGTGCAAGTGTTTTGGAGTTTGCATGTGTTTTGGAGTTTGCACGTGTTTTGGAGTTTGCAAGTGTTTTTTAGTTTGCAAGTGTTTTGGAATTTGCATATGTTCTGGAGTTTGCATGTGCTTTGGAGTTTGCAAGTGTTTTGGAGTTTGTACGTGCTTTGTCTCTAGGTAATATGAGTACAACAAATAAAATAAAAAAAACTCTCCCTTATGTTGGTGCTAAAAGTAAAAGTCAGGGGATCCTGAACATCTGTAGAATCCATCGTCTGGGCCCAGTGAAGGTCTGTTCAAGTTATTAAATAGTTGTTGAGATATTTCAATCTGAAACCACAGTGGTGAACTTACTGACAGATCTTCATTGGCACCCTGAAGCCATGCCACTAGCGTGGCTGAGAAATTATCAAGCAGCTGTCTAATTTTGTCGCTGCCTAGCAGATGAAGAACTTAGATCAAAGTGTCTGGCTGCACAGCTACACCCGTGCGATTGCCAACTAAACACTTTTGACAAGCCCCATCCTAACTTATCCATGCATTCACAGCCTCAGACAACTTCTTTTTTTTTTTTACAAACTGCGGCAACTTCTTAATAAATAATGTACAATATTTTCATGTTGGTGTCACCCCCATGCTTTGCCCACACACCGGCTGAAGATAACACAGCTAAATTACATGTGCAAGCTTATATACACAAAATATTTATGCCTCACGCATAGTTTGATCAGCATCTCGACGCACAGGCTTCATTAAACCGCTGTTCAAAGACTTCCACCTTCATCAAGGCATATTTTCTCACGCCTAGACACACGCATAGACAACATTCACAAACCCAGCAACCTTGATTAGCTGGGTACCATCCACCCCCGTAACTTTAGCATATAATGTACGCAGTGTTGAAATGGAAAGCAATACTACATTAATCCAATTAAAACAGTACTCTCAGTAAGAAATTGTAAACAGCAGTTTTTAATTAGCTTAACCCAAATAAGGTCAGAGCTTTGAATTGAAGATGAGAGGGATTCAATCTTGTTATGAAAGGGCACTCAAGACATGTATATGCCTTTATCTGACTGTGACTCAGAGTTTTCATGGCATTTTGCGTCACATACAGCAATCCAGCTGCTCAGTGATGCATGGGTTATTACTGTGCATGAATCAACTCCAGCATATAGTCACCGAAAGAACAGATCGAGGGAAAATTTCCACTCAGCCACAGGACAGATTGTTGCAGTCCATGTAAATACTGTCAGTGACTGTGCGTTTCTACCAGCCTGTCTCAGATACCAGATGGTGGGATTTGTCCAGGTTGACATGTTGTATATTCAGAGTCAGACTCTATATCGTGAATGGATGAAAGGAGCTACTGAGCCAGAATGACGGCCACAACTGTAGGAGAAATCAGTTAGGTCTTAATGAGGTATAGCCCTGCAATCTAATGCAATGCCATGGCAAACTCCTGCAACAAATTCCACTTTTGTGAAGCTCCCAATCAGTTTCTCTTTGAGATTCTAAAGCTGTGGTAATGCCGTCAGGGATGGGTGGAGAATGGGAACGATTTCTTTAGGCCAAGCTGACTTACCTGGAAAACTCTATATGATTGTCTGATTGCAGAGAAAGTCTTGTGAATGTTAAGAGTAATGTGCATTGACGACATTGAATTTACAGATTAAAGGCCCAGCACAACCTCTCACGTGTCCTTAATTACCCTGGCCTGTTAGCCCTGTAGTCAGGTAGAGGATGGATGAGGCTGTCCAGAAATTGCATCGCGTCAACAATCTGTGTACCAGTACTGATAAAGCAGAACACTGTCCATGTACCAAGTAAATTAAGTCTTGAAGAAGAGTTGCTCGCTGTCTTCCCATTTCCATAAAAACTCCTAATCTTCCCACAGAATACAAACTGGATACTCACCTCCACAACTCAATTTCCTATTGGTAATTCAGGTCAATTCAATTCATTTTTATTTATGTAACGTCAAATCACAACAAAAGTTGCCTCAAAGTGCTTTAAATTGTAAGATGAAGACCCTACAATAATACAAAGAAAACAGAGAAACCCCCAATAATCATGACCCCCTTTGAGCAAGTGCTTTGGTGACAGCAGGAATGAAAAACTCCCTTTTAACAGGAAGAAACCTCTCGCAGAACCAAACTCAGGAGACGGCTGCCATCTGCCACGACCAGATCGTAAAGACTAGTGGACACTCACCCGGCTCACTGGAGTTTCTTCTAACAACTAACAAGGAAGCACACTGGTTCAATCATCTCTCACCTCTCATAATTATGACTTGGATGTGCCTTGAGGCGACTGTTGCTGCGATTTGGCGCCATATAAGTAAACCTGAATTGAATTGAATTGATGTTGAAACAAATGCTATTTCAATAAGAAGAGATCACTTGGAAGAACTGAACATGATTTAATGAGATCGAGAAAGTCACGTTTTCAGTGATTAGACTCCGATTCGACCGAACAGAATCCCAGTGATGATAGGATTTAGGACAGGACCCCCAGGAGTCTAGATGCTGGTGAAGATAAAGGTAGAGAGGTAGAGATGGGGAGGAGGTGGGTTGCATCAATGAGAGTCTGAAAAGGAAGAGTGACAGAAATCACAGATTTAAGCTACACAACAGATCTTCCTTATTGAAGTTATACGTAAGCTTCATTTAAACGTTAGAAACCAATGTTAAAATGAATCCTTTCAATATGGCTGCATAGATGCAAACCAGCTGTATTTTGTTGTAGCAGAACTGATTTCAGAGGTAAATGGAATGGTTCTTACATACTCTACTCTAAGTGAGCACTCAAAGCTCTTTATACAACTTGACTCACTCACCCAAGCCCTTTTTTCTACTCTTTTCCTATGTAGGTGCTCTCTAGCTAACATTCACACACATTCATATGGAGAGTAACTTGGGGTTACCGTCTTAGCCAAGGATATTTGGCATGCAGACTGAAGCAGATGGGGATTAAACCACCAACCTTCTGATTACTAGGTGACCTACTCTAATATGGAGCCACAGCCTCTCCAAGGTGAGTGCCAGAGATATAGGCCTTGTTCAGTGGCCATTTTGCTCTGGCAACTATGACTTGTTTTAGTCCTGTGTCCCAAGAACATGGGCAGTGAGTAGGAAATGAGGAATGAAGAAGCTAAATGATATTAAGATGTCAAAAAGTTTTTTGTGGAAAAGAGCCTATATTAGTCCAGTCACTGGAAAAGTTCATCTTTGGTGAACTCTGACATGCATAATTTGCGTTATTAACCAGCCGCAAACTGCCCTGACAGCACTGACCTATGAGGGAACTGAGAGCTGCAGAGTCCAAAAGAGTGGAGGCTATATTGTATTAGCTGAGAGCTGTGGGCAGCATTAATTTTTACATAACCCTGCTTCACACGAAAGGCACGAGTTGCGCTGCAAATAAAGAATTTGAAGCCAGTAATATCTTCTTTTAGAATGATTTTTTTTTCTCAGCAAAGAAAAGTGATTTTGCCAAGCACCACATGCAACCATTTATTAGGTTTGTTCCAAGCCTACTGGTCCTGATTTGTGTTAGATTGTGTTAGCAAGGTATTCAATACATTTTTTTTTAGCTTGAGCTCATAAGAATAATAAGGTAGTGGAAATCGTCTTTGATTAAAATTTGTGATTGTGCATTAGCTTTAATCCAAGCCCCTTTAACTCTGTGATTTTTTTATCTGTAGTGGCTGGTGATAGAGAATCTGTGGGCACTTATCAGACAGGAAGTGATCCTGTGTAGTGTAGCAAGCTAATCCTGCAAAAAGCCATAATGTCGACAACTGCAGGAACCATTTCTTCCACATGGATGCTCAGATTACATTTTCTGTGCGAATGAGTTGGAGGTGCTGCTGATTAAGAGGTATCCTATATATAATTCATATCTTTCTAACTCTAAATGTCATTATTCTTCCCTTGATGAACATTTTAGTGGTAATAGTAAAGTTTCCATATCATCTCAGTACGTGACTATAATTCATTGGAGACGATTATTCATAGTAATGATCTAATTTAAATATTATACAGTATTACATGTAGCTATAGTTTTCATATCATATCCGAAATATATTTATTAAGCCGGATTGTAAAATGGCCATTTTTGAGGAACTGTGTAAACGAACAGTGATTCATTGATAGTGATCAAAGCCAAACACGGATTATCAGAAAGATTCGACTGATGTGAGAAATGGGTTTTTTCCCACTTTGGTTAAAAAAAGTTGATTAATTCATCGAGTCCATCCAATCAGAACAAGTATGAAATCAAGATTTGGCAGAGCCTAAAATCCATTTCTCAGTTAAATGAAGTGGCAACACCGAAACTTTCTTCTCATCCCTGTGGATTTTTTTAAAAACACTTCATTTAATCTCTGAATCTTGGTTTAGAAAGACAGAAGCAGTGTGTGTAGTCATAACTTAAATAAACAAACCCATCATTTTAAGCCATGCACACTCAATTGAAAAGCAGCTGATTTTTTTTAAGACCACTGTGTCTCTGGAGTGATTAAGTGTTAGCAGCTGAGATCTCTACAGATGAAGATTCTATTAATAATCTAATGTTTTAATATGATTATCTGTGATATGGCACACCTTTCCAATAAAGAAGTCATCTGCGTAAAATTATTCAGCATCTTTATAGCTCAAATTATTGTGTTTAATGTTGTCATTTGCTTTCTGCTTTCTTCAGTTTTCTGAGTATTTCAGCATCTCTTTCCTCCCTGCATTGGGTTTCTGACCTGCTGGTAGGACCAACTGTTCCCAGACACAACAGGCAGCTGCTTCTTGGCAAATAGCTTTAATGAAATTAATTATGAAATACCTGTCCAGAACAAAAGTTATCAACTAGTAAATAGTAAACAGTAGATCATTTATGAACTACAGAGCTTGATATTTTTCTCAGTAATTAGCGCAGGATAAAATGAGGCCCAAAAAAAGTAATAATGAGACGGATCACAAATCTGACCACATGAAGTTACCTCTATGTTGATTATGTCTGTCAGCAAAAAATCTAAAAACATTATCTTAAGGCTGTACTTGTGGTGCGATCCATTAACAACTAAGTAAAGGGGAAGAACTAAATTTGACAAACTTACAAAAAAATGAAAATTGTGGATTCTAAGGAGAAAAATTTGAATGCAGGCAACAGGAAATATGGCAAATACACAAGCTGGGCTACTTTGGATAGGCTATTAGGTTATATGTCCAGAGGTTAAGTTGTGGTATCATGAAATAGATAATCCAGAAAGCTATTAGTTTGTGAGGCACTTAGCTAACTATGCTAGCTTAGCAAACAACTGCATTTCAGCTAGCTAGCTCATGCTACTAAACTACACATCTGACATGGAGAAGTTTTCAACAGTCTGATACAATTTTTTTCCACAACTGCAGATAGCTGCGCCTCACTGCGTCTGATTCTACTGGAGGTTTCTTGCTATTAAAAGGGAGTTTTTCTTTCCCACTGTCGCCAAGTGCTTGCTCATAAGGGGGTTGATTGATTATTGAGATTTTCTCTGTATTATTGTGGGGTCTTTACCTTACAATATAAAGTACTTTGTGGCAACTGATGTTGTGATTTGGTGCTATATAAGTAAAACTGAATTGAACTGCTTGAACTGAACTGTCACAGTGAATGTTAAATCAAACAATCCAAATGTGATTGAAGTGCAGACTGGATAATGGCTAATGACCCAAAGCCAACTGCAAAAGCAACCCAAGAGTTTCTCTAGGCAGAAAAAGTAGCCTTAAATGGCTAAGTCAGCACCTGAGCACAGAGCATGCTTTCAGTTATCAAATAAAAAACTGAAGGCAGAGAGACCCACAAACAAGCAGCAAGTGAAGGTGGCTATAGCAAAGGCTTGATAGAGCATCTCAAGGGAGCAAACACAGCATCTGGTGATGTCCATGGGTTCTAGACACTGACTGAATGCAAATAATTTTCATCCAATTTTTTAAAACAATCCTTACATGTAGAGTTATGTCAGCTTGTCCAATTAATTTACATTCTTGAAAAAAATGGACTGTCTATAAAAATGGCTCTAATTCCTAAACAGTTCATGTAAAATAATCCCTGAATTAAAGCTGAAAGTCTGCACTCATTGGACACATATTGATTGTTTGATTTATCCAAGCAATCAGTCTGTCCTGTTTGATCCATTGTGGTGGTGCACAGAGGCAAAATTGCAAAACTTATGGCTTCCTCCAGCTACTTATGGACCTAACTGCACATTTGTTAGGTGCAAAATGCTTCAATTCCTGAAGATAATGGTGATGTTGCTCTGCATCTAGTGGATGCAGCTTGCTGCTAATACAGCATGATCAGACCTTATATAAAAGCCTCTGGGTCTGAAAACTGAAGCATGTGCAACAGCGCCTTCAAACTCCATTCTTTCAGATAGCCAGCAGGGGGTGATTCGCTTGGCTGCATAAAGAAATCAGATTATCTTGAAGTCTATTTAAGAATGCACACTTGATTTATTACCTCAGCAAAACTTTTCTTGAAGGTTTTATGATGCCAGCCACTAGTTTCAGGTATTATTTAATACATCACAAGGAAGATGATGATTTTTCACAAACATATAATTGCATCTAGTGTTAAACAGACTATAATGCAGAGGTGACTGACCAGTTGACTTAAAAGAGCGCAGTGTCCTACCTCTCTCTTATGTCCACGTTATATTTACTGCTTGGTATATCCCCAAGTGGCCACAAAACAGTTAACACACAACTTAATTAACCTAACAGCAGGCTGCCTGTTGTCAAGGTGTGCATTTTATTGGCTATATCATCTAACGGGATACGCACACGGACTCACATTAACACACACACTCAGAGCCACTTACGCAGAGCTGAGCATTGGATGGTGATAATCTCAGTCTGTGATGGCACTCACTGACACAGTAATTTTATGACTCACTTCCAATTTCCCAGCCCTCTGACTCTACAAGAAAGGAGGCAGTTACCAGTTTAAAAAAATGGCTGTGTTAGACCTCTTCTAACATCCAATTCCCTGTGTCCAATACTATCGCTAGTTGCAAGATGCTCTTACTAAGATAGATGGATAGATATTGTTGTTATTACACTGTGTTTCATCATTAAACTGTGTCACAGCTCTGGAGCTTAATCTGCTCATCTTTCCCAGGCGCCCCACGGTAGAGATGTGCATGTGGTGCGTTTACTTTGATGGATGAAGAGACAAAAGTCTTTGTGCGATCAATATGAATCATACTTATTATGATTCATATTGATCCATTTTCATATTGTTGTATCATCTGTCTTGCGGTTTGTTCATGTAACTTAGGATGGTGTATTTAGGGTGAACAACCACTAAAGGCCAGGAAAATGTATAAGATCTGAGACCAGTAGGCCAAATCTTTTGAAGCACATGTGAACTAAGATGTAACTTTAGTTTAACTTTATCTTATATTATATGTTTTTGTGGTTGTCTGACATAATTAAAAGACTTTGCAGATATTGCTATCCAGCCACATGTTTAGCTTCCAAACATAGCATTATGGCTATTAAATTAACACTGACATTGCAGCCACATTCTCCTCAGGCCATGTTTTGTCACTTTGAGTTTTGCTTCAAATGAAGCCTGATTCTAATTCTAATCTTTTAACACCCCGTTGCTCTTCATGTGTGTCCTTGTAAGACAGAAAAGGACTCAAGACTATGTTGCTGCACAACAGATTTGTTTGCGACAAACTTACACAACAGCAACAAAAAGGCTGATTGGACTTATTGGGTCAAGTGATCATTAGTGAGAGTCAGACTCTGATTTAGGACTCTAGCACAACTGCAGTGCCACTTTGTACAAAGAAAAAGGCAAAGCTGAAAAGCAGTAACAGGACCTATATAAGCCAGCAAAGTCTCCTGACTTTACAAATCTCTGTTTAACTCTATCTTTAATATCTTCTCATGTAAATATCAAATAAGCATGTTTAGTGGCTACAATTCTACCATTAACCTCTTAGTTGAGGGCTGTGTTAGAATTATTCCGTGTATAGTGTCAGATATTTCATAGAGCTGATTGAAACATGTGGCGCCATGACGGCAAGAGAATCCACTGGATGGCTGGGTGTGGGGTCTCTCTGGCTACTCCAGCTTCCTCCCACAGTCCAAAGACATGCACGCGAGGTTAACTGGTGATTCTAAATTGGCCATAGGTGTGAATGTGAGTGAATGGTTGTGTCTATTAGTTAGCCCTCTGAAAGATTGGAGTGCTGTCCATGGTGTATCCCCCTTTCGCCCTATAATATCTAGGAGGAGTTCTTATTTCATAATGAATATATTAAAATATAAATCTGCAGTGTCCACCCTTTTGTGTTTGTGGCTACAGTTCAACTAAGGTATGGTGTCAATAAAATATGTGTGCACAGATTTGTGTTATAAATATTTATTTTAGTGTTGTAGAGAGATATAAGTAATAACAAGTACTTATCCAGGAATAGCAATAGCCCATGGCCTCAAATGAGCTGCAAATGTTCTGTTGTTGTTTCAGAAGTCAACATTTTCAGTTCAATTCAATTATATTTGTATATCCATACATCTGTCTGTTTTCTTAACCACTCATCCACCTGGCTGTAGCCAATACCTGCTGAAAAAGGAAGAGTACATGTCCAAGAGGTTACCAGTCATCATCCTCAGATTGATTCATTTATAAAACTGGGCCAGTGTGAATGATCTTTGTCCAACAGACACCCATGGGAGTGTTTTCTAGATACAGTAAGTTTCCTTACACTTGTTTCTGTGCCAGACAGACTTGATTCCAATGTAAAACTAATTCAAGAATAAATAATACCCTCATAAGCTAGCAAATACTGTGTTATTGAATGTGTTCTAAGAATTTTGATCAAGTCTAGAAATTTGATCAAGTCAACATGGACTATATTAGACACTCAACATATACTCCATGGCGTCTTCAGCGAATGTGAGCTTCAGTTAAATGATATAACTGTAATGTCTTGATGGCTCTTCTTCTTCCCCTCCTCCTCCTCCATCAGGTCCCTTTAGGGGTCGCCACAGAAGAACATCTGCTTCCATGTCACGCTATCCCTAGCATCGAGCTCTGTCGCACCAACCCTCTGCATGTCCTACTTGACAACATCCATGAATGTGTTTTATGGTCTTCCTCATTTCCTCCTCCCTGGCAGCTCCATATTCAACATCCTTTGTCCAGCATATCCACTATCCCTCCTCTGCACATGGCCAAAGCTTCGCACCCTTGACTCTCTGACTTTGTCTCCACACTGCTCAACCTGAGCTGTCCCTCTGATGTACTAAAATCTTGTCCATCCTCATCACTCCCAGTGAAAATCTGAGCATCTTCAACTCTGCCACCTCCAGCTTCACCTCCTGTCCTTTTGTCAGTGCTGCAGTCTCCAAACCATACATCACGGCAGATTTCACTACCATCATCTAAGCCATCACTTTCACTCTCGCTGCTATCCTTATGTCCCAAATCACCCCTGACATTCGTCTCCACCCACTCCATCCTGCCTGCACTCTCTTCTTCACCTCTCTTATATACTGTCTGTTGATGCCAGGTAATTAAACTCCTTTGCAACCTCTAATCCTTGCAGCTTTGCTGTTACAGCTGTCTGCCTCTCGTTCACACACATGCATGTGTTTAGTATGAAACTGATTAGCTTTTTTTGATACATAAATGTAATAAAGATTGAATGGGAGACAATTGGGCACAATTTTATACATCAAAAAAGAACAGTAGCTCAGTGACAGCTATTTTCCTCTGTCTTTCGTGCCCTGCACCCTGCCTTTGGACTTAAACTGAGTCTCTGTTATCCCTGTGTACCCATGAGCTGTCACACACGTGTTTGGCTTGAGATCTCAGTCAAACCAACAGCAAACAAATGAGAGTCATGTTCAGACTGAGCAGCAGCTCTCTGATTAAGTGTGATAATTTTAGAGTCCAAGTGTAATAAGTGACGCCATTTCTGCACACCAGCGATGGAAATGAGTGTATAAATTCCGAGGCTCACCTCTGACAGGGAGACTTCCTCTTACTTGTCTCCACAGCTGAGATTCATTCAAGCATCTTTCCTTTCATCCGAGTCAAACTCCTCATCCTCCCACAAGTTCTTTTTTAAACAAAGAGCCAGACCAGCGACAGGCAGCCAGCAAAGCTCCGCTCCCTAAATTGCCATCAATTTATTCTTTGTTCTCACTTATCTGTTACACTTCTACAACTCTGAAAAACTTTTATCTCTTTCAACAACTCTGTTTCTGTTCCTTTCCCTTCCCCACCCTGCAATTATCGTGCGATAAACCGCACTTTACCGTTCGTCTCTTTGGCCTGAAAGCAAATCAGTTTCTATTCACCGGAGGCCCAGTTTAAACAGAGAGTGTGTGCGCATTTGTGTGTGTAAGTGATGAAATGGCACAGGACGTGTCAACAGCAGGTTTTTGCTTGTGTGTTGCTACCTAATCTCACGCATGATTAGGAGAGCAATAACACGACTGTCTGAGCAGGTTACAAAAATGTGAGCGTCCCTTCTCAGTGTGTGTTTGCATGTACGCTTCCCTGTGTGCGACAGCCTAGAAAATGTTTATCGAACCACTAACTGTCACATTACAACCAGACTCTTTCTTTTCCCCCCCACCTGTGCACCTTCCATCTTTGTTTTTATACCAACCGGATAACAAATCTCTGCCCTTGACCTTCATCTAACATTCTCAATTTTCCCTCTTTACCTCTTTCATCACTTGTGGCTGCACTTCAATTTCTTTACTCTGAAAAAAGGGTGGTTGAGGAGACATCCACCGTTGGATCAGCAAACAATGGACACTCTCACTTGACAGAAGCCAACAGTCTCCTCTCAGCATGCTTTTTCCACAAATTGCTACTCCCCTTCTCGCCTCCACCCCTTCTCTGCCTCTCTCCCACCATTCATCCCCTCGCCTTCACTTCATTTCATTCTTACATTCACTTCCTACTCTGCCCAGTTTGCAGACATTGTGCTCCTTTTGACTGAAAAGGTATGGTGGACTTTGTTGGAGAAGAGGCATAGAATGGTTTTACAGTGATCTCAAGAACCGGTGTGTGTGTGTGTGTGTGTGTGTGTGTGTGTGTGTGTGTGTGTGTGTGTGTGTGTGTGTGTGTGTGTGTGTGTGTGTGTGTGTGTGCGTGTGTGTGTGTAAAAGGGAGAGTGGAATGCGGCGATGTAATAGCAAGCTAAAAAACAAATCTCAATTTCTGGAGTACAGCACCCTCATGTGGTGCTTGTCTATTTTTACCATCCAAGTTTGTGCATCTCTGGATTTAAAGATCGCCAGCCATCCATTCATTTACTTCCACTTATCCAGTTCAGGGTCATGGGAAGGCTGGAGCCTATCCCCAAATGTGAATGGAAAGAAACAAAAATGTGACACCCACCCTCTGCAAAACCGGTGAAGTTGGTAATGATCAAGTGTTTTCTTCAGCGTTCAGCCTTATCATGCAGCGCAGCAAAATTTATTTATGAATGACTTTACAAGAATTTACAAATCAGATCTAGTTGCATAATTTAAGCTATTAAAACATGCAAAAGCTACACTTTTCAAAAATACTGAATGAATAATTGAATTTTATATTGGCCATCAGAAAATATCAGTGAATTTAATACTCTGCTTTGTTTCAGGATTTTGTTAGCCGAGTTATTTATGGATAGATTTTTTTTCCTATTCATTTTCATTGCCCAATTAAATGTTGACTTTGTGGTCTTGATGGCTTTGTCACTATTTGGAAGTAAACACCTAATCCATCACAGTTTTGTACGAGAAAGTGTTTTTAAATGGCTACAAAAAACATTGCCAGAAAAATACACATCAATAGCAAAATTACTTGTCTTAAATTAGGTTATACTTATATTATAAGCTGAAAATGATGGTGGTCAATTAAATCTTCCGGATGATGTTAGATAATAGAACTGGTTAATACAAAGCATTCATATCTGATCCGTAAAGTCAAACTTAACGCCGGATTGTCATGCCAGGGGAAAATATCACTCGTTACGACACTCAAATATTAACTTGACAACTGTCATAAATATATGTATAATGAATGAAAAGGAATTTTCAGTGTTGTCAAACAAGCTTTTCAAAGAGTCCGGACAACTGAAAGAGAAATAAGGAAGAACTTTCTATTTGAGTTTGAAAACTGACATGAGTTGCTAGTACTGGGTTGGACGCCCTTTTTCTGGTGACTGCATCTGGTGACTCTAGAAGCCATTTCAGTGCAAGTTTGAAATGACCTAAGCTTTCTGACATGGTGGTCACAAGATGGTCATTAAGGGATGGACATGGTCATCAACAATATTCAGGAAGGTTGTGGAGTTTAAATGATGCTCAGTTAACCCAAAAAGGGCCCAAAGAAACTATCCCCCCATACCATTACAGCAGTGGTATGAACTGTTGATACAAGTCAAATGTGTTTTCCAGTGTTTTCTTGTCCAGTTTTGGAGAGCTCATGCGAATTGTAGCTTCTGTTTCCTGTCTTTAGCTGACAGCTCTGCTTCAAAGTCAACATATTGTGCATTCAGAGATGCTCTTCTGTATTCCTTTTTGTAAAGATTGGTTATTTGAGTTACTGTTGCTTTCCTATCAGCTTCAAACAGTCTGGCCATTCTTCCCTCCTCTTGAATAAACAAGGCACTTTTCCCAAGAAACTGCAGCTCACTGGTTATCTTCTCTTTTCTCTTTTCATTTTCTGTAAACCCAGGAGATAGCCGTGTCAACTGGGATCACAAACTGCTGATTCCAGTGGATCAGCAGTTTGTGAAGTAGTCAGACCAGCCTGTCTGGCACCAACAACCATGCCACATTCAAAGTCACTTAAATCATTCTGATGCTCAGTTTGAACTTCAGCAGGTCTTCTTGATCATATCTGCGTACCTAAATGCAATGACGTACTACCACGTGATTGGGTAATTAGATATTTGTGTTAACAAGCAGCTGAAGGGGACCTATTACAGGCATTTCCAGCTCAATATTTTTATTCTTTAACTTATAACAGCTTTTTTTCATTGTTTAACTCCTCTCTCCTTTAAGGACCCCCTCCCTTTAAACCAGCTTTCTATGACTCTCTGCCCTTCACAGATAGAAGGTTTGAACAGCAAGGCCACTGTGCTAACAGCTAGAAATGTGTTTCTGGAGATCTTAAGGATATCTACTCTGTTTGACATTATACAGATCAAAGTGTAGGAAAGAAAACTGTAACAAATTGAGCATTTATGAGCAGTGTAAAGCCTGATCTTTGGGCTCTTAGGGATTACTTGTATTTTCATGAACCTTATTTTAAATATGACAAAAATAAATAAATACAGAAAAGCTCTACCTTGATAAAATTACCAGAAACCTATTTGACAAACACACCAGAACATGTGCCAGATGATATAGTGGTTTGAGCTTCCAGGGAAAATACAAAAGTACTTTGTGATATAGTGTGATGTGTACACTCAAGTTAATTGACTCTGAACATATAACACATACTACCTTACTTTTGAAATGCCACAGTACTGCAAGTCCTGCCTTATCCTCAAGATTTGGAGACTGCACATGACACTAACTGAGGACATTTGTTTCAATCACTTCCCATCTGTCAGTTAAAGGTTAAGTCTACATTTTGAAAGCCTGTCTTAAAAAATAATTGCATGAATATTAGTACATAAAAGTTTTCGTTTGCTGTGATTGTTTCCTGGCAGCACGCTTCCTGAAACAGTTCGTGTACAAACAAATGAAAATTTACTGAAAATGAAAACTTGGACTTAATAGACACTTGTCGAGGATTAGAGTGGCAGTTGTGGTGGAGCTCCTCAGTGGTGAAACAGCGCCGTTGACTGCTCAGCTGGGATTGGCAGTAAATTAAAATCAAACAATTATGATCTGATAAGCTGGCTTAAATAATATGCTGCTGAGTTATTGATATTATGTGGGGTGCTCAAAGGCTTTGGCAGGCTTATGTTCTGTAGGTTTTACACTGAAATGATCTTAATAACCTATAGTAGAAACAGACTAAACTGTCTGTATCTAGTCTGTATTAGAGCTGAATGTTTGGTGTATGAATGGTGAAGCCTTTGAATAAGATGTAGCAGGGCGGTGGGGTGGCAAACATAGTCAGTAGCTATGACTCTTTGAACAGAACTGAAATGAACCAAGTGCTTCATGATTCCAACCTGAACTCGTCACGTATTTTCACTGTAAGAGGTCATCATTTTGTCTGAATGAGGCTTCTTGTGGTTTAAAATGGGCATCTTCCACATGGATGTTTGCACAAAAGAAAAACGGTGTAGGTTGTAAATTGAAGCTGTTTTCAGAAAAGGATTTGTTTTTTTACCCCCTTTTGCTACCAAAGCAGCCCTGACCCATCAAGACATGGACTCCACTAGACCCCTGAAGTTGTGCTGTAGTATCTGGCACCAAGATGTTAGCAACAGATATTTTAAGCGCTATGGGAAAGTGTAAGTTGTGAGGTGGGGCCTCCATGGATCGGACTTTGCGGTTTGTCCAGCACATCCCCCATAGATGCTACACTGGATTGCGACTTGGGGAATTTGGAGGCCAATATCTCACACTTGTTGTTGTGCACCCTCAAAAATTTCTTAAACCATTTTTACTTTGTGGCAGGTTGCATTATCCTGCTGAACGAGGCCGCACCCATCAGGGAATACCATGAACAGGTGTATATGGTCTGCAACATTGCTTATAGGTAGCTAGTCCAGGTAGCTAGTTCAAGTAACATCCACATAATTAGTTCCACCTGCAGGACTCCTGTGGAGGTTCACTGTTTTTTCTCAGGTTTTCCCTGCCTCTACCAGCTTGCCTTCTTCCCATAGTGCAGCTTGGTGCCAGGTGTTCCTCCATGTAAGTGTTATACATGAAACCCGGTCACCCATGTGATGTAGAAGAAAACATGATTCGTGGTCCACTTCTGATGTTTGCGTGCCCATTGTTGGTGCTTTAGGCGGTGGACAGGGATCCACATGGGATCCCTCACTGGTCTGCAGCTATGCAGCCCCATACACACCAAACTGCAATGTGTTCTGTAATGTGACACCTGACTATTAGAACCAGCATTAACTTTATCTACAGTTTAAACTACAATCGTTTGCCTGTTGGATCAGACCACACAGGAAAAACCATGACTCTCCAAGTGCATCAATGAGCCTTTGGCCACGCAAGACCTTGTCGCTCATTCGCTACTGTTTCTTATTTGGATCATTTTCGATAGACACTCACCACTGCAGACTGGGAACACCTCACAGGAGCTGCAGTTTTGGAAATGCTCTCACCCAGTCATCACAGTTTAGCCCTTATCCAACTTGCTTCGGTCCTTATGCTCGCCCATTTTCTTGCTTCTAACACCAACTTTGAAGACAAAATGTTGACTTGTTCCCTAATATATCCCACCCACTAACAGATGCCACGATGAAGAGATAATCAGTGTTATTCACTTTACCTGTCATCTGTCAGTGCACTTAATTTTATACCTGATCAGTGTACAAAAGACAACAAATGAAAAGCTGTTAAATGATGGGAATACAATGGACAGGAATCACCCAAGGAGGGAAAAAGAAGATAAAAGGAGAGAGAAACTCATGAGATGTTGCAAAGCAGTCAATTTGCACTGAAAGAGATTTGAAGTATAAAGTTTTTATTCCTAAAACTGTTTTACAGTTAACAATAACATAATTTAAAGATTATTTCTTTAGTAGCTGACACTCAAGTCTTGAATCACTAAACCTGATCACTGCAACACAAACATCCACAGACATAAGGGTAGCATGTAATTTCATAGTTAAGTTATAATCTATCCATATGATGAGAGTTGTTTGAATTGTTGGCCTGTCAGAAGCTAATGCTGAGATCACCGGCACTACAACAAACCTTGATGTGACATGTGTTTGCTGCCAATAATGCAACCAGAAACTCTTTCAGTATTACATATGTGAGGGTACTGTCACCATGTCAGCAAAAACGTTTCCCTTTTAAAGCCAAAATCTTTGCTCAAACTCGACGTGTTCTCAATATTACAAGAGCAAACATCCTTCAGGGAAATGAGTTTCCTGAAATGAATCAAGTTACAAAATTTATATTTGTCATGGAAACGTTGCGACTCGTTCAGGTGTTGCTCAGCTATTACAGGTGACTTTTCTTTTCACATTTAGCAGACAAAGATTTTTCCTTTTTCGAGCTGGAGAATAATCAAGCATCCTTGCTGTTTTTGAGAAGCGCACAGATCTCTCACTGAGTGTATAGGAGGAAAAAGAGAACGGCAGCAAATGTGAAGCGACACCTTAAAGGTCATTTAAAAATCAGGGCTTCCTCAGATTAGTCGTGATTCAGCTGAAGGTTAATGCACACACCCCCACACCCTTCCCACACCCTCCCCCACACTCTATCACTTCCACTCATTAACCATATTTAATTAAATCTGTTTAATATGACTTGTCATTCATCTCTTATGTAAGCATTTGTCATCATGTCGGACTGTGCTCTAATTTGTTTTTCTTTGTGAGTCATCCCAACAGTTGGTTTGCTGCTGCATTTCCCTTTGTTTGTTCTGGTGTGAGATCTGTTCATACTATTATTATTATTTAATCCTCCTTTTGTAGCAATGCATACATTCTGTCTCGATCCTAACACATAGTAAAACTCTAAGAATAAAAACAAAACAAACTTTTTACATTTCTACTGAGCATAAAATGCTTTCAGTGTGACAACTAGAAAGGATGTGGCATTTCACATTTGAATCTGAGAAGTAAAAAAAATGTAATTCTGCAGCTTTACACCCCCTGAGAAAATACATACAAGCAGAAGCTTTTCTTTTCCCTTTCCTTTATAAAAAAGTATGAAAAGGAAAACCTTCCTGTCCCTATTTTTTGAAATGTCATCTTTGCATTTCAATGGAGAAAACACGTCACCCCTTGCTTCTTCCACTGGGAAGACATTTTCTATTGACAAAGATTTTTTTTATATATATATTCCTTTGACAAATGCATATGATAATTGCAGAAGCTGTTCCAGCTCTAAGAAAATCAGTGGCAGACACACTGCCAGATTGAATTGAGTCACCACTTTACAACACATCTGGAACTGACAGTTACAAATCAGTCAAGATCTGGAGTAGCCCACAGATATAAGATCCACAAAACACAGCCTCCTACAAGGCACCATTTGTACAGCTTGACAGGTGTACGCAGAGTTAATGGTTTTTGTTCAGTGTTTGAGATGAATTCTGTCACTGTGAAGAATATGAAGAGGAAGAATGTGTGGTATGTTTTACACATGAAAACTGTAAGGATGGTAATGTTTACCACTGATAAGTGTAAGTATCATGGGTGCAAAATGGCGAAGGAGGAGGTCGAATCAAGATTGTACCTCGAAACAAGCCAGAAATGACAAATAATGATCACAATGACGCAGTAGGCAAGAATAAAAGAGATGACTGAAAAGAGCTACAATACTGTGCAAAAGTCTTGAGCAACTCCCTTTTCTTTATATTTTGCTAGAAAATGGAAAGTGGGTGGATGAAGGCATACAAACATACATGGGAGTACAGTACAAACTTCTAACAAGTTTGAACTGCCTTAGACATTTCTTTGGATTTTTGCTGCCATTTGTTCTCTTCTCTGTAAAAATGATCCCATGCTGCTTCAATGATGTTGAGGTCTGGCCTCTGGGGAGGCCAGTCCATGACTGATCGTATCTATTGTCTGCTTTTCTACCCCGGTATGCTTTTAATTCATTGGCAGTGTGTTTGGGATCATTGTCATGCTGATAACAATGATGGTATTGCATTATGGATCAAAATCTGTTGATTTCGACCTATAGTTCCATTTATTTTGACAAATCTCCAATACCACCGACTGAAATGCTGCTCCAAACCATGACAGACCCTCCACTGTGTTTTACAAATGGCTGTAGACCTTCACTGTGATACCTCTCTCCTGATCTGCTCTGCTGACAATAATTTCAACCAAACATTTCAAACCTCATTTGATTCATCACTCCACGAGACCCATTGTGAGATGGCATTTTATACTTGAATGATCTATAGGTAAGTGTTAAGTGACAGACAAAACATTCCTCTGCAAATGGACTGAAATTTGTGAAAAAGCGGCCAATTTCTCCAAAAAAACATTTGAAAGACCCTCAGAAATCCTAGAGAACTGCCCAGAGAAATAGCTGCAGGCGTTTCAAGATGGCTGTCGTTTTTGTAGAGATTTCCTTCTGGTAGGATTTTTTTTTTATGTGAAAAATCTATTTCAACTTTAGAGAAAAATATTAAAAATGAAAAAGAAATGGAATTTTAAACGGAAATGTCAACAGCGTTAAAATTAAGGAAAATAACTGGATAGCTGCAATAAATTGCAAAATCGTATTTTAAGTGTTACTCTATAAACATGCCCCAAAGGTTTCATGAAAAAAATGGAACATTTATTTTAAATATTGTCCTTTTATAATTGTCAATTAAATCTCTTTCAGCTCAAAAGCTACAAAGATGCATGACCGCGACAGCGTTACTTCGTGCTGCGGCACCGCCGCCGGAAGTGTATGTCAAACGGGTTAAAAGCCAGTTGACGAAGGCTAGCTAACCGTAGCTGTCAGCCGGGTCCAGTCATTGTGTAGGGATGGAGGTTACACGGAAAAGTAAGTAGCCAGACACCGTTTTCAGCGATTTACGGACTTTTTGTCTCACCATACATTTCACGATAGGATGAAATAGACTAGTGGTATGACAGATATTCAGTACTGAGCAGACTGAAAATGAACATCCCAGCGTGAGTGCTGCCTGCGAGCGAGCTACCCAGCTAGCTTGATAGCTGCAGTGTGTTCAACTGCTGGCTAGCATTGCGCTAGCATTCTGATACTGACTGACTGTTTCCTTCTCTCAGATTATAAAGACTGCTTAAACACTGTGTACAGCGCGATAGAAGAGGCTGACTTCCTTGCCATCGATGGGGAATTTTCAGGTATCCGTGTCAGAGCTGTAGCAGACGTTGGTATTGAAGTCCCCAGCATTATATGTGGAAACTGACTTTTTTTTTTTTTAATTGTTTATTTTAAAGGGATAAGCGACGGTCCTAATGTCAGTGCACTAACCAATGGACTGGACACACCGGAAGAGCGATACACGAAGCTTAAAAAGGTTAGCAACGTTGAGAAACGCAGTTTATGCATATTAAATAATACTGCAACCTCCATACACACAATTCTAGTTGGAACCTCTACTTCTTTTATGGTCCTGCAGTAGCTTGAACACTTTCACTTTTCCGTTTATCGTTTGAACGTGTTAACATGTGTTTCTCTCCATGCCTGCAGCATTCCATGGACTTCCTCTTGTTCCAGTTTGGTTTGTGTACCTTCAAGTACGACCAGGCAAAGTCAAAGTGAGTGGTGTCTGTTTGTTGAATACAGTAAATGTGTTATTCTAATTGGTGAAACACAAAAATAACTAATCAGCTACTGGACTCCCATTAGTTTGCTGGGGTCTGGTCCTTTACATTGAAGTGCACCATAATGCATAAACCACAGATGGCCTCTGGTCAAGTGTAGGCATACTGTTTTAGATTCAGACTTATCTACTGATATTCTCCTCCTTGGGCATTCTCACACTTAAAGCCGGATTATGAAATGGATCACTGCCCACAATTAGGCCCAAAAGCCTCCAGGCTTACTACATGCCCATTGCCTTGTACCATTTCAAATGAGGGTCTGGGACAGTGCAGTTTCTAGACACATTATCATAATCTGTTTAGGGAAAGAGGTGGTTGGAGGCCAAAATTAGAGCAACTGTGTCCAGTAATATTAGGCTTGTCGCTTTTGATATGGTTACTTTAAAGGTGGGGACCAGGCCTGTGACCACTCAGTCAGGTGTTGTCTTCAAAACAACTCTGGTGCATCAATATGGCAATAAAAGATGAAGCCAGTCTGCTGTTGCGTGACCAGCTTCTCTTTGTGGTAATACAGAGAATAACCATGATAAATCAGGGAAACTGGCCAATGCCAGTTGCTGATTGCATAAGCGAGTATTCACATCAACTACTTGCAGAGTGTAGCCAGAATCTCATAGATTGACATGGGTGCAGGCATTTTTTATTAATTCGTTAATGTATGCTATTCCTAGTTTTCCTTATTTATTTCTACTTACAAGGAGGTTGATGTCCTATTTTGGCCTTTGGTCCAAAAATCTATCTTTGAGCCATTGTTTGGTTTACTTTTGTGATGCATACAGTTTAAACCAATTCTCTGTGCATTTGTGCATGTGAGATAATGTTAAATCCAGGTTCTGAAGACACTGTAATTTTTGTGTATGTGTGTGTCTGTATACCTTGCAAAATATTTGTCAGTAATGCAAGACATTGTAGCAATATATAACTGGGGCCCAGTCTCCCTGTGGTGCTTAAAAGATGTAAAGTGCTTGAACCATATATATTTCTGCAGGTTATTGCAATAAACTCCCAGGAACTTAAATTATTTCTCCTCCCCATTTCCTTGCTCTGCAGGTACATCACAAAGCCCTTTAACTTTTATATATTCCCTAAACCGTTCAACAGGACATCTCCTGACATAAAGTTCATCTGTCAAGTGAGTATTGTTCCCCACATTATTGAATTGCTTCTTAATAAGCAACTGGGATATGACCTTTTGGATTCAGAGAGATTTAGATGGTTTAAAAATGGTGCTTCATGAAATGCTGGTTCAGCTGCAGAAAGCTTTAATAACAGTATTAACACAAACACATTTTGTCATTTCAGAGTTCCAGTATCGACTTCCTGGCCAGTCAGGGATTTGACTTCAACAAGGTGTTCTGTCACGGTGAGTGCAAAAAAAAAAAAAAAAAAAAAAAAAAAAAAGCAGTTCTAGATATCTATTGTTATACAAAAATCTTAAAATGGAAGCTCACTGTGATTACTTGGCCTCTATACTTGATATATAATTACTCATAAAAGCTATAAAGGGTTTTCTGCTTCTACTTTATAGCAGTTATGGTGATGTGCACGCACAAAATTGCCATCAGATTTATGAACCATGTGCTCTGGCCAGTTTTCTTGCCACCGTGGGTATGTTAGTGAATCAGAATCATTCTACATCAGCAGGCTTTTACAATATAAATGGAAGCCTGTGTACTTTGAGTTGAGCGAGAGGGAGAGAGAAGCCTGTACTGCAAAGTGTAGAAAAAAGGGCAGAAGTCGTCCAGCTGAAGAAACTGAAACAAGGGTCTGAGAAGGAAGCCAGAAAAGGTGCAGCTTTAAAATAAGTTTTCACAGGACGGATGATGGTCAGTCTCCAAAGAGAAACACTGCAGTTATCAAAAAACATCTGTATCCTTCGGCATCTGTGGAATACTAGAAACTAATTAAACAAAGTTATATAAGTGGTGACACCCAGGACTGATGGAAGTCATTTTTAATGAATGGTAATAAGATTAATCATAAAATAAACATGCATCAGGGCACCATCATCCACTAGCTTCTTCCCAGTAAAGGTTTTAATGGTGATTACAGGAATAGCACTGCTGTTTTGGACACTAGAAACACGGTTTCTCACTGTCTTGGTAACGGCTCCACCTCTTTGCTCTTCGCTGTGTGTAAACAGTCTCCGGCTGCACGTTAAACTGCAACGGCGTCATTGTCACTGCTACTGTTGTTAGCAGGGGTTTGTTTTTTGGGATGGGCTACAGAGCTTCGTGTTAAAGGAAGCAAAGAATTTGTGTTGAATTCTTTATAGTATTACTCAATGAATCGTATTTAATTCTGAGCATTTTTTTTTTTCTTTTGGTTTATGGTTATTTTAGAAAGCTGTAACAATGTTGTAGTAAAATCAGTGCTCATTTGAAAGAAGTGAGTACATTTTCTTAGACTGCTAAATCTTCATCTGTTTATCTGTATGGTCTGCGGTCATCTTCAATTCATTCATCGAGTACGAACAAATTCAGGTACAAATGTTTGTGTGCACATTGTGAATGTGGCCCATTGCTGAAACTTTTTCTTGTGGCTTAGCGCACACTCCAGAGCACAAACCACACATTACAACTATGCCCCATTTACGCCCAGTGAACCCTGCTTGAATCATGTTAATCAACAACCTGTGGGTCTCTCTCTATTTTCACGTTGCATTCTTTCTGTCTCAATTGTGCGCCTGCAATTTCATCTAATCTCAATGTGCAAATTAGTTTGGCACAGACGGCTGATTTGTCAACAAACATTGCACGTCCCAGGCAAGCAGTGGACCAGCAGTGCACAATAGCGTGACTGCTGCTACCTGGCCTTCCACAAATGCAGTTGGGATGAATCGGTTGCATTATATTACGTGCATTAAACCTCATCTGGATACACATTCCATGTTTGTACACGCTGCACAATAAGCTCCAGGTCACTGCAAAGTTTAAAAACGAGGCTTTGTGGTATTTTAAAGGAATCCCCTACCTAAATCAGGAAGAGGAAGCCCAGCTGAGAGAGCAGACAGAGGAGAGGAGGAATCAGCATGCCAATGGTGTAGGGACACCATCCTTTATCTCCCCATCATCCTCCAAAGGCTCTTCACATGTACCTGAGGAACATAAAGATTTCATCAACAAAGTTGTGTAAGTGCTGCTTCAGTTGTTTTCTTTACAGCATCAAATGAGTTCTTTGATCATGTTTTAGCTTTTGGTTGATGTCCTTGGTGGTGTATTGGTCAAGGAAGCCACAAAGGAAACATTGTTTGCTTTTGAATACTCTACAATCATTTTGTTTTGTTTCCACTACAGCGAGAAGGTTGAGGCCCTCATGGTTAACTCTGAGAAGACTTTGGACCTGGAACCATGCACTGGGTAACTGGACACTCTTCTAGAAAAGCTGCATCTAACCCAAACTTTTGTTTTCACCATGTAAATTTCATTTTATTTCTACTTTTGCTTTCCAGATTTCAGCGAAAGCTGATATACCAGACGCTGAACTGGAAGTGAGTGTTGCTTAAAGCCCTGTCTTTGCTCTGACGGTCTTGCTTGGCTTAAAGATTAACATTTGTCTTGTTCCTACAGGTTTCCAAAGGGCCTGCACGTGGAAACTGTGGAAACAGAAAAGGTATGCTTATATTTTGTTTGAAGCTGTTTTTCACTTTTTTCTGTTTTGTGAACATTTGAAAATACATATTTGTGTCTTTGCAGAAGGAGCGATACATACAAATCAGTAAAGTTGACGAGGAGGAGAGGAAGCGGAGGGAGCAGCAGAAACTAGAGAAAGAGCAGGCAAGCTATCAAATGTTTCTTGTGCTAATTGTCAAGCTTGTATGAAATTCAGAAAAACATGTTGTAGCTTTATGCATTTATAAAACTAACCGAACTGAATCACCTCCCCCTGACAGGAGGAGCTAAATGACGCTGTTGGTTTCTCCAGAGTCATCCATGCCATCTCAAAGTCTGTAAGTCTAGTTTTTCACTTACAGATTTATACACAAATATAGACTGAGGCTTTATACCAACATGCAATTTTGTGAGCAAAGTTTTGTTTGTTAAAGAATTTCTTTTATAGTGTTGCGTTTTGTTTTTTTTGTTGTTGTTGGTTTTTTTGTTTTTAGAAGATTTTTAAATTTGCGCCCATAAATGTGACATTTACAGAACCACTCTTTCTGAGTTGCAGGGTAAACTGGTTGTCGGCCACAACATGCTCTTGGATGTGATGCACACCATCCATCAGTTTTACTGCCCTCTGCCTGAGGTATGTTTTGCATATTTTAAATATGGAGCTAAAATGCATTTTCGGTACAAGAAATGGCAATTTCAAGCTTGGTATGAGATGTATGCATTATTTAAGGTGGTACACTTTTTTTTTTTTTTTTTTTTTTTAAGGATATTCAAGACTTTAAAGAAGTTACAATGTGCGTCTTCCCAAGGTAATGTTGTTAAATTTGGGGTTTTTGTCATTACAGCAGGGGTTTTGCATTACTTTTTTATTTGTTTGCTTTAATTGATTGATTTATTCACTTGCAGACTTCTAGACACCAAATTGATGGCTTCCACTCAGCCATTTAAGGTAAATCATTTGCTTAAGTGCTTTTAGTGGATCGCTGTTGGTCACTAAGATGTATTGAAAAGATGGGGGTGGGGTAACACTAATTTATGTTTTGTTTACTTTCCATCTGTGAACCCATCAGCTGAACTGCTGACTTACCCTCATGAGGCCCATTTTTCAGGCCTTCTGCTACAGCCAGCCAATATCTAGGCTACAATTTCCTATTTTTAAAACTCAGTCTTAATTGGACAGTGTTCAAAATTCAATTCGTCTTCTGCTTCATGTAGACTTTTTTTTTTCCTGGATGTAGGCAGTTACTTTGAAGTCTTCATCTAAGGGCAACAGTCTCCCTGAAAGGTTAACACTGTTACCCAGTATGATGGCTGCATTGCCTGCTAAGTCCTGAGTGGCGACACCTTCAACATTTCTGGGTTATCCTGCCCGAACTCTAAACAAGTGCCAGTATGATTTATATTGCTGTTGTGCTGACCTGCAGTTTTGGTAGTAACAGTAGCATTAATAATAACGTTTGCCTACACAGTTAGAATTCTGCTGATATCCAGTTAGTCAAGAGAGCTCAAAATACAAATGGAAACAAAAAGCTTCTGACATCAAACATGTCACCCCCACATCCCTGTGATGTGGTTGTTTGAGATTAGTGTCCACTAAATCTGTGTCAACCTGTAAATTCCCGCTGCTCTGTAAGTACTTTAAGAGCTCCCGTGCCTTAATTTCTCTGGTGTCAACAAACTTGACCACAAGCTGATTATGATTTTAAGTAGGGCTTATTAAGACAGTTTTTGTAATTGGGTCTAATTATAATGTGATGGTACAAGTGGCTAGAGCCCTCAATCAACTGAAGATATCATTTGTGATTTGTTGTAAATTATAAGTGATCAGGGCGATAATTGCACGTTCTTTTACATTTCAGGAGTTGATCACAAATACTTCTCTGGCAGAGTTGGAGAAGCAGCTGAAGGAGAGCCCCTTCAAGTCACCACAAGTTGGTGAGTAAATAAAGCAGACTGTCTGAAATGCAGTGACTGTCCAGAAACCCCGCTGACACACTTTTGTCTCTGTGCTGCTGTTCTCAGAAACAGCAGAGGGCTTCCCCAGCTATGACACAGCCCAGGAGCAGCTCCATGAAGCGGGTTATGATGCCTACATCACTGGCCTTTGTTTCATCGCCATGGCCAATTATCTGGGTAATCACTGATTCTTTTCACACAGAAAGTTTCAGTTCAGATATTTGATTTTAAACTTGGCGTTTCCCTTTACAGGTTCTTTCTTGACTCCGCCCAAAGCATACATCTCAGCTCGTTCCAAATTAATTGAGCCTTTCTTCAATAAGTAAGTGATTTCATAGATTTGATTTGCTTTAAGTGTTTTATTTTGATTTACATTTTTATTTTAATAAAACCTTTTTAATACTTGTTTTCTGTTATTAAGGCTTTTTCTGATGAGGATTATAGATATACCCTACCTCAACATCACAGGACCGGATTGTGAGTAAAGTACTGCAACGCAACATGACTGTCACTAATGGTCTATTATATTATCTTGGTTTGGACTCACTAATTCCAAAGTGTTTTTTTTATTTTTTTTATTTTTTATTTATTTATTTTGTTTTGTTTTTTTTACAGACCAAATGTTAAATTTTGAGCATTTCTTAGAGCTGCGGCGGTATTAAACCAAAATAAACTGAAACAGCTTAAATATTGTTAGACTCACCCTAACACAATACAAAGTTAAGTTTCAAACATAAAATATGCTTGGTACAAATTCAAACTGCAGCTCGTCCACGTCATGTTTGTCTTTCTTCCCTTCTTCTTGCACAGTGCAACCCAAGAGAGACCATGTCCTGTACGTCACCTTCCCAAAAGAATGGAAGACTAGTGACCTCTACCAGCTCTTTAGTGCCTTTGGTATGTCACAATTTAGCCCATTAATTCTGCTTTTAAACGGATATTAGCAGTTCTTTATAATTTACCCTCTGCTCTTTATCTACTCAGGGAACATCCAGGTTTCATGGATAGATGACACGTCTGCCTTTGTGTCCCTAAGTCAGACGGACCAGGTACAGATAGGTGAGTGTGACGCTTTAGCTAATCACAAAGTAGTAAATAGTCTTTCATAAATGTTTCAAACTGTGCTTTTTTTTTTTTCTTTTTTTTTCTTTTTAATTTAAACACAGCTATGAACACCAGCCGCTATGCAGAGAGCTACAAGATCCAGACATATGCAGAGTACATCCAGGGAAAGCAGCAGGAAAAGGAGAAGCAGACAACCAAAACATGGGGAGAAGACAGTTGGGTGAAGCCTCACTACACCTGCTCCACCACTTCTGGGTTTGGATATTCCAGGTACTCGTGCAATGAATGCTTCACGTTGTACATTTCCTGATGAAATTCTGTCCATTTTTCTCTTCTGTAGTATTTTCTTCAGATTTTCACAGGTTGTGTTTACATGAAATATTCTGCTGTTGTAGGATGAGGAAGCGAAGCATCAGTCCCATGCAGGGAGAGCAGGGAGCTGATGATGCTCAAATTACAGATGGCTGGAGTCACTACTCTTATCCTGATACCACAGGCACCAAGAAGATGAAAACTGATGGTGTGTGAATACGTGTGTTCATCTGTACTGTTTTTTGTTTTGTTTTTTCTCTGTTTGGTAGTATGCAGCAGGATTCCCCTAGGAAAGTACTTAGTAGAGGATGAGAGCAGGTGGCATGGTGAATGATAATCACTGCCAAGGAGTTAAAGTTAAGTAAGCCTGGGTACTCTAGCGC
Source organism: Maylandia zebra (assembly GCF_041146795.1). Classification (NCBI taxonomy): domain Eukaryota; kingdom Metazoa; phylum Chordata; class Actinopteri; order Cichliformes; family Cichlidae; genus Maylandia; species Maylandia zebra. The sequence goes on along the minus strand of NC_135172.1, from coordinate 14,148,118 downwards.
TAGATTAGTGTAATTTTATTAATATTGACCTGCTCCAAAGCAGAGATGTCAAATGACTTTGATGACATTATTCCCAAAGATATTTATGGTGAATAGTGAGGGAGTGCATATACTAATAAAAGCTCTGTCTTAATGCATTTTCTACACACACGCTGTGTCCCATTAAATGATAATGAATACTCTGAACTATAATCTTGGGTTTTGTGCACTGTTGTCACTGTTTCCTAGATGCGGCAAATACTAAAGCTGTCGAGAGTAAGACATCCGAGGGATGGCTGAAGACGACGTAAGTAAAAGCAGCCATCATTTATGCTGACACTGTCATGTTTGTTGTGATTTAAGCCTCTTATGGTTGCTGTGTTCTGCAGGGATCTATCAGATTCACCTGGGCTAAGTCCAGCCCCTGATGATGAGAAAAGCCCAGAGGGTACAAATCCAGGCAATGACGCTGATGGGACTGTCCCTTGGCAACAAACTCCAACAGTACACAAGAGGAAGGGTCAAAAGAAAAAGAAATCTGAAGGTGCGTTTTAGTTTTTTGATACCGGTCCATTAACCTTCTTTTTTTTTTTTTTGTGTCCCGTTTGGATCTTTAGCCATCAGAATTGTTGTCTTAAGGCCAAGAAAGATGCCAAGCGGATTTATTACCGGTCCATTAACCTACTTGCAGGCCTGGAACAAAGATTCTCCTCATGTGGTTTTTAGTTTTGTTTTTTGTTTTTTTTTTTATTTATTAAATAATGGTTCATCATCACATTTAGATGTTCTGGAAGTAAAAAAACAGGACCAGGTCAGATTCAGGCTGACTCACTGCTTTGGGCTCTTTGTAGTGTTGTCAAATATAAAGATGTGTAGCTAAAATCTGCTTAGCTGCGCCCTTTCCTAAGTTAACTACTCCCTTCTTTTATCCTAGATAAGAATAAGACAAACTAAATATCGTGTGTGTGTGTGTGTGTGTGTGTGTGTGTGTGTGTGTGTGTGTGTGTGTGTGTGTGTGTGTGTTTTAACTTGAACAGGGCAAAATAGGAGTTTCAGAGTGAGACCATAGGTGTATCTACTAAAAAAAAAAAAATCTCAGGCAAGTTCGAATCCCAGTGGCCTTGACCTCAAGGTCAGAGGTCAAGTTTTCTGAAAATCCTGTGAATGCAATAACTTACACTGGGTGACGTAGGATTATGAAATTGATATTGCAGGAGGCCAAGAAATGGCACTGAGGGTGCCAGTATTTTTGTGTTATGTTCCTTTATGCCATCTTTTTGACATTCCAGAGAATTGGGAGAAACTGGAATATGGTGGGAGTCAGGTAGGGAATACTTGACAAAGGAGATCTGCTTGTAGTTGATCTCATAGAAATAATATAGTTACCAAATATACTTGGACTATAGTTTGTTTTTGTTTTGTTTTTTTCTTTCTTTCTTTTCTTTGTTGCTGGGAGTCTCATTTGTGAAAGCTGAAATTAGGTGAGAATCTAAGGGTTCACAACAGCCTGAGGATGTTAGTAAGGGATTACATGGCAGTTTAAGGAAGGGGAGGACTAACGGTAAAAAATAAAACTGTACATTTATCATATACTGTTTAATATGACCTGGTGAATGTAGACACTGGGAGCAAGTTGTTGGGTTTTTTCAGTCATGTGAAAAATGTGCGTCTCTCCTGTGCAGGTGCTGAATCTACACCAACGCTGTTCGAAGTCCCAGAAGTCTGGTAGCGAGAGGTGAAGCATGTAGAGGCCGCTGTCTCATACTGGGCTCCTGCACAGTCTCTCTTCCTAAGCACTTGGGATATTCTCCTTCAAGGTCGTACAGTACTATATTAATTTGTTCATCCAACAGCTGTGGATACCGTGTCCATAGCTACCAGCCAAGCTACATAACTGGACTACTGACAGAGAACACAAGCCATAACAGCAGCTGCCATATTTTGATCCTACATCAGAGGAGCAGGCAACTCCTCTGGGTAAACACACACAGATGTACCACCAGATCTTTAATATCGAAATTATTGTTCATTTATTCTCTGATGTGTTCAGACTGGTATCTGCCACCACATCCACGTTGTCACTTTGGAAACATTTACACGTTTTAATGACGGATACCTGTAGTCAGTCTTATTTTTGTGAGTGTGAGTTGTGAGTGTGAGAGTTTATGCATGTGAGGGACATGTACATTTTTCTCCCGTCTTTGTATCCCTGTGAGTCATAAATTGTGAGATATACCACTTGACAGGTCCTATAGTTTACAAAGTCAGGGTTATTTAGTATTTTAATGCAGTCCAATATTTTTTCCATTTTTAAAAAAGTAATGAGAGGTGCTTGTATTTCTTTTTTTTTTTTTTTTTTTTTTTTTTTCTCTTGTACAGAAATGATTTTTCTTTACCTTTTTGTGTTGAATGTTTTGTAACCGTGTCAACCTTCAGCTGTCTGAGTATGTTCTAATGCAAAAGGTGTAAGCGTTAAAATGACGTATACATTTTTGTATGAGAAAGTTTAAAAATCCTTGAATATTTCCTTGGAAAAGGGGGAAAAAATTAAAGAATGTTTCTTACTAATTGTTTTTGTCTCATTTTCTTAAACAATTGTTAAATAGACTTTTTTTTTTTTTTTTTTTTTTTTAAACATTCCTCATGATTAAATTGACTACTTCTGATTATTTTTGATGTTGTTGAATGGAAAACATGCCTGAAATTATTTATTATAGCAGAGGAATTTAATTTGGTGACTTGGCTTCAAGATCCTCCCACGTTGTTAAATATTGCACTCAATTTCTGTGTATACACCCCCGCAGCCTATAGGAGGATGCTGGGGTGGTGGAAGGCTTGAAACTGCTCCCAGAGGGGGAAGATGGGAAATTCTGGAGCCTAAATGGAAACTTGAGAGTTGTGTTGATTCCCGATTCTTGTGTTATCTGTCCAGCTTGCAGATCTTTAAAATGCAAAATCATTCAAATCCCACGAGGCTTTCAGAATCAGTTGAGGGGTTGTTTGTTTTCTTTCCTTGTTTTGTTTTTTCCAGAACATGTGTTAAAGCCTTACAAAATTGTGCCTTCATTCTTTAAGTACATGGCACTGTATTGAATATGTCTTTTGGGTTTTTAAGAACAGGTGCCACTTTTTTAAACACATTTGAGCTCTGTTTGAGAACACAGTTAAATCAGTTATATATCCAAAGTGTTGGACATCAGCGTCATGGAATATATTAGACTGGAATTAAAAGCGCAGCAGTGTAACGTCTGTGACATGATTGTTTGGTAAAAAGTCACAGGGAGACCATCCTGTCCCTTTTAACATCATAAATGATCTGACCCTGATGAAAGAGATTACTACCCTGCTGGCTAAATTAATTAATGCTGAACATCAAAGTGTAGAAAAGAAATAATGTGATACTGGTGGAAGTTCCTCTTCCCTACTGGCTGCATTTACATAGCGTCATATGTAATATCCATGCATGAATTGGAAAAAAATAAAATAAAACAATTTCCTTTGGGGTCAACCTTCAGGATCAATAAAGTTTTATTGAATTGAATTCTGTTCTATTTATGCAATTCAGAGCGGTGGAGCTACCTTAGGATGAGAGGTGGAGTACACCTTGAGCAGCTTGACAATCTGTTGCCAACACAGAGGCAGACAACCATTCAGAACAAACTACACACACAGAGGCCAAATGGTCGATTCAAACCAGTGACCCTTTTGCTGTGAGGCAACAGTGCTAACCACTATGCAGCCCATTATATTAATATATTTATAAGTTTTTAGCTAATCCACTCACCACTGTTTTGGTGAGAAGCCTTTTCCTGTTGGGAAGCGGCACCTCTGCACAGAGCGCAAACAAGCACTGGTATCCTGACTGTTTTATCTTCTGATAATTCACTGGAGAATACTACAAAAAGTTCATTTTGTGCACATTTTCAAGGGCCGTGTCACCATACAGCAGATTAAGCAGAAGAAAGTGGATGGATGGATATATTTGTGATTAGTGGCATTTCCATACCTATATTGATACCAGGGTCATTTTTCTAGCTGTGATTTCTTCTAAAACAATCATTTCTTTAATCCTGCAAATGTTAAATGAAGAAACTGCATTGGCGCTTACATGTTCTGTATTAATTCTGGGATCTATTATTTTGAACATACAACACTGATTAAACAATTTTACATCCTGATAGAGGTTCTCACACACATCCACAGAGCAGGGCCTCGATCAGTCATGCACTGATGCCCAGCCTTTTTCAACCCTTAAATATTCGTGTGGATATATTCCAAAGAAATATCGCAGCATAACTTTGTACTGTAGGACCTGCAATTCAGACGTGCATGGTTTGATTAAATATGCTAAAGTTTCTGTATCACAAAAACATCAGCTATCTCTGAGGGAATCAGATAAGAAGCACTGATTGATTTTATATGCAATGACCTTTATATTTATACGCAGGTTTGGCTTATAAATGTTTGCACTCAGTTGCAGCAGAACTGCTTTAATGTGTAATTTTAGTCTGTAAATGTAATCCCTTTTAAGTACAACATCCAAATTCAAAGTTCCTATATTCTAAGCACAATAATATTCATGTGTTTTGTATTTAATTCAAGCATTACATTCGTGGAAATCATTCCATCTTCCTTTTACATACAGCATAATCCCTCTGCATGTTTTCCCCTCATAAATGAGACTCCCAAGTTGTTTTCTTCATTTTCTATCATTGTACCACAACATGAAGCCAGGTTAATGTATAAATATTGTTTATTCATGGAATGACAACCATCATATTTTTATTATACCCTTAGGGTATGGAGTTCTTCAATTTAGATCCACACACTAAAGGCAAATCTTAGTTTGCAGCTTTGATTATTTCAAGGCCATAAAAAAAACTTGCCGCATTACACAAAACTAAAAAAGCAATTCCTGAGGTAGAGCAAGTCTCAGTAAAACCCAACACCTTCAGGTTTCACTTTACTGAACAGATTTCATTTGATCCAGGTGACACAGGTTCAGGCATCCTGGAGCCGACAGCTCCATCTCCTCAACAATCTTGCTTGACTTCCATTAGACACAAGCCGGGAAGGTGACCATTTGTGCTAGGGGGAGGAAAAACAGGGAGGAAATGGTTCAGAAATGTATGACTGGAGGGCAGAATGAGGCAGAGACGCTGCGGGGTTCTCACCTGGCGTGTCCGAGCAACACAACCACAGACAAGGTGCCAGCCGGGAGGAATCTGAAGAGCTTCTGCAGGCAGCGGTCTAGCTTCCTCATCACGACATCCATCTGCTGTTCCTACGCATATAAAACATAAGAGTCATCATTATACATGTTCTGTACATCAATAATATTCTGAAAAATCTAATTACCAAAGATGCTTTTAGCTCTCCTAATTGAATTCAATTTTATTTTTATAGCTCCAAATCACAACAGGAATTGCCTCAAAGTGCTTTTTATTGCAAGAAAACTCCAACAATCATATGATTCCCCTATGAGCAAGCTCCTTGGCGACAGTGGGAAGGAAAAACTCCCTTTTAACAGGAAGAAACCTCCAGCAGAGCCAGGCGCAGTCATCTGCACAAACATATTGCAGCATAACTATTACAGGAAATGAACCTATACTGAGATTGGATTCTTATAAAAGAAAAAAACACAATGCAGCACTATCTATATCAACCAATCACACGGAGATATCCTGAAACCACATGATGACATCCATCATACTCCATTCGTTAAACGTAGCAGCTTATCACGCTCACCATGGGGATCTGTATTTGTAAGATCGTGCCAGCTAAGCATCTAAAGATAATCATGGTCCCAGCACTATCCAGCTTTCTGTTTCTCGTACTCTTAAATCCAATTTAACAAACTCCAGTGGGGCTGTCACTTGGCCTCTGCTCAGAGTAACCCTGATATACTGTGAGCTCAAGGCTGCAGTTTTATCCCTGCGCTCTACAGAGTTATTTAGAATTCATGACGTGTTTTCTTTTTTCTCTTTTGAGGTGCTGACACGCTGTGTGAATTCTGGGATCAGTTTGATTTTCCACAGGAGGGAGAAATTAATTACTAGTCACATTTCAACTCAATAAAACCTGACCACACGTTCAGAAAGTGTGCAGATAGGAAAGAATAAAAGTAACTAACAGATTCAAATTCTTCTGTAAGACTTTACTATATTATATTTTTGGTCATATTCTTAATTAGTGAAGTCATCTGTGTGTGATGTTTCTTCTTGGTGTAGCCTTTCCTTTTTCCCTTTTTATTTGGGATTTTTATAGGATGACACAACAGAACTGCGTTATGACCCAGGATGGTTGAAATACTTGTTCAAAGAAAACAACAGTATTGAATTCAGAGCCTTGGAAAAAAAAACCCAAACATTTCAAATGAGACCTTTTTGTGCACATTTCCAGATCAATATTTTTATGCTTGACTTGACTGGAGTAGCTTTGCATGACTCACAGTTCTGCCCTGTTAGCAGGCCCCGAGTTCACGCGCTTTCTGAAAACAGGTCGTTTTAACTCCCCTCACTTTCAGGTCAGCTTTTTGATTGGCTTCCCTCTCAACCATTTTTGGCTAGAAAGAAAATTCAAATGGTTCCAAAAAGATGAGAATTATTTTGTCATTTTTACAGCCAAAATTATGAAACAAGTCCAGGCAACCTGTGTCAAACACGGGTGATAAAGGGTTAAAAAAAGAACAATCTACTCGTTACCTGAGCGCTGCTGTGCCTGTGGGTTGTCTCCTTAATCTCCGCTCCAACCCATGAAGGCAAATGGACCGGTGTCAGCGATGGACAGATGAGGTAGTTCTTCTTCCACAGATCCTCAGAAGAGTTGAGCGCTGCGCGTCTGTCCTCTGAATTCACAAACACTGACAGCCGGACACGTTAGACTCTGAAGTGTACGCAAACGTCCCACACAGCACGTGCAACGCGTGATAAATGTAGTTTTCACCTTACCTATGCGTGCATGTCCTGTGGATTCTTTAGGCTTGGCAGATAGGATGACTCTCTTAACTGTGCCAAAGTGGCCAAATGTCTCTCTGACTGACTCCTCACACAGTTCAGATTTAGAGGTATTGAGATGCAACCATTTGTTTATTTTAGCAGGAAGTAGCCCGTTTACTGTTTTCACAAGAGTGACATCTAAGCATTCAGCATCTGACGCATGCCCATTAACTTTTGTGGAAGTGCTGATGCACTCAGTCATACTGTGGTTCATTTTAACAGCGTAGAGGTGACGGGCATTCAGAGCGTCACCCATCAGTGCTTTAAGAGTCACGTCCAGATCTAGCATTGACTCACACACCGGCCTCTGTACCTAGAAAATAACAAGTAGTTGGAGATAATCTGCATAAATGTGGGCCTAACTGCAGCACAAAGGGAATAAATAACAGAAGCAAATGGGAAAAAAAGGAAAAGGAAGAGAGCTACCTTTATACTCTGCCCGAGCACATTAAGGCCATTCAGAGTTTTTACCGCCAGCATCGCTCCCTCCAGCAACTCAAACTCAATCTCTGCGTGTACCTGGGAGATCAAACACTTAAGCATTCAAGCAACGGTGAAGAATTTCGCAGCTCTGGTTTTATAGCGAATTGGTGAAACAATGAAAGCGATGCACACCCTGACCACTGTGTTCAACATCTTGACTTTTCGAACGGCTCCGCAGAAACTAAACAGCTGCTTCACGTCTCCGTCAGAGAAGCCTGTGGGGAACGGCCCAGCAAACACTACGCACATGTCCTGAAGTCTTGAGCAAGTCTGCAGGGAATAAATAGACAGAGTAAATACAAGCAAGCGAATGTCTTCAAAATGATACAAAGCGCTGGCGAAAAGCCTCACCATCTGATGGTGCCGCTCCTGATGAGGGAAGTAACTCTTCAGATGGTTTGACAAGGTGGAAAACTGAAGGACGGAGAAGAACGGCTGCGCTTTCAGATTTCGGAAAGATTTAAGCACCTGGAGGGGGGCGGTGCATAATGAGTTAGGTGTAATTGGGCAGAAGCAAAGCAGGAAGAGTTTACAAGAGGAAAGTGAGGGTAAATATGAAAGAAAAACAATGAACCAATACTTTCACATGTACTGGAGAAGGAGTCAGTAACGTCTAAAAAGCTTTGGGGGGTTCAGTCGAGTGTTTCATTACAGACACAAGAGACATCACCTTACTTCTTACCTCTTTGTCTGAGTTACACTGCTTGTGACTGGAATCTTTTCCTAAAAAGGCTACTGAACGTCCAAGTGCGTGTAGCACGTCAGAAAACCTGCACAAGAAGGAAAGACAGAGGACCTGTCAGCAGCAGGTGAACAACTCAATCCATCCACAGTATTCTGAGACGACTTTAATGCCTAAATTTGTTTTCTCATTTCAGACTTTCATAAAGTTGGTCAGTCTTAGCTGGTAGCTGAGGCCACTGGATGGAAAGAGATCCAAAACAAGACAAAAACAGATTACAGAGATCAGGAGGCCGATTGCAAATAGTTTCACAGTGTGTTAAATACCTCTGAAGATAACACAGTGGGTCACATGGGTCAGTTCCTACATGCTTACTGCAGGAGGTTTACATCCTGTTTTAAAACCTACATTTCTTCAAGTGCTTAATTTTCAGGTGTGCAATGCACTGCCTTAACTTGAAGGTTAAAAAAACCCGGACAAAGACACAGTTCACTCAGCTCAGAGCAAACATGAGACAATCCACCCCAGCAGACCTCCAAAATATGTGGACATTAACTACTTGACCTGACCTGCAACACTAAAGTGACATTTGTTATTCTACGATTCCATTTCATCCACTTCTCCTCCATTTCACCCACTCCAGCGATCACCTTGAAGCTGAATGCAGCAGATTGAGTTTATTCGTTCAGGGTTTTCTCCTTCTCTCTCTCAGTAAATGACAAGCAGGGTCATTTAAGTTATTTGACCTTAAATTATATATAATGGCAGCATCTGAGTGCAGTAAGGTTAATTTTCTGACCTGCTCCACCTACAGGTTACATCAGGTCACTTTATAATTTGTTAATGCCTGGCTATAAGAAAACCCACACCCTCTGCTGTGTGTGGGGTTTACACATGACGCGAAGGAAGAAAGACTGGATGAGTAATCCCAGCATGGCTTAGTGGATCACTGTGTTTTACGTTTTTAGTCAGACCCATGTTTTTTTTTTCTTTTTAAGGTTACCCAAACACAAGTTACAGACTGACCTGCACGCTAACAATATAGAGACTGTTGTACCTGTGACTCTGTGAGGGCTCCTCTCTTGTTTCTCTCCACAGCGCCTTCCAGTGAATCTCTAAAACCTGACAGTAAGCAAAGGAAATGTTAGATTATTCCTGTGTGTGTGAGTGTGTGTGTGCTTTTCCAAATATGATTTCCTACCTGGCGAGGTCCTGTTTTGATAAAGTACTGGGCCAGCTCTAGGGCTGCCAGAGCATCCTCAGTTGGATGATGACCCAACATATCTTCTGTTTGTATTTTCCTCCTGAGATACGAGTGGAAAATTAGGTTATCGATCACAGTGGGACAGAAATATTTAGAGATAACACGAGAACTCACTTCAGTATGATCCCAGTCAGAACCTTGAGCTTATACCTTCGCCCACACTCCCTCTTGTACAGCAGTGACGTGTCAATTACATGCTTGTGGATGAGCTGCGGGGCGGGCACAGACGCAACATGGTTTACAGTTCATGTTAATGACAAAACTGAAGTATTTCTTTTAAGATATTTTCTCTGAAATTACAGGACATGATTACTGCTGGAATAAAGTACTATTTCAGCCGAGTCAAGATGATCATGTTCTAACATTTCTGATAAATGTTAAAAAGCTGCCAATATCCTGCACACAGTGTTTTGTTTTAATATTTTGTTTTTGTGAGCCATGACTTCATCAGAAGGTTTGAAAGAAATCACTCACTTTCAAAGCTATGAGGTCATGTTCAAGAGAATGGCCCACCAGAACTGCCTCATGTGGCAAAATCCTAATAAGCATTTCTTGAACATCCTGCAGAGTCGTTGTTACTCGTTGCAACATCGCAGGTGTGATACCAGAGAATCTATCAGGAGATACGAGCAGTGTTGGAGAAAGAATTTCAGACAGAACAATGAATATGTTTCTATAAGATGTAACATATGACACTGACTGACACAGATTCCTGTACAAACATAATGTGACTCTTAACAATTTATTAAAACTCGAGACCATAAAAAAGCGTGTGTACTTGGTACAGTAGTTGAGAATGTGGTTCGGAGGTTTCACCAGCTCATCCATTAAACACTTCCCATCACCGTCCACCAGAGAAACACGAGTTAGCTCTTTTCCATCTTTTGTTACACACTGAAACATAAAATAAACATAACAGTGAGTGAATGCAAAAACTCAATCATACTAAAAATTGCAGGAAAAAAGCTACAAATCGATGTTATGGATTTATGCCTTTTGTGCTGCAGTTGTTATCATAGGCATAGTCAATGAGATGCTAACACAGGCATGTGAGTGGAAGCTTCCTATTTACCGAGGCACACTGCCCTGCTGGGAAACACTGGGCAAAGAAATGGACATAGTGCTACAGTTTTTTTTTGTTTGTTTGTTTATTTTTAATCTGGGATCTGGTTTTCAAAAGTGTTGGGTAAGTCAAAAATCAGCCACACAATATAGCGCCGTACAGGTTGTTAGCTGTCAGCTGCACCTCTGTGATGCCACCTGATTCCATCGTGGAAAATGGGAAGTGACAAAATATTTTAGTCTCTCACCATTTCACAGTCGATTCCAAAGAGGGGGCTGCTGTCAGTCACACAGTCAGCGCAGTTTGTACACACAAATTCCTCAAAGCCGGGCATTCCTGTTTGAAAACAAATAAACCAACAGGTGAGGAGGAGACGCTGAGCCCACACAACACCATACCACTCATATTCAAGGTCAAAGCTCAAAGTAAATCTCGCCACTCAGCACTCATGTTGAAATGCCCCAGGTTGGCTTATTTTATTTTTCCATCTAATATTTGGTAATTTTGTCACAAGATATAGTTTAAAAAATATCAGATTACTGTTTTAACACACTAAACCCCAAATGGGCCCTGATCCTTCAGAGATCAGTGCTCAGGAGCACAGAATAAAGCTCTGTATGAATGGGTTGCTACGGCTTGTAGTAAAAAGCACCTTGGGAGTAGAAAAGTGTTAGATAGAAACAAGAAGAAGCCAAGTGGCAATTAAAAAAAAGGATGGAAAACAGAAACAATTGTGATTGATCCCAGTATGAACATCTATTTTTCTTTTCCTTTTTGTTGGATGGCCATGACAACATTAAAAAAATGCATCGACAGAAAAAAGATCCCTCTCATCTCTTATTTCATGATTTTTTTTTTATTACCAAATGTAATATTTGTAATATTGTGTCAACTCTTAGTTGACACAATATTACAAAGAGAAAAATTCTTACCTTTAACAGGGTAGTTATTCTTGATCATCTCATCCTCTGTGAGAACATATGCTGTGAGTCCTCTCCTCTCGGTCCCAAACACAGTGATGATTGGGTGGTTCTTCATCGCTGCACCAGTGCACAGAAAAAGTGAACACAGGTACAGAGAAGAGCAAAAACCTTACATGAAAACTCAAAAACACCAGAGAGATCGAATATTCTTCACTTAATGTTACAGTATAATAATATAATGAATATTAATAAGAAAAGATAATAGGAGCTAAATGAATCCATCATCCATCACATGATTCTCACCTTCCTGCAGTTCCTCATCTGGTTTGGAGACAGACAAACTGTCCTGTTTGGGAACTTGACTGGAAAAGATTCCAGATACTACATCTACAGATGATGGCGTGAAGGTGACCCTCTAAAAAAAGTAAGATTTATTTATTTTTTTGCTAAAGTGCTACGAATATGACTTCACTCATAAATAATTTGATTTGCTGTGTTTATTTTCCCTCTTACAGAAGTGTAGCTGGTCCTGAGGTGCTGCAGACAGTGGTAGTGTTTGTAAAAGTGATTCTGTGTCAGGTCCTCCACAATCACAACATTTACACCTTTAACCCTTCTGTGATGGCGGAGACGGCACCAGCTGGTAGACAGAAAAAAACACATTTTAAATTATTATTATTATGTGAGTATAACGGCACAGTATGAGTTACTGAGGACTCTTTGACACCAGCTGATGGGGTAGATAACACATTACTACTGCAGCTGTTACCTGGGCTTTTTGATGCCACCTGCTTTCCCGAGAGCGGCATACTGCAGCAGCTCTGTCAGTTCATTCAGGGCGATCGGTTGCTGAAGGCAGTCAGGCAATATCGAAACCCTTGGCAAGCAAGAGGCAGGTCCACACTGCAGCACCTCATCATCTCGCTGTTCAGTTTTGAATCTCTTAGCCTCCTCCTGAGCTGTGTGGGTGCTGTTTTTCCTTTTCTTTGCTTTGCACTTTGCAACTGTGGAAGACTCCATGTTCCAGCCAATTATATTTACACTGGAAGGCAAACCAAAAACATATTTCAGTTTGGGTAGAGCTAAGATTTACTGATGCTCCTTTTTAAATGTGCAATGTTTGTAGGTTCAAATAAGTGCAGAGCAATGCAGCCTTGTTCTGTAGAGCTGGAGCTCAAACTTTAGAGTTACTAATATAGCTGTGGGCATTAAAAACAGCTAAGAATCACACGCTGTCAGTGAGCTTTTTCATTTTCATGTTTACTTAATTTTGGAGCTGGTAATTGTTCGTTGAACTGTATTTTCGACAGGCAGTTTAAACCAAAATAAAATACAGAAAGACTATGCTACGTTTACAGCACATTACCCAGAGCTGGGGAACTGAAAACACAGCGAAGCCATTTGTTATCAACAAAAGTTCAGTTTCACAAATTAAAGTGCTCATAAATGCTGGTTCAGCGGACGACTTTCTTATTCTTCTCTTTCTGGTTAGTTAGTTTATTTATATCAGAGTCACAGTTACACAGGAAATCTCAACCTAGCTGAAATTTTAGTTTAAATCAAATTTGAAGTCCGGTATACGCGTGAGATGTATAATAAGGGTAAAATTGTGTAAATACCACACGCCATAGGTCCGGTTTGGTCCAAAATTATATGTTTCTGCCAATATCTTCAGTTAGTAACACATGGCTAAAGCATGTGTTACTAGTTTTGTCTTGTAAGTGCAAATAAAAACAGGTACTAGCACTACTTCCTGTCTGTAACTTTAAAAATAAAACACGAGTAGCTACGGCTATGTGCATGTAGCAGAATTGTTGTTTATAGATTAGCATTTTCTAGTTAGTTCTTAATTTTTATTCCATTTTGACTTTTTTGTTTAAAATTGAGCTTGGTTTCAGTTAGTTTCCAGGGGGAATTTTCTTTGTTTTAATTTAGTTATTGTTATTTAATGTTTAGATTTATTTGTTAATGGTTTCAGTGTTATTTTTCACAATTTTTTCAATTATTATTGTATGAAGCACATATTTCAGGGGCAAGCTTCAGGAAAATCAGCAAAGTTACTACAATAAAAACACAGCACTTTTTAAAAGCAGCTGGCTCACAGGCATGCAGACAACCACAATCTCAGTATACACGACGTCAGTGCCTCATCAAGCATGTTGTAATAAGGTTTTTACCAAACAGATACTAAAACAGGATATTTCATCTATAGTTTTTATTCTTTTTGTTTTAAACATTTTTCGAGTTCACAAAACCGTTTCTGATAGTTTAATTTGACGTTTTTAAGTCGTTTTTATTTTTGTTTAAGTTTTTACAAAAGTGGAGTATTTTTCACACATCTAGTCTTAGATTTTGTTCAGTTTTTTGTTAACTATATAACAACCTAGCTGCTTTGAGTGTTAAGAGGTCTTTTATTTTGATAAGAAATCGTAAGACGGCAACAGAAGCTCGACTATTTTTGACTCTACAGTGATGCCTGCCGACTTGCAGGCTTAAATAATCGAGCTCGGAGCTACAGATGCCGTTTTGAAAGAAACAGCGCGAATTCCCCGAGTTTTCAATTAATGGCTAAAGTCAAGCTCCTGCTATAGTTCACAGTTTCTCATAGAAAGACGGTCGCAGAAACATCACCGTGGCAAAATAAAATAACAGCTATGACCACAAGGAAATTGGCGAAGTAAGTAAAATTAGCCTGTTTGCTGGCTTATCTGCTAACCTAAACAAACTGAACAAAGGAACGTGTTTTGAAAGCAACGAATAAGTTTATGTCGATTACAAGTTACGTTTTTCAATATTGTTTTAGATAAGTGCTATAAGTACATCTGCGAGGACAGCGTATTCAGTTAAAAGTAGAATTGTGGTTCACTGTAAACTTTAAATTCAGGTGTTGTTACGATATACACACTATTTTATCTTCGTCCCTTCGCAGGGAATTAGGATTGTTGAGACAGCGGAGCAAGTCCTCTGTGTCGAAGAAATCTGTGGTATCAAGTGAGTATGCCACGTTCAAATCGGATTTGTTTGACAGTTGATTTTTTTTTTTTTACACTGGATCATGGCTGTGAAAACTGTCTGGTTCTTTCAGATCAAATATTTTCTTATCTGATTGTGATCGACTTTGAGTCCACTTGCTGGAGAGAGAAAAACAACCGCAGCCAAGAAATTAGTAAGGAGCAGATTTAACATTCACAGTTTACATCCGGGTGATGTCCTTACTGTTTTAACACCGGCCCATCTTTTCTTTCTTCCTCCCTGCAGTCGAGTTTCCTGCTGTTCTGCTGAACACGTCCACGGGGGAGATGGAGTCTGAATTTCACACTTATGTTCAACCCCAGGAGCACCCCATCCTGTCTGACTTCTGCACTGAGCTGACTGGGATTACACAGGTGTCTGCAGCATACACATTTAAAAATGCCAGCATGCTCTGTGTTACATTACAACCAACTTTTATTTCTCTCTTGTACAGATGCAGGTTGAAGCAGGGATCCCGCTTCACATCTGTCTCTCGCGGTTCAGCCGTTGGCTCCAAAACCTTCAGCTCGAAATGGGAGTGGCCTTTGCCAACAAAGACCAGAGATGTTCGGGACCGTCTCAAAAGCTGTGTACTTTCCTCACGTGGTCAGGTAAAAGTTCTCAGTATATTGGTCTACACATCTGTAAGCTCAGCATTGCTATGAATTGACATTGGTGAACCACTGGGGTCTCAATTGTATTTTTAAACTAGCTATAGAGAACCATTAAGTCTGCTCATTTACTGCAGTTCTTAAGACTATTTAAGGTATTAAATGGTATAAAATGAGCAAAAGTGCACTGAAATTTGTGTTCTTTGGTCTCTGCTGGGTGTCAGACTGGGATCTTGGAGTTTGTCTGCAGTACGAGTGTAAACGCAAACAGCTTCATAAACCTGATGTTCTCAACAGCTGGATAGACCTGAGAAGCACATACCGGGTAAGAGTTTCGAAGGTGTCTTTGTTTATTGTATGTTTTATTTAAGCATAAAATGTTTAAATGGGTGTCAGTTTTAAGGTAAAAGCACAAAGACTAGAATACAGATTTAAGTGAGTCCAAAAAGGCATATATTATGCAGTAAAAGGAGTACATATTTTTATTAAGATCTAAGATGTCACAGACTGTGTAATTGAGCTGATTTACTCTAATTACCTCTGCTCATGTGGTTGTTTCTCTAACTTCTTTTTGTTTTTCCAGCTTTTTTACAACAGGAAACCCAAAGGCCTGAATGGAGCTCTTCAGGATCTCGGAATACAGTTTTCGGGCAGAGAACATTCTGGTATGTGACCAAGTGTAGATAATTCTGTATTACACACGTCCATCAACCTAACGGCCTAACCCTTCTTTGTTTTCTCTCTCAGGATTAGATGATGCCCGAAACACAGCTCAGCTGGCAGCAAGAATGATGAGGGATGGGTGCATAATGAAGGTTACTAGGAGCCTGGAGAGGGTGAGTGGCTGGCCGATGTCGCCCTTAACGAACCCCAACTCTGGAAATCCTAGCATCCCTCATCATCTTCCAAATTTAAAAGCTCTGTGAAGATAATAATATAAAGGAAATTTGCTCTGTGCAAAAACATTTTGATTGTGGACATTTTTTAAAAATGTTGTACTGATTTAGATTTTATTTATTAATAAAATTATATCTTTAAGTTTGTATTTTGTGTGCTTGGAGAGAAGACAACATTAGAACTAAGTATACTGTATTGCCAATGGTGTTCGCTCGTCTTTAGTGACGTCCCATTTTTAATCCAAAGAGTTTTATGTCAGTTCACCCTTTGTAGCTGTGATAGCTTCAGCTCTTCTGGGAAACCTTTCCACTGGGTTTAGGACTGTTTATGGGAATTTCTGACCGTTGTCTGGAATCACATTTGTAAGGTCAGACACTGATGTTGGATGACAAGGCCTGGCTCGGAGTTTCTACACTAACTTATCTCAAAGGTGTTCTATTGGGTTCAGGTCAGGACTCTGTGCAGGCCATTCTTTCACACCTGCATCCATGGAAATAACTGGAAAACCTGAGTTTGGAAATCCAATTATTTTGCTGGCTGAGGGAATGCTGTTGGCAATATAGTTTATGTAACTCAGAAGAAGTGCTTCCAGAGTTAATTTGATAGTTAATGGGTTGTACCATTCAGATACTGATTTAAAATCTTCTCTGTGTCCTGTAGACCCCGGTGATGGCCAAACCAGTGTTTGGAAACACTGCCTGTCCTGCAGACAAGAAAGAAAAACCTAATGAGAATGAAAAGAAAAATGCAGTCATCCGTAGCAAACACTCATTTAAAATTCCCCTCAAAGCTTGTCAAAAACAACCATGTCCCGAGGAGATTGCTCAAAACTTTGCCACAGAGAAAAACCCAAGCTCCGTTTACAAATCTGCTCAAATCTGTCAAAGCCTGATCTCACCAAAGACTCTTCTGAACGGCACGATGGCGCCGCTGTTGAGGCACGGCAGGAAATCAGTCACAGCAGAGGCTGCCCCTAGCCTTTCCACCTCAGTTGTTACAAACTGTGTTTCTCCCCAGAATAACAATAGCAGTCTTATTCTGTGTTCCACTACCGTGAGCTGCTTTTCAAATCTGTCTCCACCAAACTGGGCCTCAAAAACAGAAGCAATGCTAGGATCCACGGAGAAAGAGGAGGGTGCGGAGCTTTTAGTGGAAACTGAGGAGAGGTGCGGCTCATATGACGACATGGTGTTGGAGGGTGATGTTAATGAAGCAAATGATGAATGTGATGCAGAGTACATGTCCGAGTTTGATAGTGGATCTTATGATTGGTTAGAGCAGCATACTTCACATTCAGCAGGAAGTCGGCTCACTTTGAATGATGATATGAGAGAATCAACTGGAAAGAGCTCTAAAATGCAAAAGATTACCACAGATTCTACCAGTAAAGGTCAAAAATCTCATTGTTGTATCTTAACAGCAATGAACAACAGAACAACAACAGAAACGATGCATTCAGTGACCTCAGATATTTATTTTGCTGTGCCTAAAACTGTTAACATTGGTAAATCAAATCAGTGCAACACAGGACTTAGAACCTCCCTCCAACTTCACAAAACATCATATGTTCCCACTAAGAACTGTTCGATTAGGCCTAATCCTTTTGTCCCAGAAAAAACCTCCACCCCCAACACGTCCTTTGCCCGGCCCAAACCCGCCATCACACAAATCCCAAAACATAAAGACACTCTGAGATCCTCCTTTACCATCTACACCGAGCCGGCCAAACAAGCTACAGCTCCCTTGCGTCCTTCCTCACACGGCAGTGTCCTCTCCTCTTTGTCAACCAACGCTCTCCCCTCTCGTGCCGACCGTTCCATCATTTCTGTGAGAGGAGCTCAGAAGATCACTTCTCCACTGTGCGCGTGCGGTCGTCGTGCAAAGCGTCAGGTCGTGTCAAACGGCGGTCCAAACCACGGTCGAGGGTTTTATTGCTGCCCAGTCCGCCGATCGGGCAGCGGAGGACGGATGGAGAAAGGGTGCGAGTTTTTTAAGTGGGAGTCGGCCGTGATGAAGAGCGCATCAGCGGCCGCTCCTGCTGTCGGATCCTCTGTTTCACTCTGTCAGCTCAACTCCACTGTGTCCCATCGTCCAGCCCACACGTCACTGCTAAGGAAAAGCTACTGAAATCCTCCATCATACATTAGTACAGGGGTAGGCAACTCCAGGCCTCGAGTGCCGGTGTCCTGGAGGTTTTAGATGTGTCCATGATCCATCACAGCTGATTTAAAGGGCTAAATGACTCCTCAGCATTTCTTGAAGTTCTCCAGAGGCCTGGTAATGAACTAATCATTTGATTCAGGTGTGTTAACCCAGGGTGCGATCTAAAACCTGCAGGACACCGGCACTCGAGGCCTTGAGTTGCCTACCCCTGCATTAGTATTATTGGTGGAAAGGCTAGTATTATGGCATCAATGCCAATCAATATCACAAACTAACCACCTCTGATTACCAGTTTTAATTAACTCTTTATATAAATATAGGCATTTATATACATTTGTAACTTTACATACTTGTTAATAATTTCAAACTGAATTTCTGTTATCACTGTGGTCCACCTGGAGAACCTTTGAGACACACCAGGGGGACCTGGCCCACGTGTTTGGGAAACACTGGATTCATTCATTACTACACTGATCAATAACTGGGGCCACTCAAAAGAGAAAATAATTTATTATTATGTTGTTTATATTAAATATATTTTTAAATTTGAATCAAGGATCCATTAAATTCTTTTATAATAATAAAGTTGATTATATTTGTCTGCAGGTAGAGAGGAACCATGATCTTTAACAGAGTATAGAAAGTATTGACCACCAGAAGGCAACTTCTCTGTTGGTGTTTAGAATATCACAAAAACAACTAGCTGGTATAAGCAGAGTGTGGAAAAAGTAACTACATATAACAAATGTTAGGGAATTCTGCTTGTATTGCATTTTTGAAATAAATATCAGCTAATGTATCAGAATATTGGCTTTTTATATCGCTAAATATTGGTAGAAGCATTGGTCCTAAAAATTGGTCAGGTCGCGTTTGAATCTGTAGGAGCCAGAACTCAGGCTGAGTTTTAGTAGCTCAAATAATTCACTCAATGACAAGCAATTCAGTGTATAACTGTTGTGTAATTAGTTTGGTTAAAATTCTGTCTCTCTCCATTAATATGAAAATATTATTAAAAATGTGAGACTGTTCATTTCTTTGTAAGCTAGCAAACTTACAGATTCACCTGCGGTTGAAATAATTATTTCCTCGACTATTTCCACTGTGACATAACCTATTGGTTACAGATGGTCCCAGTTTGAAGTTTAAGCTTCCAGTTGAGTGTTGCCACCACTACAAAAAATCAGATGTGACAAGGAAAGGCGGGTCTGACTGTCAAACCACACACTGGCTAATGACTTCTGACTGACAGCTCATTAGGTAATAATAATGTGGTTTTTAAGATAATCCCATGACCAAAATTTTTAAAAAAAGACAACTTTATTTATTCAATGTGTTCCAAAATGAGTGACTGAGCCCATAAACTCGAGAGGTCATGTCATGGTGATTTTTCCATAGACTTCAATAGGGCTGGATGTCTTTTTTGGAACCACCGGCATCGCCTTCTAGTGGCTTTCAGATAGTGTTCAGGGTTTTTTTTATACTATCACATAATCTACATGTGATAGTATAATTTTTTTTATACCATCTATGGTTCTATTCAATTCAATGCAATTTCAATTCATTTTTATTTATATAGCACCAAATCACAACAAAAGTTGCCTCAAGGCGCTTCATAGATACAGAGGAAAAACCCAACAATCATATGACCCCTTATGAGCAAGCACTTTGGCGACAGTGGGAAGGAAAAACTCCCTTTTAACAGGAACAAACCTCCGGCAGAACCAGGCTCAGGGAGGGGCGGCCATCTGCTGCGACCGGTTGGGGTGAGAGAAGGAAGACACTCACCCCTAGTGTTGGCTAAAAGAAATCAGTAACTCTTGTGTAACATTGTCTGTGAAATTGAGTTATTTGTAAACACTGATTCCTGATATAAATTACATGGGTGGAAACTCTTTAACACTTATTCATTCAGGATGTACTTTAGCATTGTTTTGGAATGATTTCGAGTTTGACCCCCCTCCCCCAAATATATATCAACCTTATAATGATTATTATTATTTACCAAATACATTTTTAAATATATGGGTTTTTTTCTTGTCAAACAATATAATGTACAATAGCAATTTTAACAGAAAAAAGATTGTGAACAAGAACAAATGTTTACTGTGACAACATTGTAAATAAAGTTGTTGTTTTTTTTAGTTATTTTGTATTATTTTAAGAATGTGGTCATTTATTTGGAAATCTGATACGGTGTCCTAGAGTAGCGTAGTTTAACACGCGGCCAGAGACTTTTGTCCCTCCTAACACGCCGTACAGGATGACCAACAAACGTGCACGGAGACCTCCTTTCTTGGAACGGCTATGGTTTGAACGCACGTGAGGGGGGAAAAGGCTGCACCAGTCCGTCAACTTCACTCGGTTTTTATATTGTTGCTGCAGGTTTAAAATCTCCGACAGTTCGTGTTGAGCTTACGGCTAATACAGGCGAGGAGGTACAATCAAAACAAACACAAAACAGGTAGCCGATAAGCTAGTGAGCCTCCAAACTCCCGGTTTTAGTTCTGTATCTGAAAGCGCTCTGGAAACATGTCAGCCGTGCAAAACGAATCCAGGAAACGGAGCAAGAAGCGCTTTATGGCCGGCCACCACAGCAAGCGGTGGAAGGGCTCCCGGGAGCTGGAGGTGGGCATGCAGGGGATCCTCATCACATGCAACATGAACGAGAGAAAGTGCACGGCGGAGGCCTTGAATCTGCTCGGTGAATACGCAGACAAGCTCTATGGTCTCGAGCAGGTAAGTTTACATTGTTTACATTATTGGATCAAAGGCCTCCGACGAGCAGTGTTTGGGGCTAATATGCTGGATGGTTTGAGTTAAACTAGGATTTAGCTTGCTCTGTTAATGGAGTAAGGGAAAAGCAACGATCTCATACAAGCTATAATGAATATGTGAAGAACAAATGGCTGGTTTCGGTGTTTCCACGTGTGATTGCTTCTTTTCTCATGTTTTACGTTACTGGAAATGCTTTCGTGTTCCACATGCGTAAAACGAGAAGCACACATGTTGCTTTTTCGTATCACTTGTACTTTTTTGTGTGTTTTTAATGCTCTACATTCAGTAATTTTCTGTGCTTATTATTCTCTTAGTGTAGTTCTTTGATTTAACTTGTGTCAAGGCAACATACAAAGTAAGAATGGCATTGCCCAGCGTAACCTCTGTGTTTTGCAGTGTGCATATATGACAAAAAAGTTGACTTGATTCTTGCTCACAGCTTCAGGAAAATACGGGGAGCAGCAGTGAAGAAGAGGAGGCTGAAGAAGAAGATGTTGATGTTGCCCTGAAGAAAGAAGTGGCCCAGCTGCGAGCATCAGAAACTAAACAGGAGAGGCGCTTCCAGGCACTCGACAGCGGAGCAAACAACGTGATCTTCATCAGAACTCAGAATATCGGTAAAGCTTTTTGTAGTTGATGCGAGTCTGTCTTTCAGTGTTTTTGTTTGGGCTTTTTTTTCTGATTTTTGTTTTATTTTGTTTTTCTGTAGAGTCTGATAAACTGGTTCATCATATCCTGTCAGATCTCCATACTACAAAGAAGAAAAAGTCACGTGTCATCCTTCGAATGTTGCCAGTAAGTAGCTTAGTTGCGAGTCTCGATGTGCATATGCGTTTGAACTGATGCAGGATAGAGAGATGCCGCCGTACTGTAAGTCGAGGGGTTGTTGAATCATCTGAGCATTCACATGACTGAAGCTCTAAAATAGTGCTTTTAAAATGAGCTATTATTTGATATTGATGCATTATGACAACAACAGTAAAACCCTTGGGGTTTTTTTCTTTCTTCTTTCAGGTAACTGGAACCTGCAAAGCTTTTCAGGAAGACATGGTGAAATATCTGACCACTTTCCTGGAGCCTTGGTTCAAAACTCCAAGCTGTGCTACCTACCAGATTGCGTTCAAGGCTCGCAACAGCAACCACAACAAGCGAGACGAAATCATCAAATCTATCGCAGGTAGGCTCGTTCATTTTCCATGTTTTTCATGGCTGCCGGTGCCCGTGCTAAAGGAAACTAACTCCTTTCGAATCCGACTGTTTTACAGGCCTTGTGGGGAAGATGAACCCTAAGAACAAAGTGGATTTGACAAACCCTGAACTGACAATCATTGTGGAGGTCATCAAGACAGTGTGTTGCCTCAGTGTGGTAAAAGACTATACGCTGTACAGAAAGTACAACGTTCAGGAAGTGGTGAAAGACGACATATTGAAGCCTGACGTGACCACAGCAAAAGCAGACGCAGACACAAGCGATCAGACGGAGAAACCCGATGCGGGAGAGACTGACAGAAGAGAGACGAAGGGCGAAGAAGATAAGGGCACGAGTGTTTCAGAGAAGGGGGAGGGTGATGAGGGTGAAGGTGGGGGGGAGTGAAAGCTCACACTGAAGAAAATCGTTGAGGAAATACCGTTTAATTTTCTTTGTAGTGCCGTGCTTTTGTTTTAAATGGACTGATTTGTCAACATCATGAACTCCGTAAACATCACAAACGATTCTAATATAATTTAATATTTGGGGTTTTTTAATATTCATGGGGATATCTGGCATCCATTATCACCTTTATTGAGTTGTACATTTCAAATGGGAGAATTTTTTAATTGATGTTACAAACTATTTGTAGCTGCTCACAGTTTTTGGTTTGTCTTTTTGTTTGTTTGTTCTTTTAAATGGTTAATTTGACTTTTAATTTCA
This sequence comes from Maylandia zebra, assembly GCF_041146795.1. Classification (NCBI taxonomy): domain Eukaryota; kingdom Metazoa; phylum Chordata; class Actinopteri; order Cichliformes; family Cichlidae; genus Maylandia; species Maylandia zebra. The sequence continues at coordinate 14,125,356 of NC_135172.1, read as the reverse complement.
GTGTGTTTTTATTACTCGCTTAAAAATGGACTTTTCTTCAAGTTAACAGGCATCACTCCTAGTACCTTTTACTGTTGTGTAACTTGTTTCCTATATTCGTCCCTGCTGCCCGTGTGTTTAACTGGTTCCTCACGTATCCTTTACTTGGTTCGTGGTGCTCTCTGTTCTGCTCATTGGGACAATAAACAGAACGAAGTGGAGGAGAGTGAGCAGGTTAGAAATGGCATACATATAAACTCTGTATGGTGTGTTACACTTAGAAAGTGTAGATACTTCTTTGGCAGTTCTTTTGTGCTCCACAAGATGGAGATAAAACATTATTTTCCAGAGTACTGACTGTTACGTGATAATTGTGCTACCCTCTAAATGGATATTTGTAGCTATACTGTGTACTGTTGTTTTCTTTTAAAAATTATTTTAGGAGAAACAGACTTGCGTTTGTTTTAGTCTTGAATACTACATAATCCTACTTGAATACTCCAGGCTGTACCTACCGTTTAAAATATAAAACACTTCATATAAGAGAGTAACATCTTATTACAGAATACATGAAGAGTATAACCTGTTACACAGACAAATTTTATATGAGTGCAGTTTTTTCTTTTGGCGTCGCTCCAGCTGTTGCTGCTGGAGCGACGCCAGCAGAGGAAGAAATATTTCAGCCATTCTAGTGCTTGATTGATATCGTGCAGTTGAGAACAAATTAATCTCTGGTCTGAAGGTGCGGTCCTACCTGTGAGTACTTGTTATTCATGCATTAAGTTTCTAATGAATACTGACTACTCCCGTGCAGTGTGTCAAGTGCATTGTTTAGAACACTGCAATAAACAACTGATACTGGGAAGAAAGTACGGGTGGGCTGTGAGAGGCACCGACTCTCACATAAGCTGGTTTTTTTTGGGGGGGGGGGTTTTTCATTTCTATATTATCAGGTCCCAAAGGTAATTGCTCCTACACCTAAGTCAAACAGCCCGTGTTACTTATGTGTCATGCAAATATAACATGATCCATTTTGTAACCAGATACAGTGTAGATGGCATTGTCTAAGTGAAGGTGTGCTCTCAATGTGGCTCACGCAGGTCTGTGAGTCAGTAGGTTTAACAAAAACAGAAAAAGTCTGTAATTAGGAGCAACCCACATCCTAATTAAGTCAATGTCACGAGGAAGCATATTCAGACATTTTGATAACCTGTAAGCTATAAATGCAAAAGTCTGTAGTGCAGTCCTGTGAAATACTAAGTACAGCCTCACTGCTTCCATAGGAATTAAGAGGGTAATAGCAGCCAGGTGCTGTTAGTTAAATGTACTTGATTAACTGAAATTCAGAGTGTGATCACCTCTGTAGAAGCAGATGTGTGAACAGTTTGCTGGTCTGGAGGAGACGTAGAGCCACAGCCTGCAGGAGTCGACACTCAAATTCAGCCCAAGAGCGTGCAATGTTCAGAGAGGGAATAAAAGCAGCAAGAGCTACAGTGCTTAGCAATTTATTAGGCCGTCAACCAATGTAAGGTTTATGCCACAGTTAACAGTATTGGTAAATAATTTTTATGTTTTTGTAATGGTTAAACCACCAGTATGTGCAAGCTCTTTAATCAAAGTTTTTAAAGCAAAAAATATGATTATTGTTGAAAATTAATTTTCAGATTTACTGCTTTACAAAAATGGAAAGAAACATAGTAAAGCACAATATTATTTTTTGATTAAGATGCCAAAATAGAGGTATTTACTTGTATTCCTGCACAGAAAGATGTGTTTTTGCGGTTGAATGTTATGCTTGATTAATCGCTGACTTCTAGCTCAAATTTGGTAAAAAAAAACAAAACAAAGCTAAACTAAACTTGAAACCTGTTGGTTATTTGCCTAATAAATAAGTTTAGTTTGAAACAAGTTTTTGACAGATTTCCAAAATATCTGGTTTCTATTAACATTGTTTAGCACTGTACATCTCAGAAACTACTTCAAGTAGGCCTCAAGTAGCATGTTACATGTTGAAGTTTCTGACAGTGAAATCAGAGAATGGCGGAACAGGTACGACTTGTTTGGATGGGTTGCCAGGAAAACGCCTCCTTTCTCTAAAATGAACATGACAGCACATTTTAGGATTGCAAACTTATATCACAACAAATCACAAGAGTTCTGGATCAATGTTCTTTGCACAGAAGATACCAAAGGCAAGATATTTGGCTGTAGTGCAAATCATGTTTGGCCAGAAGAAAACACAGCCTATCAGCACCTCTGCCACCTGTTAGACATGGAAATGGAAGGATGATAATTTGGACTTGTTCCAAAGGACCTGGGCACCTTGCAGTCACTGAGATGACCATGACCTCTGCTGTATACCAAAATTTTGAAAAATGTGAGAGCATCTGTCTGACAGCTGAAGGTTGGCTGAAAATAAATCATCTGTCAGGACGATAATCTTAAGCACAGCAGCAAATCTAAAAGAGAATGAATGAAAAAGAGAAGAATCAAACATCTGTTCGTGTCTTTCTCCTGAGTTTATTATACCAACCTACAGTATCATACATATGAGCATCCCCAAACATCAGTGTGCATCTCAGACAGATGAACAAACTTGTAGATAGAACAGTACTTATCTCACCCAGGGCACTGAAACGGCTAGAGCCAGCTGTGTTTTTGATTGATAATATGGTGCTATATTATTATTATTATTATTATTATTGTTGTTGTTATTATTATAAATTTCCCCCGGTAAGAGGAACACTGCAGCAGAAGTGATCATTGTTGCTTTTTTGTAAGATTAAGCAAAAACTACCTAGCTAACAGAGGAGAGGTGGGAACTGGGAGCAGAATAAAAACAAAGATCATTTGGTGCACTCTCATGTTGCTGAAAAGTCTCCAAGGGGAGCCACAATAAAGTGAGTCATCGTTTTTGATCTAATCATGCTAATAGAATTACAATGACAAACCTAACAGTAATTGTTTACACATATAATGTTTCATGTGTACATCTCAGTTTAGCTTGTTAGCATGCTAACGTTTGTTTATTAGCACAAAGACAAAAGCAGCTGATGGAAATGTTTGCTGCTGTTTGTTTTGCAGATATTGTGGCATGAAATTGCCAGTGAAATTCATTTTGCTGATGATGATAGATTTAAAATAAAAACTCAGATTTCACTCATTGGCACCTTTGCCTTGCAAACAATGACAAAAAATAAGAGCCGCTTTCTCTTTTTGCATTGTTTGTTTTGCCATTGTTTGCAAAAGGTCTCGCATCTGTGACTCTTCCCTCAGTTTACAGGTTCATGCCAGAGTACATGTTCATATCTTTGTAGAATTATCCTGGGTATGTTCTCTGTTTCTGCTCTGCCTTCCTCTAAAGGTCATAAACAGTTTTGCAGTTTGCCTTTTAAAGATATTACCAGGAGAACCAGGCACTGTATATAGATTTGTGGGCAGACACATCAAACTTCATGTCAAATCTAAGAGAAATAGCAAGAATTGTCTCTGAAAAAAATTGTGCAGTATAACTAGGATGTTGGATACAGTGTAGTGATGGTAATTAATCATAATAAGGACCTCCAGTTCACGTTTTCTGTCTCTTTCAGATACGCACACATGCTCTAACTGATTTGTCATTTCTTTTTCTGCTCATTACACTTGTGCTGAACTGTTGTTGTGACCCTGGCAGTCGTTATCTACACCACATTCTGCTAAAACTCACAAATTGCATTACCTCCAGCTCTCTGGTGCCCCAGCCAGTGAGACCTACTGACAAGCTTGTGGCGCTTATACAGGAAGGAAGGATTGGCTGTTTTCAGCCTCAATAGTGTGTTATTAGTGCAATACCAATTAGACTATGTAGCTAGTCATTTTAATGAGAGACATACAGTGATGCCTCATTATGACATATCTACCATCAGGTGAAATTCGTATGGTATAGAAAATGTATCATTTCCCATCGATTCTTTTTTTCTAATATTAGTAACTTCCAGATGATTCTTCATGGCATATGAAGGTTTTGAAAATCTGTCTTTCAGAGCTCACAGTTTTAAATGTTTAGCCAGAAACAACATCATCTAAATCAAGAGAATATTTACAGCAGTAATAAAATGGTGTTGTCTACATAAAAACATAGCCTCTGATGTTTTAATTGCCCCCAAGGCAATGTCTAATTAAACCTCTGTGGGCACTGCAGCCCATTGGTTTCCAGCCAAAGGACTTACAAGCACGTACACACTGTTCAGCCACCCAGGATTGTACACTCATTCAGGTTTAAATGTCACAGGCCTGTGAAACAATTACATCCACAGGCGCATGTGCACACAGTCCCCAGGGTCAGGATTAGCATCCATTGGTGTGGCTCCATATCTGACCTTTATGAGTGGCTAAGTAGTGCTCTCCGGGGTCTCATTTGTCTCACTTTAACTGAACAATGGCCTCAATCCCCTCACGACTGCAGCTTTCTCTCTCTGCAGAATGAACATTCAGAGCCTGAAATTGTTGAGCTTAAGAGCACACCAAGGACTCGAGGTCCACTTATAGGTGGATGAAATAACCATTAAAGGTGTGAAAATTTGGTTCCAAAATGTAACATTAAGCAAGCAAACCACTGTCGAAAGTGACAATTTGTAAGAAAGCATTTAGTTCCTGGTTATTAAGGACCCTTTATGGCTACATCAGGAAATAGTTTTTCAATATAACTTCTGCTCACCTGTAACCTGGTTTTAACATGTAAGCTGAATAAAATATGAAAGGTTGAAGCCTCCAGTGCACATATAGGCAAGGCAAGGCAAGTTTATTTGTATAGCACAATTCAACAACAAGGTGATTCAAAGTGCTTTACAGAGACATTAGAAACAAGAACAAAAATTGATTAAAACAAGCAAATAAACTAACTAATTAACAAACAAACAAACAAACAAACAAACAAACAAAACAGTATATAAAATCAAAACAGATAAAATCAGAACAGTAGATAAAATCAGTAGTTAATGTAAGTTTTGAAATTTAAGCTTAAAGTGTGGATTTGGTGCTTTATTCAAATGCAGCTGAGAACAGGTGAGTCTTCAACCTGGATTTAAATAAACTGAGTGTTTCAGCTGATCTGAGGCTTTCTGGGAGTTTGTTCCAGATATAAGGAGCATAAAAGCTGAATGCAGCTTCTCCGTGTCTGGTTCTGACTCTGGGAACTGATAATATAGATGACTGACTGAGACTGAGTTGTAGATACAATCAGAATTATGTAAAATGATCTAGGAAATGGACTCAATTCTGGATTTTACAAAAAAGGATTAAGGAATTTATAATATAATACAGATAGTATCATCTCTTCTTGCAGCAAACCAGTGAGTAGAGCTCAGACAAAAAAAAAATATGCAAGAAAATGACTAAGAAAAAACCTTTTAGTGCCTTAAAATGCCGCTCCTAAAAATATACACATGGTGTAATAATGTGATGAAAGCATTAAATAGTGAAAGAGTACAATCATTACAGTATGACAAGCTTTATTAGAACAAGACACGGTGGAAAACAAAAGGTTAGCTTGTCCATGTGTGGGTGTGAGTGGGCATACAGTACTACATGGACATCAGCATTATGAGGTTCTTCATCAACTGGCATCATGACTACATTATCATCCTTGGCTTTATGGTCGTAATGCGCATCAATTGCACTAATAAGCATTTAGAGCCCTGAAGATTGTCTTCAGTGTTAACCCTGTAAGACCCAAGCAATCAAAAAACTGAGATGTTTATTAACCCTTATAACAAAATCCACTTTTTTTGCTGTATCATGTGGTGTATGATATATTTTTATTACATATTTATTATATATTTTTTGTATCACATTTGATACATTAGGCATTTTTGGCAACTTTTTGTTAACAACAATGTTAATTTTAGACAAAAAAAAGAGTTTTGTTCATAACATTTTGAAATTATGCCAAGTATTGATCATGTTGATGATATAGAGGTCTCAGAAACTCATGTATCAAAAATGATACAATGGGCATTATAGGGTTAATGTTAACAGTTTGAAATAGTTAACAGAGTTAACCCTGATTCCATGAGATTGATTCATTAAAACTGGGTGAACAGCAACAAATACATTGGACCGACATGTATTCTATGTATGGCAAAGCCTTAATATGGTAAGTTTGCTAACTGCAATGAACAAGGGCACTCTCATTCACTTTCCATTAACCACACATAAAATGTCCAAGTACAAAAAAAGTACAAAAAGCATTAAATTCGACTGAGTCCGCAAAAAAGACACTATTTAACCAAAAGATATTTTGAACAATCATTGTGGATGCTGACCAAAGATTTTCTCCTCAAAAAGAACTAGATCAGAAATTCAAGGTGAAACAATCCAGCATCACACAACAAGTAAGGCAACCTAAAGAAAAGCTATATTTGTCCCGTTAATCATTTTTCCGTCCTACAGAGTTACCTCGCGTGGTCTCATCTTCTGTGATGGAAACCACTACTCGAACTGTTTAATTCCAGTTAAACTAATAACCCCTGTATAAACACATTTGACTTGTGCTATGTCACATTAATGAAAATGTCAGTGCTTTACTGTGACAAGTCAAATATTCTGCTGTGAAGTAACCCCAAAGTAAGAATAAAATCCGGGTATTCTGCTAGCATTACATAAAATACATACTGAATATTTATCTTGTTGTTTTTTGTTGTTCTTTGCATAATTTTCAAGCACATCTATTAAAAGTGGAGGGGAATGCACTGAGCTGACTAAAACTGACTGAAAGACGCTGAGTGTGGTATTTACTTCATAACAAATTAGAGCCAAAAAAATGAAATCAGAAATGACCACAGAGTTGGACGCACTTGTGCGATGGTGACAATAAGCAATTACAAGCCTCGCCAAGCTGGTATGTTTTTGTATAGTTGAAGCTTTTCTGCTATTTTATCCATACCCTCTAGCTATGTGCCAGTTTATAGCATTTCCAGATGCCTTCTCTTTTGTCACACATAGTTAATAGATGCACACACCGATGATTTATTTATTTATTTATATCTATTGTTACAACAATGGCAATATGTTTTGGAGGACATGTATTTCTCCCACAGATTGTGTGTGTGTGAATGTGTATTATACAAGTGTGGCAGGCGCTTATGTGAATGGGGGTTCAGTAATGAGAAATGCTTATCAACCCTCTACAGCCCATCAGCTTGCTGCCATTAGCTGTTACCCCAACAATCTTACAGGTAGGCTAAGAGTCCTCATATTGATTCCAGACATTGCTGTTTGTCCCCTGCAGAAGGGCAGCAATCAGCAAATGGATTTAGTTGATTGGGATTACGGGAAGTAATTTGTGGAGGAAATAAGTGGGCATTTTTAAGGAGTCTAATAATGTGGTGGAATTAGTTCTCCTAATACCTGGAATGAAGTTGCTGTTTGAATGGAAATGGCTGTTTATGCGATTGGTTTGGGAAGGAGAAAGAGAATGCCTGGTCTTAGAGTTGGAAAGCTGAGAAACAGTTTGTTGAGTTGAATAGAGGGAAGTACAGGATGGAAAAAGGTGAAAGCCTGAGTGAACAACAGATTTCGTAGCAGTTATTCCTCTCCAAACACTCACGTTTGTTTGGTACTTCCAATCAGTGGTGTATAATCCTTTGCTAAGGATACTTTCCATATCACTGGGTGGCTTTCGCTGCAGAGAGGTGCATTTAAGCATAACGCTAACAAGAACCTTGACAATTAGTTGGGGGGGGGGGGGGGGGGGGGGGGGGGTGTAGAGAGTGGGGGCAGAGAGGCGGCAGGGCAGAGTAAAGATGTGAATGGAAACTGGGGGAAAGTAGAAGAACAGCAGACAGGCGAGGAGGCGGTAGCTGTGTGACTCTAAAGAGCTCCAATTACTTTTCATTCTTTTTTCCACTCAATGATCAGTGCTTGAGAGAAAGCTGATCCAGGTTCTGTTACACTGATGAGTCATGTTTGATTCGGCTCTTTGTCTATTACAGAAAATACCTCGGTAACTGAATGGGACTGTGGGACTGTTCATTGCTTTGATGGTCAGTTTTCGTTTTTCCATCAGAAAAACTGCATCAGAAAGACCGCAGTGATACAGCATGTTGTTTCAGTGATATTATACAGCGTGAGCCCAGGTTACTTCAACTGCATTGGCCTGAAGTAGGCCCGTTTAGCTAGTGAACAGCAGAGACAGCAGCCAATATAAATTATTAGGTATAATAATACAGCAGTTCAGTCAAAGATAGACTGTTAATAACATTTTTGATAGGGGGACACATTTATTTTACTGAAAAGCTTTTATTATGAAATTATTTGGATTGACAAAAATGTTAGTATTAAGCTAAAACTGTCTTGCTACATAGCTTTACTGTATTCGCTTAAAACTTTGCTTGGACAGGACTTTTTGACACAAGATTCAACAGTTAAAAAATGCTATTCTGCTGAAGTGTTGACTTTATGACTGAAAAAAGTGCAAAACATTAATTTTTAGTCTTGATGTAGAAAAACTGTATAACTAGCTTGGCTAAAAGCTAGCTAAGCCATTTTAGCAGTAACTAGAGTAGTTTATGTGATTCAGTTTGGTTAAATTAGGGTAAAATAATCAGCTTTTAAGAACGCATAAAGTAATTGTACTGCAGCCTTTCTGTCTTTTCCACTTTGAAAACTTTAAACTATTAATTGTTTCTTCTTGACTTTATTATCTTTATAATTACATTACTACTGCCGGCCTTTGCAGAGCAGTTTAATTGTAAATCCATTACAGTGTATTTTAAATATATGTAGTAAAACGTTGGTTTGCTTCATTCTCTTTGCAGGTACATTGATGTTGGACAAATCTAATCCATTCAGTTGCTAATTCTGTGTGTTTTTTTAAGGGATGATCTTATTGGGTTTGATACCAGCTGCCACAGAGGATTGAGAGTGTGACAGTGAAACATGTATATGTGATTTTGGGGCCGATGACAGACAGACAGAAGGTCTCCTTGAGAGGACATAGAACTTTAACAGGATTGGAAATGGTACCGACCAGCTGTAAGAGGTAAGAGAGAAAGAGCAGGGGATGAGAGTCAAAGTGTGAAGAAGGAGGGGTGGCTACGCGAAGAGTAGTGTTGTCATTTAGTCACAAAGTTGACCAAGAACACATTTGTGTTTTGTTGCAGCAGCTTGCAAAAACATATAAGAAGGGTGAAATGAACGTCTTAGAAAAGGAGCGAGCTTTGGGATCGAATTAAGCTAGACGCATCATCAAACGCTGCAAGCACAGCAGGGGGCCTTGGGATACACCCGTCTGAGAAATGGGTGGTGTGGGTGTGTGCTTATAGTTTTGTATCGGCCTAATAAACCACCCATCTGCAGTGAGAGAAGAGGAGTGGATGCTAGGAGCAGGGGGGGTTACAGCACTCTTTATGCTCCATATTTACACCCCGTCCTGCCCAGAGGTTCTTTGATGCTTGTCGATACCGCTGCGTGATGATGTCATACGGCAGACAGCAAGGGAGGGAGGCATGATCAAAGGAAAGAGGGAGGGATGAAGACGCAGGAGAGCATATCCAAGACAACAACGGGACAAAGATGGCGACTGCTTCTGCAATGGGACGTCCACTGGCGTCCAGACCTCGGAATCACTGCGATGAACTCGGGCAATGCAGCAGGTGTATTCACCTCCCTTATTCTAACAGGACGACCATCAGCATGACACACTGGAACCACCAAGCCAACCTCAGCCATCACTACCGCGGGGCTAGCACGGTAAGCCTTCCGTCTACCTTAGCCTTTCCTCCGCTGCCGTTAAATCATCAAACCCTCAAGACCCCGATGTCTGGTTACCATCACTTCATCCCAAGTATTCATCATGAGTTGCCATTCTTTCTAATAACACATTTTCTACCCATTTTGCTTCTTTTTCCTCAGCCCTTTCATCATGGTCTTTTTGGCCGTTAATATAGGCCTCTCTTTGCCATCAAAGGCAGCACATCAATTGCCTTGACTCCCAAGTGTATGTGTGAGGGTGAAAGAAAGGGAGAGAGGAGAAAAAAAAGAAGAACACCATGTATCAAAGATCAAGGCACGCTTTCATGCCTGTTTTTGGCCTAGTTGGGTTTTTGCTTTTCCATCATCTTTCCATCCCTTTTCCCCCCTGCCTGTTCTAGGGCTGCGGATGCTCTCCGAACCCTCAACAATTTCCCCCGACCCTCAGTGGTCCAGATCCCACATTCGCTGAAATCAGACGCTTTTGTAGGGAAATGGAAGCAAAGACATTTTTTTTGGGTTTCTTTGAAAATATTCTGTAGCTTGCAGGCTACTGGGCCAGAGCTCAGCCCCAATGATGACAATACGTGAAACAATATTTGAATAAGCAGCAGGAGGGCAGCGAGCTAATCCACTGTGGCTAATCCAGTATTGGTGCGGGCCATATTGGTTGCTGGAGTATTCAGCCCCATCACAATACACATCAGCGGGACGCCATGGCAGATATACTGACACTCTCACTACAGGCATGGCTGGGAAAGGTGGATTGACGGATAGGTGGATAAATGATAGAGAGATAGATATAGATGGGAGAGTGTTGATATTGTGCTTTCTGTAGTTCACATATTGTTTTGGTTGGCTTGTGTAACTTTGAGGATTGAAAGAAAAAAATGAAAACAGAGGGAAGTGTTTAAGTAGGAGGGTGATGACGCTAGCCGTCCTTCATAGCTCTGTGGCAATGTTTGTGACTAATGTAATCGCCAATTCTCAGTGCAAAGTTGCCTGAAACGTTGACGTTATCCTACTCACTACTACATATCAAACATAATAAAAGGGCTCACTGTACAAGCTCAGCCTTATACTTTGCTTTGGAGCTCTTATTTCACCCGAATAAAATACTTGTCTCCAATTAATTTTCCTAAAGAGCAGGGGTGTGTTTTTCTTTTAAGGGGTATATAATGAAGATTTCACTTTCTCTGAGCATCTAAATGGGTCTTTGTGCTGGGAGGCCCCCAAGAGATAAGCCTGTTTCTGACAGGCCTCCGTACAGACGCCCAAATCTGCTGTGGCAGCTGGAACAAAGGGACCCCTGAGCTGGACCGGCTCACTGACAAAAAGCTCCGTCTCAGTAGTCTAAGAGGGTTGCCTCAATTTAGGAATTAATGATCTACTCTCGTCTTCACTTCACTTCAGCTTATGAAAAGGTGACTGTGTTTTTACTGAAATTGAGAAGAGCTAGCAAGGGTGACCAGTCGATTATTGATCATCCATGTATCAATCACGTTATTCATCTGAATTAGTCCAGTGGCAACAGGTGCAGCAGAACACATTATTTGATTCTTGTTAGCCAAAACATACGGTAGGTTTGTTTGAATTTTGGTGGATGAGTCTTCCTTAACCCAGTCTGGCATCTGACGACAGAGAGTGTAAAGGGCTGTGATCCGGGATATTGGACTTTATGAATAAAAATGACTTCACTTCAAACATGATCTACTGAAAGCTTTTCCCAGAAGATATTTTGACACATCAGAGGAGTAAAAGCACAGCACAGGTAATACGTTTAATAATTGTTGAATACCATTTACCTTCTTTGATTCCAGAGTTCAGGCGTCGTTGGTTCTGGCGCACTGAGTTGAAAGGCGTCTTTGTCAGTTTTATTAGTAACAGCTGCTCTGCTAATAATGCAATAAAAAAGTCAGTAAAGCCAATAAAACAAGATATATAACAGGAATAAATGAGGCACAATGTGCTTAATGTTTAACAAACATATATGTTGTCTATGAGTAAAAATGTGTTACATTGTCGTATTGCATAAATGTCAAATGATGTGGAGCATATAGGTGTGCAGGAATATTCATTCTCTGAATGTCACTTCCTACCATCCAAGTCTTTAAAATTCTAAAACTGAAACTGATAAGGAAAGCAATCAAGTACTATGGATCTGTATCTATAAATGCACTATTCCTTACACTGAACACTGTCTCAATCTGCATGTCTTTTCCTCTGTTTCCTGAATTCAGTTGCTTGACCTTCTTGAACAAACAAGTAGATTGGTTCTGATTTCCCTGTACACCTCATGGAGTTTTGGTGACGGTAGCCCATTGCTAGCTAAATCTTAACATACAATCACATAAACTCTGAAAACTACACTCCAAAGCCACAAAAACTCAAGTCTAAACACAACTAATGATCATATAACTATTAAATCCGTTCATTTTCGTAGCAGGTTATCCAACTGAGTGTTGCAGGGGTGCTGGAGCCAATCCTATCTGTCAAATACCAAGACGTGGTTATTGGTATATCCACGTCTTCACCCTAGGCAACTCAGCCGTCAGTCAATACAATACGATTTTGCTCTGATGAGTTATGATGAGTTAGTCAAGAAAAATGTATTAGGATGGAAAAGTATGTTTCATGTATGTCTCAAGCAATAGATAGATAGATAGATAGATAGATAGATAGATAGATAGATAGATAGATAGATAGATAGATAGATAGATAGATAGATAGATAGATAGATAGATAGATAGATAGATAGATAGCACCAGGTGTATTAGTGGTCCCCTTGTGTGATGACCTTTCTTCAGCTTAGAGTACAGACCAGCAATACTCACACACATACATAGTTCAGATTCATTATAGATTCATAAGTACCAACATGCCCCCAACCCCTCCTCACCAAGACATCATAAAGGTCAAGTTCATCTTCGTCAGTATTCTCTCTTTGTCTTCTTCCCTCTCCCCTCATTGTCTCCGGGGGCACCACAGCAGCCCTGACAACACCAGCCTGTTACCACACAAGAACCTGTATCTGCAGGTGCAACGAGTGTATGTGTGTTGACTGTTGATGATATAGGCCAAAATAATGTGCATACATTTCCATAATGAAGTGTGTTTGCCTTGGCTGTAAAGTCTGCCAATCAAACACACTGCCATTCGCTAAACCTTGCCGCCCGTCTTCATTACTGTCCTCTGAAAGCCTTCTCTGACAATTTCACAGCGATTATCTGTTTAGAGACGATTACATGGTTTTAAATGGCGCATGCCAAATAGAGTTTTAAAGTTAAAGTGCTGGAAATTTCACCGTGCTTTTGTTGGATTCAACGGCACTCGTCGAAAGGGCGGACAAAATTAAACAATGCTAACAAAATAATAATAATATCTTTGAAATGTAAATATATTACAATGGTACAGTGAACATGTACAGAAATGAAAATCAAGATGAAGAAAATAATTTTGTTCTGGATATGTTGAAATAAACGGAGGCGTTTATTGTGTTGGGTTAGTCTAGAAATATGATTTTTTTTTTATTAGCCTTTGACCGCAACATGTAGGCTGTATCCAATATTAAGAGAGTTACATTTAAGAAGTATCAGCTCTTATGACATAAGTGGAGCATTTACACAGCAGGATTTTCACATGTAGTAGTAAGTTAACATGAAATTGAGGGATCTGTTGTTTTTAGTTGCACACGGTTAATTCATGTGACTGGTAAAAGCTTTTTACCAACAATGTCATGTCATAAGGGTTGAAAACTATACTGTTATATTGTTCTGCTCAAATATACACGATCAAATAAAAGAACCAGATATACAAGAGGGTTACAATTTATTTTTGAATCTCATATGAAATAATAAAAATAATAATTCAATTCACTTTATTTATACTGCATCAATCACAGCAACAGTCCCCTCGAGATGCTTTATATTGTAAGGTAAAGCCCCTACAATAATACAGAGAAAACCCCCAACAATCAGTAAACCACTTATTACCAAGAACTTGGCATAAGTGGGAAGGACAAACTCCCTTTTAACAGGAAGGATGATGGTGATGATGATTATTGTTATTATTTCCCAGCTTCGAGTTGTTATGAAGAAGCAGTGCATCGAGGAGTGGGCAGAGATGAGGACAGGTGTCTGGACCTCACCTGAGCCACCGGACCCTGCTCTCCTTCACATGGGACAGCTGGCCTGACGACCCCTCAGGAGGCATAGTAAGCTCCATGCATCCTTGGTTTGGTTTTATTATCTCCAAAGAGAGTAAATGCTGCTTCTTCTGATTTTACTGGCATGGGCTATTTTCATTTTCTGATTCAAATTCATACCAAAAACAATTTGTTAATGGACATTTGCATTAGTGTATTTTCTCATGTTTTTGCTGTTGTCAAAGACGAGGAGTGCTGTGAATTGAAATCATTCTTGCTGATTATAGAAATTAAAAAATTTGGCAGTGTGTGCAGTAATTTCTTTAGTCTTGTTACTTACTAAGACACGTGACAGTTTAATCCACGTGTAAGGCAAATTTACATCATGCAGTAACACATGGCTCATATCAGATATTTGCAACACATCTGTGGAATAACATTTAATAAGGCCACGTTCAGGTGTTCTTTTTTTCCCACGAGCCTTTGGAAATATTGATTCAGCCTGATAACTGTAGTCCCCCCCCACACACACACACACACCCACACACCCTTCTCTCCCTCTCTCTCTCTCCGTCCCTCCAGCAGCCGGTGGGAGCTCGGTGCTCCTGCATGACTGACAGCCCGGCGGAGAGGAGTGACATGCTCAGGTGGCGGCAGCAGCGTGCTCCCTCTGTCCTGTGAGTCACTGCGCCGGCAGAGATGGGCTCTTCGGACTGAGCACCTGTTCAGACGCAAAGACGCATTAGAGGTGAGTCGCCTTGTTTTGTCATCGCGCGTTGCTCAAAAACTGTCTCACCTTTAGACTCACAGATTGCCTGGAGCAAAGTGAGCCGTAGCCTACCTGATCTATTGTGGTGCCCTGGTGCTGTTTGGGGATTCTGGCTCATTTATTTATTTGTTTGTTTTTTCTTTTTCATCCACTTTTTTTTTTAAATGTGCGTGACAGTGTACGGTGCAGTCGGCTTATCGTGAATAACTTTTTTATTGGAGTCTATTAAAAGGCTACCGTTTGAATTACACTTCCATTCATTTAGAGATATTGTGAAATTGCTCGTTCTTGCCAATGGGGGCGCCGTTGTGCACTTTTTTTGGTTACCTTGACATAGAACGGAGACATATAGAACCGACACGAAGTACAAACTCTTCTTCATAACTCATTTAATGTACCCACAGTGGTGAAAATTAACAAATAAACTAATGAATACATAAATAAATACTTCAAGCTTACTTTTTTAACATGTCTTTCTCATTGTGTTGAGAAGCAGTAGTATCAACTTTTTACTCCAGAAGAGTAAAAAGATTTTCACTATTTTTATAGCTACCTACATACAATCATTCTACACAAAGTCGCCATTGCAATAATAATATAATCATATAATCTGTAATAATACTACACTTATGGTTCCAGATGTATTTTTTTTCCTGTGATACTTTTGCATGTTTCTTGATGATATGTCTGCACTGTTACCTGCAACTAAGTAGGTTCATAAAATGGTAATAATAGCAGTTAAGGGCCTGCGCTAACATACATTTCATAGTAATAATACATAATTCAAAAAACATACATACACTAATGCATCAGAGAATGATTGAGCATTGTCAGAAAAGCTCCAGTTGTAACTGGTTGCTGGCAACATTCAAAGTAAGCCTTTGAATAGTGTAGTTACACTACACTATTCTACACTACCATATGGCCTGCCTTCTAAGTGCAAAGCCATTAAAATATCAGAAGTAAGAAGAACCTAATTTCTCTTTGCTAAATTGCAGGATTTAGGTGCGTTTCTAAAATAGGTTAAATTTACTTGGATATTTAAACCTTGTGCAGTTTGCACATTTTCCTTTTTCCATAAATGCTGTTGGAGTCTAGTTGTACTTTACTACATTGACTTGGCGGTCATACTTTGGTTTTGAAACAAACACATTTTCAGTAAATATCCCATAAAACAATTTGAATTAGCTCTACATTGCTGCAGAATCAAAATGCTGCATCAGTCAGTTTTGCCTTGCATAGTAAATAATTTTACATTTCTTGTATTCTTGTAACTATTTGGAAATGATGCACGCTGGACACTTATAATAACGTTCACGTATCGCTGCATTTATCGTGGATAAGATTAAAGAATCTCGGGTATTTTTTCGTGTGTTTGGCGTTTCTATCCGGCGCATTTCTAGAAACGTACTACGCTCCGCTTACAGTCGGCGTGCACTCACGTACTCGCTCTGTATTATTGCTCTGAAAGCAGCCACCATGGGGAGTTAAGGGCAAGACGACGGGTTATTTTCGTTAATATTTAATCTCAAAAGCTATCCATATGCTGCGTTTTGGAGTACACTGTTCGCGCCAGTATCCCCAATGCAGCGGATTACGGGGAACGGGCTTTCAGAGACGGTAGGACGTAAACTTTTGTGGAAAACACAGACGTTAACGGACCTAGCTAAGCTAGCCAGCTAATCAAAACTAGCTAACACATCAAGCTAGCTGGCGCTGCAGCCAGCAGAGTCAGAAACGTGCCCTCGCTTTCTTGTTTTGTTTGATCTTATGCGACTAGATTTGTTGGGGTTAACCAACAAGAAAGTTTGCGTTGCTTCTGTACAAATGTGCTCTTTACGAGTACGTTTATAGTTTCCTCTAGTGCTGAAGTTTTTTTCCTTTTTTTGCACGGAGGCCCGTGTTGTGTGGAGTTTGTTTCGGTGCCCATCCCCCACAGTCTTTGCAGGCCAAGATGAATGAGATTCTCACTTCAAAGCCCTGGCATTGGTGGTGGCATTGCTACAAGGCTAGCTAGCCATTTTAGCTTGTTAGCATTAGTTGGTTATTTGCAAAACAGTGTCCAGCAATACCGAGCGTGTTATTTGACAGGAGTTAGCGCTAAAGCTAGCTGCTACACAGGCGAAATAAACTTGTTGGTGAACTTAAGCTTGGATACTCAAGTAAAGCATGTTGAGTTCGTCATCGTTAAACTGGAGATTTAGTTGGAGAAATACGAGATTATTTAAACTAAGGTGTATTTGCTAGTAGGTTTAGATGCCAAGTTAACAAACTAGCTGTATTTTCAGTTTCTATGACTATATTCTCATGAGTCTCATACTGTTAGTATCATACTTCGTGTGTCTGCTCATCATCTAACGTTATTACTCAGTGATCTCTCGCACTCTAAATATATACATACTGTGTGTGTATTAGTGGGGTGACACAGTTCAGTGATGAGGTGTGACTCAAGTCATCATTCTCACCTTAGCAATAATATTTGTATTTGAGTCATCACCTTCCACTGCTACATCTAACTGCTTTTCTTGTTTCCATTGCAGGGTGAATTGTTTGCCAGCCAAGTCATTGCTAAAGGGGAATATCTGACCTCTGCCTTGTGCAATCAGAGACATGAGCGTTGTCAGAGAATTGCATGGGATCGGGTACAGGGGCGGGGGTGGGGTTGTGGCCTCCATGAGTGCCCCTACCCACTTTACAGAGGATGCACCGCGGCCCCCGGTTCCTGGTGAGGAGGGCTCAGACGTGGACACCCCAGTCCAGTCAGTCAGCACCCGTCCAAACACCCTTTCCCAAACCGCAGGCTATCCCCTGTCGTCTAAAATGGGGGACCCGTCAAGTTATACACCCTCCTCCTCGTCTGCGACCCCACGTCGCCCTGACTTGGACTTGGGCTATGAACCTGAGGGCTCTGCTTCACCAACCCCTCCTTACCTGAAGTGGGCCGAGTCACTTCACTCCCTCCTGGACGACAGGGAAGGCACCCAGCTGTTCAGAACCTTCCTGTGCCAGGAAGGGTGTGCAGACCTTCTCGACTTCTGGTTTGCCTGCTCTGGGTTCAGGAAGACCAGCCAGGACAAGAGGGCAAAGCTGGCCAAGGCTATCTACAGAAAGTATATTGTAGATGGGAATGGGATCGTCTCCAGGCAGATCAAAGCTGCCACCAAGAGCTTCATCAGAGACTGCGTGGGAAAGCCGCATCCCGATGCAGCCATTTTTGAACAGGTTATTAGAATTTTATATTGTAATATTTAACAGAATGCCAGTCAGGTTGAAGAGAACAGTCTAGTAGATACTGTTATTCATTCCTGACAGCTATTATTTTGTTTGTTTAAATGGCCAGATTTGGCTAAGGAATGGAAACTGTAGCCATTAAGGTGCCAATGCTAAACAGTGTTGCAGGCCGACAGGTTAGGAAACTGAAACTGAATTGTGGATGTTGGCAAGATGGTTCATGATGAAAAAAAAAATCAGACAATGGCTTTCATATGGCTGTGCTTTCAGTTGACTGGTGCTGGGAACTTATGTTTTTCGCTCTTCTCACTGCACTAGGTCTATTCCTGTCAAGTCGTTATAATTTTAGTGTCAATATTTACTCCCAGATTTAAGGAACTTAAAGCCATATCTATTTAACCAGCCCTTATACAGATCAGATTTTGTAGTGAGTATCTTTATTTAAAAACATGGAAAGTAGCATATTTATAATTCACAGAGTTTGTTCTTGCATGTATTCATTTCCATTGAATATTTAAAACAATCTCAGAACAAGGAGCTTTTGCTGTCTTGAAACGTGTTAGATTTGTCAGGGCCGTTCAGTTCTGCTTTATTGACTTTAGGGTTTTATTTAGGGGGAGGGAACAGTGACTCAAACTATAAGCTTACCCAGGTTCCCACGGTGTAAGTGCAGCTATACTTCCTGAGTACCTCAATCAGTTTCTGATCTTCTGACAGTGTTCCTGTGGTTGACAGGGGGCATTCATCCTGACAGGAAAAGTAAAAGAGCAAGAGAAGTCACACACTTGTCGCTGTTTTGTTAAACTACAGATTTGTGTTTCCTTGTGCTTTGTTTCTGCCTTAATGAGCAAACCACACCAAAGGATCATCTGCTCCTCTCTGCCCTCTTTAACCCTGAACACTTTCAGTTTTGCGTAGATGACTGCTCATTTTTATCTTCTTAATGTTGAGACCACATGTATACTCTATGAGACTTCTATCACCAGTCTTAAAGACTTGAGTCTCATAGAGTATACTTAATAATGTTATGTTGAGTAAGAATGCATGGGTATTACTGTGATGGACCAAATGAAGCTTGTTTCAATTAGCTTTCTTTATAGCTGTTCCACAGACTTGCGTTTGATTTTATTTCCGTTGCTGTTTCTCCGCAAGTCATCAAAGTAATAAAATCCAAAGCTGTGTACTGTTCAACTAGAATTCAAACCAACTTGACTTGTGCGAAGCCACATCGAGGGATGCACTTTGACCCTTTCAGGTTTATTGCTTGCATGTGGTTTGACACACATTGCTTTTTCAGTCTGGAATAGGTGTTAGCCTAGCTGTGTAGTCTCTGACATAAATGCTGGTATATCCTGTGTAATTGTGTTGGTCTGTAATGAGTATTCATTTGGCATGAAATATATAGTTTGAAAGGGCAAAGCCTTTCAGTCTGGGAGCACTGTGTCACAGTGAACTTAGTGAGAGGTGAGAAATAATGTCTTCATTTTTATTGTACCAACTTGGTCTTTGTGTGTTCCAGGCTCAGACAGAGATCCAGACTATAATCGAGGAGAACACCTACCCTTTGTTCCTTAAGTCAGATCTGTACCTGGAGTACACACGGACAGGGGGAGAAAGCCCAAAGCCAAACCCCAGTGATCAGAGCCCTTCATCAGGACCAGCCAAGCCTGTTTCTGGGTATTTGCCTACACTCGCTGAGGATGAGGAGTGGAGGTGAGAAGAGAAAGGAACCTGAGACTTTGTGTTATACCACATTTCAATTCTGATGCATTGCATAGGATTTAACTGTAAACTTCACTAATCTGTCTCAGCTGATCAGAACAGCTCTAACAAAGTTTTGAAGCTGAAATTCATTTGTCTAAATATTTAAAAGTAATATAATTCATCTGACTTTTTTTAATAACATAAATGTGGTCTTAGGTGTGGAGGAGGAGGAGTGAGGGAAGTGGAGGAAGAGAAAGATGAGGACGACTGTGGAGACACACCAGCTTGCAGGTTGACTCAGACCCTGCTGATGCAGACGGCACCACAGAGAGCCTCAGCCAGTAGGAGGAGGCAGGACAGCAGGGAGTACAGGTGTGTGTGTGTGTGTATACGCCTGCTGTTTTGCAGTCATAACATAAATAATATCTAAACATTTATTGAAACTTCCATGCGATGTCAATTTTTAAAAAAAACAACATAGTCTAGATCTGAATGTTCTGTGCTAACCAGTCAGCTTCGATCCTTTGCGTCTAGTGTTTCCCATGTCCTGCAGTTGGACAGACTTGGACTGCAGCTGGTTACGTTTGTATTTGGTTCTCTGGAGATCTGATGCAAGCCCTAGATTCAGCTCTAAGTAGAACCCACAGCAGGCGGAGAGCTGATGCTACTGGGCTGAGCTCTCTGAGACTTTCAGAACAGAACAGGGACCAGCTGCAGTCTAAGAGAGTGGACTCAGAATTGATCTGTTTGAGGAGGAACTTTGTGGAGAGGCTGTTGATTGTTTCTGTATATGTTCTTACTAAGTAGATGTCAGGTTATGTTTGTTTGGGTTGGGTTATGTTATGTTTATTCATTTTTAAAATGCTTGAGTGCCCCTCCTTTCACTTGCATACATGCATGTGCGTATACATAATCACATGCCCTATCATGTCCCGTGGGAAACGGTGGGTGTTTCTTGTTTCGTGTATAGCGGTGTAGATGACCTAGTATTATGCAAGAGTAATATTTTGGTAATTAGAGTTTGTCATTTACAAACATTTCCAAAATACATCTATAATATTTTTCATTATAATAAGTAATAATATATAATACCTGTTGATATTCTTATAGTGGAAATATTCATGTGGCAAGGCTGAGACTTTTTTCTGTTAGCTTCTTTGTAACCCTTTCAAGATTGCAAATAGCTCTTTTCGGGGAATCTTTGCAGCACACCCACTTATATCAAGAGTAGGTGGCATTTTGTCTTATTGCGAAATCATGAACACAAGTCTTTCTTGAGAAGAGCAAATTTAGTGTGCAGCCAAACTTTCTGAGCCTTTTTTTCCATTTTGTGTATTTAATCGGGACGCTTCACACTTTTGAATTCACAATTTTGAAGCCTTTAACACATTTTTTTTTAGCACAATTCACAAGCATCATATCAGACATGACTAAGGCAAAAAAAAAAACTGGTGCGAATGTTTTGTAAGAACCCCTGAAAATTTAACATGGCTCCTTCGCATGAATCACGATGTCTCAATTCTTCTTCAGGCCATGGAGAGAGCCGATAAACCCATACTACGCAAACATGGGTTATGCGCGGGCTCCAGCAACCAGTGCCAATGACAGTGAGCAGCAGAGCATGTCGAGCGATGCAGACACAATGTCACTGACCGACAGCAGTGTGTAAGTACTCACAGACAGCCTGCTGCGCCTCGGACAATACTACACTTTTGAGTTTTGTAAAAATGTTACAGATCTGTAATTGATTTTTGTTCATCTTTTTTTTCCCTCTGTGTTTGTGTAGAGATGGTATTCCTCCATACAGATATTGGAAACAGCATCGTAAAGAGATGCATGAAAGTGCCAAAGCCAACGGACGTGTGCCCCTACCTCATATACCTGTGAGTACAAACAGCAATTCGCTGCAATATCAGTTCTTGTATTGCTGCATGCACAGTGAAATATGTGCAGAATTTGACACTGGAATGCAGTTTTAAAGTTTTTCTGCACACTATTAGGCTTTTATGTGACAATACAACTTTGTAATCTTTGCTAAATTCACACCTGTTCGTATTTTTCATACTTTTTTTTATGGTTAAGTGCTTTCAGTGTATCATTCATACACGGATCGATGCATTGGAGAGCAACTTGGGCTTGGCATCCTGCTCAGTGCAAAATATCATGACGATAATAAATAAGTGATGCACAAGTAAATAAATATGTTAAGTAAGGCCCTTCTTGTTGTTCTGGTTCAGCATTGTGATCGATGTGGGTTGAAAAGCTGGTGTGTGTGTGTGTGTGTGTGGGGGGGGGGGGGGGGGGGGGGGGTGTCCTTGAGCGAATGCTGCGACAGGCTGTGAGAAGGATGAGTGGGGACGTTGGCAATGCCCAGACTGCACTGGTTGTAAATGTCTGATGGGAGTTGCAGCATGTGGAGGAGGCGGAGGGTGCTGCTAGGCCTTTTTTGATTAAGGCTGTGGTGGTGTAGTAACTGGAAGTGATGTCATCAGTTTGGCATATCGGCAGAAATTACATGCTTTTGTTTCTACCACAGAACCAACAATTAGTGGAAGGTGAAACTGATTGTCGAGAAGTCAGCAATTATCTCATTGTTGATGTTTTTCCCTGTGTTGAGGTTAAGGTTGTCAGGCTGTCAACTCCTCTGTGTGCTGACTCATCTTGATTGGCAATGAGGCCTACCTTAGCAAACCTTTTGGTGTGGTTGTGTTAAAACTAGCAGAGCAGTCATGTATCCACATCTTGAACAATAATGGGCTGAATACACACCCTTTAAAGCGATCTTGTATTCAGCATATTGTGTTGTTTTCTTCCTTTTCTGGCCATCTGCCATCTCTGTGTAAGAAAGCCCAAGATCCAGTTCTAGGTACCAGGTCCCACACGGAGCAGGTTCAGCTTCTCCACAAGCTGCTGTGGCAAGATAGTGTAAAAAGTTGACTTGAATCAGTAGGATGTGTATGACTTTCTGTATTGCAGGTGAGTCAGACTGAGGTGGTGCAGGGTGGATATAATGGCATCTTTTGTAGGCTGGTTTTCTCTGCATGCAAATTCTAGGGGTTAAAAGGGAGATGTGACTTATTATGTTGCAAGACAAGCCTTTCAAAGCATTTCACATTTCTTGGGGTGAGGGCTAGAGGGTGGTAGTCATTCAAACAAGCTGGGTTAGATTTCTTGGGTACAAAATTATAGTGGTGCCGTTTAGACAAGTGGGAATGTTATTTTTGTCTGAGGAAGATGTTGAAAATGTCCTTGTGAAAACATCTTTCAGTTGTTCTACACATTCCTTCAGAACATGATCTGTTTGGCAGGTGACGACGGGAGCCCTTTGTTGTTGGTGTATTGAGGTTATCTGGCAGTGCGAGGTCATTACAGCATGTCTGATCGGTGGGCTTGTAGCCTGCTACTGTGTTGAATCGCTGCCAGAGGTGCTGTGTGTTTTTTGGTGTCAGTGAAGTGACTTGTGTGCACATTCCACAGTTTAAACTGGAAGTAAAGGTGCTGCATCCCATGCAAAGCTGAGGTCCTGGTGCACTACCAGCTTGTTGGTCAAAATGAGTACAGCTAAAGTTCAGCAACTTATTGGCACTGGATTTTTAAAAGTTCAGGATCAACTTGGACACTGATTGAAATCACCAGCCCCATTAAAAACTAAAAGCACTTGATGTACAGACACTCAGAAGTGACATCTGAGAGGCATCTGATTGATACCAGTTAAAACTTTGGAATAAAACATAGTTACATATTCCTAAATTCTGGGTTTGAAGAAGTAGGAGGAGTAGATGTAATGGTACTATACACAGCAGGCAGATTTAGCTCATAATGTGAGGTGGTCTTAAGGCAGTAATTATCTGCAAGTAGTTGAGAAGGAATTACCATAACTGTCACACATTGCTAACATTGATTGTTTGCACAAGTTAAGTTTTCCCATTTGAATGTGTTAAATGCATATTAGTTTATAAGTTTGCCATTTAAATTATGGCAGCAGACATATGCACCCGTGTGTAGTATGTAATAATTTCTACTTGTGTCAATACACAGCGCACGTATCGAATGCCAAAGGACATCCACGTAGAGCCTGAGAGGTTTGCAGCGGAGCTTATCAGCAGGCTGGAGACGGTGCTCAGAGAGCGAGAGGCTCAGGAAAGACTTGAAGAGAGGCTGAAGAGAGTACGGCTGGTGAGTACACGATCATATATATGCACCCTGCAATGTGATTTTAATTCTTCGAAATTAAAACTTTGTAAGTGAAAGAAAGAGTTGTTTCCATTTTAGTCAGCCTGCCTATGCAGCTCTGTCACTTCTATTCCAGACTCACAGCTAGCTTCTCATCTACAAGGAGATTTACACAGTAGAAATTTAGACAATGCATTATGCCATATATGCAGAAATGCCTGTGAACAGTTTAGCGATTGATTCTACTCTCTTGCAGTAGGGTAGAGTTGTATGAAGCAGTAGGGCTGCACAATTAATCGTTAGAAAATCGCAATCTCAATTCATACTTATGTGTGATCTCATTTCCAAATGACAACGATTTAAAAAAAAAAAAAAAAAAGATGACGATTGTACCGCATTTTGATCCGGGACATAATCTGCATGAAAACAAGCGCTCACTCTTCCTGCTCAACAAATGACAAGGGCGGAGGCTTATACCACGTGATACAGAAGTCAGCTGGCAGGGAAAAAACAACGGAGAGCACGTGAGAGATGACGAAGCTGTAAAGCCCAAGAAAGTGACAGGAGAAAATCTGTCCCGGTCAACCACCCAAACATCAATAACAGGAACCTTATACAGCGCCTCCCTATACCTGTCGAACTCCCGCACGCACAAAGAAATTACGGAGGCTATCACTTATCACCTGACCAAAGATATGGCTCCCATCAACACTGTGCAAAACGAGGGATTTAGGAAAATGATCAAAACCCTAGACAAACGCTACACGGTGCCGTCCCGCAACTATTTTTCAAATGTTGCACTACCTGCTGTATACACGCAGTGTCGAGCAACGGTGGAGACGTAATTGTTTTTGTTTAGTCTCAACTGTTACGAAGTGGATGTGCAGTTAATAAGTGCAATAAATATTTATATTAGAAAAGAAAATCGTGAGCGAATTGTGATTCTCATTTTATGCAAAATCGTGCAGCCCTATTAAGCAGCAACACATTGTTATAACAAGTGACAAACAAGATTCTTGCCAGAAAAACTTGCCATTTCGGTTTCTTGTGACCAGCCACGGTGGGAATTTAATATTATACTCAGTTAATCTGGCTCTAGCATTCCACTTTAACAGTGATAGCTTCTGTATAGACTCATTGCTGCTGGTAAGAAGAGAGACTATGCCATCAAGAGAAGAGATAATCACTCTGGGATTATATATCGATAGTTTAATTATTGGTGATTCTAAGTGAGTTGATATCAGGTGAACTGGCACAACAGCATTTTTAGATAAAGTTTGCCCAATTCTTTTTTTCTTTTTCTTTTTTAATTTACTTTTTTTCCCTTGGGTGTCAGGTTACTGCCACGAAGCCATCCGGCTTGTAATACACAGGCAGAAAGGCTAGGCAAAAAAAGAAACACATTTATTAGCCTCCATCACCTTAATCATTGTCTTCTGTATTGATGTACAACCCAGTTTTAAAATTGAAAAACTAAATGTATTTTCTGTTCTTAACAGGAAGAAGAGGGGGATGATGCTGACGTCTCCATGACAACCTCAATGTCTTCTCATAGCATGTCTCTACCCGTCCCCTCATCGTTTCCACCTCTTTATGGTGCCCGTTATTCCGAGACAACTGCTAACACGGCAACAGTCGCCACTTACGGAGGCCTGGTCCCCATAGATGATCCCCATGACGACGACCCAGAATCTATTTTGGATGAGCATGTACAGCGGGTGATGAGGACGCCAGGCTGCCAGTCGCCAGGGGCAAACAACAGCACCTTAGCAGGAGGGGGTCGGCACACTCCTCCCAAATCATCGCGTTCACCTGACGGGGGAATCGGGCCGCCTCACTACCCTGCACACAGAGGTGCAGGTCACAGTCTGCCTGCTGCTGGAGTCAAAGGTAAGAGGCTGTGAAGGGGAGGGAGAAATGGTCGAGCACGATTTCCACGATCTAAATGTGGGCCCAGGTTACTCTCTGTGTTAAGCTCTGCCCCCAATACCACATGTCGCTAAAGCAACTCTCCAACGGACACAGTTACATGTCCTCTCCAGTTCTACAAACACATTTAGAAAAAGTGCAGACTTTTTCTTACATTACACAACTTTGGGTAAATTATTTCTACAAACATTAAAAATTATTTTATTTATTTGCGGAACTGTGCATTAGAAGTTAATGCTGATGCTTCAACATTATACCTGGTTCATATCCTGTGTCCCTGTCTTTTTAAGAGTGTTTTGTTTTGTTTTGGTTTTTTGGAGACCGTATTCCCCACACCTACTGTACACTGTAGTTTTTGGCAAATGTAACCTCAAGTAGCAAGAAATAGTTGTTATTCTGCTCAAGTGTTTGTGTTGCTGTGGAATAATGTGCTGTTGTTGCTCTGTTTAATATTGATGTTGGTATAACAGAGTAGGCTTAACTCGTGCTCATTATATTGAGTTAATGTGAAGATGGAGTCTTGAGATTTTTAATGTGCCTTTACAACACAGGAAGGAACTATAATATGCTTGGACTAACTAGTGCATCCTGTTACAAATTTTTTTAATGGCAAGCCATAACTGACTCTTCAGGTGAAATAGCACAGATGTCAGTGCTGTGAGTTTCCATTTACTTTACTGATTTCCATCTCAGGTATGCATCACCACAAGCCGTTGTACCACCACAGAGGAAGGGATGGGCCAGAGGAAACGGGTAGTAGGTCTCAGCCCAACTTCCTGTGGAATGGAGAGTCAGCCAATCAGTATGCCGGGAGAAGTCGAAACTATGCTGACGGAGCTGGAGCCAGCACACACGAGGGGATGGGTTATAGGTAAGCATGTGCACTTGGTCTATAGGAAGTTGTATGGAAGGGGAACAGCTTTGCAGAGGCGTCACTAACTTCCACCTACCAGCTTTGAGTGACATCTTCATCTCTTTGCTGCTTGCATACAACTCAAAAACCCTTTCCATCCTGCCTAAAATGTTTTTGAACTTTTACCGTCTGCTAAGAGATACAGATTCATGAAAAATTCAAAACTAGACAATTCCTGAACAGTTTTTACCGTACAGCCATATTCCCACTGAGCACGATTGGCTCACAGCAAGAAGGTCCTGAGTTCAATTCCGTCATCAGGCCGGGATCTTTCTGTGTGGAGCTTGCATGTTCTCCCCATGTTTGCATGGGTTCTCTCCCACAACCCAAAGACTTGCAGTTAGTGGGATTAGGTTAATTGATGAACCTCAATTGCCCATAGGTGTGAAAGTGAGTGCCAATGGTTGTCTCTGTGTGTTTGTCCTGTGACAGGTGCACCCTGGGATAGGCTCCAGAACTTTGCATACATTTGTATTTCTTTAATGTATTATACTATTATTAATGACAAGTCCGTATCCTGGTAGTGCCCTAGTGGCAGTAAAGTATCTTATTGTTAAGTAATCGGATGACTCCAACTGTTTTTTTTTTTTCTTTTGTTACCTGTTTGTTCTGCAGTAGTAAAGGCAGCACACTATCACGGCGAGGTTGTAAGAAGACATCAGAGGCATCGGGGAAAGGTGACGAGAGTGGGCGTGGCCTGGAGGCACAGGTACCAATGGAGGATTTGGAGAGAAACCAGAAGATCCTGCAATGGATGATGGATGGAGACAGACAGAGAAAGAGTTCCCATGGGTGAGTCGTTTTATATTTAAAGCTGACAGTAATTTATAGTTGTTGAAATTTTTAAAATTCTTAAGATCAAATAATGAAATAAAAATTAAATTAGGAATACAGGTGATGTGTTTTCTTTCTCATCAGATATAGTGTATTGAATTTTTTTTTTATTTGGCAGTGGTTTGGCATTGATATTTTACTTGGCAAAAAAGAAGAACACTTTGTGTTGTTGGTCGCCATTTAAAGCAGAGGATCAAAGTAAAAGCAGACTCTGCTCCTAGCAAAGTGAATGTCTCTGTGACCTTATAGATGACACTTTGATAACGGCAAATGGAATCTGCGATTGTGCCCACAGCTAAGCAATAACCTGGCTAATGATTACTCTTTATTATTAACCCATGACCACATAACTGTGTGTGCGGGCACTAGTCAGCTGGCATATATAACAGACCTGTGCCAACAAGATTAACAGCAAGGCCGCCCTCCAGCATTAGATGTGTTACAGATTGCCCGTGTTCTGCTCTAACATGGAAGGAACTTGTTGCACATGTTGTCAGTAACAACGCAAGTGAAGTATAACTTTATTTGTGAGAGTTTAATTCTCTTCCCCAGTGATGCTAAAAAATGAGTTTTTGTGTACAACACCATGTGGCAGATGCCCATTCCCCTCAAACAAGATCAGAGAGACATACATATCTTAGAAATATTTAACGTTTACTGCAAATGAATGGAATTTGGAGCCTACTAATAAATGAGAGTAAAGTGATATTTAGGCAGCATCGGAGAGGGAGAATCTCACAGGGGAGCACGTGGATACATCGAACAAATCATTTCTGCTTATGTTGGGGGTTATTCTTCTTCAGGTTTTAAATGTTTGTCCTGAGTAACGCGTACTTGCTATATCAAGAACCAGAATTTCAGTGGTTCTTGATATAGCGATCAATAAGACTATGCTTAGCATAGTCTCATATTGTGAGACTCTAGTTCCTGTGCCCATTTTAATGCAGGCAATTCTCTTGTTTTTTCAGAGGGAGCACCAGTAGCTCAAGGAGGACAGGAACCAGCAGCGAATCGCCACGTCCAGCTTCAGTGGAGCGGCCTGGAGCTGTGCACCCCTGGGTCTCTGCTCAACTACGTAACCCTTCTTCAGTGTCCACCGCTATCCCCGGCTCATCATCCACCCAAGTCCAGCCTTCTCATCCCTTCATCCAGGACCCAGCTATGCCCCCCAACCCAGCTCCCAACCCCCTCACCCAGCTGGAGGAGGCTAGACGGAGGCTGGAGGAGGAGAGGAGGAGGGCTGCACTACAACAGGTCAAGCCTAGGTAGGTGTCAGGCCAAATTCTGTGTACTCGGTTATTGTTATTATTATTAATGTTTATTCTTTATGTTGTGTGTTTACGTGTATTTTTTCTGTCTCAGGCACAAGTCTGGAAAGCGTCAAATGTGCGAGAACATGACAGTGGCTTACTACTTTTGTGGAGAACCAATTCCCTATCGAACATCTGTTAAAGGCCGTGTAGTGACTTTGGGCCAGTTCAAGGAGCTGCTTACCAAAAAGGGCCACTACAGGTAAATACATAGACAGGTTTTAAAAAGCCATAAGTGTGTGTGGGAATGTTAAAGATGTGCTCTTACACTTGTGCTTGTGTTTAGGTTCTATTTCAAGAAAGTGAGCGACGAGTTTGACTGTGGTGTGGTGTTCGAGGAGGTTCGTGACGATGACGCAATCTTGCCTATCTTCGAGGAGAAGATCGTTGGGAAGGTGGAGAAGGTTGACTGAAATTTTGGGAACATGAAAACAAATCAGATGGCATGAAAAAGAGGAAGAAAACATTCAGGTGGGATTGAAATTCACCTGCCAGAAAACGAACAACGGGAAGTAGAAAGGCGGAAGGAGTAACGTGCGACCGAATGGAGATTGCGCTGCATAGTCGAAGCTCAAGCGTTAAGGAGGCGGTTAATTTTACGGAGCATCAACGCCTGGATCCAAACCCACATAAAGCAAAAAAGCTCAGTCAGATGATACAGCGGGTAGTAGAAGAACATAAATTATTTCACCTGTCCTGTCTCCACTGTGGACGATCAAGGAGAGCTGTTCAGGTATGTCTGACCAGTCTTCCACTTCTACTGCAATGGATGGGAAAAGGGTGAGGGGACTGCTGAAGGAGAGAGGTTTAAAGTAGTCTTCCACTTCTGCTCTGGAGGAGCCCGTCCTCCGCAGACCATTACGATGCTGCTACATTACCACGGAAACTCTTCAATCGGTGCTCAGGACGGTAAAGGAAGCAGTTTTGTTCCTCTCGGGAGTCTAGCTGCCTTTTGCTGTCTCTGTTCCTCATCAGCTGGTGACAGAAGATTTTTGGGGAGTGGAACATTTAGCCTGCCTCTCGTTGACTTCATAGCCTCAGAACAGAGAAACCTGCTCACCCTCAATTCCAAGAAGTCACGTAGTGATCTCTCACATCACCTTGTTCAGATAACAGTTCTCTGCATAACTTGTTTACCGTATTTTTAATAAGACAAGTATTCTAGCTACTTGTTTTCATTTTATTTGAATCGTGTATGTACAAGGCAGGTACTATTACTTATTATTGCAGCTTAATTTCGTCATATCTCAGACTTAATGTTGTATTATTGTGTATGTTTTGAAGCTAGTTCATTAGTCATTTCAGGGCAACCGATTTGTTTGTTTCTTCCCAGTATACCACATCACTGCACCTCAGCTCTGTACTGTTTACCTTTGAGTGTGCAGTCGTGTTCTACTGCGGGAGGATTTTTAAATATAGGATTTTTTTTATTACCCTCAAAAAAGACCACAATATATCTTTTTTTTTTTTAAACGGTCACACTGGCCCCTTGTGTAACTTTAGAAGTCTTCTGCTATATCACAAGCCTGCGCACAGAACTCCAAGCTCAGTCTAGGTGCCTGCCTGCCTGCCTGCCTGGCCAGTGCCATTACTATCTACAGTGCTTATTCTGAAGCGTTAAGTGTCCGTCGTGTACACCGGAACTCAGCCAAAGAGTGTAGTGTGAGCCCCCTTCGCCTACATACACATGTATGTGCAGTCCACTGCTATCTAATGTGTGTTATTTGACATAACTGTGAGGGAATGTAGTATTTCCTCCTACATCTTTAAACTTTGTAGAGGAACACTGAGTTTAAAAACTGCAGGGTTGTTTGTTTTGTTTGTTTTCCTTTCTCCAAATTAAATTAATAGTTTGACATTAGAAATTTTCACCAGGAATACTGTGATAAGTTAATACAGCTCATATATCTAAGCGGTAAATGCAAAGCTAAAGCCAGCAGTTGTTAGTTTATAGTTTACTAAAAAGATTGGACCTACCCTGGCTCTTACGTGAGTTAAACTACGTGAGTTTCAACTACAAGTTAAGTTAATTTAATTTAATTATCAGTTATTTGTTGTTCATTGGTTTATAAGAAAGGTGGCACCAGTGGTGATGTTTAAAATAGTTTGCTTGATAGCTGATTGTTAGTTTTTGTTTATTTATTTATTTTGTTTTTGTCATTCTAAACTGTTTAAAGGTTTTTCAGATTTATATCACACTAGCTCAGCACAAAATTGGTGACACGGTAGATGATTCAAAATATGCCAGTATTGATATTTGGTTGATCTGTGGATTGCTAGATTATTACATATAAATTGATGATTCAGAGGACCTATCACGATTGCCTAGAGCCTGATGAGCTGTCTAATAACTACTCGCTTTTGCGGGTGGGGAAAAACAGATTTGAGGTCGGAGTAAGATTGTAAGATCGTAATGATTGTAAGGCCTTCAGCTCAGGTTATAGATGCATGCTGATTAGGAAACGCTGAAATGTGCTGGGAGGCAGACTGCGAAATGTAGACAGAGCCAGGCGAGATGTCTTCTATTCTAAGCTCAGCTAATTGCCTATAGCTTCATGTTTACTGTATAGACACGAGGAGTGTTACACATTTGGTCACTTTTTTGTTATGAAAACAGCAGAGTGAATTTTTCAACATGTCAAGCTAGTCTTTTAACCTGCTTGTGTTTGTACCATAACGCGGTAAAGCCTTGAGGTCAGAATATAAAGCGCAGTGCAAACGTTGCACTGAGGGCACACCAGCTACGTAAGCCGAATGTAACTTTATGAATTTTTTTTTTTTTTTTAAAGTTTGTTTTTGTTTTTTTTACTTTTGTCCACCATATCCTCGAAGGATCGATCATGTCAGCTACTTGAGGACAGGTTCACTATTGATCTGTTCACCTGATTGTTTTGTGTCCTCGATGCTGATTGTTAATTGAATGTGTTGCATTAATGTCAAATAGAAATCATCCTGGGTTTGCCCCAGCAAGAGGAGCATAGGATCAGAAAATGTGTTTGTCCTTACTCCAACCCATTATGCCTTCAGTATGAAATAAAAAATTTAGAAATGTATTTGTTTATAAGAAAAAAAATGTAATTTTAATAATCAGCGAGCATGTTCTTTAAGGAATGTTTCCAGATGAATTGAACTGTCTATTTTGGTTTAATGTTTATGTGCAAACTGCTTTTGGCCCTCTGATATATTTTGCATCTGTTTTATTAGAAAGAGCACCCAGGGACAGTTGAATGACTACATTGAGTTGTTTCTTGTGATTTATGATTTGATGGACAAGAACAAATAACTGCATCTGTTGCGTTGTTGATTTGTGTGAAACACAGTGCCTTTAACCTTTCAAAAATGTGTTTATTGAAACCAATCCATGCTTTTTATTATTAGTTTTAATCATCACTCAGTCCCATTTGTATTTTTAGCTGCAGTCATGCTATTTCTATTTCTTCTGTTCTGATCAACCCTCTGCTGTAAATATGTACATTATCATTTCATACGTGTCTTCAGACCTGCACCACATGTCCATGGTGTTTTCTGTTTTGTTTTTTTCCAACGCCAAGATGTCACTGTGCTGGTTCCACTTGTACATTTCTTTTAAAAGGGTACTTCATAATAAAGATGTTGAATAAATTCATCAACTTTATTTTTGAGGTTAAATGTATTTTATATGGCTTTCTCTTTTTGCCTTAAACTAAAAGTCTTAACTTTCAGATGCATTGCACTTGTACACCACTGCAGTTTGGAGTTTGTTTGGCTTCTGCATTTATGTGATAGCTGTAGCTGGTGATGAAAAACACTAAAATATTCAGGCAGCCTTTAACAATCACACATACACTCATGAGCCACTTCATTAGATAAATTTATTGTGAAATGAAATCAGTATTTTGAGTATACATACAGCATATTTACACGTGTGTGTGTGTGTGTGTGTGTGTGTGTGTGTGTGTGTGTGTGTGTGTGTGCGCGCGCGCGTGCGTGTGTGTGTGCGTGTGTGTATAGACTCTGTATAAGGGCTGCATGTACGTACACTCGCTAGCTTCTGCAATAGGTATACCTTACTACTATTAGTGTGGATCCCTTTTAACTGTCTTAATACTTCATGGCACAGATTCAACAAGTTTCTGGAAGCATTGCTCAGAGATTTTGGTCCATATTTACATGATAGCATCACACAGTTGCTGCACATTTGTGATGTGATGTCCCAGAGGTTGGGCTGACATCTGGTGACTGTGGATATCATTTGAGTACAGTGAACTCACTGTCATGTTCATGAAACCAGTTTGAGATGATTTGAGCTTTGCGACATGGTGCGCTATCCATAAAGGGATTAACATGGTCATCAACAATACTCAGGTAAGCTGTGGCATTTCCCCACACTATTACTCCACCACTAGCAGCCTGCCTTACTGATACAAGGAAGTTTGGATCTGTGCTGTCATGTTGTTTATACCAAATTCTGACATCACTACCCAAATATTGCAGCTGAAAATGAGACTCATCAGACTAGACAACATTTTTCAAACTCCTTTGGTATTTCAAACGCCCCACTTTGGTGGGAATGGGCAAATTGTAAGCCTCAGCTGACAGGGCCAGTGTGGTCTTCTGCTGCTTTAACCCATCTGCTTCAAGGTTCGCTGTGTTCCACATTCAGAGATGCTTTTCTTCTGGATATTTTCTTCTTTTTCAGATCATTAAATCACCTTTCTTCCTTGTTCTGATGCTCAGTTTGAACTTCCGCAGGTTATCTTGACATGTCTGCATGCACTAAGTTTCTGCCATGTGATTGGCTAATTAGACACTGTATTTGTGTTAATGAGAAGTTAACCTCCTCGGACCTGGCGTCCACATATGTGGACATCACATTTTTGGTTATTTAGACCCAAACACTAAATTTTGCTCTACAAGGGCCTGATATCCACTTAGAAGGACATTATACTGCGACCGTTCTATCGAAATTTTAAACGAATACCCGCATTTGTGGCTCTTATTTTTCTTAGAAACAAAAATTGGGTAAAAAAAATAAAGCTGGTAATTCTTTGTTTTTACATTCACTGGGCCCCACCCAATATGCCCAAATATCAAAGAAAAATTAAAAATGCATGCTGTGGAAGAGTTCGGGTCTTGGCAGGTTAAACAGCTCTAATTAATAAAGTCGGGCCTGATTTATTTTAAGCCAAGAATTGAATGTCTTTATATCAGTTATAGCTTTGTTCACTAGTGTATGATATATAAAATGTCCTCCTAGAAGCAAATATTGATCCTTCGCTTGGCAATGTCTACAGGCACTTATTTAGCTTAACTAATTGAAACACTATCTAAGAAAATGTAATTTAGCATGATTTCAATAATCATACATGTCTCCAATATCAATACTTGTTCCATCAGGGGGTGTGGGTGTAAATGTATATAACTTTCTGTTGCATATAGTTAATGTACTCAGCATCTTACCAAATGTCATGTACCATCCACTTCGCTTTCATGTCCACAGGTGTCACATGTGACGCACTGTCTTCAGCAGCAGATGGAGTTAGGTCCCCATGACCTAAAAAGGAAAAGGAGAATTGCTGGACAAACTTAATTAGATTATGTCAGGTTTGAAAAAAAAAAATTAAGTCAGATAAATTCAACAGATTTAAGTCACACAAAACAGCAGGATAGCAGCACGTTGGCACGGTGGTTAGCACTGTTGCCACACAGCAAGAAGGTCCTGAGTTCAATTCCACCATCAGGCCGGGGTCTTTCTGTGTGGAGTTTGCATGTTCTCCCCGTGTTTGCGTGGGTTCCCTCCGGGTACTCCGGCTTCCTCCCACAGTCCAAAGACATGCAGCTTGTGGGGATAGGTTAATTGGATAATCCAGATTGCCACTAGGTGTGAATGTGAGTGTGAATGGTTGTCTGTCCCTGTGTGTTGGCCCTGCGATAGACTGGCGACCTGTCCAGGGTGTACCCCGCCTCTCGCCCTATGACAGCTGGGATAGGCTCCAGCGCCCCCCGCGACCCTGAAAAGGAGAAGCGGAAGCGAATGGATGGATGGATGGGAAGTCACACAAAACACTTAAATAAAAAATATTTATAAATATATTTAAAAACAGCAAGTTAAGGAAAAAGGTTGTAAGTTAAGTTGACAGAAACCCCCCAAATATACCACCGTCGTTTGTCGCGCTGTCTCAAATGAATAAACTCTTATGCTTGACTGGTACATATTTATTATTATTATTTTCGAGTAATCGGCTCAGAGTATTGTGTTGTAAAGAGATAACCTTTCCACTGAATAGAAGGTCAATTTATAGCAATTACAAAAAGTAATAAAACAATGGCCATTTAATATTGGTGTAACAAACTGCAGCGGTTACTCAGCAACTTAAAAACAAAGTGACTGCTGAAAGAGTGTATATTCAAAGAAAAGCATGATTAATATGCTGATTAATATGCAGACATCCGCTGGGAAGGGTTGTGAAGCAGGCAGAAATTTGTTTCAAGGCGTTCAAATCTGGAAACTGTCCAACTGGGTGAGAGGACAATATAGGTTCAATTATGGCTAATATACAATATACCTCAAAATTTACTAGCACCAGTACTTAAAAAGGCGGCGGGGGGAATATAATGCCAGGGCTCAACATAAAACCAGAATAATTTTTAAATGGGAACATAATTGTAAAATTTTCACTTTCCTGTAAAGCAAATATGTTTTCGAGTTATTCTATTTTAAAAAATTTTTTTCAAAATATGCCAGTGCGTCGATGAAGCTCATTCAGAAAGTGTACCTGTACGCCCCCTGGTGGATTTCATTTTCCCCCAACTAATCACGCAACGTGAGGTCAAAGTTTAAATATGACGCAGGAACGTACACGGACACAAAGTAGCTGGAAGACGTAGTAGAAGTAAGAAGTAATGCTTTCTAAATCAATCTTTTTATTTATTCTGCCACTAACACAGATATCTGAGCCCGCGAGCTCTCCGGTCACATCCCGTGACTTTACGAGTCTATAGCGCGCGCACAGACTGCAGGATAGTTGCCGGTGAGCTAGCATGTTAGCTAGCCAATAGCACGGAATGGATCTGCTGAGTATAGTTGTGGATGAAGTGGCTCTGGAAGGGCTGGACGGGATAACCATTCCGACTTTGTGGATACGACTGGAAGACAGGCAGCCCGGGTTTCCCCTCAAGCTCGACGACTGCACCAAGGAGCTCATCTGGAAGTCACTGGTCATCAACAGCGACCTGTTGTTTTACGAGCTCCCGGAGGAGAGAGACGATGTCGTGCTGACCGACAGGTGACGTTCTCATCCTCACAGATATCATAAGGAATCTCACAGTTTTAACACAGTTAAAACAAACGGCAGGCTTCCACACAACAAGTAAATCAATCCTCAGATTTGTCACGATGGTTCACAGACAGGCGGAACAATTATTTTCTGAGTGGGGCTGTTGTTTTCCTACACTTTAACACTCTTGCACTTTATGTACTCCATCTTAAACCCTGCAGTAAACCAGATTGTGATGCACTTAATAATCCTCTGTGTGCATCTGTGTTAGAAAATCTCCCACTGTAAATTTCTCAAGCCTTTGTTGTCATCCTCCATTGATTTCTTTTGTTCGACCAAAAGAAAAAGATTAGTCATCTTAACCTCATCAGTGACTCCTGAGATTTTAGTGACCTGAAACATCAGCTGGATAGCACTGGTGGTAATGGACTGATCCTTTAAAAACAACATTTAGCTGTGAGCCCTTTACCTAAAAGCAAGTAGACCAGGAATGTCAAAGTCATTTTGCACCATTGATCGCATCCAATCCATGCTGATCTTAAGTGAGCCGAAGCAGTGAAATTCTTTTTTCTGTTGTTGTAAAGAAGTGTAATTACACATTTAATCCCTGAGATATCTTAATATAAGAACAAAAGTGCAATTTGAACAGTATAACTCAGTTTTCCTTCATTGTAAGAAATTAATTGCACAGGCTGTCCTGTAATTATAACATGGAAACTCTCCAAAAGTTGATTCTGTTCATCTGGACGTAGCGTTTTCTGGGAGAAACGTTTCGTCACTCATCCAGTGACTTCTTCAGTCTCAGCTGACTGCAGGTTTCCCCAATCTTATAAACAGTACATTTGCATAATGACTGAAACCAGCCCACTGAAGGAACGATGGCTGGGCTGGGAGGTCAGTTCCTTAATCACAATTATGCAAATTCTCATGACCATTGATCAACAACCACTGACCAAAACCCATTGATCAAAACCCACTGATCAAAGACCACTGATCAATGGCCATGAGTACCATTCACAGAGAGTTGGGGAATGGCTGCAATCACAGCATTGTAAGATGGCGAAAGATGTATAACATGGAAAATTGTTGTTAATTGACAGAATGTCTTTTCTTTCTTTCTTTCTTTCTTTCTTTCTTTCTTTCTTTCTTTCTTTCTTGAACTGTGAACCCACTGTAGAAATAATAAATTTCTGCATTAGTTTTAAAACAAGAACTTTCTGTTCTTCATTCATCTGTTTCTTATTTACCTCGGTGCTGTATGAATTTCCATGGTGAAGGTGATTATCAGTAGGAAAACCTGTAAAACTCAAAACATCCAAGGTTTATGCCTTCCCTGCTTTGAAGATGTCCAGTGGGCCAAATTTGAATCTTTTGTGGGCCTATTCTGGTCCTCGAGCCTTTTGTTTGACAACTCTGATGTAAACTCTTTTTGTGGACATCCTAACAAAAGTTTTGGACTTTCCTAATGCTCTTCTGGTTGAACAGAAGTGAATTCTTTTGTTTTTATTAGTGTAAATATTGATAGTTATTAATATTACACCCTAGTTTGTAGAGGTAGTAGTAGTTCTAAGAGCATTTTTCTTTCAGGGTCAAGTTTACCATTGAAATTTAATGCAATAAATGTGTTATTTTGCCATCTCCTTATGTTTGGAGTTGCTCTTGTTTCTTTCAGGTTTAAGGACATTGATGCAGAGACAGGCATCGAAGTGACTGACAGCTTTACGGACACTCCCAAAGACATCTACCCCATTGACGTTGTCCCAGAAAACAAGGATGGGATTCAGGGCTCGTGTGCCTTCTTCAAAACGAGGAAAGACGTCACAAAGCAAGTCCGCTCCAAGTCCCCGCTGACCCCATTGGTCAGCTTGAGCGAGGCTTTGGAAAGGTTTGTAGAGATGCGCTGATACTGACAAAACCCTACCTGGAATTAAATCTGGTTAAATATGCTGCTTATTGAAGATTTCTCATACAATGTCACATGCACAGTGCTTCAGAGTTGCCTGCTATATTGGATGTGATTAATAATACCGGTTGCTAGTGGTTGGCGTTGTGTGACATCAGAGGTGCTGTTTCAAAAACCTCCTATTGATTGTTTTGGTTGCTATTAGATTTCCTAGTGACAAGTGGTTGCCATAGGGGCAACAACTGGTCTGCAGGCCTGCATGACTGGGACATTGGCAATGATTTTCCTGCAGCAACCACTCCCAACCTGTTGGAGAATACAAATTTTTCCAGATGACTGGTGGTTGCTAGATGGTTGCAGACAGGACCTAAGTGGCAGAAAAGTTAGCAACACATGGTTATGCCTACAAAACATCAATAAAATGCAATTTTTAAAATAGTGTTTATGAAAGCTGCTCGTGTTAACCATGAAACTATCAATGCAGGATGGTGAGATTTTTAGTGAGGGATGTTGGATGTTTCATACCCCCCCCCCGTGATGATTAACATGCTCTGTGGAATTAGCAGATGTATTTGTCCTTTATTGTGCTTTCAAAGTCTTTCAGTAACATATTCTCCTCTTCTCTCTCTCTTCCTTCTAAGATACGGGAGAAAGCTGGTTGTCGTGGCATCACAGTGTCTGCGATATCGTGCCCTGATTGGCAGCGAGAGCGATCCTGATGTAAAACTCGGCAGCGACTCTTACTGCGTGCTGGAGAGAGTGGGCCGAGCACGATGGCAAGGGGAGCTGCAGAGGGATCTACATGGAGGCTCTTTCAAGTAGGAGACACTTAAACCCACCTTTCGCACGGTTCCATCACTGTTCTGTGTTTCCTTTACAGACCGGCTTGCACTCAGGTGTCCTCCTTCTAACAGTCAGTGTTGTGTTTGAGCAGGGTGGATGCCCGAAAGTTTCACTACTTCAGAAAGTCTCTTGTCCGATACCAGTTGGTCACCATGCAGTCCTACGTCAGGCGAATGAAGACCGGACAGCAGCAGCACTCCATCCTTCTGCTGCTCAAACGCTTCCATGTAAACAGGTATGTTTGTGCTCTGTGTTTCACATTTTATCTCATCAAAAGCAGAAACGGGAATGGTTGGTTTAGCATCATCAGTGAAAAAGAAAAGCATGAAATAAAACATGGTCTGTCCTTGGACCCTCAGTTGAGAGTCTGTCTTATGCACGTCACCTCTGCAATAAAGATACCACCTAAATCTGTGCACGGTTTTTGCAGCTTTAAAATTTAGGTGCATCCATCTGTGTGTTGGCTTTATCACATCTGCTTCCTGTTTTTGTCTTTCAGGAGGACCAAGTATGATATACTGATGGAAGTCACGTCCAACTTTCTCCAGCAGTGTCCGAATCAGTTTTCCACAGTCATCATGCTCAGAGAACAGCTTGTTGTGAGTATCCCTCTAAGTTTCTGTCGCCCCTGTCTGTCTAGCCTTCTGCTTGTGGTAGAAAGTTGTCTGTTTTTCTCGTAGAACGTGGACGACAGGACTTACTTGCGTCTATTCAAGTACATGCGAGCGTCCAAGTTGATCGAGTTTTGCCGATTCCCTTTGGAGGAGTTGGACCCCAGCGCTGGACCCCGCACCAACAAAAATGGTAATGCAACACTGAAAAACCACATAAGCCTCACAGTGCATGAGTGCACCACAACATATGCTTGATTTGGATATTAATGACCTATCAGAAAGACAAGAAATCAGACACAAATTGCTTATGACTCAACTGCTTCTTGATATAATCAACGTCTTATTTGTCCTTCATGTGCAGTTTACAGAGTTGCTGCTTCTGTGTGTTTAGTTTCTCAAATATTTTGATGTATATGCACACGTTTTTGCCTGGCCTTCAGTGCCTGGCAAAAGTCGTCATTCCATGTTTAGTGGTGAGGTAAAAAACAACTCTGTCACTGCTTGACTTTCTAAAGTAAAGAGCCATGAAGAAGTGATTTTGGAGTATTCGAAATTAGTTTTTGTTGGTGCGTTACTAAAATTTAAACATAAAAGAGTACACTGCTTTACTTATTTCTCAGGCTCCAAAGTGACTGTTCGCTGTGTGAGGCTGTTAAAGCCATACATAAAGAAGGGTGTGGCTGAGGAAGATGACGATGACGATGAAGACGAGGATGATGATGGTGGAGCAGGAAGAGGGGGTTTGCTTACAGAGGGCCGGATCATGGAGAAGGACCTGTTAACACAGGCCTATCACATCAGTATGTTTGATCTTTTCCTTAAGTTAAGAAACAAAAGAAAAATGAAGTCTTGATGCTTTTACTGGTGAAAGCTAACACTTCCATAAACACAGCGATATTTTTCTGTCTGTGCTCCAAACCGTTGCATGAAGGTGCAGATGTTTGAGCGTGATCACAGCTGTACTGAGCCAACAGCAAAGGGCTTTTACCCCATTTAGCTCTTTTTAACTCGTTGATTTTACTACAACAGTTAAAATCTCATGCAATATTTAATATTGCCTTCCTTCTTTGCGAAGTTCTTTTTTTAAAATTTTTTTAAGGTTTCTGCGATAAAATAAGATTTAATTTTTACGGGGGATTGAAACCTCGGTTTCCATGGTGACATTCACCACATTGAACCATGCTTTCAGTGTCCAAAGCTGCAGAGGACTAATTCTCCTTCAGGCCTTTTTCCTTACATTATAAATTGTTACTACTTAATTTGTTATTAATAGTTTGATTTTGTGCTAAAGCGTAATCTTCTCGTGAAATGTACAATATCATTCTTATGTCATCTCTTTCCATGAAGACAGTGAGGTGTAAATAAGGCAACAAATATTGTTGTTTCTGAAGTTCATCACTAGTCCTCATAACTCAAGAAAGTGCAGCAGGACAGTTAATAACAGACTGCAGTTCTCTGCACTCTCTAATGAAGGCTGCATTTTACCTTCAAATCACTTTGTTTCTGTTCAGTCTCACAGGAAGTTGTTTGTCTTGCTCGTAATCAGCTGAACACTCGAGTGTTGTGTTAACTGTAGCCTTTTGTCTTTTTTCTCTTGTAATGCAGTACTATCCTCTGGCACTAAGGGCATCCCCCAGCGTGATATTGCATTCAGACTGAACGTCAGCAAATTGGAAGCTCGCATGCTCTGGCGAAGGCTAGAGAAAGATGGGTTGATCAAGGTGACGTCTGGGCACATGCTTTTATTCTTTCTTTCTTTTTGCCCTTCTCTTAAAAAAAGATCGAGGCTAAAAATAGAAAAAGCAGTACTGATGACCAGGATAGCTTATTTGGAGGTATACTCAATTGTCAGATGTGTTTCGGCTTCCCACCCACACGACCAGAGGTCAGCCGCCACAAACAACGTCCTTCCTAACGCTATTATTAATGGCACATGTGCTGACGATCAGATACCCACTTGAAAGTTTATTTGGTGTCAAATTGGAGGATTGCATATTTATTTAAATGGAATTTTTTTTTCCTTTTTATTGGTATTATTTTTTTATTTGTGGTGAGCTACAAACTGTAAATCCCCAAGTTTTCCCAAAATTCTGCACCTAATCTTGCCTCTGGTGCTCTCTGATTTGGCCTTTAGTGCCATCAGCAGTTTCTAATTGCCCTTATTATTATCTGCTTGATAGATTGATACAGTTTTTATTTATTTTTAAAAATGTATATATTTATGGTGCTAGAATTGTCCCTGCTTAACCTCTAATTCTTCTGCCGTTGTTTCTCTGACACGCGAAAGGTCGTCGGTTCACAAGTGAGAGGAAGCACAGGCATTAGGAACCCACCCTGGGCTGTAAAATCTGTGCCAAATTAAATATGCAGGTCCATGTTCTGAAGCAACTCCTTGGGAGCAGCCGAAATTATCGGTTACAACCTTTTTATATCAGCTCTTCTCGCCCTCATGAACGGCAAATGCCAAACCTGACATCACAACTGCCAGCCCAGGATCATTTCTGCTTGTCATCCAAAGAGTAGCAGCTGCTCTGAGCCCTTTTCGAATGATGCCCCACCCTGTCTCTGAGTCAGAGGACAGCCACCCACTGGAGAAAACTCTTTTCTGCCACTGGTATCCATGATCTCATTCTTGATTCAAACGAGGAACAAAAATTACAAACTGAATATCGCGTTGTTTTCAATAAAACTTGCAAGTACTGACTGCGATCATAAACTCATCAGGAAATTGTTTAATGAGGTCATAGATCTATAAGCCGGCACTTCAGCATTGTCTTGACTTTTCATACCAGGAAATGATATGCCGCAGCAATCTACCAAAGCAGTGGGTCGTTTAGTGTTGCTTAGTTTTGTTTTACATTGTAAATTTCTGTTTTTCACTTGTGTGTGTGTGTGTGTGTGCCTCGCTCTGTAGGGATTCATGGAAGATGAGGGTCGGCAGAGGACTACAAAATTCATCAGCCATAAGTTTGTAACCCTAAATGCATAAATTATACCTTTAAATTCTTATTTTCGCGCCACTTTGCACTAAATCCTGCCGTTAAAAATATCTTTTGCTCACATCTTTTGGCAGGTGTGTCGGCAGTAGCAATCAACTCCAGCTGTTTGCTAAAGAGCAGGAGCGGCAGATGCTGCTCTTTTCTTCCGCACCTCAAACGTCAAGTGCAGAACCGACCTCCCCTAAAACGCCGTCATCGTCAAAGGCGCCAGTGAAAGGAAGCTCCAGAACTCCTGAAGCCAAGAAGAATAAAAAAGAAGTTAAGGGAAGAAGCAAAGAGGCAGAGGAAGGGGGGCAGACATCTGAAGACGGGAAAGGAAATTCAAGAGAGGAAGGGCTGGATGGAAATGAAAGTAAAGTGAGGGAAAACTCAGGAGCCAGGAGAAAGACAACAGGGGAAAATGGCAGCATGACAGCAGAGCACACTCAGCCTGACGTTCCTGTCATGCAGAGTGCACCAGCTGAGTGTGAGCAGTCATTACACCTTTGCTGATTTCAGAATAGATACTAAATCTCTATAAGGTAAAATCCACATCATAACCTCTTAATGTTGATGAGTTGTTTTTTTTTTTTTTTTTTTTTTGGAACCTCTCAGGTGAAACTTCAGTGTGCAGCAAACCTGCGACTCACGGGACACCCGACTCGGTGTCTGGTGCTGTGACAGGTAATTCCCACATTTTAACCTGAAGAGCTCTGGCTGTAGATTAAAATAAAGTAAAAAATGTTTTTGTATATTTTCTAGTTGGAGAAAGATCAAACTAATACTTATTTACAAACGCGTGCATTTGAATTAAAACTTAAAACATCGAGTAAATATTCATTTCGATTTCGATTTGCTTTGCTGTCTGCGTATAGTTACTGGCAACCACTGGTCACACCTCCTTGCGATCACTTTGATTGTTAGCAGGTTTCTCCACTAGTTTCCGTGGAAGACGCTGACTTGTCTGCAAACACAAACTCAACAAGCATCTGTAATTGGAAATTATAGCAAACATGGTGATCTGCTAACAAGCAGACTGAAGACTGAAGCCTAAAGTGGATTTTACCAGGGTTTTTTGTTTGATTGTTTTTGTTACCCAAATCCAGGTAAAGCGGTCTGAGATTGTTCCAAATGAGCCACAGGGTGGCGATGAAATCAATAAAGAATAACAGTATAGATGAAAAAAGTTTGTAGACGTTAAAGCAGAAGCAGAATTTCACTATAAAGCTGAAAGAAGGTGACAGAAGGTGCAGTCAGGTGATCCAGTTTTAAGAAATTGTTTGGGCTCTTCTGTGCTCCTGCTATTATAATGCATTTATTTTCAATGTGCTTATGTATGCATAATTACAACATTCCTTATAGAGAAATGTAGTCACAGTTATGAAAGTGTAAAAATATGCATCTGATGGCGTAGTGTCAAAAGCAGGAGAAACACATTCTCTGAGTGCAGACGTGGATTAATGTTCAACACACATGGAGACAGCTGGGGTCACCAACTGTTAGTTCAGGACATTTTTCAAGTATTTTCTATTTACATGTGAGGTTGGGCTTTAAAACCAGCCTAAGGAATTTTTTTGTTGGGTGATTCAGAAAGTCCTGCTCAGGTGCGCTTTGGACAATTGGTGCAGAAACCTAGCTAACAAAGAAAAGTGCCACCAGTTTATTTATAGCCCTAAAAAACCAAACATCTGCCAAATTGTAATTTCTCCTTTTATGGCTTTTCTTTGTTTGTTACTGAAATAACTTTGATAGTTTTCTTTGGGATGATGATGATGTGCATTATGTGCCCGTGAAATTTCCTTTCTCTCCTACAAAGCTCCGGTTGAGGAAAAGGAAGAAACCAGTTCAACTGATGCCAGCTCTTTGCATCAAAGTGAGACACCAAATGCAGCTGATAATGCGGCACCCATCACAGTGGTCGTTAAAAGTATTCCCTCTCCAAAAAAAGCCAGCGTAACTCGGGAGAGGTCTCACGAGACGTACCGCCTGCTAAGGAGGAAGAACTTGATAGTTGAGGCTGTCTGCAACTTAAGAATCATAGAAGGTCTTTTCCAGTAAGTTTGTCTGAAATGGCAATAGTTCAAGTTCAAAGTGTTTTTGATGCACGGTAAGAGCGTGCTGTGCTTTCCACAGGCTGCAGAAGATGATCAATGATGATGAGAAACAGGACGGTGTCAGTTCAAAGTGCTGCAAGAAGACTATCGTACGTCTCGTCCACTGTCTCGCTAGAGAAGGCTTGCTTAAAATATACACGACCACTGTTGTACAGGATGGGATGACAAGGAAGGTACGTGAACACATCACATCTGCTCTGCCTTTCTATACAGGCAAGATGGGAGTTTTATGGAGTCATATA
The DNA here is from genome assembly GCF_041146795.1 of Maylandia zebra. Classification (NCBI taxonomy): domain Eukaryota; kingdom Metazoa; phylum Chordata; class Actinopteri; order Cichliformes; family Cichlidae; genus Maylandia; species Maylandia zebra. The sequence continues at coordinate 14,080,691 of NC_135172.1, read as the reverse complement.
TAAAGTCTCCTCTGTCTGCCTGATGTGTGTGTCTGTTGTTGCACCTGTAGGTTGAAATGATTGTTCATCCGTCCATTCAGCCCAACAATGACCGAGTCAAACAGGTTATTGAGCAGGTCCGATTCAGAATTTCCAGCTCTTCAGCAGTGTTACGGTGAGCACATAATCAAAGATAAGTCACATTTTTAAAAAAACAAAAACAACAGGATGTTTGAGCTGTCCTAATGTCTTACGTGACCCCTCCATTTTAAAAAAATATTTTACTAGGAAAATGGAAAGTAGTGGCAGTGCTTTATTAAAACAGGTGTCAGTGTGTTTCTGAACAATGATGAGATTGGATGATCACTGATCATTAGTCCAGCAATTTTGAAGAGATCCCCATCACCACAGGCTCAAATGCTGCCTCAAAAAATGTTAAATTTAGATCCATCACTCCATCAGACCTGTTGCCACTGATTCTCAGTCCAGTTCGTGTGTAATTTGGCATATCTTAGTCTTCCCGCCTTTTCCCTTTGACCTTTTCCCCCTTAAACGTCTACTTGGGGTAACCCTCATTTTTCTTTTGTCCTCCACTTGTCCATTTTTTAAAAATTATTTTAGGACATGCTGCACACCAAGCCGAGGTATTTTCAGCTAACACTCTACAAGGTGACTCTCAAAAACACCATTTAATGGCTGTGAAACTGAGGAAAGTGGTGTTTCCCATAGATACAACTAAAAAAGAAATTGTGTTTTTTGTCTAAATATAACTTAAAATTGGTTCTTTGCTAATTTATCTGTTATGTGTAGACACAACACAGGTTCATCCCTTGAGTTTGATGCCTTGTTTATCCTTGAGTGTTAAGAGTAAATGAGCAAAAAGGCAGCCAATGTCTAAAGGAAAACTTTGAAAGATCCATTTTACCATATTCAGAAAGTCTGGAGAACAATGGAAGCAAAATGCAAAGAAATATCGTCTCACTTTTGCACAGTACTCAGTGCCTTTACTGTTACCTGGTGTTTGTTGACATGTGAAGAGATTTAAATGGACTTCTGATCTTGGTAATGATCACTCGGCCTGCCTGATTGCTGTGTTTATGTATTCAGATCTTTCTATACCAGAATGTGAACTTCTGTGTTGTCTTCTGTGTTTCACTGGCTTATGCCTGTTGTGCCCCCGGTATTCTTCTTCTGTCCCTCAGCCATGCTGAAGACAGAGCCAGAGAACAAGAGAAGGAGGCTGACAAAAAGAAAGCAATTATCGATGATGACCCGGACTTCAAGCCCACAAGAGGTTGTTTTTTGATTTTATACCACAACAAAAAGACAACTTTAATTTCCCACAGATTTCTATTCCCAAGAACAGAAATGAGCAAAAACGAATAGTTTCTCCCAGTGGGTCAATCATGTGATTCAAGCTCTATATCAAACTGGCAGAATAAACATTATTTTCATGATTTCCTTAATACTCTTCTAACAAGTGAATGATGGTCATCAGATGGTCAAAAATAAGAAGAGACTAAAAACATTTTTAAATTCAGTAAATTGAGCAGGCGTGCTAAGATCATGCTGTTGTGTATACTAAATCAGATCTGTCTCCAGTAAATGTTTGACTCACTTTTTTATTATTATTATTATTTTTAAATAGTTCCAGGGTTGAGTAAGACTTATGGCTTCCAGCCTAAAATGCATCGTCTACGCATGATGCATACCTTCCTCTGGTACCTGATCTATGGGCATCCGCTCCGACACAACTGTAGCAGCTCTGATTCAACCAGTCAATCATCAAGCGGCGCAGACGGCTCCGATCCTGCTGCCAAACCCGCAGACAGCAAAGCACAACAGGATCTGAAAGAAGCAGAAAGCTCTACACCTGCAGACAGACCAACACCGTTGTCTGACAGTGTTGGCACCGGATGTGACGGCCGGAAAAGTGCAGACTCCAGCTTATCTAACATGGAAGTGGCATCTGGTGATGAAGGAGAGGAGCAAAAAGATAGTTACTCTCAGTCTGACATGAAAGGTGAGACAGCCTCATGTATACTTGCATTTCTAATGAAAATGTAATTTGGATTGCTTGTTTCTGTCTACAGGGGTGTGGAAGTTTTGCATTTTCCCAGCTAATGTTCTTGGTTCCCCTTTTTTATTTCCTGTGTGACACTGATAGTCTATCTCGATGAAGACTCCTGGAAGAGATTCATCCCTCCTGTCCGTGTTCACGAGGAGTACAGCAGCGGCTGGGCGATGGTGGGCGACCTGCTCCTCTGTTTGCCTCTTTCTGTTTTTGTGCAAATTATTCAAGTTACTTATAAGGTGAGTGTGAAGCTTTGTTTTGGGGGGAAAAAAGGCCATGCAGTTCATTGGCTAGTGTGGAGTGGAAAATATGTTTTCTCTGAAAAGATGAACGGGTCAACTTTGTGGCAGATATGTGCAGATTTTCTCAGTTTGAACTCATTTTGTAGCAGATGTAGTGCAATGTTTAGGTATTTGTGGATCAGTTACCTTAATACTGTGTAAATACTAAAAAATGTGCTCACATATTTTAAAAGCATCCGTCTTTCAGTTTTCTCTGAGTTTCAAGTGGCAAACATCAGCCCTGTTATTGTTTTTTGAGATGCACTATATGGACGGTAGTATAGTTCTTGTGCTGATGTTAATGCCAGAGGAGGGTTGGAGCTCTGCGCTTACTGAGTCTGCAGAGTGCTGGTGATGTTTACACACTGTGCATCTCAGCACTTGGCTAAACTCCAGTTTGGGACTTTATGTGGTCTGCTGCTTCATGGCTGAGATGCTGTGCTCCTAAATACACTTGTACCACTACAGTGCCATGCATAAATTCAGTGAGCTCTTTAGAACGACCCATTCTTTTGAGTTAACACTGCTAACTTGTGCCCACAGGTGGAAGGACTGGAGGAATATCTCAATGATCCTGTAAAGCAACATCATCTGGTGAGAGCGCTGCCTGCACGAATGAGAAGACGGCTGCTTTATAAACGGTGATTTTCATTCTGTCCTCTCGGTAACACGCCACATCTGGGACCTGAAAGTGAGCATTTATGGACTATTTTTTTTATTTTTTATTTTTTTATTTTAGGAAGTACATCTTTGTATTTCATGAAAACCTGCTAAAGTTGGTCTACATGGGTCTTCTGCAGTTTGGTCCAATTGAGAAGTTCATGGAGAAAGACCAGGTACACAAAACCTTAAAACAGTAAAGTACGTGTAAGCGTACGAGGACTATTAAAAGGAATACAAGCACATGTTTTTGATTTTTAAGGTTTTTTCTAAGGTTGTAAAAATTGCTTGATCTTCACAAAAATCTTACTTATCAATGACTGTAAATGTAGCTGCTCAGGAGCATTTTTATGCACTAATATGTCTTTATCCATTCAATCATCCAGGTGTTTGTGTATCTTAAACGTAATGCTACTATTGTTGACACCACCAACACCGAGCCTCACTACTGGCTGGTCACAGAGTGCCTTGAAAAACCGTTTGAAAGGCGCCCTTACGTCTTCAACACTGCTGATGACCTGGAAAAGTACTGGTTTGACCTGATGTGCGTCTGCCTCAACACACCACTGGGTACGTACATACATGACCATAAAACGCACGCACTGCTCTGGCAATTATTCAAATAATAATATGTCCCTGTTTGAAAATGTTCTTTTTAGGGGTAGTTCGTTGTAAGAGGAACACCACTGATGAGGAAACGACTCCTTCTTTTGTGCAAGAACGCCACGTTTTCGCAGGAATGGCGTACCTGCTAAAGTACGTGTGTAATGATTTCTCTCCCTCTGGCTGCAAGGGAGGAAAAAAACGATATGAAGGTTCCTGGCTGTCGCCGAGTGAAATCGGTTTTAAAGAGGGTGCTGCATCATAAATCGCATTGTGACTTATTAAAGTAAAAGTTGTGCCTTACCACAGCAGCCAACTTTGAAGGCAAAAGAAATGTAGTTTTACTTCACTACTTGGTGAGTAGTTTGCGAGTGTTTGCAGACAAGTTGGCAGCTTCCATGCAAACTATTGAGCTGCTAACAACCGTATACCACTTTACAACCAGCTTCACACTAGCGACTCCCGGCAGCCACTTGTCAGCCAGTCAGAGAGCACCCATTTTTCTGTGTGGCTGGGTTCTTATTCACTGTGCTTCTTTTCTTCCATTTCTCATTTTCAATTAAAGCTGACTAACTCGAGCAGTTACAGTACTACAGTAGCACAGAAACCTTTCATACACAGTGTTTTAAAGTCACGCTGATGAATGTGCATCTGTCAAACACACACAGGGGCAGTACTGAAGTGTGTGATGACGGATTGATACCAGGAGACGGTAAAGGAGCAGGAGGACTGGACTCTGAATTTTTTGGTCATCTTAAACGCAACTGGTTTTGGACCAATCAGCTGCTTTCTGTTAACATGGTACAAACACAGTATGCAATACAGACAGTCATGTGCATGTTGAATGCATGCTGGCATTTTTGACATATTGGGGTTTTTTTGTTTTTAAGAGGCAATCTGGTTTAGAGGCACAGGACAACAAAACCAGACTAAAGAGCCTCCTGAGTAAAGATGCTCTCAGATTTGCGCTTAAAGCTGGTGAGTTTTTTTTTTTTTTTTTCTTTTGTCCACTTCATGTGATCAGCTATGTCACATCTGCTCCTGGAGCTTTTAACATTTATATTAACCACAAATCTCTACAACAGGAGGTACAGCGACACCGCGTTATGTCACATCCAAGCGGCCAGCGAGGGCAGAAAAAGTTCAGGTATGGGATTTTCTATCTAACTCTAACATATGCTCATCTTCCAGTTTGTTATGTCTATTAAATAAGTTCAAAGCTACTCAACAGCCCTGCATTAAATCCTGCCTGCAGAAAATGAACAATGTTCAGAGGTTTTCTTTTCCGACATACAATTTGAGGAAGCTGTTGAACAGTGGGGGTGTTTCTGGTCTTCAGCCACGTCTTAATAGTAATGGGATGTGCAGAAGAATAGAAACGCTGTTGCAGCAGTGCAACATTTGGTCTAATAATCTAGTACGTCACAACGCTAACAGAAACTAATAATTCTAACTTTGTGGAAGAAGCTTTTAAGCAGGTATGTTTAATTAAGCTCAAATTGAGAGTACAATCATAATGTGGGCCTTTATTATATAATAAACAACATAATTATTTACCTGCTCATTCTTTGTCCAGTATTGTAACTATCCAAAGGCAGTAATGGTGTTGTTTCTTTTTATTTAATTACTGGTCAGTGCTCAAAGACATCTATTTAGACTGTCTAGAAGTTATTGTTTGTATTCTTATTCACTGATAACCAGGTGGGAATAGAACCAGCATCCAGAAACCAGCGGGTGGTTGGAGGAAAGGGGCAGAAGAGGAAGAGAACCAAGAAAGATGTTGTCAAAGTTCCACGCAAGAAGAAAAAAGGTACAAAGTGTCCATCTTAACCTAAAAATGAATGCATGTGTCTGCTGGATGTGAGGAAAAACACGTGTTTTCATAATCAAAGAGCCCAAGAAACGCACTCCTGCACACGATGAGACGGACCACCAGGCTTTGAAACGGATGACCAGACAAAGAGTCAACTGGACTGTACAGGAAGACTCACTGGTGATGCTCTGCTGTGTGGCTGCAGACCTGCTCAACAGCAAGGTACGCACAGAAATTCAATCATCTTTTTAAATTTTACAGCTTCTCGCACGTACTTCCTCCAAAACGTGCTGCACGTTACATCATGTGTTGCAGTTAAAAAGGCAGTTTGTACCTCACTGCGTGGTGAGAGACCTGCTCCACGCAGAGTTTGAGATATCATCGGATAAAACGTCAGTTGCCGTTGGACGTCGCTCAAGATACATCCTGAAAAATCCTCAGACACTTCTGAACTACAGGTGAGTGCAGATAGCAAAGAAACACATACTTTTAAATCCAGTCATTCGTGAAACTCGTGGAATTTTGCTGCAGGATCTGCCTGGCTGAAGTGTACCAGGACAAGTCGCTGATGAGTCTTTTGGAGAAGGAGAAACCTGCTGATCCCGAAAAACCAGAGGTATGTGTTTGCCGTTCTTTTTATTTCCATTTTCTGTATTTTTATTTATTTAAGTGAATTGAAAGTGTAATATTTCTGTCTGTGCTTTTTTAGGATTGTGCCAAAGTGTTCTCAGAGTATATCCGGCTGCTCAGACAGAAGTTCAGCACAATTGTCAATGCTCATGATTTGATCATCCCTGACACCAAACAGCAGCTCTTCTCGAGGTAAAAAGCTGGAAGATTGATGTGCTGACATACAATATGTAGCTAAGTGTAAAGCTAACAAGTGTTTGTTTTTTTTTTTAAACAGGTTTAAGGTTTCTGCAATAGACAGCGGGAAAAAGCTCCCATACAAAGACACTTTGAACAGGTAAGGTTATCTAAGATTTTTACATTAGAATATGAATGTTTATGGCAGTAAGTGATTGTTTGTTTGTGTGTCTCCACTGCAGCACAGATGACATTCATTCTGTAGTGTTACATAACTTGATCCAGAGCACTCTGGCCATGACCAACAATCAAATGAAAACCTCCAGATCCTTTCAGGTACAGCCAACCTTCAGTTTTAGTCCTTTTTTCCATAAAATCTCCCTTTAACCTCCTAGGACCTGGCGTCCACATATGTGGACATCACATTTTGGGTTATTTAGACCAAAATACTCAATTTTACTCTACAAGGGCCTGATATCCACTTAGAAGGACATTATACTGCCACTATTCTATCGAAATTTTAAACGAAAATCCTCATATGTGGCTCTCATTTTTCTTAGAAACAAAAAAAAGGTAAAAAAAAAATCTGGTAATTCTTTGTTTTTTACATTCATCAAGTGCCAATCAGCCCAAATATCAAAGAGAAATTAAAAATGCATACTTTGGAAGAGTTCGGGTCTTAGGAGGTTAACTAAGTTTATCTGTAAAGAATGTTTTTTTTTTATTCATGTCTTCAAACAAAAAAATCATTAAAAAGTGTAATCAAGCTTTATATAGGATTAAATTCCCTTAATAAGTAGATCTGTGTCATGTTTTAAGGCTCAGTCCTTTGATTATTTGTCTCACTTCTGTCGTAGATCTTCCACTTGTACAGTCAGTATGACCAGGAGCTTCTGTGCAAAGTCTTCATACAGTGCAGGAAGAGGGGTCTGGTCAACCGCCGGCGTATCAGCCAGCAGTTTGGGCCGAAGAAGAACCGAGCGCTGCCCATCCTGCCCATGTCCTACCAGCTGTCCCAGTCCTACTTCAGGTACGCGACCAATTGAGAAATGATACGCTCGCACGCATCACTGAAACAACACTTGATCCTGGTAGCTGGTCGGGAGTGAACGTCCTGCACTACAGAGAACGGAGTGGGAATGTTTTACTAACTGTTTCATTACCATGGTAACCCACGGCTCCTCCTCTGTCTTCCACATGTTATTTGCTCCACTGTTTGCTCATCAAAAGTGGCGAGGTATTCAAAACAAAGAAGAAAAAAAACCTACATTATAACTAATGGACACTTTCCAAATGTACTGTATGTCTGAATGAATGAGTTGATTAATTAGCTGGAATAGAGCTGTAGCCACTTTCACCTAAGTAGCACTCATAAGTAGGACTTATAGGTGATTTTTGTAACTGCTAGAACTCGTCTAGAAACCTGGACGTCTTTGGTTTTTTTAAATTTCTCACACAAAAGCTGCTTTCATGACAAATAGTTATGTGCACTATGTTATGGTAAGTACCCTTTAGGAAGGGGTGCCCCTGGGATCAGTGTAGCTTCCAGCCCTTTGTTTCTGTTTGCATTTGACTGCTTACAGGAAATCCAGAGTGATTCATTACCCAGTTGTGTCCGGTGTCAGGCCCTTTTTATTATATGGTGGATTCCTAGAAACAAGTGAAGATGGTAAAGCTTCAAGATATTCACCTAAAGCTAGCAAGCGTGGTTGATAAGCTGCATCCATAAACTGTACAGGTGGATACAGAATAATAAAAATAAAATAAAAATCCAGTAGTCCAGTATGTGAATTCTTCCTGCACTACTTACTGCCCCCTGAAGTTTTTCACCACCCCTCTCCCTCTCCTTCCTTATAGGTGTTTTTCATGGCGTTTTCCTCATTCCCTGTGCACCGATTCCTTCCGCTTCTTAAGGAGTCTAATTGACAATGGCACGCATGATGACAGGCCCATCATCACACTCTACAACGAAACTGAGTACAGGTCACAGAATGGAGAGGAAGTGCTGGAGACAAAAACAGGCTCCAAAAGTAAAGAACATGGAGGAAAAGAAGCTGACAGACCAGCGAGTGAGCCGGAAAGGGCAAAAGATGTCACCACAAAGGAAGGAGATGACAACCAAGGTGAAATTAAAGGAGACGAGAGTATAAAGGACGCTGACACGAACAACGAGAAAACTGATGTTTCGAGCAAGCCGGACGAGCAGAAAAAGCCTGACGACAGCTCCACATCTGGATCTGGTGAAGAGGCTCCAGGAGTGTCGGCCACGTCAAACACGGTACCTCCAGCTTCAGACGAGCCTCCAGATGTGTCGGACATGCTCAAGTTCTCTCTCCAGTCCCCGGGTGGAGCCTGCCTAGTCTCGCTCAGCCTGATGTCTCTAGGACTGCTGAATGTGTACGCCTCCATACCTAAACAGATGGTGGTGGTGGACAGCAACCTGGTGGACAAGGATGTAGTGAAGAGGTGAGGCATAAGGATTCAGCACCGTAATGACTTTTATACAGTTTCAAAGCATCTCAGGCAAAGATATGTACATCATCTTTCACACATGAAATGTTGCTTGAAGTGTTAATAAACAACAGCAGGTTGAAAGTGTAGTAGTGACAACACATTGAAGTAAAAGCAAAATCAGAAAGTAGTTTTTATTATTAAGTTGTACAGATATATCCCGTTTTTAGCTAGAAGGAACTGTACAGTGGGCTCTCATGAAGCTTACAAACAGAAAACATAAAAAAATTATTTGTAGCCCGATTTACAAAAGTCACAATCTTTTCTTTTCAGTATGGCAGAACTAGTAGAAGAAGAAGAGGAGGATGACGATGATGGTGACGATTACGATGGGAAAAAAAGGCAACAAGTGAAGGCACAAAAAGCTTCGCACACCAAGTACTTAATGATGCGAGGATATTGCACCCCAGGCATCGGTAAAGCTTTAGAAACCTTTTACTGTGTAATAATACCTGGTGGATGATTGAACGGAAAGTTTGTTGGATTGATTGAACAATTTGTCAGCAAACTTCCAAAACAGTTTTGTAGCAAGCGGCAAGCAGTTTATGTCAGTGCATTTTGTTCTAAAACAGTTTACACACTCTTCAGTGAAGTTCCTGCCATATTTGGAGAAACTGTTTTATTTATATAGCACCAAATCAGAGCAACAGTCGCTGTGCTTTATTGTAAAGACCCGACAGTAATAGAAATAGAAAGCTTAATATTCAAATGACCATTTATGAGCAAGCACTTAGCGACAGTGGGAGGGAAAAACTTCCTTATACAGGAAGAAGCCTCCAGCACAACAGCTGTCTGTTGGAGGGACAGCCGTCTGCTGTGACTGGTTGGGGGTGAGGGAACAAAGACATGACAAAAAGACACACACCAGAGATTAATAATAACAAATGATTAAATACAGAGTGGTGTCTAAACACATAGTGAGTGAAGAAGACAGTATAACTAAAGGAGGGTTCAGGGTCACATGATCTATGCCTAACTGTAAGTCTTAAGAGAGGTGAGGTAGGTAGGTGGCTTATAATTTATGCACAAAGGTGGAAAAGTTTTGTGATCGTTGAGCCGTTTCATTGTTTTGTAAACAATTATAACTCGATCAAGAATCTTCTTAGAAAATCTTCGGAGAAACAACCTCCAGCCAAAGCTGGTCCCGTCTGTCTTTCACACACTCATGGACAGCAGTCGCTAGCATTGTGTTTATTAGCAGCAGTCCTGCAGTAGCATCAGTTGATTGCTAGTAATATAATTTGTAGGTGTTTTCTGTGTTAAGAAGATTAAAGGATGTTGCATTTCTATTTATGTTTGTTCTTCTCTTTTTCTAGTAAAAGTGCGCAACCTAAACACCAATGATAGCATTGTGATGGAGTCGTGTATTATGAGGTTGCAGCTGCGCAACACGCCCGCTCACAGCCTGTTCAGTGAAGAGAGTAAGAGCCACCGCATTTTAGACTTTTATTTTTGAACACCAAACTCTGTTTGTATAAAATCCTTTATTTTCTGTTTCCTTCATTTTTAGACTTTGCACCTCTGGACTTGACAAAATGTGGTCCATCCCTTCTGCCCTCCAACCTCACCTCCTTCGTCCGTTCAGCCTCCTTTTCTCCACCCAGTGTGGAGGAGTGTTACAGGCGCTTTGTAAATCAAAAGGGATACACCCCGCGGGACATTGAAGCGTGCACTCAGATCATGAGGAGCTTAGATGAAGCTGGTGAAAGAGGTTGGGATGCTTATGACTTTCTCGAGGCTCACGCGAACCTGCTGGAGCGGCAGTCTGGACGCAGCAGGAAGCTGCAGCAGTACATGGAGGTAAAAATCAAAATCTAAACGCAACATCCTTATGTGAAGGGTGAAGAAAACAGATTTGGTGTCTAAGTTATGTTACGATGTGTTTTCTGCATCGTTTTAATTTATTTCCTGCTACAGGATCTTCGTCATCGTTCTTATGACTCTTTAAGGATTTCTCCCTTTGTTTGCGTGTCTGCACTGCAGGAACTGAAAAATGACAAGTCCTCAGGATGTTTTAAAATTCTAGGCATTACTGCTTTCATTGTGCTTCAATGGGAAATCTACACTGTAGCGATGTCATAAATGCACACCCCATGGAACTACATGTCGTTCAGCACCATCAGTTCATTCTGTGCACTACTTTTTCACCAGTTTTTGAATTTATTAGTGAGAGAATAACAATCATTCTCTCAGTATAAGGAATAGTAGTCATAGTATAATATAAAGATTCCCAAATGCCAGCAAATTCCTCGAGTTGAAACTATCTGAATAGAAGCAAATATGTTTTTCCTGAAAAAAAAAAATGACCGGAACAAAAAGTGGAGACCCAGGAGGGGAAAAAGTTTTTTTTTTCCCCTTCTATAAACTGGCACCGGGACACGGTTATTACACATAATGCACCAGCATAAATGTGGGCAATAACATCAGACACTAGGTAGGTAGGGAATAGGTTATGTTGTATGTCTCTACTAGGATTCCCCACAGGAGCCTAAGCCAGGCTTTACATCACGCACCTCTTTCCAATGATGAAAGCCACAGCAGCTCATTCAGTTTCTTTAGTCTGTTCTAATTTTCTTGATATGTAGTTGAAATGTTATACAACACTGAAGCTGCAATAATTACAGAGGAATCACCTTGTAAAAAGTATTAAAAATGGCAGTGACTCATAGCAACATGTTTGTGTTCTAGGAGTTGGAAGAAGAAGGCCAGGTGGTAAAAGTTGGGAGTCTCAGTGTCCGCTGGGTGCTCATGAAGCTCGCTGGACCATGGCTTCTTACTGTCAGCTCCAAGCACTGGTCTCAGTCATCCACTGCGTCACACCCGTTTTTGGAGAAGAAGCAAACCATCCCCTTTATACGGAAGCGGTGCAGCCGCGAATTCCAAGTGGAGAAGGAAGAACCACCGGCGAAAAGATTGGCTGTGGATAGAGAGGACGTCGCTGACAAAGAGGATGTGGACGGAGTGCCGAGTAACCAAGAAACAAATGAGGAGAAACAGCTGGAACAACTGGAACGGCCGATGGAGAGGGCAGATGAATCGAGGGGAGACCAGTTGTTGTTATTGGAGGAGGAGGGAGGAAAGCAGATACAGGAGGAGGAAAAACAGGCTGCAGAAAGGAAGAAGACGACGGACGCAGAGAGAAGACAAGATAACAGGAAAGAGCAGAGGTTGAGAAGAGGAAGGAAAGAGGATGAGAACAACGATGAGGCATGCTCTTCCTCCACAGGCCCCGATACTGATGCGTGAGTACCAAATTTAATCATACCAAGGTTTTCGTTTTTCCCTTCATCAATATTCCAAGTTTCATCTCTCTCCTTTTTGCATCCAGTGAAACCAGCTTCATCAGCCGGCCCTGGCGCTTGGTTGATGGTAAGGTGAACCGGCAGGTGTGTAAGGGCATGCTGGAAGCTGTTCTCTACCACATCATGTCTCAGCCCGGCCTGACACACCAGGCGCTGGTAGAGCATTACAAAGATTTGCTGCAGCCAGTGGCAGTTCAGGATCTTGTGCAGGTATTCCAGTCTAGTAGTTGTTACTTCATCTATTAGTTTTTTATTTTTTCGTTTAAGTGTATCAACATTTCATACACACAAACACTAGAAATCTAAATCTAAAGGATCTAAAGATAAAATAGACTTTCCATTATTTGAGCACTTGGGTCATACACGTCCAATATTCAGTCTCCCTTCTGACCTCTATCAGCTCCTTTAGCAGGTAAATGCTTTCTATAGTGACAGTTTGTTGCTGGGCTGAGCAAGTGCACTGATGAGAGTAGTGAAAATGAACCAGTCAGCCTTATAGCGGCACTAAATCCATGCTTAAATGTTAAAAATATGCCTGTATCTTTGAATAGCAGACGCAACACGATTGCTGTGTAAAACGTGATTTTAAAAATAGGAAGCAATGATTTGCAAATCTCATAAACCCAGATTTTATTCACACAATAAAAGGTATCAAATGTTTAAAGTTGTGAAATAGATCAAGTCTCAGAAAAGTTGTTTGCTGCCGTTTAGCGTCTGAGGAGACCGACTGCTGGACTTTTGGGAGAGGATGTTTTCCCATTCTTGTCCGATGGAGGATTCTAGCCGCTCAGCAGTCCTGGCTTTTTTTATTGCATTTTTGGTTCCATGCTCTAAATGTTTTCAGTTGTTGAGAAGGCTGGGTTGTAGGCAGGACAGTTCAGCACTTGGACTCTTCTGCTATGAAGCCATACTGGTCTGCAGTGTAGTGTCTTACTGAAATATGCAAGATCTTCCCTGAAAAAGACGTGATGCTGAACATTCTCAATTGTTCCACAATTTGTAGACACCGTTATTTTTGCAGATTGTGAACCTCTTCCCGTCCTTACTTCTGAGAAACTCTGAGCGTCTCTAAGATGCTCTTCTTTTATCCAGTCATGTTACTGACTTGTTGCCCATTAACCTAATTAGCTGGAAGTAGTTTATGAGATTTGTAAATTGCAGCATCCCAACTTTTGGGGGGCAGTATACACAACATGAAAAATGACAACTATAAAAGTTACCACAAGTTTGATGAGGGCAAAGGAAGAAATTCTTAAAACGTGGTACATCCCAGGATAACTAGTTTTTACACATTAGCACTCTTTAGCTTGTCACAGTTTTAGCATTGCTATAAAAGAGCTGTCTTTCCTTATTTTTTGTCCTATAGATAATGTGCCCATATTAAACCTGTTCAAAGTTTGAGATGACAAGTTCCGCAACTTTGTTAAGAATACCCGTGAGCCAAAATGCATCAAAGACAAAAATTGACCCTTTTTATGGTTGTGTTTTTACTCTTTTTGTCTCTTCCACAGGCACTTATCGAACTGGGCTGTGTGACGAAGAAAACTCTGGCTAAAAGTCCTAAACCCTCACTGTTCACTCGTCCTGCACAGCAAAGAAAAAGCGAGAGAGAACCAGACATAGTGATGTATGAGCCCACCATCAGCTGCTGCCTGCGACTCTGTCGAGTGTTGCCCAACGAGCGAACCTGGAACTGTTGTATACCCTGAAAAGTGTTTGCTAAACTTCTTTTAGATCTCCAAGGACTGAGAAAATATTGACACAATGATCAAGCCTTTGAGAGCTAAGTGAGGATATTTTAAAAATTTGATCAGGTTGTTTGTATTTCTTTTGGGAAAGTTTTTTTTTGTGTTCAGCTTTTGTGTACTCTAACTTATAATTCTTAATAAAAACCCACAAGTCTTCTTAAAACTTGTATTTATTAGTTAATCACGTTTTTGTCATTTTCTCTGAAACATGCAAAAGCTGTGTTTACACTTATGCATACAGTATGCAGGTCTTAAAGGTTAAAATCAGCTTTGTAAAGTCTTATGAGAGAAACGCACTCGGTGTACTCTATTTTTTACTTTATTTAGTAATAAATTTAGATTCTTTACATTACAAGTTTTTTCTACATGATGAAGGTGTGAAATCACAGAAAATGTTTGCGCTCACTGCCCACACTGTCCCATATTTCCCATATTTTTTTATAGTACAATGGAAAACAAGAGATTTTCTGTCATTTAATTGTTTATCAATTACTTAGATTCTTTGGTGTTGCGTGAATGACTCTGGGGGAAGTCTTTCATGCAAAAAAATGGTATGTCTGATATCTGTTTGCTGAGGAGTCATCTTTTTGTCAGGTTTTCATGGCTCCTGTTGTTGGACCCATTCGTTCACTCATGTTCTCTCTATAGCCTGATTGGGTACCTTCAAAGTGTATCAAGAGATTGGTGTAGTGGAGCGAGGTTGTTTCTAGCTGCAGAAGACTAGTAATGCGAGTAGTGTTTACAGAACGGGCAGATATCTGGAAAAGGGCGAAAACACCAGCACACTCTAATGAAAAACACTTTAATAACTGTTTTATTACAGGATAAGAAGGTGGAGATGTTTTAGCAATAAGCTGTCATTAGGATATTTTAAGACAATCACAATATATAAAAGCCAGGTGAGAGTGCAATATGAAAACCAGAGCTCTAAGTACTTAATGAAAAGCATCTGTATCTTTGATTGGCAGTGGAAGCTCGCCTAACCTTTATTACATTTATTGTCATTTGGCATCAACAGGACATTTTGCACAGAACTTGCTCTATATTTTCTCTTTTTGAGACTTGTTTGTAAACCCTAGAGATGCTAGTGTGAGAAAATGTGAAATGCTCAGACCAGCCTGTCTGTGACCAGTGCTATAATTTTATTTGTTCAGGTGGTTTTGTAATTACTGGCGTACGCTGTGCTTTCACTTCCTAGATGGTTGTAAAGGTGCTGAAAGTCGGACTAGGCAGGACTGCTCTGTTTTTGTTTGTTTTTTTTAAGTCAAGTCAAGTCAACTTTATTTGTCAATTCTGCCACATGTACAGGACATACACAGAATAGAAATTGCGTTACTCTCAAACCCTAGTGATTAGAAAAATGCAAATAAAATAATTAAAAAGTAAAAATTTAAATAAATACAATACAATTTTACGTATAACAAAAAAAAGCTATGCAATATACAATATACAATATTCAAGTAAGAAGGCATAGTGGTGCAAAATAGGCAAATAGTGCAAATGGAGATTTAGTAGTGTACGGTAAGAGATAGTGTAACAACAAAGTCTTATGAGGTCCAATGCTTAAGCAGTCCAATGCTCCACAAAGTGACTGGAGCAGGCCAGTGAGTGCGTCAGAGAGTGAGTGTGTGTGTGTGTGTGTGTGACAGAGTTCAGTGAGACCGTGGTGGAGAAGAGGGGAGAGGGGGGCAGAATCGGGAGGGAGTTTAGCTTCCTGACAGCCTCACAGACAGCCTAAAGACT
The DNA here is from genome assembly GCF_041146795.1 of Maylandia zebra. Lineage (NCBI taxonomy): Eukaryota > Metazoa > Chordata > Actinopteri > Cichliformes > Cichlidae > Maylandia > Maylandia zebra. The sequence continues at coordinate 14,065,170 of NC_135172.1, read as the reverse complement.
CACAGTTTAAGTCTAGTTATGATGTTCTGCCGTCATCTGTTGATACACTTGAGATAGGTACAGTCATATAGAGAACTGGGGTTACAACAGAAAGTGCAGGAATAATACCGTTGTTATTGGGTGAATAAATACAAGACTGATACAGAATGGGGGGAGTCTCAGGAAACCGTGATAACGATCACCGGGGAAACAAAGAGGAAAGGAATGTACCACAGTCACATTCATTTCAATGTGACTTATGAGCACAAAACTTCCTCTTTTCCTTCAGCCAAAGTACCAAACCTTCAACATTGTTGACTGTAAGTGTGGACCTCCGATCAGCCTACAGATATTATGTACAGATGAATATGTTTGAGTGCACTGTGCAGGTGTGTGTGAATTCCTTGAGTTCTCCATAGCCTACAATACAGGACTGAAATGGGACACTCAGAACATGTTAAAATGGATAATCTTCACTTTAATCAGAGCCACTGTCTAATGCTGGCTCACGACTAAAGCTCTCAATTGCACAACTGATGTTTCTCCCATATTACAGTTTAGAAAAGTTACGATGCATATACAGAGTACTCTATAAGCTAATGCATGGTATACTGTAATGGCATTAAAAGCAACAAGCAAAAAATACAAAACAGTAACTGCACAATAAGTATAAACTGGATATAAAGCAAACGTTTGGAAGCATCCACTAAATGTTTAAACCTCAAGACTGATAAAAAAAAAACAGTGCATGGTGTGTTAAGGTCATACTGATTGACATAGAATCAGTATGTACTAACATAGAAGAGCCACCTCCACGGGACAAGACTCGGCAGTCCATCTGCATCTAAAGGTCAAAGGTCACTCTTTCGAGGATGCCAATGTTCACCTTTTGGACAGAGAGGACAGATGGTTTGAAAGAGGGGTAAAAGAAGCCATTTATGTCCACTGTAAGCGACCATCTTTGAACAGAGGCGGTGGTTTACGACACTGTCTGCCATCTATGATCCAGTTTTGAGATCCCTTCCCAGACGCCTTAACGCCCACTCACATCCTGGGCCATCTGACCTCAGGAAATCACATGATAGGGTGGGGCTAGGTTTCACAAAGAGCTCACCCGAAACCCTGGCTGGTTGTGACCCACACCCATTTTCACACCTTGGCTCATGTGATTAGGTAGAGGATCATTAGGGGGTCCATTGTCCCTCTCGGGGGGACACTCCCACAGGGGTTAAATCTGGGTCTCTCCAACATTTGACCCTAGACCTGAAGAAGCTTCTCGGATCAGAGGTGAAACGTCTTCAAGCAACTTAAAGAAGTCCAGACGCTTTTCTTTCCAAGCTCCTTAGTCATACTGATTGATTTTTTAATTATTATGAGGATATTACTACTTTAAAGTCAGTATATAAAAAGATTGCAGCACGGTATGTATAATGGTGACAATGCTACACTTTCGTTTTCACAATTTGCCAACGTTGATAACTTGATGGCTGTAAAACAGGAAAGGAAAAAACCAGCGGATGTGTGCTGTGAAAACAGGCTACACTGCCAACATTGTTCTCTTACAATAGAAAACCAAAATGAGGAGCTCGTAGAGCACATTCCCCTCTGCGAACGCCTTCGGACTAAATGTTTGATCATCTTCTCGACAACATTTGATTTCTAAAAATCTAGCTGGGAATAATGTTTTCCTATTTTATTTTTCTGGTAGCCTCCTCAGTTACTTTTCTGCGTACCCACCAAGTGTCCAGTCAAGGTAAGTGAAGGGTTTTCCAAGAGGCTGTGTTCACGATGTGCATGGTACAACTAATTTACAGCTCACGCTGCTGAATGTCTTAGAAACTTAGAGCCATCGTTACAGGTGGAAGCATACTGTAATACCCCATTAATTTAATGGTTCTCACTTTTTATTTTAGATGTTGTAAAGTGATAGATTAATTACTCTAACTGTGGCTCTTAGATTAGTGCTTGATCAGTTTGTAATGTGATCATTGAATTTGATCAGTCAATCTTAAAATTTTTAATAACTCAAGCGAAAAACAAACACACATATATAACAAGACCATCGTGTACAGTTGTGTGGTGAAGGATTATTATTTGTGGATATTTTGTATTTAAAGAATATAAAGCTTTGTGGGATCTAGTCCAAATGTGACAGACATCCATAAAAAACAAATGTTCATTTTATTTGTGGATTTGTTTAAACTTTTACTGCCAAATCACCCGACAGTATCCAAATACTGTGAGAATTAAGTATTGTTGTAACTACTGTTTTATTGATTTTCTCAAACATGTACTGTGTTTCTTACAGATTCTATCTGCACAGAGTATCCTGTGTTCACTCCATCTGCACTGGTAGTGAAGTACGGTGACCCAGCCAATGTTACATGTGTTGCATGTCAGAAGGACTGCAGTGGAGATGCTTCAGGTTTAGAGCACGCTGTGGGAAAAATTTCACAAAATGGAACCACGATGTTCTGGACAGTTGACAGACTGACTGAATGGGGCATATCTCTACAGTGCTATTATACCAATGATGCTGGTGATCAGTGTACTACCGTTCTGAATCCAACTCTTTATCGTAAGTATGCTTACTTTATAACAGGAGACTGAATTTTGCATCATTTTGCATCATTTATTATCAGAATTTGATTTCTTTGTGTTAATACACGGTTAGATGGATTCATGCTCTCAGCAGTTACTGACTAATATCTACCTGTGCTACTCTTTCTTTCCTTGTCTTCTCAGAGCCTCCAGAAAGTGTCTCCATCAGCTTTGTAAACCACACTGAGATGATGTTTGAGAATCAGCAGTACACCCTGCAGTGTAGCGTACAGAACGTAGCTCCTGTTCAAAGCCTCACTATGACCTTCTACAGAGGAAACACAGCACTGGGTCACCTACAGTCCAACAGTGAACATAAGAAACCAGTGAATAAGACCTTCACTCTGAACATCACTCCCAGAAGAGAAGATGATGGAGCCCAGTACTGGTGTGAAGCCAAGCTGGAGCTGGGACCAGCTGGACCACAGCCCCCTCCAGTGGTGACATCAGAAAAACTCAATGCTACAGTCTGTAAGTCACTGTGGGAAAATTAAAAGAATCAAACCTCAGTTTTATATTCACACCAAACCGACACAGTTTTTTCTTTGTTTGGTATCGCTTCCATATCTGTGCATAATCTTAAACCTTTTGCTGGGAGCAGCTTAGCTTATCTTAGAATACAGACTGAAAATATTAACAGACCGACCAAAACACGTGATTTATACATGTTTATTTGCTCAAATTACCTGTTTGTCTTTTCCTAGATTTTACTACCACAACCAGAAAGCCAGAACCTACAACCATTAAATCAACAAGGTCAACCACAAGAGCCACAACACCCCAAACTACAAAGTCCACAACTACAACCACCAAATCAACTACAAGCTCAGCCACAACAACAACAGCGACCAAGACAGCAGTAATTGCACAAGCAATCACTACACCACAGAGCAGCTCCAACAGAATATTAACTCACAGCTTCATGTGTTTAACGCTTCTGCTCTCTGCTCTCATCTGATTTCATATCAAAAGATTCCATAAGCCTATTATAACAATGAATGTAATTAGATCATAGCAAATACTTCATTCATTTTCTGTATAGCTTCTTAGCTTTAAAGGCAGTGAGTGAGCAGTATTTAAATGAGTTGTTGTTCTATATATGCACACACATAACGAACTAAGGTGAGTAGTTAGAGTTGCTTTCTTTTATTTAGACCATTAGAGTTGTTTACAGCTGTGCTAGAAACACCAACAAGCTGATGTTTCTCAGCTTGTAGTGTCGCTCTGGGATGTCGTCCTCATTTTAATTCATTAGAAATTAAACACCTTCATTTTCCTATAAATAAGAACACGTCCATTCTGACAGTGTTCACATTTATAATCTATTTGTTTTACAAACAAATGAGGAGCAGCAGAAATATAAGTTCAATCTCATAATATTGTCTTTATTTTTCCCTTTGTGCACATTCTCTCAGTCGACTTTAATCTCCGGCATGATCGCAGGAGGAAAAGTAATACTTTACTCTAAGAACTTAGTACATTTAGATATTTAATCATAAATAACACTGCAGGGAAATGTTTTCATTTGAGCTGTCGATGGTCTTTGATGAGGTCACAGCATTACCAAAGTTGCAACAAATCATTTCTGCCAGAGAAAAGTCGGGATCAGTCTGTGCATTAGTCCTGCGAGGATCATGAATGCCAAACTGGTGACCAAACAGTCTGACATTGGACCCATGTACCACAGTGCTGATTTGTATATAAATGCACATTATACATTTTGTTTTGCGTTAATGCTTTATTCACTGACAGCCACTATAACAGATCTTCCTGTAGTTACAATAACACCAGTTTTAGCTTCCTTCTATATAATGAAACATATGATCTGAGAATGGCTTTAATCACAGAATTCTGTTTTATGTGTGTATAATGATTTTTCTATGTATGTACACCAAATATGAACCAAAATAAAGTTGTTGATTTTTTAATGTAAACAACTTCTTCCTCTTGGTCACAACATTTAATGTGTACATGAGAAGTTTCTGTCTTTCTGTTCATTTAGCCTGTTTGAAAAGACAAGTGGCACAAGCTGATTAAACGATTTTTAGACGAAAGAGAGGAAGCTGGAGAACCGCGATAAACCCAAAAGGCAAAGAGAAGCCATGACTTGGTATTATTAGGATACACATTTGTGCATAATATTTAAAGTTGAATATATATGAATTATGAAGAGTTATGACGTATGAAAAATCAAAAGACTTTGAAATATATATGTACAAAATACTGCTGTTTCAACTACACCTGCTTACAGAAATTTAAGATGTGAGTGAAGTTGGACCCCCAACCTTCTTCAAATCCAACAAAAGTGGTATCAAACATTTGTGCTGATGATGAGACAGAGTACCGGGCTGTGGTCGACTCCTTTGTCACGTGGTGTGAGCAGAATCATCTGCAGCTCAACGTGGCAAAGACCAAGGAACTGATCGTGGACTTCAGGAAGACCAGGAAACACTTGACCCCTGTTTCAATCCAGGGGGTCAGTGTTGACATTGTGGAGGACTATAAATACCTTGGAGTACACATTGACAATAAACTGGACTGGGCTAAAAACACCACAGCACTTTACAGGAAGGGCCAGAGTCGTCTCTATTTTTTGAGGCGACTGAGGTCCTTCAACATCTGCCAGAAAATGCTGAGGATTTTCTATGAGTCTGTGGTGGCCAGTGCGATCCTCTATGCTGTTGCATGCTGGGGGAGCAGGCTGAGGGTCGCAGATGCCAACAGACTTAATAAACTGATCCGTAAGGCCAGCAATGTTGTGGGGATGGAGCTGGACTCCCTCAAGGTGGTGTCGGAGAGGCGGATGCTGTCCAAGATAAAGACAATGTTGGATAACACCTCCCACCCACTCCATGACATGTTGGTCAGTCACAGGAGCACGTTCAGTGAGAGACTGAGATTACCGAAAAGCACCACTGAACGACACAGGAAATCTTTCCTGCCTGTGGCCATCTCCCTGTACAACGCATCCACTTAACACACTGTTTGCTGCTACAGCTACACATGTTTCTTTTCCAAATATTTATTTATAAGTGACTTATGTATGTATGTATGTATGTATATGTATATATTGTACTATTCTTAGTTAGCGTATTGTCTGTCTTGTCTTAATGTTGGTTTAAAATGGAGCACTGTAACAAAAAATAATTTCCCCCAGGGATCAATAAAGTATTCTGATTCTGATTCTGATTGTGCTGCAAAAATTTTAGTTTGTGCCGCTATTATTTTAAAGATATTAATAAGAATTTCTAGAGGTCATCAGAGGTCAACCAGTCCCCACATTAAGGAAATCAAACAAAATTGGTGTCAATCAACTGTGCTACGTTTGTGCTACTAAAATTGTTGTTTGTGCTGCTTCTGTTTTAAAGTATTAACGAAAATGTAAAGGTCAAAAGGTCAACCAGCCCCCCACATTACCCAAATCAAGCAAAAGTGGTGTCAAACTTTTGTGCTACGTTTGTGCTGCAATCATTTTAGAGATATTAATAAAATAATGTCTTGATGCATGTTCAATCATCCAGGATTACCTTTTGTAAATCCCAAATTGATTCTTGATTCTGTTCATCTGGATGTTGTGTTTTCAGTGGGAGAATGTTTTGTCATCCAAGTGACTTTTTCAGTCTCAGCTGACTGCAGATTTCCCCAATCTTAGTACGTGTACAGTCAGTGAAGAGAGATGTTACATCTCCCTTCACTTGCATTCCAGTCACTGAAGGTAGTTTGCAAGAGATTAGAGGATGACCCCAAATTCAGCAACAGAACCAGCCTCAGCACTGATCAGTTGTGTTTGCTTTTGGAACTGTGTGTTAATTCTACCTTTTTCTGTCATGGTCTGGGTGAGTCTGAGTAACTTTCCACAGCATCGGCTCTCCTCCTCTGGGTGGAGCCCTCCTTTGCCTTGAGAATCTAAGTTAGGAATTCTTGTAAATAAAAGTTTTGTTTTTGCAAATCACTTCAAGCCTCTGATCTCTTGGTTCTGCGCTTGAGTCCATTCCACTCCATGGGCCTCTGAGCCATGACAGTTTCACACCCAAGGGTCAGTATTATTGTTCCATTGTGGGTCAGTACTACAGGCAGAAACATGGGTCTGCCATGGGTTCCCCAGTTTCACCCTCCGCGGCCAACGTTTTGTTTTTTTTTGCGCATGCGCACAACACCAAACCCAAATTAACTTATTTTTCTCTCATCCAAGGTTATGGTTCTTACGGTTATGGTTAGGGGGTAGGTTTAGGCAAGTTTGCAGACGACACAACTGTGGTAGGTCACATCAGCAACAACGATGAGACCTACTGCAGGGGTGAAGTTCATCTGGCCGAGTGGTGCAGCAACAACAACCAGTACCTGAACGTGGAGAAGACCAAGGAGATCATCATAGACTTCAGGAGAACTCACTCCCTGCACACTCCACTAACCATCAATGGTGCTGCTGTGGAGAGGGTAAGTTCCTGGGTGTGCACATCCCAGAAGATCTTTCCTGGTCAAAAAAGAGAGAGCGATATCCTCACCACCTGGATCACTGTGTGCTATGACTCCTGCACTGGGTCCTGCTGGAAAAAATTACAATGGTAGTGAGAGCAGTGGAGAGGATTGTGGGTACTTCTCTTCCCTCCCTGCAGGAGATCTACTGCACCTGGCTCATCTGGAAAGTTCTCTGAATTACAGGTGACTCCACTCATCTGTCCAACAGCTTCTTCAGTTTGCTGCCATCAGAAAGGAGATTGAAGAGCCTCCAAGCTAGAACCAGCAGACTGACAGACAGCTTCATCCATCAGGCTGTCAGGATGCTGAATTCACTTTCTGCTCTCACACACACAAACTCCAGACCTGCATTCACCTCCTCCCTCCGAACCCCCGCCCCCCAAACATACAAAACTGCCCCATCCCCATTTGCACATGAACTTGCTCACAACACTATGATTGTGTTGGAAACTGCTGTTTATACAGTTGTATAGTATTGTGTTGTACATAAGACTTCCATTTTATTCTATCTTTTTATCTTTATATTGTTTTAGTATACTTTAAGGGCCATGTGAGCATTGCAATTTCAAATTCCTGTGTATGATTGTATATATGGTCTTTGACATTAAAGCTGACTTTGACTGTTTCCTCATGTGTTTCTCCTTCCTCTGATCACCTCCTGTGTGTCTTCCATTGTTCAGCGTCAGGTTGTCTGTTTTCAAGGGGGGATGAGTCGGACTACAGAGATGAGGTCAACAGACTGACTGAGTGTTGTTCAGTTAACAACGTCCAACTGAACACCACGAAAACTAAAGAACTTATCTTGGACTTCAGGAAGGGCAGAGCAGACCCGGCCCCACTTTACATTCACGGGAACTGTGTGGAGAGGGAACACTCCATGAGGTTTCTGGGCGTGCAGATCTCTGATGACCTCTGCAAATACCACGGCGGTGGTAAAAAAGGCCCAGCTCAGAAAGGCCTGAGCACTTTCTGAGAGTGCTCAGGAGGAACAACCTGGAGGAGAGGCTGCTGGTGACATTTTACAGAGCCACCATAGAGAGCATCCTAACGTACGGCATAACAACATGGTATGCAGGGTGCTCAGCTGCGGACAGGAAAGTACTGCAGAGGGTCATCAACACAGCCCAGAAGATCACTGGCTGCTCTCTGCCCAGCCTGGAGGTCACTGCAAACTCTCGGTACCTCAGCAGAGCTGGCAATATCATCAAGGACCACTCTCACCCCAGCAACCAACTGTTTGAACTATTACCGTCAGGCCGACGGTACAGGTCACATAAAACCAGGACAAACAGATTCAGGGATAGCTTCTTTCCCAGAGCTATCACCGTAGTAAATAAGCACAAAATCAAATGAACCTGCTTAGCTATACCATACCGTCACTGCCATTATATTATGCTGCTATTCATACTGTCATTATATTAATGCTGCTATCCTGTATATATCGTACTTACTATTGTTTGAGTACTTGCAATTGTTTTATTGTACTTTTTATATTTTACATTTATATTTATTATTGAATCTTGCACCAAGGGAGTGGCACTCCAATTTCGTTGTACTCTGTACAATGACAATAAAGGCTATTCTATTCTATTTCCTGCCCTCCATGTCACTTCAGGTTTCCAAGGTTTTCATCATTTTGTTCAGGGCATGTTCATGTATCTAGTTCATGTTTGTATTTCATAGTTTCTTTCATGCCTGCACAAAATCATGTTCATAGTCGTCATAGTCTTTTCTAGTGTTGCCGGTTTGGGTCTTAGTTTAGCCCCTGCCACTGTTCAAGTTGTTTTGTTTCACACCCTTGTCATCAGCCCTAATAAGGGCTTGATTTTTGTTTAAGCTTCAGTTCCTCTCACTAGTGTTTGCTAAATGCTAAATGTATAAACACTTAAACTAAAAATTGGAGTCTCTTCAGCAGTCAGTGGTTATACGTTGTTGTTCTACCTGCACGCCATCTGTTAGCTGTAATATTAGTTTTTTAAAGCACTTTATAAATGAGGACTGTAGGGAGGAGAGCCTGTCTGAGTCACCAGGCCAACAAGTTGGAGTCCTGATTTTGTTGCCAGTCTGGGTGCAACGAGCCACAGAATCATCTGGCAAAGCAAATGTTTGCAAGATGTAATCAGTGCTTTTTTATGCAATAAAATATTCTCTCTTTTCCTAAGCACAACCAAACCAAATAATATTACACTATTATATATTATATATATTTTATTACGTATTATATACGTTTATATAAAATTACTACTATTTTACTTATATTTTAAATGAAGTTTATGCGCAAGTTCAATAAGGAAGATCTATGGCCTCACATCTGTGCGCTCACAGGTGTTGCCAGTTAAATCTAAGCTTTATCACTTTCTCATACTGTCAATCTGTTTGTGTAATCACTGGTCTAGTCCAGTCACCTTCTCCAGGCCAATCGGCATTCAGGTCAAGTAACTGAAATCTCACATTTTAAGTAAGCTCTGCCTGGGTTTTTTTAGGCAACAAATGTGGATAATGTAAGCTCAGGGAACTAAATAGATTACCGAGAAAGCTTTTTTTAAACGTTAAAAAGAATAATGTTAATCCTTTTGATTATTTTTTAATGCCAGCAGGTCTTCAATGATCTTTGTCAATGATCATGATGTGCATTAAATGCATGTTTTATAAAAAATGCATGTAAAATAATATGGTGCCTATTTGTCTTCTTTGCCTCCTAAAACCTAGAAGCACATCTGCATTTTGTTTAGTCCCTGAAACTTTTAGAAAGAAAGAAATCCGCAAATTATTTCATCCTTCTATTTTTAACTTGTGTTCCACTTTTATATGTTTGTTGTTTAAATCTTTGTGGTCATTGGGAAAGCAGCAAGGCTTAAAAGAATCAGTCAATACTAACGCATACATATCTTCATAAAATGAAGGCAAATGATCAAAGCAGGGCCGTTGCTAGCCATTTGGGTGCCCTAAGCACAAATGCTTTATGGTGCCCCCCCCCCCCGCCACTGAAAAAAAAAAAAAAAAAAACATTAATACTTTTGAATTTCTCAGTGGAATTTGTTTAATTAAATAACAACAAACATGACAGTTAAACAAATAAATAAGGTTAAAGGAGGTTAAAAATACTGTTACAAATAAATACTGGAACAAAAATTGAACATTGGAACAAGAACAAAGAGCCTGGCAATAATGTGTAATTTTTTTTATAAAAAAATAATATATATAATATAATAGTATTATTATTAATATATTTACAAATAGTTTCACAATAGAATTTAAATAAGAAACTTAAATAAGAAAAATAAGAATTTGAACACAAAAGCCACATTCCTTAAGTAACTATGTTAAACATTTTTACAATTCGTTGTCAGAGTATGCCCTAGACTCTAGGGCATACTCTGACAACCAGAAAATGCAGGCGTGGTGTGCCTCTCTAGGGCCTAGAGAGGCACACGCCTGCATTTTCTGGTTGCAAAATCAGCTATAAGGTCATCATATGATAGCTTCTGAGCCACGTCACCATTGATGCTGATAACAGCCAGACCACTTAAACGTTCCTGCCCCATTGATGAACGCAGGTACGTTTTAATGAGTTTGAGCTTTGAAAAGCTTCGCTCAGCAGAGGCAACTGTGACAGGCAGGGTCAGTGCAATACGCAGAGCAATCCACAGATTGGGATATACCTCTTGAAGCTGATTGTCATGTAAAAATGACAGCATTTCCAAAGCAGACGTCTGTGGTGGCAGCTGAGGAAGGTTGATGATTTCCCGCATCATCTCAGGTCCATCAATGTCAGCTACTCCCTTATCTGTCAGTGTCTTCTGTACTTCAGTGCAGTGTTTTTTTAAAATCCTCCTTGGACATCCCATTCACTTTGCTGAAATCAAGCAGCACTCCATATTTCTCCTTCACTTGATTCATGGTCTCAAACCTCTCCTGTAGGGAGATTAAAGCAGAGTCCACAACACAATTGAAAAATGTGACCTCAAGCTTTTTAAGGGCATCATGGAGGGGCTCATCAACAGCTTCATATGCAAACTGCCTTTTTGTGCTCCTGAGCCTTTTCTCCTTCAACTGTGGTTCTATGTTCAGGGCCTCACAGAGTTCTTTGGCAGCTGACACAGCCTCATCAAACCCAGACTGTCTGTATTTAGAGAGGTTACTTTTGGCAGTGTCAATGAGCCTGACAGCAACATCGAGCTGCATGGAGCTGGACTGTAGTAACTTGTTCACCTGGTTTGTGATTGTAAGAAGTTCACACCACACGATGGAGCAAATCAAAAATCGAAATGAGGCTACTTCCTCAGCAAGCACTTGAGCCTCCACCTTTGCGACTGCATCACTTACAGCTTCTCTGGCCTCCAGGAGAGCATCCCTCACTTCTTTTGTCTGACTCCGGACAGCAGTTACACTTTGAAGCCTGCTTTCCCATCTAACGTCACTCCAAGATTTAAGTGTCAATTTCACATGTTTTGTTAAAATGGCCCATCGCTGGGTGGCACTGGAAAAGAAATTGAACAACTTCTGCAAATACCCAAAGTAGCCAGTTGCATCTGGAGAGGACTTGGCAGCATCAGCTATGACCAGATTCATCGTGTGAGCTCCACAAGGCACAAACAATGCTCTCGGGTTTAATTGTAGCAGTCTGGCCTGAACACCTTGCTTCTTCCCCTTCATGTTGGCCCCATTGTCATAGGCCTGTCCTCGACAGTTTTCAAATGGAATGCCAAGCTCCTTCAACTTGTCAAGGACAACATTGGACAGGTTAAGGCCAGTTGTTTGCTCCACATTTATATAGCCAAGAAAGTATTCTTTAATATCTGGTTGTGCTTGGAAACAAACAATGCGTACTATGACTGACATTTGTTCAGTGTGACTCACATCTGGAGTACAGTCAAGAATGATGGAGAAGTATTTTGCCAACTGGATTTGCTTCACAATGGCGCGGAATGTTTCTGAAGAGATAATCTGAATTAGTTCGTTCTGTGTCTCAGGGCTGAGGTAATGTGTGTGGGAACCTTCATCTTTTATGTTGGCCAAGTGATTTGCCATTACAAGGTCATATGTTGCCATAAGCTCTACTTCCTTCAAGAAGTTGCCATTGTCCGGCTCATAAAGACAGTCAGAAGAGCCCCTAAAAGACAAATTTCTGGAAGCCAGTGAGAGAGTTATTGAGAGTAATCGTTTGAGAATCTCTCGCCACTTTTTCCTTTCTGCCTCTAGTAAGGTCAACTCCTGTTGATCTATTGCCATGCTTTTCTTTAGCCGTGTGTCCAGTTCTCTCCACTTAAGCATGCACTGTATGTGGTCTTGGCTACACTCATGACCCCTCAAACGGATGTTGATGTTCGACCAGTCACTGAAGCCCTCTGTACTCAGCTTTATATCCTTCACACTGAAAAGCTTACATGCAAAGCAGAACACAGCATTGTTCTGCGGTGAGTACACTAACCAGCTCCGGTGAACCTTTTCTCCATTGGGAAGAATTTTGAACTTAAGGCTAGTGTGAAATGCTCTTCCATCAGGCCCCTTTGGAAAATTAAAATCAGAGCTGACATTAAAAGGACCTCTCCGCACAATTTCAACACGATCAGCATCTACAATGTGAGCTGGCCAAAGAGCAGGATCGGTTGAAGGGGGCACACATGTCTCCACAGTGTCACTTTCTGATAGTCTCTCAGTGACAGGACTCTCAGTGGTACTTGTGTATGGAACTGTACCTGAACTGGTGGTTGATGGTTCTTGTTCTTCTTGGCTAGGGATTGTTGCAGGGTCTACAATGGCTGGTGGTTGATGTCCAGGGATGGCACTACTACTGGATGGTTCATCCTGTCCTTGAGATCCTCCTTGAACATATTTAAGCATTGACCCTGCATACAAGAGAAAATATTCAGGGATTTTACAGAAATACAATTTTGAATCTACAGTAGGCCTACGAAAGATTGCATTATAAGACTAATAAATTAAGTAAGTCACTGGTACATTTAAAAATTACTAACTATATTTTACATGTATAGATTTTCATAATGGCAAATGGCAATATAAACATGCTGTACATAATTTGATATAAATGCGCAAGTAGGAAATCTATATTACTGGAAGATATAGGTTTCATATTACAGTTTCACCAACAGATGTCGCCCTTGATCTATGAACCTAAAGAAAGACGAGAACTATTTATGTGTTCAGACGTCAATGGCATAAATAAGATATGCGTCTTTATAGATATCCTGAAATGCAGCAACATACAAAGTAATCTTGTCTAATCTGATAATAATACTTGACTGCATCACTGACCTATCCCAAAGTTAAGGTTAATCAGTAGCATGCATGACGTTAGCCAGCTAGCAACCTGAGGAGGGAAATGCTAGTCTCACGAATCACGATAACGTTAGCAATCGTGAGTCACGATTGCTAACGTTATCTGAAAACCGTCAATTGAGTGACCATGATGAGTTGCTTTTAGTAGTCCATTCTATATTCATATCCACAACGTAAACAAACTACCCAACATCAATCATTTGCAACATTTGTTAACACAGTATGAACACTGCTAACAGGAGCTATCACAGAGTTGACGGACATGAGCGTGCAAGCAAGGGCTACAATAATGAACTTTTTTTATTATTATTATTTAAACATTGCCTTACCGGCAAGCGACGCCTGAGTTTCATCACGCTTCCTCTTCTTCTTTCTTTTCTCCGCTCCCGACTCCTGTTGCCGTTTCGAGGCCATGTTCAAACAGGTGTTTACCAATTATAGAACAGACCACTGGGAGTAGGGGGGCACCAGGAGGAGACTGGAGACAGGGCACAAAGCAGATTCACCCCTTTTCTCGGGAAAATTGTTTTATGTTGCTTTTGTATTGTTTAACCATATTAATGCATATGATATTTATAGTATTAATATGGTTTACTTTTTTTTTTTACGACCCTGATTTTTTTGGTGCCCTACCGGCCATTTGGTGCCCTACGCAGTGTGCGTTATGTGCGTTTGCGGAGCTACGGCACTGGATCAAAGTGTGACTTTTCTTAAAATTTATTTTACAATTACGGTGAGTTTTGAGTCTTGAACTGGTACCTGTTATCCAACTCAAACCTGTTGACTCATCTAAAAACAGGAAGTCATATTAAATAAAGCTCAGTTTAAGTTATTCAGCTTTTCGTAAGCACTGCTAAACGGTGTTTTTCATCAGTAATGTTAAAATTAAATAAGCCCCTGAAGCACACTGAATTTATTTGTGTATTTTATTGAATAATTAGCCCCTGAAGGAGGAAGATGAAGCTAATCTTGGGAAGAAGTCCTTCTTCCAGAAGATCCCGAACTGCTTTCTTTTCTTTTTTAGGCAGATTTCCTGCAGATCTTTGTTTTGCGCTATGAGATTTGTCATGTCGGTGAAAAAGTGTTCATCCTGCACCTCAAGATTCTTACAATGTTTCTCCAGTTCTTCTAATGTTTCTTGCTTTTCATCAGTTTTTTCTCGCACTTCTTTGTTTTTCTCATGCATGTCTTTTTGTCGTCTCTTCAGCAGTTCTTCAAGCAAAGACTGCGTGTCTTCTTGAGATTTTTCCTGCCATTGTTTCTCCTCCTGAATTTCGGTGTTTGCACACTGGGCTTTGTTGTATAACGCTTTCAAATGGATATTTTTTGTCACCATTACTTGGACGTTGCACCGCATATCCCTGCATTTTTTTTCTAGTTGCCGTTTCTCTTCCTCGACTTCAGTGTTTTTGTGCTTCACGTCATTGTAAACTAGTTGCGATTCTGCCTTTCTTGTTTCAAAGTCTTGGAGAATCTGCTGCGTCTTTCTGGGTTTCTTCCAGTTGTTTCTTTTCATTTAGCACGTCTGCATTTTCTTGAAGTGCTTTATCAAAGACTTCCTGCAGTGCTTCCATTTTTATCTCTGTGTCATGGAGTTTGCACTGCATCTTTTGATGAATTCTGTTGTTCCTTCGCTTTAAGCATTTGTGTATTTCTTTTGAGAGCTTAATCAAACATGATATGCAAACCATTGTTTTTCTCGGTGTCTTGAAGCCTGCACGCAATCCCTTTGTGTATTGCTTCCTGTTGCTCCTTTCAACATTTCCTTGTTTCTTCTTCGTGCTTCGTTAAACATTAAGCGCAGACCTTCATTTTTTTTGTCAGTGGCTTGAAGCTTGCACAGCATCTTTTGGTGAACTGCTTCCATGTCTCAAAGTTTGCCTTGCATTTCTTGGTGTGTTGCATCCTGCTTTAAGCATTTTCTTTGCAGCACTTCATCAAACATCACTTGGAGGCCTTCATTATTGCGCTGCATCTCTTGGTGTATTTTTGGTTATCCCAGAGCTTGCATTTCTTGGCTCAGCATTTGTGTTTCTCCTCAGTGGTTATCAACATTACTTGGAGGCCTTCATTTTTTTTCTCAGTGACTTGGAGCTTGGATTGCATCTCGTGATGTATTCCTTCCATGTCTTGGAGTTTGAACTGCATTTCTTGGTGTATAGCCTTCTGCTGTTCCTTCTCTTTTAAAAGTTATGTGTTTCTTTTCAGCATTTCATCAAACATCACTTGCAGGCTTTCATTGTTTTTCTCCATGTCTTGGACCTTGCACTGCATTTCTGTTTTTCTTGTCCTGTTTTTATTTGTCTTTCAATATTTCTGTAAATTGTTTCATTTTAATCGTTTCGGCACTTTTCTCCTCTTGCATTTGTTGAATCCTGTTAGAAGTTTCCAAATTCTTTTTAGTCGATGCTAAACGTTTGGTAGCTGCGAACAAACTGACGTATGGACAGACATGGGTGACTTGAAGTTTCTCTTGCCTATTTATGACTTATGAAGCTGAGGATTTTTGTTTTATTTTATTTTATTTTGATAGAAGAATTACCAGTAAAGTTTAAATCTCTTTACTACCTTTTTGAAATTTATTATTATTATTATTATATAACATATTATCTGTTTGTCTGTCTTGTGTGAAAAATACATGAAAATGTAAAAGCTGTCTAGCAGTGTCCTTGAAAAAAAAAGACACAGCCAAGTAACAGAAAATTGAGTCACTGAAAGTCACAGCACATTCGAGCAAAACAGCCATTAAATTCTCACATTATGAAGGACTTTAAATACCTCAGAGTACACAACGATAATAAACTGGACTGGGTTAAAAACACTACTGCCCTCTACAGGAAGGGCCAGAGTCGTCTCTATTTTCTGAGGCAGCTGAGGTTTTTCAACATCTGTTGGACAATGGCCAAGATTGTCTCTTGTGGTCAGTGCTATCATCTAAGCTATTGCATGCTGGGGCAGCAGGTTGAGGGTCGCAGACTCAATAAACTGATCCGGAAGGCCAGTAATGTTGTGGGGACGGAGCTGGATCCCCTGAAGTTGGGTTCGGAGAGGCAGATGTTGCCCAAGATAAGGAAAATATTGGACAATACCTCCCACCCACTTCATGACATGCTGGCCAGTAACAGGAGCATGTCCAGTGAGAGACTGAGATTACACAAATACACCACTGAACGACACAGGAAATCACTCCTGTACATCTAATGCACAGTACACACTGCAATAGTCACATTTGTTTTGCTTCTTAAACTCCTGAGCATAAATTCCCTTTATCCATGAGCAACACTGGCACCTCATTCACAGTTTCACCCAACACTTCCCCTTTTTAAACCCCCAAGAGCTGCCGATGAGAGAGACTGGGAACTGATACAATCTCTATAGCATCCACTTAAGATATAACATCAGTCGTACTGCACACTGCCTGGAGCTTATGTTATCAAATATTTGAAGTGAGAAAATGTACCATAAAAAAAGGTCAATTTGAATTTGATAGCTGTGGTCTGTGCGATAAGTATAATGATGTCCTCATCATGTGGTGACAGATCCGGTGGGCATTACCCTCTGTCTCTCGTTTCCTTTTTTGATTTTGGTCTATAACTTTTGGGATAAATAAAGTGTATATTAATGCTGTCCTGCCATGCTTAGCACTCTGCTTTGTCTCCAAGAGACTGATTCTAGATACAGAGCTGTGCAATTGAGGGTAGCCCGATTCTATCTATCCAATATTTCTCTAGCCAATAAACTAGGGCTGCCACAAACGATTATTTTGATAGTCGACTAGTCACCGATTATTTTTGCGATTAGTCGACTAATCAGATCATCATCCATTGGACGTACAGCGTACAGCTTATTGCACCAGCAGCATCTGCTCTTATATAACTATCATTAGCTTACAGCTTTAAGTGTTTAAGATCTGTGCTAACTAAAAATAAAGACAAGATGATAGTTTATTAAACTTCACCGAAACAATCTGCAAATTTCATTAAAATTTAATAAACTCCTTGCTATCTAAAATATAACAGGACACCGGAGTAAATTCTCGAGCATCTCACACTTCTGATAATCAGCTGTCTGCTTGACGTTTATTCAGTTGTGTAGAAACTATAACTTTAATCAAACCGATTCACTCAGGAACAAATAAAATACTGAAAAAAGCCAAACAATAACATTTTTAAGTTATCTAAGTGACTTATATATCATGTTTAACCTGAGTAGCGAAAGACGGCGGTGGGTTTGAAAATGATTTGCCAGGAGTCCGGTGTTCTCACGGCTCTAGTGAGCCTAGCCCCCGGCTAGCTATCGAGCTAGTGGGTAACAGATGTCTCCGAAAACGTCGGAGCGCTTTTGAAAATATGTGGTGTCCTGATAAACTGAGCAGATATTTGAGGTTTACACAGCTACATTCTCGCCTGAAAATATGTTAAACGTTTATTTTGTGACCCAGAAAGAATAATAAGAGTAATATTAAAACTAACTAGCTGCCGCCATTGTTGGAAACTGAGCTGGGCTGCGCTATGAATTCTGGGACACAGCTTCTTCTTCTTCGGGGTTTAACGGCAGCTGGCATCCTTGTACATGCAGTGCTGCCATCTTCTGTTTCAGTCCGTTATTACACTCTTAAATCCTGCCACTTATTCCTGCGTCTTTTGTGATCTTACAAAGCTTCAAACGACGCGTCGACTATTAAATCAGTCGTCGACGATTTTGATAGTCGACGTACTCGTGACTAGTTGACTAATCGTGGCAGCCCTACAATAAACCATAGTGCCAATAAAGAAACTTCCGAAAATATCAGTGCCTGAACAAATGGGGGCTGAGTGAACATTACATACAAAAAATTAAATAGCCTTATCTCAGGGCTCGCAAAATTTCAAAGTCCCTGGTAGCCCTTCGGGCAGGGACTCTTCATTTTTTGGTAGCCCAAAATAAATTTAAGTAGCCCGAATAAAAAAGAGAGCAATTTTTTGATTGATGTTTTGTTTCCTGCTTTGTTTCCTTTACAATATTATCCATTAAAGTATAATATTGTAACGGAAACAAAACATTAATCAAAAAATTGTTGAAACACAAATTACAACATTGTATAAAAATTACAATCATCAACTCAAATACTTGGTTCTAATTGAACAGACATATGAACTTGTAAGAACTGTGTAGGACATGAATCAGTCTGTGTCAGATCCTGAATTTGAAATTTCCGCTGAAGTCACGGGTAAGAGACAAGTGGAACCAAGATCGAGGCCATTTGCTTTTTGAAGTTTGCAAAGACTGCTAAATTGTGCCAGTGGTAGTTCACTCTTTGCAACATAGTACGCTGTTCTAAACAGATTTTTCAGGTTTATTTTTAGTATGTTATTTGCAATTGGTGTTTGTTCTGGGAAAGATATTGCAGACTGAGCAATAATGCATTTCTTGCATTTCTCATGGGTTCTAATGGGAGCCTTTCTTAAAATTACTGGTCCCAGTAACAAAGGCGCTTGTCGACTCAGAAATCGAGGGAAAACCAACAACACACCCGGCAGAACATTACGTTATTTACACGGTGCACATAAGTGGTCCGCATGTCGGCATTCGCTGTCAAAATAAAAGACGCGCACCAGATAAGAAGTTGCAACGCGCGTCCATATAAAAGGCACTGTTTCTGTCCGCTAGAGTGGGATTTTCACGGCACATTCTGCACCACATCTCTGTGCGTTCATCATTTGTTTGAAGCCAGCTCACCTCCTGCAACCACTTTTCCGAGAATACGTGCTTCTGTTGTGGTTTGGACTCCTGACATTTCTTTGGAGGTGGAGGAACACCAAAGTAATTGCTTAAAGGAGCTTGCTTCTTCGACATCTTTAAGAGTTCTAAACAAATGTCTGTCCTCCTCCAGAAAATCTTATGTACGCAAACACGCGTTGCAACTTCTTATCTTGTGCGTGTTTTTTTTATTTTGACAGCGAATGCGCACCTGCGGACCACTTATGTGCAGCCCTGGTTATTATTTAGCTCGTCATGTTGCAGCCACAGAAATTCTTTTGTCCATGAAACCATAAAGCTGCACTTTCTTTTTGCCTCATAGTCTGATTTGTCATAACTTTTCTGTTTTGTGGTAAGCTTTTCTTTGGCTGTCACTTCTTCACCCTGACCTGTCTTATTTGGCTCAGCAGAAGCCCAAATTCAAACGCGATTTCAATATGTCACATATTGACAGTGGCTCACCAATGCCAATGACATAATTACCCAGCTACATTTCCAAAAGAATGCAAAAGCATTGACATATATTTTTCCTTCCTATGATAGCCCGACGGGCAGGGCAGAGATAGATTTTGGTAGCCCGACTGGAAAAATTGCTAGCCCTGGGACGTTGGGCTAGCAATTTTGCGAGCCCTGCCTTATTCTTTTCGTAGGCATCCTGATGGCTACAAAGTGTAAAGAGATTTAAAAATGTACACAAAATCTTCCTTTCTTACTGACTGAGGAATTTCTATATTGATAGGAAGGTACTGAGATGGCACAGGAATTAAATCAAGTTGTTCATTCACAAGAAGCCATTGTTCATTTAAGGAAGTCTTTTGTTATCAGCGTTATCAGCTGTTCTATCAACCAGGTCTCTGATACAGGAAACACACAGTGTTAGGAGAGCCAAAGCTACCATGACGCTTGTTATCAGGGACATTAAAAGAATATTTTTATTTCTATCCAAAACTCTCTTTGTCAGCCAATGTCTCCAGTTTGTGAGCAGCAATACTGTTAAGAATGAATGCACAACATCTCTCACACACAACTTTCTAAGCTAATATGACACACTAGAGTAATCTTTAAAACACGTCCCTAGGGAGCATCTGAGTGATTTAACAAAACACTTTTTCCTGTGTTTCCTGTGTTCATGTTCGGTGCCTCATGTGGAGACAGTCTGGCTCTGTAAATTGAAATGGCAGAGCACAATGTACACCCTCGATGTCTTTGTCTGTGTGGAAATCTGTTTAACCCTTTGTGTTGTTATTGTGGTTCTGGAATCCTCTTTGCAATGGCTGACATGGATCCAAGTGGCGCAATCTTTGACCTTACCTGCTGTCTGGGTTTAAAGTACAGGGTGGGCCATTTATATGGATACACCGTAATAACATGGGAATGGTTGGTGATATTAAAGTCTTGTTTGTGGCACATTAGTATATGTGAGGGGGCAAACTCCTCAAGATGGGCGGTGACCATGGTGGCCATTTAGAAGTCGGCCATCTTGGATACAACTTTTGTTTTTTCAATAGGAAGAGGGCCATGTGACACATCAAACTTATTGGTAATGTCACAAGAAAAACAATGGTGTGCTTGGTTTCAACGTAACTTTATTCTTTCATGAGTTAGTTACAAGTTTCTCTTTGTTCACAGCCATTGACATGTCGAAGAGGTTAACACGTGAGGAGCGGATCGAAATTGTGTTGATATCTGGTGAACGCAGTAACCGGGTCATTGCAGCAGATTTCAATGCAAGACACCCTACGAGACCACCCATCTCCCATGCTACAGTTAGCAAACTGCTTGCTAAGTTTCGTGAAACTGGTTCAGTGTTGGATTTGCCAACATGTGGATGCAAGAAAACTGTCACTAATGAAGAAACATCAGTGGCTGTCCTAGCTTCATTCAGCAAGAGCCCACAGCGTAGCACTCGCCGCATGTCACTGGAGAGTGGCATCAGTCGAACATCCCTTCGGCAGATATTAGCTACTCACAAATGGCACCCTTACAAACTCCAGCTACTGCAGCATCTCAACGAGGATGACCCAGATCGGCGCACAGAATTTGCAGAATGGGCAAAACAAAAATTGGAACAGGACCCTCAGTTCATGCAGAAGATTTTGTTCAATGATGAGGCAAACTTTTATGTGAATGGTGAAGTTAACAAACAAAACCACCGCTATTGGTCTGACACTAACCCACATTGGATGGATCCCTCCAAGACTGTTGGAACAACAAAAGTGATGGTTTGGTGTGGTATATGGGGTACAACGATAGTGGGTCCATTCTTCATCAATGGAAACCTCAAGGCCACTGGATATTTGAAATTGCTACATGATGATGTGTTTCCCTCTTTATGCACTGAAGCTGGCACGTTCCCTGAGTTTTTCCAGCAAGATGGTGCACCACCACATTATGGGTGCCAGGTCCGAGCATTCCTAGATGAACAGTTTCCTGGAAAGTGGACTGGTCGTCGTGGGCCAGTTGGATGGCCCCCAAGGTCTCCCGATTTGACCCCCTTAGACTTTTATCTTTGGGATCATCTGAAGGCAATTGTCTATGGTGTGAAGATACGAGATGTGCAGCACCTGAAACTACAGATACTGGATGCCTGTGCTGGCATTTCTCCTGCGGTGTTGCTATCAGTGTGTGAAGAGTGGGAGAAGAGGGTTGCATTGACAATCCAACACAATGGGCAGCACATTGAACACATTTTATAAGTGGTCAGAAACTTGTAAATAACTCATGAAAGAATAAAGTTACGTAGAAACCAAGCACACCATTGTTTTTCTTATGACATTACCAATAAGTTTGATGTGTCACATGGCCCTCTTCCTATTGAAAAAACAAAAGTTGTATCCAAGATGGCCGACTTCTAAATGGCAACCATGGTCACCACCCATCTTGAGGAGTTTGCCCCCTCACATATACTAATGTGCCACAAACAGGACTTTAATATCACCAACCATTCCCATGTTATTATGGTGTATCCATATAAATGGCCCACCCTGTAGAACCTGGAATGATCCCTACAACTGTTTCTGCTTACAGATGATTCTCTTCATTTAGCAGGGCTTTGGCTACTGAGTCTTAATCCTGTGTGCTAGACGGGAAAAGCTCCCTCCAATTTCATATAGCACTAAACTTCAAGTAATATGTTTTATCATCACATCAAGTCCATTTGGAGATGATCAAAAGACTTATCCAGACATGAATGTGCTGCCTGTAAAATTTGGATACCTGTACCTGGATTATTAGTTCTACAAACCATTAAAGATTTGCAAAATTTTTGATAATAAATTTGCAACTTTTGTGGTACTATCCCTCTTTCTGACTTGGAGTTCTTCCATCATTTATCTCATAATATAGACAAATATGACATGTATCATGAAAACAAAAAGGATCAACAGACTGTTCTGTCCAGAAAAACTTAAGTTACCAGATATATTATCATTATATGTCTCAGTCACAGAAGTAGGTTGGATTAAAATACAGTAAAAGAGGCTTAACTGATTTTTTTTTTTACACAAAAGGTTCACAACAGTTCAACCAAAGGTCTCCTATAAGCTACAGCCCCACACTCCAACACAAATTACTGTCCTGATGAGGACACTCATATGATCTTTTTCTTATTATTTAGGTATGAATAGAAAGCTGAAAACACAACGCAAAGATGAGAACCAGTACACCTCAAGGTGCGTGGAGCCAAAGGGTGAAGAACTGAGGAAAAGTCCCACCTCTGAAACATAAGGGTAAGTTTAACTTCATCACATAAAACAGACTCAGACAGTCAGATTGCCTTCTTGGTGATGGGTACAGTCTTGAACTAAATATTTCCAGAGTGAAATTCCTACATGCTTTCAGTCACACGTTTTTTCAACAAGAATGTTAAAGTCACACACCAATAGAACAAAAAGGTTACAGTATTTTTTGGACCCAAAGACACACCAGATTATAAGGCGCACTATCAACAAATGGGTCTGTTTCATACATAAGGGTTGTTGTTGCAGTTTATTAATGACTAACCTCGTATTGTGGATGGATTGTCTCAGTTGTTCTCCTGACTGAAGTTTGGTCCATTTACAGCATCCTGCCATGCGATCGCATTTGTCCCTAACCATCAGGAACCCTCATGTTAACTTTTATTGAGTGGAAAAAGTTAGCATTCATCCTCCAGCTTCACTTTGTTTATGTTATGCTAACATAGCTGTGTTGCTAGCGATCACGTAGCACATCATTACATACCAGCTAGTTCAACTTCAGTAACCCTACAAACGTCACTGCTGTTTAGTTTTCTGTCTTCATTTATGTTGGAAGTAATAGCAGAGCTGTACATTTTAGTTTTTTTAAATTTAGAAATCTCTCAGTCAGAACATGACATATAATGTTTGGAAACTAGCGAGCTAACTTCCTGCTAACTTCTAACTCCATTAAATTTAATAAATTCTGTTTTCATGGATGCCTGGATGTTAAACTTAATAGTTACAGCTGGTAAATGTTGCAACGCTGATCATTTTATTAAAGATGAAAGACTTTAGACAGTTTTTAACTCAGTGATGCAGCAGTGTTCATTTGACTTTGGGACCTGAAGCGGATGGAGTTTTGGACCCAGATTACTCCAAATCCGCAAGGCTCCTGACTACAGTAGCCGTAAAGCCGTTAAGTTGTTCTAAACCATTTTCTTTACAGATTTTTGAACTTCGTGTATCACTTAAAATCGGTTCGAGGTCTGTAAGCACAATCAGAATTCATACATAAAGCGCACCGGATTATAAGGCCACTGTCAATTTTTGAGAAAATTAAAGGATTTTAAGTGGGCCTTATAGTGCATAAAATATGGTAAATGAATTGAAATACAATTTCTTTTCTACTACAATGATCTGCCCTCATATGCTTGTACATGGGTTGAAACGTACAGAGAATGGGGGGTGAAAAGAGGAACTGCAGAACTGATACAGTTGTCTGTGAAGATTCTCAGTAATAAAGGTTATCGTAGTCTAAGGAGCTTGGAAAAAAAGCGTCTGGACATCCTTAAGTTCCTTGAAGAGGTTTCACCTCGCATTCGAGAAGCTTCTTCACTTCTAAGTGCAATTGGTGGAGAGTCCCAGATTTTAAGCCCTACGGGAGTGTCCGCAAGACGGTCATGGACCCCCTTTAGAGAAGTCCAGACGCTGTTCTTTCCAAGCTCCTTGGACAACTGATACAGTTGTTACTGTTATGCAAGGCTGGAACTTGGTACTTACAATAGGCAGCATCCGAGGAGTGTTAGAAAACAGTGATAAAGGTCTCCAGGAAGGGAAGAGGAAAGGAATGTACCGCCCATTCATTTTTACTGTGACTTATGAGCACATAAATTTCTTCCTTAAGCCTGAACTACCAAACATTCAGTATTGTTGCCTCTAAATCTGGACTACCTATAATCATACACAAATAAATTTATAAATGTGTCTAAGTGACTTTACTCCAATAGAGGTATTTTTCAACCAAGCGGTCAGAGTATACAAAGGAGCTCACGGTGACTGCAAAGCGATTTAATGTTCTAACTAAGGCCTGTAGAGTCTAACATATAGCATAAAGCTTCTGCTTTTACACAGGTGATCCCACGTGTTGATGATCAAATATTCAGGTGCATTTGATTAGCACCTCCTGCCTCTCACACTCTTGATTCTTAAACGAATAATAACGACTTGTTAATCTTTCGTCATCCTGCCTGTCAGATTCTCGTTTGTGTAACCTTTGTCTCACCGCTTTCCCTCAGAGCTCCATCCAAGCCTCCATCTTCATCTCTGGGGGAGTCCCATCCTAACTCCTATCACTGCTGGGATCCTGTTGTGATTTGATGGGTCATTGGCATTTAATCATCAAACTGTGCATCTCTGTATCTTTGCCTCAATAAATGTCTTGCTGATGCCTTTGGTTTATTTGGTTTAGCTTAAGTACAAATTTCAAATTTCTAGTTTAGTTATTTCATTTCAGATTCTGGTGTTTGCTTGTGATGGGCATTATGTTCAAACAATGTCAACCTTTGGTTATAATAGACGATGCATATTTTCCACTGGTGGCTACATCATTTTTAACAAACCAGCAAAAGTGCACAGTCCTTTAAATCCATGCAATAAGGTTTCTAGAGACCATCTAAAGCAGAGTTGGGCAATTAATTTAACATGACAAACTGGATCGCATCACTAAGCTGAACTCAGTTCTGTTCAATATTAATTTGATCTTTTTTCAAAGTGTTGGTGAGAGTCGAGGCCACAGTTAGGCAATTAAAGATAAAACAGACAGTGTTAACCAGTATTCACCCAAATAATTGTGAACAACATTTGCCCATGAAACACATTATATTATGCTATATTATGAAAGAACAGGTAACTATAGCTGTCATAAAAATGTGGTCAGGCAAAATTGCAGCAGCTTCCCTGATCATTTTACTAAGATAAGTGAAGAGAAAATGATCTAAATATCTTAGCCCAGCACCAATTTAGCTCTTTATTTAATAACTGCAAATCTCCATAGATAATTCCAGTCAGTTTCCACACCTATGTGCCAGGTAATTATGTTTAGTTGATATTTTTATTCATTGGTACAGCACACAGTCATTACACTAGGATATTTAGATCATTTTCTCTTTATTTTTTATGTACTTCAAAGGTCAAAATATTCACAACCTGAACCTAAAATTTCTCTTAATATACCAAAGTTATGATGCATTAAAAGTCTGCTGATTTTGGGACTTTTCCAGATTTGCTTGTCTTTATGTGGAGTGGCACACTTTACAACATTTCTCTTTGCTTGTTCTAACGCTGCCTCTCGTTCTTCGTCAGTTCTAAAAGCCGTCGGCTCGGCCTCGGCTATCGCCTTCAATGTGACGGCCTACCATCGCTCGCTGCGCTCCTTCCTGCCTGCCAAAGAAAACCAGAAAATAACCTCATCAGTCATCTACTTCATGTGGAACCTGGTGCTCTTCTCTTCTCGTCTCACTGCCCTCGCTCTTTTCGCCTCCGTGCTGCTCTGCTTCATCTGACTGATATTTGCATCCTCTGTACTGTGTGGTGCTGGAAGATGAGCACACATCCTCCTGATTTTGTAAAAGAGTCCATGTCAGCTTTAATTATAGCTGCCTGTGTTGTTGCAGTTTATGTCCTATGTCTAATATTTAAATTTATTTATTATAGTCTTTCATCCAAACCCCGAAAAAGACAACACAGAGCAACAACCCGAAGATGAGGTGGGATTTTGTATGCTTGTCCCTGCACCAAAGATTGCAGACCACCGTCCATCCTCCCCATCAGCACACTGCAATAAAAGAATGAGGAAGCTGGCTGAGAACGTCTACTGCTGACGTGCACTTGACATCCACAGGACGACTAGAAAGAGATCGAGTCATGCAGAATGTTTTCATCTAGATCACGTGGCTGAGTTTTGTAGCACTCTGACCTTTGTCTGATTTAGCCACAGATATAATGTCTCAAGGCATTACTCATCTTAATGTGGAGATGAAATTGAATATGCACTTTCTGCTGTGCATTAAATCATTTCACTGTGTGTCAAACCATTTCAAGATATCAGTCTTTAAATTAAATGAGAGGCTTTAATTATTAAATCTGTATTAAATAGTTGTTGTTTACATGTGAAGAGATCCTTTTTCAAAGGCTATTTCACTGGATCATCTTTTCTAAAGAATCTAACAGGTTAAATGAGGATAAAATTATTGTCAGCAGTGACTGAGTCTGCCATCCCACCTACCAGAAAGAAGGTTTATATGACTGTCCATGAGATCAGTCTCACTGTGATTAGCACTGGAATAACTTACTGCTACTAAACACTGAGCATGCGTGTCAACAAAAAACAGACGTTTATAGCAATTTTTCCTCTTCACACAGTTAGCTGGTAGATGGCAGGCATCTGACTGTGTAAACTGCTGTATATGTGTCACAGTACTGGATCTGCGACCCAGTGTTTTGTCTATTTTAGTTTTTTTTTGTTGATAACTGTATTTTTCTCCATGTTTCTGTTTTATTTTGAAAGAGTCTGATGTGTTCTTGTTCGTTGGTGTTAGTTTGACTTTCCCTGTGACGTCATGTTTCATTTCAGTCAGCTGTTTTCCTCATGTGTTTTCACTTCCCCTGAACACATCCAGTGTGTTCATAGTTGATTATAGTTTTTCACAGTCTGTCTTAGTTGTACCTAGTTTTTCATAGTTTCATGTTAAATGCCGTGACACATCAACATGTGGCCATGCAATAAAGCCCTTCCTTACCCATATCAGTAAAGGGGCTCTGTAGCTTCATGATTAGTTTGCTTTTTTTATTCCTTCACTTTGATCTGTGTTTGTGGACATATAATGTGTGTAGCAGGACCTGGTTTGTGGCACGCTTGTGGGGGAGGCTGACACAGCGGAGCTCCATCAGTTCATCACCCCTCCCCTGCATAAGACATGCTGGGACCTGAGGTTGTGTTGTTGTTGTGTGTGTGTAGCTGGCAGCTGGGGCTGAGGGTTGGAAGAGACAAAAAATGAGTAAAAAGTGTAGTAAAGTGCGATCTGTGTGGTCGGGTCCGTCATTCACTGTCACTGTGTGCAATGTACACTTTCCATTAATCTCACAGTGGAAAATTCATGGAAATCAAAGTCAAATATTTATCAGTTGAAGAATCAGACTCCTTTTAAACATTATATTTGTACTAAATGTGTATGTAAATATGGTGTCTGTATATTTAATGCCTATATTTGTGACTGTGTTTCTGTTGTAGTTTATTCCTGTATGAATGTTAAATACTTGACTGAAAGTATTAAAAATGTATTTGCATTGCTTTACAGAAAAAGGGAAAAATCGTAGGACTGTGGGGGAAAGAGTGATTACCTCAGTTAAACAACTGGTGTAATTATATTAGGTTCATCTTTAAGGAACTCTGCATGTCTCCAAACAGCTTTGAATGTCTTTGAAATGAGAATAATACAAATAGAAAAAGAAAAAAAGTGGACACATGCAGACAAAGTAAAGAGATGAATATTCAGTAAGCTATAAAGATTCAAAGGTCTCTCAGTTTTTCTCAAATGTGTGTGAGGACTGCTTGTTTGTATTCTTGGATGCACTTAGTAAACCCAACAGCTCAGCTATTTGTTGTTTGTTGTTTTTAAAAGTTGCAGGAAGAACAAACTTCTTAAATAGTAAATGAAACAAAGCACAAATTCAAAGTTTTTTTTTTTTCATTTTTATTATTTTTAATTTTTGTTTTTTAACTCAAAGTGTCCTGTTGTAACTGGACTTTTTGAGTTAAGAAACAGACCAAATCCCAACAACACTTCCCTCATGGTGCTTTATAATGTAAAGTCAAGACCCTACAATAATGCACAAAGACTCCAATCCCCTAGAGCAAGCACTTTGGCGACAGTGGGAAGGAAAAACTCACTTTTAAAAGAGAGAAACCTCCGGCAGACCCAGGCTCTAGGATGGGGTGGCCATCTGCCTCGGCCAGTTGGTGATGAGGGAAGGAAGTTGGGAGAAGAAGAGTAGTGATTTTTAACCACTCTGGTTTCAAAATTAAATTTAGAAAGCCCAATTGAAATGAATATTCACATGCACGTGTTGGTTCGACTTTAGCGTGCACATGAGAAAGCCCTAAAGATGATGTTTTGGCTCCTCAATTTTGCATGTTTTTTGAAGCTGCTGACGATTGCTTCATCCATTACTGGGTTTCTTGACCACATTAAGAGTATTGGAGAATCCCACCTGTCATGGAGTTCATTGTATATTGTCAGGGCGAGTTCTCCAATGTTCTCCAAGGACATTTTGTACTTTTTTGACAAAATTTTGTCCCAGATCTTCTGGAAAAGCCTCTCTACAATAAACTCGGATGCTACTGGATTCAGTGTCATCGTCTCATTTCCTTCGCTCATGGCGTGCATTACCAGATCTTTGGTCACATTTTTTACAACTTCCTTGTACTCTTGCCTGTCTTTAGAGACACTGAGTACTCTTGGTGGTAATGCCAAGAGGTGTTTGGTGAAGACTGAGACGGTAATATTGTCAAGCTGTTCCCTCAGATTAAAAACCAAAAGGTTTTCTTTGCAGTTGTGTGTGTTGCAAAGATCCTTGAGAATGGCCTTGCCCACATTAAAAATGCTGTCGTGGGATAAATTCAAGTGTTTCTCCTCAACTTCAGGCCAGATTTTCTCAATCAGACGATGGCTGATGCAGTCAGGAGTGAGGCGCTCTGTGAAGATCTTGTATTTGGAGGAGACTTTTTCTTTGGCCAGTAAAACCACCAACTGAATAACCCAGTTGACGCGCACCTTTTTCTGCAGCTTCAGTGTCTTTTCCAAAGCTGAAGCTGAAGCCCGATTGGTCTCATCCTTTAATACAAACTGCACTTCTTCTAACACTTGTTTTTCCTGTTCAGTTTGTCTCTTTGTGTCCTCTACCATTGTCTTCTCCTCTGACAGTGCTGCCTGTGCTTCATTCACTGCTTTTTTGGCCTCTTCACACTCTTTCTTTGCCAGTTTGGTCGTTTCTTCGAGTGCATTTTTCACTTGGTTCAGTTCAGCTTTTTCTGTGGCGTTTGAAACCATCAACTGAACAACTTTGTTGACACACAACTTTGAGGAGGAATCTGGGGTTGCCGTGTCTTGTTTCTCTGTCTTAGCCTCGGCTAATGGCTCTGTCTGCTCGTCCACTTTGTTCTGCATTTCTTTCGTGTCCTTCACCACTTTCTGCTCTTCCGGGACTTTTAAATTTTCTTCCTCCTCGACCTCCAGGTCGCCCAGTGTGCTCTCTGGCAGAGTGCACACTAATTCTGGTTTTGCTTGTTGGTCACTCGTTTTTGACATTTAAGCTACGATGTTACAATGAATCAGACATTCAAATAAGACTGAGGGTCGCAGAACAAAATCTCATCCAGTGAATCGCTCGTGACTGTAAGAAACGTGCTGGTCCAGTGTGGGTTTCACCTGCAATTTATAGACTTGAGTTGACTGTGACGTCACGGCCTGGTTCTCTTGCCTTTCATCTTTGAACCAGGCCCCGCCCACAACAACGTTCCATATTGGCTCATTGAAAATAGGTAACGCCCACAAATAACGGGCTGTCAGAGTTTCTGACGTCATGGCCCGATTCTCTCTTTCCTTTAATGTTTGAAAAAGGCCGAAAACCATTTTCACCACTTACGCAAAAGCTCTTCTCTGTGGTAGAAAACCTTTATTTTCCAGCTCTCTTCACTTCCATCCGCCTCTATCACGTCTTTTTGCCCACTCCCAGATTATTGCCTGTGGTCCTGTGGCTTACTCATAATATTTCAAACAAGCGGGCGAACTGATCTATTAATGTTTCCGACACACAGTTTACTTGAAACTGCGCTGATTTTCAACAATGAATAAATGACGTCTTCGTTTTCTGTGTTTTATATATATATAATGAAAAAAGCTGAACTGCAATTTTTTTTAAAATCAGCCTTAAAACCAACCACACCGATAAAATATATTTGCTGTTTTAATAACGTTTAATTGCCACTGTATGAGCTCATCTTGTGTTACATCCTTGAGAGAGAGACCTGCGGCTGCCTCCTTCCTTTGGCTCCTTGGGTGTCTTTATCTGAGCATCACTTTTGCTTCCACTATGACGCCCCTGGTAGCAACATTTAACTTTCAAGGCTGTTTACAATCAGAAAAAAATGTCTCAGTTTTGAGCGTAATCAGCTCTTAGTTATTCTGACCTCACCACAGCGCCATCGACACGACGTCTGTGTGCAGACTCATGACCGTCATGTCACACGTAGTAGAACACATGAGAGAGATGCTGGTTCATCACAGCCATAAATATGTTACAAATGAAGACATTTCACTATGTTCAGATACCGGATTTAGTGCTACATGTGGTATTTTAATAGAAAAGGCTGCGAGACAGTGTTTGGATCCCCGTTTTTTCATGTTGTCTGCAAATCTCAAAAGTGAGTGTTAAACTTTAACCTTACCTGTTCGCTGCAATAAAAATACAGATTTGTTAAAAAGTTATGTTTGTTATAACAGTAAGAATATGCTTACCTAGTTTTGCTATGAAAATTTGTAATTGTCATGGTCCTGGGTTGCTGAATCAGTGTTTTGAGTTTATTTTCTAGTTTCTTCTGTTTTTGTATTCGCTCTTAGGGGCTGGGTCTTGTGTTTAGTGTTTCTGTTATCCCTTCCTGGTGTTCTTATTTTGAATGGTAAATGGCCTGGATTTATATAGCGCTTTACTAGTCCCTAAGGACCCCAAAGCGCTTTACATATCCAGTCATCCACCCATTCACACACTGGTGATGGCAAGCCACATTGGAGCCACAGCCACCCTGGGGCGCACTGACAGAGGCGAGGCTGCCGGACACTGGCGCCACCGGGCCCTCTGACCACCACCAGTAGGCAACGGGTGAAGTGTCTTGCCCAAGGACACAACGACCGAGACTGTCCAAGCCGGGGCTCGAACCAGCAACCTTCCGATTACAAGACGAACTCCCAACTCTTCAGCCACGATCGCCCCAAGATTAAGTTAACTTTCGTTTATGTTTGAAATTATTGGGTTGATTTTTGTTTATATTTTTCAACGAAATAAACGCCAGAACTTAAAAGGCCGTGACACTGGTACTCATTTCTTGTCGTCTCACTGCCCTCGTTCTTTTCGCCTCCGTGCTCCCCTGGTTCATCTTCGCTCACTTCATCTGCACTTGGCTAGTTTTATTCTTCTTCGCTTGCACAGCCAAGACGAACTTCATGGAAAGTCCTTGTGGAGAATGGCTTCATCGAGCCACTGTTGGCCTCATTTGGTATTTCGACTGGTTTAATTTTGCCGAGGTGAAGACGCGGTACAGGACTGCGCCGTTTCACCGGTTTATACTGAGTGATATTTGCGTCCTCTGTGCTGTGTGGTGCTGGAAGATGAGCACACATCCTCCTGATTTTGTGAAAGAGCCCATGTCAGCTTTAATTATTGCTGCCAGAATCTCCTCCAATGATTACATCCCGCGGTTAAAGGATTTTTCTGTTGTTTATTGTTTAGTTTAACTCTTGTTAGCTTGCCACATTCTTGCCTTAGTACTAGCAACTGGGAAGATATGTGCTATTTAGCCAACTTCTGGTCTTACAGCGACCCCTTGTGGACCCTACTAATTATAGTATTACCTGTTTCTGTTTCCAGACAACCATGCTTATAGTCACCTATACTGCATCTGCCACAATTATAAGTGCATATCTGGCTGTATCACGGTTGGATTAATCATGGCAAGCCCTGCTGTAACCAGTTCTTCTGTGAAGCTTCATTAAAGACGGTGAACTAAACTCCTGGACTGCTGCAGTCTTTCTGACCCAAGACTTAGGCCAGACTTGTATACCCAGCACTTCCAGTACATATATATTCTACACAAATGTTTATCAGTTGAAGAATCAGACTCCTTTTAAACATTATATTTGTACTAAATGTGTATGTAAATATGGTGTCTGTATATTTAATGCCTATATTTGTGACTGTGTTTCTGTTGTAGTTTATTCCTGTATGAATGTTAAATACTTGACTGAAAGTATTAAAAATGTATTTGCATTGCTTTACAGAAAAAGGGAAAAATCGTAGGACTGTGGGGGAAAGAGTGATTACCTCAGTTAAACAACTCGTGTAATTATATTAGGTTCATCTTTAAGGAACTCTGCATGTCTCCAAACAGCTTTGAATGTCTTTGAAATGAGAATAATACAAATAGAAAAAGAAAAAAAGTGGACACATGCAGACAAAGTAAAGAGATGAATATTCAGTAAGCTATAAAGATTCAAAGGTCTCTCAGTTTTTCTCAAATGTGTGTGAGGACTGCTTGTTTGTATTCTTGGATGCACTTAGTAAATCCAACAGCTCAGCTATTTGTTGTTTGTTGTTTTTAAAAGTTGTAGGAAGAACAAACTTCTTAAATAGTAAATGAAACAAAGCACAAATTCAAAGTTTTTTTTTTTCATTTTTATTATTTTAAATTTTTGTTTTTTAACTCAAAGTGTCCTGTTGTAACTGGACTTTTTGAGTTAAGAAACAGACCAAATCCCAACAACACTTCCCTCATGGTGCTTTATAATGTAAAGTCAAGACCCTACAATAATGCACAAAGACTCCAATCCCCTAGAGCAAGCACTTTGGCGACAGTGGGAAGGAAAAACTCACTTTTAAAAGAGAGAAACCTCCGGCAGACCCAGGCTCTAGGATGGGGTGGCCATCTGCCTCGGCCAGTTGGTGATGAGGGAAGGAAGTTGGGAGAAGAAGAGTAGTGATTTTTAACCACTCTGGTTTCAAAATTAAATTTAGAAAGCCCAATTGAAATGAATATTCACATGCACGTGTTGGTTCGACTTTAGCGTGCACATGAGAAAGCCCTAAAGATGATGTTTTGGCTCCTCAATTTTGCATGTTTTTTGAAGCTGCTGACGATTGCTTCATCCATTACTGGGTTTCTTGACCACATTAAGAGTATTGGAGAATCCCACCTGTCATGGAGTTCATTGTATATTGTCAGGGCGAGTTCTCCAATGTTCTCCAAGGACATTTTGTACTTTTTTGACAAAATTTTGTCCCAGATCTTCTGGAAAAGCCTCTCTACAATAAACTCGGATGCTACTGGATTCAGTGTCATCGTCTCATTTCCTTCGCTCATGGCGTGCATTACCAGATCTTTGGTCACATTTTTTACAACTTCCTTGTACTCTTGCCTGTCTTTAGAGACACTGAGTACTCTTGGTGGTAATGCCAAGAGGTGTTTGGTGAAGACTGAGACGGTAATATTGTCAAGCTGCTCCCTCAGGTTAAAAATCAAAAGGTTTTCTTTGCAGTTGTGTGTGTTGCAAAGATCCTTGAGAATGGCCTTGCCCACATTAAAAATGCTGTCGTGGGATAAATTCAAGTGTTTCTCCTCAACTTCAGGCCAGATTTTCTCAATCAGACGATGGCTGATGCAGTCAGGAGTGAGGCGCTCTGTGAAGATCTTGTATTTGGAGGAGACTTTTTCTTTGGCCAGTAAAACCACCAACTGAATAACCCAGTTGACGCGCACCTTTTTCTGCAGCTTCAGTGTCTTTTCCAAAGCTGAAGCTGAAGCCCGATTGGTCTCATCTTTGAATACAAACTGCACTTCTTCTAACACTTGTTTTTCCTGTTCAGTTTGTCTCTTTGCGTCCTCTACCATTGTCTTCTCCTCTGACAGTGCTGCCTGTGCTTCATTCACTGCTTTTTTGGCCTCTTCACACTCTTTCTTTGCCAGTTTGGTCGTTTCTTCGAGTGCATTTTTCACTTGGTTCAGTTCAGCTTTTTCTGTGGCGTTTGAAACCATCAACTGAACAACTTTGTTGACACACAACTTTGAGGAGGAATCTGGGGTTGCCGTGTCTTTTTTCTCTGTCTTAGCCTCGGCTAATGGCTCTGTCTGCTCGTCCACTTTGTTCTGCATTTCTTTCGTGTCCTTCACCACTTTCTGCTCTTCCGGGACTTTTAAATTTTCTTCCTCCTCGACCTCCAGGTCGCCCAGTGTGCTCTCTGGCAGAGTGCACACTAATTCTGGTTTTGCTTGTTGGTCACTCGTTTTTGACATTTAAGCTACGATGTTACAATGAATCAGACATTCAAATAAGACTGAGGGTCGCAGAACAAAATCTCATCCAGTGAATCGCTCGTGACTGTAAGAAACGTGCTGGTCCAGTGTGGGTTTCACCTGCAATTTATAGACTTGAGTTGACTGTGACGTCACGGCCTGGTTCTCTTGCCTTTCATCTTTGAACCAGGCCCCGCCCACAACAACGTTCCATATTGGCTCATTGAAAATAGGTAACGCCCACAAAGAACGGGCTGTCAGAGTTTCTGACGTCATGGCCCGATTCTCTCTTTCCTTTAATGTTTGAAAAAGGCCGAAAACCATTTTCACCACTTACGCAAAAGCTCTTCTCTGTGGTAGAAAACCTTTATTTTCCAGCTCTCTTCACTTCCATCCGCCTCTATCACGTCTTTTTGCCCACTCCCAGATTATTGCCTGTGGTCCTGTGGCTTACTCATAATATTTCAAACAAGCGGGCGAACTGATCTATTAATGTTTCCGACACACAGTTTACTTGAAACTGCGCTGATTTTCAACAATGAATAAATGACGTCTTCGTTTTCTGTGTTTTATATATATATAATGAAAAAAGCTGAACTGCAATTTTTTTTTAAATCAGCCTTAAAACCAACCACACCGATAAAATATATTTGCTGTTTTAATAACGTTTAATTGCCACTGTATGAGCTCATCTTGTGTTACATCCTTGAGAGAGAGACCTGCGGCTGCCTCCTTCCTTTGGCTTCTTGGGTGTCTTTATCTGAGCATCACTTTTGCTTCCACTATGACGCCCCTGGTAGCAACATTTAACTTTCAAGGCTGTTTACAATCAGAAAAAAATGTCTCAGTTTTGAGCGTAATCAGCTCTTAGTTATTCTGACCTCACCACAGCGCCATCGACACGACGTCTGTGTGCAGACTCATGACCGTCATGTCACACGTAGTAGAACACATGAGAGAGATGCTGGTTCATCACAGCCATAAATATGTTACAAATGAAGACATTTCACTATGTTCAGATACCGGATTTAGTGCTACATGTGGTATTTTAATAGAAAAGGCTGCGAGACAGTGTTTGGATCCCCGTTTTTTCATGTTGTCTGCAAATCTCAAAAGTGAGTGTTAAACTTTAACCTTACCTGTTCGCTGCAATAAAAATACAGATTTGTTAAAAAGTTATGTTTGTTATAACAGTAAGAATATGCTTACCTAGTTTTGCTATGAACATTTGTAATTGTCATGGTCCTGGGTTGCTGAATCAGTGTTTTGAGTTTATTTTCTAGTTTCTTCTGTTTTTGTATTCGCTCTTAGGGGCTGGGTCTTGTGTTTAGTGTTTCTGTTATCCCTTCCTGGTGTTCTTATTTTGAATGGTAAATGGCCTGGATTTATATAGCGCTTTACTAGTCCCTAAGGACCCCAAAGCGCTTTACATATCCAGTCATCCACCCATTCACACACTGGTGATGGCAAGCCACATTGGAGCCACAGCCACCCTGGGGCGCACTGACAGAGGCGAGGCTGCCGGACACTGGCGCCACCGGGCCCTCTGACCACCACCAGTAGGCAACGGGTGAAGTGTCTTGCCCAAGGACACAACGACCGAGACTGTCCAAGCCGGGGCTCGAACCAGCAACCTTCCGATTACAAGACGAACTCCCAACTCTTCAGCCACGATCGCCCCAAGATTAAGTTAACTTTCGTTTATGTTTGAAATTATTGGGTTGATTTTTGTTTATATTTTTCAACGAAATAAACGCCAGAACTTAAAAGGCCGTGACACTGGTACTCATTTCTTGTCGTCTCACTGCCCTCGTTCTTTTCGCCTCCGTGCTCCCCTGGTTCATCTTCGCTCACTTCATCTGCACTTGGCTAGTTTTATTCTTCTTCGCTTGCACAGCCAAGACGAACTTCATGGAAAGTCCTTGTGGAGAATGGCTTCATCGAGCCACTGTTGGCCTCATTTGGTATTTCGACTGGTTTAATTTTGCCGAGGTGAAGACGCGGTACAGGACTGCGCCGTTTCACCGGTTTATACTGAGTGATATTTGCGTCCTCTGTGCTGTGTGGTGCTGGAAGATGAGCACACATCCTCCTGATTTTGTGAAAGAGCCCATGTCAGCTTTAATTATTGCTGCCAGAATCTCCTCCAATGATTACATCCCGCGGTTAAAGGATTTTTCTGTTGTTTATTGTTTAGTTTAACTCTTGTTAGCTTGCCACATTCTTGCCTTAGTACTAGCAACTGGGAAGATATGTGCTATTTAGCCAACTTCTGGTCTTACAGCGACCCCTTGTGGACCCTACTAATTATAGTATTACCTGTTTCTGTTTCCAGACAACCATGCTTATAGTCACCTATACTGCATCTGCCACAATTATAAGCGCATATCTGGCTGTATCACGGTTGGATTAATCATGGCAAGCCCTGCTGTAACCAGTTCTTCTGTGAAGCTTCATTAAAGACGGTGAACTAAACTCCTGGACTGCTGCAGTCTTTCTGACCCAAGACTTGGGCCAGACTTGTATACCCAGCACTTCCAGTACATATATATTCTACACAAATGTTTATCAGTTGAAGAATCAGACTCCTTTTAAACATTATATTTGTACTAAATGTGTATGTAAATATGGTGTCTGTATATTTAATGCCTATATTTGTGACTGTGTTTCTGTTGT
Organism: Maylandia zebra; assembly: GCF_041146795.1. Lineage (NCBI taxonomy): Eukaryota > Metazoa > Chordata > Actinopteri > Cichliformes > Cichlidae > Maylandia > Maylandia zebra. The sequence continues at coordinate 14,027,838 of NC_135172.1, read as the reverse complement.
AGTTTATTCCTGTATGAATGTTAAATACTTGACTGAAAGTATTAAAAATGTATTTGCATTGCTTTACAGAAAAAGGGAAAAATCGTAGGACTGTGGGGGAAAGAGTGATTACCTCAGTTAAACAACTCGTGTAATTATATTAGGTTCATCTTTAAGGAACTCTGCATGTCTCCAAACAGCTTTGAATGTCTTTGAAATGAGAATAATACAAATAGAAAAAGAAAAAAAGTGGACACATGCAGACAAAGTAAAGAGATGAATATTCAGTAAGCTATAAAGATTCAAAGGTCTCTCAGTTTTTCTCAAATGTGTGTGAGGACTGCTTGTTTGTATTCTTGGATGCACTTAGTAAACCCAACAGCTCAGCTATTTGTTGTTTGTTGTTTTTAAAAGTTGCAGGAAGAACAAACTTCTTAAATAGTAAATGAAACAAAGCACAAATTCAAAGTTTTTTTTTTCATTTTTATTATTTTAAATTTTTGTTTTTTAACTCAAAGTGTCCTGTTGTAACTGGACTTTTTGAGTTAAGAAACAGACCAAATCCCAACAACACTTCCCTCATGGTGCTTTATAATGTAAAGTCAAGACCCTACAATAATGCACAAAGACTCCAATCCCCTAGAGCAAGCACTTTGGCGACAGTGGGAAGGAAAAACTCACTTTTAAAAGAGAGAAACCTCCGGCAGACCCAGGCTCTAGGATGGGGTGGCCATCTGCCTCGGCCAGTTGGTGATGAGGGAAGGAAGTTGGGAGAAGAAGAGTAGTGATTTTTAACCACTCTGGTTTCAAAATTAAATTTAGAAAGCCCAATTGAAATGAATATTCACATGCACGTGTTGGTTCGACTTTAGCGTGCACATGAGAAAGCCCTAAAGATGATGTTTTGGCTCCTCAATTTTGCATGTTTTTTGAAGCTGCTGACGATTGCTTCATCCATTACTGGGTTTCTTGACCACATTAAGAGTATTGGAGAATCCCACCTGTCATGGAGTTCATTGTATATTGTCAGGGCGAGTTCTCCAATGTTCTCCAAGGACATTTTGTACTTTTTTGACAAAATTTTGTCCCAGATCTTCTGGAAAAGCCTCTCTACAATAAACTCGGATGCTACTGGATTCAGTGTCATCGTCTCATTTCCTTCGCTCATGGCGTGCATTACCAGATCTTTGGTCACATTTTTTACAACTTCCTTGTACTCTTGCCTGTCTTTAGAGACACTGAGTACTCTTGGTGGTAATGCCAAGAGGTGTTTGGTGAAGATTGAGACAGTAATATTGTCAAGCTGTTCCCTCAGATTAAAAATCAAAAGGTTTTCTTTGCAGTTGTGTGTGTTGCAAAGATCCTTGAGAATGGCCTTGCCCACATTAAAAATGCTGTCGTGGGATAAATTCAAGTGTTTCTCCTCAACTTCAGGCCAGATTTTCTCAATCAGACGATGGCTGATGCAGTCAGGAGTGAGGCGCTCTGTGAAGATCTTGTATTTGGAGGAGACTTTTTCTTTGGCCAGTAAAACCACCAACTGAATAACCCAGTTGACGCGCACCTTTTTCTGCAACTTCAGTGTCTTTTCCAAAGCTGAAGCTGAAGCCCGATTGGTCTCATCCTTTAATACAAACTGCACTTCTTCTAACACTTGTTTTTCCTGTTCAGTTTGTCTCTTTGTGTCCTCTACCATTGTCTTCTCCTCTGACAGTGCTGCCTGTGCTTCATTCACTGCTTTTTTGGCCTCTTCACACTCTTTCTTTGCCAGTTTGGTCGTTTCTTCGAGTGCATTTTTCACTTGGTTCAGTTCAGCTTTTTCTGTGGCGTTTGAAACCATCAACTGAACAACTTTGTTGACACACAACTTTGAGGAGGAATCTGGGGTTGCCGTGTCTTTTTTCTCTGTCTTAGCCTCGGCTAATGGCTCTGTCTGCTCGTCCACTTTGTTCTGCATTTCTTTCGTGTCCTTCACCACTTTCTGTTCTTCCAGGACTTTTAAATTTTCTTCCTCCTCGACCTCCAGGTCGCCCAGTGTGCTCTCTGGCAGAGTGCACACTAATTCTGGTTTTGCTTGTTGGTCACTCGTTTTTGACATTTAAGCTACGATGTTACAATGAATCAGACATTCAAATAAGACTGAGGGTCGCAGAACAAAATCTCATCCAGTGAATCGCTCGTGACTGTAAGAAACGTGCTGGTCCAGTGTGGGTTTCACCTGCAATTTATAGACTTGAGTTGACTGTGACGTCACGGCCTGGTTCTCTTGCCTTTCATCTTTGAACCAGGCCCCGCCCACAACAACGTTCCATATTGGCTCATTGAAAATAGGTAACGCCCACAAATAACGTTTCTGACGTCATGGCCTGATTCTCTCTTTCCTTTAATGTTTGAAAAAGGCCGAAAACCATTTTCACCACTTACGCAAAAGCTCTTCTCTGTGGTAGAAAACCTTTATTTTCCAGCTCTCTTCACTTCCATCCGCCTCTATCACGTCTTTTTGCCCACTCCCAGATTATTGCCTGTGGTCCTGTGGCTTACTCATAATATTTCAAACAAGCGGGCGAACTGATCTATTAATGTTTCCGACACACAGTTTACTTGAAACTGCGCTGATTTTCAACAATGAATAAATGACGTCTTCGTTTTCTGTGTTTTATATATATATAATGAAAAAAGCTGAACTGCAATTTTTTTTAAATCAGCCTTAAAACCAACCACACCGATAAAATATATTTGCTGTTTTAATAACGTTTAATTGCCACTGTATGAGCTCATCTTGTGTTACATCCTTGAGAGAGAGACCTGCGGCTGCCTCCTTCCTTTGGCTCCTTGGGTGTCTTTATCTGAGCATCACTTTTGCTTCCACTATGACGCCCCTGGTAGCAACATTTAACTTTCAAGGCTGTTTACAATCAGAAAAAAATGTCTCAGTTTTGAGCGTAATCAGCTCTTAGTTATTCTGACCTCACCACAGCGCCATCGACACGACGTCTGTGTGCAGACTCATGACCGTCATGTCACACGTAGTAGAACACATGAGAGAGATGCTGGTTCATCACAGCCATAAATATGTTACAAATGAAGACATTTCACTATGTTCAGATACCGGATTTAGTGCTACATGTGGTATTTTAATAGAAAAGGCTGCGAGACAGTGTTTGGATCCCCGTTTTTTCATGTTGTCTGCAAATCTCAAAAGTGAGTGTTAAACTTTAACCTTACCTGTTCGCTGCAATAAAAATACAGATTTGTTAAAAAGTTATGTTTGTTATAACAGTAAGAATATGCTTACCTAGTTTTGCTATGAAAATTTGTAATTGTCATGGTCCTGGGTTGCTGAATCAGTGTTTTGAGTTTATTTTCTAGTTTCTTCTGTTTTTGTATTCGCTCTTAGGGGCTGGGTCTTGTGTTTAGTGTTTCTGTTATCCCTTCCTGGTGTTCTTATTTTGAATGGTAAATGGCCTGGATTTATATAGCGCTTTACTAGTCCCTAAGGACCCCAAAGCGCTTTACATATCCAGTCATCCACCCATTTACACACTGGTGATGGCAAGCCACATTGGAGCCACAGCCACCCTGGGGCGCACTGACAGAGGCGAGGCTGCCGGACACTGGCGCCACCGGGCCCTCTGACCACCACCAGTAGGCAACGGGTGAAGTGTCTTGCCCAAGGACACAACGACCGAGACTGTCCAAGCCGGGGCTCGAACCAGCAACCTTCCGATTACAAGACGAACTCCCAACTCTTCAGCCACGATCGCCCCAAGATTAAGTTAACTTTCGTTTATGTTTGAAATTATTGGGTTGATTTTTGTTTATATTTTTCAACGAAATAAACGCCAGAACTTAAAAGGCCGTGACACTGGTACTCATTTCTTGTCGTCTCACTGCCCTCGTTCTTTTCGCCTCCGTGCTCCCCTGGTTCATCTTCGCTCACTTCATCTGCACTTGGCTAGTTTTATTCTTCGCTTGCACAGCCAAGACGAACTTCATGGAAAGTCCTTGTGGAGAATGGCTTCATCGAGCCACTGTTGGCCTCATTTGGTATTTCGACTGGTTTAATTTTGCCGAGGTGAAGACGCGGTACAGGACTGCGCCGTTTCACTGGTTTATACTGAGTGATATTTGTGTCCTCTGTGCTGTGTGGTGCTGGAAGATGAGCACACATCCTCCTGATTTTGTGAAAGAGCCCGTGTACACTTTAATCACAGCTGCCTGTGTTGCAGTTTATGTCCTATGTCTAATGCTTAAAGTTATTTATTATAAAGTCTTTCATCCAAATATGAGCTGAAAGGGGCCAACAGAGAGCAGCAACCTGAAGATGAGGTGGGACTTCGGCTATTTCACTCGATCATCTTTTCAAAAGAAAAATAGAAAAAATAGAAGAAAATAAATATGCAATTCTTCTGCATTAGATTACTTGTAAAAATGCCTCTGAGTTCATCAGGCTAACATTTAGCAGCTGTATGATATGAAATAACGAAAGAAGCAATAAATTGTTTATGCCATAAACAGTCTGTATATCTTTTTATAGCTGGAAAACATTTCACTTACCAAAGCTGGACACTTGATGGGTGCACAGAAAAGTGAGTAGGAAAACCAGAAGAATAAAATGGAAAAACATTGTCCCAGATAGATTTTTGGAAATCAAATGTGTGAAAATGATCAAACATGAAGTCCAAACGTGGATGGAAAGGGAATGGGTTTTGCTTTTCTGTTGCAGAGAGCAATGGTGACAGTGGAGGCTGTGTTGTGTTTGTTTTCTTTCTCCCTCAGCGCTGCATCCACTCGTTTTGTTATAACAGCCATGCCTTCAGTGAAAGTGGGTGTTGTAAAATCACCAAACAGGAGGCATGACAGAAGCAGGTCAGGTCTGCTTCCTGGGGAGGTTCTCGTGCATCCCTCTGCAGAATATTTTTTCAACTGACCTTACATAATGTGAGTAAGTATGGAGCGTTGCACTTTTTTAACAGGGCATTAAGGGAAAAGTAAGGACAAGAGTTTTGTAAGTCAGCCCTTGACTGGTTATAGTCTGTTCAGATGCTGACACTACTAGAATAGAAAGACCCTCACACAATAACAATAATAATAATAATAATAATAACAACAATACTATTCATAAAGCGCCTTTCAAGACACCCAAGGACACTTTACAATAGGATAAAACACATAATGGAAAAATGACAAAATGAAGAACAATAAAACAAAAACACAAGATAAAATGAACAAACAGTGGGTTCACAGTAAATATGCAGATTTGCAGACGTATCACTTATATCTCATCTTTTAAGCTTCATTAAAATCCATTTTTCCCTCTGACGTACAAAGCATTTATGAAAGTAATCTGACTGTTAAAAAAGTAAATCTTAAAATTAGACATACACAGCATGCGCTGAGCTGGATGTGTAGAGACAGAGCCGTATGTTCTGGAAACTGACTAGAGAGTCAGTTTGGGAGATGAATCCCGAACCACTTTGACTCAGGTCTGCTGACACCAAAGATCAGAATAATGAAGATTTCTGGTCATTTCCAAGGTTCACCTGAATTGCTCAGACTGTGCACCCTTCACTGGCATGAGAAGCTATAGGTCCTGTTATCTTGGACACCATAAACACCACCTCTCTGTGTGTCCAGTATTCACATTTAAAACTATCAGAGCTTTTCACAAAGCTGAAGCAAATGTTTCTAGACCAGGAAAGCTTTCACTTGGGTGGTCTCAGAATTTCACTTTAGCTTTCCACAGATGATGTTGTTCTATTGGCTTCATCAGGTGACGGCCTCCAGCTCACACTGGAGTGGTTTGCAGCCGAGTGCGAAGCGCTGGGAATGAGAACCTCCAGTGCAACTGGAGAAATGTGGAGTGCCACTCCAGGTCAGGGTCCTGCCCCAAGTGAAGAAGTTTTTTTTGTATATCATGGATGTGTTCACGAGTGATGGGAGAAGGGAGCAGGAGATGGACAAATGGATTGGTGCAGTGATGCGGACTCTGCACCAGATCGTATCAATATACCGGTCGCGCTACATCCCTACCCTCACCTATGGTCACGGGTGTAGGTAATGACCGAAAGAATGAGATCATCAATACAAGTGGTGGAAATGAGCTTCCTCCGAAGGGCGACTGGCCTCTTCCTAGAAATGGGGTGAGGAATTCAGCATCTGAGAGGGGCTTGGAGTAGAGCCGCTGCTCCTTCACATCGAAAGGAGCCAGCTGAGGTGATTCAGGCATCTGACAAGACGCCTCCTGGGAGAGGAGTTCTGGGCATGTCCCCCCAGGAGGAGGCCCTTAGGTGCAGACCAGGACACACTGGAGAGATTATATCTCTCGGCTGGCCTGGGAAAGCCTTGGTTTTCCTTTGGACAAGCTGGAGGAGGGGGCTGGGGAGAGCGAGGTCTGGGGTTCTCTGCTTAGGCTGCTGTCCCCGAGACCCGGCCCTGGAGAAGCGGAAGGAACTTCATACAAAATCTGAGAACAAATAAAAAAATGATATAACTAAGCACGGTCCGCTGTCCTTCCACTTACTGTATGATTTTTCTCCCAGCAGTATTAGTGGTGTGCTACCTTAGAACAAATTCAAAGATAGTTTATATCACACATGACAATCTTTATAATACAATAGAATAGCCCATTATTGTTATTGTACATGTACCACGACTGGGATTTCCACATCAACTGCACAGGAATAAAATATAAATAGTAAGACAGCAGGAATAAATAACAAACGGGAGGAATACATAAAAATTAGACATACTATAGAGACGTGCAGTTTGATGATTAAATGCCAATGACCTATCAAATCACAACAGGATCCCAGCAGTGATAGGAGTTAGGATGGGACTCCCCCAGAGATGCAGATGGAGGCTTGGATGGAGCTCTGAGGGAAAGCGGTGAGACAAAGGTTACACAAATGAGAGTCTGACAGGCAGGATGACAGAAGAGCAATGAGCTTTAAAGTATATGGAATGGGAGCTGACAGGGGCAAGGAAAAACCTTTTAACAGGAAGAAATCTCCAGCAGAACCAGGCTCAGGAGCCAGTAGGGTTTGGGGAGAGGGAGACAAGACAAATAACATGCTGTGGAAGAGACTCAGAGATTAACAATAACTCATAATTAAATGCAGAGAGGTGTAGAAACACATAGTGAGAGTAAAATGGATGTGAGAAGGAAAATCATTCAATGCATCATGGGAATCCCCCATCAGCCTACACCTAATGCAGCATAACTAAGGGAGGCTTCAGGGTCACCTGATCTAGTCCTAACTATATGAAACTTTTAAGCCTAATCTTAAAAAGTAGAGATGGTATCTCTCTCCCAAATCTGGTTCCACAGAAGAGGGGCGTGAAAGCTGAATGCTCTGCCTCCCATTTTCATTTCATTTCATTTTTTTTTCATTTATTTGTTCATTTTCAGGCACAACAAATACCTATATTGAACATAAAATGCACAAAACAAAAAACAAAAATTGCCTGAAAAAGGAGTGGGACGAAGAAAACTTATTAAATCCCACCCCTATACTCACTCATCAACAAAAAAAACAAACTTCCCGCAGCTACGCCCATCATTACATACAGACCCATCAACAGCCCCGGGCACATACAAGCATCTAAACGGCAGCTCGCAAACAACAATTAGAGCCTTCATAACTGAATACAGAATATATAAATTATAAATTGGATTACCACAGGTAACAGGCAGTAATAACTACAAGTAACAAACACACATACATATACATACATATATATCTACACACACATGTACATATGTGTACATACATACGCACACTTTATTTATTTATTTTTTATTTTGGAATCCATACCAGCAATGGTAAGAGGACAGACATTACAGAGCACACTAAAAGCATCATTGAGTATACTGTGACCAGACCAACTGTTTGTAGAGAAATTTAAATCTATGAATATTTTTGCATTGTTTCAATTGTAAACTCAGACTGTTCCAGATTTTCACACCACATACAGACACACAAAAGCCTTTACGGGTTGTTCGAGTTCTGGGTAATTTGAATTCTCCAAAGCCTCTCACATTATAAACCTTTTCTCGAATTTCAAATCTAGTTTGTAAATTTGCCGGTAAAAGTTTAGTAAAAGCTTTATACAAAATTATGGATGTATTGTAATTAACCAGATCCTGGAATTTAAGTAACTTTGCCTGAAGAAAGAATTTGTGAGTATGATCTAGATAACCAGCCTTGTGAATAATACGCAGTGCTCGTTTCTGTACTGTGACTAATGGATTAGTTGTATTTTTATATGTATTTCCCCACACTTCCACACAATATGTAAGATATGGAAGAACCAGAGTACAGTACAGAGTACGAAGTGCATCTTTATCAAGGTATGGTTTCACTTTGTTCAAAACTGCGAGGCTTCTGGAAATTTTGGTTTTTATGTGTCTGACGTGGGGTTTCCATGAAATTTTGTTATCAATTACGACTCCCAAAATTTTTTTTCACTCACATTATCAATTGGTACACCTTCAATGATAATTGGTAATTCTACATTATAGTTTAAATTACCAAAAAACATTGCTTTAGTTTTATTTATATTTAATGATAATTTATTTATGTCCATCCATTTTTTTATTAATTTTAGCTCCCTGTTTACAGTCATTACAAGATCAGTATAATCATCGCTACTGAAAAATATGTTGGTGTCATCTGCGAACAGTATGAGTTTAAGTACTTGAGAAACATCAAAAATATCATTTATGTATACATTGAAAAGTTTTGGTCCCAACACTGACCCTTGGGGAACACCACATGTAATACCAAGTTTCTCTGAGTGGTAATGCCCTATGCTAACATATTGTTCCCGACCCGTTAGGTAACTTTTTAACCAGTTACCAGCTTTCCCTCGAATACCATATCTTTCCAATTTATCCAATAATATTGAGTGACTGATTGTGTCGAAGGCCTTTTTGAGATCAACAAAAATACCAACTGCATATTATTATTTTACTTTTAAATACTCGAGGAACCAGAACTAAGTCTGAGAGCAAGTGCTGTAATGGGGTGATACAGTTCTGTAAGGTTTTTAAGAAAAGATGGGGTCTGATTATTTGATGAGAAGGACTCTTACTGCAGAATTTTGGATCAACGGAAGACTTTTCAGCTGTTTTTAGGACAACTTGATAATAATGAAACTAGTTTTTCAGCCTCACTCTGCTACAGGATGTTTCTAATTTTAGAGATATTGCCCAAATATCTCTTAGATAAGATTAAGACAATTCATTAAACTTATTATCTTGAGTGTATTTAGTTACCTTAGGTTAAACCAACATTATTATTCTATTTTGAAAATAACATATGTCTGATAAACCGCAATTTAACCTGTTTGCAATATATGTATTTTTCTTGTTCATTTTATGTTACATTTAAAAATATACAGCCTGTCTGCAGCAATGTTAACCAGGCTTAAAGCTGATGTTACGCTAATCTCCAAATCCTGACTCATGGTACAGGCCTCTGCTCTGAGCTCTCGCACGTTTTGGTTGGTTTTGTTTGCTTAGCTGTTTTGGTGTTGGCCCTCCCTAAAATATTTTTGAACTTCATGAGCTGTCTCTAAAAAGAAATTCAAATGCTGACAAAACTGGTACATGAACATAAACACCCCTCCTGTGGTTTTGCCTTATCAGCTTCAGTCATGTGTGACGCATGTGTGAAAAGTGCTTGACACCTCACAGAACGCACTTTTTAGAAAGTGAAAATGTTTGAACTTAGATAACTTTGTTTTTGTTTTTTTACATAAAACATTTATATATTACCTTAGTTTTTGTTCTGTGTGATTTTTAATTTAATAAAATGTTCCCTCTCATCTGACAGCACTCATCATGGGCATTAATGCCATTGTATTTTGGGACTTTTAACGATTTCTTTGAACTGCTCTTTTTCCCTGCATCAAAATGACGACCTTTCCAGAGACATTGATAGGCCTTGTCAAGTTAAAATACTTTGTATAACCTTCAGAACCAGTTATTACAGATGTGAGTGTGTATATATCAAATCAAATAAAAAAACATTTTTTTATATACACAATCATACACAATATGACATGCAGAGAGATGCTTATAGCTGTGCAACTGCCGACCAGATAAAAGAATAAAACTAAATTTAAAAGTCAAGTATAAAAGTTAAAAATCAAAATTAAAAAGGTGTGCAAATCAACAGTGTGCACACTGACAGTGAACAGTTATGAGTTATGAGGTATATTACTGAAGTACATTGTTGTTGTTGTTGTTGTTAAGTGCTTGTGCAATGATGTGTAGAGATATATAGATAAGAATATTTCTGTTTGTATGTAAACTCTGGCCCAGTGCGGACTGAATAAAGTCTAAAATAAATTCAAACTTGTGACCCAATTCTTGTTTGTGTGTTTTTTAACAGCGTGTGCTGTACAGTCATTGCACCCTGGAAAAAGAATAGTTCAAAGAAATGATTAAAAACCCACAAATTACCAAAAGTTTCACACCCACGATGAGTGTGTGTGTAAACCTATCATGTAAATTATTTTGATGAAGAAGTTTAGTTTGCATTTTGTATCTGGTATTTGTAAAAGCACCACTTGTTTATGATATTCCCACCCAGTCTCACATCACACCTACACACACACACACACACACACACACACACACACACACACACACACACACACACACACACACACACAGAGCAGCAGTTCCTTTAAATTTCAGACCTGAGCTGATCAGCTTCACTTTTGGACGACATCAGCTGAACATCATGTTTTGCTGTTGCATATTTTTGGCTGTTTCTTTGTTGCATTCTCTGTGTCACTTCCATGTGTCAGGCTACGGTAAGTTCTCACACATGTGGAGTTTTGTTACTGTGTTTATAAATGGCAGTTCTATTTTTTGCAATGGTCTTATTTACTGTACAATATATTTAACGATTAAATTATGTGATTTTCACATGTATTGTTTCACAATATATATATATATTTATCGTAATTTTCTTAATTTACTTTTCTCAGTATTGTGCCTTCCTTATTTTCTGTGTAATAGTTATCATCTATATCCTTTTCAGTGCCAGACAGTGCATAACATATGAAGTGATATACTGTAACTATATGTGTAGTACAGTATTAACCACTTTCTTAGCTAATGGAGCAAAGCCTGGGAGCTACTTCAGGCAGGCTCTGCATCATGTATCAATTTGTTGGTTTATTTAACGTTCACATGTCATGGTTTGAGTGTTTTGAGCGTTTTGAGTTTTCCTTTTGATTTATGATGCTTTGCTTTATCAGGATGTTTAGGTCAGAGTTTTGCTCCTCTAATGTTTTGTGTTATTTTGTGTTCACGTTTCCTTCCGTTACATTGTGAAGATGTTTTAATTTCATTCAGTTTAGTCTTGAGTTCAGTTTTTTTATGCTGTTGAGTTTATTTGTATCTGTTTTTTGGGCTCTGTCTCTTTCCTGTGTCTCCTGTGAGAGTCTGCCATGTCCTCTGTGTGTGTTTCCCCAGTCATGTCTGTGTTTTGGTCTTGCTCCCTCCGTGTCTCGTCTCCCGTAACTGTTTCCATGTTTCCCTCTTTGTGTGTCCTTCCTTTGTCTCCGCAGTTGTCTTGTGTCCATTTGCGTTCCTTCCTCCAGCTCCGCCTTCTCGCTCCATGTTCCCACATCCAGGTCTTGTGTTCCGTGTTCTGTGTTTAGTGTTTAGCTTTAGTTCATGCAGTTTAGTTTGTTAGTTAAGTCTCTGTTCTCATTTGCCTCTTATTTATATTTTCATTCAACCCAAATAAACGGCTCGCCTTTTGTTTAAACTCACTCCCTTTTTCAAGTGTCTGCATTTGGGTCCTCATAATCTCTCCACACTGTCCGACATCAGAATTTCTCATCTCTCTCTGTCGCTTACTGTGTAGGAAAGGGTGACTATGTCTTTATGACGCACAAAGCTGGAAGATTCAAGTCAAATCTAAAAGTTACTTTAAGACAATCAATGATTAATTATCATTATTAACTGCAAAGTCAGTTATCATTTAAATGCTTAGCAGGGCCTCAATTTGCTCTAAAACAGCCTCAGTTCTTCTTGCTCTTGAGTCCAAAAGATGTTGACAGATTTGTCCCATTCAGTCTAGAGATGGCATGAAACCACTTTTTTATGCCCGATACCGATACCGATATCATAAATTTGGATATCGGCCGATATGAATCTGATATAGTGTGTTTTTTAATCAATATAACTGTTTTTTTTTTAAATATCTTGCTGCTTTTTGTATAAGTTCATACTCAAGTAAAAAAAAAAACCAAAAAAACCCCACTAAAGCTATTCTGTTATACCTGTATGCAAAAAATGCACTGCACCCAAAATATTTCATAGTTCAGCAATACTGATCAATCTAATAAACTTAAACCTACTCCATCCTCCCTATTCTGGTATTTTAAAGAGTAAGCAACCTAACTAATAGGGTTGCAAACCCCAGCAAAAAATAAAATAAAATAGGGAACCCCCCCCTCCACCTCATGATGCTTAATCGACGTAATCAAGTTTAATTTGATGCAGTGTGAAAAAAAATGCACAGAAATACATTTTTTTTTCAAGAATAATTAAATAGATTCAACATCTTTCTTCAACAGAACTGCAGACTGCACAGATGGTACCTTCCCAAAGGAAAAAGTAGCTTACTAGGGTGTATTAGACTTAATGGACTTCTATTCATTTTACATCAGATTAAAAAATTTGGGTGTAAGATTCAGATAATTATTTATTAAAAGCTAGACATTTTAAATGAGAATAAGAAAGAAAAGTATGTCTTTGTGCCCCCTTCTCCCTGTTCATGCCCTATCGGCCCCCCTGGCTAAACTTTGCTAGATCCGCCCCTGCACAGTTACCAGCCGTCAGCTAGTAGAAAAAGATCCTGGTGTAGAAAGTAATATTAAATAAATTCTAACAACAGCTGATCAAGCTTAAACGTGCTGCTGTTGTTCAGCCGCTGGTTTCCTCTTCCTGGTGCAAAGTGGGCGATAAACAAACAAGAGAGACGGACTCGCGACAGAAAAGCCGATCAGCTGATCACTGATCAGTTTCACGATTGAAGTAGCAGCAGGAGAGGGAGGGGGAGACAAGAGGCAGTCCTCCATATATCGGTTGTTAAGCTTAACGTGGGAATGCTTTACAAACATTCAGAGATGAACTTACACACTTGCTTTACTTCTCTCTGGGATAACTTCCTCTGAGATGAAATGCAGGATTGGTAGCGAGGCTACAAATACACACAGCCGCTCTATCACGTGAGCACACTGCTCCGATGTGCTACGGTTATGAGGAGGGTTACGCCGTGTCGAAAGTTTTGTGAGGTGCTTTTTTGATATTTAATGGATCGGATTACATTTTTTATTTTTCTCCGATATCCGATCCAGTAATTTACGTCAGTATCGGACCGATACCGATACGTAATATCAGATCCATCTCTAATTCAGTCAGTCTGTTTTTGGTTTGGAGACACCTGTGAGAAAAGATGTTGGAAAACTTTAACTGTCCAGATTTGGTGGAGCCTGTCTCTCTGCAGCCTCTGATTTCTGTTTTGGCTTGTTGAAACCCAACATGCATTTGTGCTGCTGTAGCCTCGAGGACAGATGCTTTTCTGTCCAGCACAGTTGCAGGTGAAATCTAAATGACCATAGTCTGTCCTTTCTCCTCTGGCCTCAACAAGCCACTGTCTCTGCAGAAGTGCTGCTCACTGGATGCTTTTGGTTTATCACATCTTTCAGAGTTACTGAAATGTGAATCCCAGGAGATCGACAGTTTCAAATATAGTCAAACGTTATCACAGTTGAAGCGATCGCATATTTTCTACATCCTTATATTTGTCACAGACAGCTGATCGATAATTGTAATCATATTCTTAACTTTTCACTTTCATGGGAATTTCTCCCACCTGCTTCATGGACACCATCATGATCTCCTGTACATGAAAAAGCTCATCCTCAGACAGGGTGCAGGCTTCAGTCATTTGTGACGGGCTCAGATTGGACCTGCTACACTTATACATTGAAAGCAACTGAGGTGAGCAGGATGGATGGTAAATATTTTCCTTGCAAATAATTGCATGTAATGTTTTTTTCTTACAGATCCCAGCTGCACAGAGTATCCTGTGTTCACTCCATCTGCGCTGGTAGTGAAGTACGGTGACCCAGCCAATGTTACATGTGTTGTATGTCAGAAGGACTGCAGTGGAGATGCTTCAGGTTTAGAGCACACTGTGGGAAAAGTTTCACAAAATGGAACCACGATGTTCTGGACAGTTGACAGACTGACTGAATGGGGCATATCTCTACACTGCTATTATAACAATGATGCTGGCAATCAGTGTACAAGCATTCTGAATCCAACTCTTTATCGTAAGTATGCTTACTTTAGAAAATGAGACTTTTTAGTGGATTTTACATCATCTGTGATCTAAATTTAATCTCTTTGTGTAAATACACAGTTAGATGGATTCATACTCTCAGCGGTTACTGACTGACATCTACCTGTGTTACTCGTTCTTTCCCTGTCTTCTCAGAGCCTCCAGAAAGTGTCTCCATCAGCTTTGTAAACCACACTGAGATGATGTTTGAGAATCAGCAGTACACCCTGCAGTGTAGCGTACAGAACGTAGCTCCTGTTCAAAGCCTCACTGTGACCTTCTACAGAGGAAACACAGCACTGGGTCACCTACAGTCCAACAGTGAACAGAAGAAACCAGTGAATGAGACCTTCACCCTGAACATCACTCCCAGAAGAGAAGATGATGGAGCCCAGTACTGGTGCGAAAGCAAGCTGGAGCTGAGACCAGCTGGACCACAGCGCCCTCCAGTGGTGACATCAGAAAAGCTCCCTGCTATAGTTCACTGTGAGTCTGAGGGGGGGAAACAGATTTACATTTACATGTGTAATTTTCATGGCTCTTTATGTAATGTAAGAGGTTTCAGTGCCTCAAATCATTTTCCCCATTTGTTCAATTTTCCATCGGATTATGACGAGAATACAATTTCTATCCTAAGTCTCAGACTGAAGACACATCTCTGACCAGTGAGACTCTGATCTTTTAATATCAATATATATCTAATATACAGTGGGTACGGAAAGTATTCAGGCACCCTTAAATTTTTCACTCATTGTTATATTGAAGCCATTTGCTAAAATCATTTAAGTTCATTTTTTCCTCATTAATGTACACACAGCACCCCATGCTGACAGAAAAACACAGAATTGTTGACATTTTTGCAGATTTATTAAAAAAAGAAAAACTGAAATATCACATGGTCCTAAGTATTCAGACCTTTTACTCAGTATTTAGTGGAAGTATTTTGGGAAAGATGCAACAAGTTTTTCACACCTGGATTTGGGGATCCTCTGCTATTCCTCTTTGCAGATGCTCTCTGATTCTGTCAGGTTGGATATAAACGTTGGTGGACAGCCATTTTTATGTTGGGTTTAAGTTAGGGCTCTGGCTCGGACATTCAAGAACAGTCACAGCGCTGATGTGAAGTCACTCCTTTGTTATCTTAGCTGTGTGCTTAGGGTCATTGTCTTGTTGGAAGGTGAACCTTCGGCCCAGTCTGAGGTCCAGAGCACTTGGGAGAAGGTTTTCGTCCAGGATATCCCTGTACTTGGCCGCATTCATCTTTCCCTCACTTGCAACCAGTCGTCCTGTCCCTGCAGCTGAAAAACACACCCACAGCATGATCCTGCCACCAACATGCTTCACTGTTGGGACTGTACTGGGCAGGTGGTGAGCAGTGCCTGGTTTTCTCCACACATACCACTTAGAATTAAGGCCAAAAAGTTCTCTTGGTCTCTTCAGACCAGAGAATCTTATTTCTCACCATCTTGGAGTCCTTCAGGTGTTTGTTTGTTTTGTTTTTTTTAGCAAACTCCATGAGGGCATTCATGTGTCTTGCACTGAGGAGAGGCAAAGAATGAACAATTTAAGTGGGTCTGAATACTTTCCATACCCACTGTACACTACCAGTCAAAAGTTTGGACACACCTTCTGAGTTAATGGCGTTTCTTTATTTTCATGAACATTTACATTGTAGATTCTTCTGAAGGCATCAAAACTATGAACACGTATGGAATTATGTAATAAACAAAAAAGTGTGAAATAACTCAAAACATGTTTTATATTATAGATTCTTTAAAATAGCCACCTGTTCCTTTGATTACTACTTTGCGCACTCTTGGCATTCTCTCAATGAGCTTCATGAGGTCGTCACCTGAAATGTTTTTGCAACAGTCTTGAAGGAGTTCCCAGAGGTGCTGAGCACTTGTTGGTCTTTTTGTCTTCGCTCTGTGGTCCATCTCATCCCAAACAATCTCGACTGGGTTTCGGTCAGACGACTGTGCACTCCATCACTCTCCTTCTTGGTCAAATAGGCCTCTCACAGCCTGGAGGTGTGTTTGGGGTCGTTGTCCTGTTGAAAAATAAATGATGGTCCAACTAAATGCAAACTGGATAGGATGGCATGTTGGTTTAGTGTGCCTTCAATTTTGAATAAATCCCCAACAGTGTCACCAGGAGAGCACCCCCACACCATCACACCACCTCCTCCATGATTCACAGTGGGAACTATACATGTAGAGACCATCCGTTCACCTTTTCTGCTTTGCACAAAGACGCGGCAGGTGGAAACAAAGATCTCAGATTTGGACTCATCAGACCAAAGCACAGATTTCCACTGGTTTAATGTCCAATCCTTATGTTTCTTGGCCCAAACAAATCTCTTCTGATTGTTGCCTTTCCTTAGTCGTGGTTTTTAGCAGCTGTTTGACCATAAAGGCCTGATTCACGCAGTCTCCTCTGAACAGCTGATGTGGAGATGTGTCTGCTACTGGAACTCTGTGTGGCATTTATCTGGGCTCTGATCAGAGGTGCTGTTCACTTGCGATTTCTGAGGCTGGTGACTCGGATGAATTTATCCTCAGAAGCAGAGGTGACTCTCGGTCTTGCTTTCCTGGGGTGGTCCTCATGTGAGCCAGTTTCCTCGTAGTGCTTGATGTTTTAGCAATATTCTGACTGACTGACCTTCAGTTCTTAAAGTAATGATGAACTGTCATTTCTCTTTACTTAGCTCATTGGTTCTTCCCCTAATATGAATTCTAACAGTTGTCAAATAGGGCTGTCAGCTGGGTACCAACCTTCTGCACAACACAACTGATGGTCCCAACAATAATTAAGAAGACAAGAAATTCCACAAATGAAAAATGACAAGTCACACCTGTGAAGTACAAACAGGTGAGCATCATGAAGCTCATTGAGAGAAGACCAAGGGTTTGTAACGCTGTTAACAAAGCAAAGGGTGGCTACTTTGAGGAATCTAAAATATAAGACATTATTTTTAGAGTTATTTATCATTTATTTCTTTGCTACATAATTCCATATATCTTGCTTCATATATTTGATGTCTTCAGTAAGTATCTACAATAATGAAAGTAGTAAAAATAAAGAAAAAACATTAAACGAGATTATGTGTACAAACTTTTGGTAGTTTTTTGGTGTATACTGTATATTATGTTTTGTATAAAGAGCAACACCCTGCAAGGTAACTGCAGCAGTTAAATATAATGAAGTGGAATAAATAGTAAAATATTACCCACTGAAAAATAAGTATTAAGTATACTAGCATACGGTGAAAGTGAAGTATAGTATAGTGTACTAGAGACAGTAATTTGATACTTTCCACTCTCCATGAATATGTGCTTCCACTTCAGTGTGGACACAAGGGGCATGCTCAGTCTTTATGTGATAGTCATATTGCCTTTGACCTTTATTATGTTTTTGTTATTAATTTAAGACCCCCTCAGTAACATATTTAAGATGAACATGATTCTCAAATCATCACAATCAACAGCACAGTTTGATCACTGATGTGAGCCGGTGACATGAACACATTTAAGCAGGTAACTTATCCAAACAAAGGAGTCTGATGTCAGACACAACTGTTAACTCGCTACTCTGACTCACATCTGGATCCAGAAACCACCATACGTATATGTGCATCATATGACCTAGAGGGGATAACATTAATTGAGAACATTTAGTAATAACTCCAGAAAGCCTCAGAGGCTAATTGTACACAGTTCAGCAGAGATTAAAGGAATTGTCTGACTGTCAAAACAATTCATGTGTTCATCAGTGAACATTCCTCTTTTAAATTAAAAATGGTTGATTTTGCTAATATATTGTGTTCTGTTTCTTCTTCAATAATCACACAGATGGGCCTGAGCTCAATGAGCCACCAAATCCAGATGTGATCACAATCACGGAAGGAGACACTCTACACCTGAACTGCTCCTCTGTGGGAAACCCCAGCCCCTCATACACCTGGACACTCCCATTAAATAGCTCTCCTTCCTACAGTGGCAGCGTTCTCACTATTAAATCTGTTGGGTTTGAGCATGAAGGACAGCATATCTGCACTGTGAGCAACACTGTAGGGACTGTCACCAAGGAGTTTAACATTGACGTACAAAGTGAGTGTTGTCAGATACTTCCTGGAAAATGAGTCACTGAAGATCAATCACAATATTTTCCTCTAGAAATGATACAGCAGTTGAGAATAATCCAATCTTTAATCCAAGAATTAAATTCATTGTGATTGTTTTGGTGTTTTTAATTTGCCTCGTGTATATTATTCTTCTTTTCTTTTTTACAGTCAGCTCCATCCCATACATAATACGTGGAACCTTACTGGGAGTTCTGGTCCTTGTCGGTCTGTCACTGGGATGCTACTGTAAACGCAAGCAAAGGGGAAACTACAAACTCAGTAAAATTATTGTTATTGACAGCTGAAGAAATGACTGAATGGTTAACACCTGATTCTGATTAGCAGCTTGTCTGTCTATCCTCTGTGAGCAAACTTCCTGTTTAGCACATATGCAAGGCAAGCTTTCACATTTCTGATCATTTCTGATCAACAGTTGATTTCTTTCTTTAAATATTACAGATATTTATACAGCTGTTGATGAGCTGTAGTCCCTCACTCTCTGTTTAGCCGAACTAAATTCATGGTTCCCTTCCAATTTTCTTAAACTCAATAGTAACACATCAGAGCTTCTGCTGGTAGGCACTAAACAACACTATCCAGAACTAATAGCTTTTCAATTACAATCAATAACTGGCCAGTCTCTGTTTCTCCATGTGTGAAAAGTTTGGGTGTCGTCCTCGATAGTACTCTTGTAACTCACACATCAATAACATTACTCGGTCTGCATATTTCCATTTGTGTAACATTAATCGTCTCCGTCCTTTTCCCACATGCCACTGCTGTTCTTGTTCATAGCCTGGTCACTTCCCGGATCGATTACTGCAACTCTCTTCTTTTTGGTCTTAGTCAAAAATTTCTCCATAAGCTTCAACGTGTCCCGAACTCTGCTGCTCGTATTATCACCAGGACCCCTTCTATGCACCACATCACCCCTGCTCTGCAGCAGCTTCATTGGCTTCCGCTCAAATACCGCATCAATTTCAAGATACTTTTGTATACATTTAAGGCTATTCATCATCTCTCCCCTTCATACCTCTCTGATCTGGTTCAGATCACCATTCCTTCTCGGCTCCTCTCTCTGTCCCTTCCCCTCGGTTAGCCACCATGGGGCACAGGGCTTTCTCTGCTTCTCGACTTTGGAATTCCCTTCCTCCTGATATGATAAATATCACTTCCTTCTCTCTTTTTAAGTCTAGACTCAAAACTCACCTGTTCACAATAGCCTATTCCACATAAGCTTTTCCATTCTGCTTTTTAAATTTACTCCACATTTTATCTTTATAACTTTGTAAACTGTTATGCTTGTTGTTGTTATTGCTTGTCTCTATTCTGCTGTGTACAGTGTCCCTGAGTGTTTTGAAAGGCGCTTTTAAAATAAAATGTATTATTATTATTATTATTATTATTAGTCTCAAAGTAGGGCCATAGGGTCTGCAAAATAATTTACTATCAGTTAAACAAATTTCTTTGTTATATCACAAAAACATCTGGGTGTCATTTTGTCTACAAAACAACCACATGGTGTCCTCTTCACTCCCTCGTGATATCAGTGGGACAAAGATCACTGTCAAAGATCACTGAGTGTGTGCAGGTGACCAGTATGTGTGGATATTTACTGGATATTTATTGCAATGTTATTATTCTTTGCATACTTCGGGCAACATCTTAACTGACTTATTTTCCTTGATCAAAACTCTTACATGATGTTAGCGATGTCTCTTTGTTGCATTTACAGTAGTTTGTTGTTGTTGTTCAGCTTAAGTACAGATTTCAGAGCTGTGGTTTAATTATTATTTCATGTTAGATCCTTGTTTTCTTATGTTTAAGCAACAGCTGCCACTGTGTAATTATCTAACAACCTGCATTCATAATGACATTTATTTATTCGTTACAGAAGCACACACACACACACACAGACTAACGAGCTATCATATCAATACTTTGTAACTGATGCCCCCTGGTGGTCACATCTTTTAAGAAACAAACATTATTGTCCTTCAAATTTGCTGCAACAGGGTCTTCAGATCAGCGGCGCCTCCAGGATTTTTTCATTGGTGTGGCCATATTTCCATTTTTATTATGCTGTTGTCAAATATAGGTGACTTGAAAAATAGAGTTGATATCACTGAAAACAGATACAAACATACAGACTTTTAACTTCACACAAAGTGCTGTCACTGTTATGCTTGCAGTTTATTCACCCACAGTTTTTATTTCATTTTTTACTTTTTTTTAGTTCAGCGAGAGAAGTGAATAATGTTTGAGTCTTGAACGAGTACGTTTAAGGATCCGTGTTTGTATTTGTTAAAGTCTTTGTTTGTCCCATTTCATCCTCAGCCTATCCAAGCGCACTTATCTGAACAAATCACTCAAATCCCTCCCTGTCATAGCCTCTGTCTGTCTGACTTCTGCAAGTGAATTTGCTGTAAAGCAAAGCACATCTGCAAGGGAAGGTTCATTGTTTATACTCATCATTAGTTTCATCTCTGATTTAATGTTACATTTGTGCTCTGCCAGCTGTTGATGAGCAGTGGATTTCAAAGTGGGGTTCAAGATCCTAAAACCCAGTCTGCAAAATAATTTACTAACATTAATTTACTAAAAATGTTACCAATGTCACTGACAAATTAGTCTTTATTCAATGTTTTTAAACAAATAATTGCATCTAAGAGCACAAATGGTGTCAAGATTATAATAGATAAATATTCTCACCTGTGAGGGGGTCGCTGGGCCCAAAGGTTTGACTAGTGAGCTCCTCCTGAGGACCTTTAATAATGTAATACTTGTGTTTTACCACTAGAAGACGCTAGATAATAATCTGAGATACTGGAGGCAGTGTGAGCAACAGTTAATATGAAAAAGCTGATGATCTGCATGAATCTGAACTTTTCAGTCAAGATCACAGTCAGAGCTACTATGGTAGTGACATAATTCTCCAGGCCTATTTCCTGTTATTTAAAGGTTGAGCTATTCCCATGTCAGACAATCATAACATGTAATGTAATAACAATGACCTTTCTTTTCTCACATAACACCACACACACACACATCAAACTTGGATTATTTATGTGAATATTACCTGATTAAGACATTTTCACAAAGTTATGTAGTTTATACGTATCTCACTTTGACCCTGAATATAAATAACTGTGAATAGAGGGTTATTAGTGGGGACTCTATTGTTAATTGCCCCTTGGAGATAAATAAAGTCTCTCTGACTCTGATTCAGTGAGAAAAGATGGACATGAGTTATTGCTGAAACAAACTTGAACTGAAACCATACAGCATCAGTATATTTTAATACTAGATGAGCCTAATGTGTTTGGACAGGCTGTAACCAGCACAAGCCTCACACACTTCTCACCTGACCAGCTGTCGTAAGAGGACAGTGTGCTGCAGGCGAGGAGAGGGAAAAAGAAACAAAACAGAAAAATGGGAAACACTTCATATAATTGAATTCAGCAGATTAACTATAAGAATAAAAACATATAAAATAAATAGTATGAGTGTACACATAAAAACAAATAAGCTAATGAGGCCGAAGAAAGGCGTAAAAGCATGAAAACCCTGACAGCAGAGTGTAATTTGATGACAGGGCCTACCAGTTAGTTAAACTTTAGAATAAAGCAAACTAGAATCGATCCTGTCAAGCTGTTATTTCTGTTTTTTTTTGTTTGTAGAAGCTTTCAGTGTCTGTAAGAGGTATCAGTCATCACTCAGAGAGCTGTGACTTCTTTATATTCTCATAGGAGTACTGGCAGTATGACTAGCTGCCAGTTCTTTGAATCAAAGTCATAGTGTTAAAATTAGCCGTACTGAGAAAAAAAGTCCCGTCAGGATGCAAACGTAATCCACTCCTCAGTGAAACTCATCAATCCACTGTTGCTTCATTTTTTCCACTTCTGTCAACTTTGCAGAACTGAAAACTCAGTTTTAGCTAATCTGACGCAGGCCTGTTACAGGTCAAAGCTGAAGTATATAGATGTACTGTTAAGTGGAATCTGAATGTAGAAATATGCATTTATGTTTTAGCATTTTCATTTCCAAACAATCAACAAAGTCCTGGTGAAATTTAAAGGCTGCTCAGTTTTGCCTCCAGCGTGTGTGTTTTCTCCCCTCTGTGTGTTTGTGTGCATGTTTCTTATTTAAAAGTTTCAGGAGGACAGGTTAAGAGGATGCAGACGGGTAAAACTGTAAAATGCAAATCTTCATGCCAGAGCTTGACTCAGATGTGGAAGCAGTCAGATAATCAAAACAAACCAGAAGAGGAACAGGCAGAGGGCGAAGTCCAGAAATGACTTGGCTCTGTCCAAAACTAGACATCTTTAAGGTTTTTAAGCTACTTTAAAGCATTTTTTCTCTGTTGGCAATTTGTAACCTCATGAATGAACATCAGAGATTAGCTCGAGTTATAAGGAGAACCTTTCACTGAGCCTGAATAACAATCAGTGGAAAAGCTAGAAAGCAAAACATGGGCATTTTTCTTCTTCTTCTGGTCACTGGAGGCTGACAAACAAACTAGTGAAGCTAAGCTAACTAAAGTATGACTCCAACCATTCCCACGGTTTTTGCCACCTTTACTTTCATTTCTTCTTTACCAACGGGAAACTGAAACAATGAATGCTCTGATTTGATTCATTATACTGTTTAATGTGTTGTGAATTTAAACAGAAACACGTATATGTAAAAAAAACAAAAAAAAAACAACCACACATCCATGTGGCAAATCAAACTTTAAAAGCAGTTATACAAACTCACAAACACACAGAAAAATATTAACAAGATGAAGCACAAACCTCCGCTAATGCAGCTCAGTCTCTGAGCAGTGTTTACTTTTAGGGAATAGTATTGTATTTTATACACATACACTATGTAGGAGCAGGTAATGGACAAGGTATTGATTTGTAAATAACTGGATGTGAACAACTTCAGCCTATTATATAATATTATGCTACAGTATATTTACAGTACAGTAACTAACTAACAAGTCATTGTCTTTCTCATTTTTAAAGATGTAACAAACTTTGGATTCAACTTGATGTAAAATATAAATCAGGTTTGATATCATTTGTGACATGATATTTGATTGTAAACTATAATGTCATATTTAAGATCTCCACTATCATTTTATAAATGTTGCCAATATTAACAAAGGCACTAAATTTTAACCACAGTTTTAAAGATAAAAGACATTTTATGAAAGTTTAACCTTATTTGACCTCAAAGAAGCCGTCAGAGGTCCAAAGGAATTGTCAGGGCCTGGATCTGTGACCCAGTGTTTTGAGTTTATTTTGTATTTTTGTTTTTCTTTTGTTAGATTGCATCAATGTTAAGTTCTTGTGTAATTTAGTTAGGGTTTATTGAGTGATTTATTCTAGTATGTTTTTATCCATGTCTCCGTATTCATGAGTCTTTCCTGTCTTCGATGTAAGTCTGTCTTAGTTATGCTTTCGTCTCCCTTATCTGTTCCCGTGTGTCTCTCCCTGTGTTCTCAAGCTTGTGTTGTCATGTCCACGTTTCATTATGTTTCACAAACACTGTGTAGGAGCAGGACCGGAGTGGACTGCAGACAAATTTCCATGACTCCACTCCACAAGATTTCATAATTTTTTTCAAAATGTTCTTTTTACCAACAGAATAACATCCAATGCTACCAAAAACATAACTTCCTTGTCTGAGGTATTTACTGAAAAAGCCCTGTAACATTACAGACTTTCAGTGACTCTACTTCAAACTATGGTTATCTGATAACCACAGTTTAATAGATCTGGAGAAAGGAGATGTTGGGCAGATGTTACACTCCTTAATTCTGTGGGTATAGTATTCTAGGAATGTGCTCAGTAAGATTCAGGATTCAAGAAGTTTATTGTCATATACACCACAAAACACAAGTGGCCGTGCAGAGCAATGAAATTCTTACTTTGCGAGTTCCCTTCACTCAACTAAATAAACAACTAACTAACTAAAATAAGGAATAAACTTAACTAAAGTAAGAGAAATGTATTTTAAAGCCAGTTTAATTATTTTTCCCAGTTTAATTAGCCCCAGTTCACACAATAATGACGTGAATTTGAGTTTTTAATCTCATGTTTTCAGATCCTGCTTATGGATTCTTTCTACTGATGTAGATGTGATCCAACTTGTCTGGTAGTTTATGTGAGACTGAGGCTGATTCTGTTGTTATAATTCTGATTCTTGTGATTCTTCCATCATTTAAACACTTTGAGTTAATTATTCAATTATCCAATATTATCCAGTAGCAATATTTACTGATTAAAATCTCACATTCATTCATTGCTTCTAAAAATCTAATAATAATCCAGTGTCTCTGATATGTGGATTATGAACTGCATCTATTTAGCTGTTCCCTCGCTTACCCACATTTCAGTTACTACACATTACAAAAACACAAGACTGAATTCACATCCCTAAAATCTGTGATCGCACTGAGAATACCACCGCATGCCTTTACACTACAAATGGCACCAGCGTGTCTGGCACTGTCCCAGCACAGAGAAGCAGAGAGATAAGGTCTAACCAGAAAGCTCACAGAGTCCAGTTTAACTTTATCTGGAAGTTTTGTCTGAAGCTCC
This sequence comes from Maylandia zebra, assembly GCF_041146795.1. Classification (NCBI taxonomy): domain Eukaryota; kingdom Metazoa; phylum Chordata; class Actinopteri; order Cichliformes; family Cichlidae; genus Maylandia; species Maylandia zebra. The sequence goes on along the minus strand of NC_135172.1, from coordinate 14,002,765 downwards.
AGTCAAACAGAATATAAACTCCTTCACCATTAGATGTTTAACAGTCCTCGTTCTCTCTTCCCTTCACTGCCCTGATTGGTCTCTTTGAGGCTTTCCAAGTCTTCATGCACAGAAGCACCTCCCCTGTCACTTTAGTCAGAACTATGATTTTCTTTTTCTAAAACTATTTTTGATTCTTTTTTGATGATCAAATAAAATCCACGTGTTTCACAACCATCTAACCAATGTTCAGTTCATGTCCACTCTATTTAAATAACGCATTTTACATACAATAGCAAACATCATGAAGATAAATCTAAAATGAAGCTAAGTAACTGGAATCTGGGATGGCAGCCTTACAACAGCAAACTCCAGCATTAGCCAGCATTTTCTGCATTGAGAGCTTCTGTGTTACTACTTTAAGTTCATTTGTCTACTTCTAGTTAAATTTTTTTGCTTGAGTAACATATTACATGCCTTAGTGTCTGTAGCACAAACATTTTACAGATTCATATCAGTGCTTTTACTTGGATTAATATTAAAAAAGATGTTTGGTGTGAATAACAAATTGTAGCTCATACTATACCAACAGCATGACTTGAAAACTTTTTATAAATGACTAACACCTTCAGAATTTCCTCATTTAATGTTGCCATGGTTTCAGTGGTTGGCTCACAACCAACATTTTTGTATCTGCCTCAAAAAATGAAAACCAAAGCATTAAAATGAGTCCAAAAAGCAAAGGGAGGCAAGATTTTAGTAAACACAGAAGCATGTTGGGAATGTAAACTGTCTTTACACTCCTTAAGGCTCAGCACGATTACCAGTGACCCCCGAGTCAAAAGCCTTTTCACTAACACTTGTTCATTTTTACTGTTACATATAAAAATATTAAAGGAGCTATAAAGAGAATAGTATACTTTAGACAATGTCACTGATATTGTGATTTTTTTTTAATTGGAGAATGGATAAATGCATTTGTTTGATCTAGTCTGTGTGACAAATCAGTTCGTTTGGGGAGATTTAAACTTCACAACACTGTGTTTTTATGATTATGAAACTTTCGTCCCTGACTCAAATGAATGACATGAACGAATGACAAGTTTTCTTCAGATGGCTTGGTCTCTCTGTTTCACTCGTGTGGCTCTGCTGCTGCACTTCCAGATGTTCTGATATGTAGTCGTGCCTCTTATGACTTCAAGCTGGAGTAAGGGGGAGCGAGAATAAACAGACTAAAAATAACTAAGGAGGAGTGACTAAACAAGGTTGTAGATCATTTCTGAAGTGTGAAGGAATGAAACAGATAGGAAGACAGGCTAAAGGGCTTTTAATGCTTCAGTCTTAGCAGTTGAGAGCTGGTCCTGTGCACGACTTTGTCCTGGAGGAAGGCTTCACAGGAAAGAGATAAGGGAAATCTGCTTCACTGAAATAACTAGGCCTCAGCATTTGTGTGTGCAGACCAGCAGGAAGGGACATAAAGTATATTTGCTGAAGTTTTTGAGTTTATTTAAATATTTCTAATTTATACATTTAAAAGCAAAACACTGCAAACTGTTATTGTCTTTCCTTTAAGAAAGCACATTTTAGAATTTATCACTCAGATCAGTCAGACTACATACACGTTTTCATTTACCAGTGTGTGTGTGTGTGTGTGTGTGTGTGTGTGTAAGATAAGATAAGATAAGATAAGATAAGATAAGATAAAACTTTATTAATCCCTCGGGTGGGTTCCTCTGGGAAATTCGGTTTCCAAAAGCACAGCACCGGCAGAAGTTACAGTTACAGAATATTATATATGCACACACACACACACACACACACACACACACACACACACACACATATAAATACAGAGACATATAAATAAAATATACGAAGGGGATAAATAGAATAAATAGGAATAAAAATAAAAATACAAGTGAATTGCACATTTCAAGTATGGAGTCTATTGCACCATTAACTATTAACAAAAGTATTGCACAAAAGGTATTGCACAGTGAGGTGAAGAGGCACTACAGCTTAGTTGTTCCCCCCTCCTTTGTCCTCCTGTTGTTTCCCCTCCCTCTCCCCTTTGTGTGTGTGTGTGTGTGGGGGGGGGGGGGGGGGGGGGGTCGTGGTGTTCAGAGGACCTGACTGCTATGAGGCTGACATGAGCTCATCGCTTATTTTTCTTAATGGGATTTCCCCGAAAATTCAGATTTCCCGGATGGATGTTTTCGATTTCACTTTCCCAAAGAGAAGACCAGCCCGCTGATCCACGCCCACAGCTTATAAAGGAGCGTGGACCTCCATGTTGCTATCTGTTCTGCTCTCAGTTCATTACAGACACCATCTGGCCAACAAACTTTGGGCTCGGAGATTTTTTTTTATTAACAAACGTTTTTTCTTTTTCGTTTTCCCAACGAAACTATCTGGACACGATGCTTTCCTGTTACCTTTTCCTCGTTATTTCTTTGATGATCTCCTTCCGAGACGTCCGCGTGTCCGCCTCTGGTAAGTGTCCCGTTATCTGTTGTGCTCAGAGATTTTTTTTCCCCGTACTTTTGGGGGGTAGAGTGTTGCTGCTTCAAAGTAATACAACAGTTTGATGCTTCGTGTTTTTATTATGAGACTCAGAGATTGAATTATTTCATTATGTCTCATGTTATTAAATAGATGGGGGGGGGGGGGGGGGATGAAAGGAGTCAACATAAAGTTTTACTAGCAAAGTGCTTCTTAGAATCGACCTCCAAAATCTCCGGACCCCTCTACCGATGGAAAAGCATTCTTCCTAAAGCTGTTCATTCGTTTGGTGTTTTGGTGGTGGCTGAGAAACCAGACGTGTATAAACTAGAGCGATAAAAATGTATTACAAAGTGGCTCCATGGCGTAGGGATTTACAAATTCTCCGCTTTGATCCATTTGGGACTGTGTCCGGATGGCAGCTGACCTAAAAATCTGCCACATCAAACTTCATCAAGCTTCCCGCTGTGGTGATCTGTTGTTGGGAGCAGCCGAAAGTAGCTTTCCTACAAAGACTGTCAGACATTTTCCATTTGTGATGAATATATTTGCTTAGCAGGAGACTTAGGAAAACTTCATTCAAATAAACTACAGTAGCCTGTAACCTGCACAGTTACAGTTACTCTTTTTCACATATCTGGATCTGATCAGGCTAACCCACACCGGTTAAACTGATTTGAGATCTATAGTGACCGCGAGGTCTGTAGCATATAATTTACATGCTTTTTTATAGTCATTAAACCAATCAGAGACCCGGGTCTCTGATTGGTTTAACTGATGTTGGTTTAACTGATTGGTTTAACTCACACTTTATGAAAGTGAGACCAATTAGGATGGAACAGGATCGACTGATCACTCAGAACAACTTTATGATTGATTTGCTCTGACTGTGCCTCAAGGAAAGATGCACATAAGGGCCAAAACTTCCCACTGCAGGGTTCAACTGTTCAAATTTTTCCTTTAACTTGTCACCAGAGTGTGTAACTATGCAAACAACGTCTCTGTGATTTCTTAATCCTTATTCTAATTCTTATTATATATAAACCTTGTACAAAATGTTCTGATATCAATTGAGAAGTTGAATCTACTTGTATAATCTTGCTGATTAATTTTGTGTTTGATTTTAAATAAACATATACACACAGAGAACAGCAGAGCCATATAATGTACAAAGATTTTATTGGGTTGCAAAACCTTTTACAGGATACAAAATATACAGTAATGTCTGACTAAAATAGTGCACACTGTGTATGAAGTGTATCTGCTAATCTACCAAATAACAACACTGGATGTGTTTCTTACAGGTTCTAACTGCACAGAGTATCCTGTGTTCACTCCATCTGCGCTGGTAGTGAAGTACGGTGACCCAGCCAATGTTACATGTGTTGCATGTCAGAAGGACTGCAGTGGAGATGCTTCAGGTTTAGAGCACGCTGTGGGAAAAATTTCACAAAGTGGAACCACGATGTTCTGGACAGTTGACAGACTGACTGAATGGGGCATATCTCTACAGTGCTATTATACAATTGATGCTGGTGTTCAGTGTACTACCGTTCTGAATCCAACTCTTTATCGTAAGTATGCTTACTTTATAACAGGAGACGCATTAGTGAATTTTACATCACTTATACTTAGTTATAATTCTAAAGTGAAAATTGCTTTATAACCTTATTATTATATTTATTAATTCATAGATTAATTAAACTTCTTTATTTGTGGAAACATACAGTTGGATGGATTCATACTCTCAGCTGCTGCAGACCAACCTCTAGCTTACATTCTATGTTGTTCTTTACATTTTTGTTTCTTTCCCGGTCTTCACAGAGCTTCCAGAAAGTGTCTCCATCAGCTTTGTAAACCACACTGAGATGATGTTTGAGAATCAGCAGTACACCCTGCAGTGTAGCGTACAGAACGTAGCTCCTGTTGAAAAGCTCAATGTGACCTTCTACAGAGGAAACACAGCACTGGGTCACCAACAGTCCAACAGTGAACAGAAGAAACCAGTGAATAAGACCTTCACTCTGGACATCACCCCCAGAAGAAAAGATGATGGAGCCCAGTACTGGTGCGAAGCCAAGCTGGAGCTGGGACCAGCTGGACCACAGAGCCCTCCAGTGGTGACATCAGAAAAATTCTCTGCTCCTCCAGTCTACTGTGAGTCTGAGAGAAATAAAGACGCTCTTTGTTCTGTTCCTCAGAGTTTAACATTTTGAGCATGTTTCATGTCACTGGTTTAGTTTTATGTCCCATTACTTTACTGTTTTGATTCTTCCTCACACCTCTCATCACTGTTAATGAACAGGCTCTAATAAGCATCATCAACAAACTGTTGACTGTCACAAGCTGATGAACATAGTGGAGGATTTAGCTGCTAAAAACTAAAACACTCAGTGTGTTTGTAGAGACCAAAAATAGAACTCCACTTTGTTTGTGAACCTTAAAAAATAATAATAATTGTGTTTAAACTCTAAATGAAATTTTTTTTAGTATATATCAATTTAAATCTGGAAGCAATTGACTGCAACAAATCTTCAAGAAAGAAAAGTCTGTTCTTTTTATTATGTTAAAGCCACTCCAGAAAAACTCATCCACTCCTTTCAGAGTGCCATATGGCTAGAATAACTCTCTGAACTGTCAGACTGACCTATTAATGTCACACTGCATGTAATATAAATTTTATGTCAGATGTTTAGTGCGGTGAGCATTAACCTGCAAAGTAAGTAGAGCAGTTAAACATCATGAAGTGGACAAACTGGTAAAATATGATCCTTTGAAATCTTAAAGAGTAGAAATTAAGCGAAATGGGCTGAACTGTGGACAGTGCTTTCCACTTTCTGCTGTATATTATGTTAGTGAATAATCTGTTTTACATTTCCAACGTGTTAAACATTTTCTCTGTCAATTATCACAGATGAAAAGTTACAGAGATTAACAAAATTGCGCGACTGTGAAAACAGGCCCATGTTTCCCGATATTGAATTTCTCTTCCAAAATTGTTTGTTTTGCTAAATCTTTTGTTCTTTTTTTTCCTTCAATAATCACACAGATGGGCCTGAGCTCAATGAGCCACGAAATCCAGATGTGATTACAGTCAAAGAAGGAGACACTGTACACCTGAACTGCTCCTCTGTGGGAAACCCCAGCCCCTCATACACCTGGACACGCCCAAAAAATAGCTCATCTTCCTACACTGGCAGCGTTCTCACTATCAGTTCTGTCGGCTTTGAGCATGAAGGACAGTATATCTGCACTGTGAGCAACACAGTAGGGAATGTCACCAAGGAGTTTAACGTTGATGTACAAGGTGAGATTTTAGTTTGTTTTTCACATCCAGTTTCAATTCAAGCAGTGTTTGGATATTTTCTGTTTGACTAATTTGAATATTCTCTTTTTCTGTTTTCTTTACCAAAGCCTCTATTCCCAACTCTGCAGCTTTCCCCTGGATATGGATAATAGTTGGGGTATCTGTGGCTGTTCTGTTTGTCCTCATTTGTGTGCTATGTTGTCTTTTCTATAAACAAAACCGAAAGGGAAGCTACAACCTAAAGGATGTTTTACGGTTTCCTATGCGCACTGCCTTGCCTCTGCAAAACTGCGAGAATATCTGAACTGTGGACAAACAGTCTGGAGCTGTTTCTTCGACATTAGGTGCTGTCTAATTCTTCAAGTCAATTTGTCAAGTTTGACATCATCCCGGTTTGATTGAGGTAGTGGTTACCTTCCTCTACTGATGACATCTGATGACACCAAACAACAAAAATGACAGCATGAAATGAAGGCTTTAAGTGACGTGACCGGTGACCTAAATACTGAATGGAAAAAAAGCTTCTTTCTCTTTTAACAAGCTTCTGCTTTTAAGGTACTGTAACACAGTCAGCAGCAGTTCTGCAGTCACTTCCTGTAAATATGCTGCCTTAAATCCAGGTCTTGGGTTGCAGCTTTTAAGGAGTGATCTCTAGATTTCATTGTAGTGAGTGTGGAATTCAAAGTTCCCGTGTCGATATAGACTGAAAACATAGGATGTCACCAGCTTTTTCCTTTAACTGTTACACAGCCTGGAATTTAGTACTGTTGTCATGGCAGCAGCTTACTGGCCTTTGTCTGTATTTCTGCCACTACTTTGAACTAGAAGCAAGATGTAAAACATTCGCGATTTTGACTGTTGACTGCTGAGAAAATCGAGTTCTATGAGAAATATTTGATATTATTTTAAGTTATGTTTTCAGTATTTGGTGACTGTAAAAGTACAAACTCAAGACTAACAGGACACTAACTTAAAGATTCTGCACACTTTTTTTTTTTTTCAATTTGTTTTGGCAAATGTGAAAGTAAATTAATGCTATCAAATCCATATGCAAGCAGAGGGCTGAATATCCACTATCACTGCTGTGTGGATGAACATGCTGTTTAACTGTTTTGTTTGTATAAAAATAATTTAAATGACTTTGTATGTTTATTTAGACATGTGCTTTTTTTGTACTAAAGTCTAAAGGAGAATTTCTGTTGCTTCCTTCAACGAGTGTAGTGGCTGCAATTGTGTCAGGCTAGCTTTGCACTCCTGACCTCCACTGTAGAGAATCAGAGGAGAAATGTGAAACATGCAGGTTATTGGCTCTGCCAGCACGCTGCCTCAGACTTGCAGCTCCCATCATTGCCAGGAATCTGGAAGAGGATCGTGCCAACTTAGAGCCATGCTTCTACCGGCTGATGGGAAATAGACAAGGCTGAAGTGTTTTGTTGTTCACATCCGTTATGAAATTTCCACTGAAGCCCTGAAACCCTCAGAAAGTCTAAAGTGTAAAAAATAAGTGGTCTCTGTGACACCACCCACTGGCTTGTGGGCTGAGGTTTTGAAGCCTCAGGTTTGACACCATCTAAGACATGTTAGGCGTCATGTTTCTGACCTGTAGCAACCCCCATCTTTCATATATTATCTACGATTCAAACAAACAGCTAGTGACCTACCAACGGTTGCCACATCCATGTATGTTTGTGTATAGTATGTGTGATTATTTGTTATATTGTGGGTATTAGTGAAAAAGGCTAAGTTGTAATAATACAGTGCACACTGGAGCTTGTGTTTATTTTTAAAATGTAAATAAATTACAGAACCTTTTTTGAAAAAAAAAAAAAAAAGAGAAACATGTATACTGATTTTTTTTTTTTCTGATTCTATTTATCCTGTGGAAAAATCTCACCTTGTCTATTTGTCTACATTCAGTTCAATTCATTTTTATTTATATAGCGCTAAATCAGGATAACGCAAGGTGCTTTATATTGTAAGGTGAAGACACTACAGAGAAAACCAAAGCAATTAGGTGAACCCTTATTAGCAAACACTCTGGCAACGGGGGGGGGGGGGGGGGGGGGGGGTGGAAAACCTCAATTTTAACAGGAGGAATTCTCTGACAGAAGCAGACTCAGGGAGGGGCAGCCATCTACTGCAAATGTTTGGAGCAGAGGGGAAGGGAGACAGGGCAAAAGACAGCCAGAGAGTAATAATAACTAAACAATTCAAATAATTAAACTACTAAAAACATTTTTAGTGGAGAGTGAAAAAAGGTGAGTGTGGAAGAAACACTCAGCGCATCTGTCACGGCAGTGTAACGGACTCGGCGCGGACTGAGGAAGCACGGTTCAAACAGTTCTTTATTAATGGCACTGGTGCGCTATATACATGTGAAGGGGTGGAAACACCAGGGCCCCGAGGGTCAACAGGTTGGGGAAACACACGTCTTCGTACTCCCTCCTCTCCTGGTCCGAACAATCTCCACACAAGCAGCTCACTTTCACTCACCCCAGGCGTCACAAAGAGGGCAGATCCAGATAAACCTATTTACAGAGACGTGGATTAGTCAAAGGCAAGTACGGGAACAACAGAATCGCTATAGAGCCGGGCAATACTAACAAGAGTAGCTCAATGTTCCAGCGGCGAGTAGTTCAGAGCCCCTGCCTTAAGAAGAGCCAGAGATCAACTGCAAATCACCGGTGATCAGCTGCAGGTGCGTAGGCCAAGGGCGGGAGCCCAATCTGAGCTCCGCCCAGGCAGACAGGCAAGAGAGAGAGCATGGCGAGGAGAGCAGAGAGAGCAAAACAACAAACACTTGTGGCCACACTGGGCTGGCCGGGGAGGCACAGGGACCATGACAGCATCATGGGAAGCCCTCCAGGATCCTAGGCCTACTAATGGGCAGTTCAGGCTTACCTGATCTAGACTTAACTATAAACTGAAATTAAAGAGGGTGCTTGTCTTTTAAGAGCTGATTGCACAGAAGAAGGCCCTGAAAGCTGAAGTAAGCTTTGAGCAGTCTGAAAGTGAAAAGCACTAATGGAGTGATATGGTACAATGACGGGTCCTGATTGTTCAAGAGCTTGTATGTGAAATATTTCTGTATGTATATCAAAGTCTACCTGACATGTTCTTTCACTGTGAAAACAATAAACACAAGTAATGAGAGAACTGGAACTGGTAATTACGAATTTCCTGTTTATAAGATTCTTCAACGCCAGATTAACTCCTGCACTCTTCTGAATGTCTTTGGATTTCAGGGGAAACTCCGCTGCAGAAGTTGTACATAGGATGAGTGAGTAAATGTGCTTCCTCCCCCTGCTTCCTTCACAGGAAGACATTTCCAGTGAAAGGAGTAAGGGAAAAAAGAGGGCACTAAGCCTGGTTTTTCTTATCATGTCATGCTTATTCACTGAAAGAACATCATAATTGATAAAAAAAAAAAAAAAAGCACACCCAAACCTCCTTTAACATCCAACTTGTCTTCTTACATTAAACTTGTCTCAGTCCTGTGTAAGCCCCAGTAGAAAGTGTTTCTCCCCCGCTGATGAAATAAGTAATGCTTGTAAACCACTTAAAATATATATCTTGTGCTAAACATAATTAAGGCTGGTGTAATGTCCTCCCTTGTGTTTGTTATTGTTGGAATCACTTCAGTGTGTGAGGCTGGCTGTTTAGCTGTTCTTTAAAGACCTTTCATATTGTACACTTTTAGCCCTGCGATAGACCGGCAGCATGTTCAGGAGTACCCCGCTTCTCATCCCATGATAGCTAAGATAGGCTCCAGCAGCCACCCGCAAGCCTGATAGGATCTCCATTATCTTGAGCTAAAATCAAATTCAAATTCAAATTACTGGATGAATGGATAAAAAGTAACACATGTAACCATTTTTCTCAGCAAAACAATATTCTTCTATGATGTTTATAAATAGCTATGATGTAACAAATTAATAAATCATCAAAGTAGCTTGACTCGTCAAAAAATGTGATTTGGAAATCTTGGACATTCTGAAAATCAGAAGTTAAATCCCTTTTCTTACTGGAAGGAATGCATTGCTTTCCTGTGAAGCTGCGCTTAGAGCAGGCCTTTCCTTTATGGCATAATCCCCACAGTCATGTGCACAACAAGAACTTCCGATGAACAAGCCTGACACCACGCTTTTTTTCCAAGTTGCCATGGGGAAAATCTGCGCATATAAAAACACTTCCAGAGGAAACATCTGCCCTTTTTATGGTCACAAGAGTTCATGATGAACTGCAAAACTTTCAAAACAAGTTCAACATGGTGTTTCATTTCCTTTATATCCTTTTATTTGGTAAACTCAGCAAAACTGCTTGAATAAGTTCAAAACTACATGACTACAAGATCTAACGGTCTTTTCAAGAAAACATTGTAAACAAATGTCAAGATGTGACCCTGTGAAGACTTCCCAAAACTGGTGCCAGGAGTCTAGCAGTCCATCTGAACAAAAGGCTCTTATACTTAAACAGATATACGTGTGTTTGCTATACCATATATCAGCAAGAGAAGATACGACCTCTCCTAGAAGGTGTGTGATCTATGCCAGAACCCAATGAAGAGGAGTGAACGCACCCCCCTCTTCATGTTACACAGAGTTGTTACAGACCTCCTAGGATGAGACATTCTTTCAATCTACAAATGGTTACATACTTCTAAGCATATATATAAATATATATTTCTGGGCATAAATGACAATCCAACAATACAAATCTAACAAAAACACTTCCACTTTGGTAGAGCTGATGGTGTTATAGGAAGGAAGACTAACTGATGTGCTGAATCGGTGGCAAAGATTAAGAGGTGTGGCCCAATACTATTGACCGAAGTGTCAAAAGAAGAGCTTCAAGAAGACTGTTCCTAAAATCTATTTATAGAAATGACAATGAAAACTTGCCTGGAGCTCAGGCTGTGTTGAGGAATAAATGTGGCGACACTAAATGTCAACTTTCAAGTTCACTGGAATTCTGCAAACACATTTTTTCCTTACAGTGTATGCCCAAGTATGTTTGCACACGTTTCAATAAATCATTGCATCTATTTATCATTAATATATAAAATATAAATATGTGTAGTTCAGGTCTCTTGCGCAGCCCTGTAGTTTATAAATAATATATTATAACAATGTAAGCACACCCCCTTTAATCCAACCCTAAGTAAACGCTACACTTTCAACAAGCGCTTCTTGATGACGTAAGTGGCTGCATTGCGCCTGGCGTTGTCCTTGGATACGGGATTTCTCCTCTTAGCTTGTTTCGCTAAGAAGATTGGACTCCGTCTTTGCTCGCTTGGCTGATGTTTTGTCGGTGTAGGCTCACAGAAGTTGCCTCTTAGTATAACTGATAGGAGTGGGACAGCATGAGCGGTATCGACTACAGCGTGTGGGACCACATCTACGTGTCAGACGATGAAGATGTCACGTGCCCGTTCGTGGACACTCCGAGCTTGTTCAGAATGAGACACCGGGTCAGCAGTGACAGTAGTGCTAGCCGTGAAGTTTGGAGTGCTACACCTGGTTAGTCTTCCCACTAGTAAACCTGTAGTAGCAAACCGAGAGGGAGTAGACAGTTTGAGCAGCCGGTGTTACTTATGTGTAAATATACAGCGGATATACGCAATTCGGCTGCAGGCTTATTTTAAGCCTTTAGTTTCGTAAAGGCAGCCACCGATAGAGAAAGAAAAAGCAACGCTGTGTGTGAGATAGTGAGGTAATTCTGTAAAGTTTTGGGGGGTTTCCATATACTTTGCTGTTGGGTAACATCAGGTTATTTTAAAAGGGGAAATTACTTGAAATCCTTTAGCATCTGAAACATGGTAAACAACAAGGCATTTGAAGGAAGAAGGCAAAAATAAAAAATAAAAAATACTAAAAGAGGAAGACAGCTCTTAAAGAGAAGTCCACTGCCAAATTAACAACAACAAAAAATGTTTCCAAAGTCAAAAAAAGAACCACTAGAAGAGATTAAAAGTTTACTTTAAATGATCAAAACATACAAATGAAACCTGCAGTGTCATTTAACAGGAAATGTAACATGTAGCATGTAAAGATCTGCTCCTGATCTCCAAAGTAATAATAGGCTTTCCTGGAGCTTTCAGTCCCCTCCTACACTCTGCTTGATGAGCTTTTCCTGAGCTTTCTAATGCACTCTCAGAGTCTTCATCTCTTTAATGGTAAACACATTAAAAGTATGCTCATCTAAAATGTGTATTGTACACTGAAGAGATGTCACATGTTTAATGTTCGACAGCAGTTTTACTTCTCTGCTTTTCATTTTAAGTTTGAAACGCATGCCAGGATTTTGAGAAGAAAATTAATCTAAATGACATTAGTTAGAAGGTAAAAAGGAGTTTGTGTAAGTAAGATTAAAGTGCGTTTGCTACAGTAACACTGTTGGTCAGACTGTGTCTGTCTGTGGAAACTGGCTCTGATAAGCTTATCTCATTGTTACCGTAGAAAGTGAAAGGTTCTAGAGAAACTTTCATTTCAGTATTTCCCTGGCTTCTGTTGCCTATTGTGTCACCTGTTTGTTTTTTTTAACACTTTACAGTTTGAAACATAAAAACTTTCCAGGATAACGGGAAAGTTTTTACATTAATACCACTGTGTTTGAAATGTTAACTGTGGAGAAGAAAATTCCAGTTAGATTTTTTGAACTGTGCGACTGTATAAATGTGACCACATCATGTAAACTCACTCATGCACTTACACAGTGTCAATAAAGCTCCCAAAAGTCAAGGCAAGAATTTGTTCAGAGACTGTTGAACTCAGACTCCAGTTGGAGTTCAATGACCTTGTTTTCCCGTCTGCACTGCAAACACATTTAAAACTAAAAGAGGCCAAAGGGCTGTGAAACAAGCTCTGAGGTCTCATGATTGCGGTTATTTGTCACCTTGTTGGTCGCTCTGTAGATTTCATTCTTCTGCGTAAGCTGAGCCAATCATGTGCTACCTTTTTCAGTCAGGAAGGAACATGTCATGGAGACACATGAGATATGTGAAAAAAAAATGGCAACACAGCTTCTGTAAATAGAACATTTCAGCAGTCAGTGCACTCTGTGCTGCTGTTTATTTTTAATGTGACTGCTTGCGCTGCCAAAAAAAAAAAACCCAAGCACATGCAGTTCATCTGTAAGGTTTGGGCTGCAGTACAACCTTGTACTAAAGTACCACTCAACAGGTTTCCATAGATATTATGTTCTGTTGGACACGAGTTACCATGGTGATAAAGCTTGGTTGAAGAGCACCACCTTCGACACAATAACAACTCTTAACGGTAGATTCACACAGGGAGAAATAAAACAAAATAATGTGATGCTATAAATATATCCAGCTGTTTCTATGTGCAGTGTTGAGCAAAAGTCTGAATCTGTGCCTTTGTTCTATTCAGGTATGCTTTTACTGCACTGGCAGTGTTTTTGAGATCAGTGTCGTGGTGAAAAATGAAGCCGATAGCTGAACTGCAAATGAGTGAAAAAGCAGTTAGTGTCCTAAGAAAATCCTTTAAACCTTTAAGAAATCCTGAAGAGCTATTACTCAAGACCACTTTTAAAAAGGACAAGAAACTCTGGCCCCTGGAAGCAAAACATAAAGAAAAGAGTAGTAGCCCAGCACTTTTTTCACTGTTCTTTTAAGCCTGTTATTAGCACACAGTACCTTTAATATAACGGTCAACCAACAAATCATCAGTGCATACACACAAGCACTACAGATATCACGTTAGATATACTAAAAAGAAACGTGTCAAAGCCAAAACTGTAGCAACCAAAGCACGGCCGTGTCATCTCAATGATATTCTTTTTGGCAGCGGTCAGTCAAAGAGCATACAAACATGCTCGTTTGCTCTTCTTTTTAAATGCAGTCGTGCGCTACCAGAAGTACCAGATGTTATTCTTGACCACTTCACTACCAGAAGTGGTCAAGAATAATATAATCTATAATCTATTATAACACAGCTCAGTCTTTCTTTTTTGTGGCTCAGAGAAAATATTGTGAGGCAACTTAAACTTATTGACCTTTGATCTTTCTCCTACATCAGGTATTGATTTTTTCTGTAGTTTTTAAATTCATTAAAATTCTTTAAAACTACAGAAAAGCAGTACCTGATGCAGGGAACTGCATTTGTACTTTTTTCCTATTATGCCATCTTTAAAGTGGGCCTGCAAAGCCCTTTTTCAGCTTCAGCTTTTTATTCTTAGACTTTGGAAGACTAGCTTGACATGATTCATAGATTAAAAATTTTCTCATTGACCATAAACAGCACCTCACTGCGTCCACTTCCTTGCTTTAAAGTCAGATTTCATCTGATTGGCTGCACCATTAAAAGCAGAAGGTTTAAATAGCTGGTGGGTGGGGCTTATGGTCTCACTGCCAAACCTACATGCCTGAGGTAACCATATTAGGATATCATTTGTCTTTGATAACAAACAGTCTGAAGTATAGTAAAAAACTGCCAGAGATTGAGCGATTAAAGGCGTGTCAGCTCTCTGGGTTACATACACTCACAGTGGGCCAACATTAAATTTGACACATTAAACAGGATACTTCTTATTTAAATATACTTATTGTATGTTTTCTCCCTACACAGTGTCCATATAGCTCTTGTCTTGGTGTCCCTGTTTCACTTTTAAATCACTTGTGCTTTCAGCTCGGTCTCTGCCTCATGTTTATTTTACTTTTGTCTCTTTGCTCCCGTCCACTCGGGACCTCCACAACAGAGCCGGCTGGAGAAAATGGTAGAGTTTCAGCAGAGAGGGGAAGACCTGGAAACCAGCTTTGCAGAATGCAGGAGGCTATTAGAGGAAGCCCAGGGACGACTTGCATACCTAGAAGAAAGAATGAGGGAAGGAGGTGAGGATAAGGAGAGGGAGGCTGAGCTGAAAAAAGTCCAGACAGAAATAAAGAAACTGAAACAGGATGAGAAGTCCTTTGAGAAATTGCTAGAAGAACACCAAAAAGAAGAGAAGAAGCTGCCCTGGAATGTAGACACTATCAGCAAGGATGGTTTCAGCAAGGTAACGCAGGCCATCTGGGCCGCAGGATTTGTCAACTTTTCAGTTTCCTGATTTACATGTTGTCTTATCTTACTTTGCAGAGTGTGCTGAACTTTAAGCCTTTATCAAAGGAGGAAACTGGGGAGGAAAAGGTGGGGAACCACAAGAACTTTCTGAGGAAGTATGGGAAAGAAATCAAACTCTTTGGTAAGTGAGCTGGTTGTGTTTGTTGTGTTTCCCCCTATACTCCCACACAATGTTCTGCCTCACTACTTCCCTTATCTCGCTCTCTTCCACTGCTCTCCTCCTCCACCCGGTGGAAAATACGTGTCATTCGGAGTCTACAAATACATTTTTACTCATTGTCCCAGAGGTTTCAAAGACACTAAATTTATCATGGGCTCTGGACAGTCCTGTAGCTACAAGTTGTTAAATGTGTTGTAACGTGCAGTTTCTACTCTAAGAAACACTGAATGAGTGAGCTTCTTTACAGTGACAAAAAAGGGGATGGTTTACTGGTCTGGCCCACTTAAGATCACAGAGAGCCGGATGTGACCTGCTCTAAACCGACACAGCTTTTACTTGCAGTTTACTAACAGGATATAACCAATAAAATTTTTTTTTTTTTTTTTTTTTGTGTCCCGTTTGGATCTTTAGCCATCAGAATTGTTGTCTTAAGGCCAAGAAAGATGCCAAGCGGATTTATTTTACCAAGTGGATCATCATGGCCTTGCCATATTGGTCCATTTGATTGACCTTTATTAGAATTATGTATTTATTTTATATTCAGTTGCTACAAACGGGACAGGACAGGGAGAAAGAATGAAAGAAAGAGAGGGAGAGAAAGAAAACCAAAGGGGAGAAGAGACGGTGAGAAGGGGGGGAAGAAAAACAAAAAAACAAAAAAACAAAAAAAAAACACCTCGGTCACCTGTATGGAGAAAAAAACAGAAGAGAAAGCAAACAACAAAGAGCAACATAGTAAAAAAAAAACGGCACCATCACAATAAACTAGCTAGCAGCAGATATCAGTAGATACTAAATAATAAACGATATTGTGCAGCACGCAAGATAGACAGCGCACAATGTGCTTTGAGGCAGCAGCCAAGAAAGCTGTAGTCCGCGTCTGTGAATACCCGTGTGTACGCCTGTGTGCATACCTGTGTGGATCAGCATGCTTGCATTCCAAAGGTTTCTCCATGTAACGATCTGCTAGGGAGTGTGGGGGGGCCACAGCCCCGTCCTCCAGGGTATGAAGCAGGTATGGAGGAGATCAAAACTCCAGACATCCAGAGGCCCCCAGAACACAAGAGACCAAGGAAGACCAACAGAGGGGCAGCCGCGCCACTGTCCCAGAAAGAGCTGAGGAGAGTCCCAGATGAGGGCTCACTCAGCAGCCGCGGAGCAGAAGCCAGGGGGAGTTGCAGTGACGCGCCCATGAGCTCCGCCGGCAGCCAGCCGTGCCTGAGTGACCGAGCCCCAGGCCGAGAGGCCGGGGGCACCCCACCTCTGAAGTGGCCCGAGCGAGCCCCAGGCTCCAGGCCCCGATAAGCGGCCGTCAAGGAGTGAGCCGGTGTGTACCCGGACGCCCACCCCCACACACAAAGAACCACTAACGCACCGATGTCTGAGGGAGTCCGCCACTGGCAGGGGAAGTGGTGGTGGGTGGAGATAGGCCTCCAAACCTTGGAGGGCCTGAGATGTCCCCAGAGAGGTGGCGTCTGATACCCAACCTGACATATAGACACAGACATACAGGCACACACAGATACAAACATCCATTCCCACCCTCATGCTCTCATATGCACTTACTGCACCCAGACCCAGGTGGTGTTACCCTTTTCCCTGCGGTGGGGAGAGGCAGACCGCCCCGACTCCGCAGCAGCAGGGAGGCCCCACACTCCAGACCGCAGTCGGACGGCCAACTCCTCCTCCTAGCCCCCCCGCTCCAGCAGGCCGCAGAGAACGGGGGTGAGAGAAGACTCCAAACCTCCCTCCGCCCGCTCATTGTAGTGTTGATGCATGTGTGTTCTAAGGTGCATTTAAAACCCAGGAGGGCATGGAGCTACCTGCCAGAGAGCAGCAGGTAAGCGCATGGTCCCTCCTGCTAGCCCTCAATGTCTACGTGTATTTAACCTTGAGAGGTGGGCAACGACGCCAGGGGTGAGGTGTACACCCTGATGGTAATTTGGACTCCGTGTATCGTGCCCACCCCCAAGATCCTATATGTATGTGTAATGAGAGTGTGAGTAATGTGAATGTCTAAGTTGTGGGATAAAATTGAGGCAGAGGCAGCCAGAAGGGGACAGAGGGGGGGGGTAGCCTCCTCTGCACCCTGGTGACATACCCCTACTCCAAGGCCCTGCATGTGTGGGTGGTTGTGGTGCAGCGGGAAGGGGGAGGCAGCTGGAGATGGGGAGGGAAGGAAGGGAGGGGCAGGTGACCCCTCCCTGGGGCCAGCTCCCCCGCTGACCCCAGTAGGCACTCCCATACTCCGCGACCCGCCAGGGAAAGGGGGCCCAGGCCCATCCAGACCGGGGCCCAGCGCAGCAGCGCCCCCCGGCCCCACAGAGCCCGGGACAGTCCACCCAACCCCACCACAGAGAAAACTGCACCCACCCCACCATCCACTCATCTTCCAGACTACATGAGACAATAGACGCCCAGGCTGAGATCTTCCTCCACCTCTCCTGTATCTCCCCCTCCTGCAGAGAGTTCCTGAGGAGAGGAAAGCTCCTGCAAGGTGTGACAATCTCCCCCACCAGTTGAAGAGCCCCCCTGGCGGCTCGACGCACCGGCGGCACCCTGCGCCAGGGATGGGCCCCCATGCACCCACCCGCCCACAACACCGGCAACACACAAACCAGGACCCAAGGCCCCGAAGCCCGGCCAGGGCCCCAGCCCAGAGACGGAGCGCCCCCAGAACCTCACGCCCATCCCGGACCCACCCAGGGGCAGACAGGCTACCAGGTCAGTAACCCACGTCCATCAGCACAGACCCTCCCCTAGCCCCGCTGCACGCAGCCACGAGGAAACAGTCACCCGAGAGCCAAAAGAGCCCCCAACCGGACATGACCGCTACCCCGGGTTGAGCCCCCCAAGGAA
Source organism: Maylandia zebra (assembly GCF_041146795.1). Taxonomy (NCBI): domain Eukaryota; kingdom Metazoa; phylum Chordata; class Actinopteri; order Cichliformes; family Cichlidae; genus Maylandia; species Maylandia zebra. The sequence continues at coordinate 13,984,878 of NC_135172.1, read as the reverse complement.
GATGCCTCCGGGGAACCCCCCGACGCCCTAAGCTTGTCCCTACCCCCACACCAATCACAACAGTGACGGTGGGACCAAACTATGACCCCCCACCCCCACTAGGTGATGGAGCTGATCAAAGGAGCCCAGAGCAATTGATCTGATGTGGTGGCAGAGGCTGTATCAAGACTAATGTAATCTAATAGATAATTTCTATATTGGTTAGAATTAAGATTATTTTTATTTTTCCAGTTCATGAGGACTGTTTTCTTGGCTATGCATAGGGCAGTGGAAACCATATGGGCGATATTCTTATCTGAAGTGACATTATCTAAGCTGCCCAACAAACACACTGAGGGGGAAGTTGGAATGTTACATTTCAGACACTTTGATAAGTCTTCACATATCTCGCGCCAAAACTTTTGCACTGGTGGACAGAACCAAAGAGCGTGAATATAATTGTCTGGTGTATTGCCTTGACAGTGTGAGCAGTTGTTGGAAGATGTAAAGCCCATCTTGAACATCCGATGACCTGTATAGTGCACTCTATGTAGTATTTTGTATTGTATTAATTGTAGACTGGGATTTTTAATCAATTTAAAGGTTTTTAAGCATACCTGAGACCAGAAGTTTTGGTCTAAGCTGACTGATAAATCTGCTTCCCACTTTGCAATAGGAAGGGATATTGATTCATCTAATTTAGAAAGTGTTCTGTATATTTTAGATAATAATTTGGGGGATTTAAGAGTAAGGAAATGTGCCGCACTTGGTGGTGTTTGTAATTCAACTTGACTGAGGTTAAATGTCTTTTTTACTATGGATTTAATTTGTTGATATTCTAAAAATCTTTTCTTGTTGATCCCATATTGTGCAACTAGTCTGTCAAATGGGATAAATTCTGTTCCCTCTAATATATGTTCTAAGTATTTAATTCCTTTACAACTCCATTCTGGGAAATTAATCATATTATTGTTTTGTAATATGTCAGGGTTATTCCAGATAGGTGTACGTTTGCATGGGATTAATGAAGACTCCTTTATTTTTAGAAACTCCCACCATGCTGTCAGAGAGAAGCTGATGTTGATACTTTTAAAGCATTCATGTCTTTTGATGTTTGAGCTAATAAATAGTAGGTCTGAAATCTCTAGATCCTTGCATAGTGCCTGTTCAACATCTAGCCAGGGCTCATCTAAGAAGGTATGTTTTGACCATTCTGAGATGAACTGAAGCCTGTTGGCTAAGAAGTATTGGTGAAAATTAGGCAGATCTAATCCTCCTCTATCCTTGGTTCTTTGTAGCGTTTTTAAGCTGATACGCGGGGGTTTATCTTTCCAAAGGAACTTAGAAATATATGAATCCAGAGATCTGAACCAATCTTGTGATGGTTTGTTAGGGATAATCAAAAATAAGTAATTTATTTTTGGCAAGATCATCATTTTTATAGTGGCGACCCTTCCCATGAGTGATATGGGTAAAGATTTCCATCTAGTCAGATCGCCTTCTACTTTCTTTAGAAGTGGGATGTGGTTTAATTTAGTTAAGTCTGAAAGCTTAGGAGAAACATTAATACCTAAATATTTAATATTTCCGGATTGCAGTGGGGCAGGAGCAGTTAATGGGGAGAACTGTAGATTTTGGCCAGTTAATTGAATAATCTGAAACTCTTGAAAACCAGTTTATTAGAGTAATTACCTCAGAGAGGTTGGTTTGTGTGTTTTGCAGAAAAAGCAACACATCATCCGCATAGAGACTGATTTTATGTTCTATGTTCTTACATTTTATGCCCTTAATTGTTGTAGCCTGTCTAAATGCTGCTGCTAGAGGTTCGATAAAAATTGCAAAAAGTGAAGGGGAGAGTGGGCATCCCTGTCTGGTGCCCCTCAGGAGACAGAAGCTGGAGGATGTCTGGTCATTTGTTCTGATACGAGCTGTTGGGGAATTGTATAATATTCTTATCCAGTTTATGAAAGAGTTTCCAAAACCAAATTTGTGTAAAGTTGCGAATAAAAATTTCCAGTTAACTCTGTCAAATGCTTTTTCTGCATCTAGAGATAATATTATGGTTTCGATGTTTTTATTGTATGAGTAGTCTATTAAATTAAGTAATCTACGAGTGTTTGTTGAGGAGTGCCGACCTTTTATGAAACCAGTTTGGTCAGGGTGAATTAAGAGGGGGGTCATTTTCTCTAATCTCTTTGAGAGAGCTTTGCAGATTATTTTAAGGTCTACATTTAAAAGAGAAATTGGACGATAGCTTGAGGGAAATAAAGGGTCTTTGCCTGGTTTTAGCAGGAGACTAATGTTGGCAGAATTCATATTTGGTGGTAGTCTGCCATTTTCCTCGATTTCCTGCAACATTCCGTGGAATACTGGTGCCAGAATTGTCCAGAATTCTTTGTAGAATTCTGCAGGGAAGCCGTCTGGACCTGGAGCCTTATTATTGGGCATACTTATCAGGGCTTCCTGGAGTTCACTTGGCGTCAGTGGCGAATCCAGTTCCATTGCTTGACTGTCTAGTAATTTTGGAAGAGTTACGTTGTCAAGAAACAGATCAATTTCATTTTTAGATGGGTTTATTTGTGGTGAGTATAAAGTTTCATAGAAATCCCTAAAAATGTTGTTTATTCTTCCAGGATCATATATTGTGTTCCCCGATAAATCTTTAGCAGCACATATAGTTGTTTTTTCTTTATTTATTTTTAACTGGTTAGCTAGAAATCGACCTGATTTGTTACTGTGTTCAAAATTCTGCAAGCGAAGTCTTTGTATAAGGAATTGTGTTTTTTTATTAATAGTTTCATTTAATTCTAGTTTTGTTTTGCGTATTTTGTTCAATGTTTCCTGATCTTGGTCGCACGCGTAGGCTTCTTCTAGTGATTTGATGGTTTTTTCTAATTCCTGAATATTTTTGTTTTCTTCTTTCTTTTTGTGTGATGAGAAAGAAATTATTTTAGCTCTCATCACAGCTTTCCCTGCTTCCCATAGAACAGAAGCAGATATTCCGGGAGTGTCATTAAAGTCTAAATATGAAGTCCATTCTTTTTTAAAATATTTAATAAAGTCTTCATCTTTAAGCAATGATGCATTAAATCTCCAGTTTTTACTTGGCGTAGTATTATTCTTGTGCATTAGTGTTAAAGATACAGGAGCATGATCGCTGACAGCTATAGGATGAATCTCAGTGTCTGAAATGTCACACAGCAGTGAGCTGCTGACCAGAAAATAATCCAGACGAGAGTAAGAGTGATGAACATGCGAGAAAAAAGTATATTCCTTACTGTTGGGGTGAAGGGAGCGCCATGCATCGCGAAGGCCAAAGTCGCTCATATACTGTTTGATTATATTTGTGGATTGACAATTGCGCTGAGTTCCTGTTGTGTTGAGCCTATCCATGTCTTCATTTAGTCCAAGGTTGAGGTCACCGCCAAGAATGAGTGTGCAATCGAGGTGTTCAGAGAGTGTACTAAAAAATCCGTGGAAGAATGAGGGTTCATCAACATTTGGACCATATATACTTTCAATACATAGTTTTTTGTTCAATATTGATAGATTAATAATTAGAAATCTACCCTCTGGATCTATAACTGTATCGAGTACTGTAAAATTAACATTTTTATGTATTAAAATTGCTACTCCCCGTTGTCTAGAATTATAACAGGCTGCAAACACGTTAGGAAACTCAGGTGTTTGAAGTTAGTTTAAACCTGTGACAGGTCTGTGAGTTTCTTGTAATAAAACAACATCTGCCTGTAGTTTTTTAAGCTGGTTAAATATCTTTAACCTCTTTCCTCTTTCCAATTAAATTTTTTTAAGTGTGGATTTCCTGTTTGTAAAATTATGCTTGGAGTGACATTAACAGGACCACACCCAGTAAAATATATCCTGAAGGGACTTCCACTCGCTCAGATTTCCTGCTGATTAAATGCCTTCAGCTTTTGTGTGCCAGAGTTCTTCTGAAACTAAACAAACTGGGGAGGGGTCATGGAGAAGGAGGGTGTTGGGTCTGTGTTTCCACAAGCCCCGCTAATTCTAGAGAATTTCTTTCATCATAGTTAAAACAATGTACAAATGGTAAACATAAAAATGACAATCATTTAACAATTCACTCTAACAGAGGGAGTATGTTTTTAACTGCGTCACATAGAAACGGATAAAGAGTAAAATTTAGTGTGTCCACACACTTTCTTAAAAAGATTCCCCTTTTCCTATCTTAGAAGCTCTCGATTTTTACGACTTATCTTATCAGCCCATATTAATGTTAATAATTATTATTGTTGTCACAGACTTAATGGAGTTCCCCTTAAAATGGGTTGTGTAAGCAGTCAAATATTTCTAAAAAAGGGATGAGTTGAGTACCAAGAACAGCAGTGATTTCGCAACTGGAGCCAGTATTTCAGTAACTGAAAGCAAAGGACTTACAAAGTGTTTGCTTTGTAAGTCCTTATACACACTGTTATACACAGTATACACTGTTACTGTAGTGGGTATTCATAATAAACATGGACAAAGTTTCAAACAATGAAGTTAGCATAGGAAAAAAGCTCAGGCTTTACGCTGCTCTGAACATTTTTCATACTCTTGCTCCTGATGTCACTGGCAGCGGATATCCCAATACTGTTTATTAAGAGCACAATAGTGGCTGTGAGCAGAAGAAATAACCAGCTGCTATGTTTATGAGAGCAGCTATTCAAAAGGAAGCTGGCTAAAATAAAGGGGAAAGAGCATTTTAATGGTGGTGACAGTGGGTGAGAAGAATTTTCCTGAGAACTGACAAAGCAATGAAAAGAAGTCCAAGATCTCATTTTGTAAGATCTAAAAATATTGAAGCTGATCTCTATTTCCATTCTTTTTTCAATCATATAACTTCAGGAGATGTGCTTGTGCTCAGCATAATGCTCAATACGATGGCGTCTTCCAGGGATGCTGCGGCGCTGGGATGACAGTCAGCAGTATCTGTCAGACCACCCGCACCTGGTGTGCGAAGAGACTGCTAATTACCTTGCTGTCATCTGTATCGAGTATGAGATAGATGAGGTGAGTGCAGTGAGGAGCGTGTGAGTGCGTGTTGAGGTTGAAATTCAGGCAGGTAGAGCCTTCAAAACTCTCAATATGCTTGCAGAAACACGCCCTGATGGAGCAGGTGGCCCACCAAGCCATCGTCATGCAGTTCATCTTGGATTTGGCTCGGACGCTGAAAGTTGACCCAAGAGGCTGCTTCAGACAGTTCTTCTCAAAGATCAAGGTATGCTACTTAAACATGCCTTACTGTGCAGTCGCTATGCTCAAGAGAATTCAGTCATTGTCATATGTGTGCATGTCCATGTCAGACTCTAGATAAGTCGTACCAAGATGCATTTGAGCATGAGCTGGAGATGCTAAAGGAGCGGGTCCGCAGTTCTGCACAGACTCATATGGAGAATGCTGTGAAAGAGTTGGAGGAGGAGGAAATACAGAAGAGACTGGGCCCAGGTTGTTTGGACCCTGTAGAGGTCTATGAATCGCTACCAAAGGTAGGCCATACATGCAGACACACTCTGGAGAGAGTTTTGGAACAGCAGTTTTTCATGCAAACTTCCCGCCCCCAGTCTCTTTCCTTGCTCTCTGTTTTCGTATCCCAGAGTTTGTAGCACACTCTCTTTGTTTTTCAGAATAATTCATGGGGCGTGTTTAGAAAGTCAAAGGTTCCTACACACACTGTAAGCTTCTGCAACATTTTATGCAATCGCACACTGCAGCTAAACACCTCACTGTCTTGTTGTTAAATTGCCTCAACTTTTAAACATTGTTAAAGTGTCCTAACTGTACACAGTAGCTCAGACGCTTTGTTTTGGTATACCAGGTGAAGCTAAAAGCCCAGAAAAGTCAAAACTACAAATTAGCTCAGAGAAGCTGTAATTATCCAGTGAGGAGTGGCTAGGAAGTGGAAGAAGAAATAACAGGCTTTTGAAGGATGGACGATGCAGTCTTCTTAAACGTAGATATATTTAGAGAATATAGCTTCTCCTTAACTATTTAAAATTTAACACATTCACACAACAAAGACGAGCTCCTCCTCCTTCATGCTACACTTGACACATGCTAACCCTGTTGTAGTCATAAAGTAAAGGCCTAATTATCCATGCAGTTTATGTTTTTTATAGATAATTACAGTCCTGTTGTTGGAATATTCTTCTCTTACTCGTTTTGTTTTTTGTTCTTTTTAAATCAAACAGACTTCAGCATTAAACCTAACCTTGATAAGTGATTCTACTTTGAACTCACACAACATTATATAATGTTATTCGGGGGGACTTAGTTGGTAATCTTAACTTGCATGTATTGTTCCGGCGTTCTCATTGGATGGATTGTTTATGCACCTTTACTTTAGCTTCACTGACGTTGTGTTTCACAGCCAAGGTTTCTTTTCAAAGACTGAAAGGTCATTAAAAGTCCCTCTCATCTCATGCCATAAAAAAGAAAAGCCTTGTTACTTTGATAATCGTGTAGTTTGTGCAAGTGATCGTGTTGCCATTTGGATAATCAGGTGAGTCGGTAGAATAAAGGTCAGCAGAGTGGACTCCACCTGTCAGACGTGTGTGCAGTGCAAGGTAAACACTAGCAGGTTTACATATGTGCTTCAAATAAGTTATGCTAACGTTTCCTTCTGTTCAAGAAAGCAAGTTCATATTAATATAAAAGGAGAAGAGTGATGAATTTATTGTCTCATAGGAGGTAAAGAGGAGCTTTCATGAGAAGAACATTCAGATGCTGCAAGAAGCTATGAGCAAGCTGGACCCTGAGGTGTGTGTGTGTCTCTGCCTAAAATAATTTATAGTCATTAAAAGCAGCCTGATCAGAAAGTTTCTGTGTTTGTTCTTGCTGTCTCAAACTGTTGTCACCATGTTTTTTCTGTCTATAGGAAGGAAAATACCACCTGAAGAGGTGTATTGACTCTGGATTGTGGGTCCCTGATTCCAGAGGGGATGAGGATGGGGAGGAAGATGGGGACCAGGAAGAGGATTAATAATACTTTATTATAAACCTAGTCAGTGTACCGACTGTGTGTTGTTATATAAGTGTTGTTTCTGGCTGCTTAGTTTTTAAATGTCTCCATGTTAAACTAAATCTAGTCAATTAACTGCATATACATATACTGTGAAATGTGCATTGTATATTTTTTAATAAAGGAGTATTTGAAGGTTAGTTTTAAAGAAGTATTTTTATGAATCAGTTCTTATTATTGTTACTGACAGTATTGACAGATTTATCCCTGCTGTTAATCATCTTTAAAAAGCCAGTTCTCTCAAACATGTTAATACAATCTATGTTTTGAAACTCTATAGTTACTCAGGATGTACTTTTAGTTTCACAGTTGTAGCTGGGTCACGTTTCTCTGCAGCTTATAAAAACACTCTTCTCTCTCAGTATGAACGCTTCATGTCACCGTCCATGTCAGGCGTAAAGAGCAGTTTTTTCTGCTTGGTTGTGTCTGTTGTCCCATTGTGGTCAACAGCGCCACCTAAAGTCGTATTTGGGGAAAGATGGCCGAGGCTGTGTGGTCGACAGCTTTTTTGTGATTGTTGAATCTTAAGTTCATTAAAGATGTAACTGTTAAATAATATATCAACAGAGAATGAGCTGGACACATGCATATAATCTTTATTATTTAGTTAACTTGAAATAAAGTTAATTCATTAATAGATGTGTCGATTGTTGCATTATTTTGATTTATTTATTTATTTTTATTCTTGCGAAACTTCATTAAAATTTTTTATGTTTTGGCAACATAGCTTTGATAAACTGTCGTGCCAGTGAAGCACCATTGGACTGGATTAAATTTGAATTTAAATATCAAGCTAAAGGCACAAGTTAAATGAATAAAGCAAAAAGAAAGATCCTGTACAAACACACATTTTATAGATTTATTCCAGTGACTGAAAAGGAAGTTACACTATATGTTACTCAAGCTCAACAAGTATTGAGTTTAGGTCATAAAAAAGTGTGCTGCTTTGAATTTAAAGAAAGACGTTTAACAGTGAGCAGGCTTATTATGCACTGATGACATCATATGAAATTTTAATACAGATAAATTTAAGTTTAGGGCTTTATAGTTCTTGAGAACATCAGCAGCCATCTGTGCTAACTCAGTGACATGAATCCAACATCTTTGTTTTTAATCCTCTTTCTCCATCTTTACTTCACACAGTCTATCGCAGCTTGTGTAATACCCTTCATAGCATGACAGAGGGCACTTTGATGCTTCACTGTTATCCCACACCCCACCCAAAGTGACATCAGATGGACACACTGAAACAAGAAAAATAGAAAAAAATCACTTTAAAAATAAAGAAAAGTTTACTAGAACGTGTTTAAGCTGGTGTAAGTTTATCTTGCTACTACTATGATTTTTCCAGTTTACAGTGACGGACACAAGACACAATATTTTATGCATATATGCTTGTTTTTATGACAGTGTATCATTGGTATGATGCACCTTATACCATAATACACCATATTATAAGTAAGTTGAGCCAAATATGCTGGCTCTTATCCAGCTATGTTTGAAACAATTCAGATTGAGCGCCTGAAAATCTGTGGAAACATTATCAGTTTATTGCTGCTTTTTGTGGGCTTTTGTGGTTAGGTGCGGACATTTCAGACTAAAACTGGCAACTGTTTTTATTTATGATCACAAAGCTGAACACAACATTGCCGCTTTGGACATATATTAAGTAAACAGTTTGCTTGATCAACGATTTGATGTTTTAGTCATTAAAATGTTGAATAAAGTCTCCAGCCCATTCAGATCATTTTCTCTTTTTTGACAAACTGACATTTCAGCTCGGGTTTTGCTGCTTGTGTCTACTCTGGAGTTTCTTATGCTGTATTTGTCCCTGGAAGTCTCTCTTACAATAAACTGAGCTTAACTACTGTCCATTTATTTTTCTCTAAGTGCTCTCTCTCTCTCTCTCTCTCTCTCTCTCTCTCTCTCTCTCGCTCCCTGCCACTTGCATAATGAATTGCTGGGCCGCTCTCTCTCTCTCTCTCTCCTTCATAATTAATTGGTGGGTTTGATTTAGCATTCTAAATCAATTTTTTCGAGGCAAAGCGTCTTTGCGCTGTCACTTTTGCAAATAGGGAACAATCAGTGCAGGTCCTGGGGAGGAATCAAATCTAGATAATGCCTATAAAAGCTGATGGGAGAATAACAGAACAGCAAGGCAGCGTCATGGAAAAAAAAATGTTTGTGTGTGTGTGTGTGTGTGCGTGGACAATTTCTATTATTATTTGGCTGTAATGCTAACAAATCAGATCCTCTCTCAATGACAAAAGGCAGCACAGGTTTAGTATCTGCTCAAGCTATTCTATTCACAGTTTCTGTGAGTATCAGTGTCTATCTGAAAAACTAAAACACTGGCTCAGTGTTTCTCCTTCCTGCTTCTCACGTGTGAATTTGCTGCCTTAATTTGTCCTAGAACAAAAGGCATTGAATACCATGCATTGTGATGACCCCTGGAAACCTACCTATCTATCTATCTATCTATCTATCTATCTATCTATCTATCTATCTATCTATCTATCTATCTATCTATCTATCTATCTATCTATCTATCTATCTATCTATCTATCTATCTATCTATCTATCTATCTATAAGACGTTTATTGCCATATATGCTGTAAAACACAGTGGTTATGTGGGCTCCTTTCACACCAATACATAACTTAAATAAACAAAAATAGAAAAATAATATGCACAAGAAAAATTAAATAAACAAAGCAAGTACTGTGCAGAAGGGTAGAGTGTATTCAGACTATAAAGTGTGATTGCTTATGCATACTATAACAATCTTATGATATAATATTGTACCTTACAATATAAAGCGGCTGTTTGTTGGCTGGTGCTTTATAAATAAACCTTGGTTGAAAGTTAAATAAATACAAAAGATACAGAAACAGTGTATTGAGAACTGTGCTGCATGCCCTTGAATGGCTGTAAAAATAGCAAAGAGGCGTGGGAGGAAAAAAGGAGAAATGAATGCTTATTGTGATCTGTGGGTTGTTGTTTTTTTTAATATGAGTGGTTTGTTCCAATAAAAATGTGCCCTGTGTCGTGGGTGGGTGTGATGGAGAGCGATGAAACTGACTATTGAAACAGAGGATCAGTGTGTGGCTGCTAATAAGATGGAAAAAATAGAAATAGACAGGAGTACCGATGGAGAGAGGAGGAGGAGAGGAGCGGAGAGTGTTGTATGGGATTAATGGACATACTGTGCGTCTGTGCAGGAGGAGGGAGAGGAGGGAAGATGGGCTTCTCCGTGGAGGCTGTGGCGGTGGTGGGAGGGGGGGTGGCTGGGGGAGACCACTGAGGCAGGGGAGAGGGAGAGGAGAGAAAGGGAGGGAGGGGAGCTGGTAAAGCTACGGATATTCATGAAAACAGCAAGTGTGTGTGTGTTTTTTTCTTTCCCCCTCTAGCCGTGGCGATACACCGTTATGTCTACAGAAAAACAGAGGGAGCAGGGGAGAGAAGGAGAAGGCGACAAGTGAAAGCAAGAGGAGGCGCAGCCCATCTTGCTGTTGATCTTCAGGCGATCAAGGTGAGTGTGATTTTTTTTTCCTACATCCTCCAGTCTGTGTGTGCCAGTGTATGTGGACATGTGTGTGTATGTGTGTGTGACACATACCTCATGCAGTGTGTGCAAACAGTCATGACAGCAGGGGCATTCCTCATATGTGAATGTTTTCAGCATGTGCGCGCTCGCTTTATATATGTATTTGGGTGTTTTGTGAGAGAACAGCAGGCTGGTGGTTGAGCTGCATATTGATGCATAGCTGCTTGGTTTTATAAGCTGCTTTATCTGTAGTGGAGGTGGTATTGGTTTGCAGCTATTGCGTGTGTGTGTAAAGGCTCAAATGCCTTGATTGTCTGTGCATATATATGTCACTGTGTCACTATGCATTTGATGATTTCTCCTCTTTTGTTTTGGGTATGTTTTTCTTTCATTTTGTTTTGTTTTTTTACCCGTGTGAATCTGTGTGGACGCTGCTGTGTGGAAGACCCATCGCTGAGAGGGTGTGTTCATGGTGACCCTTGATGAAAGTCTTCTCCAGCAGCTCTCTATGTGTGTACCAGCTCCATCAGAAACACTCTGATATGCTGAATCTGTCCCATCCAATAGAATTAGGTCAGTTTGAACTGCTCAGAGTAATTATATAACATCAGAGAGCTTTTTGGTGTTGCAGTATCTGCTCAGAATTAGCCACACTGTAGGTACGGCTCCAGCAAGGCCAATCAAAACACGTTGTCCTCGCTCTGAGTTATTTACCAGTCAACCAGCCATGTCTTGAGAGTTTTGTTTGGAGGCTTTTTTTTCATATATGAAATTTGTATCATGGAAAACCACTCACATCTTCTGTAGTACTGTATACATGAGGACAAGTTTTTCCAATTTTATGATACATCAAATGAATTCACTGAAATAAGACAGGAAAGAGTATTTCTGTTTTGTTCTTGTTTTTTAAAGTCTGTACATACTAACACTTAATTTCTGTTTTCTCACAGGAAGATTTTTTCCAGGATTGACTCTGGCAGATCAAACCAGGATGTTTGGACTTCTCAGACGAGGTCATGCTTGACACGTCTTCCTAAGCAGGATTTGGATCCAGACCATGACCAGTCATATTGTGGATGATTGACCTGAGAAAGGAGAGGACCAAATTTCTCTGTAATCTCTTTGGAGTTTGGATTCTTAATTGTTGGGAAATTGCCTTCATGTGGAATCAGGTTAACAACTGGGGAACATCATGCAGACAACTCTCAGAGCTGGATAGACGTTTTAGAGAAAGGGGTTTCCTTTGGCAACGGCATCATGAACCCTGACTGAGATGTTCATTGGCTCATCTGGCCAAAGCAAGACAACATGGAGTGACTTTTTTTCTTTCTTCTGCCTTTGACTTTGGAAAACAGACAGATCCAAACAAAGGTCAGCGGCCTCGGTCTGAACCTGCAGCCTTTGAGGGCTGCGTAAATGCTCCTTTACTGTTCTCCACCACGCTTTACTTCAACCACCTGAAGACTGAGGTGCAGAGGGAGCGCGAGTGAGGCGGTTGGCTGGCCGAATCCGCTCCAATGGGGGCCGGTTGTGACCCGGTCTGACCCCGGTTTGACCTTGCAGTGACCTCTGACCTCTCCGGTCCTGGCTCTCCACCTGCTCTGCTGCCTGGGTTCCGGAACGCTCCGCCCTGGGGCCCAGAACGAGCCAATCAGAATGAAGAAGAGCCGCAGCGTGCTGTCGGTGACTGGAGAAGAGGTGAGGAGGAAGATCTGAACAATCAGGGAAAATCTGCTAACCTTGTCACAGTCACAGAGACCGTAGATCCCAGGCCTAGTAGCAGACTGTCTCACTGAACTCTGTGTGTGTGTGTGTGTGTGTGTGTGTGTATGTGTGTGTGTGTGTGTGTGTGTGTGTGTGTGTGTGTGTGTGTGCGTGTGTGTGTGCAACTTGAATGCCTACCGTCACATAAACGCCCCATGACTTTCACACATCCAAGCTCTCTTTGTTCCCGCACACACTCAGAAGTCCGAGTGGACAGTTTGCATCCTCCAGCCTACACTCACCCAGCAGGAGCCACTCAGTCCCAGTCCTCTATGTAAATGAGCCGCAGCTAAGTGAGTGCTCTATGTAAATGAGTGATTTCCGTTTAAAGGTGAAGTCCTGGCCAAAGGACATAACAGCATGCATTAATCGGGAGCTCTTTTATTGATTATACATTTTGTTATGCGTCCATGTGTGTGTGTGTGTGTCCGTGCGTGCATGCGTGCGTGCATGCGTGCGTGCATGCGTGCGTGTGTGGATGCGAGCATCTCCCCACATCTGGGTCTGGATGACATCAAACACAGCATGGAAGCAACACGGCACTGTTGCCTAGCAACTGCTACCATTCCCCCAGTGTTTTGTTGCTACGGTACTGCAGTGCAGATCAGCCTCTAAGAGCTCAGTCTGTAGAGGCCCTATCCCAGACACACATGCACAGTCACACACACTTACATCAATAATTTATAGTCTGTGTTTCTGTACAAGTTTCTTTGCTCGTCATTGTTTGAATATGGCAAAACAACACAGCCTGGGACATGAGCCAAAACAGCAACTGCGTTCTTCCATTTTTGCTACTGAATGTGTTGGGTTTTTTTAATCATTACACACGCAACGCAGTGTTTTTGTGAAAGACACAATATGTTCTCTTTTAATCCTCTGAAGATGCACCTTCTTGTTCCATATCCCCATTTCCCTTACCTGCCTCCCTTCTGTCTCTCAGGGAAATGACACAGATATAACAGGTGCTGGGGAGAAGGCGGAGTCATCTCGCTACAGCCGATCGTATACGTCCGGGTCCACGCTGGGGGCTGAGTTACGCAGAGGGAGGAGCAGAAGACTCTCGCCAAGTCTCCAGGTATGGGAAGATGGAATGAGCATGTTAAAGTGGCAATCTGAATGGTTCCAGTCCCGTTGATTTGGTAACACCTGAAGTCACTGTTGATAGCAACAAACACTTTAGCACAACAGGTCACTGAATTATAAGGACCACCTTGGTGAGCCACCAAGATCTGTCCCTTTTTCTTCTGTTACTTCAAGCAATACTTCAAACTTATCTGAAGTTGAATAATGCAGGAAATTACCCTTTTTAGACATATAGACTGTAGTTAATAGATGAAAGCAGCTACCGTGAGTTCATCCACTGATTGTGGGCACCTGTTTTGAACCCTAGAAGGCTATAGCGATCCTGGTTTTATGAAGCCAAATTGTATCAGAGGACAGAGGTAATGATTGCAAGCTTAGCTGAATCTGTGCGAGAATTCTATAACAGCAAAGATGGTGGTCAAACTATAATTTCCAGGGAGGAAAAGCTTTCTAAAACTCTAGTTTGGAGCAAATACACCAAACCGTTTACGTCTCTTTTAATCAGATGTGACTGGTGTTCCTGTACGAGCAGTTCTCATGTCCCGCTGATCAATGAAAACTGCCCCAAAAAGTTCCTACACCAATTCACAATGCTGATGAGAGACACCTGCTAATTAGTGCTAAGTAACATACAAATAAAATAAAAGATTGCTGGACTGTGATAAAATGGGCTGCTGTGCAGATTATTAACCACACAGCAGTTTGTATAATTTGACACATAATTGCATTAAAATGTTTCTAAAGGCACCAAGTGCACAAACATGGTCAAAGGGTTCAGTTCAGCAATAAATATCATGCAAAACAAATACATATGCTACGCTTTGTCTGCTCCGTGTTTTCTATAGGAAATTATTTATAGGTTTATCACTTAGCGAGAAGTTAAAATGTTAGTGTATTTACAGCTTTCTCCTGCTGCCAAGGAAACAATAGGAAAAACTCAAAACAAAATTTTTTTTGATAGCACTTCATGTCAAAATATTTTTACCTGCTGACAAATAGATTTTGAAAATGTGGACTAGATGGGCAAATTTTGACCTCTCACACTGAAAATCACCAAAAGTATTTACAGCTAAAAAATCATTCATTCATTTCACCCTAATCCTAAAATTTTAATCACACCCTCGTGTGCACCTGATTGTGAGATATGTGTGAGAATAAAAAGCACAGCCTTCCCGCTGCTCTAAATCTACCCTTGCCTCTGTATGATGTCAGTGACACTGACTGGTCATCTCATCAGCTAGGTGTACTAGCTTTAAGCACATAAGCTCCACCCACCTATTGTTAAAACCTTGGTTAGGCAAGCTATATCTCCCAAACAGTGGCGTGTCCAGCGGGGTGGCCTGGGGGGGCACAGGCCACCCCCCCAACCAGACTGGCCACCCCAGGTGCCACCCCAAAGGCAAAACAATAAAATTCAATCAAATATCAAATGTCCGATTATGTTTTCACGGTGAAGCTCAGATATCCAAGTGTAAGTGAATGCAGCATCGGCTTCTGCGCTATGTGCATCACGTTAGCAAAGGTAGGAGAGCCAAGCACGAAAGATGGCACTGCAGGAAACAATTTTTCGGTGAAAGAAAATGACAGAATAAATGTCCCGGTAAGTAATATTAAGTTTGTTGAGTTTAGTAAACTTCGGTGAAATTAGAATACCAAAGAAAAAATAACACTTAAAGAATTATTGCTGCCATCAAATATTTCAGACAGTATGCTACTGAGGGCAGCTAACATAAGAGTTATGAGTTATAAGATATAATCTAAGTCGTAACATTGCTGTATGGAGCTGCAGATTTGGTTGCAGGTTAACATAGCTGGACTGGCCATCGGGCATACCGGGCATATGCCCGGTGACTTATTTTTTTTTCTTTTTTTTTTTGTAACGGCATGAACAATGAGAGGTGGTGGATTGGCCAGATGCAGGTCGATGTGTAAAAATAACTCAGTTGTTTGGTGGTGGCTATGACGGGGCTTCCACAGAGGTCAGCAGGTGGATGAGGGAAGGGGAGGCAGGAGGAGAGCCCCGAGGCGGCCACCAGTCCGAGTGTCAGGTGAACTGAACTTCAGGTAAGAAGTTATGACCTGCAGTCTATCTGGGTCAGATATAAACCAAGTTTAGGTGGAGTTTATTTTCGTTGTGCTGACTTTTTACCCTCAGTTGCAATAACTCGTACTGCGTTCTAGCCAGCTTGACGGAGTTTTTATACAGCTGGGTGGGTGCTATGATGTTACTGATAGTGAACTTTATTTTATTCATAAAGTTAGTAGAGTTGCCAACGGCTCCTTAAAAAAAATGGAATGGTCCCTCATTCAGAGAAAATATTACACGTTTCGTATTGAGCTGAGAAGAGACGCAGTTTGTCCCGAACTTTAGCTAGAATGGAAAAAACACAAAGCTGGAGTTATTCTGTCGTTACGCTGCACAGCTGCCTCTTCTTCTCTCATTCTCTCCCCCTGCCTCTCCTGTTGCTAATTCAATCATGAAACTGATCAATGATCAGCTGATCAGCTTTTCTCTCTTGTTTATTTATCGCCCACTTTGGGCCAGAAAGAGGAAACCAGCAGATGTCGTGCTAAACAACAGCAGCACGTTTAAGCTTGACCAGCTGTTGTTAGAATTTATTTAATATTAATTTCTAATATCAGCTGATGTTTGCTGGAGCCACAGCTGTAAAGCTGCTGGTCATGATGTCGGTTTGGATGTGTGATGAGAGGGAAACGTGAAGATGAAACCAGGAGATGTCCTTACTGAATCATCAGAGCTGAACAGGTGATGGAGAAACAGGTTTACCTTTTAGGTGACATGAATGAGTTGAAGGGAAGTTATGAACTGTTTCTGAGAGATAAATAGCACCAGGATCCTTTTTTATGTAGCAGACAGCTGGTAACTGTGCAGGGGCGGGTCTAGGAAAGTGTTGCCAGGGGGCCAGGTAGGGCATTAACAGGGAAAGGGGGGCACAAAGAAATACTTTTCTTTCTTATTCTCATTTAAAATATCTAGCTTTTAAAAAATAATTATCTAAATCTTACAACCAAAGTTTTTATCTGACGTAAAATGTATAGAAATCATACATATACCAACAAGACTGTACATCACTGTCACAACAGCATTTGTTTTCATTCAAAGGCTTTATGGCTTTAATACCTGGTGGGTCGGTCTGTAGTCAAAATGCCCGATTTTCTGTCCCGGTCCAGCCCTGCAGGTTATACTGGCAGTGTCACCATGCCAGCTGACTGTATTTCATCATCAGCCAGTGTTGTTCTTTATCAATATTACCAAAGTTTACCATAAGGCAGCAGAGAAAGTATTTACTTGCTTTCAGGTTTTATTCAAATGTTAGTCTTTTCAGTTGTTTCCCCACTTTTTTCCTGTTTCAAAATCAAACACCAGTTTGTGAGAAGATTATCTTCTTTTTTTAACAGGCAGATAAAGTTTTGCATTGGAATGGCTAATTTGTCAATTGTTTGTTACAAATGTTCGTATTTTAATATTCAAAAATGTTTTTGCCCAAAACATATGTGCACTACATGTCAGTAAAAATACTATGCAAATATTTCTGTCCTTGAATGCTGAGTAAACACTGACAAAGCACTGATTGTATCTCTTGTACTTTATCAACGCAGTATCTAAAAACTTTGCACCGTAGTGGTTAAAATCTCATTCTAATAAGAGTTAAAAGCGCATTCGGTTATTAGGTGTATAGGATTATTGAATTATGGTTAACGGTTGGTAGAATTTTTTTTTTAAACATTATCTGCCAATTACATCTGCCACCCTTCTCCAAATCTGTGCCCCTACCTGGCCCCCCCAACAAAAATTTCTAGACACGCCACTGCTCCCAAACAGTAGCTTTGCCCATAATTGTGCCTAGAATCACAGATCGTTGACTGATGTAATTGATTGAGTCACACCCATTGTGCCGGACTGAACCTACGTTTTACCTCACCAGGTACCTTGCTGGCTGCGACCTCGAGATCGCACCCGGTCACCAGAAGTCCTGGGCAACGCGTCACGTCCCACAACTCTTCCCCTTCGTATCCCGCCTCGCATCTCCATCACACAAGCAGACTCTGACAGGTTCACACACATTTTAAGCCCTCGTCAAATCACCGATTTCATTTTGCAGAAAGCTTTCCTGTCGTTCTCTAATCACTGCTATCACGTTCCAGTTACGAAGCAGAAAATGGCGTGTCCCCAGGTCACACCCCTTTGGGCTCCCAGAGTCCGAGCCTCACGCTCCCCACGACCTTCCCCCAGGGCCAGAGAAGAGAGTCCTTCCTGTACCGCTCCGACTCGGACTACGACATGTCCCCCAAGACGGTCTCACGGAACTCCTCCCTCGCCAGCGAAGGGTGAGAGTTAGAGAGAGATGAGATTAGTGATGACTTTATCCATGGCTGTATGAAATGTTGCACTCAGCTTTCTCTCTATTTTCCAACTCTTCCTGTCTTAGGCATACTGCAGAAGATTTTATTGTCACACCTTTTGCCCAAGTGAGTTTGACTTTATAGATTCATTTATCTTCATGAGTAGTCATAAAAACTGGTTCATACTGTTTCCAGTGTGCCCAGACACTCAATATAATTATAGGATTTGGAGGCGAAGTTTTTATTGAAACAGCAGAAATGATTGATCACGTTATTAAGCGTTCACCTCTCAGTAATATGTGTACATCTGTGTAAGCTTGTTCTGTATTTATGCTGTTTTCCTGTGATGCTGTGCGATCATTGTAGGTATTGGCTAGTCTGCGATCGGTACGGAGCAACTTCACCATCCTTGCCAACGTCTCCACACCGACCGTCAAGTCAGTATCACCACCTGTTGTCCACAGAGTTTATGTTGCATAAGTTAAAGGACCATTTGTACGTTACAGGAGTTTATAAGACCTGTTACCAATAAAAAAAGGGATGTTAGGGAAAATGTAAATAAAGACAGAATGCAAAAGTAGTTCGGTGCAAGAAGGTTTTACTTATTTTATCAAACCACATTCTGCATGTATTCCAACCATACAGTAGCTCAACATTGCTATAGGAAAGTAGCCGAGGTGCCTGATTTGACCAGCAGTGCCTTATAACATACATTTGAAAGCAAAAGTATGAAAAACTCCTCAGACAGTTACAGCTCAGTCACACATGTTTAGCTTTATTTTGTATAGCATTTTTTATCTTCTATTCTTTGCCAAATGAACTTATGTATATTGTTTACATGATCGAAATAAATTAACGAACAAACAAACAAACAAAGTAGGACAGCAAGCTCCTTGCACCTTGGAAAAATCAGTAAAAACCTGTAAAAATGCAAGTTTGCAGAGCGCCTGTCATTTTGCAGTTAAATCGCTGCCCTGTAGATACGAGGTTCTGTCAGGACTCTAAATGTAAGTAATGAATGTAAACTTCAATGTGAATTTTTGTGTACGTAGACAGCAAAAGATTTATTTTAAACAAATTTCACATTTAATAGATGCACTACAAACAGACCCCAACTTGATCCTATTCAGTTGCAGACTGACTCCATCTTATTGTCATTTTATTGCCACTTTGATGCCCAAACGTTGTTTTGAAGATGGTAACTGACTGCTCGTGGTCGCAGACCTGCTCCTTTCTTTAAAACAGCGAGGCGCGAAAGCTTCAGGTTTATTGTGTTTTGATGATTTTGGTCTTGCTGTAGTCTCCAACCACTGTTTCTGTCAGCATCAAACAACTGAACTACAGTAACCACAAGTACTGGAAGTCTGTTTCCTTACAGAGCATTGCTAAAAACATGTAATGTAACACACCTACAGTTTTTTTTAAAACAAAACAAAACATGTTGCTTGCACCATATTCAAATTTTAGCAAGTTAAAAAAAATCTCAGTTTCAACATTTCAGATGTTGACTTTGTGCTGTTTCCAACTAAATGTATGCTCAAAATAACGTCCAAATTGTAGCATTCTGTTT
Organism: Maylandia zebra; assembly: GCF_041146795.1. Lineage (NCBI taxonomy): Eukaryota > Metazoa > Chordata > Actinopteri > Cichliformes > Cichlidae > Maylandia > Maylandia zebra. Next base: position 13,965,528 of record NC_135172.1, on the reverse strand, counting down.
TTATTTACAGTTTAGGTAGTATCCATGCTTAAAAAGCATGCAGTTTAACACCCATGCACACATTTGTGATTACAGATACTTGTGGATTGTACTGGGTTATTAAAAGCCTAATTATTTTACTACTCTGTTTTTTTTAGGAGGTCTCCTTTGGGTGGAGTGTGCGTCAGTCCTAGGGCGACACTATCAGACCAGCAGTACCAGCAGCTCGCTCTGGACACACTGGAGGAGCTGGACTGGTGCTTAGACCAGCTGGAGACCATCCAGACACACCGCTCTGTCAGCGAGATGGCTTCCAACAAGGTTTGTAACTAACACCGTATAAACGTATTAACATGTCACCAGCTGTAGATCAGCTCATAACCATGCAGATGAACCTTTATGTATGTTTTCAATATTTAGCTCAAATCATTACATTTTGATTTTTGCTAGCAGTTAATACATGAATTGGTGCCTCTGTGCTGTAAGTAATAATTATAGGACACTAAACAGAAAATGTAAAAATCTATCTCCAACATTTTTTTTTCAGTCGTTTTACTGTTTCCTTAAACCTCTGGACTCACTCAAAGCCCAGAATCCAAACAGGCCTTCTGTTTTGAATAATAACGCTAAGTTTCCTGAGGGAAGCCTCAGGTTGACTCACACCATCTTTGTGTTTTGTTCTCATTCTGCCACAGTTTAAGAGGATGCTGAACAGAGAGCTCTCTCACCTGTCAGAGATGAGTCGCTCCGGGAACCAGGTGTCTGAGTACATCTCCAGCACCTTCATGGGTGAGCGGGACCAGAATGTGATTTCTGTCCACATCGCATTTATGACCTTATCCAAATTAAAAACTATAAATCCACTGTGTGTGTGTGTGTGTCTTCAGACAAGCAGAATGAGGTGGAAATCCCGTCTCCCACTCTGAAAGATAAATCCATGAGTCACATCAGCGGAGTGAGGAAACTGTCTCACAGCTCCAGCCTCTCCAGCGCTTCCATGCCTCGCTTCGGCGTCAACACGGACCACGAGGATGAGCTTGCCAAGGTGCTGTTTTCTATCTGCGTTATTCACACTCGCCATCAAACTTTGCTCAGACTTGAGCTCGGATCTCTGAAAAATGATATTATTTTTCATGGCTTTGGCATTGTTTTTCCCTTCTAGCAGCAAGAAACAGATGTACGCACGTACCCTGTATCTGATAGAAACATAAGCAAACATGATTATATCCCACGTTACTGTATACTTTATGCAATCGAGAAAGTTTGGCCTGGCTTTTCAGAAAATAACTGCAAGTACTGACTTGTTGTAAGAAAAAAGTGCTCATATATTTATTAGGTTTATGTCTGTTCACATACCAGCTGGAGTCTTTTATTAATCCTTTAGTCTGCTTTCTAGTGCCTGACGCCTGCTTGTTTAATTCCATCCAGTCTTTAGCACCACATTTTTTTGGAAGGTCCACAGTGGGGTGGAGACTGTCTCTGACTGCTTGGTCATGCAGCACATAAATCACATTAAAGTATGCTAGATACAAACATAAAGCTTTGTTCCTACGCCATTGTAATTAAGAACTGGACCAGGTGACAGATATTCTCTATACATCTGTGGACCACCTACCACTAAGGCTCAACTGTCAAGGTTATGCTGAGAGACATCAAAGCAGTGTCTGCTGTGTGATTAGTGTTGAAATGGTGCCAGAGCTCAAAGATGGAAGCACTGGAAGTCTGCTCATGTTTGGGATGGAGGATGATTTGAACTTTCAGCTGTTTGCTCAATGAAGTCTTGTCAGGAAACATTATGTAGGTTAATACAGAGTGACCTTAGACTTGATTTAGAGTCATGTGTTTGACCTTTGGGCTAAAGTCTGGTGCTAAAGTCTTAAACTACCATCCATGTATTTATCTAGCCAGGGCGATCATGGCTCAAGAGTTGGCAGTTCGCCTTGTAATCGGAAGGTTGCCGGTTTGAGCCCCGGCTTGGACAGTCTCGGTCGTTGTGTCCTTGGGCAAGACACTTCACCCGTTGCCTACTGGTGGTGGTCAGAGGGCCCGGTGGCGCCAGTGTCCGGCAGCCTCACCTCTGTCAGTGCGCCCCAGGGTGGCTGTGGCTACAATGTAGCTTGCCATCACCTGTGTGTGAATGGATGACTGGATATGTAAAGTGCTTTACAAATACAGGCCATTTATTTATCTGTTTTGCTGGGAAACTCTTTTCTTTAAATAGTCTTCAGGAAGAGTTCTTTGGATTTTCGTTGCCTTTTGTTCTGTTCTCGGTCAAAATGATCCCACACTGCTTCAGTAATGTGTAGGTCTGAGTTCTTTGGAGGCCGATCCATGACTGATAGGGTTCTACTGTGTGTTCTTCTATCCATGTATGCTTTTACTGCATTAGCAGTGGGCTTAAGATCATTTTCATGCTGAAAAATGAAGCCACTGCCAGTCAGAATAAACGTTTCTGGGTTCAATATTCCATCATTTTTGCGAGCCCCGACACCACAGGCTGAAGGCTCTCTGTTGTTCCTCTCTGCTGACCTCCTCTGTACATATTAATGACAGTTGTGTGTTCTCTTTTGAATTTTTAAAATTCATTTAAGAACAAGTTATGTGTTTTGGCAATATGCTGTTAGTAGCAAAGTGACTAAAGATACTATTTGGAACGGGTTCTTTGTTGTCTGTAATGTGTAGACACAACACTTGTTCATACCTTGAGTTAGGTTCTTTTTTATGTTTGAGTGATTCGTAGGTCAGTTTTAAATGACTTACTAAACATCTTCTAAAAATGGTCAAGTGCAAGAATTGGACTGAAAATGAGAGAATGTGCAAAGAAAGTCTTTGAAAGATCTTCAGAAAACTGGAGAATTGTTGCTCTACACCACTGTTAAAAGTTACAAGAAAGTCTGGCCCCTTGAAAGTAGAGTATACAGCGCACTGCACTGTAAGGAGGACTTTAATACGACCATCTGAAAGTTTTGATGAAACATTTTTGAAACAGTGTGATTTTCAAGCTATGGCTCGCTTTACTTTGTGTGTTGAAACAGGAGCTGGAGGATCTGGACAAGTGGAGTTTTAACATATTCAGAGTAGCAGAGTTTTCCAACAACAGACCTCTCAGCTGCATCATGTACGCCATCTTCCAGGTAAAGAAAATAATCGTATAAATGTGGACTGTTCGTGTCTGTGCTCATGTACACGGTGTACTCCCTTTTCTTTTGTCTCGCTCCTCCTCAGGAGCGAGAGCTGTTGAAGACATTTCGTATCCCAGTCGACACCTTTGTCACTTACGTGATGACCCTGGAGGACCATTACCATGGAAACGTAGCGTACCACAACAGCCTCCATGCTGCAGATGTCACCCAGTCCACACATGTTCTTCTCTCCACACCTGCTCTTGATGTAGGTCAACACGCACACAAACACACACACACTTTTGATGTCCGTTCACACATAAGGAGAGAGGCGTGAAGAAAAGGTGGAGAGAATAAAAAATCAAAGCAAAGAAAGACAAACATCTTCTAACTGAAACATCTGGGTACTTTCATAGTTGAACATGAATTAACTTTTTCTCAAACAAATAGACCTATTTAAATAAGTGTGTCATGTTGTAATACATTATATATTAAAATGCATATTATTCATGTGTCTAGACAAAAAAAATATGTTTGAGCTTCCTCAGACTTTTGGCCCAAGGCCTCAAACTGACCTGTTCAACATTTCTAAATTGCACCTGTGGCTGCTCTGATTCCTCAGTCCACATACTGAAGGATCCTTGGGCAAGATACTGAACAGTGAGTTGCCCCCGATGCATCCATCCAGCTCTGAGTGTGTATGTCTATGTTAGAAAATCCCTTGGGCATAGATGAAAGTGCTGTATGGCGGACTTTGAGGGCTGAGTAGAAGGGTGCTATACAAGTACCAGTCTTTACGGGTTAGTAGAGTAACAACTGTTTAATTTAATAAAGTCAGTTGTATTTATATACCGCCAATTCACAACAAGAGTTGCCTCAAGGTGCTTTATTCTGTGAGGTAAAGACTCTACAATAAAACTCCAGCAATCAGAGGATCCTGTTTTGAGCAAGTACTTGGTGACAGTGGGAAGGAAAAACTCCCTTTTAACAGGAAGAAACCTCCTGCAGACCCAGCCTCAGGGAAACACAGACATCTGTCACAACTTGTTGTGGGTGAGGGGATTCAACTGTGGGTCCAGGTGTTAGATTATCAACAGAAAAGAAACGTGTACCTGATCTAACACACATGGTTCTATGGAGAAGCTGCACCTGAGAAACATCCCTGAAAAATAATAACAATTTAAAAAAGATAAAAAGCTGGAGAGAGTGTTTTTACTTTTGTCACATGTTTGTTAATGTGTTGCATAAAAAGCTGGAGCCCTTTTATGTGGTCACATTGGATCCAAAGCAGACTGACCATGTGACCCTTATTACACCATGGCTTATGCCGTGATGTAACAACAAAGAAATCTTAAGTTTAAAAGATTTTCACAGCATTATGACTTGAGTATGAAGTATAAGTAAATCTATGAGCTGATATTGATCACAGATTCAAACACACAAACAATGGGAGCTGGGTTCAGTGTCACTGTGGTTGCTGTTTTTTCTACTGGAAATAAAAGAACAACATCTGACTTTATCTGGGAATGCATTTGTCTCCCACACACTGAGACAGTGTTCCATATTTTGAGTAGCTCTAGTTTTCAGGACAGCAGGACAGCTGCTTTTCTGTCTGGCTTGCAAAGAAAGCAGGAAAGGCTGTTCTAGTGGGTCAAGTGCAGGTTAACCCGCCACGAGCTTTTGCTGCTTACACAATACATAAAATTAGGGAACTACAAAGTTACAAGCTGCACAGTTTTTGGCGGAATATGGAAATGCGGTTATAAAAATGACTGGAAACAGGAAACTGGGTGAAACCACTGGAAGACCCAATATTTTTTTCTAGTTTTTATTAAGTTTTACAGAGAGGGAAGAATATGATGTGACGTGAAGTCTACAGAATGAATCCCAAGAAAAGGCGTTAAAACATTTTATACAGTTTTTAAAGGCAAAAAGGGGAAATATGACTCCAAGAAAACTGCTGCAAAAGGCAATAAGAAGACACAAACTCTTAGAACAGAGTTTGTGTGTGTTTGTTGTTTAAGTTAGATATAATTTTGTCCCATACCGTCTCACATTTAGCTGCGGTATGGTCACGTCTGCAAAGACAGTAAAAACGTTTATCCATATTCTTCAACTGCAGTATGTTCTTTGCTATTAGACGCACCTTTTTGCATTTTATTAGCACAGAAACTAGTTTTGAAACTGTCAGAGGTATTGACTTTTGTCTCCTGCCCTTCTTGTCATTTCAGGCTGTCTTCACTGACCTGGAAATCCTCGCCGCTCTATTTGCTGCAGCCATCCACGATGTAGACCATCCCGGAGTTTCCAATCAGTTCCTCATCAACACCAGTGAGTTCACATACGCTCACACACTCACACACATGCTTTGATATTTGCACACGCTGTGTTCACACCCCCTCCTCTGCGCTCAGACTCAGAGCTGGCCCTAATGTATAACGACGAGTCAGTATTGGAGAACCACCACCTCGCCGTGGGCTTCAAGCTTTTGCACCAAGAAAACTGTGACATTTTCCAGAACCTTACCAAGCGGCAGCGCCAGAGCCTTCGCAAGCTCGTCATCGATATGGTAGGGAACTAGTTTTAAAATAATGTAGCAGTAACCTAACAGAATTTCATTTTTTTCTATTATCATGCAAATGATGTATGAATCTAATTTATCATTTTTAGTTTTAGTCATATTTTATTTAGTTTTAAAGATTTGTATTCTCTTAAGATTCTCTTAAGTGTATATTTAAACACCTTGAACAGGAAACTGAATGTATCTGTTTTGGTTCTTCTCATTTAAGCTACCCTTATTCTGACTGGCTGAGCTTTGCAAACACAAGGTTTGCACTGGGTGGGGTTGCTGTGCTCACATATGATGCCTTAAAGATACAGATGAGGTGCTTTAAATACAGCTTTTGATTTACAGGGACTACTTGTACATACAGTTGTGTGTCAGAATCATATCCGCTCTCATGGGGATAAATGCCATTGTAATTTCTGAATGTTCTTTTTCCAGGGTGGAATGGTTGACAGCATTTGAATTCATGTTGGGGTGGGGGGTAATCAACACAGGGTCAAAAGTATACCCACTAATATTTGGGTAAATGTGTTACACTTCAACCAGACCTTTTTGTTAGCCATCAACAAGTTTCAGGCATAATTGTGGCTAAATATTTGACTACTATTCTTGGTGGAATTGGTAGAGTTCATTTAAATTAGTTGGTTTCCTGGCACTGACTCGGCGTAGTCCAGAAATTTTCCGTAGCCTTGAGGTTGGAACTTTGGGAAGCCTGCTTGCTCCATTTTGAAACCAGTATTGATGTGTGTTTGGGATCATTATCTTTGTGGAGGTGTTTCCTTTCTTTATTGCATCCACTTTGTGTAATGCACCAGCTGCACTGGCAGCACAACAGTTCCAGAACATGATGCTACCACCACCATGCTTGACAGTTGGTACAAAACCTCACCTTTACTCCTTGAAACATACCTCTTGTCACTGTGGCCAAATACTTCAATCTTTGTCTCATCTGATCATAAAATGTAAAGCTGTCTACATGGAGAATGGCTTGTCCATGTAGACTGCGCCACACTTCAGTTGAGTCTGAAGGTGTCAATTCTTCCTGCACCAAGGAGTGGGGGCTTCTTTCCTGGTCTTCTTCCTCTCGGCCCATGGTGAAATGTTGATGGTAGAACTCGAGTCACTGTGGACAGTGATCCAGGTGTTCCAGCGGTTTCCAGTTCATGCCAGGCCTGATTGGTTCCTGAAAATCATATTAGTGTTTGAACTGATGATTGTGGAATTTGCAGTGTAGAATGCCTCCAAAAACGTTTGCAACTTTGTACTCTGTGCTTTGTACTGCATTTCTTGGACCCATTGTTCTGAATACTGAATGAGACCTGTTAAACAAATTATTTTTAATGTTTGCATTGCCTATCAGCTATAGTCAATCATATTACATATATATACATATATACACCCAGCACGCCCCTGCGGGCGGTTTATCCTTCAAGCTCAGGTCCTCTACCAGAGGCCTGGGAGCTTGAGGGTCCTGCGCAGTATCTTAGCTGTTCCCAGGACTGCGCTCTTCTGGACAGAGATCTCCGATGTTGTTCCCGGGATCTGCTGGAGCCACTCGCCTAGCTTGGGAGTCACAGCACCTAGTGCTCCGATTACCACGGGGTCCACTGTCAGTTCAAAGAGAACATTCATGTCCATGATGAATGTGTGCAAACGTCTGACCACAACTGTAAGCTCAAATCTTTAAATAATGAGGTCATTATTTAAAGATTTGAGCACACAACATTGTGATAAATAAAGAAAAAGCATAATAGGTTCCCTTTAGAGAAAAAGTGGACTGACTTCATCCCTGATTCTTGCATTATATATTTTCAGAGTAATTTATAATCACACAGGAGTAGAAGGGGGTTGATTCCTAACAGGGCGTAGAGCATATTACAGGTTCAAGGATGCAAAATAAAAGCTTCGGGCAGAAAGTAGTTTGCATTTCTTTCTGTCGTTTTCTGCAGGTGTTGGCCACAGACATGTCCAAACACATGACACTGCTGGCTGATTTAAAGACAATGGTGGAGACCAAGAAGGTGACAAGTTCTGGCGTGCTACTTCTGGACCACTATACAGAACGAATACAGGTAACTTGATCAGTAACGTTTGACCCCGCAGAGAGAGAATGACATACATAACATTAAATATTCTTGTATGATCGTAGGTACTGAGGAACATGGTGCACTGTGCAGACCTGAGCAACCCCACCAAGCACTTACCTTTATACAGACAGTGGACAGAGCGGATCATGGAGGAGTTCTTTCGGCAGGGCGACAAAGAACGCGAGAGAGGGATGGAGATCAGCGCCATGTGTGACAAACACACTGCGTCTGTGGAGAAAAGTCAGGTAAAGCTCTCTCTGACTCACAGCGTCATTAATATAGTGAAGATGTTAAATGTGCACACAGAAAGGATAATGAGCCACAAACAAGCAACTTTAAAGTGTCTATGATAGCAAGGGTGGATAAAACAACAGAAACACAGAGCAGTGTGAAATAACAACCCTGAAATAGACTCTGTTAAATCTTCAGTTTATGCTGAGACTCTGAGAAAGTGTTAATGAGCATTTTTCTGTCTGTGGCAGGTCATTCACAAACACCGCAAATGTGGGAGTTGGTAGTGTGTGGGGAAAGTATCCGATCTGATAATGATAAAATGAACACAAAACGACAAGCAGTGGTAAATATATGCACAAATGCAATTCAGTTTTATTTATATAGTGCCAATTCAGAACAACTGTTGCGTCAAGGAGCTTTATATTGTAAGATAAAAAGCCAGTGTTAGAAAGAAACACCAAACAATTAGACAACCCCTCTGAGCAAGTACTTAGAGACACTGGGAAGGAAAAACTCCCTTTTAACGGGAAGAAACCTCCAACAGAACCAGGCTCAGGGAGCGGCAGCCTCTGATATGACCAATTGTGGGTGAGGGGAGGAAGTGTGCTATGGAAGAGAGCAATTTGGTAGCAACCAAAGAATTGCACACAATACAAATTTTTCCCTAGCAACCAGCGGTTGCCAGATGGTTACCACTGATTTGGGCTTGATTCACTTGATCCTACAAGATTCGATTAGATTCAGTTCAATTCAATTTTATTTATACAGCGCCAAATCACAACAACAGTCGCCTCAAGCCGCTTTAAATTATAAGGTAGACCCTACAATAATAGATACAGAGAAAAAAACAATCATATGGCCCACTATGAGCAAGCACTTTGGCGACAGTGGGAAGGAAAAACTCCCTTTTTCCTTCCCACAAGATCACAAGTCCAAAATCGCAGATTGGTTGCAGTTATTTGACAATAAAGCTTCAGGTGTAAGTATACTGGGTTATGAAGTGTCAGTTTCAAACCAGTAAAAAAAAATCAAAATATGTGACAAATGTCCATCAAATGTACAAACCATTTGCACAAGACTAGATCAAGAGAAAGTGTGTGTGTGTGTGTGTGTGTGTGTGTGTGTGTGTGGCTGTGATTTACACACAGTTGTGGATTGGGCTATTTAAACATGTTTGTTTGGATGGTGGCTATTAGGACAGAAGCCCAGCTAAGATCGTTCCAATTCATATACTGTGGGGGAACAGATTATTTCTTTTAAAACCACATTTTAGTCGGTGCATCTGCTTTCTCTCAGAGCAACAGGAAGGAAAGAAAAAACTCAGAGACACAAAAGTCAGTAAGGTTCATCCTCTGGAGACATGAAATTTTAAAGCAGTCCAACTGCTGGCTGCTGAGTGACGTGGAGAGACCAACAAACCTCGGGCCACGACGCAACTAGAATTAAAACTAAAAATTGCGTTTTATATTGCGTTGTGACAGAATGACAAACTGTTGATTGTGCAGCACTTTTATTTGTCCCCCAAAATTTGTCAGCACAATTAATACTGGAATAACTTATGCTAAACTCTCAGTCAGTAAATCTGTTTTGGATACGTGTGTGAGAAATGTATTCCTGTGTCAATGTCCAGCTGGAAGCAGCTACAGAGATATGCCTCTTCTGATTTTCACGATGAGAAACAGTAACATCATTCTGCGTCAAGTTTGTGGTCACAGATTCTGCACTTTGTAAAATGGTTTTGTGTTTGTTAATGTACAGCCAGTTGGATTTAGCTCTAGCAAAGGTAAAATACTACTTAAGGGACATATGTTATTTGCTTTCTTTGCCAGGAGTTATTTGAAAGAATTATGTATTACATGGACAATCATCAGTATCAATGATGACCATGAAAACATGGAAATATGCAATAATGCATCAGTGTGTCATTTCACGCACTTTATTATTTACTATAATGTAGATCAGAAAACCCCGACCCTAAAACCATATTTTAAGCTGTCGCATCATTTGGTGTTTCATGAAGTTCTTTCTTTCTCAAAGCTGAGAATCTGATGTGAACTACTTTGTTAAGTTGCTTTGGTCTCAATATTGTTCAATACATCAGGAGCAAGAATTGTGAATCTGTGAGAAATGTGAATGGAGGTTTTTCTCTGAAAATGTGGGGAAAAGTGCCCCTTAAAATCACTAATGTGACCCTGACCTTGAGCACAGTTTGGGTGAAGACCCATCTGCTGATGATTGAGTGCAACTTCACTAAAATCTTACCAATACTCTCACAGAGGAGCGATTCTTGTGACTTGTAAACAGACAGACGACAGATGCCTCGGCACTGCATGAGCTCATCACTCCTTCATTAAAATGAGCTGAATTAAAGGCACCATAGTTGAGTAATATGGAGTCTTTGGACCAGCACTCTTTTTCAGCCATGGAGGTTTCTGCTTAATAAAAGTTTACCACTGCAGATTTTACAAATAGATGTACAGACCAAAACCATTTTCTTGGCTATAAACCTTGTGCTGTGAAGTTAGTGATGTTACCATGGGAATTAAATGGATTTCAATCAGCCTCAAGTGGCCGTTAAGGGGACTGCAGTTTTTGGCATTCAAGTGTTGTCCTGGGTTTGCTCTGACTTGTCTCAGATATTTGTCAGATATGGCAGTGGAGACTCACACCGGTGTCAGAGCAGTCTGACTTTTTCTTTGTATAACTATCAACCTAAGTGCAACACAGCAGCAAGAAAGTTGGCACCACCTTGTGGCCTAATAAAGCAGCTGCAGTTACAATTTAACAGCAATTGACAGTTTACAGAGTTGAAATAAAAGCACAAGTATCACTTGGGTTTTTGTACAAGTCAAACATACAGGAGACGTGCTTATAAGCATGTCTTACAATATACCTTGAGATGACTGCGGTTGTAAGTTTGTGCAAGCTGAGGCATTGAATAGATAATGTGTGATTTAGTCGTTAATGGTTATGGCACATGGAGTTTGTGATGTAAGGACAGAATCAGGTCAACTCAGTTTTTATGCTCAGCTAAGTCAACCATAAGTGAATCAACATATTCTCCAAAGTGTTGACATGTTCCTTTAGCACCACACATTAAAGTGGCTTCGTCTAGTATTTGAAGTATTTTCATCTTCTTTTTCTTTCCCAGGTGGGCTTCATCGACTACATCGTCCACCCGCTGTGGGAAACGTGGGCCGACCTGGTTCATCCAGATGCTCAGGAGCTGCTGGACACGCTGGAAGAGAACAGGGAGTGGTACCTGAACACCATGCCCCAGTCTCCCTCGCCTCCTCCAGATAGACACCTCCAGCATGACCGCTTCCAGTTTGAGATCACTATTGAGGACCTAGAGCAAAACAACCACAACCACATACACATGAGAAACAGCAGCGGGAGGAGTGGCCGGAAAGCCATCTGTGATAACAACGACGAGGACTTAATGCAGGACGGCCAGGTGGAGGCAAACGGAGAGGAGCAGAATCATGCAGAAGATGACAAAGATGAGCAGGAAAATCACAACAGTGAACAGAATGGAGTCCAGGAGGAAGAGGAGGAGGAGGAGGAAGAGGAGGAGCAGGAAGAGAAAGAGGCAGAGGAGGTGCAGGAAGAAGGGCAATTTGAAGAAGAAGGAGCACAGACAGAGGAAGAAGAAGAAGCCAATGATGTAGCACAAGAGGAGGAAACAAAAGGGGAGGAGGAAGCTGAAGAAGAAGAAGGCGAGGAAGGGGGAGAGGAGAAGGGAGACTGCGAGGAAGGTGGAGAAACTGCATATGTAGAAGAGGAAATAGATGGAGAAAAAGTAGAAGATGAGAGAGAAGAGGACATTGAAAATGAGGAAGCAGAAGTGGAAAAAGAGGAGGCTTTGGAACAGGAGGAGGGGGATGTTGAAGAGGATGAGGGGAAAGAGGAGGAAGAAGTGGAGGATGAGGAGGAAATAAAGGAAAATGTGGAAGAGGAAGAGGCAGCAGCAGAGCAGGGAGAGGAGGAGGCACCAGAGGAGGCAGAGGAAGAAGTACAAGAGGAAGAGGAGAGCTAGCCAGGTGTAAAAAGGTGAATTCACAGGGTCAGTGAGGAAAGACTGAGATGAAGAGGGCCAGAAAGAGGCCACAACGGCAGCGAGTGGGTGTAGAGGATGATAAATAGCTGATGACGCCCTTCCTTCCAAATAACGCGCTCTGACCACTTTGTCCTGTGAGCATCGTAGCTGAGGAGCAGTTTGTTGTCTGCTCCGGACATCCTTAAAACACTCAGAGAAACACTGAAAGACCAACCGTACACCGAAAACAAAACCTCTCTGGATCTTCCCAAACGCAACTTGAGGAGCCGGTAGTGACAGACTGGAGTCTTCTTCACCTGGTGTCTGTAAATCCATCACTGCCATGGAGGATGAACTGGGGGGATGATAATGATGATAATAATAACAATAATAATAATAAAAGGGAAGGGATTTGTTCTGTCGACCTTTTTGTAGCTCCTGGAAATCTAACAAAGCCTGAAATACGCACATGCAAACAAGTGCGTGCCTGTTCTGTTCTTATAGACTACCCTCCGCTGTCTCTCGGTCACTGTCTCAGTCCCGTTGATGAGGAAGATAACATCTCACACACACAGTGAGCATCAAATGCTAAAAGAATGTCAGCTTCCTCCGTTTGTCAGAAAACAGAAAAAAATAATGCAAAAAAAAAAAAAAGTCTGGAAAGTGTAGTCTGTCATCTCACATTTACTAGAAAAAAACGTTCCACTTGTGAACAGGAATGCCGAGTACACCTCCAGGGATGTGGTCCAGGAACAGTTTAACCTCGTCACATACTAACCTTAATGCAACAATGCTGGATTTCTGACACTGTCTCTGAGTAATATGTGGACCGTTATAGCTCAGAAGCCTGATCTGTTGTACATGTCGATGTTGGTTAATGTTTTAAAAATAATAGTAATAATAATAATAATAATTAAAGAACACCCAGTATTCATCCTATCATGACAGGTTCACCTGAATCGTGCCAAACCGTCCCACAACCAGCACTGAGCAATTCAGCCTCCGAATGAGGGGGCTACTCGTCACGAAGCAATGAAACTGTGGGACCCGGCCACCAGGTGTGATGGTCTTCCACAAATCCCATTGTTTGATTTTGTTTGATTTTTTTGATTGTTTGGTTTTGTAAAAAAAAAAGAAAATGTATTTGGCACTTTATCTAACACCCCTGTTACATATCTGTACATAGTAAACATGTATTTTAATCTGCTGATGTCATATAATAAATACGATCAATGCAGCTGATGGGCTGGAGTTTCTAATTGCACAAGAGCTGAAACAAGAAGCCATTTAAGGAAAAAGGATAAAATTCTTTTTTTTTTTAATATATATATCAATTACCAATATTATTGCCTGACAGACATGTATTGGTATTGGCGTGTGTCTTGCCAAATGTTTTTTAACGCTCTTCCTAATGCGACTCTGCAGGGAATTGTGTCTCCTCCTGGGATCAAACTGGACACCTTTTGCTTGTCAGGCTAAATGACTACACTATGAAGCCATTTTTACAGATGAAAGATGTTTGGAAACAGTGTTCTCAGTTTATCCAGCAGTGGATCTCCCACTCTGTTACTTGCACAGATCTCACTCTCTCTGCAGCACAGAGTAGCATGAAGATGGACCAGACCTGGGCTCAGCAACCTTTACTAAGAAACACAACTGCCAAACTTTGAAGCCTCACAATGAAGATGACAGGCTCTAATAATTATAAGTTAGCGTATCCAAATGAACAGGTGTAAATAATTAACATCTTTTATCACATAACTACTCTGCAGTACGTTATTTATCATTACCTGGTTATTTAAATTTGCCTTTTCATTATAGTTATTCTCCTTTTAGTGCATTTTTTATTATTACAGAACTAAAATAAAAAGTTTTATATATAAAAAACACCCAGCACGCCCCTGCGGGCGGTTTATCCTTCAAGCTCGGGTCCTCTACCAGAGGCCTGGGAGCTTGAGGGTCCTGCGCAGTATCTTAGCTGTTCCCAGGACTGCGCTCTTCTGGACAGAGATCTCCGATGTTGTTCCCGGGATCTGCTGGAGCCACTCGCCTAGCTTGGGAGTCACCGCACCTAGTGCTCCGATTACCACGGGGACCACCGTTACCTTCACCCTCCACATCCTCTCGAGCTCTTCTCTGAGCCCTTGGTATTTCTCCAGCTTCTCGTGTTCCTTCTTCCTGATATTGCTGTCATTCGGAACCGCTACATCGATCACTACGGCCGTCTTCTTCTGTTTGTCTACCACCACTATGTCCGGTTGGTTAGCCACCACCATTTTGTCCGTCTGTATCTGGAAGTCCCACAGGATCTTAGCTCGGTCATTCTCCACCACCCTTGGGGGCATCTCCCATTTTGACCTCGGGACTTCCAGGTTATACTCGGCACAGATGTTCCTGTACGCTATGCCGGCCACTTGGTTATGGCGTTCCATGTATGCCTTGCCTGCTAGCATCTTGCACCCTGCTGTTATGTGCTGGATTGTCTCTGGGGCATCTTTACACAGCCTGCACCTGGGGTCTTGCCTGGTGTGATAGACCCCAGCCTCTATGGATCTTGTGCTCAGAGCTTGTTCTTGTGCTGCCATGATTAGTGCCTCTGTGCTGTCTTTCAGTCCAGCTTTGTCCAGCCACTGGTAGGATTTCTGGATATCAGCCACCTCCTCTATCTGCCGGTGGTACATACCGTGCAGGGGCCTGTCCTTCCATGATGGTTCCTCGTCTCCCTCCTCTTTCTTGGGTTTCTGCTGCCTGAGGTATTCACTGAGCACTCGGTCAGTTGGGGCCATCTTCCCAATGTATTCTTGGATGTTCGTTGTCTCATCCTGGACTGTGGTGCTGACACTCACCAGTCCCCGGCCCCCTTCCTTCCGCTTAGCGTACAGCCTCAGGGTGCTGGACTTGGGGTGAAACCCTCCATGCATGGTAAGGAGCTTTCTTGTCTTTATGTCAGTGGCTTCTATCTCCTCCTTTGGCCAGCCTATTACCCGAGCAGGGTACCTGATCACGGGCAGGGCGTACGTGTTGATGGCCCGGATCTTGTTCTTACCATTCAGCTGACTCCTCAGGACTTGCCTGACCCTCTGCAGGTACTTGGTGGTTGCAGCTTTTCTAGCGGCCTCTTCATGGTTCCCATTTGCCTGCGGGATCCCCAGGTACTTGTAACTGTCCTCTATGTCTGCAATGTTGCCTTCTGGTAGTTCAATCCCCTCAGTTCTGACTACCTTCCCTCTCTTTGATACCATCCGACTACACTTCTCCAGTCCAATGTCCAATGTCATTGCAGTATAGCCTGGTAGTGTGGATCAGTGAATATTATATATATATATATATATATATATATATATATATATATATATATATATATATATATAATTTTACTGTTTTACTTCAGTAACAACTGTAAAGTGGAGAGACAAAAATTAGCATTTTTAGGCCTACTGTGAAACAGTAACTACAAAGTGGTCTGCAGAGCTTTGATTTATTTCTGTTTGTAGAAATTTATCAAGTCAAAATGTAGCAGTCCAAGAGCTTTAAAAGTTATATAAAAAGGTAGGTTTTCAGTTCTTTGACTTAAACCCAGCTGCATGTGGAATCCATAGCAACGGAGGGTGAAGACTAAACATTTATGTGTATTCAGCCGAGCTAATCATCGCTGTAGAGGTCGGCAAATACAAGAGAATGAAGTAACACGTGTTAGACGAAGGAGATGAAGCACATGTGAAAACGTTTTTTCTTTTTTTAATTCAGTGTAAAGGCTACATACTTTCACAGCTGGAGGATGTAGAGACAAACTTTTAAAAAACACTGCAAAATATCCATTGTTCATTTTGTGTTTATATTATTGTCTTTTGACGATACCACATTGAGCCCCTGCATATGTAAAAGAGCCACAGAACTGATCCCAGATCCCAGAACACAACTGTAACAGAATCCATATTTATTAAAGAACTCAATACTGACACATGACAGACATGCATTTCCTGTTTCACAGTCACACAGGAGGAAGCAGGTAAAACTGAGCCTGAATGTCTTCTTTGGGGTTCATAAAGTGGTTGAAGCTGAGGAAACAACACACAGTCTGTAATTAAAGAAAACTAAATAAAATAAAATGAAACACAAACAAACTGGAAACAACTTCACACAGAGAAACAAAATGAAGCATGCTACTAAGAGTCAAACCCTACAAAAAGCTACAGCAAAGAGTAGTAACTGATTTATTTTAAAGTGTATTTAACACATTCATCAGTTATTTTGTCCTGCTTTCAGCCACAGAGTGGGGGGAAAGTGTTTACAGATGTAAACAATTTTTTTATCAGCTTTGCTACATGTCTTTGTTTTTTCTTGAATCTTTTAATTGATACACAAACAAGCAGATCCGAAATGCAGTAACACAATTATATAATTATACTCACACACTTTAAGTGTAAGGAAAGGAAATCTTAGTTGGAAGATAAATACATATTAAAAACATCTCAAGGTGCTTCGGGAGTTCTGATGTCAGAAAAGCAGAAGAGTTTTTCAAATGCAGACTTGAAACCAGCAACACGTCAGCTTACGCTGGATTGCACCTCAGTGGTTTAACAACAGCACGAGGCAGCGAAATAAGATGACAGCAGAGCATCTGACACGTGAATCGGGTCCAGTCGGGGATGTGCTGAACCCACCTGAACACCCTTACATCAAATGCTTAGATTTGAAATACAATATTCTGATGCACACAAAAGTGTAAAAGAACTGTAAAATCCTCTGAATGAATAATAGATTGTTTTATTTTTGCCACAGATTTTGTTGTACTTGAGTTTCTTAACGGCACAGCTAAAGCAACAATAACTACTAAAGCCTTGGACTGTTTGGGTTTTACAATAAACAGAGCAACAGCTCCTGCCTTTGCTGCTCATTATTTGTGTGTGTGCGTGCATCCCACTGGCCTGTTGACTGAACTGAGTATTTTAGAATTCAGTGACTGATTGAAAGTGGTTGCAGCAATTAAGTGCTAACCAGAGCATAAACACGGGTGCACAGGTGCGTGGGAGACAAACTGTGTCCAAAGCAGTCACTCCAAAGTGAGCACAACACATCCACGTCATATCTCTTTGCAATAAGGGGCTCAAGTCAGCTGGTTGCCAACTGGTTGTATTCTTGTTATGTACCTAAATAAAAGCAAGGTAGCAGAGTTAATGTCATTCTGTAGTTAAATCGCAGCCCTGCAGCCATGCGTCAGTATTTGTGGAGGAACTTTCTGTTTCCTATTTGTGAGACTCTGACGTTCAGCACTTTCTGTGAATTTCTGACCGCAACATATTTGTGATTTCTCATAGCGAATCTCTGCATTATCACAAATGATCACAAACAGATTGTATGTACCCCCTCGAGTTGCAGACTGACGCCTCTTATTGCCGTTTTATCGCGTTTTGATGCATCAAGCTTGGAATACAGATCACAACAACTCACTGACGAGTAGTTAGACTAGATCTTCAAAAGGCAACAAGATCTCAAGGTCACAATACTTTTAGTTGCACTGCTGTGTCCAGCCACCGTTTACCATAGTGTGACTCCAGTGTCAGTGCTTGGTGTTTCTTTGGAATACCAACCAGGTATAAAGGAACTGGAAGTAACGGATTCCATGTGCAATGTAAGACTTTCAACTCTTTTTTTAAATAATGTAAGACATTTTTCTTTGCCTGAATCACAGTTGCTACTTTTTTTAATCACAGCAAATTGTTAAAAAAAAACAACAAAAAAACCTACGCACACAAAGTAGGATTTTCAAAAATACAAACTTGCTTGGTGTTACTTCATGAAGTGTCCAAACCTGAAAGCATCTCCATCTTCTGGTTGAGTTTTTCTTCCTCCCTGGCTTCACTATCACTCTCTCTTCTTTCAATTGTTAATTTCACACCCAGCACAGAGTACAAATCCGAGTTTGTGAAGTTTTCAGTGGCCGGTCAAAGACATCCAGTCAGGAAAGTTGTCGATCTCTCCCGTTTCGCTCAGATGTTGGTCTCCGTGCATCAGTGTGAGCTTGTAGCGCAGGCGGACTTTACGCTGAGGGAAAAAATAAGGGACATCTTAAGAAATTGGCTGAATTTCTCCAAAGAAAGAAATAAAGAACAAATATTTTAAATATTATCAGCATTATCTTTTGTGTTGTGTTGTAATATAAAACAAAGTATGGTGTTTATCTACAGCTTTACTCTCTTAACCATTCCTGCCATGTACAGGAAATGTGTAAAGCATCTTACTGAGGATCCGACAATTTATAGCAAGAGCAAAACAACCCTGCTCTGTGGAAATATACAACAAAAACAAGTATAAACAAACAAACTCACATGCAGAGACGCTGACAACTTTAATCAAGGTAGACAGGTAGTAACAGTTACATGCATATAACTCACCCTCTGAGGATTAGCTAACAGGAGGACCTGGGAGACAGCAGGTGGAGGCAGGACAGGGTTGTATGGAGGTAGGCGTGTCCCTGAGGCAGGCTGAAGTTTCACTAACATCGTCTGTGTGACAGTGATTAAAGTAAGAAAGAGCTGTGTGCCCAACTCAGATAGGAAGCAGGCAGACACTTGAAGTGGTTTCAAACAGAAAAACACTGACAGGGACTGCCCCACAAATTTGAACTGTCAACCCGACTCCAGCAGGGGGCGCCAGATACATTTTGTTGTGATTTGATAGTCTGAGCCTTACAATTAACTGCACAGAGCTTGGTGTAACAGCTGTCACAGGCCAATGACCTAGCTTCCTCTCCATCTAAACATATACAAAGTTGTAATATTTTTAGACCCACAATGAAGCTACAGTTTAATATTCCCTTTTACACAGACAAAGCCTTCGTGTCATCAAATAGACACACACAGAGGTGTTACCAATCCCACCTGTGTGTGAGGTGAAGGCCAAGTGCGTAACATAATTCATTCCATCAGTAACACCCGTGTCTACCTACTTCTTAAGAAAAAACATCTGCAAGTGAGAAAAATGTGTACTGGCATTTATACAGCACTTTCCTAGACTTATTGACCAGTCACTATTTAAAATTCAGAAATTCTAGCACTAATTTCAACATTTTATTTCATTTTTTAAGCAAAACTGTGAAAAAAGTACATCATTTGAACCAGCCTGCTTTCTTTGTTGTATCTTTTTTGTTTCAAGATTAAAGAGGTTTGAAGTCGACACGTCCTAAAGATATTTTCAAAAGTTTTCCTGATTCAAAAGTGCATCCGTCCACATTTTAAAAACATCACCCTGCAGTCTGAGTTTGTTACCTTTGGAACAGCAGCTTGAAACAGGAAGTCTCTCACATCGAGCGCAGATGTGTTCACTGCAGACATGACGACCACGGCGACACCTGGATGACCTGGCGGAGGGTCTCTAGCGAAATGAAGAGATACGTGGAAACCGGCCCGGTTGTATAACGTGATCGGCTCCAGCTGACCTAACATACACGTGAAAATAACAATTAAACAAAGTATCTGCTGATACTGAGGAACGACTTCCTCACAGCTACAAAACTCGCGGCAAACACTGGACGATTCGCTTCAGACGACTTACTGGATTTGATGCTTTCCATTGGAACAAAGATGTTGTTCAGGAGGTGTGGGGGGCATGAGTCCTCTAGTTTCACTGGAGAACCTGAGCCTTCATTTGATGGTTTGTCCGACCATTTGAACTGCTGACTTTGAGGGTGAGACCTAACGGGACAAAAGACAGATTTTTAAAAACAAAAGGTTGTTTACTTGTTTACAACTCTGACTAAGTGCATGCAAAAGCTAGAAATTTCTTTGCTATCTTACCAAATGTCTGTCCCGTTAGTTGTCGCACTGCTGCCCCCACATCCACGGGCTCTCAGTAAAAGCCCCCCTCCTCCGTTCTGCTCAGCATTAAAAATGTCTCCATTTAACTAAAAGTAAAAGAACATGTTAAATCGCATATTCCAAATAAAATGCATGTTTAAATCTTCCATTCAAGCCTCACCTGCATCAGTTCCTCAGAATAGGACTTGGAATTCTCCTGAGTCCTTTGCTTTGAGACCAGATCTAATCACACAACAGGACGTCATTACATTATGAAGCGTATTTGTCAGTGTTACAGACAATAACGGCGAAATAAGAACAAAAGCAGGCCCACCTAATTCGTTTAAGTCCTGGTCGTCTTCTGAGCTGAAAGCTTTTTCCAGATAAGAGGTGAAGACTGGTGACGAAGATTCGAATACAGGCAGGGAATCGGCTTTCCTGTGAGTCTGCGGAGAGTCCAGTGCTGACAGATCAATGAGGTGGTAGCTCTTAACCTCTCTGTGACTCGTAGGAGCTGGACCAACGAGAGAAAAGAGGTTCGCAAACAAGATTTTTCCACGAGGACTAAAAGGTGAACAAAATGAAGCCTACCCGTATTACTTGTCACTTCTTCACTTTTACTTCGTGCTCTTTCTCCGTTACACTCTGCTCCCACCACCCGGACTTTGTAAGCGTTCACTACGAGAGTCAAGTCATCGTTAGCTGCCAGGATCTGCGCCAGAGCAGCGTCGTCTTCCATCGTGTCGCTGGCTAGTCGAAAGAGGCTGGGCCTCAGCCGGTCGCAGCGCTCATACAGCGTCTGCAAAGGTTTAAAAATAAAAATTTAATGTTTTCTTTTTTTTCTTTTTTTAAATGGATCATTTAAAAAAAGAAAGCTTGGTTTTGACCTTTGTACAAAAGGTCCTATTTTTTTGAGGTGTATTTCTCATTCAAGTAAATCAACTGTCAGACACTGTGCCTCAAGTTTCCACCAGCAGAACATCGTTTCCCAGCATTGTGATAGTGGGAAAATTGGCTCTACCAGCTCAACATCACAGCTTGAGTGAAGTTTTTAAAACCGATCAGTTGTATCCAAGGAGATAAACTAAGGGTGGAAAAAAGCGACTTCATCACAGACACAGATTTTACTAAATAAAGATCACAAGACTTCAATCAGCAAACATCCTGTCCACAAGGACAGGAGCTACTAACAAATGTAACTGCTGAGGGTCATTAAAGCATGAGTTCAGCTTCCAGTGCTTCAGGTTACTCAAAACACTAATGACCAAAACAGGGATAGAAAGATCTGTAATGATAAATGAAGCTCAAAGACATATCGATGTATCCCAGCTCCATCGAGCTGATTAAAAAAGGTTAAATGTGTAAAATTGCAGAAACAGTGTATCCATGTGTCCAAAGGGTATGCAGTGTATCCTGTGCATGCATTCATCAGAAAACATAAAGCATTAACACTCGTGACAATACGGTTAAAAGGTCGAAACTTTTCAACCCATTTCACATTTCCTAACCCGTCCATTGAGTCTGGATTCCAGTCTTGGCTGGGCCGATTCTGGCACTCAGGCCTCATGTTTGACACCCCCGCCTTAGGGTAAGGCAGTGTGTTGCAGGGCTAACACAGAGAGGCAGACAATCTTTCGCACTCACGTTCATACCTACGGGCAGTTTAAAATCACCAATTAACAAAACATGATTAACTAATTTTCAACATATTTTCAGAAATTCCCAATTATAAGTTAGATTTTTGATTTAAAATAAATATTCAAGACTAAATTTATAAGTTTTTTTTTTCATTTTACAAATTATTTAGATTATTTTATAACATAGAGCAAAGGTAAAATAACGCAATATCTAACGCATCAAAATAATTGATTTTATGTAGAAGAGTGTTATGGAATCATTACAAATAAATGTAGGATAAAGTCTGGTATTACTTATGCTAAAGAAAAAAACGCTCAGTGTGAAAGATCGAACCGATTGCCTCCGTTTTAACACTGGGTAGTGTTTGCTAATAATATTGTTTATGGAAGCATGTGTAACGTAAAACGCCTCAGTCCCAGCACAGAGCCCTGTGGAACTCCATGAATGACTTTGGCATGTGAGGAAGACTCAATGTTTATATGAACAAAATGGAATCTATTGGATAGATACGATTCAAACCACCACAGTGCATTTCATTTAATACCAAAAGTGAATTCTAGTCCTTGCAATCAAATGTTGTGCTCAAACACACCCAACGCTGCACAAAAAAAAAAAAAAAGAAAGAAAACAGTTCTGCAGTTGCAAAGCAAATAAAGACACAACAGTCACAGGACTTCCCAAGCGGAGTGTGTATTTCATGTAGTAACATACCTTCATGTCGTCGCTGGGCTGTAATGAAGTTCCAGTGATAGCGTGCTGCTCCAGCAGCTCTCTGAGCTGCTTAGTGTTGCTCTCCACGTCCTGCAGAGTAGACTCACGCTTTGACACTTTCTCAGCCTTCTCTTGCTCCTTAATGTAGCACATACACAGGGAAAAAAAGGTCAATATTAAATTGATATAAAAGCACGATCATCATCTTTGATCACCGCAGCACTCCTCACCTCTTTGATGGTGCTTTTAATGAGCCTGTTGGCAGTTTCCAGGTCTTCAGGACGGCCACTTTTCAATAATCTGGCCAACAGCTATAAGCACAGAAAAAAATGTAAGCAGGATGAAACCAGTCGCACACCTCAGTAGACAAACACACATGCTCACCTTCGCTTTCTCCTCCTGGTCAAAAACAGACTCTGTGGTTCTCTGTGGTGGAGGAGCCATTATAACCGTGTCCGGCAGTTTGGGATCTTTCTCCACAATACCTAGGATCAGAAAAAGAAACCCACTCAAAGAAAAAATCAAAACACGTCCTCTCATCGAGACTTGAACACAACAGAACAACTAAGAAATGATTAAACTGTTACGTATCACGTGCTCAGTGTTAAATGAAGGGATTCTCAGGTAGAGCTTCTGAGCACAGACTTCATGTTTTGTATCTGCATTGTTCCTCACCTTGTTTCTTGAGCATGCTGTAAGCTTCCTGAATCTTAGGTTCATCTTTAAGCCAGAGCGTCCAGCCGTAGAGGACCTCCGTCACCCTGTCTTTGACTTTCTGTGGAGTCCACGAGCCAAAATACTGCTCGGAAAGATGGATCACATGTCAGTGTTACTGCAGAAAAAGCTGCTCATTAGAAATTTCCAGAATATCCTGGTCCCACAGTCTAGAACGTGGACCTTTGGATGTTGGACTAATTTTAAATCTATACGCTGTCAGATTCTTAGATTAGATTGGAGCAGATTTACTAACGTGCTGCACAGTTGGGAACACGGAGACTTTTGTGACTCTATCCCTGCAGTAACTGTCTAAACATATTAATTGAAGTACATTTTTCATTCTTATAATATGAATCTCTATATGCCTTTTTTTTTATTGAACTTTCGACTGAGCCTTGTGATATATGGAGGCTATTTTTTTTCCACGTTCACAAAAGTTCACTGCAGTTCATTTGAACTCTTAAATAATTTACTTCGTGGAAGTCTGACTACCAAATGTAGAGGTTTTCAGACTGTTCTCACAGCTTTAAAAACTACCACTGACATTTTTGTGTCTGATAAGCAGTACCTTTGGTGTTAAGACTTTGATGAGCTCATTGAGAAAGCGAAACTTGGCAGCCTCGCTGTGGAACCGCTTGCCACAGTTGTTCATACAAGCCTCGAGAATCTGGAAAACACCAAAAAAACAACAAGAAAAAAAACTCAATCCTAACCACTAGAAACTGAAGAACATTTACGCAGCACAGCACAGAGAGAAGAGATTTTCATCTTTGATATTTGTGGTTAACCACATTTAAAATGTCACATGTCCTGAGGCACATGGTCCTCGAGAAGCTTCTCCAAGTCGCATCTCATAGCGAAACACTGGCTACAAGCTGTGCGTGCCCTCACAGCAGCTTCAAACTTGGATTAAGTGCCTCATGTCGCTTCGTCCATGTGATAAATATTAGTCACGGATATTATTCACCCCACCCCCACACACAGAGTTACAACAAACACATTTGTTTTTCTGTGATGGCCTCTGTCGACAAAAATACTGTGACAAATGCCGAGTATGACCGTTGAGAAGGAGAAATAAATCAATACAGAATTATAGTACTTGTCCGTGTTAAAAAAATCTGATTCAAATTCAGACGTCTGCAGATAAAAGCACCACAAAACAAGAGAGATAAATACATGCCGTGACATTAGTCTGGTTACTCACTGTGAGAGCCTGCAGAGCCACTTTCTCCTGTGGGGACTGGATTTTATGTGCGAGAAGACGAACGGCTACCTGCGGCCTGAAAGGCAGAAAAATCTCAAATCATCTGAGTGAACTGCGAGCAAACATGTCGTGCAAACAGCTGAAGACGTAGTGTTTGCACAGCTTCCACACAGCGCTCTGCCCGCCTCAGCAGAAATCCACTGAAATGCTTCAAATAAAACAGGACTCTGCCTTTACGTGAAAGTACCTTTACACTTTATGCTGCATCATATCGGGAAGAGTGAAGGGGAAAAGGTGTCACAGACTTCCCTCTTGATCTTGCGCGATGGTGTAACTGACAAACTGTGATGGCAACATGGATGTGAAGCAACTATTTCCCAAATGTCTGAGTTGTGTTGAAGTCATTTTTAGAACCAAGTGGCTTTGCTTACAAAACTTTAGTTTATACTAACTACAATAAAGAGGGAAAGTATACAAGTTTTACAGGTGCTTAAATTATAGGTAAGACTGAAGAAAGCAACACTCTGCTCACCCGTTAGTCTCCTGGTTGACAAGCTCGTAGAAACCCTGAATACAGTCCCATCTGTCCTCCTGATTATTTGGGTCCGTGGCCTGATCTGGACAAAAAAAAATCAGACCACAGAAAGAGTGAAACACAGAAGAAGAAGAAAAAATGATTTTCTGTGGAAGTGAAAATTAAAGATCTGCACAAAAAGGGGAAACAAAGCCTATGTTGCACCAAGTGTGCTTCTAATGTGTGGAGGCTAGCTAGCACACATATTTGTGCACTATCCCCACCATATAAGATGAAACTGTGTTTTATTTTCCTTTAAGTACTCTATTTAATAATTTTCTAGATCCAATTTTTTTTTGATGAAATACATAACCAGGGGTAGGGGAGGTTTTTTTTTTTTTCATTTACAGAAAAGCCTGAAACCACATTCAAAAAAATCACTTCTTTATATTTTGCTGTCATGGAACTAGACTTCGTATTATTTTTAAAGTGGTGTTGAGCAATAGTTCTCCAGGCCTTCTGAAGGTCTTTCAAAGTTTGGACATTGGCTACTTCTTTACTGATTTTCAGTCCAGTTCCTATACCTGACCTTTGCGTATGTGGGAAGCCACTTAACACTAACCTATGAATCAGTCATGCACAAAAGGCACCATTCTTACAAATTCCATTCATAGATTCAGCTAAAGCCAATCACTTAGGACCACTTTTAAAAAGTTACAAGCAAGAAGGGCTACTTGGAAGCAAAATATAAAGAAATGAGGGTTAGCTCAAGGTTTTTGCACAGTACAGTGAATACAAGAAATATACAGAGGAGCTTATCCAATAAGGCGACGAGGCTTTAACGCACATTTTAATTGAGATTCTGGATGTCTACAAGCCTGAAAGTCGACTGGTTTTAAAATGTTCTGTGTTTTTATTGAAACACCTGTAGTGACTCTGATATATGTCCTCCACACAATGATACTAAGACTAAACCTAACATTGAGCCAATTAAAAACTAAACTAAACAAAAAGTCAAAAAGAAATAAAGATAAAACCCATCATAAAAATAAAAACTATACAGTACAATATGACCATGCTATGAACTGACTGCTTCAGCACTACCTCTCTCCTGTCTGGGTGTCTACTTGTGTTATTTATTTTAAGTAATGCTCTGAATACAGTATGAGATGCATTATGGGCTGAATTATTGCAGTAAAACCTATAAAAACCTGCTCTGTACTTCATCACAGGTCTAAAGTCAATACCAGCTACTTATTTGGTCACACGCCTGCTTTTATTACATAAAAAACCTGTGACAGCACGCGCACTTCTGCAGGTGACACGCGAACACCGCTTCTCTCTCTCGCTCTCTTTGAGGCACACGCACGAGCGAACAACTTCCTGTTCCAGCTGAGAGTTTCTAGAGAATACCAAAACGTAGTTTAAGTTAAATAAATAAAACAGGGCGTTGTTTCGCGCATAAAAAGTGTGTGCGGTGATGGAGTCAAACTGAAGTCACGAGCCGACCGTTGACGGGACGTTAGCACGGACCGTCTCGCCAATGAGAAGTACGCTAGCTCTGCAGACTCGCAGCTGAACGCCAACAACAACACAAACTTTTTCTGTTCCTTGTTCACTTACTGAGCCATGACTCGAAAGTTTCCTGGCTGTCACCGCTCGCCATCGCCGTCCGTCTCCTGCCGGTCCAGAGCCGCTTAGCTGCTGACTGTTTCTCTCTGGCGGAGAAGCGGAGGTGTCAAACTGCCGTCTGTGTACGCTGACATGTGACACTCACGCCCCTGACACACCAACCACGTTACACCCCCTCACTGCCTGCATCAGCACGCGCTCACACACATATCTGCTTATCTTCAACTCTGTCGTGTTTGTCAGTGCAGCGGCGGAAAGAAGGGACTCAAAAACACACTTCAGGCACATGCACACTTCTTCACATTTCACACGGAAAGCTTTTACTTCGTTAGATCACCCAAACTTCTTTCCACTTACAGAAGAATTCATTAGGAATCGATATTTTTATATTGCTTATATTGTTTGGAGTACTTTTAGTACTTTCATAGCGCATTTCTTATGATGCTTAATTCATAATGTATTAAGTTCAAACGTCCTTCACCTCTTCTTGTAAAAATATTTATTCTAAATATAATCTGACTCAAATTTAAAAAAAAACAAAAACAAAAAACGTGCTTTGATAATTCAACTAAGAGTCCATTATCTGCGATGCAGTTCTCAGAATTGTCTCCAACAGTCTGCCCAGTTAGGATCCATAAACCATTGTGGATGCATTTCACCGGCTTTGATGCAAATGTAAGTGTCACCAAGAGCACTGGAGAAGCAACAAAAACATAACCACCAAAAAGGAAATGGTTTTGGAGGTGATGGCCACAG
Organism: Maylandia zebra; assembly: GCF_041146795.1. Classification (NCBI taxonomy): domain Eukaryota; kingdom Metazoa; phylum Chordata; class Actinopteri; order Cichliformes; family Cichlidae; genus Maylandia; species Maylandia zebra. The sequence goes on along the minus strand of NC_135172.1, from coordinate 13,938,533 downwards.
ATCATCACTCTCTCAGCTCAGCTGACAGTAACTGCAAGCACAGGTACTACTAAAGGACTCAAGGCCCTCATGATAGCCTCATGGAGTCTGCTGTTCATGTTCTTAAAATAATTGTATCTCACTATTTAACCCTCCCTGTACCAAAAAAGTCAAAGACTAATTGATCATTAGCAAATGTGAGGACCTCTGTAAAAGTATTCAGGGGTGTATCTACACTGAGAAAGATCATTCACAAAAAGGAACGTTTAAGAGAGTCTTTTGTTTCAGACTCTATAAACATGCTAAATGAGGCCCAATGTTAAAGTTCATGACAGTACAGACTGTTCAGATCTAAATTTGCATCTGGCAAAACCCACGAAAGACTTCTGGAACAATGTCCTTTGAACAGATTAGAGCAGAGTGGAGATGTGCGGCTATAATGCACAGCATTATGCTTTGAGAAAACCAAACACGTTAGACCGTCAAGCACAGTGGTGGAGGTGTGATGATTTGGGCTTGTTTTGCAGTCACTGAGTCGACCATAAACTCCTCTGCATACCAAAGTATTCTAGAGCCAAATATGCTGCACAACAGCTAAAGCTTGACCCAAACAGGGTCAAGCAACAGGACAATGATCACAAACACAGCAACAACTCTACATCTGAAAAAGAAACAACTCAAACTGTCTCAATGGCCCAGAGTCCAAACCTCAGCCGTATTGAAATGTTGTGGTGGGAACAATGCATAACATAAAAAATGCCCCAAAAACCTCAATGCACTGAAGCAATGTGATTAAAAAAACAACAACAAAAAAACAAAAGTAAATCCTTCACAACAAATGAAAAATTAATAGTCATAAAATGAACAATGACTTCAAATTATTGCTGCTAAATGCGGTTCTACAAGAACTACCCAATGATGGTATGTGCTCAGTTTTTCACATGCTGCTTCTGCATTTTCCCTTTGTTTAATAATAACAGTGTAATTTTTACATTTTTTGTCATGTCAGGTAATATTCACCTATATTTTTATTATTTTAAAACCTGGTTACAACCAGATTTTTTTTATAAAGCTCAGTAGTGAAAGAGGGTGCATGATAACAAAAGGTCACTCTGCAACAAGATTTCACGGTACTTCACACATCAGTCAACCCTGTGATGTCACAGGATTATAGAAGCAGAAGCATTATTTCACTGCCTGTTATTCTATATAACAGCATTATAAATGTCAGTTATCACACTGGTGTGGTGGAGTAAATAAATACTCAATAATATGAAAATGAAGGGAAGTAGAAGTACTTCAGAATGTGATTTCAAAATGTTTACCCTAGAATTTCTGTAAGCCATCTTTCATAAACAAAAACATTTTGAAAAGTAGTTAAATTAAATGGTTTAATTACACAAGTCTTACATCATTTATAAAACAGAAAAGCATATAATAAAAGAATATATTATGTCACATTCAAAACAAAAAGCTGTTAACTGACAGGAGAACAACTGAGCAGAAACTCTGTATTAAATTTAAATATATTTATCTATCGGTCTCTGGGGTATTTATTTATTGACGTTTTCATCTTCATCTTTTACATCTGCCCTTGAAGTTGTAACACTTGTGACTGTACATCTGTGGACCAGTTCATTAAAATTTCTTCAGTAAAGTACCTTGATATTTGCATGGAAATATCAAGGTACTTCCCATCCATGTGTGAGCACAGCAACAGGTGTAAGGTCTCACATTACTGCATAACACAGTCTGAGTGCATAAAATTTTCTGCACCTTTTTCTAATATTTCGAGTATTAATCGGCATTCAGTTTATTTTAAAGGTGGCAGAATCAGCATGTGTGAGATCAACTGTCAACATTCAGGCCAACCAGTCCAGCAGCAGCTCTTTTCTTCAGGCGCGGTGACTGTAGGGTGACGTGGTGGCGGGTAGTTTAGTCGTTAATCTGTTTCGTTTGAAAGCAGCAGAAGTTTCTGGAATCGATGGATGATCTCTGCAGAGCCCAGAGACACCATCATCTCAGCAACACTGGGACCTTGCTGCAGGTCAGAGGGGAAGAGAGGATCAGGGGTCAGAAAAGTTGACACAATCAACCCAGCCAGCATCCTGTGTGAAACACAATCAAGAAACAGCTTCCTCTTTCTTCATGCCTGCCCTCACCAAGTAAGCAGGGCCAACGTGGCGACTAAGTAGACGACTGTTTGTCATTACTGCCACCTTTCAAAAACGGTATTGTGGAGTTCAGTTGAGTCATTTCACATAAGGAAATGAACATATGGCACGTGCTATGAGTATTTTTCTGATTTCAGCAGCTAGACATGATTGAATCTGCTGATCTGCAGTTTGACAAACACAATTTTAGAAATGAGACTACAGAAAAGAAAGTGATCTTTAAAAAATGACCGATGGACATTTTAAGTTCCTCGTATTATGCTACTTATCTGTCACTACTCTAAAGCACACAGTGTTCTTAAGGATGAGCAAACGTGACCTCTAAAGTAAAGATCAAAACGACAAACACTGATCTTTGCTTGATTAATTTAACCACAGACCTCACAACCTCATTAACATGCAGGTGTGTGTGTGTGTGTGTGTGTGTGTGTGTGTGTGTGTGTGTACTTCTGACAAATATGGGCATCTATATGCAACCTTTCAGATAGGAAGAATCAGGCCGGCAGCTACAATAAGACACGTGCAGAATAAAAGCTCTTTTAAGAACATATAATTGTTATATTTATTATGAAATTATTAAGCTTTTTTAAAATATGTTCGTTATTTTTTTAACTGCTATAACAAATCTTGTATCTACAACTCTTCATTAAAGACTGCAGTCTGTATCTGACGCTGGAAAAAAACAGTATTACATCATTGCAGGAACTTCTTTTAACAAAGTCTTGTGATCAGTATGGGAACTGGATGACTTTGCAAGAAAAGGTCAAAACATCAATTAAATGTAGTTGGGGTCAGAGCTGAACTGTCACCACTGAATTAGTGACCACCTCTGCTTGTGGACTTCTATTTTAACTACTACAAATACTTATTGACTTTTTAGAACCCATTGGGAGACAAGTTTGAGAAAAGACGAGCACTATAGTAATTCAGAACTAGCTTTACTTCACAGATTTTGCACATTTCCGTGTGTTCTTTTTCAGACAAGCTGCAGCGCACATTACTCCCACACCTGACTTGTGGTTTCCAGTTCTGACAGAGTTCAACTCAAATGGCAACAAGTGATATTTGATAAAATTTCTGCAGGTCATTTAGAAGGTGATACGACTTTATTTATACACTGCTTAAAAAATTAAAAGTAACATTTTCAAAACACATAATGACTATAGACTGGGTAACGTTTTAGGAATGAAAGATGGCACATTGTTTGTTGGAAATGATCACCTTACAGATCATTGAATTCAAATACACACAAGAAATCAAAGTGTAAAAAATAATGCAGCAGGCTACTCCATTCTGCTTAAATTGCATTGTAGCAACTCAGAATGACACTCAGTCGTTTGTTTGGCCCCCACGTGCTTGTATGCGTGGCTGACAATGTTGGCGGACGCTCCTAAAGACTGAAGTTGATATCCTTATGGCGATCTCCTCCCAGATCTGGACATTGTTCATTTGAGCTCCTGGACAGTCTGGTAGCTTAGACTGGAGCCAAACATAATGTCCCAGAGGTGCTCTGACCAGCGTAGGGTCTGAGTGGGTCCAAGGATTTCATCCCAATACTTAACAGAAGGGGTGCTGTTGCTTAGCCTATAGAGGTGTGTGTGTCCCTCTATGGATATGCCTCGCCAGACCATTACTGGCCCACCACCAAACCAGTCATGCTGAACGATGTTACAGCATTATTTTCTCCACGGCATCCCCAGACCCTTTCACGTCTGTCCAATGCTCAGGTTGAACCTGCTCTCATCTATTAAAAGCACAAGGTGCCAGTGGTGAACCCACCAGTTCTAGTACTCTATGGTAAATGCCAAACATGCTTTACAGTGCTCAGCAGTGAGAACAGGGCTCACTAAAAGATGTTGGGCCCTCAGCCACCCTCAAGAAGTCAGTTTGTGATTGTTTGGTTCGAGACATTCACACCAGTGGCCTGCTGGAGGTCATTTTATAGCTCAGATATTAGAAGATATGATATTAGAAGTGACACTGACCCTAGCCAAATGCAAAACTAGTCAAAAAGAAGTCAGAAAAGATGAGGAGGGAAAAATGTCAGTGTCCTCCACCTGTAAAACCATTCCCGTTTTGAAGCTTGTCTCATTGTTGCCTCTCTAGTGCACCTGTTGTTAGCTTCATTAACACCAAAGCAGCTGAAACTGATTAACAACCCCCACTGCTGCTTGAGAAGAAGAACTGACTTGATCTTGTACTCTGATTAAAAAGTGTTCCTTTATATTTTAAGCAGTGTATATATTTGTTTTTGCTTTGCAACCACATATGCAGATAGTGTATAAGATGAAAACAGAGTTCGCACTATCTGTAATGAAAACACTCTACAGGACGAGGCTGAGTACCTGCTGACCGCTGAGAACCAGACGTAACAGCTTCATCACCTCCCTGTACTTGGTGGCTTTAGCCTGCTTAGCCACAGCTTTCAAGTCTTTACCGAGTCGATCCACCGAAAGCTCCTCGCTTCGCTCTTCTATCAGCCTAAAAGCACAAATTCAATTGTTTAAAATCACATTGAGAGACTGAAACTGTAAGATGAAAGATGAATGAAACAGGCTGTACACACTTCAGCACTAATGAAGCAATGTGCTGGGCCTCTCCAGTGAGTGATGCCACCTCCTGGCTGGAAAAGGAAGGACGCACCCACAAGTAAGAGTAAGTGGGGCTTACAAGCTCCTTCAGGAAGGATATGTGACCCTGTTAAAGAGAGAAGAGGATTGTTTCCATAATAGTGCACACTGTTTGGACATCACACTAGAAGCCACACCAGTGTAGGACAGTATTTAACTACAGATCAACAACTGACAACAGCTGGTTTCATATCCTCAACATACCAGAAATCAAATGATAGGAATGCACACAAACGCACTACAGTCACTATAAGGTCTATATAATTTAAATCTTCACTAAAAAGGCCAAGAACCTTTTAATTAGCAGAGGAAAACAGAGTTAAACCAGAGTAAAGTCATGGTTACCTTACGGAGACGCAGAACCCGCCTGATGTAATCCTCGCGCAGCACATCCTTATCCTGGATCTGTTCTGCGAAGGCCTGATAGATTTCCTCCCGCAGATCTTGTATCAGCAAATCACACTGCTGCTCATCTTCAATTCGCTGCTGCAGGTGAAGTCTGTCATAATCACAGAGAGTTTCATTTACCTCGTAAAACGAATATGTATTTATATATTCCTTTTCATCTCTTCTTTTTAATAAGACTTCCTCATGTTCCACATAAAAACAGACACTTTGGATTACTCTTAACAACAAGGTGACATTTTGGGGAATGATTACTTAAACTTAATGTTTTGCTGTTCTTGAGTTAAGCAAAGATCCATTGAGCTTCACTGTGATGCGCTCGATTCAGACATTTCAAACTCTAGACACTTAAACTAAAGCAATCAGCAGGAATGAATTCCAGTAGAAAGAAATCTACACTGCGTTAAAATTGCAGTTGGAAACATTTATCATCACCAGAGGAAGTCTGAAATAGGCTGTTCTGTATCTTGAATTGCTCATTAAAGGCAAATGTTTTTTGTTGGGACATTTGTTGGCAATAACATGAAAAGAAAAAAAAAAGCACTGGGTTTTAGACGACTCCTTTCAATCTGTGTCTCATGGCCTCACACTGGCCAAACTAACAGTACTGAAGCCTCAAAGCCGGTCTTCATGAACACGCTCATGTTCACTGCAGTAAAAATATAAAAACAGCTGTATAAGAACCAGTCCAGGATGCGGCATCTTTAATTATCAAAGATCAAGATCAAGATGAAAAATCTGCACTGATGCACTCTCAGAGTACCGAGTACATAGTTCTGTGGCTCATTCAGTCATTATCATGTGAAAGTTAGAGTGACTCACGTCTGCATGATAGAACACGATCACTTCAACAGACTGAAGAATGAACAGACATAATGCATCTTTCCTCTTTTGCTTTAAAAATGAAATAAGGCCTAAATAAACAGAACCTAGGCAATAAAACCAGGACGTATAAAGTTCTGACTCACCTGTTGAACTCTGGCAGCTTCTCGAGGTCTAACAAAGCAGAGTGAGTCGTGATCTTTGAAGGGTTAAACTCAGAAATCAGTTCATCTATCCTCCTCCCCATTCGATTAGCTATATGGAAACACAAGACGTTGGACTTTGATATAATGTTCACTGTTTATAGTCACAGTTTTGCAGAGTCTCCCATCACTCACTGTTGAATCCAGATCCACAGTTGGTTGTTGTATCCAACAGAGCCTCTGGCAGGACTCCGTCTCTCTTGAATGTTTCGATGAATATGTCCCCCTGCCTCTTTGACAGTTTACTGCCGTCTTTGTTCATCAGCAGCGGCAGATGTCCGAACGTGGGCGGCTGCCATCCAAGAGCCCGGTACATGAGGAGATGTTTGGAGGTGGAGATCAGCCACTCTGAACCCCGCAGGACATGGCTGACCTTCATGTAATGATCATCTACAATGTTGGCGAGGTGATAGGTGGGGAAACCGTCTGCTTTTATCACCACGGGATCCCCCTCCACCTAAAAGTGACAGAGGATGTGTTTAAAAACGAGAGGAGCCAGAAGAAATCTGGCAGATAGACTGAAAACTAAAGGCAGGTTTTTGCATTCAAGTACCACTGTTAACAGCTCATTATATGGACTACGCTTGTTTTAAAAGCACAGTTACAATCTGAACCTCAAGAAATTTTAAATTTATTTCAATCAAGCAAGAATATTTATAGTCAAACATTAAAAAAAAACAACAAAAACATTAGCTTTATTAGACATGGTTACACGTTTAGCATGAAGCCCAGTGAAAAGCCCAACCTGTGCAACCTCATGCCGATTCCATCCAAAGATCAGATCCTGAAAAGGCTCAACGCCCTCTTCCAGACGAAACCTGATCACATATGAGGCTCCCTGAGCCAGCTTCTCCTGGACCTGGTCGGCCCGCAGGTGACGACACCTGTTGTCATACCTGGAGAGATGCAAACGCTGTCAGAACCTTGACAAACAAAAGCACTCAGAGAGCACAACTCTCTATTATATTAAGATATAGTCATGCAATGTTTGATTGTGTGAAACTTTATGGTGTCATTGTGTCGTCGTAGCGCGTCTTATTGAAAAAATTAAAGGTTTGCTGTCAGTTTTCTCCAGACCCTTTCATATCATATATTTCTTGAATTTTTTCAGGGCCAACTTTGACCTTGGCACTAACGATGAAGGTCAAGGTGCAATCCTTAGCCAACATGTTACTCAGGTCCCCCATGGCCTAGTATATTGCTGTGAAGTGTATCGTCTGAAGTTTGAAGATGATACATTAAAAAAAAAAAAAGTGGGTAATATAAAGTTTTTTACTGATTTGTGTTCTGAATTACCTTGGAGTCTGCCCCGACCTTAATGCCTCTTTTTTGAGCAGCTCCAGTCTCTGAGAGCTGCAGAAACAATAGTAAGCGTGATCACTGGCAACAAGCTGCCGGGCTGTCTGATTGTAGAGGTCGAGTCTCTGAGACTGCAGGTATGGACCTGTCGGGCCACCTCGACGTGGACTTTCATCTGGAGGTATACCTGTGTGAAAAATTCAGCTTAGATGGTGGCAACAACTTAGCCAAACGCTTTTAAAGTCAATCCCCGGTATTTGTGGGGGTTAGGGACCACACCTGCCCTCAAAACCTTGAGACCCCCTCTAAAAACGCTTAGAACTGCCTATTTTAATTTTCCCGGGATCTTTGTGTTTGTAATTTCGGTATCATGCAATAAATCAGCAAATAATTTGGAATAAAATCCATGAACTGCGAATAGACGGGGATCGACTCTATTAGGATCTAATGCAGTGATTGCATTGATCCATTTACCCAGTGTTATTCAGCAGATCAACCCTGAGGAAAGACACAATTTTCAACACAGTTTTAAACAGAATGAAGTTAGCAGTTCTGTAAGAACTGTTTAATGCGCTTCAGTTTTTCAACAATATTCAAAATTCAGCCAGTAGTTTCTGTGTAAGCATCAGATCAACTGATCCCTCCTTCTGTGTTAGCCATTACCTCATATTAATAAAACACTCAAGAAAGCACAGTGTGCAAAAAGCAGATCTAAAGACAACTTTTAACAAACTTTGAAAAACAAAGAAATGGAGAACCACGGCCCATATTTGTGTCAGACTTTGTTTTTTTCAAGAGACATCTTAGAGATATCTCGTATTATATAAATGTTCGATATATGTACAGACTGAAAAATAAAAGGAAATGTTTACTTATTTCTTATGTTGTTATCTTAGGTTCATTTTCTATTTACTGATGTAAGTAGATTCTTCACTTGGGAGCCACATTAGATGAAAAAAATGAAGTGGTCATGATTGTGTACAAAGAGCTACGTATTACAGAGTCAATCCTTCTGGACTAGTGTCTCTTACCAGCCCACTCTAACATGTCCTCTATGGACTCTGCTGCTCCTGGTACCAGTCTGCTCTGATCAGTGTCCTCCAGCCGCAGGATGAATACACCTCCATACTTCTTTGCAAATATGTAATTGTAGAGAGCAGTTCGAAGTCCGCCGAGGTGTAGGAAGCCTGCAGAACAAAGCATTAAATGGTTACAGCATCCGATTGCAGTTTTGAAGGTTGTGTGTGAGAGAGAGAGCCAGCACACACACAGCACCAGAACACTAAAAATGAACCAGAAAATGCATCACTAATGTTACATGTGGAACTACTCTCTTTCACAAGAAAAACCCTAATCGTTATCAATCTTGTGACTTACATCAGATAAAACTTGCAGCTGCACTCACACTTTGTGCTGAACAAAACTATCTGACATAAGCTGAAGCAAAAAACACGCAAAGGCTTACGCTGCACCATATCCACGCTTCTTTGCACGAATGCCAGCAAACACCATGTAACATTTATTATTGCCTATTATTGCTTTGTCTAGGTTTGCAGTGCAAACACTTCCCACACACGAGTCATTTTTGCCAGAGTCACTGTCAACCCACATTTTTTTAACACATGGAAATAAATAAAAAATACTGAAGTCAGTTTAAGTGGAAAATTACATTCATATATGCATATTTTTGTCCTCCACAGTACCAAGCACCGTATAACAAATGGAAAAATACTCAGACTGCATATCATATAAATAAATTCTAATGAATACTCCTTTATTTATGTCAGTAATCACTGATATATCCCATGTGTAGCATTTAGTAAATAGAAAATTGTGTTTTTATTGAAAAGAATAGCTGCAGCATGTTTTAAATAATCTGACATTAAAAATGCAAAAGCTACTGAATATCTGGCAGTTATAACCAGGACTATTGTTGATTAAGATTTAACTCTAAAATGATGTATATATATATATATATATATATATATATATATATATATATATATATATATATATATATATATATATATATATATATATATATATATATATATACACAAATCTAGATCAACACCAAAACTAAAAACAGCAGACTGCTCTACCTCTTTCAGTCACTGCCCTACCTCTTTCAGTCACTGCCCATTGACATACATGAAAAACAATTCAGATTATGGGACAAAATCCTTTCCAAGTTTATATGGAACGGTCACAGACTGAGAATCAAATTTGAAACACTACAGATAAGAAAGGATAAGGAGGGTTTGGCACTCCCAAACCTTTAAGCATACTTTCATGCTGCACAAATCAGGTATATAATTTGTTGGTGTGACAATGATTATGAAGCCAAATGGAAGAATTTAGAAAAATCAGTACAGGGAAGAGAAATGCAAAGCCTTATGGGAGACAGAAGAAGCAATGAGTGTAATTAAACAGCTGAATTAAGTCACTCAGTTTACGTTAAAAATGTGGTTTAATCTGGTACGAAAATACAAACTGGAAAAAGAGCTCAGACTGCTTCGATGGACAGCTTATGATAAGGGTTCTATTGGTTGTATGAACCAAAGATTTAAACAGTGGATTCCTAATGGATTAACAGCAATATGTACACTAATTAAATATGGGAATTTTATGAACTTCCAGGAGATTAAACAAAATATGATCTAAGCAATCAAGATCATGATAGATATTTGCCGATTAGGGACTTTTTTTAATAAAGAAGTAAAACGTAGTGTAAATCTGGATAAAAATTCAATAATCAAAACCATAACTGAAGCCCACAATGCAAAAAAAATTAGAATAATCTCTACAATTTACGAGCATATAATGGAGACAAGAGGGTGTACAACAATGTATGTAAAACTGTGGCACAGAGAGTTGGGAGTGAACATATCTGATGAGGAATAGTCACAAATTTGGAAAACACAGCAGGCAACAACATCATCATCACGTGTCTGGAGATTGCATTGCTGGAAAAATGTAATTCGATTTTTTATAACACCCAAAATTAGGAACAAACACACTTCCTTCACACTTTAGTGTGTTCTGGTTCTGTCCCAAGATCACAAAATTTTGGGAAGATGTTCAGTTAGCTATAGGTAAAATTCTGGGTTGTGCTGTATCTAAGTCTTGTACATTATTATATCTTGGTGTCATTACGGGAAATGTGTTGAAAGAAGATAGAAACGTACTGAAAATTATGCTTGCAGTCGGTAAAAAGGCAATCACAAGGAAATGGAACAAGATAGACCCACCATCGCAGGATGAATGGGTCAATATTATAGACGAAATACAAATTATGGAACAGCTGACTTACAAAATAAGGACTCAGGAAGATCAATACCATTGAAAAGGGGGAGAAATGGACTGATTACATAAACTCGACAGGACAAAGACCATCACATTGATAATGAGAAACGATCAAATTGTAGAAACATGGTGACCCAACACGTTATTTTTTCACCTTTTTGAAAAATTATTATTATTATTATTATTATTATTATTATTATTATTATTATTAATAATAATAATAATAATAATAATATTTTATTATTTTTTATTTTTATGTTCCGTTTTGTTGTTACACTCCATCTCCCTGTATAATGTTTAAAGAAAACAATAAAAAGAAAGTATCAAAAAAACAGCCATGAGACCACAATCAGACCACAAGTTAGACGAACAAAACTGAAGCATAAAAATATCCATCTAAAAGGATTTTGGGGGCTGTTGACAGTTTTTTTTTCTCCATAATTCTTTCAACTAAATTTACCGTAACACATGTTTACAGCCAGGTCGTGCAGGATACCGAAAGACCTTACCTGTGGGACTGGGGGCAAACCTGACCCTCACCTCCCCCTGCACCGTTGAGCAGCACCTGTCGCCTGCTGCACGCAGCTGGAGCTCCGTCCGTCTGTTTCCGTCCGACGTGAGGCAGCGAAACCCCCTGCGGACCTCCAAACTGTGCAGAAAAGACCGCGTACAGGTTTTAAACCACCGCGACATGATGACAGGTCACGAGGACACGAGCAGCATCCTCCAGGGTTTTTCACGCTCTCCCTCGCGCGCTGACCCGGCCGCGGTTAGGCACAGTTAGCCACGAGTGTTGCTAAAACCGCAGTAAGCACAAAAACAGCAACACAGTAACAACAGTAGCAAAAAGACAAAGTTTGTCCTCACATGTGCAAATGCTAAACCGTGTTTATTACGTAGGTTACGTTCTTCTTCGTCGAAACTAAACCGGAAACGAATCCTTCAGACGTAAACCTGCTTACCGCCGCCTGTCGGAGGAGCGATCGCTTCTTCCTTTAGGTTTCCTGGTGGCAGTACTGCCCTCTACAGCTGACTCTGTGTATAATTCAGTATCGTTTCATTTGGATGCCACACGAAATAAGAGCCGGTAGCTTTTATACTTGAGATAATATTTATTTTATCTCGTGCATCCAGGTTGTTTGGTTGTCTTATTCTACTGATGTCCGACTCATTTTACATGGTAGGGGAGACCGGGGATAGTTGTAACATTTTTGACATTTCTGTCTATAAATTGAAGCTCTTTTAAGGTAGTGGATTCAAAATGTAATGCAAAGTATTTACATGTCTCGGCTATTACATAGTGCAGCTATTTTCTCTGCAGCACAATTACCCATTGCATGGTATGGCCTCAAACACAAAGAGTGAAATGTTACAATTAACCCCATAGTCTGGGTTAGTTGTAACATATCCTGGGGTGAAATGTAACACAATGAAATAAGGGTACTGACAAAATATTAACATGTAATCTTTGTTTATTCAACACATGAATGCACTTAGAGCCATTTATGTAGCTATGTGTGTGTGTGACAGAATGCAGAAATCTAGCTTTTGAACATATTCCAACCCCCCCAAAAAAGACAAGTTATGGAATTTTCTGCAACTGAATATTTCATTAATTTTGGTTGGTCTTCCTTGAGTTTGGCCTCATTGGCTCAGTGGGCATTGTAACCTACAACTCTTGCACCAATTTGAACATAACAATGAAGCTGAAAAAATGTAGTTGTTCACCAGCATCGCAATTCCATTACTTTTATCATGGCTTACCTTGGTGTGGTTTGCAAAGTGCTTCAGAAAGATGAGGAAATCTGTTTCGTGCACCCATCCTGATTTATTTCCACAACCAATACTTCCTACTGCCCATCTCTGACACAGTGGTCTGCATAATGTATGTGTGGGAACACAAACAGTGGAGGAATTGTGTTGTCAATGGCATTAACCGCATATACAAATGCGACCAGTGAACCTCTCTCTGCTGATGTCGTTGCCCCAACTTGTTTAATATAAGTTAAAGTAATAGTGTGGTAAGTTGTAACATCTGCATTATTGTTACAACTAACCCAGACTGTTACTGTTACAACTGACCCAGACTCCTATAGCCATGAACTAGCTAACATTACAGCCAACGGCTAAAACATTAGCACTAAAGACCTACACAGAATATATCCCCATAGACATACAAATAACATAATTTAAGTTTGAGTTTAGCTGCAAAGCAGATAATGCTATTAGAAATTGAAATAAAGTAGAAAAACTTACTTTTTGCCATACAAATTACTTTTTTTCATGTTAAATTGTCTGTGTTTGACAAAATGTGCTGATTTTTCACATGTGATAGCAAAACTGAGTTGGGCATGTACAGGATGAGTCACATCATTTGAAACTTAGCCCTGATTGGAGAAATTGGAAGTGTTACAACTGACCCACGTTACAACTATCCCCGGTCTCCCCTACTTTAATATTAACTTGGCCCGACCAGTGAAAATACCCTTTCTGTCAGTGTGAAGAAGCCTTACTTATATTTTTTTCTCAACATAAGAAAAAAAGTCCAATTTCAAAGGAGTTTTTCTAATTGCTAAAAAAAAAAAAAAAATCCAATGTAATGAATAAAATAAATACATAAAATAATTCTGTCAGCACAATTAAATTGTATGAAATAAACATGTAAAATCAGAGAAAAAGTTCTGGTAAGCCATTGTCGTCGTTTTTGTTAATCACCAGAAAATGTCCTACTTTATTTGCACATTTATTTATTTTACTGTGGATATATTGTTAGGAAATAATAATAAAAATAAATAAATAAAAATGAAAACAAAAATCTATCTATATTAGATAATGAAAAAACAGGAACGTTTCTGTCATTTAATTAAATCTACTGTATAACTTTACTTCTGGTGTAATATGAATGGCTGTAAGGGATTCCTTTATCAGGACAAGCTGTAAAGATTATGAAAATATATGTGAATGTGTAAAATTGATTCCCGCCTTTACATTTTCCAAAGCTGTCGTCTGGGTCAGATTAAAGTGTTTTCTGGGCGATTCTGAAAGGTCAAATGCACTGCAACTTAAAAAGTTGCAGAAGCACATAAAATACATCAGAAAGAGAAAATAAAACACCACAAAAGCACACATACAAAAAAAGAAAACTCACAAAACATAACTGTTCCATGATTTGGGTGAGACAATATTGTGAGGGAGCAGTCATAGGACAGTGAACTAACAGTAAAGGTTAATACCAAACATGTATATACAGTTTGAAATGAACCATGCAGTTAAAAAACACATCACCTGCATCTTTTTCTTCCCCACTACACAGATAAATGCTCAGTTCTTTCAAGCGTGCCTGAGGGCAGTTCTTCACAGCTGCCACATTATTGTCTTTCTTTGTGTTTTGTGTGTTTTTGCAACATTTTCCTATTTGCTGGTATTTTCTTAAGTTGCAGTCCAGAGCCTTATGTTTACACCTCTGTCATATGCCAACACTTTTTTTTCTTTGCAAAAGATTAAAAAAGACAACAACAAAAAACTTTAGAGATATTTACAGGCTCCATGCAACAATATATAATTAGAAAATATGCCACATGTCCTCCCTATCCTATTACCTTCAAGGGTGGCTGATATAATAAACCCTTCTCTCATTTCCTATATACAGTTCGTTATATTGTTATAAGTATTGTTATATACAAATACTGAAATATAATAATAATAATAATAGTAAATTAAACTTTTTGTTAATTCATTCAGCAAATACTCATGTACTGTTACATGAGCCAAAACTTTCGCAATACAATTTTATTTGCTCTCCTTCCAGCTCGTGGTGACCACACTGAGCACACAGTGAAATCATTTAACCTGAAGTGACTCTTTGTGACGTAACAGTGATATTTATAAATATTTCTCTTGAGTTGTGGACCCTTGTTGTTTGTTGCCTATTCCATTATCATAATAATTTTGAAATATGGTTTATTTAGTAGCGCTTCTGCTTCTCTGAGGAGGAATATCTTAATTTCTAAAGCATCTAAACACCAGTTAAGTGATGTTTAAAGAAAACAAGCATCAAGACTGATAATGGGTTTGAATATGGAAACATTGGGGTAAATACAAATGTTTGCAAATGTCCTTGAGACCACAGAAGAAGCTTGGCAGATGAAAAATGAATCAAAAAACTCAAGGGTACAGAGAGCCGGGGAACACTGGGAAGTGAACCAGCAAACAAAACAAAGTGATAGCAGGGGACACCACTGTAAGTCAGATGAGAAACGGCTGGGGAGTAATCATGAGGCCGTATGCCGAGGGATCACTCAGGTGATGTAGGTCAACAACAGATCTCTTAGTCACACCTAAGAGACGTACAATCCCACATCTCATGGTTAACCTGTATACTTACAACCAAATGTCATGATTCATAGATGGATGCACTTTGAGATGCAGATGTTGGACCTGCAGCAGCATTTAGGACCAAATTAGGTTAAATTACAACATGAAACTGCTCGCAGTCTTGACCAAAACTAGCAAAAAGTGATTCAATGTTAACCTCAGAGGATTGTGCAACATAACAGGTTTCACACTGACAGTAAATTCTAGTTTAGAGTAAGTCACAGTTGTTTATATTAGACACTTTACCAGCAACTCTTGTCGAAGACAGGAACGGGTACATAAACAATGTGTACATCCACTTTGGGCAGACAGTAAGAGACATACACAGTCTGGTAGGTGGAGCAGCTGAAGTTCCTGGTGCTGAGACAGGACAAGAAGTGCTTGGTGATGGATTTCAGCAGCGGTTTCATGTTGACCTCCATCCACATCTTGAACAGATCTTGATTCAAACTCCAGGCCTCAAGGGGCGGTGTCCTGCAGGTTTTAGATGTGTCCTTGATCCAATACAGCTGATTTAAATGGCTAAATTACCCCCTCAACATGTCTTGAAGTTCTCCAAGCACTGGTAATGAACTAATCATTTGATTCAGGTGTGTTGACCCAGGGTGATATGTAAAACCTTCAGGACACCAGCCCTCGAGGCCTGGAGTTCGACACCCTGCTGCAGAGGGACTGCTGCCAAGTCTAATTCCCTCCACACTCAACACTGTCCCGACAGTCATGCTTGATGTCTGTGGCAGCAGTGAAGGAGAGGCTTTATTCATGTGTTTCACCAAAAAGCTAATCAGCATTCATATGGTTACATATAACCTAATGTTTAGAGCAGTAAGTTAGCATATCATGGGATGGAAAATATCCATGTTGTGACACAGCAAAAAAAAAAGAAGGAGCAGAAAAACTCATTGTATCCCTCACTGGTCTTCTGAAGAAAGCTTGTTGAATTCATACCATAAATGATGCACGTGTCTGTTGTGTTCAAGAAAAACAAGTTCAAGATAGCATCTGGGACCTTCAAATTTATGACAAGTGGAAAAGTTAAATGGGAAGAAAAAAAGAAACTTACGGGAGAGCTGAACATGACCTGAAAGCAATGTGTTAATTAACCCTAACATCTGACTGTGATTCATTAAATAAATAGCCCAATGCCTCCCAAACATCCATGAATATCAATAGCCATGTTCTTTTCATAAGTAGCTAGAGAGATGTAATACGATACACTGAAAACAAACAATGTGCATAAACAAACCGTCAACTTTAAGAGGAGCAATAAGACTTGTTATACACCAGCGAGTGTGAGTTAGGATTGTTTTTCTTGAAGTGCTCAAGAGTGTGTCACTCACAGATGAACTGCGGACAGATTTGTGAGGCTGTCTAAAGGTTCTCATATGTCCTTAATAATGAACTAATGTTAACTCGCCGTTAATTCACCGGCTTAAATTAGTACATCTGGACATCACGTTGTAATAAGAACCTGGTGCGTGACATCAAAAGTAGTTCAAGGTTGCGTTGCGTGTGTGAAAATGGCTTGATTATAGTGAGACAAAAAGGTAATGGAGACGTGCCGTGATTTCTTCTCCTTTTTCATATTGTGAAATAACTTTGAAGTATGTTCTCACTGCACCCGTCGGACACCATTTTTCCTGAATCGATTCACTCTGGTAAAACCTGTATTCATTTCTCTTTTCAGCCAGAGCAGCAAACCAGTTTAACTGGATCTGCGTGTGCATGCCATGCTGTGTACGTGTTTATGATAACAGGCAAATGAAGCCTCTCAAAACCCAAAATAACTTGTTTTCAAAATGATTGGACGCAGCATTTACTGTAGATATGTTGATTTTACAGAGCGAACGACAAAAGTTACTAAATGACAGAGGAAAGCCTGAAGACTGACAAAATCTCTTTTTCATCATTGGGAAAAAAGTCAGCCTTTATTTTGGTGTCTACAACAAGTTGCCAAGAAATCCAAAAAACAAAGTGGAAGTGCAACCTGCTATTCAGAAATAACTTTATGCTGTATGTCTCTTGCTCCACTTTATACACACATTCACAGACAAAGCAGCAGATTCCTTGCCGTCATCTACATAAAAGCTCTGATTACAATATGATACACTCCTACAAAAAAAGAAAAAGGGCCAGCCCTCTTGAGCAACAGGTAGGATTCAGCCATCATCACCGGTGTCACAGTCACAAGGAAACACACCCTTCACTCGTGCGCCGGTGCCTCCAGTGTCAGAAGACAGTGTTTAACAGAGGCGATTTACAAGACCTGAACAACTCTACCTACAGACGTGATCTGGTAAGAAATCTGGCTTTGATTTGATTTGCTGTTTTATCATTTTAAGTTCCTACTCAGCCTTGAAACTCCATCAAAAGGACATATTGCTCATTTTAAAGCTTATCACAGACTTAACTCATAGATCTACTTCTATTCAAGAGATGTTTTTAATCACTGCTGCATGTAGGCTTGTTATTCAGTAGCAAACAGACGCAGACAAAGCAGAAAATCCCTTCAGCTCATAATAATTTGGTCTTTCTTGCCCTGCGAGGGTTTACCTCCAGTGACAACGCGCTATTTGCGGATTGCATGCATGGGAATAACAGCTACCTTATTAAACCAAGAGTCTTCAGGTTGGTGTGTTATCCTCGAAGAAATGGCATCACTGTGCTCTTTACAGTGGTACCAATAAAAAATATGACTTTCTAAAGGAGATCAAAATATTTTACTCTTGTTCATAAGAAAATATACTACACTGAAAAATCTTTAAACACAGAAGCAGGAAAATATTAAATTCAAAGTGCATACAGCAAATAGTACAAGTTATTACACGTCTATAAGTAAAGCATAAAAAATAAAGTACTTCTTATATTTACTTATTTTTACTCGAACATAAAAGGCGTCTTTAGCGGGGATGGCTTGTTTTATTTTTTCACGTTTTCTTATTCTCTATTTTATTCTCCACAAACTGACAGTTCAGATGACTGCCAGTAACAATGCAGTACTATTTGCTTTATATATCTCAAGCTAAAATTTAGAAAAACAACAACTCTGAAATGTCATTTTTTATATATATATATTACATGTGTTTATTTTGAAATGTTTGCAAATTTGGCTATGCTGTGTAACCAGCATTAAAAGTACTAAAGTTTTCCAACACGTTCTGTCTTTGAAAATGGCAAATTATTCACAAAGTGTCTCAGTGGTGTTGGTCTTTCATCCGACAGGCGTACAAAGGGCCGAGGAGGAGGAGGACTGATACTGAGCAAACATTTTAACCTTAAATAATTATTTGTTCTCGCTGTTGCAACATATGATGAGGCATAAACAGGGCGAGAGTTTTGGGGGGAGCCGATGTGTAAAATATTTGTATGATAAGAACTGCACAATTTATCTATAACATTATAGGTTTTTCTCTTCTTTTAGTAAATGATTACATTTTGACTGTTGCTGGATTAGAAATGGTCATTGTGTGTGGCATAAGTAAAAATCAAATTTGACCTCTTTTTTAAATTTTTTTTACAAAAGTCTTGTAAAATAAAAAATAACAGTTGAGGAAAAACTCAAAAAGCTAAATAAGTCATGTTGGTTTTGTATGTTTCGTGAGTGTGTGGCCGCTTTGTGGAAACAAACAAACCTCCCAAATGCAAATCAAAGCTGCTCCTTATAAAGTAATCACATGTATATTGATAAAGCTTTTGGTCACCATATCAAACCCCTTACAAAAGAATTGACATGTAGGTGGAGGCCCATGTTTGGTTTGAGTGACTAACGTGTAAAGGAGCAGCATTTCAAGATACCAGCATGACTCTCAATATTGCGTGCGAGAATGTTTGTACTTCTTTATATGTTTCTCAAGGAACAGAAGCAAGTGCCTAACATTGTGACAATGGTGTCCACGGCCAAGCGTAACGATGAAGTCATCGGTGCATTGCGTGATTTCACTGTACTCAAACAAACGGACAGTTCTGTGAAAAGCAGCAGCAGCAGATTTGGATAAAGTTTTAGGTCATTTCTGAAGGAAAGTGCCACAAAAGTCAAAATTAGAAGGTTTGTTAAAGGAATCACTCTACTAGTGATGACAATTTGCAATGTGGTTTATGAGCAGGGTTATGTGAAGGTTATCTTTGTTTTCATTGTTATAAGCCGTGTGAGGCAGGGTTTCAGCATTCTTTCCACTAATGCTTCAGTTCTCCCATCATGCTTTAATGTCACTTTGTTATGGGTTACTTTAGGTGGCTGTATGTAAGACATCTAACAGCCACTCCCTGATTCCTTTCAGCCACTAAACACACAGGCATTCGAGTGAAAGGTCAGTAATAGACTGACTTTTCATTGTTTGCCTAAAAAGATTGGTTATATAATGTTTAAAGCTTTAGATGGCTTGAGCCACAAGCGGTTCGCCCCTAATTTGATGATGTCTGACCAAGATGTGATATATAGCACTTTGATACTGAGTGCCAGTTATTTAGACAGCCCGATCATTAATCCACCTGTTAGTTATGTGATGCCTGTAGTTCCTGTAATGCCTGGATGACTGTGTCAGCTGCTTTCTCTTCTTCTCTCCCCAGTGATTTTCAACACAAAGCCCTCACATCTCATGAGACTGGTTGCATTATGAGAGCTCGCTACCTGTTCCTATTGGTTTACCTACTGGGGAGCTCCTTTGGTAAGAGGAAGTTTTGTGTGTTTAATGTATATATGTATAAGAATCAGCAGCTCATTAAAAGGAAAGACCGGTGGCATGATTGGGGGAAAAATCTCCTAAACTGACAATAAAATCACATCATTACAAATGTTGTTGAGATATTTTCATGTCCCTTTATTCCCATGACCTATGAATCATAAGGAACATGACTATTGTAGCCCCACAAACATTACTCTGCTGCTGTAAATACGCACTAGAACAATAAATCTGCATTCATCCACACAAGCTTTATTTGCTCAGGTTCAGTTAATGTTGATTAAAATCTTGCCAGAGTGTGGAGGGAAAGTACTCAGCTGATGTGCTTTGCTGACACTCACATAAGACCAATGGCCATTTTGCCTTGGACAGTAGATTAAGAAACTTACACATGATACACTTTAAATACTATAATCTAAAATTAACGTATTAATATTTATAAGATAATATTAATACTTCTTTTTTTTAAAAACCCACTCGTGTTCAGGTGGCTCATGAACTTCTCGTAACTGTCAACTTTGCTTTTGATGCTTTTGATGATGACTACTTTCAGCTGTGGATTTATACATATTTGTTTTTTCATGACACCAGTATTTATTTAAGCCATGAATAATGAAAATGAGTCAAAATGGTGCAACAATGGTGCGGTTCATGGGTGTGTTTAGGTAGTTTCTAGACAACAATAACGGGCTTAAGCAGATAAATAACAATGGGTTATTTCTTAGAATCAATTCTTACCACTGGTTTTACAGAAAATGTTTTTATCCTTTTACTGTTTATATTTTATGCTTTGTAAGGTGGCCTTGGGCTTTAGAAAGGTGTCCAGAAACCAAATTATTATTATTAATATTATTATTGTTATTACAAAACCAGAAACATTTTGACCAAATATTATTTCAGCAGCACAATTTTAAAGCTACGTGTACCTTCTTGGTCATTTTGTGACATCTTCTCCCGTATATGATGCCAGTATTGTTGACAGTTTCAACACTTCTCTGTAACCAGTCTCTTAGAATAGAATAGGAGCTTCTTTTTAGCATCAGCATTTTAATAATATACACTCGAGAGAGAGAAAAAAGCATTTTACTATTACAAATATACAAATCCGGGTGGTTTTTGATGCCCTTCTACAACCTCATTAAACAACAAGCTGGGACTTTGTGTAAAATTGTAACTGAGAGGTGTGGATTGTATGCTTCTGAAAAACTCAAACCAAATCATTTATACTAAATCATGTCACTAATTAGCCCCACACAGCCTTTAAATCAGCAATTTAAAAAACAAGAAAAGAGTTTAAACATTTGGTATGCTATTTCCTGGCTAATTTTGCATTAAAAATAGGACTTAAATAATTTCCAAACTCTGCTGCTTAAACAAGTTTTGGGGAAATGCATTGGTAAGATTCAGCTCTAACATGCAACTCTGTCTTATCCCAACAGCAGGATCCAGTGCACAGAGGTAAGATCAGGACACAGAAACAGACATAATATTTACACTTGTAAATTTTACACTCTTCTAAATGCAATAACCTGTATAATCTTTATTTTCTGTAATTGGTGGATCGTGCAGTAATGGAGTATGCACAAAAGATGCCTGCACACAGGTTAGTGTAACTGTAGCACAACACAACACAAAGCTACAAGTACAAACGTCATATTGTTATTGCTTTCTATTCTTTTAAAACATTTTTTCATGCAACATATGTTGAGCTGACTTTGAATATATGCAAACAGTCAGTATGGCTAGGATATTATTTCGTTAGCGTGGTTGTGAGATCACAAATACCGTCATGAGATTCTTGTTATGACTAAAGTTGTCAAACTGCCCAAAACGCATACCAAAAAGATCAAGATTAGCTCATGACCTGTTCACATCGTTTTTTTCACTGAGCTTGATTAAATACTTTTGAAGAGTGACTGTGAAAACACTGGGTAGTGCACTGGTGTGGGTAAACATGTCAAACAATAGATTTCCCAGTATTTGATGCGAGTATGGCGAAATGCTTTATCACGTTAAGAAGATGAAAGATTATGTTTCATGACAAATATTTTCAATATTAAAGATTTTTCTTTAATATTGAAAATATTTTTCTGTGTTATCTATGAATACATTTTATTTCGGAATTAAATCACTTCTACTTTAATAACTTTTATTTTGTGACATATCCTGTTTTAAGAGCATTAAGCAAATGTTGTAAAAAGATTAATTTAGCTAGCTAGCAGCTAAATTAACAACACCTACCTTATTATAAGAACAGGAGACAGTTTAGAAATTAATTCAAGTGGCATAAATCTCACAGCATAGCATAATATTGTTCCGATTTGTAGTGTCAGCCCAAAGTTCGCTAAGATATGCATCTGAACAAAATCTCCCCTGGGCAACTGGAAACAAACTAAGTGCTGTTTATATGTGTATATGTATATAACAACGATCAGCATAGAATCAGCACACCTAAATCAGATACACTTGCCATAAAAACTGCGTCATCTATGGTGTGAACCTGTTGTTTAAACTAAATGACAACAGTAACTTCAGGACTTCTGACATAGTCACATTTAAAAACAAACTCTTTATATATCTTGCTATAATAATTCAGATCATTTTTATTGTCTTATTTTATTATTTTTTATTTTAACAGTTATTTCACATAATAAGGCCTTCAGTGTGGTGCTGTGGTGTTTTAAACAATGATGTTTTTATTGTTATTCTTTATGCTGCTGCCATAATACAGCAATTTCCTTTGCGGGATCAGTAAAGTATTCATATGTACAACTATATGAGAGGAATTATTAATCATGCAACCAGGCAATCAGTGTAATAAATCACAATCAGACAATCAGGCACAATTAATCTCATTGCTTTTGCTTTTTAGTTATTGAAATATTATTGTTGTTTTTGGTTTCCATCTTAGTAATTTTTCCACTTGTCATAAATTTCAAGGTCCCAGACGCCACCTCGAACTTCTTACAGTGTGTGGGCCTGCCTTCGACAGACACGGGCGCAGATGAAATGCGAAAGCTGAAAGGAATTCTTGAAGCCACAATGGATGTGTACACGTTTATGGTATGACTTCAACAAGCATTCAGCAGAAGAACAGATGTTACAAATTCCAGTATGACCAGTCAGGGATGGACTAAGTTTGTTTTTTTATTCTGTCACAACACTGACATTATTTGTTGGTCACTAACTTATAAATCCTGTTGACAGTAGGTTTCATGTAAGCAGATGAATGCTGAGTAGCTTATTGGTGAAACGTGTGAGTATAAAGCCTCTCCATCACTGTTGCCGCAGAAATCAAGCATGACAAGAGGACCAATTTTGAGTGTGGAGGGCGCTCTGGAATTAGACTTGACTGCAGACGCTCTACAAAATCAAGATCTGGTCAGGATGTGGTTGGAGGTCAACATGAAACCGCTCCTGAAATCCATCACCAAGCAGTTCTTGTCCTGTCTCAGCACCAGGAACTTCAGCTGCTCCACCTACCAGACTGTGTAGGCCTCTTACTGTCCTCATCTTTATTTCTGTAATTTTGAGATTTTAGTATAATAATCCAACATCCCACGTCTCCTCGCAGAGTGGAGGAGCTCAGTCAACACTATTCTGAGATGGATCCAGTCAGGCAAAAGTGGATCTACACATTCTTTATGTACCCGTTCCTGTCTTCGGCAACAGTTGATGGTAACGTGTCTAATACCAATAACTTTTTCTTCCTATAAACTAGACTTTACTTTCAGTACAAATATGTCACACGGTATTGTGAGGTTAGCATTTAATCACTCTTTGCAAGTTAAGGTCAAAAATAGAAACTGTTTCACATTCATATTCCAGCTAAACCTTAATTTATCGTAACTGCTGCTATAGGCCTAAGCGCTGCATTGTGCATGTGTTATCAAAATTGTACTTACACAGGTTATCAAAGTGTTATCTAATAGCTGTTAAAGTACTGCAAGCAGATTTGGAAATGACCGTGTGCCGGGAAATGTATCTGTATCGCCTTTCAGACACTCACACCGTGGCCCTTTACATGAAAGTTACAGTGCCAGTCTTTGTAGATCAAACATGTTAACATCATCTTAATATTTACATATTTACAACTCAAAGGCATGCAATGGTATTTCCTACAACTTTTTTCTAGAAGTGTCTCTCATTATCATGTGACCCTCAACAACTCTTTCACAAGCAACAAAGTTGCTTCTTGCTTGTACTGGCATGGAGACAGCACAGCACACAGCTAAGCATCTAATCATTTACTGAGGTTTGCTAAACAGTGTGTGGATGTGTTCAAAACAACAAATAAATAGGTTTTCTCAAAAGTTTTGAATGTTTCTGTACCAAATTAGCAGCTGTCACTAACTGAAGGTGCCAACGATGTTATAAATGTCATTCATGCAAAAAGCCTGTTTGCATAATAACGTCCAAATAAGCCTCTTGCAACAACTTGTGTTACTTTCTTGAGGTCTTTATTTGGTGGGTTTTGAGGTATTAAACAACATTTGTAGACAGAAAAAACAAATAGAAATAGCTTTTAAAGTGTTTAGAGGCTTTGATAAAAAAAAAGGAGGCACCAAACTTACTAGATTTGGAGCAGTCACACACACAAAAACCCCGACAGGGAACACTGTGCAGGGAATGGGGTGGGGATTGCATTCTTCTGTGACAAAGAGGAAAATCATTGTCCAGAAGTTAAACAACACAGGACAGGGTCAAAGTGCAGCTAGGGCTAATAATGTGTTTTGTTCTTAATTAAGTTATTTGGGTTTTTAAAATGGATAAAATCAAATTTAAAAGAAGAAGCAAAGTTCTCATGTTAGACAATAAAGCATCAGAACCAATCAAGTGCTATGTTTTACTAAAATATGTTTGCAGTTTTTATCTTTGACAATCTGCATTTGTCTGCAGACAGACTGAAATTCATTAAGTCACAATTAAAGCTTCAGTTTGTTCAAATGTTGGAGCTAACTGCTAGTATGTACACAGTCGGTCAATGTGTGATCTGTGTGCAGGCTGTGTGAGGCCAGATGAGGGCAGTGCGGAGTGGCTGATGAAGAACTTTGGTGCCTTCAGTGTCATGGCCCGCTTGAAGGACTTTTCAGAGCTCAATGTGGTCTTCAATGGAGTGAGTTAAACTGAGCCTTAATTAAGATTTTATGAATTTTATACAGCTGTTTTTATGGCAATCTGGACACTACAGAGAACTCCACCACAACAAATATCGCTGCTCCACACTTCTTCCTGTTCTTCTTCTCTTACTCCTTTTTTTTCTTCATTCACAGCTGGAGGTTCTTAACTTGTTGTCTCCAGCACAAAAGGCCGAGCTGCTCATGAGCCCTTATGTTGCCAGTTTAGACAATGGCACATTAGCCTTGGTCTTCCACAGTCTGCTAACAGGGGAATCTGGCCCATCACCCACTGCTGGCCCTGGATGGGGCCCCAACTGGACAACCCCTGGGTACCCACCCTCCTATCCAGTACAGCTGTCACATCAGCCAGGCCTCCAACAGGTACAGTAACAGAGTGCGCATCCACCTGCAAAATAATTGAAGATGTTTTCATCTCTAGAAAAAATATTCATAAAAAATTTAATTCAGTAAAATTTAACAGCCTCTGCTTCATTGCACATCCAGGTCGTAAATGGATTCATGTCAGCCTTCAAACCCATCGGGAGCTTTGTTCATAATTTTGTGTCCTTCACACGTGAGGTACACAAACACACGCGCACACTCATGTGTTGCCACTCTCTAAGCTGTCTAAACAGCTCTACAGCCAGTTAGAAAAAATGACCCCTGACCTGTTTTTTCCAGAGAAATCCGTCAAATATAAGAAGCACCACTTTGACCCAGTTCCTGCTCAACTGGACTCTTTCTGAGCTGGCTGGCAAATACCAGCCAAGCGCACCTGAGGTCCCAGAGGGACCTAAGTTTGATGTGACAAATGTAGTAGACTGGTATCATTACGTTGTAAAGCCGCTGTTACGGAGGTTTTTGCCCGATGAAGAACTCCTGATGCATGAAAACATCACGCTCGCTTTCCACGAAGTGTTGTAAGTCGGAATTCCTCATTTACATTAATGGTTTCCATTGAAAATAGGAAAACTATCAATAATGCATCAGTGATGTAGACACATCAGCGGCTCTAAAGCTCTATCCAGCAACGCTCTGTTAAGCCTGTTTTAGCTTGTTTTTTTGGTTTGCTATGCTGTATAGTGACCCCATTCTCTTTGCTGTGCTTTTAAAAGCTCAATTTCTTCTTACGTATTAGTGCAGACTGAAATTAAGCTAAGAGTGGTATTAGAAAGCCAGTCTGCAACTAAAACAAATCTTTAAATAAATACCACAGTAATTAGCAGTCAGAGGCTTTAGCACCATTTAGGAATGATTATTTTTCTAATTAAGTAATTATCTGGTTTCAAAATGTGAGGAGAAATATACATAAGAGCATCTCATAGTCACTCAAGGTCAGAAGAAATTCACTAAGTCAATGTTACAATTTGCAGTTTTACGTTCCTTGTAGAACCTTCGTACTTGTCACTCTTTGAGGAACTTTTGTCAATTTCACATGTGCTAGAACACCTTTTAAAATGTGTCTGTTTGCCAGCATGGTCAGTGTGAACGTTGCTGTGCTGTAAGATGATGCATCACTATGTCTTTTGTGTTCAAGCGTGTTCTTTACTTTTGTGCAGCCGTCTGGACAACAGTATGGACAACATGACGGTGATTGAAATCCAGGATGTCTGTAGCATCACCCTTGATAAGAGCCCTTGCGGGGTGAGGTTTTATTTACCTTTGATTATTGACACTCGAATGTTTTGAATTCTTCACTTAAATTCCTGACATATAAAAAAAAATTGAATGTCAAAAGTTTTTCTAACTTCTGTGCCGATGATTTTTCTTTCCGTGCCGTCAGCTGACCGACGCGGTGGCAAACGTGGCTCATGTCTTGCACTGCGCTGCTCGTAACAACCTGACCATGACAGAAGCCGTCGTCTTGAAGCTGGTTCTAGAGCTGACTCAACGTCTGAACTTGCTGATCAAGGAGCTCTCCACAGCAGTGAGTACTGTCCAACAGCTCCACGGTGACTTATAGCTTCACAACATTGCTTTCATAGGCTTGTGTTTTCACTACACACATTGCAGCTTCAGCAAATCAATGCTTCCTCGTTCTTCATCCTCTGTAGAACTTCACGCAGTTGGAATCCGAGTTTAAGCAGATCTTCAGCGAGTCAAACTCAGCAACTCTGACCCAGGGGCACCTGACGGACCCAGCTTTCATCCAGCTCTGGTTCAAGGTCAAGCTGCTGCCCCTCCTGCCCGACGTACAGCCAGAGCTCCTCTCCTGCCTCAGCACCAAGAACTTTTCTTGCCCCGTTTACCAAACCCTGTGAGTCAACCGTTTTCATTTCTCTTTCATTTAACGAGAACGTGGTTTGGTGCAGTCGTTCTCACTTTGTCTTTGCCCTGCTGTGTGCAGTGTGGCGGCGCTCAGTGAACGCATGAACTTTTTGGATGCTGATCCGATGTACAGCAGCAACATCTACGAGTACTTCATCTACCCCTTCCTGCTAAATCACAACACCTCGGGTAAGAAGAGGACACAGACAACACAGATTAACACACAGATACTACAAAACCAGTTCCTTTGGCATTTATGTTAATGTTTGTACAAATGCTTCAGACCCCCAGTGTGTCTCTGCAGTTAATAACAGCGCAGAATGGCTGCAACTCAACTTTGGTTTCTTCTCGAGCTTTGCCTCTATCTTCGACTTCTACGCACTCAACCCTTATTTCTCTGGAGTAAGTTTGCAAAACACAGATGTGCTCAGACTTAACAGAAGCAGTAATTTTACTATACAGTAATTGTGCTCTCCTCTTCTGCTTTGTAACCCGCTCAGCTGGAGGCTCTTGACCTCCTGACTCCAAATCAGACGGTAGAGTTGCTGCTGTTGACTCTCCCAACTCCACCAGAGAAAGACGTTGTCATCAGCCAAGTGTTTAACTTCCTGACGGAGTCACCTGCAGCCAGGAAGTACCCAGAGGTCCTCAGCGCTTTGGTCAGGCTCGCTGGAGAGGTAACAGCTTTGGCTGAGATGTGTACACAGCAAAATCTCCCGTGTTAAATTAACACTAGAGAGTGTACTGGAATATTTCTAACATTTTGAGTTATTTTCCAGTGTTAGAACATCAGCACTGCTCGGTGTTAGTCATTGTTAATCTTCAAAACTGACTAGGTTACTTTTAAACATATAACACTGTCAAAAGTGTTAATTTAACACTCAACAGTGTTGTATTTAACACCCAGAGGAGTGGACCCATATAGACACTCTCTAGTGTTAATTTAACACTGGAGATTTTGCTGTGATAGGTGTTGAGCATGCTTTAGCCTTTCTCAAATATTAATCATAAAATATGCAATTTTTCAGATCAATCCTTCCTGCGACATCTACAAACAAATGTGAGTAACTTTAACCGGTTTTCTGACTAAATGAACCTCACAATTCTTTCCAAGCTGTTTTGTTCAGTGAATCAGGAGAACTCTCTCACTGCAGACTATACCTGCAACCATGTTCAAGCTAAGGCTTCGTAGCAATGCATTAATGGCTAAAACTGAACCACTGCTATTGCTATTATTAATTCAGAAATGAAAACAGAAAGAGAAAGAAATGAGATTACAATATACATTGTGGCATTAATATAGCTTATTAACTGGATTAATACAGGATAATGTAGAAAATTAATTACATGACAGGTAGTCATTTTTAATGCAGATTTAATTTCAGCTTTCAATAGTGGACATCACAAAAACAAGGTCTGAAGGTCTGATTGGGTAGCTCTCTATATACTCTTTATTTACATGTGTGTTTTGTGTTCTTTTGTATTCCAGCTTTACACAGCTCTATGCAGCCATACCATCTCTGCCTCCAGAAATGGAACCAGTCACCTGGGCCACTATAGAAGCCCTGATAAACATTGCACCTGTCGGTACGTTTCACTGCCTCACAAACACAAAGACAAAAAACGACTGAGTGCACAATGTAATGGCTTAAGCTAGTCCATGTAAGTAGACCTAAACCTGTGCTTTTGCTGACTGAATATTTTTTATTTTCTGATTTGGACAGAGTGCGTGCCGGCGAACCTCAGGGTGAGATTTTTTCTTCTATACAATTTAGTTTAAATCCTAACAAATCACAACAACTGTTGTCTTTTCTGCTCATATCACATCTTAATTTGAATGCTCTTAAGCTGTGGTTGTCACAACGGTTTGAATAATATTTCAATCATTGTTTTAATTTGTTAATCCCGTCTTTTACAGTGCCCGGTAATCCCGCTCAATGGTAAGACTTTTTTTGACTGTTGCCAGCGTAAACACTAATACATTCTGTTTGTATGATTTCTGAAAAGAAATAATTTTCTGTTTTTTGACAGAAACTCAGAGCTGTGCAGGAGTCAACAGGTAACCCTTTTAATAGGATTTACATAGTAAGCAATGCTACTGCAGTTGTTTTCTATTCTGACGTGTATTTCCTGTCTTGTGTGACCCAAAGCTCTGATCTGCTGTCTTACTTGGACACCTTTAATCAAGTTCCCTGCAACGTCCCCTTGGAGGAATATGCCTGTGCACAGGTAATGATTTACTTTAACAGAGCCGGTGAGGACTCATTACTGTTTATTGCAGAGAATAACTACACGTCCTCTGTCTCTTTCACACATCCAGCTGGACAACTTCACAGCCAATCAACTGGCATCTCTTCTGATGTGTAATCTTTCTGGGAACAGCGCCCACTCCAAAACTCTGTGGAAAATCCTGCTCACTAAAGTCTCCAATGTTTTAAACCCAGCCCTGGACATCCTGGCTAACATGGTTAATGACTTTAATAAGCTTTAACAAACAAATAAGGATTCATGAAATGAATCATTCAAACACTAAGTTACAAGAATTGTGACCTGGGGAAAAGTTAATCCGCCTTTAAAATAACTCAATTATCTCTTGTTTAGCCGATGCCCGTGATTCCATCAGCGCCACAGGTCTTGGATGTGATTGGAGAGATCAGAGTGTCACTGCTGACAGATGAGCAGCTGCAGAACAGCGAAGTTATCAGGTTGTGGTTCTCAGGCCGCCTGAGGAGCTTCTTGCCTTACGCATCAGGAATGTTTCTGCGCTGTCTCAGCAGCACAAACCTGACCTGTCAGTCATACCAGGAAATGTGAGTATTTGTCAGAATTGCTGCTGCACACGCCCAACAGCATGCATCCAGTGTGGTTCACAGTTCACGTTTTGATTTCCAAGATTCATCTGTGAAGATGAACCCTTCAGAGGATTTCTGCAATTAATATTTCTAAATTTGATCTGAACTTCATTCAGGTCTAGAATATTTCGTGTCGTATCCATTAATAAAAAAAAACTGTCAGCGAATGGAGTGTGGAGTTGTTAAAGAAAGACGCAAAGGGCATGGCAAATCATAGGGCATGGCAGAGAGAATTAATCTGCAAAAGTTCACAGTTTTACTTACAATGAAATCTCAGTTAGCTGTTAGTTTGCTATTTTTCATATTTAAGATGAGTAATTACATAAAAAAAATCAGTCGTAAATGTAAGGAAGCGATAATAACGATTCATTATCAGATGAAAACAGTCTGGAAAATCACAAACAAGTCAGTAAAGCTGGCACATGGCATGAAAGTAAACCAACCTTCGCTGTAACATCAAGAACAAAAAGACAAGTAGGACAGGAAGTGTAGAAGGCACGCAGATGAGACTAAATCAAGAGTCGAAATACAACAATACAACAACGGTTGGTTTAGTCAAAAATCCAAAGGGTTCTCTGTTATATCCATGCAGTACAAATATAAATTTGTTTTTCAATTACAAAATGTTATTGGTTAGTTAGTTCTCTTTTTTTTTCTTTTTTCTTTTTGCCGTGATTTCATTTTCAGACTGCAGACGTTTATCAGCCAGTTTAACCAGATGACCTCAAACCAGCAGCAGTTGGTCTTGCAGGATTTCATACTGCAGTTCCTGACGCAGCCACGCTCAGGTACGCGCATGCTTCGTATTTTAATTTAACAACTAAAAAAATAAAATTAAAAATCAATCATTTACAGTTATTTCTACTTTTTCAAAACTTCTTCTAGATTCCAGCTGTGTGTCCACCTCCAACAGCACTGCAGTGTGGATACAGCAGAATTTCGGTCCATTTTCAGCACTTCTGTCGCTCACTGAGCTGATCCATCTCAACCCACAATTCAACCCTGTGAGATGGGACTTCGGTTAATTGACGCGATTTTAAAAAATACAAACAAACAAAGCTGGGAACTAATAGAAATAACTCTCACTTGTTTCGTATTTCCTTTTAGATTGAAGTCTTGACACTCCTGACTGCACAACAGAGCGCAGAGCTGCTGTCGCTGTCGCTTCCAAATCTGCCGGACAAAGCTGTCATCATCAACGCGCTCTTTGACTACCTGACCGTGTCTGCTGAAAAGAATAAATTCACAGAGTTCCTGACCAACCTCACCGTGTTCATTCACCCGGTAAAAAGAGCAGCTGCCTTCCTGTTAAGTCATCATTTTTACTTTCCTGTGCTTGTTAAAGTAATGAATGATGTTTGCTTTCTTTCTCCTCCAAGGAAAACTTCACTTGCTCTTCATACAAAACGCTGTGAGTTTCACATCTACTTATACTCGGCACTTTTGAAGTGGTTAAACTTTTTTATATAATCTGGCACTATGATTAAAATCTGTGTGTTTACATGTTACAGGTTTGCCAGACTGGACTTGGCCATACCTGTGGTTTCTCTTGGCATTGTTGCAACTATCACACAGACTAAAGAGGCTCTATCCCACCAACTACCACCTGGTGAGTGTTACATCAACATAAAGATTTAGAACACTAATTCTCAAAGTCTTATATCCAGCTTTGTCTCTTCACTGTTTCATCTTATTCCACACACCACCTACTCTATGGACACGCTAAATGTAAATTGTCAATAATTAGCAAGCGTCAGGAATAACATCCAGTCTAACTGTAGCTTATTACTGAACTGATTTTTTTTTTAAATACATTAAACTGATTTGCATTTCCTGTGTTTTTATTTCAGACTGCATCATTGGAGAGGTAATTGTATGTTTTAGATTATTTGTTTTGTCTTACATTAGTCTTAATATAGTAGATTTGTAATGTGCTCTGTGTCTGTTTCTCTTACAAGTGTAATGTCAGCACGGCAAATGGTAAGTTCTCCACTTCTTTATGCATAAAAATGCAATTTTTTTTATTGTCAATTTATAACTTTTTTTTCTCCTTTTTTTGGTACAGAAACGGAAATCTGTATCGGTTTGAACAGGTAGGATTTACATGAACCTGTTGGAGAGTTTACTTTTTATGCAACGTTGTCCCAGATGTCAACAAAGTACCAATCACATGTTTTATTTTGAAACCACAGAACAGCAGTGCAGCTCCAACTCACCAGTGCACAGACGAGCGGAAACCTCTGTGACTTGGCCGTTGAGCAACTGGCTTGTGCCTCGGTAAGAGCGTCACATAATCTTTTTTAATTTATTTATTTTTTTGCCTGTCCCATTTGGTTCTTTAGCCGTCAGAATTGTTGTCTGAAGACCAGCAAGGATACCCAACGGATTTACTTTGCCAAATGGATCATCACGGCCTTGCCGTATTGGTCCATTTGATCGACCTTTGTTGTTATCATTTATTTTATTTTATTTTCAGTTGTTACAGACGAGACAGACATGACTGAGGGATAGAAAAGGGAGAAAGAAAGATGAAGGAAAAGAAAAACAGAAGGGAAGAGGGACAGTGAGGAAGGGCACTTAAAAAGAGAAAGAAGAGAAAAAAAATCTCCTGGATCACCTGTTGAGAGAAAAAGAAGAGAAAACAAGCAAAAAACCAGAGCAACATACTAAACACAACACCGTCACGTTAATCTAGCTAAGTGTAAACAGCAGTAAATACTAAATATTGAATGTTGTTGTGCAGCAAGCAGGACCGACAGCGCAAAATGTGCTTGGAAGTAGCAGCCAATAAAGGTGTAGTCTATGTCTATGAACAGTGGACACCCGCGTGGACACCTGTGTGGATCAGCGTGCTTGTATTCAAAAGGTTTGAGTGTGAGTGAACCGAGCCGCAGGCCCAGAGGCCGGAGGCCCGAGGGCCCCTTTGCCCCGGAAGAGGCCTGACCAAGCAAAAAAAAAAAAAAAGCGTCACATAAGTCAACAGCCGTCTGTGATTCAGCTCGTTTTCACTTTCACTGTGGAGTCTAAACTGTTCTCTGTCGTCACGCAGCTGTCAACAATAACAGCAGAACAGCTGGCAATGATACTGAAGTGCAACCACTCCTCCAGCTCGAGTGGGTCCAAATCTGTCTGGAAACTTGTCCTCTCCGAAACCTCTCAGGTCCTGGACCAGGCTCTGGATCTGCTCGTCAACACGGTATGAAAGCATTACACAATATTTTGTAAGACGAGAAGAACCTTCTGCAAACCGTCTGTTGTTGAAAGATAAGAAAAGTCAGTAGTTACATCACATTTTGATCTTTGTTATAGACTCTGGACGCCAACAACCCAGCAGTGTCCGTGATTCTGGACACCATACAAGAACTCCGAATAGATACTGTCAACACGGCCACCCTCAATAATCTAACCTTCATCCAGACGTGGTTTGGCCGCCGCCTTCTCCCATTTCTGCCAGCTGTTTCACCTGACTTCCTTTCATGTATCTCCACAAAGAACCTGACCTGCAGCTCCTACCAGGCCATGTAAGAAATTAGACCATACAAATTACATCAAATGTGACTGCCTTTCTTGGTATACCAAAAGCCTGCCATTTTTTAATTAACCTAATCCCAATTTCAATTCAGTCAGCAGATTTTGAGTCAACTCCGGCCACAATTGACGTTTGCCAGGCAGGTGTCTGTCTACACGCACTTCATTAAGGTTTTCCTGACCAGGAACAACAGCACAGGTACACTGCTGTATTACAGCCCAGTAACAATCAATGGCAGCCTATTAACAGTTACAGTCTATGTATTGTTCACGTCACATCTGAATTAATCCAACATTCACACATGTTGATAGAATTGGTGGGATTCAGGAATACAGTAATCCAGGGTGGTCACGTGTATTGCAAAGTGACATAACAATGTATGATAGATGCTTTTCCTTCAGCACAATAAAGCTGAATTTCCTCTGTGTGTGTTTGTGGTTCAGACCCCGCCTGCAGCTCAGGCATTGCCACCAGTGCACAATGGCTGCAGGTGAACATGGGAGGTTTTGCCTATCTTGCGACGTTCCAGGACATTCAGACGATCTACTCCAACTTCTCAGCGGTGCGTTATGATGCACTGCATTTTCTGTCTTTACATCTGTTTTCTTGTGGGGTGGGGTTTCCCTCTGTGATAACCACAACTGTCACTGACAACATGTGTGTTTGCATATGCAGATGGAAGCCTTGTCACAGCTCACGGTCAGACAGCTAGCCGAGGTGTCCACAACACCTGGACAGCTCACAACTTCTGAGCAAGTCAACATGGTGATGAAATATGTGCCTGACCAGTCTCTGGCTGCCTTCTTTGATGATTTCTCATCTGTTCTCCTGGTGAGCATACATCATGTTATAAAGTCACCTGGTGTGTTTTGTTGATACTAGAGGTCAAGTCAAGCTGAGTTTATCTGTTCATCACATGTAAAACATTCATACGTTTTGTGTTTATGTTTGCAATGATGGTAAACTCTAACATTTTTCTGGTTAGTCTTCTCACACAGAAGTTGAAGAAGGTCCTGTTACACCTGTTACATCTAAAAAACATGATTATTACTTTTGGTTTTTTCTACAGGCTCCTGAAGACGCATTGCCTTCAGTCGTGAGGTCAGCCATGTTGCAAGTTGTGTTTGATCGTGCAAACCTCTCCCTTCCTTCGATGAGTGATGCGGACGTAGAGGTGTGGCTTACCTCCCGGCTGCCACCTCTGCTGGTACAACTTTCACCAGGACAAGTTGCACCTTACTTCGGAATACTCGCAGGACGGAGCTGCAGCATTGAGCAGCTGGGGTGAGCACAAAGCTTCAAGCACCATATATGGAAGTATTTAAGCAATCTGACTGGAAATAAACCTTTGCATTTTTTTGTTTCAGTGTACTGAACCTGAACATGACTATCTCAACGCTCAGCACAGACACACAGCAGAAAATCTATGATCAAATCCTCCAGACCCTCGGAGGTAAAGCTAACCCAGGAAACCAGTAAACTCAGCTTTAATTTTTTTTGTTGGATGCTTTATGAAATTGGGCTGTAACATTCCTGTAAGCGAGTAGCCCATTCACATTTCTTAACATAATGGCTGCCAGCCTTGTGAAAGTGAGAGAGGAGTCAGACATTGAGTTTTCTCCTATGCTCGCTCTTGTTATTTTTTCATTAAACATGTATGTTTGTCACATTTTATGTGAATACAACAACAAGTAAAACTTTATTTATTTATTTTATTCCAGATGGCTTAACAAAGCATGAGGCAAAGTTCCAATATTATAACCTAGTTTGTGTCTCCACCTTTTCCTCTAGGTCCAACACCTCTCCGCTGCTACAGTGACAGCTACAACACCAGTTTCTATGGTTTCCTGGAGCAATCTTTCATGGGTTTCCAGTTTCCCAACCTCACCGCCTTCCTGTCGCTCATGCCTCCTGACAGAATGAGTCTGGTGTGTTGACTTGAAAGATATCAGGAGTAAATATGATAAAGCAAGAGGAGAATGTCTTAATTTATGTCTTCTAATCTTCTAGATCATAAATTCCATCCCTCCATCGGAGCTTGGGGATTATCTACGACGTCCTAATGTTGTCGACAACAACGCACAGCTCTGCATGCTCTTCAACAGCTACAGCCAGACACCACA
Organism: Maylandia zebra; assembly: GCF_041146795.1. Classification (NCBI taxonomy): domain Eukaryota; kingdom Metazoa; phylum Chordata; class Actinopteri; order Cichliformes; family Cichlidae; genus Maylandia; species Maylandia zebra. The sequence goes on along the minus strand of NC_135172.1, from coordinate 13,902,770 downwards.
GTTTCTAGAAACTGTACGTAGCCCAAGGCACAAGCACACGCAGAAATGCAAACACAATGCAATGATTAAACACATTAATCTGTGCATTGCCTCCAGGAGTCTCTGCCGGAAGCGATGAGGCGCTCCATCCTGCCCTGCGTCTGGCCCATGGCCCTCAGCAGCACCCAAACGTTGGAGGTGGATGCTTGGTTTGACCAACGCCTCAAGAACTACTTGCCCTTCCTCACAAAGAGCCTGATCAGTCCCAGTGTCATAAACAGCACCTCCTGCCTGGCCTTCCAAAAACTGTGTGTTTTACTACAGCACTAAATCCTGCTTTATATGTTTTTTTGTTTTGTGTTCTGATTTAAATTTGTTGTGTTTCAGTGTCTCAATCCTTGGGGTATACAACTACACTACTGCTGACTTTGTGAGGGGAGACGTGTACAACACCATCAGGACTTACCTTTACGTCGGCTCAAGTAAGTCTTTCAAGAATGCCAGGGTCAAGGATCAAGTGGGATGCTAATTCAAGTGGGGGGAAAAGACATTGATCAAATGATATTCTACATGAAACTGAACAGCAACCACATGTCACCTAAAAGCACAACTGCCTGAGCACAATTTAAATTAAAAGGAAAATTTAGTTGTACACTGTTAATAACAACACTTCACCGAGTTCTTTTGATTCCTCAGAGGCATCCGATGGAAGACGAAACACTGCTCAGTAGACCATTTAATACTTTATTACTTCTAGAAGGGAGATGCATCCTGCATGACACGCTGCCGATCCCAAAATGCTGCTGTGCCCCTAACAGTTTTATTATAGAAGCTCTCTCATTCTAGTCTAAACAACAGTGTCTCAGTAACTTTCCACTAGAGATGGTCCCCTCTTATCTACAGGCAAACATGAGCGAGAGTCTGCAGCTTTCTACTCCCAAGGACACCTGGTCTCATGCCTTTATTTTTCAGGGCTGTGTCCGCTTAAAATACACTATATAACTTTATAACACTTATTATTAAAAAAGCATAGCATTATTGAGGCACTGCACATTATTTAATTCCAACAATACAAAATTCAGGGAATTGCAATTTTTCAGTTTCCCTTCATTTTGCAGCAGATTGTTGTGCTTTGGATATATCTGTATATATCTAATACTCAACTGTGTGTAACAGTAGAACAAAGTCAATACACTCAGTAATGTGAATTATGAGGATACAGTATATCTCTTAAGGTTTGCTGATATTAGCCAACGTTGTCACTCTCTGCCTTGCTACATTAATACCCGAGAAAGAAGCAAAGTATTAACATGATAACAAAGAGCTCAGACAACCATACACATACAAAGTAATTAGCTCCTTTGCTGTCACTGGTAGATCTTCATTTTTTGCAGTTAGCAACCCTTTATTCAGGACTTGCTTTTCCTTTAGAGTCATTTTCTTTAAAAAAAAAAAAATAAATTTTATTCACATACACATAGTATAGTACACATACAGTATAAATACATTAAAAGCAAGACCGCAGCAATTTTTCACTGATGCTTGTCCCCGTCATCGTTCTTAATAAGGTTTAAAGTGTCACGGGTTGCCAGGGCAAGACGTCTGAATTATAAAAGGACCCAAACTGCAGGTGGCTTCTGAAGTGAGCGAGCTTTATTGTGACAGTGATGTACGAAACAAAGGAAAGGGTGGCAAGAAACAGAACTGAAAACACTCTAAACTGGGGAAAAACTAAAACTTAAACAACAAAACCTGAACATGAGTGAGGGTAACTAGCAGGGAGGACAGCGCGGGGAGAATGCACAGGCAGACAGAGGAAGATGCACGGAATGACAGAGGGGAATAACGCAGACGAACCATATTTAAAATTAAAGGAATTTGGAATGTACATTGTGCCTGGGTTTAGAGTGTTTGGAAGAGAGTCCTGTCTCAGTCAATTATAGATGATGTGAGAGGGAGGGTGTGTGTGTTTAAGGCCCGGATGGCTTGGGGATAGAAGCTCCTCTTGAGTCTCTCTGTCCTTGCCCGGATGATGCGGAACCTTCTACTGTTACACCCTGAAAAGGGGCTGAAAAGGGGATAAGTCAATGACGACGCTCAGACACGATGCTTCTCTTTCAGCAGCTTCATTGCGAATGATTCAGAAATATAAACATACATACAAAAGTATTAAACATCCTAACAACGATGTACAGTCTCTGTTAGTTGTAAGACAATATATCTCAAGACTGTTTTCTTTCCTTTTCTTTAAGTTACGGATTAAATTGAATGTAAGAATTTACAAAAACAGCTTATGAATCAATAAACAAACTTAGACCATTAAACTGAAATGTACAGAAAATAAACAAAATATTCATATAAAAACACTAATAGGCATTTGTCTCTTCATACAAAATAAACATGTTCTTCGTCCAGATCAAATGCAAAATGCACACAATGTATGTTTCATACACAGTCTGGCACGATAATGCTTCATGCTAGCCACCAACAGAGCGCTTAGCTTAGCTTGCTGCTTATAGCTTATCCTAACATCACAGTTAACACAGGTCATCTAAGTATTCCTAGTAACCTCTTGGTACATTTGGAAACACGGTCAGTACAACTCAACATACATATTTGTAAAGTCCAACAGCAGAATTGCACAATTATTACCTGAAAAGGGGATAAGTCAATGACGACGCTCAGACACGATGCTTCTCTTTCAGCAGCTTCATTGCGAATGAGGCATCGTGGCCAGAGCTCCCCCTTCCGGCAACAGCAGGCATAACTAATCAATCACGATCACTAAATCACATGGATTATTCCCCAGGCTCGACAAGTAGATCACAGATTGAATGTTACACAGGTTGTAGTCACATTAAGGATTATTATCCGGTTGAACATAGTCATGAACTCTTTTAACTATTTTAGCCTGTGTTACATTACGTCTCTTAATGGGACTTCTTTTACCCTTGTTTATACATTTACATATTTGAAATAAATTGAATAATATATTGGGTAACTTTTAACCACAACTTTTTACTCCATTATGGACTTCAACAAATAATCAATCTATCACACTACCAGATTGCAGAAGTTGGAACGGGTCCTTCAGTATCTGCGCTGCTCTAGTCCGGCATCTCCTGGTGTAGATGTCCTGAAGCGGGGGGAGAGCAATCCTGCAGCAGCGTTCTGCTGTACCTGTCATGCGCCGCGGCGCGCGTGCACAAAAGGATCCAGACGCAGACTCAGCGCTAACAGAAAAGACACTTTATTATAATAACGAAAGGCGACCCGGGAAAACTAGGGAGCAAAACAAGGAACTAAAAACCCAGGGAAACAAGGACACAAGGAAGCCGGGATCGGGACCGTGGGAGGCTGCAATAGAAAGGGGAGAGGATTACTAGGGAGCCGGGAAGCGGGGAAAACACATCAGGACTGAGTTAGAGTAGGGGGCTTACGATAGAGCGGGACCGTGGGAGCTCGGGAGGGAAGTGTGGCAGTCCGTGAGCAGGAAGTCCGTGGAGATAGCGAATGGGCAAGATGATGCACCAAATGATCCAGTTGAGCCGGATGACAGGCAGGTGGCAGACGCCGAACGCCGGGTCGAAACCTGGACACAAGTAGGCGGATTAAACACAGTTCCAACCAGAAGTGAATGCACGCTTTCGTGGAAGTCTAGTTACCACTGTGAGGTGATTAACAGACTGGCGTGGAGCATCCGTCAGTGCCGGGTTAAGTAGCTCTTCATGTAATCACCGCGATGGAGAGCAGGTGTGTCGGTGTTGGCCCGGCCCGGGGGTGTGGCTACCCGAGCATCACGCATTCCACAGACACAGGACGACGGACCATGACAGTACGGATCACTCTCTGGAGAGCTTTTTGGTCCTTCACACAGCTGTTCCCAAACCACGATGTCATGTTCTGTGTGAGGATGCTCTCCACAGCGCCTGTATAGAAAATCCTGAGGATCTTTGGAGAGACCCTGAACTTCCTCAGTTGTCGTAGGTGATACAGGCGCTGCCTAGCCTTTTTGGTCTGGACCTGAATGTAGGCAGACCATGTCAGGTCTGAGGAGATGTGGACACCAAGATACTTGAAGGACTGCACCCTCTCCACTGGAGCTCCATTGATGATAATGGGCTTGTAGTCTCTGTGCTGACTCCTTCTGAAGTCCACCACCAGCTCCTTGGTCTTGCCGACATTCAGCTGGAGGTGGTTGTCCTGGCACCATAATGCCAGATTCTTCACTTCGTCCATGTAGGCTGCTTCATCGTTGTTGGAGATGGCACCCAACACCACTGTGTCGTCAGCAAACTTCACAATGGTGTTGGAGCCATGGGTGGCCACACAGTCTGAAGTGTAGAGGGAGTAGAGCAGTGGCGAGAGGACACATCCCTGAGGTGCTCCTGTGTTGATGGTGATGCTGTTAGAGACGCATCTACCCACCCTCACCACCTGAGTTCTGCCAGTGAGGAAGTCCAACACCCATGCACACAGACGGCTGTTAAGTCCCAGATCCCTCATCCTTTTGGGAACAGTCTGCAGGGCACTATTGTGTTAAACGCTGAACTGTAATCAACAAACAGCATTCGCACATAGTTACCCTGTTTCTTGTCCACGTGGCTGAGAGTGGTGTGTAGGACGTGGGCGATGGCATCCTCTGTGGATCTGTTGGATCTGTAGGCGAACTGCAGCGGATCTGTGGTGTCTGGGATGGAGGAGGAGATGATGTTCTTCAGCAGCCTCTCAAACACCTTCATTACTACCGAGGTCAGTGCAACTGGCCGGTAATCGTTCAGGGATGAGGGTTTGCTGTTCTTGGGCACAGGGATGATGGTGGATCTTTTGAAGCATGTGGGGACCACAGACTTCGCCAGGGACTTGTTGAAGATATAAGTGAACACACCTGCTAGCTGGTCAGCACAGCAGCGCAGCAGACGGCCGGTGATGCCGTCTGGCCCCGCCGCTTTCCTTGTGTTCACTCTTCAATGCCGCTCGGACGTCATGCTCCGCGATGCTGGTCACCGGTCTCTCGCTGATGACGTCACTGTCCTTGGTAGTCAGGCGGTAGATAGCATTAGCCGCCTGGCTAACCTCAAAACGGGCATAGAACTGATTCAGCTGATTGGTGAATGCAGAGTCGGCGTTGATCGGCGCAGTGTCCCTGGCTTTGTAGTCCGTAATGGTGCGTAGTCCGTGCCACATACTCCGTGTTTCGCCCTGGTGGAAGCGGTACTCCCGGTATCGGCATTTGGCATCTCTCACTGCGCACCGCACGCCGTATGAGGCCGCTTTGTAGGCGCTCATATCGCCAGTGGCAAGACCCGCGTTGTAGGAGGCGGTCCTGGCGTTTACTGCAGTGCGGATCGATCTGTCCATCCATGGTTTCTGGTTTGGGAAGCAGGGCTACAGCTTTGTAGCCCTGCTTGTATGGCGTGTAGCAGTGATCCAAAATTCGATCCCCCCTCGTTGGACACGAGACATGCTGGTAAAAGTTTGGCATGACTTGTCTGAGGTTCGCTTTGTTAAAGTCTCCTGCTACAATGAGGGCTGCGCCCGGGTCCTTGTTTTGAAGCGAACTCAGCACATCATGTAATTCGGACAAAGCCATACCTATATCCGCTTGGGGTGGGATGTAGACCACCGTGGTGATGACCGAGGTGAACTCACGGGGCAGATAGAAAGGGCGGCACTTAATGCTCAGGAACTCCAGATGTGGCGAGCAGCCGCTGGAAAGCGTAGAAATGCTCCTGGCATCACACCACTTTCTGTTTACCATGAAACACACTCCTCCACCTTTGGTTTTGTTCGACTCTGCTGTTCTGTCCGCGCGGAGCACAAACAATGAATCCGACGGAGTTACGGCCTGGTCCGGCACGGTGGGGGTCAGCCATGTCTCCGTGAAGCACAGAATGTTGCAGTCCCTCATGTCACGTTGGAAGGTGACCCTTGCTCTTAGGTCATCAAGCTTGTTCTCCATGGATTGTACATTGGCCAGTAGGATACTGGGCAGTGGTGCGCGATGCGCCTGCTGTCTCAGTCTGTTCCTAATACCAGCGCGTTTCCCCCGGCGCTTCTTTGTTCTACGCCTCAGATGAGCGGCCCGTCCTTTGTTGTTCTCCGCGCCGCGTAGAATCTCTGGCAGCCAGGAAGGGTCAGGTTTAAAAGTGTCCAAGATTAGATGTGCAACCTTGTCACCGATGTTTACAAGTGATCCGCTGTCGTATACTATAAGACTAGAGGATTTTGGGATGTAAACCAGAGCAAAAAATAAGTAAAAAACAAGAAAAGTGGATAGTCGGAGCGGAGCGGTCAGGAAGGCGTCTGGACGTGGCCGCACCATCTTGGTTAAAAGACACGAACCTTCAAAATAAAACAGGAAACACAAAGACTGAACACAACACACAAACTTAACACAGACTGGGGGACACAGAACACAGGAACATGAAATGAAAGGAGAGTACAAAAACCCAGAATAAACAAAACCACAGAATAATAATAAACTTAAACATAAACACGGAGTCACAGACTCTGGACCATGACACAAAGATTTTGCCTTTTGTAACTTTGTCTTGATTTAACATTTTTGGATTTTAAATAACTAAAAAAACAGGACAGTTAATGATTGCTTTAACTTTAAGGAAATTATATTTTCTTATATTTAGACCAATCGGCAGACTGTTGGATAACATTGTTTATTCCAGTAAAATCTGCCAGCTACTGTAGTAACAGTTTGTTATGGGCAGCATTTTTTATTACTTACTTTCTAGATTTGACTTCGAGAATTTACAGCAATTTAAAAAAGGCTATGCTGGAGTAAAATTACTATAGATTATATTTTTATTTATTCTGATCTTTATCATTAGTGTTTATTGTTCACATCTTTTTTTTCTAGCCTCAAATCCAAAGTGTTACTTCCCCAGCGACTCACAACTGAATTCCACAGCTTGGTTTGCTCAGTACATCGGGTCTTTCGTCTCTTTCCTCACTCTGGACGATGTTGTGACATTTGGATCTGAGTCGGTAAATAATCAACATTGGTGGAAATTTTGAACTGACGCTTTTCTACTTGGATTCAAATGCAGCAAAAAAACAGTTGATAATTTCATGACCTACAGACGTGCTTTTCTCCCCTCCTTGCAGGTCATTCAGGTCTTCACAGTGAACCTTCAGAACATCGCTCTTTTCAACACCTCTGTCTTACCTGCAAACCTCACAGAGTACTACACCACCCTTTTGTATCAACAGGACAGCAACTTCAACCCCTTACTGTGAGTTTAAATCTATACAATATGTTGCGTTCTCCAGCCACAAATCCTGCATTTTTCTGTAAGTGTTGTTTAACCTTCTTTGCAGCCTTCCTATCTTGTTTCGGTGTGTCGCTCCTGGTCCAGCATTTACCCAACTGAGTCCAAGCAACACTTTGATAGTTCTGCAGAATCTCACAGTTCTCTGTACGAACCTGGACCCACAAGTAAGAAACATTTAAAGAAAAGAAAAACAACTATTTGTGCAGTCTGCTGCAAAAACCTAACTACATTCAATACAGGATAGGTAAGGTCAACTAGACATGAATGTTATAAGATTTCAATCTTTCAGAGATTCAGCATCTTGCCTGGTATTTTGGTAAAAAGTAGTTTATTATTTCCTTAAATTTGTCACCCACATAAAATTGGGTTTAGTTTCACTTGCAGGCTCCTGTTTTGAATCTGGTGTTTATTATTTAGAGTGGTGTAGAGCTCTTTGTTCTGGCGGTATGTGATTTTAAGAAGGGTGAAATGGAAAGATGAATAAAAGAGCACTAAGCTCTCCTTTTATTAACTTGATAAAGTTTTGTTCCCCAGAATATTTACACTGTAGACATAAATTTGACTCTACTGACAAAGTTTTTCTCACACATGTGAAGGTCACAGCTGCTTTGGCAGGTAACTTTGGTCAGAACATTGACTCCACAGTCATTTCTGCCCTCGGCAGCCAAAGCACTGGCATGTCGCTGAATCAGATCAGCTCAATCAAACCCCAGGACTTAATAAACTCCATCGGCACTCTCTCCACTGTGACGGGCTGGAGCGAAGGCCAGGCCATGACCATCATCCAGTCTCTGCTGTCTTCGGGCATCATACAGGTAGCAGATTTTAGACTGAATCCTGACTTTAGAAAAATCAAAGTCATCTTTGTGGTCATGTTCACTTATGCGTGTGTTGCTTCCATCCTTTCCACCAGATCAACAGCTCATCATCGCTGATAAGTCTGGGCACTCTCATCATTGGTGTACCTTCCAGAGTGTTCTTGAGCATCTCTGGTAATCAGCTGATAAGTGCCTCCCAAACTCCTTCACTGGTGGCAAACCTCCTTTCTGGTCCTCAGATCATCCAGCAGGTCTTTGTCAGTCAGGTATGACAGGTTTTCTGTTATAACTTGAGCATGATTTGAACTGCACACTTCCATCAGCTGCTTTGGATAAAGATAGAAAGCTTTCCACAGAGAGTTAACTCACAATGCTTCCATCTTCTCTCAGATCATATCAGTGAACACCAGCAGCGTGCAAGTGATCCAGAACGTTCCCAATGACCTGGCCACTGAGATCCCTCGATCCCTGCTGGTGGGCTTCTCCAGTAGCAACGACGTTATAACCATACTCAACAGAAAGGAATGGAAACAGCAGCAGGTAGAAGATGAAACCCTCAGCTTAGTTTTTATTGTCGTGTTGTGCTACATGCCTGTTATTACAGACTCTTTTTGTTTGTTTGTTTGTTTTGTTAGGCTGAATTGTTCTTTGAGTCGGTAGCTACAGAGAGCGCCTCTGCACAGCTGGGAGGTCCAAACAAGTGAGTTCAAATCAGTCTGGGAGATCAATCACATCAATCAAAACAACCTGCAAATGGGTTTGAGTAGAGCTAACAGTGTGTGTGTGTGTGTGTGTGTGTGTGTGTGTGTGTGTGTGTGTGTGTGTAGTTTGTCATCCTCTGTGCTTCAAGGGTTCACATGCACTGGAGTGAGGAACATTGGCAATGAGCAAGTCAAGAACCTGATCAAAGCCTGTCGGAGGTCAGGCAGCAGGAAGGTTAAACTAGTGGAGTCTCAGGTACAGTGTTCAAGGCATTTATGGGATATTTAAAATCTCCTTCATATCTGCTCAAATATTAAAAAGTGAACATATTGGACATCAAAGGAGTAAATAACAATTGTTTAAAACACACTTAAAACAATATATACATACCCTGTGAATCGGGTTATATAGATTACACCGTATATAACTCTGGCACATAGAGTTAGGGTAATAAATGTTTGAACAAAGATGCAATTTTTGCATGTTGCAGCTGCACACCACCACAGTGGATTAAAGTGCAGACTTCCAGCTTTGGTGGAGAAGGCAAATTACAAAAATGCGTTACCATCCAACAAGTCATGGAGCTTTCTTACACATGTTCTCCATCATAAACGGGGACGATACAAGGTGCTAATTATTTTGCCTTTTTTTTTAATCAACAGCTGACCTGCATGTACACTTACATTAAAGACGATGCTGCCAACTTCAACCTCTACCCTCCAGATGTGCTGCTGTATTATGAGTAAGAATCCTGTCTGTTTGTTCTGAATTAAAGCTGAATGGTGGATGCTACAGCTTGTCACACTTGTGTTTCCTCTTGCAGTTACTCACTGGTGCCGCAGGCCAGCTGCAGGGCCTATTTCACAGAGTTGGGAAATGCAGACTTCTCTGTCTTCTCTGCAGCGCTCAGCTACAAGCGCACTGCCCTGTTTGAAAACGCAAAGAGCTGCTTGGTGAGTCCTCGAACCACACATCACTTCTTGAGCTCTAAAGATTAGATGTATTAATAATTGCATGAAATGGAAATAACTGTCATCACACCAAGGTTTTGTTTAATGTTTTGAGTTGAAATGAATTTCTGTTTCTTTTATTTTCAAAGGGCATAACAAACACAAGCTTAACTAAAGATGAAATATCAGTATTGGGAAACATGTGCTGCATCCTGGATGCGTCCTACATCCTAAACTCAGATTCATCCATCTTGGAAAATCTCAAAAGCTGCCCCAGCCTCACTTCTGCTCAAGCAGCTGCTGTTCAGGCTCAAATGACTAATGGCAACACAAGATATGGGTACGCAAAACGCTTCACCGCTGTGGCAGATTTTCATTCCTGTTTGTTTGTTTCCTTGTCAGCAGATTTACATTTTTACATTTGGCCCTTTCTGTCCTTCATAATAATAATCACCGTTCTGTTTTCGTGATAACCAGAGCTCCTTCAGTGTGGACTGAGCAAACTCTGAAAGACCTCGGGATGCTGCCGCTGTATATGTCTTCAACCTTCTATGATCACTTCAACACTGTGAGTAATACATGACCGCAAACATTTACATTTTTTGATTTTGGTTTCTGTTTTTTGCTGTTAACCTTGTTCTTTATGCGCATTTCCTTCTTTCCCTTTGTTCTTGTGAGCAGAAAACAAAGAACAACTACTTGAGGTACTTCCTGGGTGTTCTCAAGGAAAACAACGTGGACAGTCAGAAGATCGGGGAGCTGAAGAGCGCAATAAGGATGTCCATTCCTAATGAGGAATCTACAGGTTGGTTTCTTTCTGTCAACTGCTTGGTCCATGTATTAGAATCCAGAGAGAATTTACTGTTTAACCAAAAATTGTTTCTCTTTCTGTGTTTCAGCCACTGACTGCACTTTGGGATTCATAAACCGTGTGACTCTTGTTAATCTAATATTCCCCTTAAACTATGATATAAATCAGTTCACCAGCTGCCTCAATTCCACCATTGTCAAAGACAACTTGGATGCCCTCGTTAACCAGGTGCAGGAGCAGAACTACACAAAGATTGTTCTCAGCAAGTTGCGAGAGGTAAGTGGCAAAAAAACTCCTGGAGCCTATCCCAGCTGGCATAGATTTAGAGGCAGGTTAGGCCCCTCCTGGAGAGCAGGTTTAACACACAGAAGCATTCAGAAAAACATAACACACATTCTGACCTACGGTCAGTTTAAAATCAGTATTCGACCAAACCCCGTGCATGTTTTTGGACTTTGGAACGAAGCATGAGAACCAGCACAGACACAGGGAGGGCATGCAAAGTCTGCAACGCTGACAACTTCTATTATTTAAGCTTTTGCTATCTAAATTTGAGTCTAAATATCTTCTGACTTTTTTATAGGCTTACAATGCCAGCGGCATCATCCCAGAAGATCAGGTTCAGATCTTAGGAGCAATGTCCCGTAGTGCCACAATGGAAGACATCAACATGTGGACTATTATTCAGATCGACACACTCGCTTCTTTGATGGATGCTTCAAACGGGCCGTGGGACCCGGTTCTGGTGAGCAAACAGAAGAAAAAATCTGAACGTGAGCTTACTTTACATGCTTGTGTCTTCACACCGATGCTTGGTTCTCCTCATCAAGGCCAAAGCCATCATCTCCAAGTATCTGAGTGTAAAGGGGAACAGTCTCGGCAGTGTGGAGCTCAACGCCATTGGAGGACCAAACCTGTGCGCCCTGGATGATGTTGTTATCAGGAACATTTCGGTTGAAAGCATCAAGTAAGGCGTCAGAGCTGTGACTGTGCATGAGTGTGTGTGTGTTTGGAGGTTATTTTTACATCACATTAGCAGCAGGTTCTCAGAGTTTTACCCCTAATACTGCTGGATAAACAGAAACTCACTCAGGAACAAGGTCACACGGAGCTCAAATTTTCACTCGCGACAGGGAAGCAATTGTCTCCAACACACTTCAACTTGCTTTCCCCCTGTAGGTTGTTTTTATTGGTTACACACATGAATATTCATAGAGCTTGTTGCTGTATTACCTATGAGAAATTACTATAACTGGTTACAAAGTGTGATTGTGTTGTGCAAGCGTGATTATACATTGTGTGTGGTTATATGATGGGAGTGCAGCTCTCCCAGATTGTTGTTGGTAGAATCTGTTCTTCTCAAGGCTGCTTGTTCCCTTTATCAATGTCATGCACGTAGTCATATCCGTAGGTTACCTAGATAGCAAGCAGAAGCATTCTAGCTTTCTAAATGGCATTGTGTAGGTTTTTAAATGGCAACCTACAACACGTACATTAAACCTAACACAGGTAATATCTGGAAGGTACAAGAACATGTTGGCTAAAGGTCTGTCAGGGATCCTGTACTTACAAAGGCAGGTGAACCCACATAAATCTTTAAATTATTATTTAGATAACTAGAAAAAAAAGTCTGATTTAATGATAAATAATGTTATATGAATTCCATAAACTCAACACACCATTCCTGTGTGTTTTATCTCCTGCAGGAACGCCGATGCTCTGGACATATCCAGCTGCACCACTGAGAAAAAGCAAGAACTGTTTTCCCTCACATATGAAGCATTTATCCCAGACAAACACTCAATCACTATCTCCACTTCCAGTTACCAGCTCATACAATCTTACCTACGTAAGCAAACAGACCCGCATTCAAAAAAAGCATCATTTAAACAGCTGAAAGTTAACGTACCATTAATTTTTTTCCATTCTTGCAGCGGGTGCAGATCTTAGGTTTATCCAAGATTTAGTGTCTGCCAATATCAGTATGGACGTCCCGACCTTCACTGGGCTGCTTGAGAGTGTTATACAGGTCAGTGCTGCATGTCTGCACTTTGAATTCTGAATTTTAGACTAATTTTGAAAAAAGGTTTTTATTTTTTTTATTTATTTTGGGGTGGGGGTCTTGCATCATAGTTCCTCAATTTATTTACTTCACTCAAACCATTAGATGGGGCTGATAAGTTGTAAAACTAAATTGTTTTTTGGTTCTGTCAAAGAATAAAGTAAGTGTGTTTATTTGCTCATAGGATAAAATGTGTCTGCTCTGTTCTCCATAGAACCTGACTGTTAGTGATGTTAAAGGTCTTCTTGGCACCAACCTCCCACTTTTGAAGTCGTATGAAAATGTGACAGTGGTGCAAACCTGGATCAGTTCACAGTTTCAGTCCGATCTTAATGGTCTGGGAGTGGGGCTTACAGGAGGCAAGGTTAGCCCCACCACCACCACTACATCAGACACATCATCAACAACATCAGGGGCAACTTCATCGATAACATCGGGGCCAAATTCATCAACAACATCAGGGGCAACTTCATCGATAACATCGGGGCCAAATTCATCAACAACATCAGGGGCAACTTCATCGATAACATCGGGGCCAAATTCATCAACAACATCAGGGGCAACTTCATCGATAACATCGGGGCCAAATTCATCAACAACATCAGGGGCAACTTCAACGATAACATCGGGGCCAAATTCATCAACAACATCAGGGGCAACTTCATCGATAACATCGGGGCCAAATTCATCAACAACATCAGGGGCAACTTCATCGATAACATCGGGGCCAAATTCATCAACAACATCAGGGGCAACTTCATCGATAACATCGGGGCCAAATTCATCAACAACATCAGGGGCAACTACATCGATAACATCGGGGCCAAATTCATCAACCACATCAGGGGCAACTTCATTGACATCATTGGGGACAACTTCAACAACCACATCAGGGGCAACTTCATTGACATCATTGGGGACAACTTCAACAACTGGATCCAGCAGCACCACGCGTAAGTATTACAAAAGGTAGCATGGGGTAAAATATTCAAAGACACCTCAGATAAAGCAGCAGTACCCAAGCAGGGCCCAAGTGTTAATCGAGAGCACAAGAAGTAAGGGAGGCCGAAATAAAGCAGGAAAACATGAAATGTTAAGCTAGCGGTGGACCTTCTGCTGCAGATTCAATCTTTTAATTGCTCATTTTAACATTTTGTCTCATATCCTGCTGTTTTGTTACGAGTATGTAGAGATCATCTTACATCAGAAGCACTGACAAGAAAAACAAAACAAAACAAAAAACACATTGGTGGTGAAAGGGAACTTGGTTTTTACTTGCGAGATCTGCAGTGTGATTAATGATGGCAGCATGAAATCTCATATCCTGCTGTGTTGATGCATAAAATGTAATTTTTTGTCAATTTATAACTTTTTTTCTCTCTTTTTTTTTTGTGGTACAGCAACAGATATCTGTATCGGTTTGAACAGGTAGGATTTACACGAACCTGTTGGAGAGTTTACTTTTTATGCAACGTTGTCCCAGATGTCAACAAAGTACCAATCACATGTTTTATTTTGAAACCACAGAACAGCAGTTCAGCTCCAACTCACCAGTGCACAGACGAGCGGAAACCTCTGTGACTTGGCCGTTGAGCAACTGGCTTGTGCCTCGGTAAGAGCGTCACATAAGTCAACAGCCGTCTGTGATTAAGCTCGTTTTCACTTTCACTGTGGAGTCTAAACTGCTCTCTGTCGTCACGCAGCTGTCAACAATAACAGCAGAACAGCTGGCAATGATACTGAAGTGCAACCGCTACTCCAGCTCGAGTGGGTCCAAATCTGTCTGGAAACTTGTCCTCTCCGAAACCTCTCAGGTCCTGGACCAGGCTCTGGATCTGCTCGTCAACACGGTATGAAAGCATTACACAATATTTTGTAAGACGAGAAGAACCTTCTGCAAACCGTCTGTTGTTGAAAGATAAGAAACGTCAGTAGTTACATCACATTTTGATCTTTGTTATAGACTCTGGACGCCAACAACCCAGCAGTGTCCGTGATTCTGGACACCATACAAGAACTCCGAATAGATACTGTCAACACGGCCACCCTCAATAATCTAACCTTCATCCAGACGTGGTTTGGCCGCCGCCTTCTCCCATTTCTGCCAGCTGTTTCACCTGACTTCCTTTCATATATGGCCACAAGGGAACTTACTTGCAGCTCCTACCAGGCCATGTAAGAAATTAAGACCATAAAATTACATCAAATGTGACTGCCTTTCTTGGTATACCAAAAGCCTGCCATTTTTTAATTAACCTAATCCCAATTTCAATTCAGTCAGCAGATTTTGAGTCAACTCCGGCCACAATTGACGTTTGCCAGGCAGATGTCTGTCTACACGCACTTCATTAAGGTTTTCCTGACCAGGAACAACAGCACAGGTACACTGCTGTATTACAGCCCAGTAACAATCAATGGCAGCCTATTAACAGTTACAGTCTATGTATTGTTCACGTCACATCTGAATTAATCCAACATTCACACATGTTGATAGAATTGGTGGGATTCAGGAATACAGTAATCCAGGGTGGTCACGTGTATTGCAAAGTGACATAACAATGTATGATAGATGCTTTTCCTTCAGCACAATAAAGCTGAATTTCCTCTGTGTGTGTTTGTGGTTCAGACCCCGCCTGCAGCTCAGGCATTGCCACCAGTGCACAATGGCTGCAGGTGAACATGGGAGGTTTTGCCTATCTTGCGACGTTCCAGGACATTCAGACGATCTACTCCAACTTCTCAGCGGTGCGTTATGATGCACTGCATTTTCTGTCTTTACATCTGTTTTCTTGTGGGGTGGGGTTTCCCTCTGTGATAACCACAACTGTCACTGACAACATGTGTGTTTGCATATGCAGATGGAAGCCCTGTCACAGCTCACGGTCAGACAGCTAGCCGAGGTGTCCACAACACCTGGACAGCTCACAACTTCTGAGCAAGTCAACATGGTGATGAAATATGTGCCTGACCAGTCTCTGGCTGCCTTCTTTGATGATTTCTCATCTGTTCTCCTGGTGAGCATACATCATGTTATAAAGTCACCTGGTGTGTTTTGTTGATACTAGAGGTCAAGTCAAGCTGAGTTTATCTGTTCATCACATGTAAAACATTCATACGTTTTGTGTTTATGTTTGCAATGATGGTAAACTCTAACATTTTTCTGGTTAGTCTTCTCACACAGAAGTTGAAGAAGGTCCTGTTACACCTGTTACATCTAAAAAACATGATTATTACTTTTGGTTTTTTCTACAGGCTCCTGAAGACGCATTGCCTTCAGTCGTGAGGTCAGCCATGTTGCAAGTTGTGTTTGATCGTGCAAACCTCTCCCTTCCTTCGATGAGTGATGCGGACGTAGAGGTGTGGCTTACCTCCCGGCTGCCACCCCTGCTGGTACAACTTTCACCAGGACAAGTTGCACCTTACTTCGGAATACTCGCAGGACGGAGCTGCAGCATTGAGCAGCTGGGGTGAGCACAAAGCTTCAAGCACCATATATGGAAGTATTTAAGCAATCTGACTGGAAATAAACCTTTGCATTTTTTTGTTTCAGTGTACTGAACCTGAACATGACTATCTCAACGCTCAGCACAGACACACAGCAGAAAATCTATGATCAAATCCTCCAGACCCTCGGAGGTAAAGCTAACCCAGGAAACCAGTAAACTCAGCTTTAATTTTTTTTGTTGGATGCTTTATGAAATTGGGCTGTAACATTCCTGTAAGCGAGTAGCCCATTCACATTTCTTAACATAATGGCTGCCAGCCTTGTGAAAGTGAGAGAGGAGTCAGACATTGAGTTTTCTCCTATGCTCGCTCTTGTTATTTTTTCATTAAACATGTATGTTTGTCACATTTTATGTGAATACAACAACAAGTAAAACTTTATTTATTTATTTTATTCCAGATGGCTTAACAAAGCATGAGGCAAAGTTCCAATATTATAACCTAGTTTGTGTCTCCACCTTTTCCTCTAGGTCCAACACCTCTCCGCTGCTACAGTGACAGCTACAACACCAGTTTCTATGGTTTCCTGGAGCAATCTTTCATGGGTTTCCAGTTTCCCAACCTCACCGCCTTCCTGTCGCTCATGCCTCCTGACAGAATGAGTCTGGTGTGTTGACTTGAAAGATATCAGGAGTAAATATGATAAAGCAAGAGGGGAATGTCTTAATTTTCGTCTTCTAATCTTCTAGATCATAAATTCCATCCCTCCATCGGAGCTTGGGGATTATCTACGACGTCCTAATGTTGTCGACAACAACGCACAGCTCTGCATGCTCTTCAACAGCTACAGCCAGACACCACAGTTTCTAGAAACTGTACGTAGCCCAAGGCACAAGCAGAAATGCAAACACAATGCAATGATTAAACACATTAATCTGTGCATTGCCTCCAGGAGTCTCTGCCGGAAGCGGTGAGGCGCTCCATCCTGCCCTGCGTCTGGCCCATGGCCCTCAGCAGCACCCAAACGTTGGAGGTGGATGCTTGGTTTGACCAACGCCTCAAGAACTACTTGCCCTTCCTCACAAAGAGCCTGATCAGTCCCAGTGTCATAAACAGCACCTCCTGCCTGGCCTTCCAAAAACTGTGTGTTTTACTACAGCACTAAATCCTGCTTTATATGTTTTTTTGTTTTGTGTTCTGATTTAAATTTGTTGTGTTTCAGTGTCTCAGTCCTTGGGGTATACAACTACACTACTGCTGACTTTGTGAGGGGAGACGTGTACAACACCATCAGGACTTACCTTTACGTCGGCTCAAGTAAGTCTTTCAAGAATGCCAGGGTCAAGGATCAAGTGGGATGCTAATTCAAGTGGGGGGAAAAGACATTGATCAAATGATATTCTACATGAAACTGAACAGCAACCACATGTCACCTAAAAGCACAACTGCCTGAGCACAATTTAAATTAAAAGGAAAATTTAGTTGTACACAAAATTCAGGTAATTGCAATTTTTTTCAGTTTCCCTTCATTTTGCAGCACCATAGATTGCTGTGCTTTGGATATATCTGTATATACCTAATACTCATCTTTGTGTAACAGTAGAGAAAAGGTATCCGGTCGTTAAGTAATGACGTGATGAATCCTACTTCCGGGCCTAAAGTAGTCTGAGTTTAATATGGCTTTTGTGTTGTTAACATGTTTAATGTATTTTCTTCTATTTAATCTCAAAAATCTCCTAAAACAGTCAGTGATCCCTGTTGACCTCCCTCGGCTTTTATTACCACTAATCATTTATTTAAGCTCAGTTTTTAAAACCTTAGGATGTAACTACAGCCCAGCCCATGCAGCAGTATACGAATGACTAACCTCGTATTGTGGATGGATTATCTCAGTTGTTCTCCTGGCTGAAGTTTGGTCCTTTTACAGCATCCTGCCATGCGATTACATTTGTTACTGACCACCGAGAACACTCACGTTAACTTTTATTGAGTGGAAAAAAGTTAGCTTGTTTATATTATGCTAACATAGCGGGTTACATAGTGTGGGTTACTTCAGTAACCCTACAAATGTCACTGCTGTTTAGTTTTCTGTCTTCATTTATGTTGGAAGTGATAACAGAGCTGTACGTTTTAATTTGTTTCCAAAACCCCGCAGTCAGGACATGCTATATTGGATTTAGATAGAAGCTAGCGAGCTAACTTCCTGCTAACTTCTAACTCCGTTAAATGTCATAAATTCCATTTTCATGGATGCCTGGATGTTAAACTCAATTGTTACACCTGGTAGAGCAGAACGCTGATCATTTTATTAAAGATGAAAGACTTTAGACAGTTTAGTAGGTAGAACAGTGGTAGTACAAAATGGCAATAGAGTACACATACAGTATAACTACGTTAAAAGCAAGACAGCATCAATCTTTCACTGATGCTTGTCCCCGTCATCATTCTTAATAAGGTTCAAAGACTTTGTCTTTTATAACTTTGTCCTGCTTTAATATTTTTCAATTTTAAATAAACCATAAGGACATCTTATTTTCGATTTGCTTATATTTAGACCAATCGGCAAACTGTTGGATCACAATGTTAATTCCAGTAAAACCTGCCAGCTACTGTAGTAACAGTTTGTTATGGTCATCATTTTTTATTGCTTACTTTTTACATTTGACTTCAAGAATTCACAGCAATTAAAAAAACGCTACGCTGGAGTAAAATGATTATAGATTGTAGAGCAGGGCGATATGATCAAAAATATTTATCACGATATACATTTGAAAATTTGCGATAACAATATAACTGACGATATAATTGACACTTGACAAAATACTTTATAAGTCCACGACTTTATTCGTGCAAAAAAACAAATCAACGTATTTTCACTTAAACAAGCAGCTGTTTTTTATGAGCATTAAAGTTATATAAAAATTTAACAGTGCAAATGCAAATTCCTTGCTGACAGTTTAACCAAAAGGCATTTCCAGTACAAATTGGCCGACATATCCTCAGCATAACCATGTATAATATCCACAAAACTTAAAAAGAGGTTATACACACACAATACGGTAATATTATGTTGAAGCACAGTACATATCACTCCGCGAGGCTCCTGCCTACGATAGCCGTAATGCTCCAACAATCCATCAAGCGGTGCGGGTTCGTAGCTTAGCAAAGTTGTACTAAAACATTTCACAGATTTTCGAGCGCCATGTACCACATAAAATCGTTTTGAGGTCAGTAAACACAACCAGAATTCATACATAAGGCACATGGGGTTATAAGGGGCACTGTCGATTTTCAGAAAAGATTTTCAGAAAAGGATTGATTTTAAGTGTGCCGTATTTTCCAAAAAACACGGTAATAACAACAGCCTGCTAGCATGCTCTACCAAAAATAGTGCTTTGTTGTGTATCTGACGGACGAAAGCTAAACAATTTCCACACCACTGAAGTTGCAGCATTTTTACAAACCAATTCTGGTTTATCCGTTTCATTCAACGATCCGCTTTCACCCTTCTCATTCTCTGTCGGCGGCACGCTTTTTCCGCCATGTGCGTATTAAAAAAAGGCACTGCGCATGCGCGTTTTACCCATATTCTATTGCGATATTTAATTTTCTTATCATTGCCTGACATTATACCGGTATTACCGTGAATGCTATGATATGGCCCAGCCCTAATAGATTGTATTTTTATTTATTCTGAACTTTATCATTATTATTTATTGTTAACATCTTTTTTTTTAGCCTCAAATCCAAAGTGTTACTTCCCCAGCAACCCACAACTGAATTCCACAGCTTGGTTTGCTCAGTACATCGGGTCTTTCGTCTCTTTCCTCACTCTGGACGATGTTGTGGCATTTGGATCTCAGTCGGTAAAGAATCAACATTGGCGTAAATTTTGAACTGACGCTGATTTTTTTTTCTACTTGGATTCATTTCATGACCTACAGACGTGCTTTTCTCCCCTCCTTGCAGGTCATTCAGATCTTCACAGTGAACCTTCAGAACATCGCTCTTTTCAACACCTCTTTCTTACCTGCAAACCTCACAAAGTACTACACCACCCTTTTATATCAACAGGACAGCAACTTTGACCCCTTACTGTGAGT
Organism: Maylandia zebra; assembly: GCF_041146795.1. Classification (NCBI taxonomy): domain Eukaryota; kingdom Metazoa; phylum Chordata; class Actinopteri; order Cichliformes; family Cichlidae; genus Maylandia; species Maylandia zebra. The sequence continues at coordinate 13,882,609 of NC_135172.1, read as the reverse complement.
TTAAATCTATACAATATGTTGTGTTCTCCAGCCACAAATCCTGCATTTTTCTGTAAGTGTTGTTTAACCTTCTTTGCAGCCTTCCTATCTTGTTTCGGTGTGTCGCTCCTGGTCCAGCATTTACCCAACTGAGTCCAAGCGACAGTATGATAGTTCTGAAGAATCTCACAGTTCTCTGTACGGACCTGGACCCACAAGTAAGAAACATTTAAAGAAAAGAAAAACAGCTATGTGTGCAATCTGCTGCTAAAATGAATAGTTATGTCTATAACTTCTGTTCCTTGAAGGAGAGGAACGAGGTACAACACATAAGTATAGGATATCACGCCCTTGCATGTCCTGGCTGAAGAAACCTTTATTCACGCCTGTGGTGACATGTGCACAACGCCGCCTGGACTGTCATCACAGTCATCCCTCAGTTTGATTGCCGCTCTTCACCGACCCAAACTGCTCAGTGGGGCCACCTTGTGTTGTACCTTGTTCCTCTCCTTCGGGGAACAGAAATTATAGACAACTATTCATTCCCTTTCAGTCGATTTACTCGGTACAACACATGGGACATACATACACGCCCTGCAGAGCAACCAGAATTGAACCACCACCACCTTAGTGTGCGGTAGACCCAGCATAAAGAACAGTATGAGCCACCGAAGGGGCTGTAACGTCCAACCGATAAGACCGCACAAAAGTATGCGGTGATGCCCAATTAGCTGCTGCACAAATACCAGCAACAGTCACTAATTTTCATATCCACTGACTCCACTGACACCCCCTCCTTCCTGTGCTGAATTGTAGCGTAAGCGAATCATTCAGGACTCACTCACCCCCTCCCTCCTGGCTCATAGCTTCTTCTTCTTCTTCTTGGTTGGCAACCAATGTTAAGGGGCATTACCGCCCCCTGGCACACAGCTCAGTGGACATTTAGATGAGAAAATATATATTTGACACATTTGAGGAAAATACTAATAAAATAAAATAAAAATAAATAAAATAAATGTTCCCTTTAGAAATATATATTTTTTGCTCTTTAAAAATAGTTGTTTTTCTTTTTCAATCACTCATCCTAGAAGTAAGATTTACATGAAAAGAGAAACAAATTAAGTCTGAGTGAAAATGTACATTTTTTGCACTCTCTGGTCAACTGACTCAGTGAATCAAATGACTCAAAAAACCCGATTCACTTTGGTGAGTGACTCATTAAAACTCGATTCAGTAAAAAGAATCAAATTTACCATCACTACTCCACATCAGCCACGCCGCTTTGCTAGCTGGAACACCAGTGTCGCCACATAAGGACGCTGTCATAGCCTGTCAATGACGTTGATTAGCTGCGTATGTACGAATGTGAATCGCATCATTGGCTGGACTATGGGATAAGGTGGCATCATTCTAATCCCATATGGTAGCAGCCAGTCACTTACTGACTAACACTGCAAAACAGAATTGTTAAAGTTTTAATTTTAATTCCAATTCAAGTTAGATTTTTTTGTGCGCAACGCAGATTTTCTGTGTGCAGAGGCTGTGCCAGCAGTGCGCAATTGCGCACGCGCGCAGCTTAACATTGCTGATGGCTCTTTTTTGCTTCTCATCCTTCACCATCTTTCACATGATTCAGTTTATTTTGAAAAATCTCAACAGGATCTTGAGCTTTATTCTGAAAGGTGTATGTGGAAAATAAACAAGCGGACATGCGATGGTTTTGCCGTCGTTAATGCTAATGACAACGCATAAAAACAGGCGCTTGTCCGTCTGTAGTTTGGTTATATTAAATATAAGAGAAAGAGAGAACTTTAAGAAATTAATATAGCCACTACAGTGACCATCAAAACGGTGAAAAAATATTGCCATAAACAGTTTATTTTGCGACACCAGGAAACAAACGATAGCGTAAAATAAAACGATAGATGTTTTTATATCGTCATCCGATATATATCGTTATATCGAACAACCCTAAATAAAACCACATTTCTGTAACATTAGTAATTCCTTTTGTGCGTAATTTTATATTATTGTTGATAATAAATTACTTAAAGTAGCAAAACAACCTGAAGAGCCAAAAAAAGCCGGCTCTTTTTGGTGAGCCAAGCCGAAATTCCCATCACTAGTACCGAGTGATTCGACTGAAAGGGAACCTAACTTAAGAAATGCACATACCTACATTCAATACAGGATAGGTAAGGTCAACTAGACATGAATGTTATAAGATTTCAATCTTTCAGAGATTCAGCATCTTGCCTGGTATTTTGGTAAAAAGTAGTTTATTATTTCCTTAAATTTGTCACCCACATAAAATTGGGTTTAGTTTCACTTGCAGGCTCCTGTTTTGAATCTGATGTTTATTATTTAGAGTGGTGTAGAGCTCTTTGTTCTGGCGGTATGTGATTTTAAGAAGGGTGAAATGGAAAGATGAATAAAAGAGCACTAAGCTCTCCTTTTATTAACTTGATAAAGTTTTGTTCCCCAGAATATTTACACTGTAGACATAAATTTGACTCTACTGACAAAGTTTTCCTCTCACGTGTGAAGGTCACAGCTGCTTTGGCAGGTAACTTTGGTCAGAACATTGACTCCACAGTCATTTCTGCCCTCGGCAGCCAAAGCACTGGCATGTCGCTGAATCAGATCAGCTCAATCAAACCCCAGGACTTAATAAACTCCATCGGCACTCTCTCCACTGTGACGGGCTGGAGCGAAGGCCAGGCCATGACCATCATCCAGTCTCTGCTGTCTTCGGGCATCATACAGGTTGCAGATTTTAGACTGAATCCTGACTTTAGAAAAATCAAAGTCATCTTTGTGGTCATGTTCACTTATGCGTGTGCTGCTTCCATCCTTTCCACCAGATCAACAGCTCATCATCGCTGATAAGTCTGGGCACTCTCATCATTGGTGTACCTTCCAGAGTGTTCTTGAGCATCTCTGGTAATCAGCTGATAAGTGCCTCCCAAACTCCTTCACTGGTGGCAAACCTCCTTTCTGGTCCTCAGATCATCCAGCAGGTCTTTGTCAGTCAGGTATGACAGGTTTTCTGTTATAACTTGAGCATGATTTGAACTGCACACTTCCATCAGCTGCTTTGGATAAAGATAGAAAGCTTTCCACAGAGAGTTAACTCACAATGCTTCCATCTTCTCTCAGATCATATCAGTGAACACCAGCAGCGTGCAAGTGATCCAGAACGTTCCCAATGACCTGGCCACTGAGATCCCTCGATCCCTGCTGGTGGGCTTCTCCAGTAGCAACGACGTTATAACCATACTCAACAGAAAGGAATGGAAACCGCAGCAGGTAGAAGATGAAACCCTCAGCTTAGTTTTTATTGTCGTGTTGTGCTACATGCCTGTTATTACAGACTCTTTTTGTTTGTTTGTTTTGTTAGGCTGAATTGTTCTTTGAGTCGGTAGCTACAGAGAGCGCCTCTGCACAGCTGGGAGGTCCAAACAAGTGAGTTCAAATCAGTCTGGGAGATCAATCAAATCAATCAAAACAACCTGCAAATGGGTTTGAGTAGAGCTAACAGTGTATATGTGTGTGTGTGTGTGTGTGTGTGTGTGTAGTTTGTCATCCTCTGTGCTTCAAGGGTTCACATGCACTGGAGCGAGGAACATTGGCAATGGGCAAGTCAAGAACCTGATCAAAGCCTGTCGGAGGTCAGGCAGCAGGAAGGTTAAACTAGTGGAGTCTCAGGTACAGTGTTCAAGGCATTTATGGGATATTTAAAATCTCCTTCATATCTGCTCAAATATTAAAAAGTGAACATATTGGACATCAAAGGAGTAAATAACAATTGTTTAAAACACACTTAAAACAATATATACATACCCTGTGAATCGGGTTATATAGATTACACCGTATATAACTCTGGCACATAGAGTTAGGGTAATAAATGTTTGAACAAAGATGCAATTTTTGCATGTTGCAGCTGCACACCACCACAGTGGATTAAAGTGCAGACTTCCAGCTTTGGTGGAGAAGGCAAATTACAAAAATGCGTTACCATCCAACAAGTCATGGAGCTTTCTTACACATGTTCTCCGTCATAAACGGGGACGATACAAGGTGCTAATTATTTTGCCTTTTTTTTTTAATCAACAGCTGACCTGCATGTACACTTACATTAAAGACGATGCTGCCAACTTCAACCTCTACCCTCCAGATGTGCTGCTGTATTATGAGTAAGAATCCTGTCTGTTTGTTCTGAATTAAAGCTGAATGGTGGATGCTACAGCTTGTCACACTTGTGTTTCCTCTTGCAGTTACTCACTGGTGCCGCAGGCCAGCTGCAGGGCCTATTTCACAGAGTTGGGAAATGCAGACTTCTCTGTCTTCTCTGCAGCGCTCAGCTACAAGCGCACTGCCCTGTTTGAAAACGCAAAGAGCTGCTTGGTGAGTCCTCGAACCACACATCACTTCTTGAGCTCTAAAGATTAGATGTATTAATAATTGCATGAAATGGAAATAACTGTCATCACACCAAGGTTTTGTTTAATGTTTTGAGTTGAAATGAATTTCTGTTTCTTTTATTTTCAAAGGGCATAACAAACACAAGCTTAACTAAAGATGAAATATCAGTATTGGGAAACATGTGCTGCATCCTGGATGCGTCCTACATCCTAAACTCAGATTCATCCATCTTGGAAAATCTCAAAAGCTGCCCCAGCCTCACTTCTGCTCAAGCAGCTGCTGTTCAGGCTCGAATAACTAATGGCAACACAAGATATGGGTACGCAAAACGCTTCACCGCTGTGGCAGATTTTCATTCCTGTTTGTTTGTTTCCTTGTCAGCAGATTTACATTTTTACATTTGGCCCTTTCTGTCCTTCATAATAATAATCACCGTTCTGTTTTCGTGATAACCAGAGCTCCTTCAGTGTGGACTGAGCAAACTCTGAAAGACCTCGGGATGCTGCCGCTGTATATGTCTTCAACCTTCTATGATCACTTCAACACTGTGAGTAATACATGACCGCAAACATTTACATTTTTTGATTTTGGTTTCTGTTTTTTGCTGTTAACCTTGTTCTTTATGCGCATTTCCTTCTTTCCCTTTGTTCTTGTGAGCAGAAAACAAAGAACAACTACTTGAGGTACTTCCTGGGTGTTCTCAAGGAAAACAACGTGGACAGTCAGAAGATCGGGAAGCTGAAGAGCGCAATAAAGAGGTCCCTTCCGGATGAGTCAAAGCGATCTCCAGGTTGGTTTCTTTCTGTCAACTGCTCGGTCCATGTATCAGAACAGGGATAGGCAACCTTTCTGATGATGAGTACCATCTAAAATTCCCTCAGAAGTCAGTGTGCCATATGATTGCATTAGCAATAAATTTAATAACACTCTATATTAACAGTTACACACTATATAGAACAACTTTATACAATTATATTTTGTCGCAGATGTTGGCAGCTATCAGCGAATAGTTATCAGGTATTTTGAAACAAAAAAAAAAGACTTTTTATCCATAACAGTAAATGAACTGTACAACAGAAAATGCAAATGCTATTTATAGTCTCCTCACAACAATGATAAGAAAAATAAACTGGGCCAATATGGCATGTTTGTTAATACAGGGATACACATGTTAATGTGATCTCTGGTCTCCCACTCAGAGACACAGGTCTCCGAGTGACCTGTGAGACCCCATTGAAGAGCCATAGGCTGTGGATCTCTTAGGATCTCGCTGTTGGGTTTGTAATAATAATAATGGATTGGATTTATATAGCGCTTTACAATGCCACTATTCATTCACTCTCGCATTCACACACTGGTGGAGGTAAGCTACGGTTGTAGCCACAGCTGCCCTGGGGCAGACTGACAGAAGCGAGGCTGCCATATCGCGCCATCGGCCAACACCAGTAGGCGGTAGGGTAAAGTGTCTTGCCCAAGGACACAACGACCAGGACAGAGAGCCCGGGAATCGAACCGGCGACCTTCCGGTTACAGATACGCTTCCCAACCCCCTGAGCCACGGTCGCCCACAAAGGTGGAACAGAATTGAAAATGGAATCGGAATCATGAAAATCTTATCAATACCCATCTCTACTTATGAATAAAATAAAGTTCACTATCAGTAACATCATAGCACCCACTCAGCTGTATAAAAACTCCGTCATGCTAGCTAGTACACAGTACGAGTTATTGCAACTGACGGTAAAAAGTCAGCACAACGAAAATAAACTGCACCTAAACTTGGTTTATATCTGACCCAGATAGACTGCAGGTCATAACTTCTTACCTGAAGTTCAGTTCACCTGACACTCGGACCGGCGGCCGCCTCGGGGCTCTCCTCCTCCTGACTCCCCTTTCCCTCATCCACCTGCTGGCCTCTGTGGAAGCTCCGTCATAGCCACCAAACAACTGAGTTATTTTTACACATCGACCAGCATCTGGCCAATCCACCACTTTCACTGTTTATAGCGTTGACAAAAAAAAAATCATCGGCCCATAAAAATGAAAAATCACCAGTCCAGCGATGGTGCCATCAGTTAACCCTTCTGGCACGCATGCTCAGGGTTGCCGACCCCTGTATTAGAATCCAGAGAGAATTTACTGTTTAACCAAAAATTGTTTCTCTTTCTGTGTTTCAGCCTGCACTTTGGGATTCATAACCCGTGTTACTATCGTTAATCTAACATTCCCCTTAAACTATGATATAAGTCAGTTCACCAGCTGCCTCAATTCCACCATTGTCAAAGACAACTTGGATGCCCTCGTTAACCAGGTGCAGGAGCAGAACTACACAAAGATTGTTCTCAGCAAGTTGCAAGAGGTAAGTGGCAAAAAACTCCTGGAGCCTATCCCAGCTGGCATAGATTTAGAGGCAGGTTAGGCCCCTCCTGGAGAGCAGGTTTAACACACAGAAGCATTCAGAAAAACATAACACACATTCTGACCTACGGTCAGTTTAAAATCAGTATTCGACCAAACCCCGTGCATGTTTTTGGACTTTGGAACGAAGCATGAGAACCAGCACAGACACAGGGAGGGCATGCAAAGTCCACAGCACTGACTACTTCCATTATTTAAGCCTTAAATTTTAACTCTGTGATACCATGTGTCATACATGGCTTTTGTGAGTCTTTAAGACCTCAACATCACCAGGTCAATTTTGTTTCTGCTGATAAACCTAAATAAATTGTAGAGGAATGTCAGATGTAGCAAAGATGATCCAAATGGAAGGTTCAATAAACACTCCACTTTAAAAAAATATACATAATTTCCTGGCAATTACCTCATGATTCGGGCTTTACAAGGTTAAGTGATATCATCAGCATCTGACTGGGGTTTCTTCTCTCTTGGTCTCTTACTTTTTGTGGCTATTTATTTTTAAAATTCCACAGAAACACGTGAGGAAGTTAAATGATTAGAGTTTACAGTTTTTGCTGACGATCTTTTAGACGGTTAAGCATGAGTCTATACTTTTTTCAAACCCTAAATCCTTGTTTTGTTTTTGAGGTGTTTTTGCATTGTTTTGTTTGTTCTCAGCAGTTTTTCTCTTTGAATAGTTTGCTATCTAAATTTGAGTCTAAATATCTTCTGACCTTCCTAAATTTATAGGCTTACAATGCCAGCGGCATCATCCCAGAAGATCAGGTTCAGATCTTAGGAGCAATGTCCCGTAGTGCAACAATGGAAGACATCAACATGTGGAGTATTATTCAGATCGACACACTCGCTTCTTTGATGGATGCTTCAAACGGGCCGTGGGACCCGGTTCTGGTGAGCAAACAGAAGAAAAAATCTGAACGTGAGCTTACTTTACATGCTTGTGTCTTCACACCGATGCTTGGTTCTCCTCATCAAGGCCAAAGCCATCATCTCCAAGTATCTGAGTGTAAAGGGGAACAGTCTCGGCAGTGTGGAGCTCAACGTCTTTAGAGGACCAAACCTGTGCGCCCTGGATGTTGTTGTTATCAGGAACATTTCGGTTGGAAGCATCAAGTAAGGCGTCAGAGCTGTGACTGTGCATGAGTGTGTGTGTGTTTGGAGGTTATTTTTACATCACATTAGCAGCAGGTAATATCTGAACAAGAACATGTTGGCTAAAGGTCTGTCAGGGATCCTGTACTTACAAAGGCAGGTGAACCCACATAAATCTCTAAATTATTATTTAGATAACTAGAAAAAAAAGTCTGATTTAATGATAAATAATGTTAAATGAATTCCATAAACTCAACACACCATTCCTGTGTGTTTTATCTCCTGCAGGAACGCCGATGCTCTGGACATATCCAGCTGCACCACTGAGAAAAAGCAAGAACTGTTTTCCCTCGCATATGAAGCATTTATCCCAATCACCCGCTCAAGCACTATCTCCACTACCAGTTACCAGCTCATACAATCTTACCTACGTAAGCAAACAGACCCACATTCACAAAAAACATCATTTAAACAGCTGAAAGTTAACGTAACTTTCATTTAATTAATTAAATTTTTATTAATTTTTTTCCATTCTTGCAGCGGGTGCAGATTTTAGGTTTATCCAAGACTTAGTGTCTGCCAATATCAGTATGGACATCCCGACCTTCACTGGGCTGCTTGAGAGTGTTATACAGGTCAGTGCTGCATGTCTGCACTTTGAATTCTGAATTTTAGACTAATTTTGAAAAAAAAAAAAAGTTTATTTATTTATGTATTTGTGGGGTGGGGGTGGAGGGGTCTTGCATTATAGTTCCTCAATTTATTTACTTCGCTCAAACCATTAGACGGGGCTGATAAGTTGTAAAACTAAATTGTCCTTTTTTTTCTGTCAAAGATTAAAGTAAGTGTGTTTATTTGCTCATACGATAAAATGTGTCTGCTCTGTTCTCCATAGAACCTGACTGTTAGTGATGTTAAAGGTCTTCTTGGCACCAACCTCCCACTTTTGAAGTCATATGAAAATGTGACAGTGGTGCAAACCTGGATCAGTTCACAGTTTCAGTCTGAACTTAATGGCCTGGGAGTGGGGCTTACAGGAGGCAAGGTTAGCCCCACCACCACTGCACCGGGTACATCATCAACAACAACATCAGGGACAACTTCAACAACAACATCAGGGACAACTTCAACAACAAAATCAACAACTGGATCCAACAGCACCACGGGTAAGTATTACAAAAGGTAGCATTGGGTTAAAACATTCAAAGAACAACACCTCAGATAAAGCAGCAGTACCACATTTCAACATTTAATATAGCACACTGTCTGCACATAGAGCATTCTTGTGCAGGAAGAGTGTGGGCAGGAAGGGATTTGTGTTACAAGAAGTAAAGGAAACCAAAATAAAGCATGAAAACATGAAATGTTAAGCTAGCGGTGGACCTTCTGCTGCAGATGAAATCTTTCAATTGCTCATTTTAAGCATTTTTGTCTCATATCCTGCTGTTTTGTTATGAGTATGTAAAGATCATCTTACATCAGAAGCACTGACAAGAAAAAAAACAAAACAAAAAACACATTGGTGGTGAAAGGGAACTTGGTTTTTACTTGCGAGATCTGCAGTGTGATTAATGATGGCAGCATGAAATACAGTAAATACTTAATATTTTCATATTATAAAAAAAATCCCAAGTCAGAAAAACTAGTACAAGCGCGCACTACAGCTCTGAATACAGCAAACTTGACATATTGATAGTGTAAAGATCACAACTTGATATGAAAAATGAAGATATTAAATATTTGGTTGACTACATACCACTGTTGTGAAATGAAAATGATACATTTTTAAATGGTGTTATAGGTGCACAAACACTAAGAACCATCGGTATGTGGCTGCTAGGCAACATGATGACAACAAAAGACATGATGTAGATAAGAACCTTAAAGGGTCTGAGTTGTGCCTGTGTGCCCATTTTAGCTACTCAACTCCTGATCATGTAGGAATTTGCAGACAGACAGAGATTTGGTGTATCATAGTAAAATTTTCTTTATATATTTTTAATGATGGACAGTTGTTTTGCATACTATGCAAAATATTGTTCTACCTTTAGACAGAATTGGACCATATAAATAAATAAATTATAAAAGATGCTTAAAAAGAACTGGCAGTGATTAATCGAGCAGTGTCAGAGTTTTCTAAAAAGCCCACTTGTTGAGGCTTTTGTGTGGTTGATATGCTAGTGTTCCACAAATAATTCAGATAAAGAAATTAAATCAAGGGCAAAACGTTTTATTGGTCTCTAATGTGACTGTACGTTTCTTTCCAGGCAATGCTCCTCCAGTCCGAGACGCTGGCTTCTCTTTCTTCGCTCTTCTTGTACTCCTCATCACTTCTCAGTATGTTGTAATGTAAAGACAACTTTTCTCATGGAAGATTATTGGAATATGAATTATAAAATGGTAGATAACTGGATAAAGGCTTGAAATAATTTTTTTGTTTTAATTTATCATTAATAGAAGGAAATAATGTTAAACAGAAGGGCATTTGCTTCGTTCCTTGTAACGCTCGCTATGAACAAAATAGTGCAGGTGCAATAAGACAAATTGTAAATGATGTATTTTTGATTACTAAATCTTCCTGAAACCTTTTCATGAACTATTTCTAAGGTCATATTTTTGCTTTATTTGTTTTCTATTTTTTTTATTGCTCCATTTAAATTAAGATATTTAAAAGGATGAGGACTCAACAGAAAAATGACAGGTTCGGGTGACGGGTAACAGTTTTCATGATAGCTCTTTCTTTATTCAGTCTTACTATGAAAATGTATTTGAGAGATCAATAATAAACACATTTTAAACAGCCTTAAAACAGTCATTGGAGCTCGTTATTTGGTGTCAGTATTTTAATATTCAAAGGTTTTGAGAGAGAAATTGTTAAAAAGGTCGCCTAATTTCATTTGTACACCAACAGCAAATTAGTCACGAGATTATCAGTTATTCAATTATAAGGAAATGTTCATTAGTGTCACCTTTTGTAAGTGTGTTTTGTTTGCAAAAAGCCATGTATAAATTGATGCAGGTCTTTGAGTTATAAGCGTTTATACACCCCAAGTACAGTCTTGCAGATAGGACAGGTGTGCTTGGCATCCTTCAGGCGGTCCACACAGAATGGGATGAGGCAGCAGCCTAAAACAAAGCTGGAAATGACAGCAGCGATGGTCAGATTTATTTACTCATATCCTTTTTATTTTCTTTTTTTTTTTAACCTTCAAAGATCCATTCATTCATTCATTCATTCATTCATTCATGTAAGGTCATATTTTGTCACCATATCAGGACATGTGGCAGCAGATATCATATTTCAGTTTTTGGACATACTTTTCAAAAAATGAAATTGTCATTTTTACATTTATCAGGAACCGACAGATTCAAAACAGCTAGGATCAATTAAAAATGTATCCCAAACAAGAGCTTGGACCTCAGTTTAAAAGCAAGTATCTGCACATGTGCATCCAGCCTTTGTGTATTTTTCAGTCAGTTTCTCGTAATTACGCTTGGTTTATTTTTAGCAGCTAGTTTAAACATGCTGGCCCACTGGTATGATGCCACAACTGTGACAAATAAAAAACATAGGGACACCAGTAAACATGCAACCATCCACAGAAGAGGAATCACCTTTACTTCGCCAGGGTTTTCAACGTGTGGTGCTCACTTTAAAAAAAAATATTGGCACACCAACAGAAGTTTAATAACTAAAACCAAACATCTCCTTCTTCTTTCTATCACTGCACCACCAGCTGTGGCACTGTGGTGCTATAGCAATGTTTTTAAGTCTAGTGTTATTTCAGTATTGTGCACGTTGGCATAAATTTTAATATGCACATAGTGGGAGAGTAATTCTACATCACTCAGTAATTTAAGTAAAACAACATTGAAGGATTGATCCAACTTGCATATCTGCAGCTGGAGGCTGTTAGCTTAGCTTAAACAGCTAATGCTAATGTTTGCTCTCCCTATGCATTCATGTACTAAACAACTAGAGGAATTACAGGAAAGATTCCTTTAAGATGAAATGAATAGGATCAGACTAGCATCAGATTCCAGCACCAACACTGATCTAAAAAACACTGTATCTGTGAGAGCTCAACGGCTTGACAGATTAATACCATCCATTGCTAAAAACTCACTCACTCACTGCAGTGACATTAATCTTTAGTCCAGCTTTTGCATGTTTTCACTTCCAAACAGTTTCCATGAGGTTTTCCAGCCACAGTGTGAGGAGCTGTATGAAATCTGTAAAATTATTTTATTGGCATAGTGAAGCAAACAATGCTTGAACTATTCTTACCCACAGAAGAAGAGCCCGCCACAGAAAATGTAAGTGAGCAAACCAGCAGAGTAGTCCACCTTGGAGAGGACTATCTGATGGCAGTTAGGACAGGCGATCTGAACCGGGCTGTCTCCCAGTGGACCGACCGTAGCTGCAGAAAAACAAGGATAGAGAGCACCAAAAGAGCAAATGCAAAAACAAATCAGGCTTTTAAATAAAATCACCAGAAATTAGAGCTCAGCTTTAAGAGTAACACGGACTACATAAATACAGACTGTATGGCACAAACTCACCAACAGGAACTTGTGCATTTGCCATTTTTCCTGTGTACACACATTAAAAAATGTGCATTTCAAGATAAAAACTTAAGAAAATGATCAAAGCTGTCCTAAATGTAAAAAAAAAAAAAAAGTCTGAATAACACAAAGATATTCAGTGTTAGACTTGATCTGTGAGTTAAAGCAGAGTACTTACAGTTTGGGGGGGGGCCGGATATGTGACCACAGCGAGAAGAGGTTTCAGTGCAGAGCTGAAAGGGCTACCTTCACCGTCAGCCTCCTTTACTTAATAAGTCATGAGATCCTTGGACTCTCAGTGTGAGCCTCACTGACCCACCCTTTTTCTGACTACCATCAGTGTAGTCTTATTCCTGTGTACATGCAGTTCTGCTGCTACACCAATAACTTGGTGTAGTGTTGTAGTGTATCTGTAGTGTATCATATCTGCTGCGAAGTGCAAAAGTATGCAACGAGAGCTAAACGATGCAAAAAGATATGAAAGAGACATTTCTGAGGAGACTGCTGCACAAAACCAGTAACTGAAGCCACATAATCCTGCATTCAGAGTGAAATTAGCAGCACATGTTCCCGCTGCTCCAAATTAAATGAGACGTTTAACCACTGGTGAGCACAGCAATGTTGAATTCATGCTCATACAGTGTCATATCTGTTCTGCATTTATAAAGCCACATTCTAAAACTTGTGCAACAGCATCATTTCATGCCAAATGTTCCCTTACACACGTGTGGTTGTCATTGGAAACTGAGAGAATTTAAATGCAGATTGAATGTGTAACAAGTAGGTAGATGGAGCGAAAAATAAAAAATGATCAGTTGTTGAACAGTTATTCAAGTAATGTGATCAAAACACATAAATGATCCCAGATCTGGGACAAATATGGATTTACAAACAAACACTGGATCCCAAATTTAGAATCAGTCGTGTCCAGGTTACAGATTAACCCCAGGACACACTGACAACGGCTTTGATGAACTCAAGAGGGAGTTTAAATTAAAAAGTAAAGACTTTTAAAGACTTCAGATTTTATCAAATTAGATAACAACTAGAAATATCTCAAGAGGAAAATGCAGTAATAAATATCTTGATTGAAGCACACGAGCAGATCAACGTACCTCTAAATCATACCAGGGTCTTCACAAAGAGAAAGGTCGATCCAAATAGGGGGGGAAAAAGTCATCAACTTTTGGGAAATTTCAGGGGAAAAAAATCCTAGGATATGAAATCCCTAAACATGTACTAAAGCTTTGGATAATAAAAGATGATGTTTGTGTAAATTTTTAGTCATTGCTGGTCAAACAAAACAATCCAGAAATAAATAATACACTAATAACAAGAACCAACACAAACTTGACTCTAAATGTTAAACAGTGGATGAAGGAGCCATAACCTGAAGTAATCACTTATTACTACAATGATCAGAAAATGAAGGGATAAAACACACGGTCCGAGGCCAGAGCCAGATATGCCACAAGTCAGTTACACTTTACATGTTGACCAGTTAACAGGGATCAGCAGTTGTCCTCCATGACCCACCACCCTGTAAGTAGAAGGCTGGTAATCACTCCAGGCTCAGAAACCCAACTCTGCCTTTAGGCTGCGGCATACAGTAAGCCCTGGCCTCCACAGAGAGACTAAATATCACCGCATCTTCATTTTACAACTCACATAAATATATTTAAATATATTTCAATCAAGTCATCTTATATCTGGCTATATGACATACCTGCACAGAGACAAAATATCACAGCAGTGTTTGTAGTGTGAGCTATAAGTAGACCAGAGTATCAGTGCAATCAAATACACACACCTTCAATTAATCCAACCCCATCACAGCCATTGATGGAGCAAATGTGACACACAAAACCAGTCCCAAACCAGTGCCACTTCCACAACAAACATGGAGATGAATCAATGTAGTCAACATTAGTCCACCGTGTTACAGGGTCATTGCAACACTTTCTTTCATTTTTCAGCTGTTCCTCTGTAGATTTGCTGCTGTGCTTGGGATGGTTGCATGGTCTAATATAGGCAAAGCTTTAGTTGTTTGCACACATGGCCTCATAATTGCCTCTAGAATACTTTGGTATACAGAGGAGTTCATGGTCTACTGTGACTGGAAGGTGCCCAGGTCCTGTGACTCTATAATGAGCCCAAATTATCACCCTCCACCGTCGTGTTTGACAGTTGGTATGAGGTATTTGTGCTCATTGGTTTTCTGTTTCAGTGCATAATGGTCAAACATCAGCTTTTTGGTTGTTCCAGAAGTCTTGTGCCTTGTTCAGATACAAATTCACAAACCTAAATTTCTTCCAAACAAGCCGTACTTGTTCAAGGTTTCCTAATTAAGCTGTGACAGACTTTTTAAAAACTAATTTAACAATCTAAGCAGTGTTGGTCAAGTTACTTGAAAAAAGTAATCAGTAACTAATTACTGATTACTTCCCCCAAAAAGTAATCCAGTTACTTTACTGATTACTTATTTTCAAAAGTAATTAATTACTTAGTTACTTTTTAAAAACACGATTTACAACCTGAATAGGTGATAAAGCGATAGATCTTTCAGCCCAATTCTACTTTTTCTACATAATCCATCATACAAAATGTAATCCAATGGAAAAGTCTCTTTTTTTAACTTGTTTTATCAGTTTTAATCTTTTAACTTTATGCATCAAGCAAAAATTTAATTATATGCAACATTCTCTGACTGGAAGAAATTTGTTTAATATTTAAACCTATTTTCTGCACATTCCAGCACATAAAATATTTTTTGTGTTTACACTCACTCTTTCAAATAGATGCAAGTAAAACACAGCAGAAAATAAATAAAGTCAAAGACTTAGCGGTCCTGTTGCTCTATTTTCACCTGTAAAGCAGGAGTGGGGTAGGCGGAGGTTTACCCTGGTGCAGGTGTGCCGCGGTCAGTTGAAGAATCCGCGACTTTCTCTGCGAGTTTCCCATTACGTCGTTACGCACTCGGTGCTTGCTCGGACGTTTAGGGGTTTTTTTCGCTGTAAAAAGAAGTTTTCTTCCCACGCACAACGGACGCTAACGTTTTTGTCACTTTTTATGGAATCAAACTCAAAGTAAGGTCAGTACTTCCACGCTTTAAACGCTGCACGCTCATACTCTCTCCCACAATCTATATGTGATCCATTGTTGATCTGCACACAGCTGTTGTCACTAACGGCGCACTCGCTTACGTCACTGTCGTGAGACATTCTCGCAAAAAAATCACGGTTTTAGTAACGCAGTAACGCAGCGTTCCTACGGGAAAGTAACGGTAATCTAATTACCGTTTTTGCAATAGTAATCCCTTACTTTACTCGTTACTTGAAAAAAGTAATCAGATTACAGTAACGCGTTACTGCCCATCTCTGAATCTAAGCGACAGCTATAGTCTTAGATGAAGCTCCTGGGGTGTTTTTTTTTTTTTTAAAGCAGCTCCTTTTAATATTGCACTCTGACCATGGGCGAAGGTTGCTAGGATGTTCACTCTTGGGAAGACCAGTTGATTGTTTTCAATGCATAATGATGAACTACAGTTTGTTTGGAAAGTGCCTCACAACCCTCCCAGAATGCTGCAGACCGACAAACTGCCAGACGTTCAGCTTTCACAGAGGTGCTCACACCTGTTCATGATCAGTCAATCGAGCACCTTCTTATTTCCTATAGAAGCAGTAAGGATGAAGTTAGTTTCCCACACACTGCTTCTCAATCTTGGCCTAATTTGTGTTAAATAACCAATGACACAGCATCACATGTCACGTGTTGTTGTTCATCTAACATTTTAAGTCCTACAAAGGACCACATTATTTTATTTATTATCATGTCCTTACATGTAAAAGCTGGTATATCAACTGTATCTCAACACAACACTGTGCTCAAACACAAAGACGCACATCAATACAAGAAGAGTTTTAATCAGTAAAAACCAGTGCAATATTTCACATGTAAACAATTGCAGCATGTTAATAATACCTGAATAGTTACATAGAAATATTTAGTGATTCAAGGATTCTTGTAAAAATAGATCAGTTTCACAAAACAACTGTGTCCCCTCAAAAACACACACAAAAAAAAAAAAAAAAAAAATCTTACCGATTGTTTCGAGTCCACTTAATAGCTCCAAACAAAACGAGGGGAGCATGTATTCGGCATGAAATTACTTCTCAGTTTTATTAGTAGCCCTCTCCCTGCAGCCAAATTCTGCACCACCAGTACTGCAAATGCATTTTAAAGTAAACAATGGAGGAAAAACATAGCTGTGTTTTACAGATTTCCGGAGAATGTGATGAAAGCTACTCATAAATTCCTAAAAGTCAGCCAGCACTGAACTATAAATGCCAGATAGGAATTAAGATTCAGAGCTAGAGTTGTTATTCAGTGTAAAAGTATGTACTTTAAAGGAATTCCTACCAGTATGTTTTTATCATTTGGATGTTTCATAAAACACTAAGGAAGCCAATCTGTTCATCATGTACACACACACACACACACACACACAACTTAAAAAGACAAGAACTACAAGTATGAAAATAAATCAAGCACATGAACGTGTCACATGAACTATAATGAATCAACGTGAGCCAATGCTGCTTGAATTTTAGGAATTAATGGGGAACGTTTCCAGGAGGTTAGTCATGTGACTCTCAGCTCACAGAACAGCAGGTGAGGTCATCCTGCGAGTTCTTGGAAAGTGCCCGGGGCCTTCTTTCAGAGCTTTATTTGTTTTCAAGTCCAGACTTCCTCAGTGTTTGATTACAATTTCCATTTATGCCTCCAAAGGTTAAATAGACAAATGTCACGAAGTCTGGGATTTTCACATTAAGAGTATCGTAGCCTCCCTTTCCAAGCGAGGTTTTCCATGCGAAACACTGCGTCATGGGTGAATCACTTAAACTCACACTGCAGAGTATATCACTGCTCTTCAAATGTACTAACCTTGACTTTTGGATACAGGTGAGTCCAGCCCATCCATGGTGTTTTTATTTTCTAATAAAGAAACTATCTTGCACTTGGTTTACAGTAATTAAAGGAAGCTTCATTTGGCTGCAGGGTGTGTCCAGATTCTCTTGTTATTCCTTCACAATTAACAGTCGATAAATCGTTGCAAGCGCAGCATCACAGCTGGGAAGTCTGAATTGGAAAGTTGGCACGGAACTTTAAAGAGTTGGACGAGCTCATATGATCACAGCACAAGAGCTGCGTGTTTTTTCTTTCACTGCCTTCCCACCTGTCCTACTCATCTCTCCTTATATTCCTGCCTGACTGAGTAGCAGTGTTTCTTGGAAGATGGTAACTGTCATCTTTTCTTTATTTTTGCTTGTGAGAAAATTTACTGGGCGTTGCCTTTTGCAGTTGAAGAGGATCTCCTCATGTCAGCCTTATTTTCTCACAGAAAATAAGGCTTGTGCTCAGGAGGCCAAATGGCTTCTTTTCTGCTCCGTCTCCTTCCTCTCCACCTCCGCCTGCTCTCTAGCCTCTGTCCTGTCCGTCAGCGCCCTCAGCAGGACCCTGAGCAGTGTGTTCTCATTCAGCAGATTTTCAGAGGCGTCTGCCAGCTCCTGCAGCCGCCTCACTGCCTCACTGAGCTGCCGGCTTTTCTCCCGGTGCTGCTCCTCTAAGCTCCGCCTCTCTCGCTGCAGCTCGGCGTTCTCGGTCTCTAAGGCGCGGGCCTCAAATTTCAGTCGTCGGTTGTCGCGCCATAGTTGCGCGAGCTGTTGGGAGAGACGCTCCCGGGCGTGATGCAGGGCTTGAACTTCACGCTGGAGTGTCAGAAACTCTGACCCAAGGAAAGGACTGTGTCCGGGACCTTCTGTCTCAACAGACGGTTTGTGCACGTGATGCAAAGAGCCAGAGTGCTGCAGGATGAAGCGGAGGAGGTTGGGTAATGTGATGGGAAGGTTGTCAGGAAACTTCACACTAAGGTGTTTTCTTAAAGGGAAGAGAAAAAGAACACAAGAGTGAAAAATATTCTGCTGAAATTCACTGATGAAAGTTTTTTTGTTGTTTTTTTAACTGAGGTGTCAAGAAGGACTAAGAATCAGACGGGTATTCGAATAGGTCTTAAACACATGAATGAAGCCACTTGAAAACTGTTTAAAAAATAAAGGCAACTTATTGCAATGTAATAATTACTAGCTACATTAACAGAGAGATATACAAAGTAAAGCAGCTAGCTTGTAGTAGGCCATAAACCTAATCACTCATATGTGGACTATGAGTAGGACTTCAATAAAATGTATTGTTTTACATTTAGAATGAACACTTTGGCATTTCAGTGTGTATCATTTAAGTTATATCATTATAGTTATATCATTTGCAGTTATAGTTCCACTGAGGCAGTGTGAAGATCAAAGCTATTTTTTGCAGAAATATGAGATCCAACCCCCCCCCCCCCCCCCTTTGGCCACACCCTTGTTTGTGCACACCTCTCTGCATTTATTCTTACCTGTATCTGGGAAAGAAAAGAATAGAGGGAACATGATCCACCATGAACTCCCAGGGGAGGTCATTACGTGCAACATTCACCCTATGCAAAGGAAAAACAAAGCTGGCATCACTTTTTTTCTTCAAAAATGAGGGTCACACTGCTAATATTCTCTCGTATGCTTTACACGCTTAATAAAATAAATATATGGGAAACTGTGTTTAGGTCACCCGGTTTCCGAAATGTTTTTAAAATATGCTTTTTGTTACATTTCAAAACACAGACACCTCAATCACACATTATACACTAACCTGACACTTTATTAGGTACACCTTGCCTTAATTCTTACTCAGGCTATCATCAAAGGTACACTTACAACCGGGACTGCAGAAAAACTGTAAACAGACAGTAACTGTACCTGGCCACTGTGATGGTGCCATTTCCCTGTAATAATCGGGCCAGCTGGATGATGATGTGGTTGAGAACAGAGCAAAATCCACACCACTGAGTGTAGTAGAACAGCAGCACGTCCTACAACACACAAATTGGCATCATCAGGAGTTTAGCAAACTACCTGCTTCCATAAGTAGAGCACGCAGCATACTAAGCCTCCATTAAAATCACGCTTGCAGCTGTAAAAAGCAGCTGTTTTTATATCTTAATGTTTTTATTTTTAGGTGCATGGAAGTTGCTTTACAGAAATTCTTAAAAGAAATTCAGAATTTCACAAACTGCCTTGATTTGCTGAGGGTGTTTCAGAACGCTTAGTCACCTTTTGAAGGTCCATGACGGAGGGCAGGAAGGAGGAAGTGGTCAACTCTGTGATGAGGAAGCGTGGAGGTGACTGCGTGTGTTCGTCTGAACGCGACGCCTCCTCTTCAGCTCCCTTCCTGTCCTCCTCTCCAACCAAGTGTCTCTGCAAGAGGCTGTAGGGAGCGCTGAAGTTCCTAATGAAGGCCTCTGCAATGAAACGCACAACATGAACACAGAATTAGCCCAAGAATACGATTCAAATGGTAAATGGCCTGTATTTGTATAGCGCTTTACTAGTCCCTAAGGACCCCAAAGCGCTCTACACATTCAGTCATCCACCCATTCACACACACTGGTGATGGCAAGCTACATTGTAGCCACAGCCACCCTGGGGAGCACTGACAGAGACGAGAATCTTCACTAGAAGAAGCTGGAACTCGACCCAGCGCCCTCATTATACTTTTGATTTATCAGCCACTAAATGTTTGACTTTTGGTCATTAACCTGACTCGTCATGTGAGATAATATGACTTGTGATTTCTTTCAGTATTTCTAAATATCGGACATTGTAGTGAGAGAGCCGCTTGAGTCTATTTTGAGTAGAGTAAGGAAGAGGATCTTTTAAAGAAAGTGTTTTTTTTGGACGATTAAAACGTTGTTACAGGCCAACTTCCTGCAAACCAGACGGCCTGAATTCAATGATTTTTATAACTTTTATGCCAACTTCACACTGTATCTGGCCAGATGTGTGCATGCACCATCACAATGTCATCAAGGACAGATGACTCATCTTTACAAAGGCCCTAAAGACATTTGTAGAAACCAGTGACTGACTGATATATTGGAGGTGGATATTTTCGGCTAATATTAACTATTTGCCAGTGTCAGTATCACCATTTATGACGGCCAATGAATGAAAATTAAAAACGCCAAGGAGACTTGAACAACAACCTTTAACCATGTTATGAGTGTTGCCACTGTATAGTTTGTCTAACAGAGGGCACTCCTCCAGCAGCTTCCCTGTTGGCAACACACACAACAACCAGGTGACCTGAAAACAATTCAATTTTATTTATATGGTGCTAAATAGCAACAGTCACCTCAAGGCGCTTTTTATTGCAAGGTAAAGACCCTACAATAACACAGAGAAAACCCCAACAATCAGACAACTCACTTTCAGCAAGCAATTGGCGATAGTGGGAGACTAATAATAACTAAAGATTGAATGCAGAGTGTTGTATAAACACATAGTGGGTGGAAAAGGGTGAGTAAAGAAAAACCACTCAGTGCATCATGGGAAACCCCCAGCAGCCCAGACCTGTTTGAGAAAAACTAAGGGAGGATTCAGGGTCACCTGATCAAGCTCTAACTACGTGCTTTATCAACAATCAAAGTTTTAAACCTTTTTAATCTTAAAATTAGAGAAGGTGTCTGTTGGCTGGATCCAAAGTGTGAGCTGGTTCCACAAAGAAGGGTCCAAAAACTGAAGGCTTTGCCTCCCATTCTACTTTTAAATATGCTGGGAACCACAAGTAACCCACTAGTCTGAGACCGAAGAGACACAATATGGGATTTTGAAATCACCAGATGTCTTAAAAATTGCAAATCGTTTGAGCTCCCAGCTTTTGGGACAAAACAAAACCAGCCCGTGTTACATGAATGAAAGTTGTCCATGTCTTACCCAGAGACTCTGTTAGTGTGGCTGCTGGAGTGTGCTGAAGAACATAATGAACTTCATCCTTCAGGTTCACAATAGCAGCAAACGACCCGTCACCGCCCCTATCATCTTCTTGCTCAAGAGAAGCACTTCTGTTGCCTGATGCTCCGAGCCTGACTGCCAGAGGCCAGTTCAGGGCAACATCCAGCACATAAAACCTGAGTGTCCTGTTGGTTTGACAACGGAGCCCGGTGATGCCGTCTCCCTCCGGCTGAGGGACAGAGAATGGAGGGATCAAGGAAGGAGGAACGCTTTGCATCTCTGACTCCTCTTTGGCTTGTGATTCATTGAGCTGAGGTTCTACTTTTCTGCAGCAGGCACTGTATTGACTAAATGGGCTGTAGCTGTCCAGAAAATTGCTACAGCCCATTGCGGTTGCACTATTAATGGACACGGGGGAAGGGAGCTGGTGGAGGCAGCAGCGTCTGAGATAAGTCTGAAATATGTCTCCTCCCTGGATCGAGGGAGGGAACAAGCAGTGCAGAGGTGAGGTGGCGAAGCTTGGCCACGAAAGGCTGAGGCACACCTCACACACGCTTGTGCTCGACTGTGGGAGGACAACTGACTGGCAGCACAGTGAGTGGAAGGAGAAACTTTTGTCCCAGCTGGAGTGGTGGCTGTTGTCACAGGAGTGGTAACGCACAGCAATGTCTGCAACCTAGAAAAACAAAATGGGTTAAAAATGATTTAATCTGCAGAACTTAAGGAGAATAATACAGTGTTTAACAACACAATTACAGAATATACACATACAAAATAAGTTCTAATATAAAAAGCACCTGAGGAGGAGGAAGATGACGCTTAGACCCAGTAATATAGCCATCACCATGTCACCCTTTCAAACTCCCTCAAATCCTTATGCTTGCCCGTTTTCCTGCTTCTTACACTGTAAAAGTTCCCTTTACCAGCATACTTAATATTTATTTAAGTCTCAGTTACACGATCAGAGAAACTGACCTTTTTTATTTTTTTAATACAGGGCAGCTAAATGAAGATGGGTAAGCCAGATGACATTAGCTCAGTGTATAATAATAGTATAGCTGCAAATCAAATCTGTAAGAGAATAAAGCGTTTCTGTCATTTCGAAAATGATATTCGTCTGATTTTTTCTGCTCACCTGCTGTAGCGCAGGGCTGGGCTGTGATCCCAGAGGATCGTGCGGCACAAACAGCAGCAGTGCAGGGCCTTTAGTCAGCTCCTCTTCTAACAGGCGAGACTTCGTTCCCGGGGGCTGCAGCCACTGGAGGACCGTCTCACGGTTTTCAAACACCCATCTACAAATGGCCTCAGACGTAAAGTTAAGGTCGTTCCTGGGAAAAATCTTAAACAACAGATGAATAAACATACAGCATCATATACATCCACAGTTTTAAAGTCATTAGTGTTTAATTGCTTTTTCTAGAAGAACCACATCTACAACATGCGTTGACGCTGCTTACCAAAGAGGAGTTAAATCTTCTGTGGAGAAAAACCGTTTCATCCTCTGTTAGTGAGATGGCTCCTGCCACCTGCTTGTTGGTCACGACCCCAAAACGTACAACACCACGGAAATCTGCACCATAAAAAAGAGAAACTTGTGACTTCAACCATTTATGTTCCCTTTATCGTAAAATGCACATTTAGGTTCTCTCTGCTTCAACCACTGCTATCTTTTCGTCAACAGCAGCCTCTCCTCGAATTCTAATCCCATGCTTGACAAGCCAAAATGTTTATCATGTTAACAATCAGCCTTGAAGCTGCGTGATTACTTCTTACCCCTTTTTAGGACCTGCAGGGCAGAGGACAGAAATGTGATGTATCCTGGCGGCTGGGGGGAAGAGTTAAACTGGAAGAAACCCACCACTCGAGGCTAGAAACGCACAAGACGCAGATCATTACAGTTGGCTGCACTCTGTGGGTGATTCAGTGACAGAAGTGTAAAGCTCAAATATACCTCGTGATAGGAGAGGAACTCTTCAACATGACCTCTTGATGGGAGGTAAGTCAGTGGTGTGATGACTCTGAGTACAAAACTTTCTATGTATGGAGCCAAAAATGGGCCTCTATACTCTATTGGCCCAAACCTGTGGAAAACACAGATGCTAATAAATATCAACAAATCATAATTAAATTACAATTAAGAAACAAAACATTCAAAGTGTTTCCCACAGTTTTGCATTAAAATACATCTTTAGCCTCTCTAAATATGCGCGTCTATGACTGAAGTTGTGTATGAACAGCCAAATACAAAAGTAAATAAAAAATTATTTCATTCATAAAAGAACAAACAAAACATACTGATTGCTTAAACTCATACATTTCATCATTTCTGGATATGAGCTCATTTTGAATTTGATGGCAGCAACAGGTCTCATATCAGTAGGGTGGGGTCAACAAGAAGCTGGAAAAGTAAGTGGTACTAAAAAAAACCCAACAACAACAAAAACATTTTGTAATCTGCTTAATTTACAATAGGTCAGCAACATGATTAGGTATAAAAGAAAGAGCATCTTCAAGAGGCAGAGTTACTATTCCTATGCTATTAAAACTTCTGAAATAATTTTTCTCTACATAATACTGTGAAGACTTTCACTAGCCCACCCTCTGCGGGACATGATACCCTCAAAAAATTCAAAGAATCTGGAGAAATCTCTGTGTGCAAGCGAAACAGCCAAAAATCAATATTGGATGCTCATGATCTTCAGGCCCTTGGGAGGCGCTGCATTAAAAACAGGCATGACTCTGTCAAAGAAATCACTTCATGGGCTCAGGAGCACTTCCAGAAATCACCGTCTGTGAACACAGTTCGGCTGTGCCATCTATCATGCAAAGAAGAAGCCACGTGCAAACATCGTCTTCTCTGAGCTAACGTTTATGGGGCTTCCCAATTCGTCTTTGTCTGCTAAAGCTATTGAAAGCAAATTCCCACCATAAGTGAAGAGAAGCCCACCGTCTCACCTTCTATAAAACAGATGGATGACGGGGTAGTGATAGAAGCGGTTTTGCCTCCTGCATTTCCCCTGACTCCACCAGCAGTTAACAGCCACAAACTGCACCTGTGTTTGTGTGTTTGAAGAGACACATTAAGAAACAAAGATAAGCAAAATTATGTGTAGACTACACACAAAATGGTGTAAAATCACACACTGTAATGACTCATGTACTTAACAAACACGCCCATAACAAGTCGACTATGAATTTGCATTTGAGAGAGAGACACAAGCTAAAAATGTGTGAGTGTGTATTTAAGCTGAAGGGAACAGATTTTATTAACTCAACTATGTCAGAGTCACTCTTTACTGCAGTCTGTCAAGCTGCTCCTATAAACTCTTCCCAACACTTTGCGTCACAAGCGATAACATAACACGTGTCCACGTAAGAACAATCCCCAGCTTCCTTAGTCTTTGCCCAGTAAAGCACATCTAAATATTTGATGTTTAAACAATCCTGAGTGGTGGAGGTTCCGTTCACTTGTACCTGTTTGGCCAGCTTCTTAGCGACCTGCTGCACTTCCTGTCGCGCAGCCATAGAGTGAGCACACCATGGTGCATAGAAGAAAATAAAGGACACCTCGGCCACACTCCTGAGACGCTCCACCTGTGAAGAAAAAAACCCTTTCAATCTCACAGAGCACCACAAGTTTGATGACAACAATGCCAAAACATTTAACTGGAGCTTTAGAAACCCTCTTAGCTCTTTCCATTTGTTCTCTTTTACAATTTGAGCAAATGAAGTATCAAACAAAGGAAAATACAGTGAATGCCATCAAGTCTGAATCCTTGAATTTCACCTGGTCAAGCTGACCCAAGTAGAGATCCACCACCGGGGCGTCAGGAGAAAAGAAACGCACCGGAGGCCGAGCTGCTGCCACCACATTCTTAGCACGACTACAGAAATAAATGAGAAGAGTAACGCTGAGGGGTGCAAAGAGATCACGGTCACATAATAAGATCTTGCCAGGTTATTAAATCCATAAGCTATAACTCTGTGTCACTTCCGCGAGATTCGCTGATCATGGCAGTGTGTCCATCATCGGTTGATGTTAATGCTACAGGTAACCTCCAGCCTTGCATACTACTCTGAGTTGCACATATTGGAATATGCATGTGTTAAATTTGGAAAATGAGAGTAGAAGCAATGGTATTTGGAAATGGAGGGTATGCTAAGCTGCATACGAGGGGAGGAAAGGCTATATGTTTGCGTCCACAGAAAGCAATGTGAAAAACTGTGCTGTGTTAAACATTCTGCCTCCCCCAGAGGCTATGCAAAAATGTCTCTACATCGTTACAGGGGGAACAAAATTACCTCAACATGACGAGAAGCAGAATTTGCCTGGTATAATTTGCGTGGAGTCGGTTTCAAGTTTCAGTCTTTGTGGCAATTATCGTCTCAGCTGGGTTTTCGAGAGGACGACTGAGTAACTGCTTAGCCAACAAGTCAATCGTTCAGCAACAGTTGCTACACTTTAGGATTTCAGCACTTTCATTCACCATAACTGAATGACAAGTGGTATAAGCTTTGAAGAACCGTAAAGTTGCAGAGGCCAAAGCTGCAAGATGATGACAGCACAGTGTGTCAGGGCTGTAACCAGATATTACTATTTAAACATTAATAATCTCATTATGATCTCCCTGCAATCTTTTCTGGGTTTTATCTGAAAAAAACTGTAAAAAACGCCCAACCTTTCCTTGAAAGATTAAGGCGATGTCCTTAGTTAATCTCATTGTCTACAGTACACGTCAGTTTTAGATTAGCAGCACTAATAATGAAGCCCTTGTTTGTAACTACTGTAGACAACGAGTACCGGTAGTTCATTCACGACCTAACACTGTTACAACGCCGCTCTTCGCTCACCTAAATAACCATTACACTTAGCTTTTGTGTTTTAAGGGGTCTCGTGTTAGCCTGGTCACACACAAGCAAGCTCACGCTGTCAGAGGATAAACAGAAGCTCGTGCCCATGTTTACCTGCACGTGAACTTGACGGCCAAAACGAGCAGGACGCCGAGCACGATAGCCCCGCAGAGCAGATCCGGTCTCCGGGCCATCAGAAACAGCACCTGCCGGAGAGACTGCCGCACCCGGCGCAACATTACAGCTTGTCGTCACCTCTCCGTCCCATTTATACGCTCCGACTACCGCTCAAAGCATCCATTTGCCTAACAGGGGGGGAGGAGGGATGGGTGAGGAAGACTGGTTCGACGGAAACAGCTAACCTGGATTGGACATGAGCAGTGCTGGTGTGTAAGGTGTTCAAATACGGTCAAGCCAACCTTTCTTCCACACGTAGACTTTTCACTTCCGCAACAACGACACCAGGGGCAGGAAGTAAAGTCCTCTACGCGAATAAAACGCGTAGTGCGTTTAACGCTTTAATGGCTGTCTGAGTTTAAAAAATGTCACTGACAGTTAGCTTACCGGATGTTAAAGAGGAACGACACTAGTCGTAATAATTACAATATTTAAACTGGTCCTCGGTAAGCGATTTTATTCCTTTTTCCGTATGGCGCAAAACGCGCTCTTTTCAGACCGTCCCTACGTTGTTATGGCGACAGCCGCTGCTGCTACGACAGTCGTAAAACACTAGGGGGAGGTTGTTTTAAAAATGAATCGATAAAACTTTATTTAAAAGCCGCTTATTTACATCTAGAGTAGAATTATTTAAAGTGCCCGGGACTTGTGACTGATTGTGAGACTGGAGAAAACTCTTTTCTCGTGTTACTTTGCTTCGTATAAAAATCACTGCATCAAACTGATTCAGTTTATCCTAAAATAACTGAACACTGGGTGTGTAAGATTTTTTTATTATTATTAAAAAGGGTCTCTATAGGTAAAACATCACCTGATAAAATGGGTTGTCTTAGTGTTAGAGCTACTTTCTTATTAATCTTCTGTTATTCATCCAAATATAGTAATGTTGTAAATTGTTAGACCATTTTATTACCTTATCACTACTTACTCTTAATTATTGTGATATAATTTTAAGACATTGGCTGTCTTAAATGTCAAATGCTCATAATACAACTAAAACAATACATGTAGGACATGAGCATCACAGTTCTCAGGCTGTGAGCTTGACATTTCATATCTGGGATATCATGTCTGTAGAATATCCGGATCTAGAGTACTGTGCAAATATCTCAAGCTACTACTCTTTTCATTATATTTTGCTATGAAAATGGGAAATGGGGACAGTGATTTATTGAAACATCCAGTATATAAAACAAAAACAGAGTTTGTACATTTCTAATGTATTTGGGAAAAAAAAAAATACTTGATTTTTTTAATGCAATGTCTCTTGTTCTGTTCTGGCTAAAGATGATCCCACACTCCTTCAATAATGTTGAGGTCTGGGCTCTGGGAAGACGAATAGAGGACTGATGGTGTTCCATTGTGTGTTTTTCCATCCATGTATGCTTTTACTGCACTGGAGCTGTGTGTGGGATCATTGTCACCATGAAAAATTAAGGCATTGCTAAGATCTGTTCCAGATGGAATTCATGGTGGATCAAAACGGTAGTTTTCTGTGTTCATAATTCACTCAATTTTGACAAGAACCCGAGTACCAAGGACTGAAATGCAGCTCCAAACCACGACAGAGGCCCCACCATGTGTTACTGATGGCTGTGCACACTTGCTTTATTTTATTAGGCCTGCCACTTCCTGTTTTTGTCTTCCACTTGTCCAGTTTTATCCAATAGCACACCACGCTAAGACATGCCAGGTATTTAACTAGTAGCTCTTTGATTCAGTTAGTTGGTGCACATGTACAACTCTCCTCCATATCTCTCAAAGTGGTGGGGGGTTTTTTTAAGCATTTTCACAGATTCAAGCAAAGAAAGGACAATAAAGTACACTTTTTTTTTTTTTAGGCAGGAAGTAACAAAGTGCCAAAACATACATACACAATTTAAGTTGTCTCTTATTCGTAGATGAAACACCGATTCATCATGCATTTTAAATCCTTGAATGGTTCCATAAGTGGTTTAACAAAAAAATCTATTCTCCTCTGAAAATGATCAGGTACATTGACTGGACTGCAAATAGGTTTTTGAAAGATCTTCAGAAAGCCTGGTGAATGACTGCTTAAGGTTCCTTTAAAAATTACAAGAAGGTGCCTTGAAAGCAAAATAAAGACATGAGTGAATCAAAACTTTTGCACAGTACTGTAAATTCAGTTATACCCCTAATGTTAATGGCAATTTATGGAATTATTTTTTAGCTTTTACTCACTGACTTTTGATAGTTGATTGTTGATACAGTCTGTGTCTGTATCAGAACTTTGATGACTAAAACAAAAGAAAATGAAAAAAAAACAAAAAGCACTGAACTCAAAAACATCAAATATATATATATTTATTTTTGAAAAGTGAATTTCTTCACTTTGATATATTCTGTTCATGTGATGAGAAATATTTTAAAGATTTTTAGATATTTGATTAACTTATGTCTCATGAAAATCATAAACCTGTATCTCACATTATTAAAATATTTCCTAAGGTAGCAAAGGATTTTAAATCCAGACCCTTTAAAAATGTTGTTTTTGCACTCAGCAGTTGGTTGAGGCTCCTTTCAGAATGAATCAGAATTTAGAAAGTAATTTATATGTGGCTATGAATACTCCTTCAGATTTAATATAAATCTTTATTTTGTAAAGTCTCATTCAAAAACAAAAGAGCACAAATAATAATAATAATAATGATCATCACAGTGTAAGATTTTTCAGTGCAAATGAACATGTTTAAAAAAAACAAAAAGACCAAAACCTAATTTCTGATTAGCTTGGTCCACCCATGAAATGGAAACGTATACTGTAATTTACTTGAACAATTTTTAAAAAGTGCAACAATATTTCTCAGCAGTGTGAGAAAATAAAAAAAAATTTTTAAATTATATATATATATATATATATATATATATATATATATATATATATATATATATATATATATATATATATATATATATATATATATAAAATAAAAGTATTTAAAAAAAAGTAGAAGTTTTATGCATTACCTAAACAAATTAAAAAAAAAAAACCCCCACAATATTAAAAATTTCAAATCTAAGCATCACAAATCTTGTGAAGGCAAATGCTGGAACCGCTGGAACAAACTTCATAGAACATTTGCTCCGCCAGACTGTCTCTGTTTGGCCTCTCAGGCTTTAGCACCCTTCCAAGTGCAAACAGACTGCTGAACTACAAACCTCATTTGACACTCAGTCATGTTACCAAACATCACAGAATGACTTCTCACACAGCTCTGTAGATCACCGAGATCACACTCACAGTGAAAATGTAAGAAATGCATCAGAATTTATGCAGAGTTATAAATACTGCTTCAGATTCTGGATGGATAATCCTGAAGCAGCCTGAGGTTATTTTTTCTAAAAGTAGATCACATGCCAGAATGATATTTGATAACAGATGCAAAAACATGTATCCTTACATGTCTTGTTCCAACTTCACT
Source organism: Maylandia zebra (assembly GCF_041146795.1). NCBI lineage: Eukaryota > Metazoa > Chordata > Actinopteri > Cichliformes > Cichlidae > Maylandia > Maylandia zebra. The sequence continues at coordinate 13,852,773 of NC_135172.1, read as the reverse complement.
GACTCTGTATAAGCATAAAAACGCATGTTCTATTGGACTACAGCTATGCCAGGGCTACAAAGCTTTCAGCACCGCGTCGTGATTCCAATCTTTACTCCAGCGAGTGTTTAAACACATCTTATCATTCCGCTTACCACCCCGGACCGTTTAGGCATCGTGGTTTGTGAATGCACTGTTGATGCAAAAAGATCACTGCAGTGATCAACCCAAGTCAGACACTATTACTCGTTTCTCACCTCATTGGTTTTGTTTCTCCTTCAGTAGTCCGGTGCCTCTATTGTTCAACACAGCAACCATCCGGCAGACAGAGAAACAAATCAAGAACCAAGATAAATTCCCCAACAGTAGATAAAGCCAGTCTTCAATGTGTTTACTGCTAAAAATAAACACTTCTCGTCAACTCATTTGCTGCAAATTGTCCCACATCAATTGGGCACCTCCTCATCCAGTGCAGTCTGTCACAATGCTACTGTTTCAGGGTGCATTAACTGCTGCACCACCAGGTCGATATTAATGATGGGACTGAAGTAGAGTGCCCAGTAGAAGAGGCAGTTGCACACAAACTGCGGGACAAAAGGCCAAAGAAGGGCAAATGCAAATCCCTGAGTTAGCATTTTCCACAAGTGGCTCCACATCATTTGTGGAAGAGTCCTACAAAGAGAGGGAGAAAACAAGTGTCATAAAACCACTACAACCACTACTCAACAGCTATCAACCCAAATCTTGTAATCTTGTACAGGAGATACCAAACCCAGTTCCAGGTAATACACAACAGACAGTATAAAACATGGTCGTAGTCTCTAGGTCTGAAATGTAAAGCCAAGGCAGAAGTGCCAGAAATCTTTCTAACAGCCAGCAGGGGGCGACTCTGGATACAAAAAGACTTGCAGTTGCAGAGAAGTCTGTGCTCCATTTGTTTTCATTAGCCAATAGGTGATGTCACCATCACTACATCCACCTTTTATACAGTCTATGCATACAATGCAGAAAACATGACATTAATACAATGGTTTGCACAGAACTGCAAGGAATGTTTAAGCAGGTCCTGTTTTCCTTCAGCGGGACGTACTGCATGTCTTTCAGATAAGATAATATTTACACTTAACCAGCATTTTAGGATAAAAAATTGACTTTTGGAGCTGTTGAGTTTCAGTGTTTATATTCCTGACTGGCAGGAATATTCACTTACTGTGTCTGGGTCTTATCAGTCACTGAAATTAAGTAAAAACATTTTTATCTAGGTTCACATACCCATTAATTTGGCACCAGAAAATGTTCCCAGTAACACTAATATGCCTTGTGATGACCAAAGTATGCCACGTGACCACAGTATACACATCTTTTATTTCGACTATCACTTCCTTCTCAAAGTTAGTATAACAAAAGTACAATCTGATCTTACTTTTTGCCATAACACACATACCCAATGACCGTAACTGTATTAATAACTAGATTTTTATTAGAGAGTATTTATCAAACTGTGCAGAACTAATCTGGATTGAGACAGTTTAAAATCTATTTCAGTGTTTGCATAATAAAAACAAGAGCAAAAAGAAAATCACCCAACCCTCACACTGCATTTACCTGATCCTGGCTCTCATCCACAGTCTCCATAGGGCGCAACCTTCAAGGACAGACAGCAGCATGGCATTAACAATGATGAAACGGGATGTCCAGTAGTGAACGGCCAACCAGTCCCAAGCAAACTCTGCGATCAGCTGGTATGGAAGCAGACAGTATTTCACAAGAAACTCTGCCCATTGTTGCCAGCTGGGATCCACCTAAATTAATAAGTTTTAAAAGAGAAAAAAAAAAAAAAGGGGGGGGGGGGGGGCAGGAACAAAACATGTAACCTGAATAGTCATATGCATTGCACATGGAGCAAAGTTTAAAGAAGTCTAAACATCTTCATGCTCACAGCGCCGTCTTCATCTAATTACCAGAAGCAATCACAGTATGTAATTTACAAAAGGTCCCCAGTGTTTTCATTTTCAGCTCGTTACAGTATATTACAATTTATTATTCATGTGTCATTTCAGTGGGAAGTTTGTCTGGTTTGTACCTGTGAGCTGACAAAACTGCTCTCCACTGGTTGATCGCTGTCTGTGACGGCTGGACAACAAGTGTGCAGGAAGGGCAGGAAGGTCTCAGAGTAGTCGAACAAATACAAGTAAAAGATTGTGAGACGAGGGGAGCGCTTCAGTGCGTACAGCAAGAACAGAGACTTCCCCGCATTAGCCGCCTGACAGAAACAGTAAAGAGACGGTTCTTTAACTGTGGAAATGCAGATGTGCTGCTTTACCAGCAAAACACAATGTGCAACTTGTAAAGATGTTAATAATACTGAGCATCAGCCATTCTGACGCAGAAGTGTGGTCACCTTGTATTCCCAGAGGTTCTGGGGAGGTTTGACCCCAAGAGCTTTAACTCTTTCCAGTTCAGCCAGAATAACCCGTCTGTGAGCCGGATTTTCAATGCTGTAAGGCGATTTCAACAACTCTTCTTCCCCCAGCATCAACAGGAGCCTGAACCAGAGAAATTATCATATTGATTTTAAAAACATTAATGAATACATTTCTTTAAAAAATAAATAAATAATAATTCACCTTCCATTGACGTTCTCCTGCTGGAAGGGTTCTTTGTACAGCTGGGCCCAGGGACCCAGGTTTTCGAGCCAGGATACAACCTCTTCAGGTGTCCAGTGAGACACGGGCTTAGTGATCAGCAGGTCATGCTGATCCACTGGACCACTGCTCCAGTGATACACCAACACCATCACCTACAAACATACACAGGAACACTGGTCTGAATAGTTTAACCCAGGGGTGGGCAATCTCAGTCCACGAGGGCCGGTGTCCCTGCAGGTTTTAGATGTGTCCTTGAACCAACACAGCTGATTTAAATGGCTAAATTAGCTCCTCAACATGTCCTGCAGTTCTCCAGAGGCCTGGTAACGAACTAATCATGTGATTCAGGTGTGTTGACCTAAGGTGAGATCTAAAACCTGCAGGGACACCGGCCCTCGTGGACTGAGATTGCCCACCCCTGGTATAACCATTACCTCACCTTGCAATAATAATCCAACTTCACCAGATGTCGCTACATTTGTTTAACTTGAACCTGCAGCTGAGTTGGCCCAGTCTATATTTCCACAACAGATTGCCCAAAGCATCCAAAATAAACTGAGGCTTTGCAGAAATGACAACACTTAGTTCACCTAAGACGACCCAATAATCATCACCATGAACTGAGGTCAAAAACAGAACTATGTTGTAATCTGTTTACTTATTCCCTGCACCGTACACACTCAGACATACATTTTCAGCCACGTGGCAAAACACAGGGGGACGTTGTTCCCAAGTGCCTCAATATTACATAATTTTGATGCTTTGGTTAAAAGACAACAAACTAAACAATTACAGGCTTTGCAACATGTAGGGTTAGGAATGTAGTAATGTTTTGATTCTAAAGAGGTCCACAATTTAGAGATGGAAAATCAGGTTATATTCAAAGTAACTTGGCACTAGCAACTGAGACTGAGGAGGACATGCCCTCTGCTAGTCACTTAGGGTACTAGGAGACACATGTTCAACGAAAGCATAAGTAAGACACAAGGCACTTTCAAAACGAAGAGCCGTGTCTACCTTACACATACCGTTTATGAAATCAGCACAAATCCTAATAAAATGGGCAACTCATCATTGCCGTTGCAAGAAAATCCAGAAGGTAATGTTTAAGAGCAAGGAGGCATTTCTAACCTGCTTGTGTGTACTTACAGCCACACATGTGAGTGCAGTTAGGACTCCAGAGAAGAAAAAGCCTGCTCCTTTGTGCTGGGTTGTCTTGGATCTACCCAGGTTGTCACCATATCTAAGATGAGGAAGACAAACATGAAGGATGGGCTTTGTAAAGCTGGCCCAGTTTTATTAAAAACCCAAAATAAATGAAGTACGTGCAAATAAATACAAGTGAAAAATGAAGGAGACGTCAGGCAAGTTGGCAAAGATGAGATCAGTATGGCAAAGGGTCAGCGTTGAGTTTAAAGCTACTTAAAGTCAGTGCCAAACAATGGTGTGTGTGCAATGCTGTGTTTCAAGTCATCATCATCATCATCATCATCGTTTATTTTTATAGCACTTTAAGAACACACCAGGCAGACCAAAGTGCTGAACAACACAGATCAAAACAACTACCAAATTAAAAATACCATAAAATCATTACATACAATAAAATAAATAAGAAGGTGTCAGTTTCCTACAGAGTTAAACGCCAGGGAATAAAAATAGGTTTTCAATCTGGACTTAAAGACCTGCACTGATGACGCTTGTCTAATTTGGAGGGGAAGGTTATTCCAGAGCATCGGAGTACAGGGTAACCACAAGAAGGACAGACTATTGGAAGCTCTTTTTCCACATAAGCATTTTTCCCAGTTCACAGCCATTTTCTACGATTGGTTTGTGTGCTGAAGCAGCACTCACTCCTGTGACATTACGCAATCTGACCCACAGCCTGATTATGTGGATAAGTATGGCGTCACTGTGTGCAGTGCGATAACCACTAGGGCAAATTTGCTCTCTGTGGAAAATCTACAACACTGAAAATTCAATCCCAAAACATTCCAGTCATGAGTCTCATTCATTCCAGGGTTAATAGATCTCTTTGCAAAGCGTAACGCATGAAACTGCAGCATCTGGAACTTAGTTAAGAAACGAAGGTGTGAGGAGCAGACTGATGGATCATCCATGGCTAAACCTCCTGTTGTACGAGCTTCCTTTGAGTCAGTCAGCATCATACTGAAGGATGGAGGAATTAAATCACTGTATCTGGTAAAGACCCAGCAGACAACTCATGGCTGAGTTAGTGAGTCTGCTCCACAGCCAGTTGTGGCTAGTGTATATCTCAGGGTTAGCTCTTTGGGCTTCTGGAAAGCTGAATTTAAACCGGTCAGATTTCCCAGTGAGCATGATTAAGACCAGGTCACTGTCCACACCTCCAGATGTATCATCTTCCCTGTAGGATTTTCTTGGCAGTGTTTATTTGGATTTTTTGGCACCACCAGGCCATGTCAGCTTTGTAAATTAACAATTTATTCAGAATTGGTACTTCTTGGAGTTGCATTTACATTTACTCTCAGGGCTGCTTTAGCTTTGAGCCTCAGGAGAGCACCAGCTTGTATGTGCTGTCTTTGAAGCAGGCTGTGATGTCAGCAAAAAGGATTAGTGAATCAAATGCTTCACGTTTGTTTGCAGCTTTCCTCTGATTACAGGAAGGTGAGACTGAACCCAGTCTTTGGAAATCCCAGCTTTTCAACATGCATGCAATGTTAGACTGCCCATGGTGTGAAACGTTAGTTGCTAAATGGCTAGACTTGTTTTTAAATTGACAGTCTTCATGGACTTTACACCAATATATACATATATATACCAAAACATATTTGAGAATCAAAGTACCTCTGGAAAGCCAACAAGCTCCGGGAGATTTTGGGGTTTGCTTGGATTTCCGCTTTCCTCCGCTGTACGACCTCACCAAAAAGTTTGTCAGTTGCATCCCTAAAAAGAAGAGGATTACATATGATTATATCAGTTTGATATCTATATCAAACTAAGCAGGACTAACTTATCTCCGCGGAGCACATGAAGATAAACCATCTTGACACAGCAATGTCAAGGAAAATTTGTGGGCAAGCTGATAAATACTTCTTTTCTTTTCTTTTTTAAATTCAATGGAGAGACGAGTGTCTGAACGACATCTTCGATCTTGGCAGCTGTTTTCAGCTGCATCTGAGCGAGAACATTTCCACATCTTAGGTTGAAACATCAGTATGTCAATCAGTTGTCATCCATTTCTTATAAACCGCACGTCCTTACCACAGATCATTAGTTCCTGGTTACTCTCATGTCAAAATATTTGTGTCTAATATTTGCTCTCGTGTCTTTCAGTAGAACAAAAAAACGGTCATGTGACTGCGAGTATGAGAGAGAGTGAAAGTGAAACAAATCACAGATATTATTGTAAAAGTGTTCACCTCTAATGTGGATTTCGCTGTGGTGAAAACATCACCAAGCTTTTTTTTCTCCATGAAACATAATCCTAAAGAGATTAGAGTTTCCTAGAACTGAAATGGGGATCTTCTACCACTAAGAAAAAGCATCAAACTTTAGGCTTAATGTACTCAATTTATTTTTAGGATTTACTAAATGACATATCAGCTAGCTTCTTCCCAATCTTATATTGTGCTTTGCTCTTCAATAAGAGGTTATGGTGAAACAATAATGAATGTCTGCTTCTGGTGTAACTGCACACATCATTACTGGTCATCCAAACTTTCCATTTCTTAATAAAGCTAACTAAGCAAGCTTAGTAGAAGTCGCCAGTAAGTCTCTGTGAGATGTGAATAAAGCAGCCAGAATATCAAACATTAACCCACTGATATGGCACAGCTATGAGAAGCATACCTCAGCAGTATGTTGATTTTAGGAAAGCCTTCCCACTTCTCCCGGCACTCTGGGCACTCATTCTTCTGCGAGGACTCCCACCATAGAGCGAGACAGTGCCGACAGAAGTTATGACCGCAGGTCAGGGTAGTAGGGTTGACCAAGATGTCATAGCAACAGTGACAAGAAAATTCATTTTCTGAGATGCCGCTCGCTGAAGACTTTAACTGAGGAGGGTCGGAAGACTCGGATAAGAGAGAAGACTCATCCATTAATTCCTCCACACTGTCATTTGCTGAATTCAACTTCATCTGCTGCAACATATCCAAGTCTGAAGGAGACACAAGGTTAATAAGCCTTAAATCAGAAACTATAACATTTTAGGTTTTAAGTAGGATATGGGTGCAAGCTGTAAATCAGCGGTCTCGAACTCAAGAAATATATTGTGCCCTTGAAGTTAAGTTTTTTTGTTAGGGAGGACTGAGTTGTATAAACATGTACAAACATGTTGGATTGGCTGTGTTAGTTCAGTGAGAGAATTATTTGTAAAGAAAACAATTTTCACTAGCAGTCAAACACTAATGTGTACACTTATGTCTGCATTAAACACTACTTTTTTGGAAATAGGTGTCGGTGTTTTCTTGTTCGTACTACTTGAGCACTAAAGTGGCCCTCCAATGAGATGACAGTGCCAGCAGTGATCCACGGCTCATTTAAGTTTCAGACCCATGCTCTAAATGCGTCACGTAGAAAAATGTTTACTTTAAAAAAAAAGAAGAAGAAGAAGAAAAAGAGATAGCAGTGCTTCCACCAAGCCTATCCTCGGCACTACAATCCAAATATATTTGCCAACAACAGTTCTTTTAACATTTCAAAACTGCATAACTGGATGGCCCTGTGCTTTGCTCGTGCTTGATTTAAGGGGTAAAGCGACCAGTCATGTTTTTGCTCAGTAAACAAATATTTTATAAACGAGAATCTGTTTTTCTGACATGACATCTCGAAACTCAAAACACTGTACAAACTGAAAACAGAAAGTAGTTGGCATTTTCACTGGATTTGACAGCTTTCGTTTCATTTCCATATCACGTTTTTAAATTCTTGCAAAAAAAGTGAACTTGAAAACTCAGTAAATGGCTAAAAATAAATATATCCCCACACATCTGAAATCTAAAGTAATACTGCAAGCATTTAAAAGCAAACATAACCATAATTAGTTGTGGCTGAGGAACTATGATTGAAATTAATTCAAAACTATGGTACTTGGGATAGGATGTCAGCAAGCAATTAAAGCGCGACTTCTGACTTAAAGGCAGCTAAATATGACAAGTACTTAAAAGTCACTTGATTTCCGTATACAAACAGGGGCTCGTGACAGCACTCTGTCAAACAGTGCAACTTATTTGATTTTCAAATAACAAAGGGTGAACCATTACCAAGTCTGAATACATAAACAAAACAGTTTGCTCACTTACTGTGACAGCACGCAGGTACAGTTTAACAGCCCTAGACGTTAGCTTCACTCTCTAATTAGCTAGCTAGTTGCTAGCTATGCGCTAGTTGCACATCGGTTACTGCTGATCTGCAAACATGGGTTAACTACAATTATTAGTACCAAACTGCGCTATCGTTAGCTTCAAGGCTTACATGCTAGTAAGCCAAACTTAGCTCAACAGTACGCGCTGATTGCTAAGTTACTAACTGCTAACTGGTGTGGTTCAGTTGGCTAACCTACAGTTGTTACTCGCCTCAGGACTGGTCTCTGACAGGTGACCGACTGCAGAGTGGCATGACTATCCGGCTAATAACTAGATTTCAGGCTCATTTCGCGAGTACAACTCAACGTATCCACACACAGTAGCAGTTCTCAAGCAGTTCTGCTCTTTCACAGCCTCCTCCTGCAGTGGAAACCCCCACATGCAAGCAACCACAACCACGCATGCGCCTGAATGCGTACCTGCCACCCGCCTACCTCACAATGTCGTCACCGGTGAGGAAGAGGTCCGGTGTCCTCCTCCTGGGTAGAGTGAGAGCTCAATCCAGCAGACGTGACTTTTTTTAACACCTGCGTCAGTTCAGCGCAGATCAGATCCTGAGGCTCATTTTTATTATTCCTCAGCACCACATTATAACATTAAAATACACACAAGCTTTTTACAGAGACCCTGTCGAGTTTACAGTGTGTTATGCTTCTTCATATTATCCTAAATCACCATCATGATGGCAGAGTGGCAGAAAGTACCTGGCACAGTGTAATCGGTTCATTTTATGCTGCTTTCACTCTTCTGCTTTACTACAGTAACCGGAAATAAATGTGCTTCTATTCCCTGGAAACACTGGTATTTTGCAGATTAATATGAATAATAGTGAATATAATCAGACGGCGAATAAGTTTTATAACTCGAACACAATCCGCGTCTAAAGTACTTCAAATTAGTCACAGCCTTTACTTGCTACTTTGAGTAGTAGTCAGTAACTACTTTCTTTTTGTGCTTTTACTTCAGACATCAATTGTGAGAGTTTTATTTCTACATTGTGATCATGTGTGGAAGCAAATGCATGTTTATTTTTTAGGCAATGTAATCTCTCGTGAATAATCTTTTTTCCTGTCCCATAGTTTTTTCTCATCAAAATTTGTCTTATTTCATTTTAGCTTCTGAACTGATTTGAATACTATTTGACTTTGTTTGAGATCTGAGACATTTTCAATAATGGATGCTTAAGTTTACTCCAGTTACTCCCAGAAAAAAGTTTAAATACAGTATTATCATAATGATAAAAAAAAATAATACCAGTTGATGGGAATACAAACTCTAGTCTAACTTTTATTTTAATTCTAATTATACTCAGCTTGAATCTGAGGAAAAAGGAGGAAAATAAAAAATACAGCTCTATTTTCAGTCTACATTGTAGAGGGTGGTTCCGCCTCTAAACAGGAAAATGTGTACAGTCAGGAGTTAAAGTGGGATTCAGCGGGTGGAGGGACCCTAAAATTGGATGTAATGACTCATGACTCAGTGTGTGTGTGTGTGTGGGGGGGGGGGATCACAAATCACAATCATTTCTATTGAGAGCTCAAGTAGATTTTCTTATTGTACAAGCTGTGACCAGCTGATCTGCTCCTCTTTGTAGATGTTCAACCAGATGTCAGCAGATGTTAGTGGATCTCAGCATCAGCATCAGGGTTAGGGTTAGTTAATTTATATCAATGATACTCTGCTACACTTGATGTAACTTAACTCTGACCATGAAACCACGATCACTGTGCATGCATCAATCAATCAATCAATCAATCAATCAATCAATCAATCAATCAATCAATCAATCAATCAATCAATCAATCAATCAATCAATCTTTATTTATAAAGCACTTTTCATACAAAAAATGTAGCACAAAGTGCTTTACATAGTTAAAAGCAGCCCACCCCACCCTCCAACTCACTCCCCACACTCTCATTAACAGTCACAGACACTGTTCTTTACATTAAACCCATCACAGTACAAAAAACTAACCTGTTTATCCTGCACTAACCTGCAGAGGATTTTCATGTAGCCTTAAATATCACAGTTAGTCTACCTCAGTTTGTTTGGCAGCATATTGCCCCATGTACAGACACAGTAAATGGTTTAGACACATGAAGACTTTAAGTTTTTAATTTCCCTACCTTTAAATGTAACTTCTTATCTCCCTCTCCTGTCCTGTCTCTCTTATCTTTCTCCACCTCTGAGTGAAATACCCTGTGAAATACAGCTGGACCTTTAGCTAGCAACACACTGCACACAAACAGTTAGTATGTTTTCTGATGTTTATTGACCTGATAGAAACACTGCATTTAAAATCACCTGACACTTAAAAAAAAGTCACTCCCTTTATGCTCCTCGTCTTCTGTAGTCCTAGCTACAGTAGATGCTGAAGTATTGCAACCACAAGAAACAAAACAAAACGAAAAACACATCATTTGTTGCATTTTCTTTAGTGAAATCTACAAAAAACACAAAAGATGGTAGTTTGAGAGGCATAAACGTGTTTTTGCACCAACACGCCCAAAGTCTGCTATCAGATTACAAATGAAATGCTAATGTTTTCAATGTTCTCTGATGAAGAAGATATGGGTGTATAGGATTTCTCAAATCTTTGTGTTCTGTTTTTATTTACATTTGACCCAGCATCCCAGCTTTTTAGGAATTGGGGGTCATAAAATATTATTGTCAAGTAGGAAAGCTTTTGGAAACAATCAGAAATATGGTTCGTCAGTGAACCAGGGAAAGGGTTTTACCTCACATATTTCAACAGGCTACATTTCAGTCTGCAAGTGTGCAGCAGTAAATATGCATATTTGCATATCTATTTCACTTTCAGTGTGACTGCTTATGGTGATGGACAGGTTGATGAGATCAGGCAGGAGTTTCCATAGACTGTGATGTTTGCAGACAACATTGTGATCTATAATGAGTAGGGAGCAGAAGTGAAAGAGTTAAAAGGAAGGTTTTTAAGATGGTAATGAGACCTGCTATAATATACGGTTTGGAGACATTGACAAAAAAGCAGTAGGTGAAGCTGGTGGTGGCAGAGTTGAAGGTGCCCGAATTGTTACTGGGAGTGATGAGGATAGGCAGGATTAGACATCAGAGGGACAGCTCAGGCTGAGCGGTTTGGGGAAAAAGTTAGAGACGCAAGGATGGCATGCGCACAGGAGGGGATAGTGGATGCTGAAGATGGAGCTGCAGTCAGGAGGAATAAAAAGAAGGATGTGGTGAAGGGTTGGGGTATGTCGGATGTGACAGAGGAGGATGCTGGGGATAGGGTGAGATGGAGGCAGATGATCCGCTGTGGCGACCCCTAAAGGAAGCAGCCGGAAGAAGAATGAGAATAGGAAAGATGTCTGAAAAAGTGGAGGGCAGAAAATGGATATTTAATTTTGTCATCTGTCTGTAGAGATGCACACCTTGTAATCACGGGGAGGCAGTAATTCAGCAGCAGCAATTTCAGCGTCGAAGAAGAAGAGGAGGAGGCGGAGTAGAAGAAGAACCGCTGTTTAAAAGAAAAAAAGGGAAAAAAGTGGTGGCGCAACACAGTTTAGCTAGCACAGAGTGCACGGTTAGTTCATGACAGCTGCTCCCATCCGGAATAACGCTTGTACTTAACCCCGTGTGTAGCCCTGTTTCTCCTATGACATCCTTCACAGTCGGCTCCGACCTCGCACTATGTTTGAGGTAACGTGACAGCGTAGCTGCTTTCAGGCTGTTACTGTGCAGCTGGCTGCAGTTTGCTGTAGCTAACCAGTTAGGTAAATGCACGTCGTAAACAGGTTATCCTCGTAGGTCAGGGACACCGTATTACTTGAGAGTGCACCGGTGTGGACTTGATGCTAACCTTCTTACGTTCATGCACAGAACCAATTATGTCATTATAGCTTTAAAGCTAGCTGGTTAGCAAACGGTAATTGTTATTAAACAAGGCAGAGCTGCATTCATTACGATAGTACAATGACTTATACACTGCGACTGACTGATGGAGACGTGGAGGCATATATTCAGCGGCCAAGTGAAATAGTCAAGAATATTTTCCTGCAGGGGATAACGCAAGCAAACGAGACAAAACAAGTTTATTTTGAAAGGCTGTTCAGGTTGCTGACTCTTGGAACCCAAGAAAGGTCTAAACAGAACTTGCTGCTAAACTATTAAACAAAATCTAAATCTCTTGAAATGGATTGTTTTCATTTTACAATTGTATAAGAGAAATATTTTTACTTTTGTGAATTTAGAAACTTGAGAAAGCGTTTTTCTTTTCCCGGACACTAATATATAACTATCAGAATAAATCCAGGTTAATTTTTCAGACTGTGTTAGAAAATATTCTGCAGCACTTAAAACAGAAGTTTAACATTATCCTGCATGAATGCTTTATGGTAGGAAAGGTTATAATTTTACCAGGGTGGAATAATACAGACCACATTACATTTATGTGAGTTGGTCCGGGTCGTCGGGAATTATGTGTGTGCAGTCCACTTGGTAGCCTCATCAGCCTAAATTAATTGAGAAGGGGGGGGGGGGGCAATATTTGGAGCGTACAGTATTTAGGGGGGGGGGGGGTTACGTTGAAACTAACAGCAGATTCTTGAAGTCGTTCATACGTCCAGTTAAACGGGTCAGTTAAACTTTTTAGGCTGGGATACAAATCAATTCAAGTTCATGCTCGAGTTTATTTGGTAATTTTAATGCATATTTAATACGTTTCTTGACATTTTGTTGGTTGGTATGGTTGTTAAAGACAAACGTTAAATTAGTAAGGTAACTAGTTAAATGGGATTCACTGGTGGTTGTTTCGTTGATGATGGTTGGTTGATTTTAGGCCAGTTTTAACATGTTTCATAATATATCTGCTAAATGTACTCTAACATTGTCATATCGAGGCTGTGTGCTCATCATCTGTGTTCAAAAAACAAAAAGTGAACTTTTAGAGTTTATGTTTGAGGTGATTTCCTTTTCGTGGTGTGTGCGGTTACAGCCTGTGGCTCAGGTGTATTGTTTCTTTATATTATATAATTAATGCACAATTATATAATGTTTACATTACACAGTATTAGTACCAGTATATCAGTATTGCACTTAACGAGAAGTATACAAGAAGAGACATATTTCAGTTATGTTGTTACTGTTGATGTTGCATAATTTGTCCTACAGGGGGCACTCTGAAACGTCTATGTTGGTAACGTGTTTGGAACGGCAGCCATCAAAGCAGATCGAGTTATCCACGACTTGTTATAACAATAAAACAAGATGGTTATGTTAGTAAGGACTCATAAATAACAAATCACAACATATAATCTCTGTGTTTCATCTGTCTGACAGAAAAAGCAGCTTTTATATCAGATTTTTAAAAGCACCAAATATCGGTTTCTGTATTGTTCTTAAAAATCTTATATCAGCCGGGCTCTAGAACATATTATATCAGATGTTTATTCAATTCAATACAAAATGTATTTGTATAGCACATTTAAAAACAACAGAGTTGACCAAAGTGTTTCATCGGTTAAAAACAAAAGAAAACAATAGAGAAACAAATACAGATAAATTAGAAACAAATACAGATAAATAAGAAGACAGTGAATTAACAATAAAAACATAAAACAGGCCTGATGGTACTCGTACTGAACTCGAATTAAAAGCCAAACTAAAAAAGTGAGTTTTAAGATGCATTTTAAATGACTGAATAGACTCTGAAGTACGAATCTCCTCTGGCAGATTATTCCAGAGTCTGGGTGCTGCTACTGCGAAGGCCCGATCTCCTCTATGCTTCAATCGAGACCTTGGTTGTGCTAAGAGCAACTGGATAGATGATCTCACTGCTCTTTTGGGGTCATACATGTTGAGGAGTTCGTTTAAATAACTAGGCGCCATATTATTTAAAACTTTAAAAGTAAGTAAAAGAATCTTAAAATCAATACGATATTTTACAGGGAGCCAGTGTAAATTTGCTAAAACTGGCGTATCAATTAGATGTTGTAAGAGTGGTAAGAGTTTTTTTTATTCTTGCCGTCATTAATCTAAGTAGTTTTACTTGTTTAACCTGAACTCTCGAGTCTAGGATGTAACGCCATATTATGTAATCACTTGACAAAATGCAATATCACTTACATTACAGTCATCTTCAAATGCTTCTGGGTATCCATTTGGGCAGATATTTTGAAGCATTACCTAAATTAAATTAACTTAACCTCATTTCAGTGGTCAGTTAGCCATAAAAGCAGATATAAGGTCAGTTATGAAATTTGATAAAAGCTGCTCAAAATGTTCGCTGACTTTTTAATCTAGGTTTGTTTGAGTGTCATCGCTCTCTCTTCTAATGTTTGCATTGAAGAGCCTGTTACAAAATGGGGCAGCACGGTGGTTAGCACTGTTGCCGCACAGCAAGAAGGTCCTGAGTTCAATTCCACCATCAGGCCGGGGTCCTTCTGTGTGGAGTTTGCATGTTCTCCCCGTGTTTGCGTGGGTTCTCTCCGGGTACTCCGGCTTCCTCCCACCATCCAAAGACATGCAGCTTGTGGGGATAGGTTAATTGATTAATACAAATTGCCCATAGAATGTGAATGTGAGTGCGAATGGTTGTCTGTCTCTGTGTGTTAGCCCTGCGACAGACTGGCAACCTGTACAGGGTGTACCCCGCTTCTCGCCCTATGACAGCTGGGATAGGCTCCAGCACCCCCCGCGACCCTGAAAAGGAATGGATGGATATTACAAAATGTATAAGTTGCACTTTATTGATGAAAGTATAAAGTTGTTATCTGTTTTATAATTGACCAAAATGGATGTTTAACTGCTGTATTATGTCAAGTAAAAGTATTCAAAATGATTAAGTTATTGTAAATGGCCTGTATTTGTATAGCGCTTTACTAGTCCCTAAGGACCCCAAAGCGCTTTACACAACCAGTCATCCACCCATTCACACACACATTCACACACTGGTTTGTGGCAAGCTACATTGTAGCCACAGCCACCCTGGGGTGCACTGACAGAGGCGTAATATAAAAATAAACAGTAACTTCTGATGGCTTTATATAGCAGCTCTTTTTTCTTGTGTGAAACTTGAGCTGTTGTAGAGTAGATGACCTGTTTTTCCTTCTGTTTGATATCTTAATAGGATCCTGAACTTCAAGATCCTTTATCACTGAGTCTGAATGAAAACTGCAGTGACCAGTCTTCCCCCAAAAAAGCACCAGCAAGCCCCGACTACACCTGTGAGATTCCAGAGATCCGAGTAATCATCAAAGAGGAAGAGGATGGCTGGACTGTGAGTGAGAATAGTGAGTGGAGAATCTTGAATTATAGCTTCTCTTCACTACATGATACACGCATTGTTGCTCTTTGTGATTTTTCACCTTTTTTATATATTACACGCAGATGAGAGCCTCAGCTCAGAGAGAGAAAAAGAGGATGCTTCTGTAGACGGCTGCCTTCCCCACCAGAAAGCGAGTGGCGTGGAGAGCTCTGCTTCATATGGCGTAAAGAAACCCCAGAGAGGATGTGCAGCGGAGAAACGGTTTGAGAAGCCTTGCCCTGCCACAGAGAGCCTGCAGAGACACAAGCTCGCGAGCTCCGATGAGAAACCGCAGATTTCCTGCAAATGTGGGAAGGCATCAGGAAACGTGACTGTACATCAGTGCAATAACACAGGAGAGAATCCCCTCTCCTGTCCAGGACGGGACATGACCCCCGGTCACAAAAGGAACGTGAAATCCCATCAGGAGCGCTGGGACCGAGACCAGAGAGCATCTTTACACACAGAAGAAGAGCTACAGCAGACCGAAACGTCAGCACCTTGCCAAACTGTATGTTGTTTTAGATTTTGTAGATATTATGAAAAGATCAACACATGAAGTTTTCATTGTTTGTTTTTTTAGTCATCTAGCTTACTAAATTTTATTTATGTGTTATTCGTGAATGCATTTATAATGTCCCAGTCGGCCTCGTGCAGGAAGGTGTACATGTTTGTTCTTAAAGATCGGGTCTTAAAACTCATGTGACCATTAAAACTCATCCCTCGTGTTCATGCTGCCCATTAAAAGATCACATTCTGTTCTTTTTGAATATGAGTACAGAATCAGTCCTTGTGCTGTGCGTCTCAAATCAGTTTAGATCTCACAGGTTTAGATCTGACAATCTGCTAGACACGATCACATGGTGACAGTCAGGAGTAAAAACTCCCTTTTAACTGGAAGAAATCTATATTTTGATATTTTACGTTTTTGACTGCAGTGGAGGGACGATGATAAGATGAGGACTTCGTAACATTGCTTACATTATAAACACTTTAGGAAGGGATGTTTTTGTGTGGCGCATACTAAAGGAATGACATGTTGTTTTAAGACTGACTCAAAGAATGTAGCTTTTAATTTTCCCCTACCAAGAGTGGTCCAGCTCTGCTGTGTTAAGTACAAGAAAATGTTGCTAGAAGAAATCCTCAGTGTTTTCTTCAGTTTTAATTCTCTCGTGCCCTTTTTTTAAACTCTGTAAGTCAGGGGTGTCAAACTCAAATACACAGTGGGCCAAAATTCAAAACTGGAACAAAGTCGCGGGCTAACGTTAATATTTATTGAAATATATTTATTCCTCCAGATATAAGAATGAATCTTTTCTTATGGACTCAAACACATTTTGCTAAAAAACTGAATATGGAACAAGCAAAGCTTAATTCTAAACAATATATATATTAGCTATATAATACCAGTAGGCCAGCTCTAATAGTAATTTGGTGTGGCTTCGCGGGCCAAATGTAATTAGGCTACGGGCCAAATTTGGCCCGCGGGCCAGAGTTTGACACCTATGCTGTAAGTGATTGCTTCTTAATGTCACGGTGTAGTGCTGCTCTGTTGGAAGCTGTATAAAAACAAAGTGAATTTTGAATTTCCCACTATTTTTCAGACCTTGTTTTTTTTTACCTTTTTTCCCCTTAAAATTTAGAAATAAAATGCTTATTTGTCCTAAGTTTTGACTGCATGACTTGGAAGTTCCCCAGTGTGAGACTGCTTTTTATAGTTTTTAACTTTTGAAACTAAAATTGGATCTTTTGGGTTAGATGGGAGAAAACAGCAGTGATAAGTGTGGTTAGTTGTATAAATAAGACATGCATTTTGTTATATTTAAATTAGTGGTAATGCTGGAAAATCTGTGCACTTATATTCTTCTTGCTATGTTTTATACGTTGTGTAAATACAGAGAACACTTTCCTTTTATTCCAAAACCCAGCTCACGCTGACGTAACACGCTCATAAATCTGGCCCTTTGGGTTCAAAATACTAATGATGACTTTCCACGAATATGCAGCTACTCTCTAAGAGGCTTCATTAATCTTGGCGTTTTTGCAGTTGAATGTTTGATGGCTCCAATTTGAAATGTCACATGCGTTAGGGCAGAGGATGAGAATAGGAAGTTGTTTTTGTGTGAGGCCCTTTGTTTCAGTCGGTCCAGTGAGGTCCGGTGTTTTTGGACAGTGACACATTCTTTGCAGTTTTGCCTTTGGATTTGAAATCAAGCATTCAATATGTGATTGAAGTGCAGAGTTTTAGCTTTAATTCAAGAAGTTTAACAAAATTATGTCTTTAACTTTAAGAAATGCAGGATTAAAATCATTTGACAAACTAACATAATCCTAAATTTAATGGTTGTTCTTAATACTTGGATAACAATTCTTTGCAGTCATGACTGCCTGAAGTCTGGCAGCCACGGACATCACCAAATGCTGTGTTTCCTCCTTGAGAGGCTCTGCTTGGCCTTTACTGCAGACACCTACGGGTGTTGGTTGTTTGTAGGTCTCTTTGTTTCAATCTGGTCATTGAGGAATGTTTCATTTATTTGCATTGAGAAACATTTGGGTTGCTTTTGCACTTTGCTTTGAGTATTAATGATTTACACCGTAAAGCACTGTTCAGTCAGTTTTGCAGCATGTGGGTGAATCTGAGCAGACAGTGTAGCCCTGCACACATCACAATTCATCCTGCCCCTTCTATCAGCGGTCACATTATCAGTAATCACCTGCTTACATTGGTTAATGCCATAATATTGTCTCCACCATCATCATTGTTTGATAGATGATGTGGTATGCTTCAGATCATGAGCTGCTTCTCTCTTCCATACTTTTCTCTTCCTATCATTCTGGTACCAGTTGAGCTAAGTTTCACTCAAAGCTTTTTTTTCGGAACTGTGGAGACTCATTTTGATGTTTTCTGGCTGATTTCGTCTTCCTGTTCGTGAGTGTAAGCAGTGGTTTGCACCTTTCTGTAAACCCTCTGCACTGCATTCATGTAGGCAGAAGTTGTTTGCCTTAACCAAGGAAAGGATTCGTCTCATAAGTGTATCTATCAGGAGGCTGAGGCGTAGCGCTGGCCATTTTTCCCTTTTGGACTCAAATAAAAGGATAGCAAATACAAATTCAACAATGATAAACAACTCCAGAAACTTTATCTGCCTAATTTGTCATGGAATAACAACATAATGGACCTTTTGCTCTTAGATTCTGACAATGGGAAACAATGTATAAAATTGGATGGCTATAATTTCTACATGGTTAATGCAATGCTTTGGTTTAAACCCCCTGAATTAAAGCTGCAGGTCTGTACTTCAGTCTTGATTGTTTCAGTTGAAATCCACCAGTAGTGGTGTAACGAGTAAACATGACAAAAACTGTTTCATTGTCCAGAACCTGCAGATAACTTTGTCATTCAGTAGCTTCTTCGCTTCCTTGTGACAGATGTGCTCTGACGTCGTGAATTCCTTTTAGCTCTGTTTTCTGTTTTTAGAATTCTCCTAAACGTGAGCACCCAAAGTCACGCGGGCTCAAGATGGCATCTGAAAACTTAAACGACCAAACGCTACATTTGACTGTAAGACTGCATGCAGGGGAGGAGGAGGAGGAGGTGGGCGAGGAAGAAGAAGAGGAACAAGATGAAGAGATTGGAGGATTAATCAACTCTGATGGAGAAGTGGTTGAATGGGATTCTGGTGAGTTATCAGCACCGCGGGTTTAATGAAAACCCACGACTTCTGCAAACAATACTCATTTATTTACACAAGGGTCCTTCCTTGATTCTGTTTCTCATGTGAATTTGTAAGCTTATTGGCTAAAGAATATCTTAAATAACAGAAGAAATGCATTAATAATCTTTCCCAGATACTCACAGCACTCATAGTTTGCATTTAGTTTATCACTACATTGACATTCCTTCTTTGTCTGGATTGCAGACTGTCAGTTTTTTCTTTAACCTAAGGTAACTGTTTTGATTTTTACAGCAGGCAGCTCTGACCGAGGCTCTGATTGCTCAGCAGGTCCTCCGCCTAGCAAGGTAATTCATTTTAACACAGTTTATCAGTTTAATGTCTAAGATTGGGTAATTACTGCATCTCAGTCACCACGGGAGTGCTTAGTCTTGTAGTGTCGACTGTTGGTGTCATAAATCAAATCAAAATTGCTCATTTGCATCTGCAGCACCACTCGTTGCCTCCTGCCCTACACACACCTACTGCCACTGAATAATTGGGATGTTGTACATACAGTAGTTTAAAAACTGACTTTACAGGTGGGCTTCTGATGTTTTTTAATGATTGTGATCATGCAGGAGTCTCAGCTGCGAGGCCAAAGCCAGAGAGACAGCAGCAGCCCGACGCTCATCATGGAGGTTGTTTCTGTGGGGGAAGATGAAGAAAGGGAGGACGCAGAGGAAAAAACAATAGGGGCAAAGATGAATGCTGCCTCCCCCTCATACTGTGGTAAACACAAGTGAAGGAAAACCAAAAAACTGTTAAATAATCATCACATTTGGTCCTGAGGTTATTTTGTTTTGCACTTGTTAGCAGAAAAAAGACCAAGAAGAACTAAAAAGGTTCCAGTAGTGTATGTGGAGAACTCAGACACAGAGCTAGATGTTCCTGCAAATGCTGGTGAGTGACATGAAGTAAAAAGGTAGCACTCGTGGCACATTCAGAAGAGATGGAAGGAGACCATCAGTGTAATAGATTTCTTTTCCGCTTTTTTCTTCATCCGAAAGCAAAACGAAGAGGCAGAAGAAAGATTTCTCGAAGTCCACTGTTGCCAGCTGAAGACTCAGAGGCAGATGCAGGAGGTCAGTGAGTGATTCTTGTGTTTTCTACTGCAGCTTAACGTATGTTAACTACTCTGAAGTTACGTTATTATGACTTCATAAGTCATAATTAGTCTTTTTCTTTATCTTAAAGTATCACAGCGTACCCGAAGAAAGAGAAATTTGCATGCAGCAGCAGAACCGGAAGAATTAAACTCAAAAAATACCCGCCGTGCTGCTGGTAAGAAAAGAAAAAAATAAGCCTGACTCTTGAATATTACGTCCAAACTTCAGATATTTGCTTATATCCTATAATTCCTATAATTTATAATCCTTATCTTTATAATCTCTTCTGCTATTTGCACATTCTTTACTGTAAATTCCTAAGTTAATTTGTAAATTTTTGTAGTAAACTGTAAATTGTAAATATTGTAAAACTTTTCTTCTGTCATTTAATGGTCGGGCATTGTACAGCTACAAGCATTTCACCCCCATGTCATACTGTGTATGGTTGTGTGTGTGTGACAAATAAAATTTGAATTTGAATTTGAATTATATGCTGTGATTCTTAAAATCTATGACTTAATTTTTTCAACAGCAAAGCGACCGTATAGACAAAGGAAAGATACCAAAACATCTGGTGAAGCAGAAGGAGAGAACATGGCTGTTTCACCAGGTAAGAAATAATAAAATTACCTAATCAGTGAATAACCAGCTCAGTGTTCAGCTGAGGTACTAAAATGGTGTTTTCTGAAAACCCAGAAAAGCTTTTCTGGTTCAATGCTCATTTAAACAAAGACCGAGGAAAAGTGGAAAAATTTTTGTGGTCAGGCAAATTGAAATATGAAGTTCTTTTGGAAAATATAGATGCCACGTCCTTTGGACTAAGGGAAAGGGACCAGGCAGCTTGTTATCAGCTCTCAGTTT
Source organism: Maylandia zebra (assembly GCF_041146795.1). Taxonomy (NCBI): domain Eukaryota; kingdom Metazoa; phylum Chordata; class Actinopteri; order Cichliformes; family Cichlidae; genus Maylandia; species Maylandia zebra. Next base: position 13,831,838 of record NC_135172.1, on the reverse strand, counting down.
TAAAGCCTGCTGTGATGCTATGTGGCTGCATTAGTACCTGTTGAATTGTCAGTTTGTGCATCTGGAAGGGCACCATCAGTGCTGAAAGGTATAAACAGGCTTTAGAGCAAATTACGCTCCCATCCAGAAATCGTTTTGAGGGAAGGCCTTGCATATTTCACCTCAGGTCACACATGCTCCCAGACTCTGTTAAAAGAAGAGAGAATGATACACAGTGGGAAAAACAGCCCTGTTTCCCACTGTATCATTTCAAGAAATATGTTTCTTGACATGATACGTTTCCTTAGTTCGAGACATTTGATATGTTTTCTAGGGCTGTTCGATATAACGATATATATCGGCTGACAATATAAAAACATCTAACGTTTCATTTTACGCTATTGTTTGTTTCGTGGTGTCAAAATAAACCGTTTACAGCAATATTTTTTCATCTTTTTGATGGTCACTGTAGTGGCTATATTAATTAAGTTCTCTCTTTCTCTTATACTTAATATAACCACACTACGGACGGACAAGCGCCTGTATTTATACGTTGTGGTTAGCAACAACAATGGTAAAACCATCGTATGTCCGCTTGTTTATTTTCCACATAAACCTTTCACAATAAAGCTCAAGATCCTGTTGAGACTTTTCAAAATAAACTGAATCACGTGAAAAAGCAGATTTTTTTACGGATGAGAAGTAAAAAAAGAGCCGCCAGGTGTTAAAAAATAAACCTTAGATTCAAACGTTAGAACAGGCTTTCCCCCGCAGCACGCCGTGTAATAAATACACGTCGTGTAATAAATCCCAGTCGATCAGGAGCTTGTGAAATACTCAGTCTGGCACCAGCAACCATGCCACATTCAAAATCACTTAAATGACCTTTCTTCCCCATTCTGATGCTTGGTTTAAGCTTCAGCAAGGCTTCTTGATGATGTCTACATGCTTAAATGCATTGAGTTGTTGCCATGTGATTGGCTGATTAAATATTTGCATTAAGGAGCAGTTGAACAGATGTATCAAACAAAGATTCTGGCAAGTGTATAGAGTATAAGCTTTCTAATGATAATTTCAGTGTAAACAGTTTGGAAGCATTTAAAGACAGAATATTATCTGAACATGTCTTCAACATGCAACAGAAACAGGCCTTTAGAGTCTCTACTCTTTCTTTTTATGCATAATGAGTGTAGGGGTAATGAGATCTGTATATAAATATCTTCGGGCCAAAATGTTGCTGCTTCTGTTTTTCATTCCTGTAGGTGTCAGATATGTAGGATTGGTTTGACTTTGAACAGATCGTTTTGAAGAAGACTTCAGTTTGTGAGCTACACGTCATGTTTGAGCTTTAAAATAGAAGCCTCACCTTGTAATTTCCTCTTGTTTTCCATCTCCATAGACAAGAAGCGCCCTGGCAGAAAGATGATCTGTGTACCAATTGAAATACCTCCTGAGCTCCTGAAGAAACCCAAAGAAAAAATGGAGTACCACTGCTCAGTGTGTGGCAAAGAATTCCCACATGCCTACAAACTAGAGCGGCATGAGCTGATCCACACAGGAGAGAAACCGTACTGCTGCTCCATCTGTGGCCGTGGTTTTAACCAGAAGGGAAATCTCAAAACGCACTACAAAGTCCACTTAGGTGAGAGCTGCTAACAACGCAAATATAATACTTGACAAGCCAGAAGCATTGCATTGCACTGTTGCAATACAATGGTGGCATCTTTCACTACTTTTAACATTGGCACTGTGTTTTATTTGCTCCAAATGCATTTTTATCTTGGAACTGAAGATGCATGATTTATAGTTTTTCAGAGCAGCATTTGCCATTTATACTGCTGATAGATTTGTCTTGGTCATTAACTAGGAAAATTGTAATGATTAGTATATAATAATTAACCAATTTAAGTTTTGATCTCCTACCTGTTAATCCTATGACCTGAGTTATTTGCACTTTTACCCCAATGTAAAAGTGAGGTAAGCCTAAACTTCTATGAACTGCAGAGGTTGTTATACCTCAAAGCAAAAGAGTAAAACATGGTTTGAATCTTCCACTTCTCTGTAGGTCGTAAGGGTGCTGTGGATTTTGATGATGAGGTGAATCCCATAGCGTCAGAACTCTCTGAATATTTAAAATCCCTGCCTGGCGAGTCCAGGATTCGATCATCCCTCCGTTGCCTGGAATGTGGAAAAGACTGTGACAGTCATTCAGCTTTGCAAGCACACCACATCACTTCACACACTCAGACAGTCTCTGAATCAGGCCCCATCAAGCCCGGCGCACCACCTCTTCTCTTCTGCCGCCGCTGTGGCATTCAGTTTAGTGAAAAAGAAAAGCTGGAAGAACACATGAAGACCCACATCAAGGAGAAGCCCTACTCCTGTCCCGACTGTGGCAAGAGGTTCATTAACGAGAGTTACATTCAAATCCATCAGCGCATCCATACTGGGGAGAAACCGTTCCTCTGCTCTCAGTGCGGCAAAGGATTCCATACTGCCTCCTCCCTCAAGCTGCATGAAATGCAGCACTCCGGGGAGAGACCGTTTGCATGTTCCATTTGTGGGAAGACATTTCGGATTAACTCTTACCTAACAGCGCATTACCAGACCCACATTAAAGACAGGCCATTCATTTGTAGCATTTGTGGAAAAGGCTACTCCAGAGCAGAGGAATTGAAGGTGCACCACAGACTTCATACCGGAGAGAGACCCTACGAGTGCGGGGATTGTGGGAAGAGTTTCATTTATCGTCAGGGCCTTCGGCAGCATCAACGCACACATGCTGGAAGACGCATCGGGCCAACCAGACAGCTTGGTAGACCAAAACAGCAGGCCAGGCTTGACATCTAACACTTAATCTATCGATGAATTTTTGTTGTTAACCGTGTTTGAAAGTATTGCAGTAAATTGTGTTTTTCTTCCTTCCATTCCTCACAGCTGCAGAAAAGATGATTACTGTGTCTAAAAAATGTACACCACAGACTTCCTGTGGGTTGCCAAGAGTTTGACAGTTTGTTGTGTGGGTTTTTCTTCTATCCATGTTTTCTAATTATGTTTTTATTTACCACCACTTGTAGCTCATCTGTATAAATTTGAGTGCCTTTGTAACCTGCATGCCAAATACTAATTAATGTTTAAAAAAAGATCATGCACTATATCCTTGATATTTTAAAATCCATGTTGATGGAATACAGACATTTTTAAGAAACAGAGATTGTTTGTTTTCTGTATTTGATATGGCATCTTCATATCAGGCTACAGGCCGAATTAGACAGATGGTTTCTCTCAAAAGCTCCACCAGCCAGGGTGCCGGTTTGGCTCAGTGGGTGAGCCAGGGATGAGTTAACAGTAGGGATGGGTACCGGTGTCCGGTGCCATGATGGCACCGGTTCTGACATAAACGGTAGTAACCAGACCGAAAAGCAGCGCACATTTCGGTGCGCTTTTTCGGTGCTTTTTTTCCCTGAGCTGTGATACACTTCTAGCCAATCATTTTACGTTTCCAAGGATAGTAGGCGGGTCCAGGTACTTTCGTTCTTTTAGAGCAGAGCTACAGATTAAAAATGCCCACGGCGAAGCGGTCAAAGGTCTGGCTGTACTTCACAGCAAAATATGCAAACTCAGCAGCAACAAGTGCTTTAAGCTGATACTGTGATACTGTCAAAGGAGGTAACACCTCGAATCCGATGAAACACATGGCGACGCATAGCGTTTTTTTAAAAGCCGAGAAATGCGCCGTATTTGATAGCTTGCTGCGAGACCTCACACCGAGCGCATCTACTGCGGGTGTGGTGCCTGTTATCGGACCCAGATTTAGCAGCATCCCCCAAAAACACGAAGAGGAGAGTCCTGGCCCCTAGCCCTGCCAGTGTAGCAGATGTGATGAGGATGATGATGCAGCAGCAGCCGTGCTTCTCTGCATGAGTAGCTTAATGTTGTTTGTGTGTAATTTACGTTGAGTAGGCTCACCACGTTATTACATTAATGCAGGTAGTGAACTAGCAAATCTCATCATAGCTACATGCGGCTGTCTTCTTGTTTGATGGCAGATACTCCCTTCACCCTGGCCAAAAAGGCTAAAATGACCAAAGAAAAAGAGGGAAACGGCTAAACATGAGAGGTTTTTGGACAAAGTTTGTGTTTTTTCCATTGTTTAAGCACTGCTTCCAGCCAAGAGTGATACCATATATGCCCCATAGCTGCAGAAAAGGCTAACATTGTTATCTTTTTACAAAAAACCAGCTGAACATGAGAGGTTTTTGGACCAATTTTGTGTTCTCCATTCTTTAAGCACCGGTTTGAGCACCGTTTGAGCACCGGCACCGTTTCAAAAGTACCGATTTGGCACCGGTATCGGATAAAACCTAAACGATACCCATCCCTAGTTAACAGAAGCTATGACTCATTAAACTTGGCAATATTTTCCCAGTCTTCTATTGTCCAACTTTGGGAAGCCTCTTTGGACTGTAGTCTCAGTTCCTGCTCTTATCTGGCAGGACTGGCACTCATTGTGGTCTTCTGCTTCTGTAGCCCTTGTGCGTCAAGGTTCGGGGATGCTCTTCTGCATACCTTGGTTGTAATTTGTGGTTATTTTAATTACTGTTGCCTTCCCACCAGCTTGAATCAGTATGACCATTCTCCTCTGAGCTTTGACATCAACACAATAGTTTCAGTCAGAGAACTGCTGGTCACTGAATATTTTCTCTTTAGTTGACCATTCTTTGTAAACCCTAGAGATGGCTGTTTGGGAAATCACAGTAGATGAGTAGTTTTTATTGAGACCAGTATGTCTGGCCCCAACAATCTTACCAGGTTTGAAGTCACTTAAATCGCCTTTCTTCCTCATGATGTGTACATGCTTAAATGCAAGCTGTGGCGACATGATTGGCTAATTGCGTTTTATGATTATTACTTTTACAGTGCAATCACCACACAGTTATACTTTTGGGGTCTTATTGTCAGTAACAGGAATGCAATAAATATTCTGAGAACGCACACACACTTATCTACATAAATAAAACACAGACTCATTCCATATCAGCTGACCAAATTTTAAAAAAAATTCCCAGCCTCACCATCTCTGATTTGGCTTAAAACATTCCAGGATAATGATACACTTCTTATTAATAGAAAAACTGCCCAATTTTAGCTCTCTAACGTTATTAATTTGTTCACTAAATGCAAAAACAAAACTACATAACTGCATAAATTTAACATCAAATCCATGTAATTACAAAGATATTAGAACTTTAAAAAAGAAAAAAAACCCATTCATATCGCACTCGAAGAAGACGCTGATCGTGAACGCGCTCCGCTGCCCCTGTTCTCCGCGCATGCTCTCTTTAATCGCACCGTCAGGAAAAGTTTGCAAACACAATGGCTGAGGAGCAAGCTCAGACATCAAACGAAGAGCCCGTTCCTCTGTTCCTCATAACATCAAACACGGCACAGCAGAATAAGAGAAAAAAGCTCGCAGACAAAGAGCGCGTTGAGGAGGGAGTGTCAGATGAAGCCAGGATAAACATCGGAGCCGCTTTTCAGAGGTGGAGGGAGATACGGGAACTGAAAGGGTTCAAAACTGATGCAGAGTTCGCGACATTTCTGCTGGACAGGTAATAATACCCCTAAATATAATGGTAATAATAATAGCTCAGCTTCATTTCGTTTTGCTTCAGATAAAACACAACATACTGACTGAAATGACGCATATCTTGTGAGTGATGTTGCGGTGGGCTAATGCTAGCTTGTTCCCAGTACTGAGGTTTGTGATGAGCGCGTGAGTGTGAGGGGTTGTGTCAGGAAGGACATCCGGTGTGAAAAACAAAACAAAACTGCCAAATCATACATGTGGAGCTACAAGATGTGAATAAAGAGCAGCATGAGCTTTAGAAATAGGTTCACTGAGCTAAAGCTGAGTGAACCTAACCATTAATCATATGTTGATTAATGGTTTTCTTTCGTTTTTGATGTACTGCAGAATATTTTTATAAAATCCCAAGCCAGGAAAATCACCTTCATGTTTTTCTGTGTTTTATCTTCAGCTAATTTGACACAAAGGCATCTGCTGTGATGATTACACCTTTGATAAAGTCTTGCAAGTGTCAGCTTCCTTTTTATAGATACAGAAATATGTAAATGTACTGATCTGAATTATGTTTCTGACTATCTGAGGCAAAATTTCCCAGATGCAAATTGAATTGAATCGAATCGAGGATCGAATCGATTTGGGACCTTGTGAATCGGAATCGAATCGATTCTAGAAATTAGTGACGATACCCAGCCCTAATAGTCTCCTTTGCATTAAAAAAGACGACCTTCTTTCGGCTGCACCCTTTAGGGGTCGCCACAGTGGATCATCTCCCTCCATCTCACCTAAGCATCCTCTGTATGGAAATCTCATTCTTTATTATCTGTATGTTTCTGATGTAACCCTCCTTTATCTGGGCTTGGGACCGGTGTACACTGGCTTATGCACTCACGTTGTGTTTCAATAAATGGAAAAAGGAAAAAGAACATGAACATGAATCAAGTTGGAAAAACATCATGAAGTCTAAGAAAGTTTTTGAGTTGTTGACATCATACTCAAATTAATGGCACATAAATATTTCATTAACCGCAATACATTTGATTAATTGTGCAAATGTTTGTTATTCAAATAAATATTTTTCCCACACTTAATCTGTAATATGGTAATTGTTTGTAACCATAGACTGTATATCAAAGATGGATGTAAGCACATCACCCAGTGCTCTGGAACATTGCATTTTGAAGCCTCAACGTTAACGCTTTGGCCATCATTATGTAAAGCAGAATTCAAAGTACATCAACTGACCCCATATGTGGGCATTTATCTATGCAAAGTGAAGGATTGTGGGTATCCCTCCTACACAGTTGTCCTTCCTCAGCGTGTAGTGTGACAGTGATCACCCTATGAAGAAGTAAAATGCTGAGTGATTGAAAATTTAGAAAAGAGAAGAGAGAGTTTACCAGGCCTAAACGTGAGGTTATAATGTTTTTGTTTTCCATGTTATGAGTTAGCTCTTGCATACTATGCTTTTGTGCAATTATTTAAATAATTAGTAACCAGATGTAATTTTTCTGGATTTTAGTTTGACCTCCATGAATTGATTTTCTGCAGAGATGCTGACTTTGAAAAGGAAGAGCTGAGTTTCAGTGAAGCAGAAAAACCTTCTGCTCAGGTTTCAATGTCAAGGTATATGTTTTTTTTTATTAATAGTATTTATTAGTTGTTTTTTTTTTATTAATTATACTGTTGTCACAGATTATAATTTCTAGGTCAGACATATATGCATACCTTGTACAGTTAGATCCTGTATTGACAGACAAAGTTCAATAAAACAGTCATAATCTGAATGAATTGCAGACTTTTACGGTTTTTTAAAAAGTAGTACATTAGCAGAATTGCAGAAGTTTTTCTATACAGTCTTGTATTTTTCAAGGTCTCATATGTAATTGGACAACTTCACACTACCGTAAATGGAATGCTTATTTTTAATGAGTGAAAAGTCAACTTGTCCAAAACAAGTATGCATAAAACTGCAAAGCTATTTGTCATCCCTCAAACTTGATGATGACTTCAATTTCATCGTAATTCCCATACACACAATATTTACATCAACTTATAAGTCATTGAAATAATGTTCGTTTTCCTTCGCTGTAGTGTTGACCGTGCAGAGAACTGGGTGTGTTCTCCGGGCGAGGACAAAGATGTTTCAACATCAGAGGATGAGGATGGCGTCAGTGACAATAAGGATGAGGACTACATCCCTCCAGTATACATTCAGTAAGCCCTTCATTTAAAAGTTCAGGTTCATGAAAAGTTGTTTCATTTTTCTCACTGTCTTCCCTGTTCCTCCAGCAGTGGCAGTGCCAGTAAAACTAACATGCACTCGGATGCTCCAGAGTCTATCAGCAAAGGGGACGCTTCACATGAAACTGCAGAGCCAATGGAGCAGCTGCCAGGGGGCATGGAAAAAACGAAAGTCCAGAGTGAGGACAAAACTGGTTATCCCGCATCCATTATTTACTGCTGACTGATTTAAACACCAGCAGCAGTTGTGTGAGATTAGAAGGATTTTATATAAATGTCTCTGGGTCGGGTGCATCAACAGATCGTTATGAAGCCTGGTCTTCACTGATAACTTAGTTTTTGTTTGGACCAATTTGTAGGATAGATATTGTGTACAGCATCCACCAAACAAACCTAGTCTTACTTATACCTGCTGTTAGCATGTGAGTGCCCAGGTCATTTTGGCTGTTGCCTAGCAACCACAATGTAAATTTGTCATTTCAAAGTTAATAATAATAATAATAATGGATACTTTATTGATCCCCATGGGGAAATTACTATCCCTGCCGGCAGCAACTCTGAAATAAGACAGTGAACAAAGTCAACGGAAGATCACACTGATTATGTAAATCTCTGACAACTCTGTCTTTTAACTTTAGCATAAGTGTTACTTTGACAATATGAAAAAAAGTCTGAGTTACAAGCCTTTCAAGCACGTGCAGTGGGTCAGAATTTAGCTTTTTAAGTCGCCATATCGAGATCGCCCCGTGAAGTTTTCTCAAGATCAAAAGAATATTTAACAGATCTTTAAAGGAAGGAAGTTACAGTTTCAGAGAGTCACTGGGCTGAGTGGGTGCACTGGGTCCTAGTATGCAATAAATGGGGATTATTTTCAGCTTTCTGTCATGTAATGCTGCTTCTGAATTAAAAACACTGGGGCCATGTTGGTTCAGCCTCTTTATTCACGACAGAGTTCAAGCCAGTATTTTAAAAATGTTATTGAACACTTTTACACAGGAAAGGCAAGTAGGCCTTGAGTTAATGTAACCTGACAAAGTTTTTTACATATCTTTAATTTTTCTTTTTAAAATATGTTTGCTTGAAGTATTGAGTAAAACAATATTACTATAGCAAATCGGTTTATTTAAATATGCTGTAGTTTAAAGAAGTTGTAGTTGTTAACAGCGCTGATAGTGGATTTCTCCAAAAAAAAAAAAAGTTGACATGTGCTATCCTCCTGAGGTTTTCTTTGTTACGATGGCAACACATCCCCACAAGTCACTGGAGAAAAGTTAAGCACCAAAGTCGTCATTATTTTCTCTGTAACTTGGTGCCTATAATGTTATGCTGATTTTTGTGTCATTTGTTCCTACAGGAAACAGGCCTCATCATCAGCTTGGAAACCAGGAAAGGAATGCTGCCAACAAACACCTTCAAGTGAGCAAATTTACACCTTATAGATTAAGACTTCTTAAACTGTTGATAGCTGTGCACCTATTTAAGGAGGCGGGGTGTGATTCAGGGCTACACAGAAAAACTACATCCATTAAAAACCTTTGCACAGCATTTTTAATGTGTCTGTTCAGAGGATGGACCTTTTTAAAGGGACCTACACTATTATCAGTGATTACAAGCTCCAAAGTTTTATTATTGGACTCTCATAGAACAGTTTGGAATGATTCATGGTTCAAAATAATCCCTGTTATTTTATACTTTAAACCGGGTACCCGGGACAGGCTTACTGAAGTCTTACCTGGATCCAGACTCAGGGTATAGGCTTGGGGACAAGCATTTGGTTGCTCAACCTGAAAAAGGATGATGTGGGTCCATCCTCTTATGGGCCCACAACTCACAGAGCAGGCCATAGGTGTTCGGTGATCTGTGGCAGTCAGAGGCGGAGGCCCTGGCTCTCTGATCCTTGGCTTACAAATCTGATACGTGGCACGTCACCTCTCTGGTGGGGAAGGAGCCGGCGCTTTTGTGAGATACCAACTAGATGTAGCCAAGCTCACCTCAGTCCATAGCTCAGGCTCTGGAACCAGTTCACAGATAGATTGGGGAGAGCTGAAAGTAAAAGCATAGGTGTCGATTTAAACTCATTTCACAATGAGTTTCCTTTGAAGACTGGCTGGGCTCTTCCTTAGAGGTAGGGCAAGGAGCTCGGTCATTCAATACTGCTACTCCTCCACATAGAAAGGAGCCAGTTAAAGTGGTTTGGGTATCTCCTAACGGGAGGAGACCCTGGAGTATTGTGCAAATATGAGAGCATGTCGGTTCAAAACCCAGATGTATCACCCAGAATGAATTGTGCCTTTCGGAAACACCCACATGTTGAAGTACCGCAACTTCAACATGCAGCGCACCACAGCGAGTAGTTCTACATGTTGAAGTTTTTGTACCAGATGCACAACCTCAAAAGGATCTGTGAGTCCTCCTGACATTGTTTGTTTTTTGGGCAAATGTGATAACCACTCCACTGTGGAGCCTTTGCTCAGGCAAATGCTGACAGTTTAAAACTTCATGTGTTCACAGTGGAAAACAGAGGAAGGCCACGGAGCTGAAACACGGGAGCAAGATCATGAAGCAGCACCTACAGGTAAGTTAGACTATTTTATTTTGATGTCATATTTTTTCTTTATAAGATCCGATCCACAAGACACATAAAAATATCCTCTGCTGGCCATAAAAGATTTTTAAGGTCGCAGAAAAATCTCTTGATGTTTTGATTTTTGCATATAAGCGTGATTGAATCAGAAGAATGTTTTTATCTCTTTAATGCAGCAGTAATCTAAACAGAGTTTTGCTGCTAGTGCTCGATGCCTTCCATACTCACACTAATGTTCTGAATATTATTATTTTCAGGTATTTATTTTTGTTCAGGAGAATTTTTAGGTGCGAGTTCAGAATCCACCAGTGAGCACACCGGCCTCGCTTACAAGACCGAAGAGATAAAACCGCCGCAGGCGCTTCGCAGACCGAAGAAGATCTACAAGTGTCAGACCTGTAGTAGAGTGTTCCCTCGGTACAATGCACTGCAGCGCCACCTTGTGATTCACTCGGGAAAAAGACCTTTCAAATGCTTTATATGTGGGAGAGGATTCACCCAGAGTGGAAACCTCAAAACACACATGAAAGTTCACAGAGGTGAGAGGAACCTCCTGCTGTGCTCAGGACACTTTAACCACAAGCAGTCATGTGATTAATTCAGTTGTGCTCATGAAAGCATCCGTTGAGTTTCTCCTCTTGTGTATCACGATGTTTCTTCTTTATTTAATTGCCCATCTGTATCTATCAGTCACTGTATTTGTTCCTCCTCACAGGTGAGCTTCCAAAGTGGACCTTAGTTCAAAAGAAGAGCGAGCCTAAAGAATCGCCTGCTACAGTTCACGTGTGTGGGGAGTGTGGAATGGACTTCCCTGAGAAACATCAGCTAGAGGAACACCGTGAGACTCACAAGAAACCCTACGCATGTCCCGACTGCGGCAAGAGATTCAAACAGGAAAATGGCGTTAAAATCCACATGCGGCTCCACTCAGGAGATTCCCTTTTCTTCTGTTCCGCCTGTGGGAAACACTGCACTACGGCTAAAATGCTTAAAATACATATGCTCACTCACACCGGAGAAAAGAATTACCATTGCGATCAGTGTGGGAGGGCGTTTTCACGCTCTTCCTATCTAAAGTTGCACCTCAGAACTCACACTGGAGAGCGACCTCACCTGTGCTCGATCTGTGGTAAACGTTACTCCAGAGCAGATACTCTTAAAGCCCACCTGAGAGTTCACACTGGAGAGAACCCGTACACGTGTAAGATGTGCGGGAAGTGTTTCTATTATTATCAGGGTTATCAAGCACATGTGAAGACTCATAACAAGAAGCCCAAAAAAGCTACAAGACCTCTGGGGAGACCAAAACAACAGCTGATAGTGGTAAATAATCAATAATGGGATTTTAGAAAAATAAGAAAATATTAAATTATTTTTGTTATATAATATACCTTTAACTCTCTACAGAGAAATTTCTGAAGTGGTTGGAGAAGCAGTGTAAATGTAATGTGTTTTTTAAGCACAGTTGCTGTTATGTGACTAGAACTGTGAAGACAATAAATCCTAATAATTGTTCCTGTGTGTTTTGTAATTGTAGTCTTAACAAACTCTTAAACTTAATGTTGATTATTCCAGATATTGGAGACTTAGTGGATCTGATACAAGGATTTGCCATTAAGCCAAAAGCTTAATCCAGTGAAGCTAGAAATATCACTGTTATTTGTTTTTTGTCCTTGGAAACAATCAGCCAATCACACCTGAACGTGAGGTTAGCTTATCAATCACATTACAGCAACTTAGTGCATTTACACTTGTCAAGATGGCCTGCAGAAGATCAGATCAGGAAAGAAATGTGATTTAAGTGACTTTGAATGTTGTGTCCTTGTTGGTGCCAGACAGACTGGTCCGAATTTGTTCAGAAACTGGTCTACTGGGCTTTTCCCACACATCTAACCCTAGGGTTTACAGAGAACTGTCTGGAAATGACTAAAAAGACTAATAGTTTTACTTTGAAATTCAGATTGTAGATTGAATTTGATGGAAAGAACAAGAAACCATGGATCCATCCTGCCTTGCATGGAAGGATGGATGCTGGTGTGAGCATCATTTAAACACCACAATCTACCTACCTGAGGGGGTTCTGACCAGGTCTTGTTGACTTGTAAAAGCTTATGGGACATTTTGTATTTCACCATTTATTAACTGCACAGAGAAGGCATTGTTTACATAGTTAGTTTTCTTTAAGCAAAAAGTATTATTAAAGTTCTTTATGTCCTCTTTTTTGGAAATCAAAATATGGTCACCCTATCCAAATAGATCTTTTGAAACCTAGTCTTGAGGTTTCAAAATATGCAGTACATCTTGATGTCTTGAAAGGGGTCACAGTGACTGCATCCACTTTTAATATAGAGTCTATGTTAGAGCATAGGGAAGCACTTTCATCCATAGCCATGATTACTTCCATGTTGCTGGCCAGTATGCTCTCAATATAGTTATAATTTGTACTCTTTTTTTTAATTTAAAATACCCTGTCGTTATCCGGTACCCAGAAAGTATATTTATTTCCTTGAAAGCTCCCATTTGTTCTGCCGTCGATTTCTCTAACCAGGGGTTTCTCTGAACACCAGCAGTGCGAGAAGAACGCCGGTTCGTGAACGCGCCGCGCACCGCCTCTACCTTGCGCATGCGCTATAGCTCCAAATCTTCGGGAAAAGTTTACAAACAATGGCTGAGGAGCAACCTCCAGCATGCGACGAAACGCCCGTCCCCCTTCTCCTAATGCCAGCGAACACAACAGAGCCAGTTAAAGAGAAGGTTCCCGACAACCAGCGAGCTGAAACGAAAGCGTTAGCCCGAGACAAAAACAGACTAAACATTGGAGCTGTTTTTCACAGGTGGAAGCACGTACGGGAACAGAGAGGATTCAAAACAGATGCAGAGTTCGCCACATTTCTGCTGGACAGGTAGTTACCTGTGCTTGAATCGTGTTTAAGGTAGCTAAGATGTCAAATGTAACACGCCGTGCTCTATCACTGTCGTGTTGTAGTCAAGCTAACGTTAGCGTCATCATAAAGCTAAAGTCACTGAGTAGCATAGGGGTTTGGTTTTGTTTTAACTATGAGTATCTGGTAGTAGTCCAGCTGCAGCCACTGACCGAGTGCTGTGAGATGGGCGTTTCCTGATTAGGCTCAGGGGGTGTGTCCTGCAGGATTTGCGACGCAACAGCTAGACGGTATAGCGAAGAGGGAAGTGATTGGTCCCTGGCTTGCAAAGCACATAGGCACACAAAGGTAGTTTCTGATTTAACAGTTACCGGAAAAGAAAGTAAAACAAATAAAGTACAGCAGTGAGGGTTTTTATTTTTTTTTGTATTGCTTTGTTTTTTTTTCTTTAAAACACTGTTGGACTTTTTAATTAAAGCTCCGAATGATGTTTGAAACATTTGTTCAGTTTGTTAGTGTGTCTTTAAGCAGCCTTTCTTTACAAATCAGAAACTGTTTAAACAAATAAACTAGTCCAGATTTGGTCAGTGTAGTAGTTTTTGATCTGGTCTCGCTCTGATGTGGGCTGTGAGAAAAGAACATAATAAATGCCTCCATAACTTAGAGCGATGGTTTCAGCTGTGTTAATAGTTAACCCTCAAATGTATGTTGCACTTCTACAAGATTTACAGTACCATGTAAAAGTATTTGCCGCCTCCCTGATTTCTGAGAATTTTACATATTTGTCAAATGTTGAAGAGTTGCATCATCAATACATTTTAATATTAGACAAAGATAACCTCAGTTAATAAAAACACAGTTTTAAAATGATGATTTAATTTATTGACAGTATTTCTGAATGGAAAGGTTTCAGAAGCTGTGACCACATGGAAATGGCACACAACGTGACACCTTTAATTTAACTTATGCTGGGTGCAGCTTGTTGAAAAGCAGCGTGTGCAAGCCTGCACTGACATGTGAAACAGGGTATAAAGCAGCGTATATTGTGTTCATCAGTGTTTTATTGGGTCGTAACTGTCTAATAATATATTTTGCATTTTACAAAATATGAACAGGACAGAGGAAATTACTTGTTTTCCATGTGAGTACAAAGGACATGGTTCGACATCAGAAGAGGAAACGGCAAAAGGGGATGGTTGCTATGATGACAGCGATGATCAGGATTACGTTCCCCCTGTACATGTTCGGTAAGCTCTGAACCAGAAGTTTGTATCAATAAAAATGACTTTTTTTTTCATGACCTTTTCTTATTCCTACAGTGCTGGCTGCCTGAGTGCTCCCAAGTCGGTCACCAAACAGGTCCCCGTGCATGATGCTGTAGATGCAGAACAAACAGAACAGCCACCAGGAGCAGAAACAATCCACGTTCAGAGTGAGGACGGCAACACTGGTCATACTGGATTCATTATTTAGTCATGATTTTCTGGAAAACGGTCAGGTTTTCTGTGTAACCTTGTTAGTGGTTGTAATATAATAATGGGTTTGTTTATATAGGAAACAAGCCTTACCATCTGCTTGGAAATCAACACAAGGTTTGGAGAAAATGCATCCTGTAGATGTTTAAAATCCCACCATTTCACAGCAAACACTGCTTTCAAGCAAGAGAATTTAAAGCTCTTTGTGTGTTCACAGGATCAGGAGCAAAAACCTGAAAACACCTGTTCAGCAGATCAGTCTTCCCGGACACCAGGGGCTTCCTCCAGACCTCCGTCGTATGAGCTGGAGCTCACGCCATCTGTCTCACATCACAACGTGCCAAAGAAAATAAACCGGAATGAGACGAACACTGATGAAAATCCCAGTGAAGACCACAGACCTGAAACACAGGATCACAGCACGGCACCCACAGGTGATGGAGTGTTATTAAAAAGACTGACAGACAGTACATGTGTTGCATAAGATGAAGCTAAAAATCATGTTCATGTCTTGGGCTTCACCAACATTCATTATGAAAGATGGTCCTTCTTTTTGTGGTACACATATGAATATTATTTTGAGCTTCATTTAATTTGTGGTTTAACTTCTTGCCTTCTGTTAGAAAGATATCAAAAGTAACAGACAGTCGATTTTCTGTCTTCTCCTTTTTTTATGCTTTATATGTCTGAAAACTATTGAAATAAGAGAAAGATCTACACACACTTTAATATCATAATTTGATTATAAATGGAAACCATACACACACAGTGCATGCAGTGCAACAACTTCACACTGATATTTCTGTATTTTGAGGAGAAATTCTCACTCTAGAACCTACCAGTGTACAAAGCTCCCAGGAGCTTTGTAAACCAAAGAAGACGTACTACTGCCCGACCTGCGAAAGAGTGTTCCCCCGGCACAACGCCCTGAAACGACACCTCGTGATTCACTCGGGAAAAAGACCTTTCAAATGCTTCATATGTGGGAGAGGATTCACCCAGGGTGGAAACCTCAAGACACACATGAAAGTTCACAGAGGTGAGAGGAACCTCCCGCTGTGCTCAGGACACTTTAACCTGTTTCAGTTAGATGTTTGTGGCAGTTGAAAATCCTCTTTACTCATCTTTTACCGAGCTGCACAAAGAACAGTTAAAAAATGTATGGACTGCTGAGTAGACTCGACTGGTATCACGGTTTTGTTGAATACCTGGGTGTTTAGGCATTTTGATGTTTTGATGGTTTTCAGTACCTTCAAAAATACAGCTGCTCCTCTTTCAAATACTGATGTTAAGGTGATGCATTTTGCACGGCTTGTGCCAGCAGAGGGCAGTCTCTACTGGTCGAACAAGCATGAGCTGTGTAAAGATTACAGTCAGTTTAATTAAAAAAAAATAGTGTTCACTCATAAATAGAATAACATCTTCCAAAAAATTGATGCACTCTCCTAAACTTAAAAAAATCCATTAAAAATGCATGAGAGCGGACGCCGATTTGTAGATGCCGCCATGTTGCCCCACCAACTTGACTATAGTGGGCGAGATAGACATCGCTGCTCCACCTAATCTCATTGTGGCTGTATGTTGTTAGAGACCAACCACATTTGTATTAGGCCAACAGTCGGGGAGAAAAAAAACTCATAGGTGTCCTTTTAATTGGTGTCTGCAACCGTTAGATTCAAGATAAAAAGCATCATAACTTGCCGACGAGAACAACAACAATTTTCCAAGAGATATGATGATGAGAACGAACTGTCTCTCTTGCCCAATCCCTCGAGGCCACCTGCGTAGGCTGCGGACTGTTGATCTTCGCCTAATGGGCGAAAGGACACTTTCTCAGGCTGAACTGGTATGCCAACAGCTGTGCACATTGGCATACCCCCCCATGTTGCTTGTCTTGTGTTTTTATGGTGTTACGATGTGATATTTGTGCTTTTTATGTGCTGGAGTTTTTGTCTTTTCCTCATGCTGACTCCTTTTAAGGATCAGTATGAGCAGAAATTCTTTTTTTTCTCCTGATCTGACCTTTTGTTTTATACATTTCATTGTTTTTCCTTTTGCTACCTAGCCTGACCTGTCTCCCTAGCGTGAAGTTGTGTATTGTAAGTACGGTCGGCAAGGTTTGTTATCTCAGTTGCAGGCAACTGCAACTGAGAAACAAATGCATTATCCAATCCAATCCAATAACTGTGTTTTATCATCTGAGAAAGGGTGCCAAAGAAACAAAAACATAAAGGAAAGAGAAAACATGATCAGCATCTGGACAAAATGTCATCTTCTTCCTCCTCAACTCTGACCTCTAAGCCGTCAGCAGAAGTCAGGCCTTTTAACACATGAAAATATCCGTGAACATGCTTATTTATTCTCAATATTGTCACAATTAATTATTGTCAGCAGATTAAATATGTGATCCTCCCGTCTCCAGACAGTGAACAACACTGATAAACAGCTTGATCACAATCACTGAGCATCAGAGTCCAACAAAGTCAAAGAAAGTTTCACTAATCCTGGCTAACAGCAGCTAACAGAGGTTAACAGCCGCTAACAACAGCAGCAGCTTACCAACAGAAAAGTTCAGGATATCCAACAACTCGCCTAAGTATTGCTATCATTGTATAGAGGTGAGTTTCAATGAGTCATTGACTCATATCGGACTACTTTTAAAAAGTATTTTTTAATTCAGTTGACTGCAGTCAGCAATCTACTAGTGAGATTTTACACGCTGTACCCTTACTTTATTCAACTGGGAAAAAAACAAAAAAAATCATCCAATTAAAAACAATTACATCATCTTCGTTCAGCCAACTGCTGGTTGGTAGTTTCCACATAGCAGGATGAGTCATCAGTTTCTTCAGCAAATGTAATGAGAACTTAGTGTGAACTCAACAAAACAATCAATGCCTCGACCCAAGTTTTTCAAGCAGAGGCTCTCACTGTGTAACATCATGAGCAATTTTATTCAGTTCACCTGGCTGTGAACTTGAGGT
Source organism: Maylandia zebra (assembly GCF_041146795.1). Classification (NCBI taxonomy): domain Eukaryota; kingdom Metazoa; phylum Chordata; class Actinopteri; order Cichliformes; family Cichlidae; genus Maylandia; species Maylandia zebra. Next base: position 13,814,103 of record NC_135172.1, on the reverse strand, counting down.
TTTGTTTTTTTTGTTTGTTTACTTTATTTTTAATTGTGTACATGCTTGTATTTTTCACAGGAGAGTTACCAAAGTGGACATTAATTGAAGAGAAGAGCGAGCCTAAAGCATCTCCTGCTACAGTTCACATGTGTGGGGAGTGTGGAATGGACTTCCCTGAGAAACATAAGCTAGAGGAACACCGCGAGATTCACTGGAAGCCTTTCGCATGTCCTGACTGTGGGAAGAGATTCAAACATAATAAGAGTGTTAAAATGCATATGCGCCTCCACTCAGGAGATTTACCTTATCTCTGTTCAGAGTGTGGGAAGACTTGTGTCACGATGGAAATGCTTAAAAAACACAAGTTAACTCATACCGGAGAAAAGAACTACCACTGTGATCAGTGTGGGAGGGCATTTTTGCAATCTTACAACCTCAATTTGCACCTGAAGACTCACACCGGAGAGCGATCTTTTCTGTGCTCGATCTGTGGGAAACGTTACTCCAGAGCAGATACCCTAAAAGTTCACCTGAGAGTTCACACCGGAGAGAACCCGTATGCGTGTAAGATATGTGGGAAGTGTTTCTATTACAATCAGGGCTATCAAGCGCATGTGAAGATTCATGACAAGAAGCCAAAAACATCCATGAGAACTTTGGGGAGACCGAAACAGCAGCTGATAGTGGTAAACAAACAGTAATGTGATCAAGAACATTTACAGCAGTCTGAGAAGCCTTTGATTATTAAACCTAAACAAAGACATATACTCCTTTCTGTTAATCTGACTTCTGAGCTTCAAGAGATATATGCATACTTATGAATGTGGCACAATGGCATTAATCTGATGTTTAATAATTACCCTAAAATGGAGACAGGATTGGTCAAGATTGTCTGATCCATTGATTAAAGTCCCGTAATCGCACATACAGTGTGGCCTCTGTTTTAAAGAGCTGATGACAAGCCTCTAACCTCGTGCATTATGTATGGCAATTGATTTATCTTTATATCTCGCAAGTAGTATGCAATACTGTGCAAGTACAGTGTCTTGTCCCATCAGTGTTGTAATGAACGTAGCAGTCTGTTGTCACTTTAACAGATTCATCAAGCCAGCAATGTTACATATCCAGTGTCTGAAAAGAGTTAATTTGAAATAAAATCTCTCGGATGACTCAAGTAGAAAAAGTATTCCTGTAGTATATTTTGTATGGTCACTTCCATTGTCCGTAGTTTGGTCAATGGTTCTTAAAAAAAAAACGAGTTCTTTGTATTTTTGGTTCATCCAAACTTGATCGTTGGATTAGAGTTAATGAAACATGACAATGAGCACATTTGAAATGTGGTGGATTGGGAGAGTTGCATCACGGATGTGCAGCCAACATATCTGCAGCAACTGTGTGATGCTATCATGTCAACATGGACCAAAATCTCTGAGGAATGTTACAAACACCTTGTTGACCTTCCTAATGTTGTAAATCTGCTCAACATTTGGCAATAAAAACCCTTTCTGATTCTGATTCTGATTCTTGAATCTGTGCCACAAAGAATGAAGGCAGTTCTGAAGGTAAAAAGGCCGTCCAACGTGGTACTGAAAAGGTGTGTTTGGCTTCAAGAAAGATTTTAGGTTATCTTATGCATAGACTTTCTAACCCAGGTACATTAATGTTATTAAAGCGATAGGCATGGTCATAGTGCATAGGTAGGCTTTGAACAATGCTCAGTTGGTACGGAGAGACCTGAAGTGTGCCAAAAATATATTCCCATGTCATTACATCATGCCAGGATGGATGCTTTCATGCGGTTTACAACAAGTTCTGACACTACTGTCCAAATGAAGACTTGTCAGATCAGGCAACATTTCTTCAATCTTCTAATATCTAATTTTGGTGAGCCTTGATGTCAGGAGTGACACCTGGTGTGTTCTTGAAAGCTGTAACACAACCGCTTCAAAATGATAAGTGTGCATTCAGAGATGCTCTTCTGCATACCTTGGTTGTAATGAGTGGCTGAGTTACTATTGCCTTTCTAGCAGTTTGCAGCAGCCTGGTTATTCTCTTCTGACATCAACAAAGCATTTTCACCCAGAGAACTGCCGCTCACAGGATATTTTCTCTTTTTTCTAACTGTGTCCAATTCAAAAACACTTAAATTGGCTTTCTTCCTCATTGAGTTTGAAGTGATTTGATGCTCTTCTTCAACATGTCTACATGCCTGAATGCACTGAGTTGTTTCCATGCGACTGGGTGAATTTATATTTATAAGTTGTTGACAAGGTTTACCTAATGAAATGGCCAGCACATTATTCACATGCATTTGACATTTGCAGTAGTGATGGGACGTTCTGTATCGAGGCTTCGGAGCGTGTGTCGAGTAATGGAGGGGGCGTTTCCGCGAAGCGCGTATCGAGGCTTGCTTCATTTATGGGAGGAGCTGAAAATGATGACGTCCGAAGCCTCGCTGCCCGGCTGTACCACGTGACTGGTTCATGAAGTGGTTCGAACTTTGCCGCGAGATATGACAGCGATATAAACCCCTCAGACTTCATTCAAAAATGTGGGTGTTTGATGGAGAGTTGCGGTTAGAGAGAGTTTGGAGACCGTTTGGAGGTTTATGAGAGTGAGGAGAGAAAGTCAGGAGAGAATGGAGCCAGCTAAGAAGAGGAGGATGTCCTCCCCTGTGAGGGAACATTTTGATCTTATTCCTCCCAACAAGGTATGTAAATTTCTACAGAAGATGTATTGTCATGATACTGATGGTGCAATACAATTTATGTTGAGCTGTCTTGACTTTTGTACAAGGTGAAGTGTTTGCTATGTGCCAGGGAGCTGGGCTATAACAACAACACCTCATCCATGCTTAGGCACTACAGAGCTTTGCATGAGAATAAGGGGAACACCGATTGTGGAGCAAGACCAGGTGAGCCATCAAATGCAATGATAATATAGCATGCAGTAATGTTACTAAATGATATAACAATATTATACAACTGTTATAAGTTACGTATGTGATATTTATATTTGTGCTTTATCTTTATTGTCTTTCCTCAGGAGAACAATCTCAAATAGATGAAGACCTGGTCAGCATGGTGATTGAGGACTCCCAGCCATTTAGCATTGTGGAGGACAAAGGATTCAAAAGATTTGTTAAATCATTAAATCCCAGCTATGTTCTCCCCACTAAAAAGGTCATAAAAGCAGTGAAAATTTAGTTTTTACAGAATAAAATGTGAACAGGCAGGACTGAGGCTCAAAGCCTCAGTGTGTAGCTGTCCATACCTCAACGTTACAAAAGCACAACCACTGTCCACACCCCAACCACACCTCACCTCACAGTAAATGATCATTTCCATTTCAAGCATTTCCAAATAATCATTTCCCATACTGCCCCTATAAATATACACAGTATACTGCCATCACTACAATATACATGTTTTACACACTCCTTTTGTTGTTGACATTTACAGGCTGTGTGCAAAATGCCACACTCTTCAAATTCATGCCAGCTATTATTTTTACGTCCAGTAGGTGTCCTGCTAGAGCAAATGAAGCTTCATGAAGCTTCGCGTTGGGGTGAACCAATTGGATGAAAAGCTTCAGTGCTTCATGGGGCTTCATCTGCCCATCACTAATTTGCAGCACTTGAAAAGTAAAAAAAAAAAGTTGTATGTAAATAGAGACATAATTGAATGCGTCATAGCAGAAGCTCGTGAATGTATTAATCTTTGTATGTTGCATTTATTAGTGCAGTGCAGCAGAGAATTCCAATAGTTACACCTGTGCTTGACGATCCTCTTCTATTTGAATATTTAAGGAATGACTGACTGCAGTGCGGTTTTAACACATTTCAAAACGGTTTTGCATGTTTGCGAATTGACAAAAAAGCTCCACGAAATGTTATTACCAAGGCTTTTATTTTGATTTAAAAGGCCAACCGGAAGTTCCGACGATACTTGAAGCTAGAAGCTAAAGCTAGAAAGGTTGTCATCAAATCCAGACGCTTATTTGCCGTAACTCATTAGTTGACATTAATTTGACACTGTGTGAACACATGAACATGAACCCAAGGGAGACGTAGAAATATTTCCAGGTCGTCTCCATAAACTTCTGTCGAGCGACTACTTTTTTACCTGGGGGAAAAATCTATACAGAGGTTGGTCAAAATGTCTATTGTCTGTTGTTAAGTGTTAGCTAGCTGAGTTAGCGTCGTTTGCAGAGCTTAGGGGGAGTCTGCGCAAATCTATCACTTTTAACGTCGGAGCATGAGACGGTGGGACCTGTTATTAGTTGCTGAATATCGGTTGTAGCTTAAGGGGGCTGATAGCTACCTGCTAAGATGAGCATAGCTGGTAAACGTTAGTGGCTAGCTGTTTAATAACAGTAGATGGAGGCAGAGATGGTGGCTGACCAAAGCGCTGGTCACCGCCGCGTCACGACTCACAGGCATCATTCAGCCTGAGGTCAAACTGTCTGTACTACTGTGTGCGTCTGCTCCGGCTGAGATGGCTATTCATTGCCACGACTTATATACACCAACAGGTCAGTCAGTCAGGCTGCTGCTTAACTTAAGTCAACATTAATGTGACACTTCATGGATGAGACAGATTAGCCCCTCCGAGCTAATGCTACTGAGCTAGCCGAGACACTCAGTTGACACAGATCTATGAGTACAGCTTCCCCTACTGCAGACCACTTCAGAGCTTGCTGAATTATTTTATTTATTTATTTTTACACAGAATTCACAGTAATATAGGTCACTGAAGAGGCAGCTCAGATTTAAAGGCCCAGCCTGGTTCACCTCCTCTACAGAGCAGCATCTAAGCTGCCCAAGTGTCCTTGAGCAGGACGATGGAGGCAGTTTGCTCACTGTGACAAGAATGCCTTTATTACTCAGATCCATCTGTCGATGGATCTAAGCTTAAGCAGACTGCAACTAAATGAAGAGAACATCAGTCACTATGTGAGCCCCAGTGGGTTATTTGTGGCATTAAATGAATCAACCTAATGAGGTAATCACAGCTGGGTTAAATAAAAATCTGTGGCTCATTATGAAATGTAATAACATCAGAAACAACACTGTAATCATTTGAGATGCCCCACTTGTGAATTTATGTACCCATACTAGTTTTTAATACCAGTGTTTTTTTTCTTTAGCTGTTATTCCGTCTTTTGTGCCAGAGAAATTAATAAATCTTCATTTAAAAAAAACAAACAAACATCTTTCTGCTCTTCATCACACTGTCTTTGAACATTTAGCCACCACAAAATTGATGACACAACAGATAAACATCGGCTACTGCCAACAGTAAATCTCATCATCTGCCAATTGCAGTCAGCAAGAACACTGGCCAAGGCCGATGTCTGCCTGATATATTAATGCATTTGTAATACACATCTATTTTATTGCTGCCAGTATGTCATGCTTAATTCTGATAAACATTTAATCCTAATAAGAAGTACCTTGAATATGGTTTCTTCAAAGAAATATGTTTTCTGTGTGGTCTGTGCTTGTAACATTTGTAATCGTTATCACCCAAGTAAACAACTTATATACACACAATAATTTTTTTCCTTTTCTTCACAATGTGCTGATCCAAATCAGGAAATGAGAGAAAATTATATTTATGATAAATAAAACTACTCAGGAAGCCAAATCAGGGAATTATGTTTATATGTCCCTTTGTAGTGTAATGCTAAAATACTTGTTATGTTTTTGCTCTCATTATTTCAAATACACGTTTTAGACCTATAATATAGGGGCCAAAAGGAAAGAGTCTAAAACAAGTCTGATGCTTTTAGCCAACTGCAGACAGTAGTTTGGTGTGAACTATTACTTTGGTGTTTGTTTACTGACAGTTATTCACCTTTATCAGGCTGTATATTTGAGAGATGGGCTCTGAAAACCCAGAAGACTTTGGTTCAGTTGTGATCCTTACTGAAGATGATCAGCAAGAGATTGGAGGGCTGATCAACTCTGATGGTGAAGAAGTGGATTTCTCAGATCTGAGTGAGTAAAAAAAACAGCAAAAATTAACCACCGACAAGAAAAATAGAAACTAGTGATGTTTTAAATACTGTGTGAGTCGTAGGAGTTTTGATTCTTGTGGTTTGTGGTGATTTCCTGTGTGAGGCATGTACCTTCCTTTATTATTCAATGTAATTCAACACAGTAGCAGTATAACTGTGTGCTGAAAATTGGAAGTTCTCACATTAGGCGCATTTGTTAATCTAATTAACTGGACAGAGAGTGTCATCTGTGCATGTCCTCTCCTCATTAATGGCCTATCAGAAAAGGCATTTTTGGCTTTCTTTCTCTCAGATTTAGTTAGTTTCAAAGAAAGTACAGTTTTACACCTGCAGTGTTTATTCTGTTTAAAATCAGACTGTGGTTTGTTGCAGTTTGTTTGTGCAGATGTGAACATGGTGATCGCACGCTGGTGTGGATGAAAACAGCTGGACCGAGACCCTTGGTCTCAGTTCAATTCCAAACAAACTGTAAAGCGTTTCATTTATAGCATGAATGCAATCTGACCCAGCTACCAGATATATGTTGCAAGTTAGAGCTAAACACTTCCCTTTAGCCATGTATGCATTGCATTCTGGGATGCGGGCGGGTACCATAGTACATCAGTACGGCCTATTAAGTAGCTGTGATATGAGCATAAATTCTCCATGTTCTCCACTCATCCAGAACACAGCACCTTCTTCCTGTATTTACTTTCAGGAAATAAGTGGACTGGATATTGTCACGTGGTTTGTAGTGATACATTTGGTTCCTCTGTGTGAAAAGAAACCAAATCACAGGAAAAAGCTACAAGTTTACAAACTCATAAACTGATTTACACCAGAGTAAACAAACTATAGATGGATAAATGCTCTAATATACTTCTCAAGAAGAATTATTTCCAAAGGTCCTGCAGCTGCTCCGATCTGCCACTAGTTTGTCTTTTTGTTTTTTTGAAGAAGCATAGCCTGCTTCTGAAATTGTTAAATAAATTGGTAAGAGAAAAACTAAAATAAATGAATATAGCCACTTTTGGATTTTGGCAAAAACAGTAGTGATAATGTTTGATCTAAGATGGGGAAGAATCCATCACTTTTGACCATCTTCACAAAGTGTGTCTGAGTTTATTAGATAATTACTTTTTTTTTGGCAATCAGCTCAGTTGGTTCAGAATTTTAATGTTGGTCATGAATCATGTGACTGTGTATTTGGTGACGATCAGAGAGAACTATGCGATCCATGATTAGTTTGACTAGTGAGCAATCCTCTTGCTCTCATTTTGATTGCTCAGTGGCTGCTAATCAGCCGGCCCCGGCGCTTCCTGTCTCGTGTGTCCATGTCTGCAGGCTGGTTACGTTGCTGTTGATATCCTAAAGCTGTCTCTCCAGAGAGTCTCTTCCTCCACGGTAAGACAGATGCCAGCTTCACTGACAGAACTTATTGTACGGTCCAAATGAGGACCATCTTCAGCAGCCACATTCGAAGGACGTGGAGCTGGAATCTGTGTGCAGGATGAAAGCTCATTGGAGAGGCTACTGACTCTATTGTTTAATTTTTTAGTTATTTGGTAACTGTTTCAAAATTAAATATTGGCAGTTCCCTCGCCCAGTCAGCTTTATAGACAACATCTGGTAACCTGATTTCTGAAGTGCTTCTAAGCATGGTGTTAGTTGTTCACACAGATTCTTGGTTGCTGATCTGTTCTTTGTGTTTCCACAGGAGTGAGTGCCATCCCCGGTGCCATACCTGCAGATGCTCCCTCAAAGACATTTGGTCCAAGTGAGAATGAAAAACCGCCTTCTCTTCACACCTGCTCAGTATGTGGGAAAGACTTTCCTTATGCCTCTAAGCTTCAGCGTCACCTACGTACTCATTCGGGAGAGAGGCCTTTCCCGTGCTCCATGTGTGAGAAGAGATTTCCAGAAAAGGGGCTTCTCATGATCCATGAAAGGGTTCACACTGGGGAAAAGCCATTCCCTTGCACTTTCTGTGAGAAAAGATTTGCCAGTCAGGGGGAGCTCCGGCTACACCGGCGGACACACACTGGTGAGAGGCCTTACCATTGCTCCATCTGTCTAAAGAGCTTTTCTCGTCACTGGCACTTGAAAACGCACTTGGAGGCAATGCACTCTGAGGTTGTTGCAGGCTTTACGAGGAAGAAATTTCCCTGTTCAGACTGTGAGAAAAGCTGTAACTCAGCTGCTGAATTGAGGGATCATCAGAGGACTCACACTGGAGAAAGACCCTTCCAGTGCTCTTTCTGTGACAAACGCTTCGCCTTGTCAGGTACGCTTGTAAGACACGAGCGCCTCCATACTGGCATCACGCCTTACCACTGCTCTGACTGCGGAAAGACATTTGCACAGCAGTGGACCCTGACCACACACATGCGGACTCACACGGGAGAGAAACCTTACAGCTGCACGCAGTGCGATAAGTCTTTTGTTGCTCCTGGAGAGCTTCGGAGGCACACCAGGATTCACACTGGGGAAAAGCCATACACCTGCGCAGACTGTGGGAGGCACTTCTCATTGGCAGGAACTCTCAGAAACCATAAACGGTCATGCACACAGAGCAAGAAGGAGTCAGATACAGAGGTTGTATCAGACTTAGTTCGGGCTGCAGCTGAAGAATCTTCCCAGCGAGATCAGGCCAGCAGCATCAGCTCTGAGGTAGTGGCAGTACACAGATATTCAAAAGTAGTATCTCTGTGTTTTATTTACTTCCATTTCTTCTTCTGAAATTGTGTTTTTAGGTGTCTGTCAGTCAGACTGTGCCTTGTGCAACTGAGCCCACTTCCTCAGAGGGTTTTAAAAAAGCAGCTCAGTGTGAAAATACCCCAGAAGGACCCATCGGCCAGCCGGACGACACTGCTCCCACCCCACATATGAATGTAATCGTGAAAGAGGAGGAAGAAGAGGAACCATTGTGCGGTAAGTAAACATGACATTCCAGAGTGTCTTTTTACGCATTAAGAGGAGTGTAAACATGTTTGATCAGCAGTGCTGTTTTTGTGTTGTTGTTGTTTTTTCCCAGTGGAAGAAACTCCAGAGCAGGTGTCTGTTGGTGAGGACTGTACCATACCAGAAGAAACTGAAAAGCAGCGTCAGGAAAGCACCACAGAAATTAGTATTACAGTAAAGGAGGAAGAACAGCAACCTCTCAATAGTAAGAATACACAACAGCAAATCCTACTGCTGATGAGTAGTCACTAACTGGGATGTGGGTAACTAGGTTATCTAATATCCCTCTTCCACTAGTATCTACTTGACTGGGCTCGACTCGGTTTTTAAGGTTTCCCATTAGGAGGTAGTACCTGGTAATCAAATCCGTCATTTTTGAAACCTGGCAACAAGGGAAATGGCCACACAAAAAACAATACAGTGGTACCTGAATCTGAGAAAAAGCCACACACTGAGCAGCATCATTTTGTCATACTCCTTTGGTGTGGCCTTTGGCGGACCTTTGCTGGACCTTCGCTGGTGTTGCTATAATGACTCAGAGTATACTAGGTGGTTCTCGATTGTAGTGGAAAACAACCAAAACTGAATCAAGTCGAAGTTGAGCCACGTAGGCACAAGTGGAAAAGGTCTATGTGTTTTATAAAGTGGCTGGGCAAGAATGTGTTCTTTATCCCAGCTTTAGAGCAGCATTAAGTAACACTACATAGCAGTCGTTTAAAGAGGGGGGGGGGGGGGGGGGGTAATTATAGGTTATTGTTGCACATAATTCTTCTGGGCTTTGACTTTCAATGGTGAAAGCTGTTGGGTGACAGCCTTCACTTTTAAAGCAACAACAACATCTTAAACCAGTAATTTTACTTTACAATGTAACAGGAAACTTGTTAGGTGTAATTTAGCTAAATATGATGCTTTTCCATTTTAGAAATAACGAATGGCAGACACTGCATCAAACTTATATTCCAACATACAATATCTAGTAGCTTTAACTTTTTGTTTGTTCTTTTTGGTGGTTTCAAATGGCTTGTTTTAGCTCTTCATATTTACATTTCCACAGTGTCTGGAAAAGATCCCGAGCGTGTTGCAAACAGTGAAAAAGAATGCCCTCCATCACCGCCAGTGCGGGGAGAGTCAAATAACAACATACCAAAGAGCTCTTACTGCTGTGGCCTCTGCGGAAGAGACTGCCACAAGATGTCTGCGCTTCAGATCCACATGCGAATTCACTCTGGAGAGAAACCGTACCGCTGCACCTTGTGTGGGAAACAGTTCACCCAGAAAGGGCAACTCAAAGGTCACTATAAAGTTCACACAGGAGAGAAACCGTTTTCCTGTCCGGACTGTGGGAAGAGCTTCGCCCACTCGGGGGCCATGAACAGACATCGGCTCACGCACACAGGAGAGAGGCCCTACCACTGCTCTGTGTGCGACAGGAGCTTCAACCAGTCCGGCCGCTTGAGGGAACACGAGAAAATCCACTTAGGTGAGAAGTTTGACTGTCCTGAGTGTGAGAAGAGTTTCACACGAGCTTCAAGCCTAAAGAATCACTTCAGGCTCCACACAGGAGAGAGGCCGTACGGCTGTGACATCTGTGGGAGAGGCTTCAGCCGCTCACAAAGCCTGAGGCTCCACAGACGAAAACACGAGCAGATTCAGACCGAGGAGGAGTCTGCGTTCAATATGAGGAATGATGACTTATCACACAGCGATGATAACTCTCCAATTAATATGTGCATAACAGACAAGAAAGATGGATGATGTATTTAAAAGACATGTACCTCTAGTATTATTAAGACTTCAGACAGTAAAACAGGAACAAGGTGATGTGGAAATAAGGGACTACCTCTGTGATTAGAACTTTATTCATACTTTTGTGTGGTTTTTCACACTAGGGATGTGCAGCACTAGTCGGGCAGGCGACTACATGTTGCTTTCCTCACTAGTCATCGCAAGAAATGTTAGCGCTATAAGCAAAATATTCATATTTCTTAATGTATAATGCCAGTAAACTGTTCTAAGGTGTAGGTGTTATGTAGGAGTGTAGCCCCAGCAGCACGCCTCTCTTTCTTTCTGTGACAAGAACCTGAAAGCAAGCAATGTGGAAAAACAAGCAGACGACAGACGCACTAACCAGTGCGGTATGGAAATATTTTGATCTTTTAAAAAAGTGAACAGCTGCGTGTAGGCCATGGCAGAAACTGCTACTGGAGCGGTGCATGAACACAGTCTGCACAGACGTGTGGACGTTTACCTGCACGGACAGAAACATTAGCCACACTTGGTAAACTAACCTTGTACACTAACGTTGTGTGGGCAGTGCTAGACACAGCTCAGCACACATTTCAGCTGCATTATAATATGGATGAACATTTAAAGAATGTGATTAGCTGTTTTAAATGGGTCTCAAGTACACAAGCAGTATATGTGCGTCTACTAGACTGAAATTTTACTGTCACAAGTTTTTTTCTCAGATTGGTTGACTGGTCCGATTTTCTTTTCATTAGTTTTTTTCCCGAATTTACATGAAAATAATACTAACTTTAAAAAATTTAACTCCCTGAAGAGTGTAGACAGGCTTCTAAATAGATACACACCAAGTAATGTTCAGTAACACCAACCAAACATATTTCTACTAATTTATGTAACATCTTGGAAAGTGTTTAAAATTCTATATATTGGAGGTCACTTTTACCTAACTCTGTCACTGATTACCTGTCCTGGAGCCACTGGAATAGTCCACTCACACTTATTATTATGAGTGACTGATTTAAAAGTCTGTGATTACACTTGTTTTTCATGCAGTATTTGTTATCAGGCTAATAGTGTATGTGGAAATTTGGTTGAAATTTTTTGTACTAAGCGTTATAGTGGCCCATTAAGCAGTTTAAGAATCAGGTGAATCTGAACCTTCTTTCAGACATTTAGCCAGAAATGAAACTAAATGTCATGAAATAATCAACAATGAAGCCAGTCTTCTGTAAGTGGCGAATGCTTATTAAGTCTTGTTTTCGATTGTTACTTATTAGCCAGATAACAATTCGGGTTCACCTGATTTTGTCGTCTTTTAAAGGCCGAGTAACCGACATGATTAAAGGTACCATCCTCTAATTCTGTGATGCTAAAGGCAATAATTTGAAGCCATGTAGGTGGTTAATTATGCCATGTGCTGCCTCTGTCTAAATGTATGGGACATGTCATGTTGAACAATAAAAGTTCTAAATACTACTTTGTTTGGGATTTCAGGGCCTGAATATGCTAGGGCAGGTTTAATATTGTAGTTTTTGCAAAGACCAGAACGATGCAGTTTATGGCAAACTTAAAAGAACCTTGCAGTGACAACATGTGGAATAAAGTAACATAATTACCAGCTACAGTGAACAAATAATATAATGCATATGATTCGGAAAAGCAACGTTCTACAGTGAGTGAGTATGTTTATTCTGGAATATATTTTGATCATTTAATTTGAGCCCCATTAAGCTACTTAAGCAGGACTGTATTTTTTACTTTATTTATTATTTTTATACTTTGCAAAGCAATTATCCAACACAATATTCTGTTTACACTATTGTGCATCACAAGTTTCACAAATGAAAATCTGTAAATCATATTTCTCCACCTGAGACTAAAAATGTTTCAAATTGGGACAGCCATTTTTCTACTTTTTTTTTCTTCTTCTTCTTAACTGATTTTCCTTTTTTTTCTTTAAATTTTTTTGTTTGTTTGTCTGTCTGATTCCTTGAAATTGGGAACATAATTTGAAATTTTGGGATACCAAGCTGAAATTTTGCAGTAATAACTTGAAATTTTTACTCATGTTTTTTTCAGTCATGATAGATGTTGGTCATCTAATCGCCTTCACATATTGCCACCACTTTCACAGAAGTCCCAGCTGCTCCTAAAGGCAGCACCGCTGAGAGCAAGCGTTCTTCTGACCAGTGTTGGGAAACAAAAAATTACTAACATATGGTCGGTAATTTTTATTTTACCGACCATATATATATCTCAACACGAGATATTTGTTTGTGGAGCATAAAGGCTGTATGCTCAAAGTTTGTTGGAGGGGACTGCGTCAAACGGAAGTTGTTGGAATTACGAGGTATTTTGAAAGCGCCGTAGAGATAAATAAACGCACACCGCGCCGAGCAGGCTGTGGTGGCAGAGGTTATTAACACTACGAAAAATTTAGCTTCGTAACGCGTAATTTAAAGCTAACTTTGGGCTGTATATTGCACCTCTGCGCCTGCAGAGAATAAAGCATATCCGGTTGGACGTCGCTAAAGGTGACACTCCTGTCTGTAAACGTTTGCTAAACTTAAGACTGCTGCTAAAGTAAGCTAACGCTAACGTACGTAACCTTAATGAAAAACAATAGCGTACCACTGTAGCAGGCTAGGGTGAACAGCTGTTTTATCTATTGCTTAACACCTGTAAATAAATCTCGAATGAACTTAGAGGCCGTACGTCTCCTAGGTGAACTTTGACATTCACGTGTATATCTACGCAGTAGCTAGCTAAAGTTAGCCACAAGTTGTTCAGGACCTCTCATTCGTGTGACTGGGAATAACACCGCAGCTTGGATTACGATATTAAAATATAAATTTCATTAAGTTCATTTCTTTGTTTATATAAGCTAATATAACTGCAGTTAACGCGTTTTTTCCGCATGTGTGACCTTTACTTGAAGGCTAAACTTGCTGCAGTTCAAAATGCAGCATGCCCAGTATATTAGTCACGGAACAGCTGGTGTATGGTGGTATTAGGCACATTAATTGTGACATTTATTACAGTTGAGTAAATGCCTAAATCTTAACCCTAATGCTTAATAAACATTAGACATCGCAGACACTGTAGTTTGTTTGTATATTTTTTCCATTGTGCTCATTGCATTGAAATGGGAGAAACTAAGTTTCACTTCACTGTTTGTCATGCACGTCTTCCAGCAGCTTCACACAAAGGAAATGAATCGTGGCTGCATGTCTCGACTGACTTTGCTCTCCTCTGTCTCTCACTGTCATAGACTCTTATTGCCACAATGGTTTCCTACAAGAAGTTGAATCCTGAAGATGTCCAGTTTTCCAGCGCAGTTTTGTCAGAAGAGCCTGTTCAAGGCGAGGCTTCAGTGAGTTAGCTTGTGTTTATGAATCTGTTTGTCATTTTATAATCTGTAGAGGCTTACAATTTTACGTTTTAGTATATTATCTCTTTCATTAGGATGACTCACAAGAATTAGGATCTTTATGAGGAAAGTCTGTATTTTACTGTATCCAGTGCTGAAACTGGATTTTTACTTCATTCCTGTGTTTCAAGGCGCTGGAGCCAGAGGACGCCTCATTGCTTCAACGTGGACCTTCATGCTCCGTCACCACGGGCCTCCTGGTGATCGGCTGCCTCCTGCTGGTGCTCTGTGGAGCATGGCTACTGGGTGCTGTGTTATGGCTGCACACTCCCAACCAACAGGAGCATAAACCGCCACTGCCGGGCCCAGGACAAACACCGGGCCCCAAAGTGCAAACATCAGCGAACGATACTGCTGCCTCTTTCCGCACTGAGACATGCAGTCTGATACCAGAGGCGTGGAGGTTTGATTGCTACCCTGAAAGAGGGGTGGTTGTGACCCGAGAGCTGTGCGAGGCAAGGAACTGCTGCTTTATCCCTGCGTCCACCGCTTTCTCCTCTGCCAGTCGCCCGTCAGGGAAAAATGGAATCCCTTGGTGTTTCTATCCTTCAGAGTTCCCTTCGTACTCGCTCGTGTCACTAAATGACACGCTGCTGGGACAGAAAGCTACGCTCGTGAAGGAGGTGAAGACGTATTACCCTGGAGACATCCTCACCATAGAAGTGGAGATGCGTTATGAGACGGACAAGCGGCTGCGTGTCAGGGTGAGTAGAGGTTTCACATTTAGTCATGGAAAACATAGAAGGGCAAAATTTTGGAAACTTACAAGTTGATGAATACATTTTGCTCATGTTCATGTATTAAAGAGCCTTTAAAACTTATAATTCATGCTGCGTTTTTGCACTGATCTTCTGTTTCTGTGTTCATTTTCTTAATTGGAGGAAGCGACAGACCAATAAAAGAATTAGTATTTGGTTTAAATAAAAGGGTATTATATAAAGGCTGTAATTTGGAAATTGGCACGGGCTAAACTGCCTTATAGTCTTAAATAAACATGATTGTTGGACAGCGATAGTTAAGAAACTTTATATGAAATGACTGAGTCACACTGTAAGAAACCTAAATGTGGAAAAAAGATGGGCAGATGGACTTCCAGTGCACACATCTGTTGATTCTTGCTTTGCATATAAAACAAACATGTTGACCTTTGCACTGTGATAATTTTATTGATTAATATTCATGACAATAAAGATAAGAGAAACTACACCTGTCTATTACAGATGTAAGAAAAATTTGCTCTCCTTTGCATTGCATTTTTCATTTCATCAGGTTCAAATCTAATCCTGTAAATTTGCTTGATTAATTAAGTTGTTTTTTTTTTTAAATTCTGATAAAATGTTTGTAACAATTACTGTCAGTTAACCACAAATTTTTCTCCATCAAGATCACCGACCCTTCAAGCTCACGCTTTGAAGTTCCCATCTCCGTCCCCACTGTCACCAACAAGACAGAAAGCCCAGATTATATCATCGAGCTCTCAAAGCAACCATTTGGTCTTGTGGTGAAGAGGCGCTCAACAGGAGCAGTACTGTAAGTCTGAGCTGAATGGGACATTCTGAAATGTGAGGAATAAAATATCTGATTCAGAGGGATTTTTTTCCACTTGCGGCTCTGTGTTGTAGGTCTCATTTGGCTTACGTTGAAGAAAAGGGCTATAGTTAGATTTCCTCATTCATATACATATTGGATACTCTTAACTGTATATATGTATTCAGTTATGAAATAACAGTCTCATTAATGCTTGTCCAAATGTTTCCTGTTAGTCTGAACACCACTGTGGCGCCTCTCTTCTACGCGGATCAGTTCCTCCAGTTCTCCACTTCCCTACCTACGCAGTTCATTTATGGCCTGGGCGAGCATCGCTCCACCTTCCTGCACGATGTCCACTGGAACACGCTCACCATGTGGGCTAGAGATGTGCCTCCAACGGTAACCATCAGTCACAGACACAGCTGCTGTGTGATCCCTCAGATGTTCACGTTAATATAGTTTTTGTCAGTAAAATGATCAGTTAGTTATTCTGTCTGATCATCTTTGATACTTGGCTGCCATGCTCTCACGTTTGCAGTCAGTTCACAAAGCTGTTGCAGGCTGTCTTTGGAGGATGACAGGAGGCTGAATTAATTTTGTTAACTGGCTGGATAAAACTGCAGATTACATGAAATGTATTGTAATATCTTTGCATTCTTCTTCCGTACTGTAGGAGCAGACAAACCTGTATGGGGCTCATCCATTTTACCTGGCAATGGAAGATGGAGGGAACGCACACGGCTTCTTCCTGCTGAACAGCAATGCAATGGGTAAGTCTGTTAGTCACCCTAATACCTTCTGGTTTCACAATGTGCAATAGGTCACATACACAAACACTCAGGAACAGCAGAATAAAATGCTTAAGCTTACAAGTCAAGTTCACATGACAGCAGCTGACTAAGTTAAGCAATTTCATAAAAGCAGAAGTTACAAATGGACTTTCCAGTGTGTGACAATAAACTTCATATCATACTCAGATGTCATATTGATTATTCAGAGCTTTGCCAACACAAACTGTAAAACGATTTGCAATGTACTGAAGTTTTAATAAGATTTGTTTCATTTTGCCATTGAACTAAGTTATGTTGAAAATCACCTTTAGATTATTATACAGACCTCTGTTCTTTTCTGCGTTTGTTTTCTGTGTTGTTCTTTCACAAACTGAAGATGTAGTTTGGAAATGAGAATGATCAGCCTAATATCTTACTCTATTTTCTTCTAAAGTGCACGTTTCTTTTGATGAAAAATGTCTCATCAGTTTCTTATCTGTTTTGTCAGACGTGGCCCTCCAGCCTACCCCGGCCCTTACCTGGCGTACTATTGGTGGGATCCTTGACTTTTACATTTTCCTTGGTCCTGATCCTGGTTCAGTGGTTCAGCAATATGTGGATGTTGTAGGTCAGTAGTAGCACTGTGATGAGATGCACATATATGTAGGCATGTGTACTGCACCCTGATCCATGTTTTCATGGGAGAAAACCTCAAAAATCAGACAACCACCCTTTGAGCAAACACTTGGCAAAAGTGGGAAGGAAAAACTCCCTTTTAAGTGCTCTACTGGGGTGATGCAGTACTATAGTACTATGTCAAGATAAGATGGAGCCTGATTATTCAAGACCTTGTATAGACTTATCACCTCGTGTGATAAGTAGGATTTTAAATTTGAGTTAGGATTTAACAGGGAGCCAATGAAGAGGAGCCAGTATAGGAGAAATATTCTCTCTTTCTGGTCCCTGTCAGGACTCTTGCTGCAGCATTTTTTGGAACAACTGAAGGCTTTTCAGGGAGCTTTTAGAACAGTCATATGAATGACAGTAGTCCAGCCTAGAAGTAATAAATGCATGAACTAATTTCAGCATCACCCTGAGACAGGATAATTTTAGAGATGTTGCACAAATGGAAGAAAGCAGTCCAACATATTTGTTTAATATGTGCATTGAAGGACATGTCTTGGTCAAAAATGACTCCAAGGTTCCTCACAGTGTTACTGGAGGCCAAAGTAATGCCATCTAGACTAAGAATCTGGTAAGACAGATGATTACTCTGGAAATATCTCACATTATAAGCAGGAAATCGGAGGTCATCCAGGTTTTTATGTCCTCATGACATTACTGTAGTTTAATCAATTGCCGTGTGTTATCTAACTTCATGGATAGATGAAGCTGGTTATGATCTGTATAGCAATGAAAATGTATTCTAGGCCTGAGAGAAGCATGTGAAATGTAAACAAACTGGTCCCAGCATAGAACCCTGTGGAACTCCATTATATAAATAACTCCAGCCTTTTGCCTCTGTCACCTTGAGTTTGTCCTGTTTTTGTTTTGAGAATCGCCGCTTTCTTTTCATCCATCTTTGTTGACACAGGATACCCAGCGATGCCAGTCTACTGGGCCTTAGGGTACCATCTCTGCCGATGGGGCTACGACACGAGTAATTCTACGTGGGAGGTTGTCAAGAGCATGAGGAATTATGGGATACCTCAGGTAATTTCTTTTGTAGTACGTGTCAGTGTTTTTAGTTTTTGTTCTTTTGTAATTAACCCTAAACATATGCATTTCTCTTAAGTAGCTTTAGGATGAGTGAATTCATTTTATTATTAATAATAATGAGTCTGTTTAATCGCAGGATGTCCAATGGAATGACATTGACTACATGGACAAATTTATGGACTTTACATATGAATCAAAAAAGTTTGACACACTACCTGAACTGGTCAGGGACCTACATGCTCATAACCAACGCTACGTCATGATCCTGGTATGCAAACACACGTGTACTTGGTCTCATGTGTTTTGTGTCTGCTTTGGCATGTGAGTGTTTAAGTGAGTCGTTTATTAATCCTTCAGGACCCGGGTATCAGCAGCACACAACCCGAGGGCTCATACTGGCCCTTCGATGAAGGTGTAAAGAGAGGAGTTTTTATTAAAGATGCTGAAGGGAAAACGCTTATTGGGAAGGTGAGACATGAAGCCACACAACCACATTAACTGAGCCATGTTCTGTGACGCAGGATTAATGAGTTAGGGAAACATGTTGAGCCTAGAGCCTGTATATGATGGTGCTGGGCTTTCTTGTTCCAGAGTAGATTTAAGTATTTGTGAGCCCCACTTTTTCATTGATTCTTTTGCTGATGAAATAATCAAAGTGCACAGTAGATACTTAGCAGAGATGTTCGTTGTTGTGCGTCTTGTTTCACAGGAATTTTAAGCATAAATATGCCTGGGCCTAATCTGCTGCTAAGTCAGTATTGCTGCTATTAAGATGTTTTTATTGGTATTTATCACAGAGAATATTCATTCCTTCATTATGGAGGCCATGTCAGACCTGAATACACTTATCTAATGTTAATATTGAGAGTGCACCCAGGGGTAAAATAAATACTTTCACTGATGAATTTACAGGATTAACAGTTTTCTGCAACATTCCCCTCTTCTCTACTTTGATGTACCTGTGTTGTGTTTTGCTGTAATAAGTCTTTACATCCTTTATCTCTCCTGCTGTTTCTCTTGACTGATTGGGCAGAACTTAATTGGTTCATTTTGTGCAGAAGATGCAAATAATGCATCAGAAGCCTGCTTTTATTTTAGCATGCGCAGAGACCCCGGGCTTTCTTTGAAAGCTGCTAACTATCATTGTGATACCTGCTGTCTCAAATCAAATCCCCAATCAAAGAAAGCAGAGTTACACTGAACCAGCTTCTTACTCCACCAGTTCTTCGATCACTTAAACCCATGTAGACGTCACTGATTCAGAGGTTTTAATAGAAGTGTTCAGTGTCCTGACACAGAATGTGAGAATCCATAAACGTTCTGTCTTGAGCATGGAAAGCGACCTACTCCTGACCAGGTTATGTTAAACATAAGTTACCATGGCGATTTAGCAAGACAAAAAGAGAGCCCCGTTCATGTACCAGAAAACTCTGACTTTAGGCTCATCACAGCTCACTCACTCATTAATCTGGGCGGTACTACAGTAGCTACAGTATAGCTGAAAGCTTTTGAAAGTTCTCCAGCTTCATTAGCTCTACGTAATTCAGCTGGACTGGTTCTTAAGTGCAGCCTGGCGAGCCCAATAATAAATGAACATGGTTTTGAATGTTAAGCATGAATTTAAACTAAAATTCTTTCTTCCCGTTTCCAGGTGTGGCCTGGTCTCACGGCATATCCAGATTTCTCTGATGAAGTGACACATGAATGGTGGTATGACAACCTACAGATGTTCCACGATAAGGTGGCGTTTGATGGATTATGGATTGTAAGTATGAGAACAGTGCAGGCTGTTAAATAAGTAATCACTGACTCCTGCCTAGATGTCTCCTTATGATTATTTAAAGATCTGACAACACTTCACTTGGTTTTAGGACATGAATGAGCCATCAAACTTCCTGGATGGATCGACCAGTGGCTGCCCAACAAACAATCTTGAAAACCCTCCTTACACTCCAGGTAGGAGATTGGATCTACAACAGAGATCACACTACAAACATACAATACATTTGGGTTTCATGGGGTCTTCTGCTTTCAGGTGTACTGGGAGGTTTGCTGAGAGCCAAAACCTTGTGTGCCACCGCGCAGCAGAAGCAGTCCATACATTACAACATGCACAGTCTGTATGGACTGATGGAAGCTAAAGCCTCTGCAAGGTTTGATGCTCTCAATACTCGGATGTACACACGCAACGGAAATAAAACATTACAATACTTCTTCATTACACACTTTGTCTTGTTGTTTTCACTTCCTCTCTGTCCCCGTGTTCAGCGCTCTGAAGCGAATTGTGGCAAAGAGACCTTTCGTGATCTCTCGCTCCACCTTCCCCAGTCAGGGCATGTACTCTGGTCACTGGCTTGGAGACAACAGGAGTCAGTGGAAAGACCTTTACACTTCTATAGCAGGTCAGAAGTTCAGCAGATACAGATCATACACACTGATGCATAAATCAGAATCAGAATCAGAATACTTTATTGATCCCTGGGGGAAATTATTTTTTGTTACAGTGCTCCATTTTAAACCAACATTAAGACAAGACAGACAATACGCTAACTAAGAATAGTACAATATATACATATATATACATACATACATACATACATAAGTCACTTATAAATAAATATTTGGAAAAGAAACATGTGTAGTTGTAGCAGCAAACAGTGTGTTAAGTGGATGCGTTGTACAGGGAGATGGCCACAGGCAGGAATGATTTCCTGTGTCGTTCAGTGGTGCTTTTCGGTAATCTCAGTCTCTCACTGAACGAGCTCCTGTGACTGACCAACATGTCATGGAGTGGGTGGGAGGTGTTATCCAACATTGTCTTTATCTTGGACAGCATCCGCCTCTCCGACACCACCTTGAGGGAGTCCAGCTCCATCCCCACAACATTGCTGGCCTTACGGATCAGTTTATTAAGTCTGTTGGCATCTGCGACCCTCAGCCTGCTCCCCCAGCATGCAACAGCATAGAGGATCGCACTGGCCACAACAGACTCATAGAAAATCCTCAGCATTTTCTGGCAGATGTTGAAGGACCTCAGTCGCCTCAAAAAATAGAGACGACTCTGGCCCTTCCTGTAAAGTGCTGTGGTGTTTTTAGCCCAGTCCAGTTTATTGTCAATGTGTACTCCAAGGTATTTATAGTCCTCCACAATGTCAACACTGACAACGACACTGTGGCTGATCTGTTGTCGTAAAACTGCTTATTTGAATTCTTGGATAATCTCTTCTATTATTTATCATTTTGGATTTGAGGATGTTTCGTGTGAAATTGTCCGTCTCATCGTTGGATATTTAACTCCCATTTCCTTCTGTGCAGGTATGCTGACCTTTAACCTTTTGGGCATCCCGCTGGTGGGAGCAGATGTCTGCGGCTTCAGCGAGGAGACGCAGGAGGAATTGTGCGTCCGCTGGACTCAGCTGGGAGCTTTCTATCCGTTCACACGAAACCACAACGCCATCAGCATGAAGGTAAGAGTGTCCTCTTCAGTTTATCACTTACAGGTTTAGCTGTGCTTCTGAAAATTGTACTTATTTGTTTATTTATAGTTTCGTGATGACACCTGAAACTTTTACATCAGTGTTTGTTTTGTAGCTTGAGACGTCATTTGGAGAATCTAAACATGTAACTGCATGTCTACTAATGGATTCATTTTTCTATTTTGCATCTCCTACTGTGTGTGGGGCTTATTTTTGTGGTTTTACAGCCTCAAGACCCGACAGCTTTCAGCCCGCTTGCTCGCACAGCCACGAAGGAGGCTCTGCTGCTGCGCTACTCTCTCTTCCCTGTTCTCTACACTCTCTTCCATCACGCGCATGTGCACGGACACACAGTGGCTCGACCAATAATGTTCGAGTGAGTAGGAATCCTAAAAGCACAGATTTTCATGTATTCCGTGTGTTTCCGGGGTGCATAACTTTACGTACTCAAAAGGTTTCCCAAAGACGTGAAAGCCTACGGCATCGACAAGCAGTTCATGTGGGGGAAGAGTTTGTTGGTGACACCAGTGTTGGATCCTGGAGTGGACTACGTGGATGGTTACTTCCCTGAGGGACTGTGGTACGACTATTACACGGTGAGACTCTGTGAGCGATAGTGTGAGGACAGAGCGTATGGTGACTTGATCAGAGTGCTTATATCATGTGTGTTCCTTTACTTCCCAGGGCAACTGTGTGACCAGTAAGGGCGAAGAGCTTCAACTCAGTGCGCCTCTAGATAAGATCAACCTGCATTTGCGTGAGGGCTCCATTATACCAACACAGGTAAAAGGTTTTTCAGCTAAAACGGTCCTGTTACAATGCTGGATGCTCAAATTAACCATGGGCAGACTTTTAAATAGTACAGTCAGAATATGTGGCTGTAATCCCTGTAAACCTAAGGGCATCTTACACTGCAGTTTGTTTACTCGAACCAAAATCTGTCATAAAAAAAAAAAACGTGAGAATGTTCAGTCTGCTGATTGGCCAAGTGCGTCTGAGGCGGGAGCAACAACAGTAAACAAAGGAAGTGTTCTGTGTTCTGGATGAGTAGAGAACATGGAGAATTTATGCTCATTTTACAGCTACTTGATTGGCCGTACTGACCTTCACATATGTATGGTACTCTCCCAGATCCCAGAATGCAAAGCATGACAGAGTGGGTACAGGAGCTGCTGTAGCCTAAACTTGCAGCGTGCACCTGCTAGTTCGTTCGGATAGAAGTTGGATCCTGTTCACACCATAAACAATCCACTCTGCAGTAGCACTCAGCAGTAAAAGTGGCAAAGTGTAAGAGAACAAGGTGAAAGCTTTGCCTTTAACTCCAATATTATTATTTTTGCAATGAAATTTAGAACAAGTTTACCAAAGTTTGAAGGAAATTTAGGCTAAAATGGGACTTTTCACGCTGAAGCACTCAACTTTGCTTCACATTACCTTGGCCGAGGTGAGAATGCAAATGTCTGACTCAGACTGAACATCAAACAGTCTTTAACCTGCCAGCCGGTCAGTAAACCTTGTGTAGCAAGCAGCACAGACCATACTGCACTGTGTAAGGGGGAGGCAGCCCTACCTCGTCAGCTTTCTCGTCGAAACCCCACAGAGCGTTTCCAGAAGTGTCAGCGTGTCTGAAACAGACAATCTCCCGTTGTGTGCTAGATATGAAGGGAAAGCACATGCATATCTACACTTGTCGCCGATATCTATCAGTGCATATCTGGCAGGGGTGTCCAACTCCAGGCCTCGAGGGCCGGTGTCCTGCAGGTTTTAGATGTGTCCTTGATCCAACACAGCTGATTTAAATGGCTAAATTAGCTCCTCAACATGTCCTGAAGTTCTCCAGAGGCCTGGTAACGAACTAATCATTTGATTCAGGTGTGTTGACTCAGGGTGAGATCTAAAACCTGCAGGAAACCGGCTCTCGAGGCCTGGAGTTGGACAGCCCTGATACATGGTTTATTGGATTTTATTATTTGAACCTTTTGAAACCTCTGCATCTCAAACATAAAAATATAACATTTAATCCAAACACATTCAGATGTAATTCACACAAATTACGCCAAAAAATTTTGTTAAATTTTTTTTGTGCTATAAACGATGATATCTGTGGCTCCATATGCTACCTCCTTGTGTTGGACTTTTGCCTTTTAAAATAACAAACAAACTCTAAGTCTGTGCTGAAAACTGAAGAATGCTGAAAACCGTGTGTGTGTGTGTGTGTGTCTGAATTTGTGATTCTACTGGTCAGACGTGTGTGTGTGTCTTCCACTTGATTCACATTCATGTTTTCTCTCTTTGCATGTTTGAACAGGCGCCCAACCTGACCCTGTGGGTAAGCACCGGTCAGCCTCTCCACCTCGTCTCAGCTCTCTCTCAAGATGGTTCAGCCAGTGGAGATCTGTTCTGGGATGATGGAGAGACCATCGACACCTACGAGACCAACCAGTACGCCTACATCATCTTCAGCATTGCTCAGGTGCTCACCTTCATCTATTTTGTAGAGTACAGTAATCTACCCTGCGTGTTTGCTCCAGCCTACTTTATCTGACTTCACACATCATGCCGCTGCTCGTGTAGATGAACTGTGTCTGGACCTGTCTAATTTAGCTGTTTTCAGAGAATCTCACCCGTGTTGTTGAAAAATGGTTTGAGCTTTTTTTATTACCTTATTTTGTAGAACACAATGACATCCCAGGTGCTCTCTAACCACATCGAGGCGTCATACATCACTGTGGAGTCGGCCTCCTTCTATGGTGTGAAGGAGAAGCCGAGCAGAGTGTTGGTGAACTCCCAAGATGCACCGTTTACCTACAGAAACAACCAGGTGAGGTTCTGAGTTATGTGGGGTCTTTTTTGTTTTTAGGTTTGGAAAAAGAAAACGGTGACACATCATAAAAAAAACTTAAAAAGACTGACAGGGCAAACAGAGAAGTGCACATGGTGAATCAAGCCTGCAGAGCATCACAATTATGTCAACAGAGAGAAGAAGCGAGTCTGAAATCAGTTTCTCATGACAGCGACCTTTCTCAGTTTAACAGACTCCACAGCTGGAGACAACCACATCAGCAGCACAACAGAGAACTCAAGTATCTACTGGGTTTTCCCACCTTTGCAAAAGAGACACCCCCCCCCCCCCCCCCCCCCCCCAAAAAAACAAAAAAAACAAAAACCTGGTACCTTTGGTTTTTACCGAAAGATGCTTCCTTGT
Source organism: Maylandia zebra (assembly GCF_041146795.1). Taxonomy (NCBI): domain Eukaryota; kingdom Metazoa; phylum Chordata; class Actinopteri; order Cichliformes; family Cichlidae; genus Maylandia; species Maylandia zebra. The sequence continues at coordinate 13,789,284 of NC_135172.1, read as the reverse complement.
TAAAGCTGCTAGGTTTCATAAATCAGCCTTGTTTCAGTTTCTAACACAGGATGAAACTGTACCCAGTATTTCCATCTTTTTCCTCTTCCTTTATTTTCAATTAAAAATATTTTTAAATTAATTTGATTGTTACTTTACACGTTTGTCACACAGTGTGTACTGTGAAAGCTGTCATTTTTTTTTTGCATTTGGGCATTAAATAATTAATTTGATCAGTTATTTCGAGAAATGCAAAACTTTATGATATTAGTCCAGCACAGAAAAACTGGCAGCAACATGTATTTAAGGTATGAAATGTAAATGTGGTTATCTTAGTTTTATATTATAGAATTTTCTGATGGCATTGTTATAGATGGACAAAAAGCAGTGATTTAAAAAAAAAAAAAAGATCAATAATATTATTGAATAAGTCTTGAATAAAATATCAAATTAGTAGATTTTAGATTTAAAACCCTGTATTACTTGTGCTCATGAAGCCATGTGTTATTGCCATGGTGTTCTGTAGCTTTAATGCAGACAGCAGATAGTGTTGGCTTTGGTTTCACATGAAGATATTCTCCAAACAGTAATGATGCTTTCCTTCCTCTCTGCAGGTGTTAACAGTCGCTGATCTGGGTCTCAGCCTGAGTCAGAACTTCACCATCAGCTGGATGTAAGCAGCTGTGAAGCCACAAGCTTGCACAGCGCACCATCTCCAAGAATAAGAACAGCCATTTCTTTCAAATTATTTTGGCTCTTGACTCAAAGACACTCGATGCGAAATAGGGATGTCGGGTAATTTACTTCATTGATGGTCGTCGCCCTTTAAAGAGCAGTATTTCACTTAACTCTTCAAACCTTTCCTTGGGATATGCCTGTATAGCTCTGCAGCAAGCGTAGAAATGAAATCACTGGGGCTCAACATTTTCACCATTCAGATGTCCTTGTCAGTGTTTCCACATCTGCATTGGGTGTCTTGCTCGTAGGCTTCGTAAGGGAGGGATTCACTTAAAAAAGATCACAGCTGCTGACGTCAATGCAAACGCGCTTGAATACAAAGGTTGCGTGAATGTTAAGAGTTTATACCCGATGATTAGGAATAAAGAGCCAAAGCAAAGTGTCCGTCAGTTAGGAGTGAAATTTAAGGTACTCAGGAGCGAGGGGGTCATATTGTAGTGTTAATATCATCCTAATGCAGGCTTTGCACAATTAGTCAAAATCGCCTTCCTGTGCTCGGCATGCTTTGAAAAGCTTGTCATCACTGACCAATAGCAGTTTAGACGCAGCTTTAATGTCTTTGGAAGACCACTCTCTTTGTGTGTATCTGATTTATATTATAGTTTGGTCTGGGTAGTCTATACTAAGTTAATGTAATCAACACTGCATTTTTAATTTTACTTTTGTTCCCTTTTTTAAGTCCTCGTGAGCAGAAAAATGACGTGCAATAAATGAGTGAGATAAAATTAGCTTCCTTAAAATGTGACAGCATAGTTCATCATGTAGTTTGTTCCATGTGCTTGAAAGTTGTTTACAGTCTGTTTTGCACTAATTAGTACTGCAATATAGGACAGGTGGGTGTGCCTTATGATTCCTTTTCTTCTTTTTCTTTGTTTTTAAGCATCTCTGCTTTATAACGTCAGCCCCTTTTCAACGCTGAAGACCATATTACTGTTAAACACAAGAAGGACTTTGCTGATTACAAGTGTTGTACAATCATTTTACTGTGACTCGTCACTCTGACAGAGCAGAATACAAATGAAAGCTAAAACTTGTTTTCCTTGTTTTTAGATCAGCACTGTTCATTTCTGCCTAAATTTGAAATTGATTTAGTACATTTGCCGTGAATTAGTATTTCTCACGGATTCTTGTAGACAACACTGGAAAAGAATATGCTGACAACGACATGAATGCGTGTTCGTGTGATGTACTCATACTTCAAGTGTCACCGACAGTTTGCAGTATTTTATTTTGAAGGTATTATAAATTTTATGTGCTCAAATTGAATTTCAGTTTGACTTTTATTTGAGTGTAACATCAGACAATAAAACATTTCAAAATAAAGAGACTTCCTGTTTTATTTGTTTGTGTTTTAACTTGATGTACAGTTTTGAGGCCTTCTCTTATAAAGTAGTGAACAGATGTTTTTTGTATTGCTTCTTGAAGTGCTGAAGTAAACTCGCCAGCAGAGGGCACGGTCTCCCAATGACCAGGACAGGACTAAGCAAAGTACATCCTATGTTCAGTAGGTTGTAGAATCACATTCAACAGCAAGAACTTGAAGTAATCAGTTTCTCTGTAACTTTATCAGTCTCGCGTCATGTTGGAGGAATGCTGTCCCACTCGTTGCAGTGTTACTTCATTTCTTTGAGATATGTGGACATTGGTTTATGCACAACTCTCACAGCATTGGAGTCAGCTGAGGTATTTGGCTGAATCATTGAAACACCTTCATCCTTCTGTTTCTCACCTGTCCTGTTGCAGATTTGCTGCTGTCATCAGGATCATTATCCTGTTGCATGACCTAATTTTGGCCAAGCTTCGATTGTCAGATAGACGACCTCACATTTGACTCTAAAGTCCTTTGGTATACAGAGGAGTTCAAGGTCAACTCAATGACTGTTAGCTGCCCAGGTCCTGTGTCTGCAGAAGAAGCCCAAATCATCACCCCTCCACCACCATGCATCACACTTGTTCTAAAGTTTTGTTTTTCAGCAACTCTGTTGCTGTACACTAAAGCCAAAAATCTCTACTTTGGTCTTGCATGTCCAAAGAAATTTGCTCCAGAGGTTTTTCTGTTTGTTCAGACACAATTTGGCAAACCTAAGCTGTGCTGCCATCTTCTGACTTCTAAATAAGTCACACTTGTTCAAACCTTTTCCTGATTTAACTATCATGAAGTTTAACATTTAGCATGTTAACTGAGGCCTGTAGATTCTGATATAACAGAGTAGCTCTTGGGTGTTTTGCAGCTTCACTGAAGGTTGCACAATTGTGCATCTGCCAGAGAATCTGCTTTTATAAAGGTACTCACACTTGCTGATGATCACCTTATCAAGTGCATTTGATCAGCACCACCTGGCTGCTACTTACCACCTTAATTATTATGGAAGCAGTAAAGGTGTGCTTATAAGGGACTACAGAGTCCTGTGGAGTCCTTTTCTTCCACATGACTGTAACTGTGTAATTGCCACTCTGGCAACAGAGGATGTTTCTGACACACTTTGTAACATGAGAAGAAAATAATACATTCTCACCCCTCAAAACCTCACCGGGAGTAGCACTTTATCACTAGCAAATGTTCAGTAAGAGTCATTGCACATTGAAATATTTCTTATCAGGAAATGACAATTGTTCTTAACTGAAACTGTGAGCTGTACGGTTAATGTTTACCTTATACTTATTCATAGTTTGAGTGTAGCTATAAACAAGGTTGAGATCTGTGTATGTGTGTTTGTTCAAATTATAAGGCCACTCTCCTGTTCCTCCTCTTATTTTCTCATCCTGCTGCTCTGCTTTTTCCATCTCTTTCTCTGTAATGCTGTTTCCCTTTAAAACCCTCATTGCATCTACAGACTAGACTAGACTCTCCACTCTATGAAAGTCAGAAGTTATTTAGATAACAGTCTCAGGATGTCCGTCATTAAGATACCGGGGTCATCTGAGGACTCTTATAAATCATTTTGACTCTTAAGAGTTGCATGTTCTAGTACGTGTTTCTCACCATAACAAACTAACTGGAAAACATCATGGAAAAGGAGCCCTGACGCTACGCCAGACCTTTGACCGGATCTCTGAGTCATGACAGTAAACTATTGCTTCGTTGTACCAACAAAAGCTCCAGAAAGTGAAAGTAACAATTGCATGCTGAAATTGTCCTCCATTGCTGATAAACTAGGCTTGCAATAGATGTGTTTTTATTGGCTGTGTGGAAATGTTCACAGGCTAACTGTTTCCAGATGGGACTTTGAGGAGAGCACATATATCATTCAGCAAAAGGGGGAGGAGAGAGAGCTCAGAGAAAGAGCAGCAGGGGTCTGTCAAAAGCATTCAGCTCTACTGACGAGGGCATTTCCTGTCTGGATTTGGGAGGATTAGGCATTCATGCGTAGGGGGGTGTTTGTATGCTTTGCATGTGGAGAGTGGGACCAACACACAAGACTTTTTGTGGGATTCTTGTCCGTGTTTGATGTGTGCAACTTTGCTTGTAGGGCAAACAGTGATTTAGTGTCAGTTGTCTGAGGAAGAAACTTGGAGCTGCTAGATTGTGTTCCAGTCGGGCTTTTCTGAATTTCTGCTTTGTCACATTAAAGTTTTGCTGTATGCTACATAAAGCAGAAACTGAATTTAAAATAAACTAGCAGTGTTACTGAGAAGGCCTTGTTGCGTATAAAAAAAAAAGGAAGAAAAATCTGGAAAGTCATAAAAAGAAGTTAAATGCAGCTTCATTGTTCACTTCGAACGTTCCTTTGCAGCTTGCAGGAGATATTTTTAACAGTAAGAGTTGCTGACATGGGACAGAGACAACACCAAGCTCTTTTTTTTTTTACTGCACTTGCATTTGTTTCCAAGACACTTGACCCGTTGCCTACTGGTGGTGGTCAGAGGGTGGCTGTGGCTGCAATGTAGCTTGCCATCACCAGTGTGTGAATGGGTGGATGACTGAATGTGTAAAGCGCTTTGGGGTCCTTAGGGACTAGTAAAGCGCTATACAAATACAGGCCATTTACCATTTTTACCATATTTCTGTTCACTCTACAATGCTGGCTATTATGTGAAGTCTTGTTTTTTGACCTGACTCTAAAGATTGTACAGGTTTCTGTGCAGTTTGTTTTCAGCAATGAAAAATCAGAAAAAAGAGGAAAGAAAGTCACACATGGACGAGCCTCTGTGCTGTTTAGTATGTCAAAAATGTTGCATGTTAATGCTTCACTCACCTGACTTTCCTGAAAAGGAAAGTAGATTAAATTAGTAGATTTTGACTGATGGTAGACGTGTATTGAGCTAAATCTGACCTGGTGGTGCTATGAAGGCACCGTGTTTCACACACAGACACATTAAAGTTGGATGTGTAGTATGGTAGGTCTGAAAAGTGAAGCCTTAAACTTGCATTCTTTTGGTTTGCCAGCATATGGTTGCAAAAATTCTTTGGGTTGTACTGAGGTTTTGCAAAAACATGGCATTTTGTGGTGGTATGGATCAAGCCAGTACAGCCTCAGACACACCGGCCTAGAGACTGGTCTGCAACCACTGCTTGTGAGGGAAAATGAGTATTCCCTGACTGTTTGCTGGAGGTTGATAGCAGTCACTAGAGAAATGACTGATAAACTTCCAGTTACACAGGTCTACAGACCAGTAATGGATCACCCCCTGACAACTACCTGTTGATAAGAAAAATGTGTTTGCTAAATAGTCAGCATAAATTTCCCTATTTTTGCTGTCGGTTGAAGTGTGTATGGAAGTGACGAACACTACAACTACTCCATGAGTTGTAGTGTAAAATACTACGCACAACAGAAATGGGCACCTTTTGGCTTTACAGTAAAATTTGAACTTTTTGAAAGATCCCTGCTGTAGCCCTGAGGTGCAGCGTTTACTTTGAAGGCTACCATTCTACATTTCTGTCTTGCTCCGAAACTTTTCAAGATTTACTTCTGCTCAGCTAGTAGTTAACAAGCCTTTGTAGACAAACATGGAAACTGCATTCAGCCGTGTCAGTCAGCTTGCAGCCAAAGCTATCGCAGTGAGGTTTTTGGTGCAGCACCTCCTTCACAACTGGTTTCACACAGCCAGAGCCAGCAACTTGCCAACCTTTCCAGTCTTGGAAAATACGCTTTTCCCAAGGAACCAGTGGTTTGGTATCATGTCCAACATGGCTAACAACTCTTGTAGTCTTCAGGAGAAGTTTAAGGAAAAAGGGAATTGGCTTTCTTGCTCTTTGTCCATGGTAAACACTTTCCATGGGCTCAGTCACTAGTTTGCTTGTGGATGCATTCATGGTATCGCGTGAGAATCCCTCTGATGCACTGCAAGATATTTCAATCAAAACCAGGAATGTGAATCTTGTGCTGGCAGCAGATAAAAGTTTATTCTCCAAAATATCACCTGGCATCAGAAACGTATGTGAAAGTTAGGGCTGCTCCAAGTATTCTGCAGGTTGTTGTTGTTACTCAGGGGCTGTCAGTTTATTTTGGTAAGACTTTGAAATCTGGTCTTGCTCAAAGGTGTGTTGAAAACTGCTCGGTGACAGTTAGCCCAACATCAAGCCAAGTGTTTACTTCATTATCAGATTTTGTCTCCTTACTTTTGCTTTCTGTTTGCCCTCTGCTATGTGATTCATGCTCACATTGTATCACATCATCTGCTCTCTGCACAAGCCAACTTTAGCCTGAAAGTCCAGTAAATTCCACCTATCAAGCTGAAAGATTTCCTTGATGGTCTGAAGCTTGGATTCATTATTCGTGATCTGAATGGCATCCATTTAACTGTTCCCGTGAAAAACTCGTATGCTGCAGGCAAGCAGCATCTAACTGTGAAATTCAGGAGAAAAAAAAACCTATTTGACCTCAAACAGAGAGAGGAAAAAGATGATTCAACACACATGGAGTACATACAGCTGACTTCCCAGAAAATCCTCTTCATGGGAAATAGTAAGCCAAACTAGGGGTGGCTGTAGCTCAGGAGGTAGAGCAGGTCATGTGCTGATCGGAAGGTTGGTGGTTTGATCCCCGGCTCCCCCAGTCTGCATACCAAATATCCTCAGGCAAGATGCTGACTTCCCAAGTTGCTCTCTGATGCATCCAGCACTGAAAACCATAGAAAACAGTGCTTACGTGAATGTGGCATGTTGTATAAAGTGCTTTGAGTGCTCCAGGAGAGTGGAAAGACGCTATATAAGAATCAGTCCATTTACCAATTAACCAAAGCAGTAGTCAAGAAAATGAAAGTTTGGTTCAACACAAATTGTAAGTGTAAGAATATAACCCTTTTTTAAATGTTAAGTTATGCCAATGAATGTCTGAGACATGTTCAGAGGTGCATTATGCTTTACAACTAAAAACCACAGTTTCACTATCCTTTTCTGGTTGGAGGGTGAAAGCTAGACATGTCATCTCCAAGAGATGTGCTTCTACATCACTGCTAGAGGGTGGAAAAAACCCCACATTCACAGCTTAGAGTCATCAAAGTAAGGCGTTAATCATTACCTTTTTTTTTTTACCTCTATTTTTGGTTTCCACCAGTTGTTCAAGACAAAAACCAGCTCGTAAAAGCTCCTCTGCCACTGAAAATAATGCTCATATAAAAACCGTGACCTGAATCATGAACGAAACACAATGAACCAAATCAGAGAGAGCTCGGAGGAACTACCGCGTTCAGCAATAACTATGTTTGAGAGTTAAGGTTCAAATGTGAATGTATACAGCAACGCCTATGAGAATCTGAACACCAGCGACTGGAAAATGAGACAGAGGTGAGATTTTTTTTAATCTTGTGCACACAAGTTAGGAGCTCTGCATCTGTAGATTGAACAAACTCAGATTTTAAGGGTTTGTTAAAATGCTCCAAATACAGACAAAACCAAGGTTATTTTACTCTGCTTGAAAATCTCAGTGACAGTTTAATATGTGGTGTCTAACCATGCTTACTCTGGATGTCATTACTTTGTGCCCCTGTAACATTGCAGGGAACCTGGCAGTGATTTGGAGTAAACATGCTCATTAAAGAAGTGTGTAGGTGTGCCTTCTTTCATCTTCAACATTGCTAAAATTAGAAACATCCTGTGTCAGAGTGATGCTGAAAATCTAGTTCATGCATTTGTTACTTCTAGGCCGGACTGTTGTAATGATTTATTATCCGGATGTTCCAAAAACTCCTTGGATTCATGAGACAGACACCCTGTCTATTATTAAAATTAGTCTTGAAAGTTCTATTTTGGCATGTAGAGCTGGATCAGCTGATCCTGAGCCATCCCTTAGTTATGCTGCTGGTGCGCTTCCCTTGATGGACTCAGCATTTCTTGGCCACACCCACATTTTCCACACATCACGTGGCTACATGCCATTACTGCATGCCATACACTTTATTTTAGACTCTGCTTTTGTTTCTTTGTTCTCTTCTCTGCCCCCTCCCGGAGCCTGGTTCTGCTGGAGGTTTCTTCCTGTTAAAAGGGAGTTTTTCCTTCCCACTCTCAACTATTGTGAACTGATGCAATGAAAAAAAGAATTGAAATGCAGATCAAATTTGGGTAAAACAGAACAGAGACAGTGGGAAACTGTTCTTTTAAAACTCTCTCTCTCACACACAATATAGGAAATCATGTCAGCAGAAAAAAGATAATCATATTTGCCTTGGATGCATAAGCCAGAGAAGACACAAAGGAGCTCCTGACCTCAGGAAGTCACAGACTTACTCTGAGTGCTGGGCACCAGCCAAGATACACGAGAGGATTGTAGCAGGAAGGGCATTCAGTGTAAAATCTATGCCAAATCCAAACATGTGGATCCATCCATCCACAGTGGTGACCCTTTAGACAGCAGTGGAAAGTACCTTTATTACCAGCAGATACAGGTTATACTGTTTTTGTTTTTAACAGAAACTTGTATCTTATGATCAGGTATTGCTGCCTCTATCATTTCTTCTCTGCATCTAATTTAACTGAATTCTTTTAAGAAGCCTGGCAGAAAGGTGGGTGAAAATGGATCCTTGCACGTTTGAATGAGTAAACCCGGCCCTCTGTTCTTTTGTCTTACCCTGCTGGATTTTGCAGGTGTCAGGTAACTCAGTGAAGAGACTACACCCCTCTCCTTCAACACACCCAGCAGACAGAACAAGACCGGGCAAGCTGACTTACACAAGAATAAGCCACACCTAGCTTTCACTCTTTATCCCCTTATAACTAAAATAGCTCATTACAGACATTAGGTACATACTGGGGCATGTGTTCCTGTTGTTAGGTGGGATGTGGGTACTTATAGATTTTTGTTTGTTAAGCTCAGGGTGGAAATCCTTCAAATAGCTGCAAGTCCCCAGTAATGTTTCTGGGTATCTGTGGGAGTCTAATGACCTGAGGTCACATTTATATTACATACTTAACACACGCAAAATTACACATGATGGTTTTCTCTTTGTGGTTTCTACGTCTTCTCTGGAACAGCACTTAGGGAAGTAAGTAGAGGGCTACTTTTCTCTTTGTATAAATTTGGATTTATGACTTGGCTTTATAGCAGACAGGCAAACACAGACAGATGCAATAGATGTGGGTGAATTAAACTAAATGTTGATATCGGATCGATACTTTACGGTCAGTATGTAGCCTACTGAATTGTAATAAAATATTGTTTTTAAACTCACAAAATATACCTCAAATATGCACTATGAAAAATGTCTGAATATAATAACCTTTTATTGTTGACTGTCACATCTGTTTTATTCATAGCCTACAACACATTTAAAATACAGAACCCGACCAAGTGCTTTAAAATTTACATTCCAGCTCTCCAAAAAAACAAATTTCAAAATATATGAAAAGCTGAAAGGTGTGTTTTGTTGTGTTAACTAATTATTGTGGAAAATAAAAATGCCAGTGGTCATTAAAATCTGTTCAAAATTTGCAAATTGATGATTCATCTCATGTTTGTAGGTTACAATTATCGGTATTGGTATCGGTACACTGGCCCTGTATTTGCTTGGTATCGGATCCCAGAATCTGCGGTGTCACTTGGCAGATGAACACAAAGAGTTAAAGGACAAACTCCACCCACACCATCGCGTCATCGTCGACCTCTCGCAGGTGTCACGTCCAGGTTCTTTCCACTTAACTCAGAGTCAGTGAGGTGATTCACACAAACGCAAAAAGACTTGCCTTCCCAGCTTCCCGGATAAGGCGTCAGTCTGGGCTTCTGTGGAAAGTTTCTAAAGTTTTACTTGTTGGACGCTGAGGAGCGAAGAAAGGAGGGAGCTCTGTGAGCGCTTCCAGAGGCACTGCTGCGCTCTTCACACGGATCAGTCCGGCTCCGAGCTCTGGGATGGCGGCCGTGAAGGCTCTGCAGCAGTGGTGCCGGATCCAGTGTGAGGGCTACCGGGATGTCTCCATCACCAACATGACCACGTCCTTCAGGGACGGACTGGCTTTCTGCGCCCTCATCCACAAACACAGACCCGATCTCATGTGAGTACACCTGGAACAGGACCGGAGAACGAAAGCAGGAAATAAGTGAAACTTATTGGCTGCACTCCTGACTTGTCTGTTGACAACACAAAACTATTTTCATGGAAGATTGAAGTCAGTGATTTTGCTTCCGAGTTTAATGGCAGAGTTTCGCTTTTTCTCCTTCTCTTTGTGTTATTTTGTCAGACACAAATCTGAACATTTGCTGATCTGTAGGAAGCAGGAGACGAAGCTGAGCTGTGACCCAAAGAGCGTTGCAGAGACGGTCACTTATGGTTTTCTGGGGGGTGATTTCAAGATAGCACTATTACATATCTGCACTCGATTTCAATGCTCAGCATGTCTGCGTAATGGAATTGGGCATTTTACAAATCCCTGTGACTGCTGCTGGCCACATGTGTCGTGTCCAACTTTGTGATGATCTGTCCTCGGAAACGGTCCCATTTTAAACTATGTGCCCTTGATAAGTTCAATTCGAGTCGCAACAGAAACTAAGTTTTGTAATGTCATCATCACAATTGGACAATGAGCTACATTATTATGTCTACGTTTAGAGTTAGTTGTACTTTTCCAGTACCTACTATAAAAATCTGAGGACTTGCACTCTTCACTGCATAAGATTTGCAAGATTGATGCCCAAGCCTCTAAGCAGTATTTTCTCATCATCTTTAACTGACTCCTGGCCAGTCACTCTCGCAGAGATGCCTGCTTTTGTTTCAGCAAGGCCATTTGACAGAAAAGACACAGCTGCTGTAATCGCCTCATTCCAGTATTTATGGCGAGCCAAAGCAGAGCGAAGGCGCTTGCCATGTTTACATGAGCCGCAGCAGTAAACAGTGGCTGAAGGCTCAGTTTCAGCGTGCTCAGTCGTGACCGTGTGATTAATGCAGGATGAACCTCATGTTAGTTTCAGATCTTCAGCGTGGGATCAATGAGGCAGGTGTCACGCTGCTGTTGTGATGTATGCAGAAGTGAGTCAGCAATGCATGACTGCATAACACATGTTAGTCTGCGCTGCTTCAAAACTGAAGACTGCAGGAGGGAAGTTGATTTATGTGTTTTGTAACTTCTGGGTTTTTCCTGCTCTGTTGCAGCAAATTTGATTCGCTGAAGAAGGACGATGTCTATGAGAACAACAAGCTGGTAAGACACGTTTCCATTCTGGATGCTCACACTTATCTTTTTTTTTTTTTTTTTTTTTTACAAACTGATTTCCTGAATCCAACAAAGGCTCCCTTAACCCTCCCCCTTTTTTAAATTTTGTTCTTGAATATGACAATGCCAGCTTAAGACTGAAGCATGTCAGCAGCTATTTGATGGATTGAAATGAACTTTTAATATGAACATTCCTGTTTTGGAAATAATGAATCCCTCAGCCATGGCTACTTTGTAACTGACCACACAAGCTTGCATTGTCCTCAGTTTCTCAATCAGACCCAGCCCTCATTCGTCACATCTAGTTTTATAAAAACCCAAGATGGTGAAGGTCAGAATATCCCCACCAACTGGTGACTGCATGCACTGTTTATACAGAGTCTATGGTTCTGCATTGCCATCCTGTAGACTCTTAGTATTGTTAGCAAAAAATTATAGAGTTTATTGATTTATTTAAATAATTAAAGTAAAGCTGATGGACAAAAATCACCACCTTAGTTATCATTTATGATGCGAGTTAATAAATCAGTCTGTTTTTTGAAAACCAGTTTGCTCTGAATGTAACCTGTTCCAGTCCCAGCCCAGAAAACTATAAATACGTCCTCAGTTACAGGAGCAGGACGCAGAAGGGCTATTTTCCAACCACTGTCAAGTCACTAAATAAATCATGACTTGTTCCTTTATTTACTTTTGTTTTTATTCCATTGCCAGACAGATGCTCTTATTTTTGCCTTTGCACATATCTAAAATATGGTGATGCCATGTGACAATAAATCTGAATCTAAGTCTCAATCATAGACTGTATATAAAAGATGACATCATCCAAGGCAGCCATGTCATCATTTAAAAAAATAAATCCTTAGCTGTATCCACAAACTGTAAATAAAAGATGGACACAGCCACTTTGGCTAATGAGTTTAAGCTAGTTTTTGTTGAAGCTGTTTTCGTGGTGTGTGGTGCTGTTTGCTCACCTGATGTTAACTTGTACATCCCATTTATGAGTGAATTCAGTCAACGTAACTATTGATTTCTTTTTTACCTGCGTGTTAGTTTTCCAAATACTTTCAGTGACATCTGCTGATCCTTATCAGTGGATGGGGTTTTTGGCAAATATCAGGTGGTGATGATGGTGAAAACAAACAGAATGCCAGCGGTGGCTGGTGATTAGTCCTCTTGTTTGTTGTGAAACAAAATAAAAGTAACTCTGCCATCTGTGTCATTAGAAAGCACAGGTATATTTGTTATTTAGAAAGGATAGCATGACTCTCTCTTTTGTGAGAATGTCCTGGCCAAGACAGACAGCAGAAAACCAAAACAAAACCAGTCTCTGTGGGATGAAGAGTAAAATATAAAAACAGACACAATTTATAACCTCAAACATCAGTGGAAATTGTCTCGGGCCAAAACACAGGGCCCAGCGCCATCAGACTTAGTTGATTTTCATCCTTCCTCCCTCCAGGAGGAGGAAGCTGCAAATATGAGCGTTCTTTGTCCAAATTCAGTGTGAACATTCAGGAAAGACTGAATGAATAACACTTGGAAATGTAGACAATAACATCCCACGCTCCTTTCTTTTTTGATGAATGTAGGTCAGTAAGAATGAGTGAAGCAAAGCGAGAATAGCTTTTATAATCACACTGATAAGCTAGACCATCTGACCTGAGTATACAACCTCGAATCGTGGGGGAAAGCTTTAAGGTTTGTAATCGGTCTCAGTGTTTTATGACCCAGCATACATGCAGTATACAGCATACGTGATGCGTGCATATAAATAACATCCAGCACTGGTGTAAAAGTTGAAGCAGCCAGTGTCTGTCTGGGCTCAAAAGACAGATCAGGCTGGACTCTGAAGTAAAAATACAGTTTCATTTTCAGTTCTTTCACCAGTTGTTGAACTGTGATGACTCTCCTCTATAAAAGGAGTCATGAGTTAACTCCACTTCATAGCCCTGGACTTTAACTCTTTTGCCCTGTGACGCCTGCTAGGGAAAACCCTTGTCTCTCTTTTCTGTCATATTTCAGGCCATGTCCAGAACAAAGGTTTGGATCAGAAGTTAGTGAGGATGATCGGCTTACTAGGACTACCCTTGTAAAACCCTGGTACCTATGCAATGGTCTTCAAACCACAGCTTTATTGACGGTGTCAAAGCTCGACATTAAGGGTGCGGGGGGGATAGTTAATGATACATGAAAAGTTCAGTGTTGCTTATCTGACATTGAAGAACATCATCATATTTATATAACCAGCGAGGAAGCAGGTAATCTTCGTGGGGTAAATGAACCATGACCATAGGAGCCACACCTGTGCCCCTGATAGTGTTTGAGATTTACAGCTGAGTGTGCAGCTCCTCTACACAGATGAAGCTCAATACTCCAAGAAAACAGACTTTAAGTTAGTCAGCTTGAGTTTAAGACACAACTTCGGTTTACATCAGCACCGTGGGATCTTGGGTAATTGTGGAAATAACGTTCAGCATGGGCGAGCAGAGAAGTGGTGGCAAAAAGCAGACTGCTTCAATGCGGGCACTTTGCATTCTTCACTTACTTTTTCTTCACAGATTCTTCATTGTTAGACTGAACTCGGGGAGTGCCAAGAGCTCGACATGTCAAAACGCCTGCTCTTTGGGCCAGCAGAGAATAAAGCTAAAGTGCGGGAACTGTTTGACGCTGCTCTGGGTTTCAGCTCAAAGCTGAAACAACATGTTGGGCAATCGAATAAGAAAACACTGTAAGAGATTAACAGGGCACAGCAAAGTAAACAGCATCTGAGTGGCTCTCTTCATTATCTGATTACCGATTAGACAACGACGCTGGTGCTCGTTGGCCTGCCACTGCTTGTTTCTTCCGTGGAATTGCTGGATGTTAGTGTAGTGTGCAAATTCTTGATTTATTTCTCACTAGTGACTCACATAAAGGGTAGAGGGAATAGAATTCAACAAAATCCGGGTTGGTGATTTGTATTTGACGTAGATAGGAACAGTAGAACAATGAAAATGGTTTGTTCACACTATGCAAACATCTCTTCCTCTTTCAAATTAAACTTGTGTTGTCTGCAAACCTCAGAGAATGCATGCATTTTTGAAACAAATGCCCACCTTTATCATCTTTTGCTTTTCTTTGGGACATCTAAAGAACACAATCATGTTTGGTGTCCTTAAAGATCTAGAAAGTCTTTCATAGACATCACACAACGTAAGCTTTTATGATTTATAAGTGCATTGCATTCGTCTAGATTTAAAACCCAAAGTCTTGTTTCTTTTCTCACTGGATAAAACTGGTTTTATCTGCAGGCGTTCAGTGTTGCAGAAGAACAACTGGGAATTCCAGCGCTGCTGGATGCAGAAGACATGGTGGCACTTAAGATTCCTGACCGCCTCAGCATCCTGACTTATGTCTCCCAATACTACAACTACTTCCACGGACGCTCCCCGAGTGAGTATTAAATAAAGTCTTACTGTATCCCTCTCTGTCCATCTGCACACATCTCATCTGTTCATCTGTCTTTGCATACAGTCGGTGGAATGGCGGGTATAAAGCGTCCAGCCGACGGCCCCAGCGATGAGCCGTCAGGGAAGAAGAACCAGGCTGTGACGTCTAAGGTGTTTCCCTCTTCTAAGCCTGCCAGAGAGAACAGCCCTCCCCCATCCTCCAACATCACAAAGCCACTTCCTTCCCCAAATCAAAACAAAACTTCAACACAGGTAAAATTGAATAGTTACTATTACATTTCTAAATTGGGGCGGAAGTCTAAAAGTAATTCATTTACGAAATACTGACCAAGGTTGTGTACGTTCATCCACGTCAACGATGACCAAATAACTACAGACAGGTCACTTGGTCTGTGTCAGCAGATGATTACCATGACGTCAATGTAGTTACTTAAAAAAAAAAAAAAAAGGCCCACATTGCGTGACATCAGTTAGTTGTAACGGCTGAAGTCCCCTCTTGTCCACACTCTTTTCTCTCTTTCTTTCTTCTAGGAGGTTGTGGTTGGAAAATCTCAGGCAGGCACCCTGAGTAGCACATGTGCATCCTGTCATAAGCACGTTCACCTGGTGCAGCGACATCTAGTGGATGGGAAGCTTTATCACAGGAACTGTGCAAAGTAAGATGATAGGAATGCTAATGTTGGTGCCATTTAGGTCCATTATGTTTATTCCAAGTCTGCCATTAGAACAGGGAAAGACTGATTTGTGTAAGAATGCTAGAGAATTATTATACTTATTTTAGTTTTTCTTATTAATTATTGTATTTGTAATGCCTCTATATAACTCAGTTTTTATTTTTTAATCGCTTGTATTAAGAAAAACGGTTAAAACAACTAAAAAATATTCTAGTTTTCCTTTCTCATACAGTTTAACTAGTTTAATAATTGAAAAACACATTTAAATATTTCAGAAGTCTCTTAATCAGATAAATCCATGGATTTTGTTAGCTATTGACTGCTAGCTCTGCCGCTACCTAGTTAAACTTAGCTAGTTTCTTCTTAGCAAAGACTATTTTACTTTTCTCATTAAATAAAAAGCTTAAATTGTTTTATTGTTTGTTCATTTTTTGATATATTGTTTTTTGTTTGTTTTTTTACATAGGACCTTAATTTGTCCTGCTTTTTCTATCATGAGGAAAAGAAAAATGAGTAGCTTTAGCAAACTAGCCAGAACACTGTTATTGCTAAATGTAGATTTTTTTTTTTTTTTTGTAAATTGCAAATGTTACACATTTCTATGAATTCAGAATGTTCATTTATTAACATAAAATGTTGAATAGAGTCAAATTGAGCTTAATTTACGTTTTGAACCAATACAGTCTTCCTGTAGCTTGGGTTTGCAGGTTAGCATCATTATAAACGAGGTGTATTGAGGCTAAAATGGCACCAACCACAGGTTTATGTTCCTAGTTTGTGACTATGTTCCCTGTTGTAACCTGTGTGTGTGTTGTACTTTCTCTCTCACAGGTTGCTGTCATCTGCAAACACAAGCACACCTCTTCAAGATTTGACCCCAAACTCCTATGTTTCCAAATTCACTCCTCTTAAAGACTCGAGTAAACACAGTACACCTGCTCCTACTTACACATCCTCCAGTCTGAGTCCTTCACAGGTGTCGGAGAAACCCACCACTCCCAAGTCCACTTCTGCGTCCCCAGCCCCCTGGGCTACATCATCTAACTCTTCGGCCAGACCCACAGCTTCACGTGACACTACTACCACTGTGACCCCATCTATCAACACCAGGCCGGCTGAAACTCCTCGACCCTCGGCAACCGCTGCCAAGACACTCCAGTCCAAGCTCAAGTTCTTCCAGGAAGATAACACGGCAAAGGTGGAGGAGAAAAAGACTTCAACCTTCAATGTGGACATAAACAAAGGCCAGAGTATTGGTGGTAAGGCACAACAGGCCACGGCAGGGAAAGCTGTTACTGTGGTCATAAATGTGGGTGGTACTGGAAAAAAAGAGGTAAATGAAAGTTTGGACAAAGGTGGGAATACAGCTAAAACAACTGGCACTGGCTGGAAGGTGAAACAGGAAGACGAGAGTAATAAGTCAAAAGCATCAGCAGCAGCCTTCATCTCCAAAAAACTGTCTGAGGAAAACAACAATAACAACAAAAAGCAATCGTGGGCGACTACAGTACTAAATAAAACTGAGAAGTAAGTAATCTAACTTGAGACTCACAGAAACATGTGATTACACTTTGTATCCTGCTCTACCCTGACCTCTACTGGTGAAGAGAGGCATTTAAGTTGCATTCTTCACCTCTATTTAGATCTCAACCTAAAGTCGAGACACCAAAGAAGGAGAAAGAGGGAGTTGGAGGGAAGGTGAAGCTGAAAGTGAACCCATCGATCCTGTCTGACCTGCAGTTTGAAGACACCACGAACTCTTCTGAGAGCCCGGGCAGTCAGAGCGGGCTCAAGGCCAAGACTGCAGACAGGGCACCCTCGAAGACGGGCAGTACATTACCCAACACATCAGGTTAAACTTACACACTTTACAAGCAGAGAGTTGATACACAAGGTCTCACACACACTTTTGACACACATTTGACCTCTGACCTTTACATTTCACATCTGCCTTTCTTCCAAGTTGACCCTGAAATGTGTTCTGTCTTTAAAGAAAGTATTGTTGAGAGAATGAGAACAAGCTGCCTAGTTAGAAATCTACTATAGTATAATTTTATATACAATAATCTCAAGTTATTTACAAATCAATACATATTATCCATCACCTACTCCTACATTATGTTTGTGTATAAAATATGATTTCCTTATATATAAATGCTGCCCAGAGAGTGAGCTGCCTTGGTTTGTACTCCCACAGTGCTTCTTATTAATAATTTTATTAATACTGTGTCTCTAATCTGCTGCTTATATGCTTATTTGGGAGCTACTTTGGGTGTAATATCATCCTTGGCTTTTGTGCATTTGCTGTCATTGTTGTAAAAATGCCATTTAACAAATAGCATTTACAACCAAACAACAGAACTAGGAACTGACATTGACTAGTGGATGTCTAATGAGGGAACTGAACTGGTTTCAATTGTTTTTTTTTTTGTTTTTTTTTTTTTGTTGTTGTGTTTTTTTCCCCGCAGCAGTGAAGGAGACTGAGACTCCTGCAGACTGGAGGTCGAAGCTCAAGCCCGTCTCCAAAGAAACCAAGTAAGACTTGTTTGATTGATTTAATTGATTCTTACTTCTTATGCTTCTCGTTGAGTCCTTTTCCTTATTGACTCGTGCTCCTGATAACAGCAGGGAGTGTATGTACGTAGGTGGCCTCTCAGCATATCGACATCGTGAGGCATTAACTGTATGAGCCCCCCCCCCCCCCCCCTCCTCCTGATGTCCTGTCCATCCATCCATCGTGTGATCCAGTCTTTCATCCGTCTCACCAAACATTCCTCCCACAGGAAGCCTGTACCTGCTGCTCCTCCAAATGTCTCGGCCATCATTTGTAGTCAGAGCTTTCAGTCTCTCCTCTTCCGCCACATGCATGCGAGCCCCAAATGGTGTCGGGACTGAGTCGAGTCCTCCGTGGTGCAACATATGCTCAGTGCTTGGAGTTCCTTTTCCACGAATGACCTTTCCTCTCGCTCTCATGAATCAAAACTGTAGCAAGACGGGGAAAGAGTCTAGTCGTAGGTTAATCGAATCCTCTCCATTTGTCCCTCTTCCCGCCCACAGGCCTGCTGGCCCTTCCACTAAACCAGGGTCTAATGAGGCTCCGAAGACCTCAGAGATTTCTGCGAGGCCTTCCTCTCAGTTTCCCAGCCTGAGTATTTCTGTCACTCCACCGAGATCAAAGGGTAAGAGCGTGGTCATAACCAAACATTTACAGGAAGAAGCCTTCCTAACAGTTTACTGTGAGTCGTGCCTTTCTAATTTTTATCCGTTCTTAGCTTTGTTGGTTGATTTATTCTCTGCTTTTTATCTCCACCTTTTTTTTTTAGGATTACAGGAGGGTCTGAAAGGGCAAACAAAGAATGGCACCAAGTCAGAGACAAAGAAGGTAGTGGGTCTCTGAAAATAAGTTTGCCGTAGCTTTTTTTTTTTTTTTTTTTTTTTTTTTTTAAATGAGCATGTCATTCATGCACTTTTCTCTGCATCTGTTTGCGTCTGTAGATGAAGCCAGACTACATTCCCAAAGAGGACATCACGAAGGAGCTTGAGGAGATTGAACAGAATTTAAACGAGCTGGAAAAGAGGGGAGTCGATCTGGAGGTGAAGCTGCGCAAATGCGAAGAAGGTGGGATGCACGCGCCAGCTGTGTGTTTTGTGAAGGCTTTTCAGTCAGGACGTGCTGTGAATGTAAGAGAAATCTTAATGTATGTGTCTGGGATTAACTGTGTGCTCTGTGTTCCTCGTCAGAGGGTGACGATGACACTCTCACGGACGAGCTCATGGTTGAGTGGTTTGGTCTGATCAGGAACAAACAGTTGGCCATGCGTCGGGAGTCTGAACTGGTCTACATGTGAGTAGACACACACACACACACACACACACACACACACACACACACACTCTCACTCAGGAAGGGGGCATGCCACTATTTAGCGATTAGTGAAACAGACTTGTGGCCAGAAGGTTGACAGTGTGAATTCCCAGTGTCCTCCCTCCTCCGAGTCACTGCAGGGTGTCCAGCTAACCTGCCTCACCCCTTCCACCCCCACCAACCCCCGACTGTCTGCAGTGTCCACACAAGTGTGAAGCACGACGCTGCTGAACACAACAGCGACAATTCCACTGAAAATACTAATTTGATAAATAAATGGTAAAGACGGATATAACACTGACTTGTAGCTATAAAGCATTTCCAGACATTTTATTAGGTACACCTTGTCCGTAATGGGTTGGACCACTTAATCCACTGTACTGAATTAAGATCCTGTGACTGCGGAGGCCGTTTGAGTATAGTGAACTCGTCATGTTCAAGAAACAAGTTTTAGGTGGTTTGAATTCTGTGACATGGTGTGTTATCCTGCTGACACTGGTTATAAAGGGATTGACATGGTCAGTAACAATCAGTAAGATGGGCTGTGGTGTCTACACAGTGCTCAATTGGTACTACTTCCACCATCAGCCTGAACTGTTGAGACAAGGAAGGATGGATATGAGGTGCCGTAAGGGACATTATTACTGAAACGCTCTCACACACACAACTGAAACGCTCTCACACACACAACTGAAACGCTCTCACACACACAACTGAAACGCTCTCACACACACTACTGAAACTTTAGCTCTCACACACACAACTGAAACTTTAGCTCTCACACACACAACTGAAACTTTAGCTCTCACACACACAACTGAAACTTTAGCTCTCACACACACAACTGAAATTTTAGCTCTCACACACACCACTGAAATTTTAGCTCTCACACACACCACTGAAACGCTCTCACACACACCACTGAAACGCTCTCACACACACAACTGAAACTTTAGCTCTCACACACACAACTGAAATTTTAGCTCTCACACACACAACTGAAATTTTAGCTCTCACACACACCACTGAAACGCTCTCACACACACCACTGAAACGCTCTCACACACACCACTGAAACGCTCTCACACACACTACTGAAATTTTAGCTCTCACGCACACTACTGAAACGCTCTCACGCACACTACTGAAACGCTCTCACACACACCACTGAAACCAGAGGCATTTCTGCTGAACAGGAAGTTGTTTCCTGACAAGGAAACTGATGGAAAAAGTGGTATATTTCAAAACACTACAAGGATTTCTACTCAGCAACCTGCTAGTACAGCAGTCCCCAACCTTTTTTGCGCCACGTAAACAATATAAAAAATAAAAAACGATAAATACCATGAAAACCATAAATAGAAATGTGTTCGAATTTTTGTGGAGGAATTAAAACCCATTACATAGAAAGATCTCAGCTTGTGAAGGGATACAACAAAGGTGGTATCAAAACTCCAGAATTGGAATTTATGGTTGGCACCCTTAGAATTAAATGGTTAAAATCTTGTCTGTCACAGCCAGACTCTACTTAGCTCCACATCCCATGATTCTTGTTTAATAAAATAGTATACAGGATTAGAATTTATTCGAAATGTGATTTTGCGGCAAATAAAATCCCCATAAAGATATCAAACTTTATAAAACAGACGTTGCATTTTTGGGAAAATGAGATTTACCCACAACTTCTCCCCATAATTCAACCTTATGGAATAATAGGGTAATAACACTTAATCAAAAATCAATTTTCAAGAGTGACTGGTTTGAACAAAAATATTATATTCATAACAGATTTGTTGGATGATAACGGTGTCATTCTAAGTTACACAGACTTTTCAGAAAAATATTGTCTAAACTGTTCTCAAAGAGAATATAACAAATTTTGTGAACTGGTCCCACTGCCTCTGCTTCATTTGATTAAAATTTTTATGATATACAATAATTTCTCATCAGTGCTCCCAAATTTATTGCTAGGGCAATGTCAGCTGTTTGATAAAAATGCAATAAGAAATTTGTTAGTAGTTTCTTCAAAGACAAAATATTTCATAGTTACAACAGAATGGTTACATGGCATGGTTCTAATTTAGTTATTTCATATACACTGGATAAAGCATACTAAAAATTTATGAAATAGCCTATTCTACCTAAAGTTAAAGAAACACACTTTAAACAAAACTAATACTGTGGCAGAATTTCTAAAAAAAGAGATTTGGCTTTGAGGTGGATCAGTGTTCTTTTTGTACTGATGAAAATGAAACCCTAGAACATCTTTTTTTTCCCTATGCCCTATCACACAATGTATTTGGTGCAACTTAAAAAATTGGATTTCCCTAAATATTAATGATGTGCCACTGTTTGAATTACATCATAATTTTTTTTATATGGATTGGATAGCATTGGATGTCTCAGACATTATTAACATCATCATACTTGTTGAGTATTGCAGCATCGACAGCGATCAACTCGAAGGAAAATGACGACGGAGGCAAAAATGTCCTTAATATTTTTGGGAACTTTATTCCTGATCAACATGCGGCAAAACTTTTCTCATGGGTGCCATTTTCGTTGTGGTATACTTTTTTTTTTTTTTTTTTCTTAGGGGCGTGATGACGCAGCATCCGTGCTCTTACAATGAAACAGTGCCTCCTTGTGGTGGCAACTAAAATACTGTCTCTGTTAAACCACAGTAACCATAATGCAGTTAAACACTGTACAACATGAGTACACACAATGAATATCTTAACAATACTTTTGAGTAAATATCATATCCATTGTGCTAAATGGAGGAACGCTAAGCCTTCTCTCCCTGGTTTTATTGATGATTTTAAGATATTTTTCTTTGCTAAAAAAAAGACAAAAAAGCACATATGCCAAAAAAATAACCAGGATAATGCACGTCTCCCGCTATTCTAAATTTTGACTTATGCTGAGGCTAATATATTGTTAAGTAATGCAGCTGTCTCACTAAGGTCCAGAATCGATTTGTTCCACGATTCGATTCAATTCAATTCGATTTGATTATGGGGAATTTTGACAGTCAGAAATATTATAATTCAGATCAGTACATTTACATATTTTTGTATTTAAAAAAAGGAAGCTGACACACGCAAGACTTTATCAAAGGTGTGAGCATCACAGCAGATGCCTTTGTGTCAAAGTAGCTGAAGATAAAGCACATAAAAACATGAAGGTGGTTTTCCTGGCCTGGGATTTTATAAAAAATATTCTGCAGTACATCAAAAACGAAAGAAAACCATTAACATATGAACGTTACCTCTGACGTTACAGCGGTTTTATTAGAGACACGGCTAACGTTTTGCATTTTGCATAATTTTAAAAAGTTTAAATTTATTCAGTATTGAACGGCAGAAATTAGGTTTTCTTTTCGGAAGTATGTAAAATGAAAAAAAAAAAAAAACAGCGGCCGACTGCGCTGTAAACAACAGTAGACTTGTGCCTAACAAGCAAGCGAATAATACAGAAAACAGATTTTTAGACGGGAAACTGTTCTTGAAGTACAGAGAGAGAGAAAGAGAGAGAGAGGGCTGTGCATGACGTGCGATTTTATCGTGGTGGAAGCAAAACAGTGAGGGAATTCATGACGATGTTTATGTGAAGCGCAGTTTGGATCTTCTTTTGCTGCTGGTTCAGTCAATATTGTTTGGAGAGAGATAAAACTAACAGCTTTAGAATTGGCGCAAAAACGGCGTGAAAACAAAGCGCGGACCTGCCGACAGATCAGAGTCAGCGAGCTGTCGGCTTTCAGCCCCGACCGTGTCCGTGCTGTCGGGTGAGAAAGGCGACATCTCACTGATTCTGATCCGCGGGTCCGCGCTGTGTGTTTACGTCTTTGTGCAGAAGCCGTGCCTGCTCTCATTTACTGTCTTAGCTGTTTGGTGGTTGTTGAAATTTTGTGAGGTTTCACCAGAGATTCTGGCATTTCGGGTAAAATAAATTTATATTAAAAAATCGATTCAGGATTTTAATGAATCGATTTCACGTTATCCAAGCCAGAATCGATTTTAATCAATAAATCGATTATAAAAACCCACCCCTAACTAACAGGTTGCTGAGTAGACATCTGTGTAGTGGTTTGTTTGAAATCTAACACTTTTTCCTTCAGTTTCCTTGTCAAGAATTAACTTCCTGTTTAACTGAAATGCCTTCCTGTTCAACTGAAATGCCTTCCTGTTTAACTGAAACGCCTTCCTGTTCAACTGAAATGCCTTGGTTTTTCAGTAGTGTGTGTGAGAGCGTTTCAGTAGTGTGTGTGAGAGCGTTTCAGTAGTGTGTGTGAGAGCGTTTCAGTTGTGTGTGTGTGTGAGAGCGTTTCAGTAGTGTGTGTGTGTGAGAGCGTTTCAGTAGTGTGTGTGTGAGAGCGTTTCAGTAGTGTGTGTGTGTGTGTGTGTGTGAGAGCGTTTCAGTTGTGTGTGTGTGTGTGTGTGTGTGAGAGCGTTTCAGTTGTGTGTGTGTGTGTGTGTGTGTGTGTGAGAGCGTTTCAGTAGTGTGTGTGTGTGAGAGCGTTTCAGTAGTGTGTGTGTGTGAGAGCGTTTCAGTAGTGTGTGTGTGAGAGCGTTTCAGTAGTGTGTGTGTGTGAGAGCGTTTCAGTAGTGTGTGTGTGTGAGAGCGTTTCAGTTGTGTGTGTGTGTGAGAGCGTTTCAGTTGTGTGTGTGTGTGTGAGAGCGTTTCAGTTGTGTGTGTGTGTGTGAGAGCGTTTCAGTTGTGTGTGTGTGTGTGAGAGCGTTTCAGTTGTGTGTGTGTGTGTGTGTGAGAGCGTTTCAGTTGTGTGTGTGTGTGTGTGTGAGAGCGTTTCAGTTGTGTGTGTGTGTGAGAGCTAAAATTTCAGTTGTGTGTGTGTGTGAGAGCTAAAATTTCAGTTGTGTGTGTGTGTGAGAGCTAAAATTTCAGTAGTGTGTGTGTGTGAGAGCGTTTCAGTAATAATGTCCCTTACGGCACCTCATAGATGGATCCATGCTTTCATGTCGTGTACCCCAAATTCTGACCCTACTCAGGGCTCGCAAAATCACTAGCCCGACGTCCCGGAGCTAGCAATATCTCCGGTCGGGTGACCAAAATCTATCTCAGCCCTGCCCGTTGGGTTATTATATAGCCCGACGGGCGGGGCTGAGATAGATTTTGGTCGCCCGACCGGAGATATTGCTAGCTCCGGGTCGTCGGGCTAGCGATTTTGCGAGCCCTGCTACTGTCTGTCTCAGCAGAAAGTGAGACTCAAGCCAGGCGACATCTTCTATTGTCCAGTTTTGGTGAGCCTGAGTGAACCGTAGCCTCAGTTTTCTGATCTTAGGTCACATGATCGGCACCCAGTATGGTCTTCTGTAGCCCATCAGTGTCAAGGTTCTCTGTGTTGTGCATTCAACGATCATCATACCTCGGTATGTAACAAGTGGTTATTTGTTGCCTTCCTAATGGCACGAAGCAGTCTGGCCCTTCTCCTCTGACCTCTTCTCCCAGAGAACTGCCGCTCACTGGATATGTTCTCCTTCTCTCTCATTCTCGTGAACTTGAACTTCAGCAGGTAGTTTTTTCCATACCTAACTCCATTCAGTTGCTATCACGTGATTGACTATTTGCATTAGCGACCAGATGAACAGGTGTACCTAATGAATATGTACATAGTACAGTATACCCTTGTCAGCCACTTCATTGGGTACACCTATATTTTTAACAGAGTGGAAACTTATTCTTAAAGCTTTTGTGTCAATATGTCAACAGCTAAGGAAACAAGAACTGAGAATCTCAGGGGGAGGTGGAGGCCAAAACAGAGCTGTTGGGAGTCTGAATGTCAGATTTACATTTGTCAGGTGGCGCGAGAAGACTTACACACCTGCTGGATGCGTAAACATGCATCTGTTGCCAAATGATGTTTGAAAAATTCTGACTAAGATACAGAATTATCCCAAGAACTACCAAATATGGAGAGGATGACACAGTGTTTTTCTAAAAACGTTGAAAGTTTCAGATGTGTCGACAATAACACGCGAGGTCTCTGTGAATGTGTTTAAGGTGGACCATCTTAACCTGCTCTCTAAAGGATATACTCTTTAATAAAGCCGTGAATTAGGTGTCATCTCTATTTTCAAACATGTGCAGTGGAAGAACCCAGGAGCTGGAGGAAGAGCAGCCCACTGTTGAGCAAGAGCTCAGGAGGCTGATGGAAAAACCAGGTGAGGTTTAGGGATGAAACTGAGCAGAGTGCACAACAGGGGGAAAAGGAAAACCGACCGCTGATCTGAGCATGAAATGTGTGTGTGTGTGTGTGTGTGCAGAACATCTGAAAACATCCTGGGACAGGAAGAAAGAACAGGAGCTGATGAAGAAACTGGTGGCGATTGTCAACGATAGAAACGCTATCGTGGATGGTCTGGATGAGGACAGACTCAGGTGTGTGCAGAGTGAGTGTGTGTGTGTGTGTGTGTGTGTGTGTGTGTGTGTGTGTAAAAAGTTTGGATTTGATAATGTTTAACTCCAAACAGAGTTAACTGCTTAAAACTCAAAGATATTAAAAGCATCGCACGAGATGACTGACTATACTTCTTATCCTGTGTCACTTCTGTGACTGTAATCTATCAGCAAATCAACCATGTAGCAAATGCATTACAAATATAACAGTTTTAGTTGTGTATTGAGGAAAATGTCTTGTATTTATTATTTACTTTGTCTTAAATGTAGCAAATCGGCTTAAGCTTGTTCATCAGTACTTTTGAAACAGCTTAACTAGAGAAAAAAAACAACTTGAACGTCGGCCCTCTGGGACACTTTTTGGCTTATTTTGACATTTTGTGGACTAAGTACGACGTAATGAAACTGATTATTTAAATTGCTCTAAGTGTAGCGTTCAGTTGCTGACTAACCTGTCTGTCTTCTGTGTGTTTCTGCTTCATCTTCTCAGGGAGGAAGAGGAGGACGAGCAGCTAAACAAGATGATGCTGGATTTCAGTGAGTGCCCGCACCACCTCCACAGCCCCCCCACCCTGTTCATTAGTTATCATAACCTCAGTGTCACTGCAACTTAGTTGGCTTATAAATTATCCAATTGAGGATTTCCATCATGGACACCTCTAATTGAAGTAGATAGAATTCTGTGTGTGTGGGGACTCGTGGTGCATTTTTCTTTTTTTTTTTTTTTTTTTTTTTAAGGGTGCGCCTGGGCAATGTTTTCATCTCGTTTGATCTACTGACTGCTAATGGAAAATGCATCAAACAAAATGCTCCCCCCTCTCTTTTTGTCAGCAGCGTCCCTATTAGACAAATGGATAATGCAGCTGCTTAATTTGACCCTCTGATAGAACAGCGTTGGATCCGGCTTCATTTGCAATTCATGACCGGCAAAGCAAGGCTGAAAATTGAGGAGATTTATTGAACTTCAGTGAAAGGTCATTACATTGCAGCGAGCGAACGCCGACCGTGGGCTAAAGACTAGCCATTTCAGTTTTAATGTATTCATAAAGTTAATGCCAAAGTTTCACAATTCGTTCTCACTCAGAGTGCAGTTGTGTGTCCGTTTACACACACGTGCCGTGTCCCATGCGGTGGAGATGTGGAAAATCACCTGCTTTCCACTGGATGGCAGGCGTCAGGACATCCGTAGTGGTGACTAAGTCAGACTTTTGTGTCTGCAAGATGGCTGCAAATGTGGGGCTTTCTGAATCACGGTGCAATATTAAAGACCCTTAAATGGGCTCATGAAAGGAGCTGTTTAATTATGTATACAAAATAAAGCCCACTTAATAATACAGTGACATTTTAACATTTTTATCTGTCCCCCAATACTTAGTCACTCACAAACAGCTCCTACATGCTGTTTCATCCTTTAAAATCATTTTAGCCAAACTACATTGGACTTTCTAAATAAATGCTCAGAAGGATTAAAGTTGCTTTTCGGGGATATTAAACGATTTCCTTTTTTCAAAAACACATTTACAATTCGCCATCTTGTGGGTGGCTCAGTCGCCTGAATCATGACTACTACTGTGTGAACAGGATGTCTGTCGATGCTGATGATGCTCAGACTCTAAATCTCTTCAAGAATCAGGTCATAGTGCAGCTCTGTGCCTTTAGCCTATCGGGATATTTTACTTATATTAATTATTGGCAACAACCCTCTTAGTTTACCCGCCATTTTGAACAAGTTGTTTTAACTCTTCTTCCTATTGAGGCAACTTTCTGCTGATTGACTGTCCCTTGCAAACAGAAGGTCTGGACAGAAAGTGGGTGGGGCTCCTGCACCTACATTGAGAGCAAATAAAGCCAGTGACACTGAAACATGAACACAGTTTGTCTCACAGGATTGTTTGAAAACATGAAAATTCACCATCATGACAGTGTGTTCTTAATGCAATGTAATAACTGTTTTGTTTTGTTTTTTTTTCTTTATAAAGTAAGAATTTGAATGATGTCTCTCTCTCGCTCTCGCTTTGATCACACAGACATTAAGAAGGAAAAGGAAAAACCAAAGAAGGAAAAGTCAAAGTCTCCGATGTCCAAACTGTTCGGCTGGGGAAACAAGAAGGAAGCGTGATACTCTGCAAAGCCCTGCTGTTGTTGCTGTTTTCTTTCAGTCTTCCTTTGATGTTTGCGCTGCTTAACGTCAGTGTGCTCAGCCTGTGATTTACGGGATAACACGGATGCTGCGTGCGTTTGAGTGTACAGCATGTGCGAGCATGTGCAATCTGTCGTTCTCGGCACTTGTTGAAAGATGCCCTTCCCTCTGTCAGCTGTGTCACTCAAGATCTGACGCTTCTCCTGCCTTACTCCACTGTACACACACACACACACACACACACACACACACACACACACACACACACACACACACACACACACACACACACACACACTTACAGCATCGAGGGGTTAATGACTCACTAGTCGTGATGTGATTGGGTTCAATGTTCCAGTTGTTAGTTTTAATCCCCTTCTAGTCTTAATCTGTCTCCTTAATGCTGAGACACACACACACACACACACACACACACTTGCTGTCTGCTTACATCTCGCTGTTTGTGCATCTCATTGAAATGTTGCTTGTATACAATAACACTGATACAAGTGGGAGTCAAAGTCCTTCAAACCCATCGTGAAACAAGCCACATCAGCAACGTCGGGGTCGCTGTCTGAGTCTGTTTACTGCATTTGGACAGTGACCACTGTGCTTCTTTAGCTATGTCTTAATGATATCTAATGGCGTTTTCTAGATGAGTGGTTCCCAAAGGGAGGTCATGGGAGTAGGATGTCTGAGTCAGAAAAGACACAGTCACTACAGATAAATATGAAAGCTGTAACGAGGGCTGCTTTTATGGCTCAGTAGAGGGAAAGGATGCGTGTGGTTTGCGTCATGTGACCTGAACGTCTCATAAATACTCAGTCGTTTGCCCGTTTTTATTTGTTTTTGTTTTTATTGAGCGCATGAAATGCATGAAGTGGTCCACATTGGACCTTGATTTGTACATGTTTTAATAGTTCTGAGCCAAACTGACTGTGTACTGTCTGAGTGCCATAAATTGATGTAATTCTGAAGCAACTTTTTAATTGTTTTGTGTGTTATGACCAGATGTTGTGTGTATGTTTATGCTCTCATCCCCTTGGTGGCTGTCTGACTATTAAAAGGAGAAACTTGCCTGGGTTTTAAATTAATTGCTGTTTTAAATATTCTTACTTTAATAAAAAGATGGTAAAAATGAACGGGCCGTGTTGATGTAGTTGGTGAATGCGGTGCACAGTGAAACTCAAGTATTAGTAATAAGCATGCCTGGGTCACCACTATGGCTCACCTGGTTTAGCTGGAAACCCATCCTATACTGAAGGCTGGACCCCTCGCTGTAGGGGCCTGGGTTTGAGTCCACCTCAGACCATTTCCTGCGTGTTGTTCTGCCTCACTTTCATGTCTCCTCTCTGCAGGATCCTATTGAATTGGGGGGGGGTAATTTATTTAACCAAATAATTTGACTTTATTTTTATTTTTTATAATGTACTGAATCATTTTCATTACCAAAACTAAACAAAGCAAAGTGAAGTGCAGTGTCTCTGTAAAACCACCAGGAGGCAGCATGGGCCTTGTCATGTCACCCTCGCTCTCAGTATGACATCCGTTTCATATCAGTACAGGCACCGATTAAACAGGTTTAAAAGCACATCACAAACACGAGGTTGCAGGTTTATCATTTGTAATAATAATAACAAAAGGCTGTCAGTTTTCTTTAGTTATCTTCATTTTTCTATTTATTTTTAAGAATTCTTAGAAAATTGCAAAGCCAAACAAGTTAATGGAACCAGTTTCACGTCAACGGGTCAGATATTTCTCGCCTCTTTCTAAATTAACTTTTACTGCTTGAACACAACAGAAGCTGCTTAATTTCTGTTGTTCAAATCATACACTTAAAAAGAAAGAAATGCAGATTTCCTGACCATGCATTCTAAGCTGCTGCGGGGTTTATTTTACTCTTTTATATCGCAACAAATAAGACACATATTTCTTGCAGAGGACAAACAAAATGTCCTTTTCATTACCAAGCGGAAGCTAGCGTGACTGCAACTCTTTGTGTAGCTGTAGCTATCTAAGGGTTTTGGGGCCTCAGTTTAACCTCCTAGGACCCGAACTCTTCCACAGCATGCATTTTTAATTTCTCTTTGATATTTGGGCATATTGGGGCCCGATGAATGTAAAAACAAAGAATTACCAGATTATTGTTTTCTTTTACCTTATTTTTGTTTTTAAGAAAAATAAGAGCCACATATGAGGATATTCGTTTAAATTTTTGATAGAACAGTAGCAGTATAATGTCCTCGTAAGTGGATATCAGGCTCTTGTAGAGTAAAATTGAATATTTTGGTCTAAATAACCCAAAATGTGATGTCCACATATGTGGACGCCAGGTCCTAGGAGGTTAAATAATAAAAGAAATAGCCATAACTGCCTCCACATCAGCTACAGTATTCAGAATGTGCAGAATCCTCACAAACTTACAGCTTTCCAAAGAGGCCATTGTAGATCCAAAGTACACTGGTGAACACAATGCACAGCATTTGATTTATTTTCCATTTTTCAGATTTTAAGACACACACACACAAATCTTCTGGTCTCAAACTCGTTTTGTATACAAAACAAAGCTCTGAAACACAAGAACAATTTCTCTGCCACAGTTAAAATATCCATTTAAAGGAGTGAAGAGGAGAAGGAAAAAAATACAATAACAGCAGAAAAGAGCAGGGAAATTGACTTCGAGCTTTCTTGTTTTTTTTTTTTGGCTTTTTTAAAAGTCTGTTAGTGTGAAAATACAAAACTGTGTAATCTTCCTCTCTCTAAAAGCAGCATCTGTTCCTGTTGTTATGTGTGAAAATGTTTGTTGATTCCTCCCTCAAACCGTGATAAAATGTTCCATCACTACGCCGCTGTGTGTCTGAATCAATCATGTCTCTGCTTAACTTTGGAACATGTTTATCTTTCGTGATGTGTGGAGGGGAGGGGGGAAAATTTGCCTTTAAGTCGACTCGGCGAGGTTACAGCTGTAACACGGGAGACTTTGAGGTGGCTCATTTACATAACACAGTGGGCCCTCGCGTACTTATTCACGCAGACTTTTTACACAGTTTAGTGAATTTTGGCGAGGCTTGACTCTGCTCTGACATAATGTGACTGAACCATTCACGGCCCCTATCTCTTTAATCCATGTTAAAGTCACATAAAGTCGACGTTAGCGTACATTCAGCCTGTTGGTACTGTTGTGTCACACTCTTTTGTACATTTTTCCTCACTTTTTTGTTAAGATTAAAGAGAAGCTGTGTTTATAATTTGACACACTGTGGACATGCTACTATTTCTCTTAAGTGCTCTGTGACTTAACTCGCTATTGCTCGTGGTGAAGATGTGATTCTGCTTTCAGCTCGACTCAACTTGTCAACATTTTCTTCTACCATGTGTGCATTGTCTTATTTAAAACCCAAGAAGCCTCAGTTTTGGGAGTTGAACTCTCTTAAGTATTATTTGACGCAGCCCTAAAGGACAACTTTCAGCACTGAAAATCCAAACAAATTTAGAAGGAGCTAAAGCTACAAAAGGGAGCCAGTCTCCATTGACTCCAGTGTGAAATTGCTCACCTTTATAGCGTTAAAAAGCATATCTACAACTTGGTACAAAATCGTCTTGGCCTGTGTTAACATATTGCTGACACCTAATCGCTAAACATGCAACGTGAAATTTTCCACCATTTTGAATATGTGAAGGCCCAATTACAAAAACCTGGAGACTTGTCTGCGACCATCGACCAACAACCGGATGCTAGAGGAAAATGTGTATTCCTTGACCATTAAGTGAAAATTTTGTTACGATTACTTTGGTTGCAAGCAGGTTGCTGTGGTCACAGCAATTAGCCCTGAGCATGCCATCTACTCCTTGAGTGGCATTGTGTGAAAAGTGGAACGAAAACTGGAAAAAGATTTTTTTGCCTTCAAAGTAAATGTTGCACCTTTTGCTGTGGCAGTGAGGCACAACTTTTACTTTAAAGTTGAATGTTCTCCATTTCTAGTATGTTGCAGTGTTTTTTTTAAAAGTTTTAATACCACTTTGTGGTTAATTAACAAATGTTTGCAGATACTTGCTAATTAAGTATCAATGTCTTCCATGCAAACTACATGTGACCACATCAATCTGATACTGCAATCATGAGGAATTTTTTTGGTTCAAGAAGACTCATTGCAACTGATTTTACGTAAAGACAGCTAGCTTGCTAACAAGCTAGTTAGCATTAGCTAACAAATTGACACTTAACATTCTTCTGCATAAATTAACTTCTGGCTCCTAAAATGCAACATGGTGGGGGCCAAAACATTACCACTGAAGCTTTGATGTATGGAGTTTAAAACCAGTGGATAACGTCCTGGTTACTATGTCTCTTTTATTGATTACTGTCTATCATAGCACAGCTAAGATGTATCTTCATGATAACCTAACCAATTGTGAGTTAAAACACAATACGCCATTATTTTTTTTTCTTTGATAAACTCTAACACATGATCTATGTATATACAATATATATAAAAATATATGATTTCTTTTGCTCTCCAAAAACCAATATGGCGTAGGCCCCCACAGCTGTATTGTTCAGATCTTACTCTGCTAACGAATCTGCCTTTCTTTCAGCGGGTGTGAATCGATCTGCCCTACAATTGCTTTTGTGAGATCTTAAGATGTGTAATTTCCTCTGTGTATTTATTTTGGTGAACTTCACAAGATTTTTTTTTTTAAAAAGCGGGAGGTCATAAAGCAGACCACACGAGGAACTTAGGGGTGCTCGACCTCACCCTGCTTGCAGTGAAAAAAAAATGCTGTAGATATTTAGATGCTTGGATACGTTTCTTTGTTTTCACACACAGCAGCGCAATATGTTCCGCTCTGGCAAAACGGTGAGAATAAGGTGTAAAAGTGACGACAGATTTAAGAGCGAGACAGATTCTAGCATGTAGGAAGAAGCTGATGTGAATGGAATCTGTAGCAAAATGATTTTTTAGAACTGGTGTGAGGCGTATAAATATAAAGCAGAGCCAAGCGGTTGTGAGTGAACCGTTGCTTCTGATTTGTTTTTGTCATTTCCTTTGTTTTTGTCTGATTCGCCGTCTTCATGTTTCGACAAAGAGCTTATTCTTAGTATAATTGTGTCTTTGTGACAACACTGCTGGAAAAGTGATCATAACCTAGGGACCCCCCCCCCCCCCCCCCCCCCCCCCCCCCAAGAACCTCTGGATGTCGCCCGTGGAAACCCTTTGCATGTGGTCTCCAACACAAACAGGCGCACATGTACAGTAAAAACTTGCACACAAACTTGGTGGTGATGGTGACAGGAGGGAAAATCATTTCGGGGTTTGGGTTTAGGTCTCCCTCTTTGT
The DNA here is from genome assembly GCF_041146795.1 of Maylandia zebra. Classification (NCBI taxonomy): domain Eukaryota; kingdom Metazoa; phylum Chordata; class Actinopteri; order Cichliformes; family Cichlidae; genus Maylandia; species Maylandia zebra. The sequence continues at coordinate 13,756,101 of NC_135172.1, read as the reverse complement.
GTTTCTCCAAGTGTCTGTGAAAAACCAGCAGGGTAATGATCAGTGTGTGAGTGTTGTGTGTACACATCAGCTCTTCCACGGATGGATACTTATGTTTCTGTGAATGAGTAATGCGAAAGACAGAGAGGATATGTGCTCAATGAATCACAAACACCATCTATCAGGGTAAATATTTCCACTCACATTTTCAAGCTCTTTGAAAGCTCAAATATTGGTCTGATAACTTGTGTCTCTTAAATTTGAAAGGAGACGTTTTCTTTTCCTTAATTAATTTTTGGCTTTTGACTTAATGTGGCAGCCACAAATTGTCAAACCATTTTATTAATGGAGCACACAGTCTTGCATGAACACAATCCGACTCTATATAGATACACCACATTACATTCGTTTAGTTATCGCTTAATTACGCAATTCCAAAAGCTTCGGACCCACATAGCTTTTTAACATGGGACACATGAGATCATAGAGAATCATGAAGACATGTTTTAACATGCTGCACCTCTCATCAGCATCTGGTTAAAGGTTAGGCCTGAGAATGGCACATGGCAATGTGGGATTCACACATCTTTCAGTGGTCAAATAACTGCGGCAGCATGTCCTGTCAACCTCTATCAAACCTTGGTAAAAAACAAACAAAAAATAAACTTGTGGTGAGATACCAGTAAAGATCTTTAGATGATTATGCTGTTGATGACAACCGTTTGTCCTGCAACAACACTGGCTGGAAGTCCTTTGATTTTCTTAGCGATTGTTACTTGAATTGATTTCAGTTAGCAAAGATTTTAAAAGTTTTAAAAGGCCCAACTTTGACTTTGAAGGCAAATGGTCTCAGTTTCCTATTAACATTGTACCTTTTACAGTTTTGCAACTAATTGGTGAGTAGTTGCTGACTGATTGCAGACAAGTTGGCAACTATGAGCAACAGCGCCAAAATGCTAGTGAACAAAACAAATGGAAAGAGGTTTTAAGTGCAGAACCATATACCTATTCACAACCTGTTTCACCTAGCAACAGCAACCTCCCACAACTACTTGCCAAGTGGTTGCAGAACACATATTTTTCCCTAGCAACCAGTAGTTACCATGGTGAAACCACTGCTGGCTATGACCTATCCCTAGGCGTGTGCTACAGGGGTTTAAGTCCTATAAATTATACCACATTCATGTCATGTATATTGTGAGGTTTACTGAAGAAGAGCAGTACTTGAAAAACTCACCAACCATCACATACGACTGTTACAGTATTGAAATTAGACTTTTTGGGGTAATTTTCACACCTATAGTTAATTTACCCTGGTCCAAATCAGTTGAGGAGTCTTTAAACTTGCAGCTTTTTCCTATGGTTTGGTTTGTTTGTCTCACAGCAAAAAACTGAATTCTAAGCGAACCAAAATGTGTCACTACAAACCACATGAGAATGTTCAGTCTCCTATTTGGCCAGATGTGTCTGGGGCGAGAGCAACAAAAGTAAATACAGGAAAGAGGTGCTGCGTTCTGCACGAGTGGAAAACATGGAGATTTTTCATTCATTTCATGGCTAGGCTAATAAACTTTGCACATCTGTGGTACCTTCAACATCCTAGAATACAAAGTATACCTGGCTACAGGAAGTTTGTTTTAGCTCACAGTTGCAAGATACATCTGGCAGTTGGTGCAGATCAAGGTCGGATCACGTACACCATAAAATTTATTTAGAACCACACCTAGACCGCCTCCGTCAAAGCAGTCCAGATTGTGGTTGCTTTGGTCCATTCCAGGCTGTGATTACTGTGTTCACACCTGCACAAACAAACCACAACGAGGGAAAACTAACCAGAGTTCAATTTAAATGAACTAAATGGTGCAGGTATAAAAATACCCTTAGTGCAATGAAAAGTGATTGCATACTAGGACATATTCCTTAAAGAAACGTGTATCATTCCAAAAGGGAGAAGCAACAAGACAAGAAGATTGTAGCTGCCACTGAGGATGAGAGATCATGATTTTCTTAGCTGTCACATAATGAATGTGACATTAAAAGAACAGTGTCATGATTGTGTGAAGGATCATGACTAGCTGAGGCACGTATGTGTAACAGCAGTTGAGTGAGTTTAATTGATCTGGACCAAGTGAAAGAAAGATACCATGCTGGTGGTCTGCAGCTAGCAGAACAGAGGATAGTCCAGATGAAACAGCATGACTTCAGCTCTCTCAGGGTGCGTTTTCTACTAGAAAAGCTGCAGTTCTGGAACAGGATTTGTTTGGGAACCCTTGCGTGAGGGTGCTGCCTCACCAACCTCACCACATTTCCACCAACTTGGAGTTTTCTTCTTTCTTTTTTCCACAGGGAATATGGGTCAGGAAAAAACACAAGAGCTTCAATTTTTTTTTAAAGAGAGCACACATTAGATTCAGACTAAAGAACCACCATAAAATACACAAATAAAATAAAAAATGACACCAAGGGAAATTTAGACATGTGAGCAGGAGGTTTTATGCAATAAAGAAGTGATTTCCAAGGGAGTGTTAGGAGATTTTTGGGAGACTGAAATTAGATTTCACTTGTGAAATATCCGAAAATCGCATTTGAGTATATTGTGTCAATATGTCGCTTATGACATGTCCAAAAATCCATGTGTATTTATGAATTTCCCCCCTTTTACTGTAGTGCTCATGTATGATAGATATATCAAATGCGCTGTTTGAAAAACATGGCATGATTAAAATAATTACAGAGGTCCAAAAAACAAACCAAAGGACCCAGCGTGGCCCAAAAGACCACTTAATATGATTCTTTACCTTCTAAATATAGGCAGTTCGGTTAAGTAAACTGGCAATGTATGCCAAGTGTGGTGTATGTGTGAGTGCAGAGTTATTGTTAATTGAGCTGAACTGAGATCAGCAGCAGTGAAGGCTTAATGCTGAAAATGAGAGAAGCACTCGAGTGGCTATCGGTATCATAAAGGAACAAAAGTGAAGGAGGAGAGGGAGGGAGGAAGGATGAAAGGAGATGATTTGCGGCGTTAATCCAAATTGAATTACGCTGATAACATCTCTTTCTTCTGCCTTTATTTTGTGTATTATTTCCCCCATTTCATTTCAAACACCCACTTTACACCTTTTTGTTGCACTTAAGAGTTCCTCGAGACAATATGAGACACAGTTTGTCTTTAGTTAGAATGACAACATCTGCCCGGCCGCTCGCAACAAATTTCCTTAAAATCACACAGCTAGTAATGAACAAACAGCAATCAGTAGGTATTTATTAGTCCCTCTTTCCACTCATTTTCTCTCACCCACTCTCTGTTAATAGTGTAAATTAGCATATAAATGAGAGATAGCACGTGATAGAAACCGCCCTCCTTCAATCGGTCCATTGGGACTTATGATTATCTCTTTCTCCTCGTTTTTTTCATCTCTCTTTATTACTCTTTTCTTCCCCTCTGTCTGCCTTTTTTGTCCCCCACGACTACATTCACTGAGATTCATTTTAGTCTTTTCTTCTGTTCCTATTCAAAGGACGCCTTTTGCTTTTATTAACCCGTGCAGTTTAAAGTGAGTCACTCGTTCTGTTTGCGATTATTTGTTTACCTGGATGTGTGTTCTGCCTGCCACTGTGTGCGGTTAGTTTAAGTGCACCTAATTGCTCCTGACTAATTAGTAGATGAGTTGAGGCATTTGGGAGATAGAGAGCACACAAACACGCACGCAAATGTGTATGCACGCATACACAAACACATGCATTTATAGCACCTCTTCGTTCGTGTCCTAAGTGTTCATCTGTTGTTCCTTTCCTCCCTTGGCTTTGTGTCCCCAGACAGTTGAAGGCTGGCGATACGCAGCAGGAGGTGTTAATGATGTGAGGGCTCTGTGTTCTCTGCTGGGAGCGATCTGTTGTGTGTTAGCTGCTGTCTGTCACCACACGAATGGAAAAACATCTTCATAGTTCATATGTGTGTGTATGTGTGAGCGAGTGTCTGCTTTTCCACTTTTCAGTTGCTCTGCATATTAAAAATCATGAATCTCCCGCCTGCCCTCGCTGCCAAACAACACTTGAACAACTTCGTCTGCGCACGAGCAAGCGCACGCGCACGTGGTCGTTAATTTTTAGTTGTGGGGTCTTTGCCATGAGCCACAGTTCCCCTTTTTTTTGTAATTCAGATTTGTTGGTTGCATTTCCAGTTTTGCTGGATGCGTTTGCGCTGTGTTTGTTTTTGCTTTGCTGTGTGGCTGTATGAGGTCACGTTAGCCTCTGTGACAGAGGGAGTATGGCTAACACTGCTGTGGCTAATGTGTCTGTACCTATATGCAGCAATTTTGGACACTGAGAGATAACAGTGCTTTAAAAAAAGAAAAAAAGATAAAGTCAGCATTCGCAGGCTGGATGAGCTGAGTAAGTCACACACTCGTCAGACTGGAGACAGCAGTTTGCGATGTTATGATTGTTTTTTTTTACTCTCTTTTATATTGTTTTAAATTTAATTTTCACTTGCTGTCTATTGCAATAGTAACACTATAGAAAATAGTGGTTGGAGACCGCGGTACAACCAAAGCAATTATGACTGTGTGCAATGGTCATTGAGCTGACAGGGACCGGGCCTGTGAGCACTTGCAGTCAGTTGCTGTTTCAAAAGCAGCTTTGTTGCATCAAGAGTGAAATCAAACGGCAAGAAGATGGAGACAGTTTGGGGTTGAATAGGGTCAAGTTGGCAAATGCATGCAATCTGTTTGTGATAAAACAGTGCAGTAAACTGACAAAGATCCCAAATCTGTTGCAAATTTGTTGCTGTCTACATTCAATTCAATTTTACAAATGCAGAACCAAATCACAACAACATTTGCCTCAATACAGAAGATATACAGAGAAAACCCCAACAATCAGAAGAGACCCTGTCGGCAAACAGTTGGTGACAGTAGGAAGGAAAAACTCCCTTTTAAGAGGAAGAAACCTCCGAAGAGGGGTCAGAGTTCAGCCTGAACCTCAAGGAATCAAAATTCCTTCACAAATAGTGCCTCAGTTGCTTAGCTCAGGCAACTACTTTGTAGACCACTGAAAATACTATTTTAAATTAGTTTATATTACCAATAAAGAATGAAAACAAAATTAGAGGTTATCATTGGTCCACGATAACGCTGCCAAAAATATTTAGGTTACAATGTTTTGGTCTCGCCAACCTTGATTGAATATATGAGCCAAGCAAACCAAAATTAACTCAAATTATATCAAATGTTCAGCAGCTGGAGAAGTGAATTGTGTTTCCTATTCTTAGCTGACAGGAGCAGGACCTGGTGTGGCCATCTGCTGCTGTAGCCCATTTCCTTCAAGGTGTAATGTTGTGTGCATTCAGAGATGCTTTTTTGTATACCTTGGGTGCAGCAAGGTAATCTTGACCATGTCTAAGGGCACTGAATTGCTGCCATGTGATTGGCAGGTTAGAGGTGTACAGTGTTTAATGAAGAACACTTGAAGTATAACTCTGTCAGGTAATGTGTATAATAGTCCAGAGCTGTAGTGCATGTGTGCTTAAGAGCTGCTCCATGACTTAATACTTGCGATCTTGGAGACGCCGAGCGTCTACAGAGATACAAATGGGCTAATGTGTCCATCATCGGGACGATGAGTTTCTACTAATACTTTATGCTGTCTTGCCATTTTCCCTAGATAAATATTCAAAGTTGGAGATGGGTTATGAACACACACACATGCACACACAGGCAAGCAGAATAAATGGAGAGTAAACATTTGAATAGTCTTAATTATTGCCTCGTGAAAGCATTTTTCCAGTGACTGAACAATGAAGCCGCGCCAAGTGAAACACGCTTTGGTACTGTAGCTTTAAGAGAGAAAACCAAGCAAAATGATTTATCATGCTGAGGAACACTGGCGCTTCTGTTTAACCAAACGGAGACATTTTTCTTTTCTTTCTTTTTTTCCTCCGGTCTGCCGCTCACTGCTTTTCCTTTTTTATAAGTATTTTTTGTTTTAGCAACCTGGTGACGTTCAGTCCACACACACACACACACACACACACACACACACACACACACACACACACACACACACACACACACACACACACACACACACACATGCACAGCAGTGATGAGGATGTATGATGCTGGACTGAGTGAATTAAAGTGAATCAGAGTGTTAGACCATTGTCTGTTGGCTTCTCCTCTCCAGGAAGAGAATTACAAGACACACACTCAAATATGTGCACACACACACAAATATGTGCACACACACACACACACACACACACACACACACACACACACCAAACCCTTAAGATCCGACACCCTTTCAGATATCCGCATTAGACCCTATAATCTAATTCTTGGCTATCGTCTTACAAATCTAATCATGACACACCACTCATATTCAATATCACCAAACCTCCAGCCTTTTAGTTTGGCCTCTCAAACCACCGTGTAAAAGCTTCATCATGGGCCACGGTGATGAAATTAGCCCCTATTATCCCCCCTCTCTCTTTCTCTTCTTCTCTCCAACTCTTACTCGCTCCATTCTGTCTTACTTGAAGGAGTGTGCAGATTTAATTTACAGCAGGACTCATGAGCCACTTAGCGCAATCTCTCTCTGTGTGCAAGGATTGATTGATTAGGCCTTATCTTGTTATCTGGGTCTGTGGTCGTTTGATAGGCCTGTTTGTTCTCTCACTAGTCTCTCAGCCTTTCTATCTATATCCCTTTCCTTCATGTAATTTCATGCCTCTGTCTTCTATTTAGCGCGTGTGTGAGTGTGTGTGAGAGAGAAATGGCCTCCAGCTTCTCCGTCTACTTTTCCTCCAATGTGGGAATCAGACACTGATAAGGACGGATTGTCTTGCAAGATCAGAATTAGGAAATTACACGTTTCTCTGTCACAGACTCACAGCCACCCCTCCCTCCCTGCTGGCGGACTGCGAGCTGATATTGTTTCTCAGAATTTGCTCAAATTTCTCAGCTGTAATGACTGGATAAGTAAATACTCCACTGATGCTGCTTCAGGCCAGAGACATCAGCATGTTCACTGTGAGGACACTGTTTGTTCACTGTAGGTTTTACCTTTTTTTTTCTAAATGTCATTCATTAATTTAATTTAGTAACAAATCTTTCACCATCAAGGGTTGGATTTGGATGGAAGCTCTGAGATATATTGTGTCGGGAGCAGGTGAAATGTAAGATAGAAAAATATAATTCTTCTTAGTACTTTACAAAGATTTGCCACATAGCAAGAAGAATGATCCAGCCATCTTCTGTGACGCCCAACCAATCATAGGAGATGAAGGTCCTGCAATTGAATCCACCATCTAGCCAGGGCCTTCGGTGTGGTGTTTGAATTCTCTCTGGGGTACTCTGGCTTCCTCCCACAGTCCAAAGACATGCAGTTAGTGGGGTTAGGTTAATTGGTGATTCTAAATTAACCATAAGAGTAAATGTGAGTGCCACTTGTAGTCTGTCCTTGTGTTAGCCCTGAGATTGGCGACCTGTCCAGGGTGTACCCTGACTCTTGCCCTATGGTAGCTGGGATAGGCCCCAGCCCCCTGCCACCCTGATAAGGATATGCCAAAGAGAATTGAATTACATGTTTGACTGTTTGTTATTAAACATAGATTGTTTCAACTAAATTTTTCCACTGAGTGCCATGTGAGGGCTAATGGTTAGACCGTTACTGTCACAGGCTAAACTAAAACCACTGGCAAATAGTTGTGCAGTGGTGCTTTGGTGAAAACTAAACCCTAATGTGAGTGCTGAACTGGGACCAGAGCAGAAAAAAATCCTCAGATAAACAGCTTAGATTGACTTGTTGCTTTTTTTTTTGCATTAAAAAGCATTTTATTAGCTGTCAGTCACCATCAATATAATTCCCAGACACGCTCTCCTTGAACATGGTCACCATCTTTCAACCACATCACAAGGAAAATATGTATATTCTCCGACTGGTTGGTGAGTGATTTCTGGAGGTTGATGGGAGCTGCTGCAATATCAGTTGGTAAAGATGCTAAAGTCGCACAGGCCTACAGACTGATCAGTTATCCAACAGGTGATCACAGGTCACTAGGGATTCCCTAAACAGTTGGAGAATATGGTGGTTAATCTAAGATTTACATCACTACCTCAATCCCACGCTGTCAAGCTCATTGCAACATCGCTGGTCTAGTCCAATCATCTTACTGGCTGTACCATAAATCTCACAGCTCATTGGTCATTCTCCCTTGCAGACGCCTTTTTGCAACCCACCTTCTCCCCATCCCTGCCTCTCCCATGTTACTCAGGCTCCATCCAAGCCTTAATCCTCACCTCCACCACCAGCGTTTAGATTTCCGGGGTTCTGCCGTAATTCCTATCACCACAGGGATTCCATTCTGCTGGGATGGGCGATCGTAATCTAATCGCCAAATAGTTTCATTGAATTATGTAACATGTAAATCATGTTCATGTTCTTTCTAATGATCTCTCCTACTACCAATCAGCTAGTAGTTAAAGAGTGTTTGAAAAAAAGATGTTGAAAATAGTTTGGAGGTGCACAAGAAGGTGACCTTGAATGGGAGATCGGCCCTTTGTTCACATTTGTAATGTCTGCCTCCACCTTACTCAGTATTATCAGTGCAGCCCCTCTTCTTGGTAGTCAAGTTAGCAGATGAATGGCCATTCATGCACATAGGGAGAAACTACAATAATTAATTCCCCTCTCAAATCTATAAAAGTATACACACTACTACAATAAAAATTATGGTTAAAGGATATTATCAAAACTTTAGTACTAAAGAGAGGAATGCAACGCCTCACGGGCACAGACACATACGTAAAAATGAAAAACAGCTTGCCAAGTATAGAAGTTGAGATTTAATTTCACACTGTAAGCACAGAGCACAGCATGCAGTAAAAGACGGCTTATTCTGTGAAGCCAAGAATGCCTCAAAAACAGACAGTTTATTTAAATGTGACATTAACAAACTAGTTATAAACGGTTATGGGCAGTAATAAACCTGCCCTCCATGTTTAAAACATGTAGAAACTGTGCTTAATGGTAAATAAGTACCAACAATGTGACTAAGAGCTGTACATCCAGCATCTTTTCATTTCCAGAGCACCAAATACTGCTTTCAAAAGCGCTGGTGCACTAGTATTTGACCCACTCAGTTAACAGGTTTGTGTGTTTGTAGGAAGGGTTACTGTTACAGTATAACGAGTCACCAAAATGGTGAAAATCTGATACAGAAAGGTGTTAAAATAAATCGAGTAACTGAAGTTTTTTATGTGAGATTATAAAAAAATAACTAGTGAAAGTAGCTTGAATGACTATGCTTGTTAAAATGGATTAATTTTAAACCACGTGGTGCATTGCAGCCCTGACTTTGGCAAAGACTAACAAACTTTTCAGGACTTTGATTGTTTTGACCTGACAGGCTTGAACCCATCATCGCCTCTCCTGCCTTGAAATCTAAACTCAGCTTCCGTTATGGCACCTAAACTATACCCTTCCTCACCCTGCCACTCCCTCTTCATCAGTCCTGGCCACCTGCACTGTTCATCTTCATCCACTCCCTTCATGAGAACACCCCACCTCTTCCAGTCTCCTGCACTTTTCCCACCGTCTGCGCCAATCTGACTCATAAACACACTCATCGACACAAACACACACACAGAACGGAGCGGCAGGTTCTCTCTAATGACGTCCTCGGAGTATAATTAGTCTGGCCAATTAACAGCAGTAACGATGCTTGCATTCATTATGTCAAATTACAATGTGCTGACAGAGTGTCAACTCAGCTACGTTCACCTGCTGAGGGAATCTGCATGCATGTGTATGTGAATGTGTGTTTTGCTAGTTTATTAAATCCTACTTCATCATCCCAGAGATGAAAAATGTCCAGCTCATTTTTTCATTGCATTCACGTGCACACACACACACACACACACACACACACACACACACACACACACACACACACACACACACGCTTTCAATTAATACACTTGAAGCAGATCTATTATTCTGTTGCCTGTTGTCGTGGTAATGCTCCAGTGACCAGGAATAAGGCCTGTGAAACCAGTTGGATCGGTACATTGCTTTATTAAATCACGGATATTGATTTTATGTGTATGTGTGCATGTGCACAGTGTTATTAAATGCTATATATTACGATGAGTGAGATGGGACAGTGGCCCAAGATTTTACACATGCTCATTAACATAACACTGCTGCATATGAGAGAGCGGTGTGGACAACAAAGACCGGAGGTGGATTCATCTTAATTAGCATCTCGGGCCTCTGGAGGTAAAACCGCTCTGGTGGGAACCACAGCAACACACAAACACATACATGGAAAACATTCATATTTGTTAGTGAGAAATAAAAGTGTGAAATTAAAATTGTGCTTAGGATGAGTCTATGGGTATTATTAAAATAATTTACTTAATTAATGCAATTATGGCCTGGAGACTGGGCTTTCACATGGTGATACTTCACTGTACATTACTGCGTTCTTATTACAGAAACATGAATGCAGTTACAGTGGAAATCCCTGGACCTACTTAGTAAACTGCTGGGCAGAAAATTAGCTTATATTTCTATTACAAAGTATAGAATAAACTATTTTATATACATCCATCCATTCTCTTTTGCTTATCCTTGTCAGGGTCGCGGGGGTGCTGGAGCCTATCCAAGCTACCAAAGGGCGAGAGGCGGAGTACATCCTGGTCAGGCCCACAGGCTGATGCGGGGCTGGTATATGATGAAAAAAAGCGCACCAGATAGGAAATAAAAACTTACCAACTCTTAAAACTTAAACCCTCTCGTGACCATTAAAATCTAGACTCCGTTTAGACTCCTATCACCATATAGATGTTATGAATCTTAGAACAGTTTATAGGCTAAATGGCATGAAGATTAAACTATTTGTCTAAGGAGTTTGGGAGCACACATGCAGACATGGATCTGCTATGATCATTAGAGAATGATGATACTACTTCAAAAACCTAAATGGACACATACATTGAATTTTTAGTTCACTTTAAAATGTTTAGATTATTGAAAACTTGTTAACAGAATAGGAAGAATGAATAGCTTTGATATTATATCAAAGATTTTATGTATTGTGTTGCAGGGATGGCTACAGAAGTTAGCATGCTAACCAACTAGCCTGGTCTGTACCATAATAATAATAATAATAATAATATTAATAATAATAATAATAATAATAATAATAATAATAATAATAATAATAATAATAATAATAATACATACATACATACATACATACATACATACTAGGGGTGCAACGATACACAAAATTCACGGTTCGATACTTTGGTGTCACGGTTCGATATTTTTTCGATACAAAAAAAATGTTCATTGTAAAATTACAATCATCAACTCAAATACTTGGTTCTAATTGAACAGAAATTTCTATGAACTTGTAAGAACTGTGTAGGACATGAATCAGTCTGTGTCAGATCCTGAATTTGAAATTTCCACTGAAGTCACGGGTAAGAGACAAGTGGAACCAAGATCTAGGCCATTTGCTTTTTGAAGTTTGCAAAGACTGCTAAATTTTGCCAGTGGTAGTTCACTCTTTGCAACATAGTAGCTGTTCTAAAGAGATTTTTCAGGTTTATTTTTAGTATGTTATTTGCAATTGGTGTTTGTTCTGGGAAAGATATTGCAGATGAGCAATAATGCATTTCTTGCATTTCTCATGGGTTCTAATGGTGGCCTTTCTTAAAATTACTGGTCCCAGTAACAAAGGCACTTGTCGACTCAGAAATCGAGAGAAAACCAACAACACACCTGGCAGAACATTATGTTATTTACACGGGTGCACATAAGTGGTCCGCATGTGCGCATTCGCTGTCAAAATAAAAGACGCGCACCAGATAAGAAGTTGCAACGCGGCTTTGCGTCCATATAAAAAGCACTGTTTTTGTCCGCTAGAGTGGAATTTTCACGGCACATTCCGCACCACATCTCTGTGCGTTCATCATTTGTTTGAAGCCAGCTCACCTCCCGCAACCACTTTTCCGAAAATACGTGCTTCTTTTGTGGTTCGGACTCCTTCTGACATTTGTTTGGAGGTGGAGGAACACCAAATTGCTTAAAGGAGCTTCTTCGACATCTTTAAGAGTTCTAAACAAATGTCTGTCCTCCTCCAGAAAATCTTATGTACGCAAACACGCGTTGGAACTTCATATCTTGTACGCGTTTTTTAAAAATTTTTTTTTATTTTGACAGCGAATGCGCACCTGCGGACCACTTCTGTGGAGCCCCGGTTATATAGCTCGTCATATTGCAGCCACAGAAATTCGTTTGTCCATGAAACCATAAAGCTGCACTTTCTTTTTGCCTTATAGTCTGATTTGTCATAACTTTTGCATTTTGTGGTAAGCTTTTCTTTGGCTGTCACTTCTTCACCCTGGCCTGTCTTATTTGGCTCAGCAGAACTAAAATATATATCCTGCTGCTTTTACACACACACACATAACGGTCAGCGATTCCCTGCGCGATCAACCTCTCACATGTTTAAGCTGCGGGAGATTTCACTTGCAATGTTTGCATAGTAAGCTAACGATTGATAAGACGATGTCAGAGGAATTGGTGCGCAAATTATCGTCACTCACCAATCAGTGCTGTCGCTCTCTATACACAGTTCGCGCGATTGCAAAGTGAAAGCAAAAAACAAGCGCAAATTCTTTTTTTTTTTTCTTTTCTTTTTTTTTGTGTCCCGTTTGGATCTTTAGCCATCAGAATTGTTGTCTTAAGGCCAAGAAAGATGCCAAGCGGATTTATTTTACCAAGTGGATCATCATGGCCTTGCCATATTGGTCCATTTGATTGACCTTTATTATAATTATGAATTTATTTTATATTCAGTTGCTACAAACGGGACAGACATGACTGGGGGATAGGACAGGGAGAACGAATGAAAGAAAGAGAGGGAGAGAAAGAAAACCAAAGGGGAGAAGAGACGGTGAGAAGGGGGGGGGAAGAAAGAAAAAAAAAACAAAAAAACAAAACAAAACAAAACACCTGGGTCACCTGTATGGAGAAAAAAACAGAAGAGAAAGCAAACAACAAAGAGCAACATAATAAAAAAAAAAACGGCACCATCACAATAAACTAGCTAGCAGTAGATATCAGTAGATACTAAATAATAAACGATATTGTGCAGCACGCAAGATAGACAGCGCACAATGTGCTTTGAGGCAGCAGCCAAGAAAGCTGTAGTCCGCGTCTGTGAATACCCGTGTGTACACCTGTGTGCATACCTGTGTGGATCAGTGCGCTTGTATTCCAAAGGTTTCTCCATGTAACGATCTGCTAGGGAGTGTGGGGGGCCACAGCCCCGTCCTCCAGGGTATGAAGCAGGTATGGAGGAGATCAAAACTCCAGACATCCAGAGGCCCCCAGAACACAAGAGACCAAGGAAGACCAACAGAGGGGCAGCCGCGCCACTGTCCCAGTAAGAGCTGAGGAGAGTCCCAGATGAGGGCTCACTCAGCAGCCGCGGAGCAGAAGCCAGGGGGAGTTGCAGTGACGCGCCCGTGAGCTCCGCCGGCAGCCAGCTGTGCCTGAGTGACCGAGCCCTAGGCCGAGAGGCCGGGGGCACCCCACCTCTGAAGTGGCCCGAGCGAGCCCCAGGCTCCAGGCCCCGATAAGCGGCCGCCAAGGAGTGAGCCGGTGTGTACCCGGATGCCCACCCCCAGACACAAAGAACCACCAACGCACCGACACCTGAGGGAGTCCGCCACTGGCAGGGGAAGTGGTGGTGGGTGGAGATAGGCCTCCAAACCTTGGAGGGCCTGAGATGTCCCCAGAGAGGTGGCGTCTGATACCCAACCTGACATATAGACACAGACATACAGGCACACACAGACACAAACATCCATTCCCACCCTCATGCTCTCATATGCACTTACTCCACACTCAACCAACGTGGAGACAGACATAAAGAGACGCTGTACACACGATCACACTCCCCAAGCGTACTCTACGAACCGGGTCTAGGTACCCTTGCCCCTGGAGGGGGGAACTGCACCCAGACCCAGGTGGTGTTACCCTTTTCCCTGCGGTGGGGAGAGGCAGACCGCCCCGACTCCGCAGCAGCAGGGAGGCCCCACACTCCAGACCGCAGTCGGACGGCCAATTCCTCCTAGCCCCCCCGCTCCAGCAGGCCGCAGAGAACGGGGGTGAGAGAAGACTCCAAACCTCCCTCCACCCGCTCATTGTAGTGTTGATACGCGGTTTTTTAAAATTTTTTTTTATTTTGACAGCGAATGCGCACCTGCGGACCACTTCTGTGCAGCCCCGGTTATATAGCTCGTCATATTGCAGCCACAGAAATTCGTTTGTCCATGAAACCATAAAGCTGCACTTTCTTTTTGCCTTATAGTCTGATTTGTCATAACTTCTCCGTTTTGTGGTAAGCTTTTCTTTGGCTGTCACTTCTTCACCCTGACCTGTCTTATTTGGCTCAGCAGAACTAAAATATATATCCTGCTGCTTTTACACACGCACTCACATAAGCTCAGCGATTCCCTGCGCGATCAACCTCTCACATGTTTAAGCTTGCTGCGGGAGATTTCACTTGTCATGTTTGCATAGTAAGCTAACGATTGATAAGACGATGTCAGAGGAATTGGTGCGCAAATTATCGTCACTCACCAATCAGTGCTGTCGCTCTCTATACACAGGTCGCGCGATTGCAAAGTGAAAGCAAAAAACAAGCGCAAATTCAAACGCGATTTCAATATGTCACATATTGACAGTGGCTCATCGATGCCAATGACATAATTACCCAGCTACATTTCCGAAAGAATGCAAAAGCATTGACATATATTTTTCCTTCCTACGATAGCCCGACGGGCAGGGCAGAGATAGATTTTGGTAGCCCGACTGGAAAAATCGCTAGCCCCGGGACATCGGGCTAGCGATTTTGCGAGCCCTGTATCTGATTGAGGAATCACTCATCTTTGGAAAAGAGAGTTTATTACAGAGAAATGGCTCTTTCCAAAATAAAAGCTATACTATACGCTTCTTCTGGGCTATATTCTCAGCAGCATATTGTAGCGGGTCAGGGCTGTTCTGGGTTCTGTTTGTACAGTTATGTTTTGTTTATGTTGCCATAGTGACGGGTGACGCCCTCTCGCTGCGACGGTGTGTCCTTCCGGGGGCAGAGGGCGCCCTGTGTGTTGTTGTTGTTGCTGTGCGGTTGCCGCGCTGAGCAGTTAGCTAGCGGCAGCGTTCTTCTGCAGATGTCAATAAACGGCTGTGCTCCCAGGCTAGCTTACGGGAAGCAAGACCAAACGACACCTCCGTCTCCACCTTGTCTGAGCTCGCCACAATATTAAACATATCAGGTCCCCATAAGGAGAATCATGTGCTAATGGCTGTCTAAATGACTCGGGTAAAGTTTGTAGCATGCATGCTTGTTGTTTTTGTCTTCTTCCACTTTTCTTTGCACTAGGATGATGTTGGCGTAAATGTGCAGTCATATTCGTTGTGTTCCCACTAGTGCTGTCAGCGTTAATCTCGTTGAAATGACGTTAACGCCACAACACGGCAAATCTCCGTGCGTAGGGCTAGACGGCCAACACGTTAATGAGCTAACTGCACTAACACACTAGTGCATGGCACATCCAACATACTGTTTTACTTTAGTCCATGACGCGCTTACCTTCAGGGTCATACGTCACATGAAAACCAAAATAATTCCAAACGCCAGATCTGAATGAGGGTGGGGGAGGTTCAATTTTCCATGTTGCAAGCAGAGCTTAACTTCTGTCTCGCTAGCTTGCCCTGCACTCTTCCTTCTGACGATGCTGTCCGTGTTGAGCGCTCAGTAGATCTGCGCTCGACAGTGCAGCCTAGGCGGAGTAGTCGAACGCAGATTCACTGAGCGCTCAACACAGACAGCATCGTCAGAAGGAAAGTTGATAAAATAAATTACAAATTTTGTATTGTTCGATACATATGCGTACCGAACCGAAAGCACTGTATCGAACGGTTCAATATCGATACGAGTATCGTTGCACCCCTAATACATACATACATACATACATACACCATAGTGTAGCATTACTTTGTATCTCAAAATTAAACAGTGAGTCAAAGCTTGAAAGAAGACGTGTGCCTGCTCAAAGACTGTATTTCTATATGGTTGTAGCCTTTAGTCAGTCAGACTTAGGTATAAGCACTGAGTGAAACAGTAAATGCATTGGGATATGGCTGCTGGAGAGCAGGAGTAGCCTACTTATTGCAGGACTTATGCTTCCTCATGCAATGTCTTGCAACTTCTCATCCGACACCAATGAACTGGTCCATTCAGAGATTGCGTAGCTTGTCCAGCAGGTCATCGTGCAGGTTGGACTTTGAATGAGTTCTGAGTTGTAGCAGTTCCTGCTAGTCATGAAATACTGAATCCGCTAGCCACTAAAATCCACAGGCTGATAGTACGTTCCGATTGAAGCTGGAAGTCAGAATTCATGAGTTTATCGAGAATATCAGAGCAGTCCCACCAACCCCAACATTACAATCTAAGACTGACTGCAGTGCACCTGCATATTAGTAAAACTGTAAAACTGCCCTTTGCTTTTCTTTATTCCATCAATGGGCCTGAAGCAGGATAATTTTCCATGCTTCTGAAAAAATTCATTCAAAAAAGCATTAGGTGCATTGACACAGCCTCCAAACCTTCCCACATCCCAATCCAATCAAGCATCTGTCTCTGTGGCAACCACTACAGCACCGCAGCCAGTGGTCCTGTGCCCCTCCTCTGACAGGCCAGAGCCTTTCTGTTGGCACGAGGGGACCTACACAATACTAGGCAGGTAATTTTAATAATGTTGTGGTAGATCAGTGTACACTTGATCCTAGTGAAGGACAGAGACCTGAGTGGACCTATGATAGGCAATTAGCTCGTGAAGCAACACAGACATGCACACAAAGGCCTTGGCAAATACACAAACACAACTCCACACACACATACACACACACATCACAAGAGGCAGAGCTGGCTTGCTCTCTTGATAGGCAATTAACTTACTGCAGACACCTCATCAGCATGTGAACAAAAATCCCCTTTTAATCGGACACACAAACATGCATACGCACTTCTTCGCAGCTTTGCATATGCAGCGTTCATTGCAGCATTGACATGCAGCGCGAGAGGGAGAATCTGTTCCCATTGCTGGCGCCTTAGCATTGCTAAATTTCAAATGCACATGCACAAAGAATACGCGCACGCACACACACACACACACGCACACACACATATATACGCACTCATCGGTGGGATCAGGGGGCAGATGATTCCTCAGGAGTCCTGCTGAGTTAAGTAATCACACTCGAGTGTTTAATAACTAACGAGAACCTGATGATGCTCTTTAATTAACACAACGCTAATTGAAGAGGGCTGGCGAATCACAGCTCTCAGTCCTGTCTGCTCTTTGAATAATTAGTGAGCAAAGGATTGTAGGCACAGAGTCTCCAGCTGTAGGTTAGTCAGAGGCAGCTGATGTGCACCATGGATATTTATGAGAGGACGTCATTATTGCCTAAAAGCGACAGCGTGATGGAGGTGTTTTTGTTGCGATTGAAGGACTCAGAATAAGCTTGGAAGTATTTACGCCCTTACTGCACATTCAAGTCTGTTTTCACGTGATGATTAAAACATCCTTAGTGCACTGGAATTGGAAATGCTTTCCTACTCCGATAAATTGCCTGCTGTGAAACAGGCCACCTGTGTCTCACGGTGGTCATGAATGTACTAAAGGCAACTGGACAAACTGTCACTTTAATGGAAATAATGCCCCTGATGGTTATGGGTCCAGAGCTTATGACCACACTGCAGCACTGTGAGTTTTGCAAAAATAAAACTCTAGGCATGAGGGAGCTTTCACAAATATTAGCTTTCAGTGGATTAAAAAATGGCCAAAATAGAAAGTGTAAAAGAAAGTGTAAAAACTGACCTTATTTGCAGTGGTATCATGTAACTTTTGGATGTTTGGCTATGGCTGCAGACATTTTTCAGTTCCAGATTGGGCACTGTGCTTGTTGAAAAGGTCAGCAAACCTGACCACATGTTTGAAAGAAAAGCAAAAACCATAAAGACTATAAAACAGGCAATCACGTATTCAAAATATTGAATATCAATTGCATTTTCTTTTCATTGGTCAGAAACACTAAAACACAGCTAGCTGCTTAGCCACGAGCTGGTCCACAAACAGCAGGCTACTCTTGTGTTTTCTTATCCATCCATCCGTTTCCTACCCTTCTAATCCAAATGTGATGCATAAGTTGCAATTGTGAAAAACAGGTTCAAATTAAACCTGTTTTTCGAAGACGTCAACTGCTTAACATCAAATAACAAGAGGAGAGCCTTCCCAATCCTTTGTTCAACACAGGTTTTCATGTTTCACAGGCTACATGTGGAACATGAAAACAGCCATAATTCACGATTTACCGTGAAAGCACAAAGATTTGGGGAAGAGTTTGCGTAAGAAGCTGATCTCTGAGCTTGTTGGGCATCAAAACTTTGCCCAATCCTTCTTGTGTCGGCCTGAGAAGACGTTCAAGTTCCACTAGTTTGTCTCCAATAAATTAGGGCGAGAAGTTTGGAGAAGTTTCATGTGGCTGAAAGATGGGGATAGGAGAAAACATGGCAGCATGAAGGAGAGGATTACTGTTTTGTTAATGAGGATTATCATACAAACCGGTGAAAGGCAACTAAGCTGAGCTGCATCGTCATCAAACCGATTTAGTTTTCGTCTCCTATTTAGAAGGATTACGAGACAATGTTATTGTAATTACAATTGTTTAAGCAATGAGACCAGCTTTATAGCTATTCTAGTCTGTTGTTATTTTACATTGCATGGCTAATATAGTGGCAAGTGTTTGTGTGACGGTTTACTAATCACGTTATTATGTTTTATATATCTAGCTGACTTAATTTGGTTAATTTTGCAATGCTAACAATGTTACAAAAATGCAAACATCTGTACTGATTACTCACTTTAGCAAGAAAAAGATTACCCTGAGAAATTTCCTCCATCTCTCCTCCTTCCTCTATCCCCCCTAGAAAGCTGCTTCTGTCTGTTTATAGGTTTCATGTGGGAAAAGGACAATGGTTTAAATAGAGGGGGGATTTCAAGAGATAATTAAGGAGAAACGAACAGGGAAACTATTGAAGGAGGAATGGAGGAAGGATTGGGAGCAGAGAGGATAACGGAGGAGCGGAAGCTACCTTTGTTGTGTCTCAAACAAGTGGATCAACTTAACTGCTTCTGAAACACCATGAATATGTATTATATCAGGTTATTCATCCAGCACCATTGTTTCCTCTTCAAATTATATCCCAGCAGAAGAACATTGAGTGAAGACAAAAGAAAATTGGTGGAAATAAAAATGTAACAAAAACAAAAAAGAGACAGAGCGGTTGTTTTTATGTCCACGCAGGTTCTTTTGTGGCATTAGAGTACTCTTCAGAGATGACTCGCTTTTATTCCTCCCAATAATGCTGTCTTTTGATGGTAGAAGTCTAATTAACATCTATTTGAATAATCTGATTATTCATAAAAAAAATGTTGGCGAGAAAGCAGAAATATATAGCTTAAATATCTTTTGTCACCATTCACTAATATACCAAAGGTAATATGTGGAATACTTAACTTAAAACCTCATTTGAACACAGAGGTAAAGCTAATTAAAGTGTTTGTTACTGGCTGGTGTCCCTACATTTAAATTTAATGTGAAGACTTGGCCGTAATGCATCTCAGCCCTTGCATTCCCCTATGCAGTCTTATTTATTGAAATATATTGTATTAAAAAAGGTTTTAAGCTTACTAAGATCGTAAATAGTCTGTTTGATACTTAAAAAAGTCAAGTTACAATTACACACAGAGTTCCATAAACTTTATAATAATAAAGAAAAGAAGAAAATAAACTTACTTAAGTAATTACTTATATTTTTACTTACTTACATTTATAGATAGTCATGATCCTCAGTGAATAGATAAGATCCCAAACAACTTCTTGATACCCTGACTTTTGAACTTTAAGAAGCTTTGAGTGTTCCTCTAGCCAGCATTACCAAGCTAACACCATGACTCAACATAGCTAAAACGTTAACATTAAACCTTTGCTATTGCTATTGTGAGTATGTTAGCATGCTTACATTGGTTTAATAGTGTAACAGAGCTGCTTTGCAGCATGCTTTGGTGTTTTAGAGGATTAATAAACGAAAGCTGAAGAATTGTGTTCACATCTGGGCCTCTGTACTGCTAGCCTTATGATTTTTCCTCATACATATAGTTAACTAACACAGTGAATACACAAATAATTTTTAATGAAGAGAAAAGTGAAGAAAAAAATCTGGTTTGTCTGAGGAGGAAAAAAATGAGTGGCATTTACTTAAAAATGAGAGTGATTTAAGATTTTTCACAATTTGTTACAGGTTAGGCTGTTAGCATTAGCTGTGCTGTTAGCATAGAAAAATAAACAGGTCAGCCTTTTTTTCAACTTGCTCTTTATTTTGAGACTGCAAACATCTGAGCTTATTGTGGTTTGACAGACATGTGACCAATAACCATGTGACATTTACTTGCTTGCCATTTTGAATGATCATTGTGATAATGCAGGATCAAATGAATAAACCAGTCACATACAGGGTTACAGACTGGCCTGTGACCGATTGTGATTTCTTTGCAGCTGATTCTTTAAAAATGGGCATTTCTTGCTTATTTATATTGGGATTGCGGTGAATTAATTTGCAAGAACATTTTTAGCAAAGGGAATACAGCTAAAAGCTAAGATAATATTAAGTTTATGTTGTTCTGTCAGGACGAGCATCAAATCTAAAAACAGATGCAAAATTATAACGTAAATCTCAGACACCGTTGTCATAAAGCTCCTCGACTATCAATTAGTATGTGCATCTAATGGCTGCAGTTGGCTAATGTAGCTGAAAGCTATGATAGTTTCAATCTCAGTGGAGTAACTCTGTCTGTAATACAGGCGTGTCCGTCTCTCATTAAACTGAGTGGATCTGGGAAAGCTGAGAGGCTAGCAGCTTTTTGTCTAATTGTTGCGCATGTGCATTGATAAAACACCGTGTTTGACGGTAAGAACAAGGAAGACCAGAGTACAAGGCAGGATGCCTCTGGTCGCTTTTTACTGCTCTGAGGTCAGTTACGATGTGTGCTTCGTGTGGAAACACAGCTAGCTTTAGCAAGTAGACGAGCTTCAGTGATTTAGCATCGTAATAGATGAGTTTCTGCTTGCTAATCACCTTGGCTAACATATGTAATGCAGAGAAGAGCGTGACCACTGTTCAGTTGTACACTGACAAAAAGACTTTTTCACGTAGAGCCTGAAAAAGTTAATAACTCCTTTACTAACTTAACAAGGAAAGCTGTAACTATAATGGAGAAGTGGCAGTTCTGACCATGTCCGGTCAGGCAAGTTGATTAGGTGCAGGCCTGCATTTCTAAGCTCATGACAAACATTTTTTCACAATTATGTGGTCTTCACAGGACAGCCACAACAAACATATTGTAACGATGGTTAAGTGTTACTGGACAGTGACATGTTGGTTTTCTCTGCACACTGTTGTTGTTCCTTTAAGATTCATGTTTGGTTGGGCTGCAGGAAGTAGTGAGGGTGGTGTACAGGAAGGGGTGGGGGGACCTGGTTGTTCTGTGTGTGTGCCAGGCTGAAGAGAGGTGTAGTTCGAGAACGCTTCCCCCTGAGTTAACAACCCGCTGGCTTATGTGCCGAATAAACGGACAAACTGAGACCCCAACCGTCTGGTTCTTGTGAACGTTACATTGGTGTCAGAAGTGAAGAAAGAAAAAAGAACCCCAGAACGCCCGAGACCCTGTTGCCGGCGACGCTTGCCGTTACGAGACGAGGATGTTGCCGGGCAGGATTAAGAAGGAGACGGAGGAGAGGGAGGTTCGTCCGCGCTCGCCCGCCCATGGAGTGAGGGAAACGGCGCTGTGGCTGTCTGCCGAGGCTGGATTTTCTCCAGGTTTGACTAGGCTCGGGAACTGTTCGCACAGCGGCCGCGATTCCGGCGGGAAGGAGTCGACCTCGCTTGGCGCGCCGTCACGTGATGTAAACAAACATGGCGGCGCCCAGCAAGCTGCAGCGAATATAAAAACGCCTAAGTTCAGCGGCAAGACGCCATGGGAAGTGTTTATTGCACAGTTCGAGCTGTTAGCTGTTGCAGCTGGCTGGTCTGAGGAACATAAAGCTCTCCAATTGGCTTTGTGCCTGTGTGAGGATGCAGCTGCATGCCTGCTGCTGCTGACCGAGGAGCAGAGGGGAGATTATAATGCTCTGGTCGGAGCACTTCAGAGGCGCTTCGGGCAGTATAACCAACCAGTGCTGCTGAGGTCGGAGTTCCACAACAGACGCAGATTGCCAGGTGAGCCCCTCCGCATTTTGGCCCATGAAGTCGAGTGCCTTTGCCGGAGGGCGTATGACAGCATGCCACCATCAGTGCAGGCGGAGTTAGCTCGGGACCAGTTCCTGCAGGCCCTGAGCCCTAAAGAGCTCCGCATGCAAACTCAGCTTGCTCGGCCGGCCACACTCAGTGCAGCCCTGGAGCTAGCGTTGGAGAGGGAGATGCTTGCAGGATCCTCTGGGGGCGCTGACGACGCACACGTGGTGAGGGCTGTGTCAGCACCTGTGGAACAGATGGAGACGCCAGCGGGCCTGTGCAGTTTGGTGCAGACAGCTTCGCTGCAGTCGCCTTCCCCTCGGGCTGGCCCACACCGCCGACCTCAGAGCTGCTGGGGATGTGGACAAGTCGGACACCTCATCAGGCAGTGCCCCAAGCTTGCAGCGGTTCAGGGAAACGCCCACGGGCCCGTGTAGGCGGGAGTACACGGGCCTGGGAGAACGACATCCCCACACCACCGCCACCTCCACCCGGTGCGGCCATCACTGTGGGCTGGACCCAGGTTGGCGGCTTTTGCCATGTTCCAGTGACGATTGCGGGGGTGTCCTGTACGGCCCTGCTGGACACGGGATCCAATGCAACGCTGGTCCGACCCGATATTGTCCCAACCGGAGCTGCTGTACAACCGACTAACGTGCAACTTAAGACTGTGACCGGTGATCTGGCCCCAATGAGAGGGAAGGGAGTGTTCCAGTTCAAGGTGGGGGACCTCGGTGTGTCTTATGCTGCCTGGGTGGCTGACGTGCAGGACGCCTGCATCCTTGGGCTGGATTTTTTACGAGCCATTGGTGGTGTACTGGACTTAGGCAAAGGCCTCCTCGTACTCCCTGATGGGAAGAAGGTGCCGCTTATTCCTCCCCCGGTCTGCACAGCATCTGCCGCGGCGTCCACCTCCACCGCAGAGACCCCTGCAGACCCGCCAGCAGAACAGCGAGCGGAGGAGGAGGAGGAGGAGAGGCTCTCAGCAGTGAGGAGTATCTGGTCAAAGAACTGTGAGGGGCTGACTCCACAGCAGCAAGAGAGTCTATGGCAGGTACTAAAAGAGTTTAGTGATATTTTTGCCCTGAAAGAAAGTGATGTTGGCTTGACACACTTGGTAGAGCACGTCATTGAGACCGGGGATGCCCAGCCTATTAAAGTGCGCCCCCGCCGCCTGCCCCTGGCTCATCAGGAGGCTGCAGACAGGGAGCTGTGTGAAATGATGAAGGCGGGCATCATAGAACCATCTGATAGCCCGTGGGCCTCCGCGGTGGTGATGGTGCCTAAGAAAAAAAGTCCTAGGATGCGTTTCTGTGTGGACTACAGACCACCCAACAAAGTGACGAAGAAAGACTCTTACCCCCTTCCCAGGATTGATGAGTCCCTCGACTTAGTAGCCGGGTCCTCCTGGTTTTCCACCCTGGACCTGCGGAGTGGCTACTGGCAGGTGCCACTGTCCCCGGAATCCAGACCGAAGACAGCCTTCTGCACTAACAGGGGACTATGGCAGTTCAAAGTCCTGAGTTTTGGCCTTTGCAACGCTCCTGCGACCTTCGAGAGGCTCATGGACAGTGTGCTGGCTGGCGTCCCACGGCAACGGTGTCTGGTTTACCTGGATGATCTTCTAGTGCACGGGAGCTCCTTTGATGCTGCCCTGGATGCCCTGAGACAAGTGTTGGAGAGGGTGGCGGCTGCAGGCCTGAAGCTGCATCCCGACAAGTGCCACTTCATGAGGAGGGAGGTGGAGTTTCTGGGCCACAAGCTGGGTCGTGAGGGCATCAGCACTTTGGAGGAAAAAATTCACACCATTACCGAGTGGCCCACACCAGCAGACCAGAAACAGCTCAAAAGCTTCCTAGGACTGGCGTCTTATTACAGGAGGTTTGTGAAGGGCTTTTCCTCCATAGCCGCACCACTCTTCCACCTGCTGCAGAAGGACCGTGACTTCATCTGGACCCAGGACTGTCAGCAGGCGTTCGACACCCTCCGCAGATCGCTGACAGAGTCCCCAGTCCTTGCCCCCCCTTACCCCGCCCTGCCTTTTGTCCTGGACACTGACGCAAGTAATGTGGGGCTGGGAGCGGTGTTGTCGCAGGTTGGACCGGAAGGGGAGAAGGTGGTGGCGTACTTCAGCCGGGTCCTGAACAGGAGCGAGCGGCGCTACTGTGTCACACGACGAGAGCTGTTGGCTGTGGTGGCGGGGGTGAGACACTTTAAATACTACCTGTGCGGCACAGCATTTGTTGTCAGAACTGATCATGCTGCCCTTCAGTGGCTGATGTCTTTCAGGGAGCCAGAGGGACAGGTGGCTCGCTGGCTGGAGGAGCTCCAAGCCTTCAATTTCACCGTGGAGCACAGAGCAGGGACGCACCATTCTAACGCAGACGCCCTCTCTCGCCGCCCATGTGCTGCAGCTGGCTGCCGTTACTGTGAGAAGCGAGAGGAAATAGAGCAGGAACTCACGACAATAGACGGAGCAGCACAGCTCGCCTGCAGGGTTCTTCTGGTGGTGGATGCAGCGGAGTGGAGGGCACGGCAGGAACAAGACACAGACCTGCTGCCGGTCCTGCAGTGGCTGGAGAAGGGGGAGCAACCCCTTTGGGATGAGGTCGCTGGGTTTTCCATCTGTACCAGGGGGCTGTGGGCCAAGTTTGCAGCTCTCAGGCTGAAGGAGGGGGTGTTGGAGCGTGCCTGGAAGGATCCTGCCACGGGGGAGGAGAGGTGGCAGGTTGTGGTGCCAAGGTCGCTGAGGTCAGCTGTGCTGGGAGCCTGCCATGGGAGCACTGGCTCTGGCCACTTTGGGGTCTCCAAGACTCTTCGCCGCCTCCGCCAGGGCTATTACTGGGGTCAACAGCGGAGGGATGTGGAGGACTTTTGCCGCAGCTGTGATGCATGTTCCTCACACAAAGGGCCACAAGACCAGTCCCGGGCTCAGCTTCAGCAGCAACCAGCAGGAGCCCCAATGGAGCGAGTAGCTGTGGACGTCATGGGCCCATTTCCTCGCACAGACAGAGGAAACCGCTATGTTCTTGTGGCCATGGACTATTTTACCAAGTGGCCGGAAGCATACGCCATCCCAGATCAGGAGGCTGAGACGGTCGCTGATGTATTAGTGGAGGGGATGTTCAGCCGCTTTGGAACAGCAGAGACCCTCCACAGTGACCAGGGGCGTAACTTTGAGTCCAAGGTATTTGCTGCCATGTGTGAACGCCTTGGGACTAAGAAAACCCGCACCACCCCACTTCACCCCCAAAGCGATGGGCTGGTGGAAAGGTTTAACAGGACGCTGGCCCAGCAGCTAGCCATCCTTACCTCAGAACACCAACGGGACTGGGATTACCATCTTCCCCTTACCCTCATGGCCTACAGGTCGGCAGTGCAGGACTCCACCCAATGTACGCCTGCCCTGCTCATGTTAGGGAGAGAGCTGAGAACTCCTGCAGAGTTGGCTTTTGGGAAACCCCCGGACGCGCCAGAGGCACCACCGGGCCGGGACTACGCAAGGAAGCTGCAGGACCGGCTGGATTCTGCACATTCCTACGCCCGAGAGCAGCTGGCGAAGGCAGGCCTGCGCCAAAAGAGGAATTACGACATCACCACTAAAGGGAGGCACTTCCGTGCTGGGGAGCTGGTGTGGGTCTACAGCCCAAAGAGGAAGAAGGGACGGTGTCCTAAACTGGATAGCAGCTGGGTGGGGCCTTGCAGCGTCCTAGAGCGAGTGGGGGAGGTTGTTTACAGGGTGCAGTTGCCTCCTAGGGGGAGGATAGTAGCGCTGCACAGAGACCGGATGGCCCCCTACAGAGGACAGTCCCTCCCCTCCTTTCCAGAGGGACGTGTACAGAGCGTCCATGACCCTGCTCAGAGGGGCCCCCGACCAGGGCTGCGTTCCCCCCCCTCGGACTCTTCACCCCAAAGCCCCGAAGCTCCGCGTCCTCCTCAGGGGCTCAGGAGGTCAAGGAGGGAACGTAGGCTACCGCCCCGCCTCAGAGACTGTGTCGTTCCCTCGGGGACGAGGAACTTATTGCTGGGGGGGCAGTGTAACGATGGTTAAGTGTTACTGGACAGTGACATGTTGGTTTTCTCTGCACACTGTTGTTGTTCCTTTAAGATTCATGTTTGGTTGGGCTGCAGGAAGTAGTGAGGGTGGTGTACAGGAAGGGGTGGGGGGACCTGGTTGTTCTGTGTGTGTGCCAGGCTGAAGAGAGGTGTAGTTCGAGAGCGCTTCCTCCTGAGTTAACAACCCGCTGGCTTATGTGCCGAATAAACGGACAAACTGAGACCCCAACCGTCTGGTTCTTGTGAACGTTACAATATGCTTTATAGAATATGAAGCTGTAAATTAAACAGAATATAAAGTACTTAGAATGAGCTCAATCTTAATAATAACAAATACTTTTAATTAAGTAGATATTTATTCAGCTAAAGAAGTAATACTATTTTACAATTCAGCCAGGGAGGAGTGCTGAAAATGATGTCCATGTGATCGACTTTATTTTGTTAAATCAGCAAATAGTGAAGGAAAATTGATTAATTAAATTTAATTAAATTTTTTTGGTGGTGGTGCTCTGCTTGCCTTTCTGCAAAAGTCACGGCACGCCACTGATATCCAGGGTTGTTTAAACTTGGAATATGAGCTATTTTCTCCCTGCAACCCTGTACAAAGTAGTAAACAAACACAAAACGATAACTAGCACGATAAAATATTTATTAAATATTGATTTATGTTAAAAATGTTTTCAATATGCACACAAAAGAACAGACTAAAGAAAGGGACTACCTTCCCTAAATCAAACAATGAACATGGGAAACACACACAGATATTCACACTACACAAGCAGAAACACAATAATGTAGGTAGCACTCACCTGGAGGGAACAGAGGAACAAGGGGCTAATTAGTGATGATGAGAAGTTAATTTAGTCAGACACCTCAGGTAATAGTCTCCCCCCTCCTGTCTTCGGCTTCCTCTTTCTCACCTTCTCTCTCCCTAAGTTGTTCCCCACTCTGCATCATGGTTTTTGCTTTCCGCCCAACCAATTTTCATGTTCAGACAAGGTGTCAAATGTTCTGTTGTGTGCTTTTGTATCCCTTTAATATGCTTCTCTCTCTCACTTGCACTCCAGGAAACACACATAACCGTGCGTATTCCTTAGAGATCGGAGAGGCTGCAAAGCAGGTGAGATTGTCAAGTGGACTAAGTGGGAAATTGCATTATTTTCTGCTTTGACATCGTTGAATTGTATTGTGATGTGTGTGTGCGTCTGTGTGTGAGAGAAAGAGAGCGGGGAGATGGATCCTGAGCTAAATGTTTGCTAGCAGGTGAGCCTGTTGTTGACAGATGGTGTTTGTGAGAGAAGCTCGCTCCCTGCAGAGTCTCACCCCAGGAAAACGCTCATGCTAACGCAGACAGGCCCACAGTACGAACACACACATACAGTCACACTCACGTACTGTACTTGTACATACATAGAGGAGTAGCACACCGTCACAGGGTCTGAGTGGATTATAACCTGTTCAATTTGTGTTGTTCACAACCAGTTCACAACACAACCAGGTGAGACAGACCACAGAGGGAAAGAGATACCAAGACAGTGAAGAGAGAAAAATATAACCAAGGAGATTTATTAACACCATTGTGTTTATAAAAGAAAGCTGCCTTTTGCATAAAGCACTGTGCAAAAGTCTTGAGTTGACCCTCATTTCTTCACTTTTTCTTGAGAAAATGAGAAATGGGTGCAGCGTTTTATAAAAATGTACAAACATACATAGTAATACAGTATACAAAAAACCCCAGCTTGCATGATTAGTGAAACTCAATAATGAGTATGAGCAACTTTATTCTATGCAAAAGCGACTGCTCTGTCACTTCTTTGTAATTAAAGGAGTCTACAGGAATAGTTCTCCAGGCTTCTTGAAGGACTTTCAAAGCTCTTCTTTGGATGTTGGCTGCCTGGATTCTGTTCTCCATTAAGATGATCCCACACTGAGGTCCAGGCTCTGAGGAGGTTGTAGCTGTGTCCCAAAACTTAGGCCGCATCCTTCGGAGGACCCGGCCAGCTGTGTGAAAATCCCGGAGGAATCCACCTGATGGATTAATAAAGTTTTATTTAATCTAATAATCTAATAACTTTGATCTCAGCCAAACCGATTTACTCCGGAACAAATAAAACACAGAAAAAAGCCAAACAATTAAATTTTAAGTTATCCGAGTGACTTATATATCATGTTTAACCTGAGTAGCGAAAGACAGCGGGGGTCTGAAACCGATGAAGCCGGGAGTCCGCTGCTCTCACCGGCTTGAGTGACCATTGAACCCCCCCGGCTAGCTATGGAGCGGGTGGGTAACAGACGTCTCCGAAAACATCGGAAACATCGAAGTTTACACAGCTACATTCACGCCTGAAAATATGTTAAAAGTGTATTTTGTGACCCAGAAAGCTTAATAAGAGTAATATTAAAACTTAGTAGCTGCCGCCATTGTTGGAAACTGGAATTGGCTGGGCCACACTATGAATTCTGGGATATGGTGGGCCACGAAGGATACCCGACCCATCCTTCAAATTCGGGGAAATGAAGGGCGCATTTGAAGGAGTTAACGAATTAGGACAGCCTTCGTTGCCTGGCTGTGATGTAATTGACCTTCAAATGCGGCCTCCGAAGGATGCAGCCTACGTTTTGGGACACAGTTAATGTATGTGTTGTTGTTTCAAACCCTGCCACTTCTTCTTTTGCCCTGCACTTGTTCAGTTTCTTTAGATTTTTAAGAACACAGCATCAATCTATGCTAAGAATTCAGGTAACAGGTGTTTGGAAATCAACGTACTGGCATAAAATCTGTGGATGCAAATAGGAAGGAAATGTGTGTTTTCATGAAAGGCTGCTAGTAAAGTTAGGCAAAGTGCCTAAAGATAAAAGATAACAACCAAGCTCAAATAATCCATTGGGTTTGCTATTTTAACTACACTTTTGCCTGATGAAAATTGTGGGAACCTGTGTGGGACAAACACAAAAAGCAAAAAGTAGTTTTTAAATAAGAATAACGTAACTTCAAACTCATTTGTACTTGGTAAAGCTGAACGGTATTCCCTCTATTAACGCTTTCATTGATTCATTTTGTAATAATTCATCAGGTCAAGCGATTCAAACTGCAAAACACGCCTGACCCTCCAAATTTATAATCCCAAACTGGGCCCCGGAAATAGAAACTATGCAAACAAACGACAGAGTGAAACGCACTTGTGCCAAAAGCCAAAATCCACCAACCGGTGACACCATTTTCCTCCCTGGCCGTCCAACCCCACGTAGACAGCAGCCATTTTGTGCCTCTGAGATCAGATTAGTAGTCTGGTGGCGGTGCTTTCCATCAGCAGGTCCACTGGAGCGTGGTTACTGTGGAGGAGTCACTATTAGAGCTAATGGCAGACTAAACAGCTTTTAAGTCAAGCCTGTTGTGTGTAATGAGACTTTAAGTGTGATGACAAGAGGAGCAAGAGGAAGGAAGAGCACGGCCACACTGACAACAAGACGTTAAAACGACCACTCACGCGCTTCTTCAGAGCTCTACGCGCGTGATGAATAAGCAAAGCAAAACAGACACGAGAGGAAGTAACTGAGCTGTAAGGAAATGACATAAACTTGGATCTGAGAGGGGTCAAATCACAGAGCATGAGAAAGCAGATAGAGAGAGACAGCCAGTCAAAGCATTAGAAAGAGATGAGAGATACAGGGAGGGGAGGGGGAGCGAGTGCGAGCTCCTGTAATTAGTCAGTTAATTACATCTGGATGGTGATCTGCTCAGGGGGATGGATGTTGTTTGAGCGGTGTGTGTGTGTGTCAGTGTGTATGAGTGTGCGCCTATCCTTGGCGGCTGTGTACACTCCAGAAAGCGTTTACTGAAATGGGAGCTAATTCTCGCTGTCTGAGGCCATTACGGTATTAATTTAATTTGGTTTAGCTGTCGCTAGCTCATTAACACATCTAATTAATTCATTGACATCAGAATTAAGTTGTTTCACTGAAACTGACACCTCTCTCTCTTATAAGAGAGAGTGGGAGGAGAGGGAGTGACAGATTGAACGAGAAACGGAGATAGGAGAGGAGATTGGGGGGAGGGGGGAGCGCTGATGGATTGAATCATATCTACAAGAAAAATGCTATTAATAAATTTTGCTGGCTGCCGTGAGTAGTGTCAATCTGTTATGTAGGGAATAAGGATGAGGAATGATGGGTGACACAGAGGTGCAGATAATGCTTGTTAAAGGAAAGAGGAACACGATAGAAACTGCATTCATTCGAGATTTGGTACTTATTCTGAGACGCATCAGGATTTATGGTACATAAATGAAAAGATTAAAAACAATGTGACATTTTGGGGGATGTTTTAACTCTTCAAACACAAAGTAAGCCATCTGATTGATTCAGTGTTCTTATTAGCAAATTGTCTGGCACCTCTTTGAATAAGAGTTGTTCAGTTTAGACTCAAAACCTACTTGCAGTAGGTGAAACAAACTGTTTCCTTCCACTTAAAAGCGACAGACCATCTATCCACCCCAACATCACAAAGTGAAGTTTGCAATTTCATGTAGCCAGTTGCGTTTTTCACGAGTAACCTGAATAAACCGAACAAACCATCTTATCCAAAAATTGTTACTATTTAGCCCCTTTAACAAAACTTGCATGTGGGAGCCAAAAATCCCTTATGTCCAGGAATGTACCTGCATACAGGATTCTACGGAAGCATGTTTCTGCCACAAAAAAAAGTATCCATAACTCGAAATTTCAACTTATTAACTCGAAATCTTGAGAAAAGTAACTCGAAATTTCGAGTTAGCTCTGCCAATCAGTAATCTACATGGAATGCGCACTCAAATCCAGATCACAACAAATTGGCGCTTTCGAGAGTTCGTTTGCTGATAGTAACGCCATGTGATTCAGCTAATAACACAAGGATTTCATCATTTGTGAAGCGACACTGAAAATAATCAGCAATGCTTGCATTCATGACTGGCTGGAATACTGGTAGTTTAGCTGTAGCATTTGTAGCTGAGGGCTTCAGGAAGAAGGAAATGACGTCATTCATGTAGATTACTGATTGGCAGCGCTAACTCAACATTTCGAGCTACTTTTCTTATGGATACTTTCTGTTTTTTTAGGGGCGGAAACGGGCTTCCATAGTATTCTGTTGCTGTGATCCAAATGCTCAGGCTTCACTTTGCTCTTCTTCCAGGGTTATTTCTACTTTCATGACGACTTTTCTCACAGAGGTTTTCTACCTCAGTCAGCATTTCCTGCACTTCTGACAGTGACATATATAAAAAAGCTTTCATACATGGCTCATGATTGAAAAACGAATCTGTCCCTCATGTCACAAAAACAAGCATAACACCCACCAAACAGCCGTCCTTCTGGGACTGTTGTTGTGCTGATGTTCAGGCTGTGAACTCTCAATGTTCTGATCTAATTTGGGCTCAAACATAAACAGATTTAAGAAGCTGTCGCTCTCAAACCACAAAGAAAAATTGTGTTATTTGGGAGGTTTACCATAACCGCTCAATAGGCAGTGAAAAAGATGGCCGTATGTAGCTGCCATGATGCCACCCACTGGTTTGTGAAATCCCATTTTGAAGCCTCGAAATGAGTCTTTTGAAAGCGAGGAAGGAGTGGATCTGGCGGTGAACATGCAAGCTCATTGGCTAAACACTTCACAGTCATCAGCCATTCAGCCTAGCCTAGATAATTCCCTTTTATGACACTAAAAGGTACAAATTGGCTTAATGTTAGCAGAGGTTGGCAGATAGATCCAAATATCTATTGTATCGATAAAAACGCTAATATTAGTATCGGATCGATTCTCAGCACGCAGGCCACTGAACTGTGTTAAATAAAAAAATGTTTTGGACATAACTTCTAATATTCACAATGAATAATGTCACTGTTGGCCGATTCTGTTGATCTTTATTTATTTATTTACTTATTAATAGCCTACAGCGCAACAGAAGTTCGGCCAAAGCACTTTAAAGAGAGACAGATTACATTACAGTGGTTTTTGCATTACATTACAATCTCAGAAACAACAAAAAACAAACAAACAAAACCCAGTTACAAAATACACGTAAAGTTGAAAAGTGTGTTTTATTTTGTTAACTCAAAGCTGATTTCAAACTCCGAATCATGCAAAGCTACTCTAATGGAATCTCAAAATGAAAATGTGACGTTGAAAATAAGCATTGTGGGTCTTCTTTAACTAATGTATAGATTATTACAGTGAGAGCTCCCATATGAAAACCAAAACGTGGTGACACATGATTCAAGTATGACACGGTACAAATCGCCCCACGCCAGAATACTGGCCAGTTAATTAGAGTTTAGGAGGAGGATTACTTCGGTGGTACCTGGCATGAGTGAGTAGTTAGAGGTGGGACACCTTTGGAAGTGGCACGCAGTGTGAACCTGGCTAGACGTAGGGATTATTTGGATGTAACACACAGTGGGTTTCTTGTTAGAGGGGGGCGTCGTCACAGTCTGTCTCTGTGGTAAATTTGATTAAGGCTGGCAGGAGGAGGTGGTCCAACCGTGAACAGGTGCCCCTCACAGCTGAGTCAGGTTCAACCCTTGGTCTCCCTCTCCTTCTCTCTGACATTGTACTTCCTGCTTCTTCCTGCTCTTTGTTTGCTCCCTGTCTGTCCGTGTAATCTCTCTCCATTTCCCCCTCCGTCTCTACTGGCCGCCGCCGTCCCTCTGCTTCATCTGTCTCTGTTTATCTTGTAATCAGCTGTGGGAATGGAGGCCTAGTAACGCTCAGGACCTCCACCTTGAAACGCTTCTCCATCCTTCGCCCATCTTCTCTGCAGCGTGACTTTCACTGACCTTGACAAACCCCGCTAGTCATCTCCCTCCTCCCGATTGTTGAGTCCCTGCTTCCTATCCTTTCACCACCCCCCTCAGCACAATGCACCTGTTTGGAACAATCCAGAAAAACCTGGACCGCTCAATCAAATCTTCAACATAAACACTGATTTTACACTCAAGTTCCAATGTTCTAATATTTAAAGTACTTTATCTATTATTGCCAATCACTGAGTTTTTATTATTTTTATTGAAGTTTAGTTTATTAGTAGCAGTTTTGGACAATACAGGATCAAAGCATGAAGCAGATCAAGCCAGGATCAATGCATCAAGTCTGACAAGTCAAAAAACTGGTCACATGATTGACAAGTTGTAACAAGCCAGCGATTTAGTCAGATTACCAGCTGCATACTATAGTTTAACTAAAAGCAACTGGCCAGTTCAGTCTGTATATCCTTTAACCAAGTAGTTTTTAGTGAATAAACATACTCAAGTAAAAAACACAACGCAACTTATGCCACCACAACCTCTCCATCCTATTAACAGGATCTCTAAATTGGGATGTTTATTTCCTGCTGGATAGTTTTTGTGACAAAGCACAGGAAAAGACAGCTATAGATGCAGATCAGGAACAATCAGACATATATTTCCAATCTGTGTTAACTAAACTTTACTGTCTGCAAAAACCAGGTCTGCAAAATATAATTTATTGAACAGTTTCTGATGCATAAAATGAAAATCCTGTGAACAACAGACTATTTTGCTCCAAATCCTGTCAGCTGTGAGGGGGGGAGTCCCCACTCAGCACAGCCACAAACGCCTGGGAAGCCAGCCAGCAAAATCTGCCGCTTGGTGATGCTGGTGACTTTTCTGTCTCTGGCCTGTGACAATAGAAAGACCATGCTCACTGCACTGGCTGTCACAATGGTGAGCTCCACCTACGCAACGTTAGAATTTGAAAGGTGCACAACCGTTCAAAACGACACAAAAGCAGACCTGTGGAAATTTAAAAACTATATGAAGCATAAAAAAGCAAAAAGATGAAAAGTTAGCAGATTTTGCACAATCAATAAAGCTACAGAAATAACTCGAACTTCAGTACAATTGCAGTAACAGTACATATGTTCCTGGTCATCAAAGAACCGATTTTTCTGCACCAAGTTAACAAACAGACAAATCATTTCACCAAGCTTAAAAATGAAATTGTTACCAGTCTTGAAGCTAAGCTGTAAAAATGTATTGGCCAATGTTTCTAAGTATGTGCAAATAATAATAAGAATACTAAGTCCTTTTTTAAATAACAGACTTAATTTTAAAATGGAGCAGCGTGAAAAACAACAGAGGTTTCCCTTCTGCTGGCACTGTGGGAGAGTACAGAACAGAGGATCATGCTGTGAACAACTAAAAACAGATGTACCCTTCTTACATGTAATCTGCTCTAGAGGTGCGGCTCTCTCCCCACTCGAGAGCCAAACATTTTAACTGGCTACAGCGTTGATGTAGCCGCTCATTAGCGCGGGCGGCGCAAACTGCGAAAGCACAATGAGAATTCGGTGCGATTATGTGGCGACACGGCGAGCCATGACACTGATCACATATAAACTCTGTGGATACAGGGTCAAGTTTGACAATACGGGATCATTAGTGTCCATCCGTTTCAATAGAAAAACGAAAATAAAGTTGGAGTGCACTGAAATGATCCTTTGAGAAAGTCTCAGTCTGTCTCTTTCACACAGTATCAGACAGCTATTCCCTGAGGTGAGAGAAAGTGATCGACAGAGAGAGAAACCTCACCTCTTTAGTACCAGAGAGCTACATCACCAGCTGCAGCAATTAACCCCTTCTTCCTCTGGGGAACCATTAGAAGGTAGAATAGCCTTTAAAATTGCATATGGCGGCAATTAGGGCAGAGAAAGTGATGAAATGATTTGGCTTAGACTTTTTCTGTATAGATTTTTTTTAGGAAATGGCCCTTTTTATAGCACCATAAATTGGAATTAAAAGAGTAAAGTGCTTTGGCTTCTCGTTTCCTCGCTGGTCAAATCTTTTCTCACCGCCTTCTTTGCTCTCTGCTCTCTCCTCCACTTTTCTTAGCTTCTCGTTCTTCCTCCTAACTCATTTTTCACTCCTCTTTTCACCTCTTACCGCTTCTCCTCCTTTACATTTCTGGTTTCCTTATTCTCTCCTATCCCCTCCTCTTCTTCTATTTCCTCTTCCTCTACTTTTTGCTTTCCTTCCTCTCCTTTTTTTTACTGTGCCCTCTTTTTCTTTTCCCCTCTTCTCATTCTTTCTCACTCCCACATCTCCTTTATTCGCCACATTTTCTTTTTTACTTGTTCCTTGTTCCACTTTCCCAGCATCACCTCTTCTTCGCAAATGTCCTCATTTGCTTTCCTCGTCCTCATCACTTCCCTTACGTTTTGTCTCTTCTTCTCCAAGTGTCCATTTTCCGCACTACCTTTTCACCTATCCCATTTCCTCCCTTCACTTTCTCCTTCTTCTTTTCCTTAATCCCTCTATATCTTCAATCTGTCCTCATCTCCTCTCCTCTGCTTCTTCCCCCTGCTTTCGTTTTTCTCCTCTCCTCCTCCACAATAACAGAAGGAGATGGCTTAAGCATCTGTGTCATCAGTGCAGATTAATGTTCTAATAATATTCACAGATGTCATTTCACAATTCTCCGTTTGTTTATTTTCACCCTCGGAGCTCACCCGCTCTCCGCAGTTTTCTCCTCCTTTTCTTTCTCCTGTCAATAAATCACACGACTAATCACGGGCTCACCACAGACTTCAAAGCATCCACTTAAGACAGCCTGTCTCAGTCGAGTGTGACACTCACGCACACATGCCTTTCCGGCAGTGTTTTTGAATCATTCTTAATCGGGATAATTACACATGAGAGGAACTAAATGAGCGGAGAGTCGAGTGAAAAGGGGGCAGGTCGTGAAAGCTGATAGAAGAAACAGGGAGGGAAGACAGCAAAGTGCTTCCTGACACATTCATTTATTTGCTTATTATTTTGCTGCTGTAGTTGTTTGTTTACTCATTAAGGATAATCCAATTAAAACACTTAAGAGCAGCTTAAGAAGAAATGCACACACACATACACACACTCAAAAACACAGCTCAGAGTGGCCCCAGTCTTGGAGAGAGGACAGGTTGTGCTGGGGTCTGTAAAGCCTGCAGTTTCCACCCCTTCCTGCTTCTACAAACAGCGCTTCAGGACAGCGTGCCAGGGGCTTGGGGTGCCGAGACCATAACATGCCTCCATGGCGGCTCCATATTGGCTCTGGAGCTGGTCAGTCGCCTGCCCGCCTGCGTCCCCCCGCAGCGCTATCCTGTTGTGTGTTGGCTGACTGGTCCCCCAGTGCACATATGCCCACTTACACTGTGTTCTTCTCTAATTAGCTGCTCTTGTCTACACAGACGCTCAGGCTTTGTTAAAACATTGCTATGCCTTTCCTGGCATGTTCTTGTCTTGTAAAGATGGATCCTCCTCACATCATCAGACGATGCAGCGCGGGCATTAATTTTGGCCTCGTGCGTCGCAGACCGCACTAATAAAGACGGCGCTCATGGCTCATTTTACACCAAACAAGCAGTAATAATGGGAAGGGCAGGGAGCGCACGTTACCTCATTCTGCCGCTTTTCAACGAGTCATTTGTTTAAAAAAGCAACGCTTCTTTTTGTCCAGTCAGATTTCACTGCTCCCTGACCAAATCAACTGCAGTCTCCTTTGTTAATGCTCATGACAAAAGGGGGAGAGGGAGCGAAAGAGGATGTGAGTGAGTATACTTTAGTTTGATCATTAATTATTACTCTTTGGTTCCTCTGAGAAGAGAAGCTGATGACAGCTAATTAAGGGTGAAGTGATGTATATGCTCTCCCCCACCCTCCTCTCTCTAACTCCCCCCACAGCCCCCACCCTCCTTTCCCTCCCTGTCCACCTGCCAAATCATATGCTGGTGCTATGGATGGTAAATATACATATTCAATGGGAAGCACCTGCAACTTTATGTTCTCTGGATGTTTCACTGATCTTTCAGCAGAGTGGTACTCCTGAGTATGGAGGGCTTTCTAAGTTAGAGGGAGATGTGCATTGTCATACATGTTGTTTTAAATGGATATTTGCATTAAGATTATTCTATAGCTTCCTACTTGTTAATAATAACCACAGAAGAAACGACAGTAAACAACCCAACCAGGATCACCTTTGCACCTCAAAGTCCTTGATCTTTAAAAAATTTGTGATAGAATTCTGTCAATCTAGTCAAATCAAAAATAAATCATTTTTTTTCACAGGTTACGGTCATGTTCTTAAAGTGCTAGGCAAACAACATTACTGTGTCCTGACATTTTTTATTATACTGTATATGTTTGTAGCTGTGAAATATTGAAATGTAGGCTATTTCTACTGCTGCAGCACATCGTTTCCTTTGCAATGTATTTTTTAAAAATAAGTCAGCTTTGTGTTAATAATTCGAATAAATCTTTATAGCTTCATACAGAAATGTTGATAAATATTCAAGTGTGACTTTTAAAGTATTACAGAAATCAAAACATTCATATATACAGACAGAAGGTGTTTTGGATTATTTAACAGCTGCTAAATATGTTGGATTAAATGAACTGCTTATGTTATTTTGCTTTATTTTTGATATTTATATGTTCACACCCCTTTAGATTCCTAAGCCTCTTCCAAGATTCCTGAAGGTAGAATTCAGGTAGAGAGACATTTGACTCCCATCAAGGTGAAAAATTCTCATTGGTGGAGCATTACCAGAGGAGAGCCATTGTTTCTATGAAATGTTTTTAACTCCCTGGTGGAAGCTTGTATGTCAAAACATAGGGTGTTTTAGATTAAGCATGACAATGCTTAAAGGCATTTTTAAAGCATTTATTTGAAAGGACAGTTTGGCGTAGACAAAAAAGCAGGGAAAGAGTGGAAGGAATGACATCCAGGAAAGGAAAGACTCAGACCCAGGTCCCTGCTCACAATAAACTTCACAATCACAGCTATAATTGGCAACTGAGTAAAAGCATTTTATATGTTCTTTAAAGAAAGCGCTGTACAGTTTGTTGAAGTTTAAGCACACGTTCATGTGTGTTGGATAAATTACATTTATTTGTTTTATTTACAGTTAAATAACCAGTGCAACCATTTAAGTATTTCTTTTTGCATGTATAACAAAGTTAGTGTAATTAAAAATCTTCACAAAAACAGGAAAAGCTTGTTTATTTGATAAGGAAATTGTAATATTCTGTTTTGTTAGTGCCATATTATTGACATCACATAACTAGTGAAACCATAATTGATATTTCTACTCTTATATTTGAAGAGTAATAAGCAGTCTGGTATATTTATTGTAAAAGGTCATGTATAGAATAAATTGCATTTCTTATATAGGCAGCAGTGTCCAGACTGTTTTAGTATTTCATGTTGTACTAACATGCACAGACACACAGGGATGTGGTTGATTTTAAGTAGTGGCGTTCCATCAGGGCAAGCAAAGCAAGCAGTGCTTGCCCAGTGAAATCTAA
This sequence comes from Maylandia zebra, assembly GCF_041146795.1. Taxonomy (NCBI): domain Eukaryota; kingdom Metazoa; phylum Chordata; class Actinopteri; order Cichliformes; family Cichlidae; genus Maylandia; species Maylandia zebra. The sequence continues at coordinate 13,717,295 of NC_135172.1, read as the reverse complement.
AAATAGACATCAGCATGCCAAATTTAAACAATCTCCTTTCATCTTAAACATTTTTGTGTCATGAAGCCTCTCTCCTCTTATCATCCATCATTTCATTTATTGCCAGTTTGTGGCTACAGCTGGTTCTTTTCTTTGGAAGCAAAATCAGCTCTGCTTGTCTCAGATTCCACTGAAATCTGCAGCATCTCTCGTATTAACAAAGGATTGAGTTTGTTAAGCTGAGAGGCTTGTTTAAAAGCTTTCTTTTAATTGTTTTTGATCTTTCATGGGAGCTTTGTCTCAGACAAGCTGTCAATGCTCTGCTTTCACTGCTCTGAGATCAGTTACCATTTGAACTTTGTGTGAAATCAAAGCTAGCATTAGCAAGTAAACGAGCCCTCTCTGATTTATTATTGTAACAGATATGTTTCTTCTTACTGGTGACCTTGGCTAATATATATGATTGAGAGTAGTGTGAAGAAGTTTTTATTAACTTCTTTAGCATATTAATAAAAAAAGCCTTAATCTAAGATAGAGGATGTCAGCTGTTGCCATGTCCAATTTAATAAAACAGGCAAGTTGAACAGCTGCAGTCTCAACCAGCACATTTTAGCATCCATGAGAAATCACTTTGTTAATCAAAAGTTTAATCAGCTATTTTGCTAATACACCACATTCATTTTTCATTAATATTTTTATTATCTTTGACAGTTAATCATGATAAACAGCACTCAAGCCTTTTACAGTTTTTTACAGCCGCTAGGACACATTTCACAATACTTAGGTCACTTTTGCAAAACTCTTCACACAATTCTCCTAACTGACCTTCAGCTTGGCAAAGCAGTTCATTTCACATTCAAAATGCACTACAACTACCAAAACACTTTATTCAGGTCTCAAATAAACTCATTCTTCCAGAACACTAGCAAAGGTTGACAGCCGACAAACACACTTTGTCACCCACAAAACAATGACCTAAAAAACACTAACAACATGTAGCATTACAGTGTTTTCTTGTGTAAAACAAGGACACATCTCTGTTTATAATTTCAATATATGTTACTGGAATGTATCAGACATCATGCAGAATTCGTTAATATTTGTTTATGTATTTTTATTTTTTTGCACTAAGTAATCCCAAAATACAAGAATTTGTATACACACCATCCACTGATACACATACAATAGTAATGCTAATCTACTCGGTCTTCTCCATTTGGCCACAGGTTCTCATCCACATCACATCTTATGTCATCTAGGGCAATACACCTAGGAAAGAATCTTCTGGCATGCCAGAATTGAAGGAGTTGAAAAATAGAAGGAGTAACACCTGTGTAGATGTTCATCTACAATGAGAATCAGCTGTGGCTGGTTAAACTGCATTTTTAGATTTAAAATATGTTTCACTAAAATATTGCTGTTGAATTTTGCTGTCTTTTTAAGTTTTGCATTGTGTTATTGTTTTGGCCATAAGTTTAACAGTTTTGAAAACAGTATGTAAGCACATGCAAAATGTCCTGTACGTACAAAGATTTTTGGCAGTTGTTGTGTCTGAGTGAGAAAATAATTCATGAAATTTGAGAGATGTAGTCATTGAATGCATTTTGTGCCAAAACAATGATAACTGATCCTCAGTTTAGCCCACATAGACTTCTGTTGTGCTCACTGTGTGAGGAGTTTTGCAAAAGTGACCTAAGTATTGAGAAATGTGTCCTAGCGTCTGTAAAAAACTGTAATTCAACCGAGATAAACTTTTGTGGCTAAACTGCTGATCTAGCTACAAAAAAATATTTTAATTGAATTTTTAAAAAATAAAGACCTAGCCTTTCTTTGGGAAAACACAGAGCTGATTCTTTGTCAGTTCACTTGGCATGGAGCAAACTAAACTAGTAATCTTGGAGAAGTGAGATCACTGTTTGTTTTTTGTTGTACAGTTGCCTCATAGTTTGTCTTCTCTGTCGATTCAGCGGCACACGGATCCACAGAGAATTGACCAGTGGATAGATCATCATGTCACCCGTGCTTTCCTTCCTCTTCCCTCTAACAGTGATGATGATGTCTTTATGACACATCCCTGTGCAGGAAGGGGGAGAACAGGGAGGGAGCCAAGTAGAGGCTGTGGAAAAAGCGAGGTGGAGTGAGGTGGTATTTTTAAGGTTTTGCAAATGGAAAATTGTGGCACTTGGCCACAGTTGGCCGATGGCTATGGCAGGCCCAGCTGGACAAACGACCTGAAGACTATGTTATAATTTGGAACAAAGGTAAACATATATTAGCTTGATCATTCTGAGAATAGATGACCGGATACCTAAATGATGAAACAGGTCAACGTTTTGTTTTAGGTGTATGTTTTTGCACCCATTTCTATTGCTCAACCCTCCCCCCTCCTGCCCATGCCCCACTCACCAAAACCTTTCTCTCTTAAATTTGTGGTGACTCCAGCAATAGTAACACCAGTGGAGGAAATCATTTGTGCCTCAAGGCGAGTCATTACAGAAGCAGAGTGTGAGATTGCAGTGACAAAACTCTGTCTCTGGCCTCACGACCAGCCAGAGACCAGCATGCTTCTCCACACTCATTACTCCTCTCCTCTCCTCCTTTCTATATATTTTCCTCTCCTCCTTTCCGGTTTCATTATGTTCAACACGGTTCCCCTTTTTACTGCCCTTTCCTTTGCAGTGGTCACAGTCGTTAGTATTATTTTTGTCTACACTTTTAAAAAAAACAAAAAAAAACGTAGTTGTCATATGTATTTTTATTTATTCATACTGTCTCACAGCTATATTAGCATCAATATATAAAATAAAATTATGTGTAAAAATATTTTATTTTCTGTCATTTAGAAAATGAATCAAAAGTTTGATATTTCCAAAGTTTAAAATACTGAATCACTAAGACTTGAGTCGTCTTTGCAGTGTTTAAATGCACAGATGTCAAACTAAGACTAATGGCTCAATATCTTTGGTTGTGGTGAGATGAGAGGCCTTCATTTCATCACAGCAAACTTGAATATGTCTGTGACACATATATCTTATTACGATGCAACTAGATTGCATTTGGAATATTTTCTTTCTGTAGTCTTTCCTAGGTTTCCTAGATTACAGTAATGTGTAAAAAAAAAACCCAAAACATTTAAATGCCATTAAGGAGGCATCTGATTGGGCCCAAATCCTTAAAAAAAAAACCACCCTAAAAACCTACAGCCAAACATAAAGAACTATCTTCAGTGACGAGAAGAACAAGAAGTCCTGCAACAGATGGCATGGCCCCCACAGAGCCCTCATCTGAACAACATGGAGTCAGTCTGGGATTACATGAAAAGACAGTGAGGCAGCTGTGGCAGCTTCTCTGCAAGCATACCTGGCTTAGAAACCAACACACACACACACACACACACACACACACACACACACACACACACACACACACACACACACACACACACACACACACACAGAGGAGAATTGATGCTGTTTTAAAGGCAAACGGTGGTCACACCAAATATAATTTTTTTTTTACTGCACACGGTGTTTAAAGAAAATCTGTTTATATTGTTGCATCACCTTTGCATTTCTATACAGAGTCAATCATCAAAAAGAGTCTTTAGTAGAAAGTAATCAGTGTTAATGCTGTTGTTTTATCTTAACTTTGTATTTCTTTCAAGTGAAACATGATCCAAAAAAGGGAAAAAAAAGGCAAAACCAGAAACTTGTCTTCATGTGTTTGACGGCTGTTTTTGCCCTCGCTGACCAGAAGGTGTCAGCTCTGTGTTGGGTAGCGGTCCACAGCTACACACACACGCACGCACTCACGCAAACACATACACGTGCAACTCTGTGCACTATGGCCCACTGATGTCCAGCTGCTCCTGTCAACACTGTGCTACAGCGTGTAATTCACCCTCACACACAACGACAGCTGAGACCTGACAGGAGTCCAGCCCCACCCCCTAACCCCAAAACACACAGACACACACACATGGTGCATAGACATAAAAGTAGGGATATACAGGAGTTAGAAGAGATGGGTGGAAATGAAGAAGAAGCAAAGAGAAGCAGCAAAAAAAAGTGAAAGTAGGTGGAGAGTAAGTCGGAGACTGGACGTGGCGAGAGAGAGAGAGTTGTGGGTGACAGACGCACAGAGAGCCAGACAGACAAAGGGGGGGAAGGGGGACACTGTGTTTAAGTGGCCTAATCAAGGGACCTCCCCTTCAAAGGGAGAGCTGGTGTGTGTGTGTGTGTGTCAATGTGTGTGTTTGGGCAGGGAGGATGGGGAGGCTGCACATTGACAGACTGAGTCCAAGTTCCCCTGCAATTATCAACTTACCCATACCCTCCTCCTCCTCTTCTCCCCCTTCATCCCCTGAGAGACCCAAGCTGCTGTACCCATCAACAACTCATTCAGGCCTTAACAAAGCAGCACCACGCCTACCCACACACACACGCACCCACACATACACACACATTTTACAACCGCACTGCCCAGTCGACTTTGGACATTAATTTGTACTTGAAAATGTTTAATAGGAAATTCAGATTTTTGTTCTGTGCATGTTTGAGGAGGTGGGGGGCGGGGGGGGGGGGGGGGTTCTGCTTTAAAAAATGTCTATTTGTGGTCCTTTGCCATACAAATTTCACATGGCCCGTGTGGCTGCTGCTTGGATTTACTGGACACGTTTAATGACTCAGAGAGAACAGGACCGGAAAAGAACATTTGGAAAACGCTTCACGACTTGATCCTTGTGCCTGGGCGGCTTTTTGAACATGAGTGCAGTGCCACTTTCGTCCTCGTTTTCAAACTGAAATCGAGGGTACGTGGCTTCTGTTCATTTGCTAATTCATGACAATAATTTCATAGTAATTTCCAATTGGCTGTAAAGGTCGTGTCAGCGCTCTCTGTTACAGGAACAAGCTGTTTTAATAGACTCTGACCGCCTGGAACAGAGGCTTTTTATGTGGTAACCCGTGCAGTATCCTTCCCCCTTTTATAGTGAGAACCTGGCTGTGTGTTGAGCACGGGAGGAAGTCGCTTTGTGCGTATGTGTGTGATGTAGGTGGCCGGCGTGCGCTGCTCCACGTGCTGAACATGCCCCGAGGCCAACATCTCACCTCCGGCACTCTTTATATGGAGCGCTTGCTTGATTTGACCACACAAACAATCCGTGCATTTATGCCGGCTTCACTGTGTGTGTGTTTATACTTTAAGCCTGCAGTAATAAGGTTGGCCGTGGTGCATCAGAGATAAGGCATTAGGCTGTTGACCTCTGGCCTCAGCCTCTGTTTAATGCGGAAAACCGTTCACTAACACCCAGGAGAGGCCATGTTAAGAGGTGCAAACTGCTTAATGAAATCAGCACGCCTGTGTGTGTGTGTGTTTGTGTGTGTGGTAATTGAGCCAGCATTATGAAGCAGCTGTATTTAAAGCGATGTCTTGCATTTTGAATCAGCTTTAATAAGTGAGGTGTGTGAGAATGATTAAATCTATTTTTTTAAGTCAGCTGTCACTTTGTGTGTTGCCACTTGGCCCATGGCAGCATTTGTTGTTGCTTCAGATCAGTTCTAGTGTGAGAACCCTTTTAAACGTGGAACATTTGTTGTTTACTTTCTGATTTAAATTGATTTAAATGGCATGTTTTAAATATAGACAATCTTTTAAATGTTTTTTTTTTTTAAGTTTTTGGCCTGTAAACTGTGATGTTTACCTATTATGCTTCTTTCCATCGTACATACTGTTGTGATCATTGTGAACATCGCAGCTGTGAATTATAAATATCCCTTAAACTGAGCGGTTTCTGTCATACTTCAGTTATAGAACAAAATTTATTAAAGTGTGTGTGGCCTATGCAGCTACCCTCGAGAAAAGCCCGGAAACTTTTCTAGTGGCCGTCAAAACACATTTTTATTGATTTATACTGAGATGTCAAAACTTGTCATTAAGGGTACAGGGGACGTAGTCAAACGTTATATTTGTGGGGGGGAGTTAAGCAGCATGTCCAGAGTTTCTAAAAATAAGATCAGCACATGTGCAAGAAATCCCTGTGAGACAAAAGCTCTGATTTTTCCTGCTCCTGGCCCCACCCACCTGCTGTACAAACCTGTTTGCAAGGAGCCAATGAGTAGAAGTGTGGACTAAAGCTACCGTCCCTTTAATGGAAGACGTTTGTTTCAGGCAGTGGAGGAGACGATGGGTGGCACCAAAGCCCACTATAGAGAAATTAGTAATAGATTTTGAACAAAAAATAAAAATAGGATGTCAAACTCATTTTACATTGTGGGCCACATACAGCCCATCTCACATGGGCCGAACCATTTTAGTTCAATTAATTTCAGTTTTATTTATATAGCACCAAATCACAACAACTGCAATGCATGACGAATGAAACTCCCCTTTCTGTCAGTAAAGAAGTTTAACTACTCATTTTATCACCGAGATATCTAAATATCAGAAAAAGAATTGCACTTTCAACCACACGTCTCAGTTTTTCTGCATCATAAAGAAATGCTGCTGTAAATTAACGAAACCTGTCAGCACGACTGTTTGGGTTTAAACTGTAAGAAAAATATGTGTAAAATTTCAGAGAAAGTTTTGGTAGCTCACTGCACAAACTTTCTGTAAATACAAAACAAAAGTTTTTTGTTAGCTGTTAAACAGTTTTTCTATTACTTAATAATTTTGAAGCAGGAACAGCTAAAAATGCAAGAAAACTAAATTGAGTCTAAAATTTACAACCTTCTTCACATTTTCCAAAGCCATGCAGTGGGCCAGATTGGAGACTTTTCTGGGCTGATTCTGGCCCCGGGGCCTTATGTTTGGCACCCATGCTATACAGTAAATTGTGTTTTATAGGGGATGGACTGATACATGTTTCCAGCGGTGTGAACATATGTTTTAGTTGAGAGAAGGCTGTTTCAAGACGGGGAGCTAACTGTTATCAATGACAGTTAGCTTTAAATATACATTCACACTCTATGACAGTGACACTAATGGCCAAAGCGACTCCTTGTTACTGAACTGAGCTCTGCCCTGTCTTTCTGTCCATGGCTCCCTTGTTCATTTGTAAACAGTGTGAAAGCACTTTGTTGTGTGTGAGACAGGAAGGTCACCATCTTGGTGCAAAGGTTCTCTGATTTTGGTGTTTATTTTTTATTTATTACAAAACTAATATAATGTTAAAGTTAAAAAAAAAGTTCCAGATGACTTTTTTTGTTGTATTTTTTTAATCGCTTGTTTCACTCTCTATCTCTCATTTTATTACTAATATTTCTAAGTCAACTAATTATAATTATTAGCCTAAATGTATGAATTTTTTGGTGTTTTGTCCTGTTACATCTTTCTTTCACTGTGTGGTCTGGTTATGGTCATTTTACAACTCTTTGGTGTCTCACCTTAGTAGCATAGCGTGAATGCCTCTACATGTTACTTTCCTTTTGTTCCTGTCACCTCACAGCACAAAGGACCAGGGTTTGAATCCACCAGCTGGCTGGGGCCTTTCTCTCTGGAGTTTGCATGTTCGCCCTGCGCCTGCATGGTTCCTTCCAGAGTCTAAAGAGGGGCATTTTAGGTTAACTGGTGATTTTAAATTGGACGTTGGAGTAAATGTGAGTGGAAATTCTTGTCTGTCTCTCTGTGTTAACCCTTAGAAAGACCCTACCTCTCAGCTTGTGACAGCTGGGATAGACTCCAGCTCCCCCACCATTGCTCTCGTGCGAACCCGTTTTGGATAAGGCGTTTAGAATATGAGTGTATGTCAAATTTTTATGAGATTCAAAAATACAACTTTACATCAGAAAGCAATGAGAAGAGATGAAATAGTCGCTGGCCTGTCAAAAACTGATCGAAACCTCTCTGCACAGCTACATTTCAGCAAAGAAGAGTTTTGAGAATTGTGCATTTTTTACACAACCAGGTTTTTCAAGGTTTTTCACTTCAGCCTGCTCTGTGCTGACACGTTTGTCAAATTGCCAACTTGTCTAAACCCAGGTATGAACGTTTTTGTGTTTAGACAGTCGGACAACAAATGAAAGGTTTGTTTCAAGAACTTCTTTACCGTTATAGACTAGGATGCTTTTTTTCCTCTGCTTACTCTTATTATTGACTTTCTGCCACTATGTAAACTGTCTGTTTATTTTTTGATTACATAATATGTAATACATGCGTAATTTCAGCTTCCACTTTGACTTTAATCTCCTCAGCTTTGTGTCACTCCTGGGTCTAACACAGAGTATAAAACACACATTTAAAGTATGGAAAAAAGAATTATCTTACTTGTTTTTGCTTTTTCTTTCTTTTTGTCTCATGGAGAGTTGGTGTGTGTCAGGTAGTTTACCAGGTTTGTCCAGGACACTGAAGACATTCTCCAGCCTCTCCTCCTCTCCATTAGTCTGTAAGTGGAGGCGGAAGTGTGTATCAGATGCGCGTGTGTTGTGTCGATTTACGCATGTGAGTGTGTGTGTGTTTCTGGTGCGTGGGGTGTCACTTCAGCTGTATTGGGGTCAGGTTGGGAAATATAGAAGCTTCCAGGCACTCAGCACGTAATTGAAAATCTATTTCGCTCAAAGTGAGGAGAGGCAACGAAAGAGTGGAGAGCAAATGAAAGAAGGAAGAAAGACAGAGGTTGAGGAGGTGGGAGGAGATGGGGGAGGAGGGGACAGGAGACCAAAAGATAATGGTTAGGGGGGGAGAGCGCGAAAGCAGTCGGTATAGAGGGAGGAAGGCTGGAAACAGAAAATGAAGCAGATATTATTTTAAAAGGTGGACTGTGACACGGTGGAGGAGGCGGTGGAGGTGAGGGAAGGACAAAACCGCTGCTTCATTGCCGTCCTAAGTGGATAAAAAGTGAAGTAGACGGCTGAGAACAGTTCATTTTTGCGACTTCCACCCTGTATTATCCAGTCCCCACTGATCTGTCACCGTGTGCCTCTGCAAGTGTGTGATCTCTTCATGTGACACCAACTCCTATTTGCAAAGCCCTATTGCTACCTCAAATGCATTTGTCACACATAACCTATGCATCATTCAGTGCTGTAAGACTTATATACAGTGCATTTTTAAAATGACCGTTTTTACGGTCATTTTTGCTTGTTTTTATAAACACAGAAATCAGTCATCACAGCAACAAGAAGATATCCCAGTTTATTAGGTCACACGTAAAGAAGAAGAATTAAATACTAAATGTTAGTTTAATTTCTTTTTGATTTCAGAGGATTATTTGAATACATGCACCAAGTTTGCAGGTATCTGTAAATAAAACTTAAAAATACACTCTGCCAATTTTCTGCATATTAATACCATGAGATCAAAATTCAAAATTTTAATTAAAAGGAAACAATGTCGGGTTTATCTGTGTGTTTGTCAGGTAAACAGTCTCTGTGTTGACTGCTTAACTGTTTTTCATGTATAAATTAGGATCTACAGTATGCAAATATCTTACAATTGCATTTTGATCAGAAATATGCAAGCGCCTCCTCAGTTTAATATTACTAATTCTTTGCGAACAAAAGATATATTTACTTCCTTATTTTACTTAAAGAAGAAGAAGAAGCCGGATCAGACAGACTGTATTTAGGCGAAGGACTGAAGTCAAACTTGGCTGAACAGCATCAGCTGCTTCATTCATGCTTCACAGCTGGATGGTTCCTTAGCTGCTAGGCTAAAAGGCCTACACACTGTGCGATTTCGGAAATCTTATAAATTCCTTCTAAGCCACACTGTGCAACATATATCTAATAATCTTGTGCAAGACATCAAGTTTGATGCATGCAGACTGTACGACTGATAATCTAATCTGCTGAATCGGGCCAAGATGCATGCCTGTTTTTCCCAGGCTGTCTTCAGTTGGAGGACCCACCACACAAATAATCTTCAGCTCCAACATCTGAACTACATTTTCTTCTGTGTTGGAATCCCAGACATATTTTATGTAGCTATTACTTTCAACTATGCGGTGTACATTGGTCGCTGTAGCAGTCACATTGTGACCTAAATTTCTGAAACTGTCAGAATTTTTTCCCCAGACTGTCTATCCATTACCTCTCTCACTCTGCACTGTAAGATGCACCTCTCTGGAGCCACGACCAGAGAGATCAGCACCATCCTTTCATTCAGTCAGTAAGTCCCCCGTTCAGGTGTGGAATAAGTGGAAACGTTAACTTTTTCGTGTTTGTTAGTAAAACTGAAAGTTGGGAAACCAGATTTGAAACTGATATTTTAAGGATTCGTTTAACTGTCCGTTGTTTGTTTTATATATTTAGCTAAAGATGCTATTTTTTATTTGGAAACAAAAGTATCAAATATTAATTTGCATTTCATACTTTAATAGATTTCAAATGTTTTTAATAGGATTTAGTAACCCAGGGCAGCCATACAGGCAGCCACTTGTATGGCTACACTAACAACGTGTGCGTGATAACTGGTTGCTGGTGCTGGCCGCTTGGTGAAATTGGTTGCCAAAAAAAGTATGCAGTGCTACAATAAAAGCCTCCTTGCAATTGCTTTAGTCACGAGAAGGTTGCCAGTAGTTTGCACAGAAGACTCAGACTTGCCTGCAAACACTTGCAAACCACTCTCCAAGTTCTAGTGACTCTGAAAAGTGTGATGATGACATTCACTTTCAAAATAAAAGCTGAACCTTAACACTCCAACTAACACATTTCAAAAGGTGCAACTTTTAATTTGAAGGCAAACTGTCTCTGTTTACAGTTTTTCCTTCTAGTTTCATTACAGCTTGCAGACACGTTGCCTTGAACTTATTAGTTTTCTTGTTTTTTTATGTTTTTTTTAAACTAATGTTTCTAAGAGAATGGTTAACATAGTAAGATTGCATAATGGTGTAAAACACAGATGTGCACATGCCAGATTTACTGTGTTTTTACCCATTTACAGAGTCATTCATTCGATTCAGTTCAATTCAACAGTTGACTCACTGAGCCTTATATTGTAAGAGTAAGGCCGTACTCTACACTCAAAATACAAAATTTTGAATACTAAATCTGTTATGGGAAGGATAGAGAGGAAAAACAGTGAAAAACAGGCTGGATTTTGATCTGGAAACATCATATTGAAACAGTGTTCACTAAACCTCCCAGTCTTTAAAATCCTTAAAGGGTGATATATTGTCTTCTCTTATAATAGATAAGATATAATTTGGAATCTTAATAAAGCTATTAAGATATTTGTGGAGTGCATTTGATTAGGCCAGATGAGTAAAACTGGACTTTCTGTCAGTGTAAAGATGTTTAACTACACAATTAGTCCCTTAGATAGCTTAATATATGTTAAAGCATTCTACATGATAAACATGTAAAATTAGCCCTCTACCCTAAATTAGCCCTCAAATTTATTATTATTTATTTATTTAGGATTTGTTTATGAAATTTTATGTTTTTGTTTTGTTTTTTACCAAACCTTCTATAGTAGACAGTGAAAAACAGTAGCTTCTCTGTCATTGTTTATCTATTACTAACCCTACTTTGATTTAGTATGAATGACTCTCGTCATGACGTTATCAGCAGGAAAAGCTGTAAAATTATGCCTTCTTTTCCAAAGCTGTCCAGTTGGCCGGATTGAACTCTTTGCCGTGTTGATTCTGACCCCCGGGCCTTATGTTTGGCACCCCTACATTATGCATTATTGCACCAGCCACTGTCTTTGCTTTGTGCTAAATGTTTTAGTCAATGTAATGCCTGAGCTATTTCACACACTATATTATCTCACAGTAAACTCCCTTAATAACATGTCTGTGTAAAATTTCTGCCTCTAACAACTTTGTATAGAAAAGCTTCCTGGCTCTAAAGTTTTAATAAACGTGTTTCAATGTCCATATTGTTTTGACAACAGATACACCTCTGCACTGGTTTTATTTCACAGTTTGTTTGTTTGTTTTTTACAAATGTTTTCAAATCGAGTACAGTAACATTTATTTCTGTAGCCCATTTGTGCATGTGTGTCTGTTTAGGTTTGTTTGTGGGAACTCTGTTTCTGTCTAATAACTGTGTATGTTCCAGCCCTTCACTTCATTTAATGGAAGGAGTTTTATCAGAAATCAGAAAAAAGGCAAACATGTAAAAGTACACGGACTAAAAATCTTTGGTAAATTATTTAGGCCAGAAGTTTGGGGGAATTTAAATTCTTGCTCCACTTTTAATTAGTGCTGCAACACCAACCGACCAACTACAGGAACAGAACACACATACAAAAAACCCACTGACAGTGTAGTGCAACACTTCACCTCATTAAGCCTACAAATGCGCATTCTGTGAAAGTGAAAAGACAGGATCATAAAAAACGCAGGGATTATTGTTCTGTACTGTGCAGAGCTCAAAATTACACCGCTGTGTGAGTGTCTGCACTGACTGACAAAAGCAGCAACAGAGACAATAAACAAAGCCCCCCCTCACTGAAGACTGAATGATTGGATGCTTGCATAACACGTCTGATGATTAAATAGTTAATTGGTGTTTTTTGATGAGTAGGACATTGTAGTATGATGTCACAATGCTACAAACGACAACATGCCCTGTAATTATCTAAATTAGCTTTGTGCTATTTACAAATTTCAATATTTATTTTAATTTTACAGTATTTTTAAAAAATATTTACACTTATTAACGTATATTTTTTCAGTTAATTAGAAACAATTTCATTTTACATCACATTTTCTTTGTTCGTCTGTCCACGGATCCACGTGTCTATGCTGTGAGAGAGTGTGTATGTGTGTGTTGTTCTGTATGCGTGTGTGTGTGTGTGCCTGAGGCCTCTTCATCTCATCAGCAGAAATCTATTCTGCTCAGACTCATCCAATAAGGTGGATAATGATACTCCACTCTAATATTGGGACCGTCCAAATTGAACACATTTAAACTTTAATGTAAGTCAAGTCCTGGGAAGAATGTAATCTGCCCCACTTAGTGTGTGTGTGCGCGAGTGCGTTTTGAAGGTTTGATCGTGTGATCTCGTGCGCAACTGTTTCTGTGTAATGTATAGCACTTTGACTTTTTTTCTTTTGTTGCTCCACTAATGAATTTAAATATGTTGAATTACTTTGAAGAAGAAGGTGAGAGGTGAGATGAGAATGTGTGTGAAGTGCTGCAAGAGAGGCTGTTTAAGCAGTTGAAGCAACAGTGTTTCGGTGTTTGGAAGTTCCTGCTGAGATGAACTGTGCAATGACAAAAACACATTGGACACCTTTTCACCCTCGCCCCCTCATCCTCCTCCGAAAGAAAGCACACGCTCCCTTACTTTTTAGCTGCTTTTCCATGTAAAAATGTAACTTTTTAACTATTATTTTTTTCGCCTTTATTTGACAGCATCAGCAGAGATACTAAAAGTGGATAAAGGAGAGGAAGGACGTATGACCATAGAGGAAGTAGGAAAAATTTGATATTCTTCTGGCATCTAATCACTTTGTTAAGAACTACTTGCCTACTGCGTGAGCCTCCAGGGTTTGTTTCTGTGCTGTGGCAACATTTTAAAAATAAGAAACCATGAAACACTGCAGTGTTATATTAAAAATGGTATAAATCAACTTTGTTTTCAGTTGTGGGTGCTTGGGTTTTTAGTACTATGTTTTTCTGTAAAATTCTAATTTGTAAACCTTTTTTTTTTTTTTTACCACAAACGCCAGAGCAAAAAAATTGGCTTTCATATCCCTGATCTGACTGCAAAAAGTGAAATAGTCATAAAAATGCATTTTATTAGTCTTTGTTTGTTCATGGACAGATGAACTGTCTCGTATTTTTGCTATAAGCACCACTATTTTTCAAGGTCTTCAGGGGAAGTGTCACCGTGGCAACCAAGGAAACTTTAAAAAGTGGGAACTCTTACATTTGAAACTAAGCCAATTAAATGCATAGAGCTATAGATTTTTATTGCCTGACCCTAAATATGTAGCTTCATGCTTTAAATTTGAACTGAGAAGTTTGTGGCTGCTAAACCTAAAAACACAAGAGTTAGAAATGAAGTGAACGCGTAACTTAAAGAAGGTATAAAAATGATCTAGTTCTGCGATGGACTTAAACTCCTGAGAGAGAAATCATTTGTCATCAGTCTGTTCTGATGTTTAAAAAACAATTTATCTCTGGGAACATAGATTAAATATCATCATTTTTTCACAAACTGCTGTTTTCATTTAACATTGGTAGCAAAGCTAACTTTGTAGCTTCCCCAGTCTTCCACTTAGCTTTTGTTGTAGCACAGTTAGAGTTACACTTTAAAATAAAACAGAAAATAATAATCAAAGATTCAAATTTAAGTCATGCTGTAAGTCTTAATTCCAGTCAGTGTATTCATGTAGTACACTTTAAAACAACAGAAGTTAACCCAAGATGCTTTGACATTAGCAAACACTGGCATGCTAACCTCGTAGAGGATAAACATTAGCATTAGCGAGCATCTTAACTTGTTTTTTTGTTTTTGTTTTTTTTAACTTTGTTAAGGAACAGTATACAGAAAATGTATACAACTTGAACAAAATTAACATGTGCCAGGGGGTGTAATATAAAAAGTTACATGCATTCAAATAATTTGTAATTAGTACAAATAATAATAGTTTTCATGTGATCCACGAATCAATTTTATGTAACATAAAGTATCATTATAGTAATGTTTAAAATTAGGCTTTTGGCTACTGTATTTGCATTTGTGAAAATAAAATTTAGCTAAGATAACTAACAAGTTTATTATAAAGTAAACATCTTTTTTTTTTGCCTTCGAAAGAAACAAAATCCAGCGTTCTCCCATTCCAAAGTAAAGTCCGTGTAGAGCTGTCCAGTAATGAATCTACTGAAGTCTTTCCAAAACGTTCTAGCGTGTGAACACAGAGGTGCAGCACAGTCTCAGGAATGATTCACATTCATGTTCATTTTGAACTTTCTCATATAATGATTAGCAGGATAATATTTACGCAGTATTTTAAATAAAACTTCTTTTACTTTATTTGTTACCAGATACTTGTTAGGAATTGTCCATACTCTTTTCCAGTTAATGTCACTGACAAAGGAATTCCAATAAGAGATCACATGTGGAACAGATAAAGATATTCTGATTACCTTTACTATGGTTTGTTAGACAGATTCTTCCTATGTGTGAATCCACAGGGTTCAGGGGAGAAACAGTTGATATACAAGGTTGAATACCTTTAAATAGCATTATAATACCCGTAGGTATTTAACTTGTTAATGTTACAATGTTAGCATTTAGCTGCATGTGTCAGACTTGTCCATGCCATTCGGCTTTCGTGTAGCAGCAACTAGCTGAATCGTGCACATCTGTTATTGTCGCTTTAATTTGATTGGAGATTGATTTTTATTTTTATTACAGCACCTAAACTCTTCCGGCTCACCTGGTTGTGCTTTCCCTTTTGTCCTTCTTGCCACGACTACTGCTACAACCGTGACCTCAAATAACATGTAGCACACATATACAACACAGCAAAGCTACACAGGGCGACTAAGATGTCTGTAATTTTTGACATTTAATGTGAGCAAAACTAAAGATGTATTTTGTATGTAGTTTTTTTGATTTTATCTGAAAAGCTTAGAAAAAAGAAAAATGGCAGTCTGTAAGTAGTGCTGATTTTTCATGATGTGCTTCTATCAGTAGGCTAATTTATGAATCAAAAAATAAAATGCTAGTGTGAAATGTGATTTCTGAAAGCTTTATTAGTTTATTCCAATGTTCTGACACACTGTACTACTGTGTACTGTGGATGCTATATACCTTTCTATTAATTAACTTGTTGTCTTAAGTCAGGGAGCTGATTATTGATATGTCAAATTGTTTGATTTGAGTTGAGTTATTTTATGTCTTAATACAGAAGAAGTGATTTCATTAAAGAAAAGGTTTAATTATATTTGATCAAAAGAGCAATTTTTCCAGAAAGCAAAGCGCTACGTTGAATAAACCAAACTGCAGACAGGAAGGAGGAAGGAAAACTGCTCTCTGGTGGGAGAATTGGCCAACTTCCGCCATCCACCTTGACTACTTCCTGTCTACACTTCATATATGTGGCCTCATCAGTCAAGATAGACATTACCACTGTGCCTAAACCAGCCAGTCCACCTAAATAATGATTTAGTTGTTTAAAGAGACGTTTACTTGGAGACAGATTGTTTGTGTGTTTGACGCATGCTAGTCATAATTCTTGTGTGTTTGTTTTAAGAGAAAGTTGTTCTGATTGATTGTTTGGCCACGTTGAGAACCCTACTAACTGTGTGTGTGTGTGTGTGTGCAGTGCTTTACCACTAATCCATGAAGAATCCTCTTCCTCCTCCATTTCCTCTTCCTCTCAGGATGTCAGGGTCACATCAAAGGAAAGAGCAATGACTTCTGACCGCACGACCCCAGTTTAGCAGCTTTACAAGCGGGCAGGGCGAGAATCCATTAGCCATGGGAACATCAACAAAAACAACAACGGCGACCAATGGGAAAACATTCGACTTGTACTTTTAATCAAGGAGTTTAACAAAGTCCAGCATGCTGACAGACGGCGGCGAGGACAGGTGATGGAACGCCATTAACATGTGATGTGTGATTATGAGCGCCAGAAATTATTCTAACAGTGACACTGATTAAATATATTTAATAATTCTCTATTTTAAAAAATTAATATTTCAATAACATGACTATTTTATGCCTGAAAACCTGATGAGAGTAGACTCAGATCCTTGTTTTCATAAGTAATGAAAAATGATAGGGCAACGTGAAACGGGGGCTTAAAATGCTGAGTGCTGTGTGCTTGCGTTGGTGCTTGTAAATGGGGCTAACCTGCATTTAAAGCAGCTCCCCGGCACTGCTCCCTGTTTTTGTCTCTTTCACAATGAGTAACTTATCTAAACCATCCCCTCTTCAGCACTCAACTTCAACTGCCTATTTATCCATTTCGGTTGCGCGCAGCCGGTCGTTAGTATTCTGGTACACACCTCAACAAAGCCATTATCATAAAAACACACACAATCACATGCAGATGGATTGCTCTTAGCCTCTTAGCTCGGCTGCTAATGGTGCTAGCCACTTAATTAAGGTCACTTATGGACAAACTCTGTTAGCATGGGCACTAATAAGTACTGCCCAGACAATGGGGCTGTGAGAGTGCGTGTGTGCGTGTGTGTATGGTAATGATATTGCTGTAAAGCCTGACCTGCAGTCTCCATTACCTCCAGCTTATTGAGTGGTTTGTTTTGCAGAGTGGCTCTTAGAGGTGGGTATCATTGAAATTTCACTGGATGGACAACTGGACACTTTAGAAAATGCAACACAATACATTTGGGACTGAAGTGTGTATGTGTGTGTGTGTGTGTATGTGTGTGGCCAAGTTGAGGGGCACCTAGAGACTGAAAAACGTGTCTGCAGCTTGCTCATCAAAACCCATGTGGAAACCGAATATCCGTCGCATCGGTAATTTACAGCCCCGCGCTTCCCTCCTCTTCTCCTGCCGTTCTTTGCTCCTGTCCTCCCTTCCGGAGCTTCTCCTCAGGTTGCCTCATCTAAAAACAATTAGTTCCCCCAAGCCGACTGACCAGCCAGTCAGACAGGTTAGGGAGTGACTGTTGTGTATGACTGTGTGCGGATGTGTGTGTGATCGTGTTGTCCTGCTGGGGAGCATAACATTACCCCCTAACATCACCACACAGGATGCTTCCGAAGACTTGCTGACCTTTCACCTTAGGCAGGGAGGATGAGAGACAAGGGGAAGTGATTTTTTTGTGTGTGTGTGTGTTGGGGGGGGGGGGCTGCTGCCCTTATATGGCAGCTTAGTGCAGGTCACAGGAAATCACTTTGGGCTCAGTTAGTACAATAGATTTTTATGTTTCTAAGTGGTTCAAGTGCCATTGAGCACAGGGATTTGCACAGTTAGTGCTGGTTTTGTGTTATTGTAAAGAGTGTTAGCTTGTTTTCTGCTGTTCCACTGCATGCCTTTTCAAAATAAACGTAATGTAGTGTGTGGTGCAATATGTCCCATCATATTCTGCATTTATGCGCTTAATGTAAGGCTTTTATTTACCTGACCAACTGAAGGCAAAGGACATTATTTTGAAGTCACTCTATTTGATTACAGTAAGTGGTCAAAATTATGAATACAAGAGTTACAAAAAATTAACGCACAAAGCGTCACTTCGCAATTTTTCATACTAACACAGGGACTGTGTTAAAAATTGACAGCCACTGCACTCATAGTGTCACTTTGTTGACCTAACAGCTGTTAGCTGCTGTTATTGTGTATATACTGTATATATTTATATTCTTCATACATTCTTATATAGTTCTATACTGTGTATTTTGTTGTACAGTTATTTTATTTTCAACTTTAATTTATATATTTTATCTTATTCTTTCCCAGTTAAATTCACCCTTTATTCTAATTTGTGTTGTACAGTTATTTCATTTTTAACTTTAATTTTTATATTTTATTTTATTCCTTCCTAGTTAAATTTACCCTTTTTAATTTTCAGATTTATTTCCTATCTTATTCATAGCCCTTTCTTTTTTTCTTTAGGTCACGAGCAGTTGTCTAAGCATTTCACTGCATATCGTACTGTGTATGACTGTGTATGTGACAAATAAAATTTGAATTTCAATTTGAATTTTAACATGAAGATACATAGTTACAACATGAGCAAACAAACTGCAAATCTTGCTGCTAATACACAGACCCTTTATTTCTTAATGGGAGTTTTAGAAGTGAGACAATACAAAAGAAGGATGTAGCTTAAACTTGCACTCTTATTAAGATGGCCACCAGGGGTCAATAGTTGTGGTTGCAAAAATACTCTTGGACCTGTGGAAGCGTATGGAAAAACAGCCCTCCGACCAGAACTCTGTAAAGACTTTTAGTCGGTAAGTACGATTTGTATTATTACCAGTTAACAGTATAAATCTTAGGCTACAGCCCCACACACCAACACAAATCCCCATCCTAATGAGGACACATCTTTCTCTCAGTATTTAGTTATGAACACAAAGCTGAAAACACAAAGCAAATATGAAAACCAGCACAACGACACTTCAAAGTGATCTCAGCAATGATTCTACTGCAGAAACATAAACAGGTGGAAACAAAGACTGCAGCCTGACTGCTCATCCATTGTTTCCTGTTGAAGTTCAGGGTGTGGCTGCTGGGCTGGAGTCTGTATTCACTACACTTAAAAAAATCACTAGCTTTGTGTTAGCATGTTCTCTGAGCAAATACTTGCAATACTTGGATCGTGTCTTCATCCTTTTTTTCACTAAAAATAAAACTAATGTCCAGACCTCCACTCCTCAAAAGCTGTAGACCAGTGCACCATTTTATTTTAGGTTTGTGGAAATAAAAAAACAAAACATATTTGTTTGCTTTTATGTCTTTCTAATGGAACTAACTAATAATAATTGTAAATTTAATGTAATTACTGATATTAGTGCGATAATAAATTCAGTAGTCAGTTTAGTAAATAGAGTAATAATAATGTATGTATATACATACAATAAAAATACGTTATAAACATAATATGTCCATTCTTGCTTGCCTTTAACGGGCTGTGATATCTCTCATCTGCTCACAGACTTGCTAAAGTTTCTTCAGGGACAGCGTAACATATAAACTCTCTAATTGTGTTCTCCCTTCTTGCTTTAGTTCAGTATTATGTGGTACAGTATGAAATCATGTTGTGGTTTCTCTGGATTGTTGTCTTATCGTATTTATTACTGCTGTAATAGATCATATCCTGTCTGCCACAGTATATTATGTCAAATCCTACTGGATTTTCTTTTTCTTTTTTGGGGGGCAAACCTAGTTTCACTCATTTGTTGAGCAGACATTTACTGAGAGACAATGACTTATCGCTCCCCAGGTGAAAACAATTGATTATATCCTCACAGGGACTCCAGTGAACAGCTGTTTCTTTCTCTTTCTCCATTCACTTCCGCCACCAACCAATCTGTCTTTCACCCTCGCTGCCTCTCTTGTTCCCTTTTTTTCCTTCCTGTCTGTCCCTTCTTTCTACCCTTTCTCTTCCAGATGTATATCCTGCTTCATAAGTCTTCACTTTTGTCATCTTTCATGCTTTTCCTCAGCTTTTTAAAATTTCATTGTCAGTTGTGTCAGTGCATCTGACGCAGCAGCAGCATAGATGGTTTCACGATCAAGAGCGTAAAGTTCAGAGGCCAGATAAATAGTTGTCAGGGGTACCTCATCCCCAGAGAGAGAAGGATTATTATCCGATGAGGAACTTGAAACTAGAAGACAGGTTAGTGCATTAGCATGTTAGCGAAAGAGTACAAATCTTTCCCTCTTCACAAGCAGACTGACTGAGACTCCAACAGTTCAGTTAAAAAGTTTTATTACAGAGCAAGAGCCCCCTACATCACACAGAAACCAATGCCTTATAATATGGATGATTTCTGTGTGTTGTTGTTAACATTTTTATGATATATTCAAGTATGTTATCATTACAGACTTTAAAGCACTGGAAAACACATTCATGTCATTACCATTCATAGTCACCTTAGTATGATTCATGCTCTTGAATGTCCAGCACCGCTGAAGATTTTTTGCATTAATAAGGTTCTGCCGCACACGAAATAGATGGCCTCGCTTCACACACAGACTAGAGGGAGCAATCCCATTTCCAAAAGCCATGTGAAACAGATATGCCAACACAAAAATGAACAGGGAGAGAGGGAGATGGGGTTGGAGGTGATCCTGAGAGGAGGACTGAAGGAGAAGGGGGGAGATGGGTGGAAGGATAAAAGATGGATTAAGGCTGCGTTTCAGATTGGCAGTAGAGGTTTGCATGTGCTGCATATGTGCGCTTAATATGCGTGTGTTTAGTGCATGCACTAAGCTGAGAGATGTACGACTTTGTTAGTGTGTGTTTTTTTCCTGCTGCCTGCCATTCCCCAGCCTCAGAAGGAGAAAAAAAGCCTTCTTACCCAACATACTTATCTCTGCCTCTGTGTGTGTGTATGTGTTTGTGTAGAAACCTCTTTACATGTGATAATGACAGCTGTAATGCCTGTCTGATATATACTCAGCTCTGGGACTTGGGTTGCCTGTTTGGATGCGTTTGTGAGTGAATGTGTGTGTTTGTGTATCTGAAACATGCGCATAGGACAAGACACGCTTTATAAGCTCTTTGTGTGAACACAGGAATGTATCGGAGAGAGATAATCTTAAACCTGTTTGTGTGTACGTGTGTTTGTGCGCAGAAAAACACAGTGAGATGAATGTTGCATGACAGGCGTTGGGGATGAGATCTCCAATGATCACACTTTAATACCTTTTTTTCCTGTTCACACAGAAACACACACCTCTGTGTGGACTGGAATTACAATTCAGGAAAAAGCGAAAATGTAGTGAGAGACCAAGACCAGTCATTTTTTGTATTTTTGTTAACCTGTGTGCTTAACGGCACTTATGTTTCTGAAGAAACGATGGCACCAAAACCCGTGACTATTTGGAACAAATAATGGAAACAACTACTTGTATTAGGGTTATAGCAGCACTTTGGTTTGTGTTGTGGTATTCTTGTTTTCCTTCCTTCCTCGCTTCTGCAAAAATGCTCAAGAGTGACTTTGGATTATGTGTAGAGAAGAGCATTATGGGTAACCCCAGGTTGCAGAGGCTTGCACAAGTAGCATACTAACATCCAAAATCTGAACAGTGTACCATGTAGCTTGAAATAGGCTGAATGGTTGACCCTGATCCTCTCAGCAGGTTCTGAGGTTTGAAGCATTAAATATATTGTACAATCCTAACCCTACAAGTATAAATGTAAAAAGACAAACAGTAGATCCTCTCTGACTGAGCCTCGTGCACATTTATTCAGCTATAGTCACATGTACAGAAACTCTGTCCTGTGAAAAACCAAGTGCAGCCTACTACAATTGAGAGGGTAAGCAGAAACCAAGTGCTGCTGATTAAATGCGCTTGATTAATTGATCTTCAGAAAGTGTCAGCACATCTACTTGCTGGTTGTGAGTTAGCAAAATGCCACAAGCTTGGACAAGGACATCACAACAAACTCCCCCCAAGGTCAGGCCGTGAGCTACATCTCAGACTTTACAGCCCTCAGTTATGAAATGTTTAAATGCGTGAAAGTAGAATTAGACAACGACTGAACCAACCAAACACGGCATAGCAGCACCAACACCTCATACCACCTGTCAGGCATGGTGGTGAAGGAGTGCTCGTGGGTGGTGGATCTGGGCACCTTTCAGCCATTTGGTGAACCATGAACTCCTCTGTATATCCAAGTATTCTAGAGTCTAATGTGAGGCCTGCTGTCACAGCTAAAGTTTGGCTCAAACTGGGTCATGCAACAGAATGGCTAAAAAGTGAAGAATCAAGGTGTTGCAGAGGCCCAAAGTCCAAACCTCAGTCTGATTGACATGCTGTAGAGAGGTGCACATAAACAAATGTTCACAAAGCTCAATGAACTGAAGTATTTCAGCAAATGTTATACCAGCTTCTCCTCTTGTTTTTGTTTCTCAAACAAATTTCTTACCTCAAAGTATTTCATTTAAAGAACTTGCAGGTAGACGATCATATTATTACAGTTTTCATTTTGTGAATATAAAAAGTCCTACAAAGATTTATTTTACAGTAAAGTGGAAAGTGTTGGATATTTTTTGAAGATTGCAGGTATTGATGTTTTGGACAAGATGATACAATGGAAGTGGGAAAATAAGGCAGGTATTAAAACTTAGCCATAGTGAGCCGTCCCCCCCACAAAAAAATAACCCCCCCCCCCCCCCCCCCAAAAAAAACAAAAAAAAACAAACAAAAACAATTCCAACAAACAAGCAAGCAAAACCAAAAAAGGTTTTGGCCTTTATTACTACTCTACCCATTATGACTACTTTGAGTAGTTAACACTCTGTCAGTATACTGAACCTCAGCCAGCTATAGCAGCTAGCTATGTGCTACATGCTAGCTTAGCTAAAAAGTGCAGAACTGGGCCTGTGGGTTTTGAAACATTTTTAATGCAAATATCTAGTAAAGAACATAACTTCTACCAACAACAAGTCCAGGATATCAGTCCTGCTTGCTTTTGTTTTTTTGTGATACTGAATGAAATATTGGAAAGATTACACAACATTACACAGGTAAGATTAGCTTACCTTCCTAAGAAGTGATGCTAACTTAGGTTAGATGTGAAAACTAAAATAAATGATGATAAAATGATTAGAATAATTTTTAAAAAAAAGGAAAAATGTGTCTTTGTGCATCAATGTTTTTGCCATTATCCTAAAAATCTGTAATTTTATTTCCTTTGTAGTTTAATGTTAACTGTTCTTAACTACGTGTCTTCATGCTTGTAATCACATGCAGACACCATCAACACTCGGTCTCCTTCTCTGTCACAAAGCTTCCTTTCACTTCCTCACTCCTCTTCCTTTGATCGCTCTGTATCTGCCGCATCAGCAAGGTGCCAGGCAGCACAATGACAGCGCGGGATGACTGACATTATCCTCTGCCTGTCAGTCATCATCACTGCCCTCTATGGCTGTGTTTATCTGTAGCTGTGACTGACTGACTGACAGTGTGTGTGCACCTTCACACACACACACACACACACACACACACACACACACACACACACACACACACACACACACACACCTGCTTTTCACTCATATTTAAAGCCACATACTGCAACCCTTAATCAGCCAAACTGGTAACAATTTGGTGGTTAAGGTAAACAGACTATTTAACTTAATTTGGACTGCAAAATTATTATATACTGTCATGGAGTTTGTGTTCATCTACAACTACTGCTTTCATTTCATCTGAATTTAATTTAGTATAACCTAAACATAACTACCATATTATTACAAAGCTACAAGAATTTAAAATATGAGTTGATGTCTTTTAATCGGCCAAACTGGTAATAATTGTAAAACTATCTTTTAGATTAATTCTGGTCACGAAACCTACATTTAAAAGTAAATTACAATTAAAAATCATCCCGGTTAGTGCAATTTTAGATGTATAAAAAATGTATTATTTGGTATTTTAGTTGATTTTCCATGTTTCCACACACTGGAGACAAACTTGCTGTTTTGGCTGCTGAAACTGAACTTTTGTTATCAAAGTTTTAAGTGCTCATTATCAGCACATAGGCTACTTAATAATTATTCTCTGTGTTTGTCATTTAAGTGCAGTTTTGTTTTTCATCTTAACTTTTCCAGCGTCACCCTTTAAACTTTGAAAACGAGAGCGCATTGCAGTATTTGCTGTTCTCTGGTCTGTTGCCTCTCTTTGACATTTTTGCTCCAGCCTTGTTTTAGTTGCTGCATTATTTTATGCAAATTATTTGACCTCTTAAAGAGGAACTGTTGTTAAAACGATAAGATAGGACGATAGGATGAAAGACTGTGGAACAGCTTAGACAAAGTGCCAGCTGTCTGATTTAGAGTCAGCTGACAATACATGTGGTAAAATCAAGCGGCACTTTTAATTTGAGATTCTGGCTCCTACCTGATGGCCTGCACCATATGCTTTTCATGTTTAATTTCTAATGTAATTTACTGTTGTTTGTTTTAATGTTTTAAACAACACAGTAAATGCAGCATTTTGGTCTGTATACTGAGAATTCCCTCTAAAAATGCATTTTCATTACAGTATATTTGGATTAGCCCTCTTACCTCTTATACTTATTTTAGTTTTGTTTATTACTGATTCAACGCTGAGTAGCTACAGACTGAGAATCACTTGTGGTGATCATTGCAGCATTTGTGCAGTTCTGTATGTTTTGACAGTACGAGCGTGTGTGTGTGTGTGTGTGTGTGTGTGTGTGTGTGTGTGTGTGTGTGTGTGTGTGTGTCACGTGTGGCCTGCGTGTGTGTGTTAGGGTTGGATGACAGTCACAGGTTCATGAACTGCTTGTGATCCATGCTGGTGCGTACACTATGTTTACACATAGTACATTATGTGTCTGCATGCAAGTGTGACTGTGTGTATTTTAGTGTAAATGTGTGTGTAGATTTGTTATGACCCATGATGTGTTTTTTTTTTCTCAAGAAAAAAAAAAGGGGAGGCGAAAGGAAAGCTGTGCCTTGGCCTGGATCTCCGCTACCAAGGTGGCCGGGCATCCCAGGGGGGCTGTGGCTCTGGGTCTGACCTGGAGAACGTTCTAGATCTGTGATGATGCACCCTCCACTGAAGACAAGTTTGTGTGTAGGTGTGTGTGTGTGTGAGTAAGTTTGTGTGCATCTCAGTGATTAGCCTGACAATCTGCCCATTAAGCAGTGTTCCGATAAGTGGACATTCCTGAGTAATAATTTACTACAGAGGGCAACAAATGTAAGTATATTTTGTTATGTACAGTTTCTTAGTTTTAATTGTTTTTTTTAACTAGCCACTCAATTTTGTCATTATAAGCCTCAACCAAGTTGTTAACAGTAATATTGCACAAACTTTGAAACCCTAACAAAAATCCTGCAAAACGCCCAAATAATAAAACATCAGAATAATTGGAAAATTTTATTTCTAGACTAAGAAAAACAATGTAATTTGTTGATACAATAGAGGAAAACATGGTGGATGAATTTAAATATTTAGTTAATGGTGCAATGAACACAATAATGGCAGAAAAACAACAAATGGTAACATCAGGGGAGCACATAAATGCAGTGTCATGCATACTTATTGGGATATTTTATTGGTGCCAAGCTCGTTAGTTTCATTAGTTCCAACTGTGTGTTTCCAGCTATGACACATCCAAATACATCCAGTGAAAAAAGGTTTGCGGTTTCTCGTATTGCTAATTTATTCATGAACATAAAAGCCAGTCAGAGCATGTTTATTGAAAAGAAAATCTACAAATGTTCAAAAATCACTTTCATACAGTTATTTATGTACTCATGCTTTGTTAGCCTAGTATTGTCAATTCATTTTTACCCATCCATCTACCCCAACCTCCTCTGAATGTGGATTTTATAACTCCCAATAAGCATCACTTGTTTTTTTTTTTCTTGTTTTTTTTTTTGTCACAATCACCATGGCTGTTTGTGTACTTTTTTTTAACCTTTGTGTACATGAGCTGTTTTGAAATCAGTTGTTTTTTTATTGACTCTGTCATTTTTCTCTCGTGTTACACCAAAAAATTCCATAAAAAGAGAGATTCAATTCATGATTTTATTTATTTGGTAGTCAGTGTTTTAGTATGCAAAACTTACAAAACTACAGGGACATTTTTATGAATATAAATTTAACTCGAAATACATCTTAGTCAATTATATATATACATGTGTATATATATATATATATATATATATATATATATATATATATATATATATATATATATATATGCATTTATTTGATTTGCCTGTAACTTTTTGAAAGAAAGTTTGTAAAAGGAAGCAACAAGCACAGATCTGGTTTAAAAGGACATTTATTGGGGATTCCCACTCACATGAAGTATTTGGGCCTCTCCAAAACACTGACAGCAGCTTTAATTAGCACAATTTTTAACTTAGCAAACCAACTTAATGAGTAAAACATGAGGGACAATCCTGCTGCATGCATTTCCAGTTTGGAGACTGCTGTCTTTGGTTGTATGTTACCTTTATTGTTTAAATCCTCCTGGGCGCTATAATCCACTGTTCTGTGTGTGTTTACATGTTTGTCTATCTGTATGGGCTTGTATCACGAGTGTGTGTGCGCGTGTTTGTGTCTGCAGCCATAAGTTAGCGAGTGTGTGTTGGTGTATGGTCCCTCGGTGGCTGTTCCCCCCGCTGTATAGACGCCTGTTCTGGCGATAGCATTGTCTCCATGTCCAAAGACCTGCCGGCTGCCCTATTTCACCACGTCTTTATCATGCTAATACAGAGAAAGAAGGAACAAGGGAGGAGGGAGAGGCGAAGAGAGAGACGGGAGAGGGAACGATAGCTCGACAAACAGAAAGAAGGGGTAATCTTTCCCCTCCTCTCTCCATCCTCGTCTCTCCGTTCTCACCACCTCCTCCGTTCTCTCTATCCGTCTTTACTTCCCTTTCTTCTCATCCCCGCACCCTCTTCATCTGCCGCTTTCTTATCTTCCCCCTTACTTCTTTGATAATCCCTCCGAACATTGTCTTCATAATTACACACAACAATGATTCCCATCCTTGCAAGAGAAATGTGCGCTGTGCATGGAGAATATTTCATAGATGAAGACCAGTGTGTGAATTAATAACTTGGGTTTCTCATATAGGGTTGCTACCATGTCTTTGTGTGTGTGTGTGTGTGTGTGTGTGTGTGTGTGTGTGTGTGTGTGTGTGTGTGTGTGTGTGTGTGTGTGTTTAAAGGGGGAGCACACAGAGCCCAGTGTTGTTTTAACACGACTGTTACATTATGCATGCTGACAGCCCTGCCTGTCCCCATTAAAGGCCCATCTTGTTTCCCCATTATATCTGGTTTCTCTGTTAATAGAGCTCTTTGTATGGCACTTCCTTTTATACTGGGGGTGTTACAACAGAAAGGTCAGCACCGGTATAACCTGCCACACGGCTGCGGCTCGCACGAGAACCAGAATATCAATGACTGCATAGTCCTCTCATAACAGTTCTGATTTTGGAAGAAGGAATGTTCGGATACTTCTTGTGTCTGTCTTTCTAAATTGTTTGCTTTTTAAATCCATAACTAATTGCATCATCTGTGTTAATGAATAGTTTATTACTGCATTATAGATAAGTATTACTAACCAAAAAAGGGCACTGTTTGAAAGACCCCAATAATGGGATCTCTATCTTCCAAAGATGTAGAAAGTAGTTTAGTTTGCTAAGTACATGGATGGTGGAGTTTACAAAGCACAATGTTTTGACACCAGATGGATTCTTTTGATCCATTCAATAAAACTGTTACCATGAGATAGACTGTAATCTGCAAAGTCTGTTTTTTATTTTTATTTTCACCCTTTATTGAGATATTCCTGAGGTAAACATCATAAATATATTGTTTGCATCTCACAGAAATCCTTGCAGCCACTGGTCATCTGATTATGAGGCTTAGCTGAATGGCTTTATTTACCTTGTATTACATAAGGCAGTTTCAAAAGTGAACCAAATGAAACCTTGCGATCTGTCTGCTGCTTTGGCCAGTCCCTCACATGTAATGCTCATTCTTAGTGGATTATTTGGTGATGTGTTTATTTTGCTGCTCTCACAAGACATCCATTGAGTTACTGCCTTTTGTTTGTATATCCCTGTCAGCTAATCAGGTTGCAGGACACATCCATGCATGTCCAGATTTGACCTTTGACCTTTATATTCAAACAGTCAGTGCTTCACCATTTTTTCCTCCTAGACATCTGTGTTAAATTTTAGCTTGGTTAGTTATATCGGCTGTGGAATATGAAATCCTCTTCGAAGCCCTGAGTTTTAGCATTTTGGAGGCGGTTATGTCTGTGTTTTGAGCCAGAGGTGAGCATGTTTGCTAAGATACTAGTCGGGCAGGTTGGTGACCCCTTGGAAAAATGTGTGTTCCCTGATCGATTGGTGAGTGGTTGCTGACTGTTGATGACCAATGATGAGTCATAAAAACCAATGCTACACCAAAAACCTTCCTTTAGTTGCTAGGAGATTGCCACAGTTGCCCATAGTTCACATGGAAATGAAAACACATGCTAACTAACCCCTCAGCGGCAGCAAAACCTGAAGTTTCAGATTCCTGAAATGCAACGCAAACCAGAAATCAAGAGCTTTTGTCTTCAAAGAGAAATCGGCATCTTACCGCTGACAACAAGACATTACCAAAAAGCCAAATTTTTTCGTTGAAGGTGAAAATTCTCCACCCCTGCTTTGCATTGCAAACTTTGGGTTTGGTTACAGCGACCAAACCAAGTCGTAGCAGATTTTCTCTTTGTGACTAATCTCACCTAGTGACAGGAAGCAACCTCCAGCAACAACTTGCAACCTGATTGGGGAATTACTCATGTGTCCCTTGTGACCAGGGTTTGCCAAGCAGTCAACAAGTGGTTTCTAGGCTTGTGAGACTGGGGCCTAATTAGTGTGAACATATTTAGAATTTCCTTCACCAAACTCGAGTGCAGACCTCTTGGTTGGGTTGGTACCCAATTTCCTTCGGGGACAACCTTCAGGATCAATAAAGTTTTATTGAATTGAATTGAATTAGTAGTTCACTGCACAGCAAGTTATATTTGCAAATTGAGTGGAAAGAATGTGGAAGGTGGGCTATTAACAGTGAAATAATGTCTGTAACTCAACTAAGCTGAGGTGATAACTGGCATACAGCTACTGGCTCCACCAAAGGCCACACAGCTTTACAGCCATTTTTTGTTGTACTGCAATGTTGACTTTTTGCTGTACAGTTGGGTGTTTTGACACTGGAGTCCGTTGGGATTTACTTCTGGAGCCGCTCTCTTGTCCACAGGGGCACCACAGGGGACTGTCCTCTCCCCCTTCCTCTTCACCCTCTACACCACAGACTTCAGCCACTGCACAGAGACCTGCCATCTTCAGAAGTTTTCTGATGACTCTGCGGTGGTTGGATGCATCAGCAGGGATGATGAGACAGAGTACCGGGCTGTGGTCGACTCCTTTGTCACGTGGTGTGAGCAGAATCATCTGCAGCTCAACGTGGCAAAGACCAAGGAACTGATCGTGGACTTCAGGAAGACCAGGAAACACTTGACCCCAGTTTCAATCCAGGGGGTCAGTGTTGACATTGTGGAGGACTATAAATACCTTGGAGTACACATTGACAATAAACTGGACTGGGCTAAAAACACCACAGCACTTTACAGGAAGGGCCAGAGTCGTCTCTATTTTTTGAGGCGACTGAGGTCCTTCAACATCTGCCAGAAAATGCTGAGGATTTTCTATGAGTCTGTGGTGGCCAGTGCGATCCTCTATGCTGTTGCATGCTGGGGGAGCAGGCTGAGGGTCGCAGGTGCCAACAGACTTAATAAACTAATCCGTAAGGCCAGCAATGTTGTGGGGATGGAGCTGGACTCCCTCAAGGTGGTGTCGGAGAGGCGGATGCTGTCCAAGATAAAGACAATGTTGGATAACACCTCCCACCCACTCCATGACATGTTGGTCAGTCACAGGAGCTCGTTCAGTGAGAGACTGAGATTACCGAAAAGCACCACTGAACGACACAGGAAATCATTCCTGCCTGTGGCCATCTCCCTGTACAACACATCCACTTAACACACTGTTTGCTGCTACAGCTACACATGTTTCTTTTCCAACTATTTATTTATAAGTGACTTATGTATGTATGTATGTATATATATGTATATATTGTACTATTCTTAGTTAGCGTATTGTCTGTCTTGTCTTAATGTTGGTTTAAAATGGAGCACTGTAACAAAAAATAATTTCCCCCAGGGATCAATAAAGTATTCTGATTCTGATTCTGATTCTGATTCTTTGTGATTATGATTTCTACTCCTGTATTTTTTAGGTTGTGACCAAAAACATGTCTTGGGTCCATGACCTTTGACCTCCAAAATATAACCAATTCATCTCTGAGTACAAGTGAACTGTGGTTTTTGTTAGTGATTGTGACATTTTTGTCATTTTCCCCACATCCACAGAGGGTTTTTTTTTAAACTGCATTGAAGCACCAAAACAATTCCCACAAAATCTTCACCGTGCTTTATTTTGTCTGCAGCCATCATTGCAGAATAAATATAGGAACTATATTCATAGCACACAGAATATAAATGTATCCATGTTACACTGTAGTAAAAAAAGAAAACAAAAAAAAAAGATCTGCTTGTGCAGGCTTGATAATACTGTAATATTGTGGAGGAAGAGCCTTTTATTAATCATTCACTAACATCCCTCAGTCTGGAGCGAAATTCTTATAACTCTTTATTATCTCCTGTTATAAATGTTTCCTCCATCCATCTGCTGATTTCATCAGTCACGAGATGAACAGATAAAATATGATACATTACATGTAAAATTACCAAGAGGAATAAATCTTTCCTTGTTTTCGCTCTCGTAATTCTTTGGGTTCGAGGCGCGTTTCAACGCGATTTCCTTCCAAAATCCTGTCACAACAAGAAAAATGCAGCACAAAGTACGCTAGCCCGTGTGATTATATTTGCATCGAATCCATCAAGTGGTTTAATCTATCTACTACTTAGAAGTCTTCCATCACTGCGACGACTGGAAATGACTTCATTAAAATAACTGCATGAAATTATATCCTGCTCCTGAAGCCATCTTTTCCCTTCCTTCCCTTCTTCTGCCCTCCCTCCCCCATTCGTGGCACCTTTTTGACCTCCCTCTCCCTTTTCTCTTCTGAGTCCGCTGTGTGCAGGCCTCTGCCAGTGATCCGTGGATGGTAATGGCCATTCCTGCTGCTCCCACAGCACACCCCATTACTACTGGAACACCCAGACTGAGGAGGAAAGGGAGGCAGGACTCAAGGAAAGAAAGACAATGACGAACGTGCAGACAGTATTTGAGTTAAAAGAAGCGTAATCGTGAAATTAATCCAGATCCATAACAGATGAGATTGTTGTGTGTGTGTGTGTGTGTGTGTGTGTGTGTGCATGTACGAGTGTGTGTGCATGTATGAGTGTGTGTATAGGTAATTTCATGGTGAGGATTAGCGAGGGGCAGGTAAGATATCTTGTTTCCTGTGACCTGCTCGTCTCAAGGTTTCCCACACTCATCACTTCACTCTATCAAAGCTGTCTTGCTTAGATATAAAACATACAGACATAATTTCTTTCAAACCCCTCCACGCACACATTTGCACACCTTGTTGAACCTCGCGCACCTTTATATGCTACTGAGCTGTAAACTCAAACGATTTCTCCATCGTTCTCTCATTTTCAGACTCTTTGAGCGTGCGTAACGCTATATCCCGACCATACTGAAAACTTGAGGGATGTGTGCTTTCTGTAACTCACTACGGGTTATGATAACAACCGTTTCTCCTGTCAACAGCCCATAATGTCAGATTTACAGGGTTGCCCCCGGTAACCAGCCGGGCTGGTGTGGCTGAGTGATTCTACAGCATCTGTCAGGACGAGAGGAGCCATCTATCACGCACAGTCGCACACAAACACACACATCTAATGTGTCTCTCACACTGATTTTCAGTATGACGGCGATTCGATGTCAGCATAAATTACCCAGCACCCTCTCCTCTGTACCGCTGTGCTCCTTGCACCTCCTGTACGAGGCGGCCCTCTCAGGGAAGATGTCACTATTTGTCTTCTGTTCAAGCAGCTTATGCCAAAGAAAGATGAAGTTCCTAAAGTGTCAGAAGTGTCTAACTGTAGATTGTAGATTGATGTGAGTATATTGCTGTTCTGTGAGTGCAGAAGCCCCGCCCACCTGTTTTTTGCTAGGAGGGGCAGCCAATCAGAAGAAAGTCAGAAAAATTAGGTGAACAAGAACAAGAAACTAAAACAGAAAGTCCCAGTATAAAAAATAAGAAAAGTAGTGGGGTTGTGAATATACTTCAAGTTTCGCTGTGGATCGTTTGACCTTTGTTCTGTGTAATTTCTTCACAGGTTGATTAAAATCACTCCAAGTATTCTTCTTTTGTCAGATTTTGTATCAATTACTCTGAATATAACTAACAAGCAACTAAAATCAAACTATCTGTTGTAAAAAACAAGCTACGTACCTCACATTAAATATATTTATTTAATATAACGCTGAGGGTTTATTATCTGTCTCTAAAATATGACTTTAACTGCTTGAATTTTGGCTCTGGAAAATTGTGTTGTTGTTGTAGCTTTCACCTCCAAAGCAAATGGCCGCTCTGATCAGACCGGACTAACAGTGGCTTCAGTGGACTCTAAATGCGAGCCAAAGTGAGTATGTGATAGTAAAAACCTCGTTTGAACTGCCACGAGGGTCAAATTTAGAAAACCCTGCAGAGAATGAGGATTTATTGTTCACATTGTCCCTGCGCGGTTTCCTGTTTCTGTTGCTTTTCTGGTGCAACTAAAAAAGGGACTCGGGCTGAATGCTGAATTAAACACTGACAAATTTCAGCCTGAGATATTAGTTTGGAAACTAAACAGTAAAAGTTGTGCCTTTTTCTTCTGAACTAATGTGATCAAAGCGCTGTTTTAAGTGTTCTAAATGGGCCTCGCTGGCTGGTGTTTCCACTGATGTGAAACCTGCGGCATGTATCAAAGGATGCAGTTGTGTACCGCATTCATATTCTGGCTGTTTAGTTCTTATCACACCACACTATTCCAGATCTGATGGTGATAAACTATTTTAATTCTTATCATAACAGACTATTTCATGCACTGATGCCTTTTTACTTCCATGCAGCTGTGATGAGGTATAATTGGTTTGTTATGCACATATTCTCAGCTTGCCTCACTGTGCAGTGGATGGAAATTTATAGTGTTTTCTCTCATCTTTTCTTCTCTTTTGTTCTTTCACTGTTTTTGTTGTTGAAACAGCCGTGTTGGCCCACTTCTTTAACACTATATCTACAACCACACTAGTACATACTGACAAGCCTTTTCTAATCTGAAACACAAAGTCAGCACACGCACACGTTCGGTGAGATGATGTCTCTGGGGTTTCTGCTGATGGTTCTAGCAGGCAGAGAGCACAGTGGTTGGCACTGTTGCCTCACAGCAAGAACGTCCTGGGTTCAAATCTGCTGGCTGGTGCCCTTCTGTGCATGCTCTGGCTGGCCCTGTGTGGGTTCCTAAGTACTCTACATGCCTCCTGCAATCCAAGGACAAGAATGTTTATGATCTTGAATTGGATGTGAGTATGAATGCTTGTCCAACATCTGACTGTCGATCAGTCCAGGCTCTACACCACCTCTCGCCCTGGGATCGGCTGCAGGAATAAGTGGCAGAAAATGCACAAAAGGATGGAATCCACAGCCTGGTAATGCCTCACTTATTCAAAAAGCAATTGAAATGACTGCAAATAATGAGTGATTATCACACAGACACATTGTGCATACTTAAATCAGCCTGATTTTTTTTTCATCTGTAGAGTAACGAAGACCAGAAGTTGGATCACTTTACCTTTACATGAGTTTCCGGTGTGTTGAGTGACCTGGCTTTCCCTACCTGAATTCCTCTGTTGGTTTACAAATCAATGAATAGTTTGAGACCAAAATACATTTTTGATGCTGTCCATGACTTCCACACAATGTTGCACAGGCGGGTCAACAAAAACAGCCCTACGACATCCACAGCCTGGGGCAAATCTTATCCACCCCAGGGGACGGACCACTGAAGAGTTTTCTCAGTACCTCTGTAACCTTTGCCCCAGTGATGAGCGAGTCATCCCTAAACTCCTAAAAGTATTCCTTCTGCCTGTTAATGGTGAATCCCTGCCAGTCTGAAACTCTCTAAGATGCTCTTTTTTATACCCGAATCATGTTACTGACCTGTTGCAAAATAAAATCATTTGTTGAAAAATGTCATAGTTTTGAGCTAAGTTGATGATGTCCTAACCAAAGGTTATACGTCTTGCTATGTGGGGGGAAATGTTTGTGTTTCTTTTCAAAATAAAACAAACAAAAAAAAAAATCAATAATTATCTAACTCCTTATATACCATCCAGGTAACTAATTATAGTAGCCTCAACAACTGGTGGAGGTTTCACAATAATGTTTGGGTGAAGTATAAATTGCTCCACAGAACAGGCTTCCTGTTCAGAGAAGCAAGATAAGACAATATAAGCTAATTATGAATTAGCTTTGAGTGGTGTTGTGGCTGACTCTGACTCAGTATGTTAGTGGTTACTGGTCCATGCAAGGATTTGTATGGAGATGCATAAAGTAAACTGCCAGTCAGTGTTGCTACTAATACGAGTACGGGGGGTAAACCAGTGATCCTAAGCATTTCCATTTAGCAGTAGCAAGGAGATATCTATTAAAGTTTTAAACTCCATCTGCAAACAAAGTAAATTATTACTTAAAAAACTGAACTATGAAGTAGTTTCATGGGACCAGTTGTTGATTACAACTCTGTGTAATATCCCATTACAGAATTTGCATTACTTCTAAAAAACAAATGGTCTTCTTTTAAAGTTCTTTAGCCAGCTTCATGTTGCCGTTGTGATAAGTGTTGTGCTGTGGAGCAATCCTTGGTTTTTCACTTACGCGACGTCCTTCACACCGTCTGAGCTCTCACAGATACTCTGATTTCCATTGATAAACACTGGGCCAAATCCAAACTGCTTGGCCATCTGTTTTTTTAGCGCTAGGCTGTCTATGGCATCGTTTAAGGAGGACGCCTCTGTAGCTCTGCTTACTGGTACTACTGCTTCTGTTATACAGCTTGATTGCAGCTGCAGGTGGATTTCCACTGATTTTAGTTTGCTCATCAATTTTTCATCTTTCATTTCTTTATTCCCCTGGTACTTCTTTTCCATGTAGACATGAAGACACACACACCACACATAAAACATTGATGAACAATAACTAACAGCTTCTAACTTGTGATGATAAGTCTCTCTTTGCTTTTATTCTGAAGTTTTTTGAATGTTCATAAGAAGAGACAACTTAAAAACACATTATTGTTATAACTGTTGTTATTATTATTCATATCTTTATTGCCACTATTACTTCAAAGCTCGAGCACTTTTACAGTCTGGATGGGAGTGAAACCCCCTCTCATTGAATGATCAGCCCAAATAATACAACTGTAACTAAAAAAAATCTGTCTCACTGATTAAAAATGTAAGCTTCTAGCTTAACTATAGCTAATGGTGTTCATATCCTAACCTGCAAGTCAGCAAACGGTGGACACCACCTATTCAGAACAGGGAACATGTAAATATTTCTGGCCTCATGCCTCACATGTCCTAATCCTTTAATCAAATTATAGCCATGTACCAAAATGAGGTTAGGCCATAACTGAAGAACAATTCTAACCCATCACAATGTGTGTACACTGGAGTCGCCACCTGGGTGTGTGGGATATGTCATAATGTGTTATGTTACTCACTGCCCCTCTGACAGCTCATGTCAATAGGTGGGTGATACAGCTGTCATCATATTGTGGTGTGAATGAGCTTGGCTCGATGGTGTGAGTCTGTATATTTGCACTGTTTGTGTGTATGTGTGCGTGTGTGTGTGAGAGAGAGAGAGTGTGTGTCTGCATCCCCAGACGCAAGCCCAGAGGACAGATGGTGGGTTCAGACGCAGACTGACACACCGTAACCAAGCGATTACACACTCAATGACTCCCCCTAAAGAGAAGGGGGGGGGGGGGGGGGGGGGGGGGGAGTGAGGAAGCGTGATATATGGAAAAGATGGGGGAGAAACATTGATGGGAGCAGATCAATGCATGGAAAGTGTGAGACATCAAGGAGGAGAAAAATGGGAAAGAACAGTGAAGGGTGCCGTTTTTTCCTCTCACGCTCTCGAGAAGGTATGGGGAAGAGAAATGAAATCGCTGTAAAAGTTTAACTGAAATTGGGGAAATGTGGAGGACGGTTTAGAAAAGTGGGATGAAGTGAGCTGCACCGACAGCTCAGCAGAAGGAGAGATGGTGAGAGTGAGAAAGAGGGAGCAAAGGATGGCTAGAAAGACAGGCAGGTCTTTAGGGACACTGGATTACATGATAACCAATTAGAGCGAGGGATGTTGGAAACTCCCCTGATGAAACTGATATGTGATTGGTTCAGGGTTTATTATCCTCGCTGAGCTATCATTGCCTCTTTAACACACTCAAATGCGCACACATGCACACGGTCACAGATTAGATTGGGCGCTCCTGAACTGTGAATGTTTTGGTGTTTGACTGATGATGCTCTAATGCTCTGAAGCTGAAAACAGACGTCGCCTCAGCGGTGTCCACATAATGTGTGCAGATGTGGGAAAAGACACTTTATTTTTAAAGTGGATTCTACCCTCTGCCCAGAAGTAACGCTGTTTACAGTAGTGAGCCAGACGAAAAGCTAGCACCACCCAACATGCTCACACACTCACGCACGCACCATCACCACCAGTCGAGCCCAGGTCAGGTCAGGCGGGATCATGGGAAACCATTCCTGTGGCCCTTCTCACCTTTTTCATCTCAGAGCGTCTCAAAAACATCCCAGACATCGTGATCTCTGCTCTCCTTCTCTTCCTCGGGTCCACACTAACACACACACACACACACACACACACACACACACACACACACACACACACACACACACACACACACCACTGTCTTCAGAAACCCTCAGGAGAAAGTGATACTGCAATGGAGTGGGTAGGATTTTCCATCCATTTACAATGTACATGTACATCATTGATTTTTATCTTGCAACATTGTAATGGTGTTGCAGGTCTCCCTTGAAAAAGACATCCTAATCTCAGGGTACTCTTTGGTTAAATAATAGTTACATTAAAAATGATAAAACGAATCAGTCCCATTATGTTTATGCATTATGTTATCTAATAACAGAGGGCACAGAGAGATCAAATGAAATGTGTGTTTGGCATTTTAATCATAAATTTTGAAATTATAGGAAACATAAAAAGTTAAAAAAAAAACATATAGGTGTGAAAAAAATGCCATATCTCAGTAAGAAAATGGGAAATTGTGACCATATTTGGTTGGATTTTGAATCGGTGACACTAATCTTTTGTGACCACCTATTAAATCCCCTTTAAAATCCAGATAGTTGTGTTTGACTGGTTGTCACGAGACTGCAAGGCAGTAGTTCTAGTTCTGGTTTTTCCACGGTGTCTTTATAGGTTGGGCAGTGGGGGTAGCCATGATCGGGCTTCTTTCACGTTACTGCAGATTCATAGCAAAACTATAAATCCAGACCTTATGTGGACTTAAGCAAGTTGGAGCAGATAGTTACAGATTGTGGGATTAGGATGATAACTTTTATTAAAACCATCCTCATCATTTGACTGTCACTCTGTTTAATCACTCTGTTTAATGGACTCATTAAATTCATCCTCTAGTGTTTCCTTTCAAACTCCCTGACTTTGATGTGTTGCACAGAAACACACACACTCAAATACACAGACAGCGTATTGACCCAGTCTAAAGAAAAGACTTTTATCAAATGTAATTTATCAGCTTTCTAATGTGACAAGGACTTGATGTAGTTAATTTTCCAAGAAGGATTAGTTGTGCGTGTTGGGTTTGAATAGTACAGTACTGTATGTGCAGTAGTGTGTAAGACAAACTCTTGTTTTCTACTCTCTGCTAGTAAAAAATAAACTGTGTGATATATAAGTGTAGGATAACAATACTTTTAATATAAACCTAAATTAAAAGATAACTGTTATCAAACAGAAATCCATTACATCACAGCATACTCTAGCTACTGAGAAAAAGACCTTATCAGAGTTCCTACACGCTTCATTACAATCAGCTTAGAGCTCACCAAAACTGGACAAAAGAAAACTGGAAATGTTCTCTAGTCTCATGAGATTTCTCCTCTGACATTTGGATGGTAGGATCAAAATTGGAGGAAAAAACAAACAAAAGCAGGGATCCGTCGTGCTTTATATCAGTGTGGTGTAATGGTGTGGGGGATAGTTTCTCTGGACAATTTTAGCCCTTTATTACCAACTGAGCATCGTTTAAAGACCACAACCTACCTGAGTGTTGTTGCTGACCATGTCCACTGTGTACTGATCTTCTGATGGCTGCTTCCAGCTTTATAACATGCCACAAAGCTCAAATAATTTCAAACAGGTTTCTTGAACATGAGAATGAGTTCATGCTAACTGTAACACAGCAACTGTGTGATGCTATGACCTCAGTATGGACCAAAATCTCGGAATAATGTTTCCAGCACCTTGTTGAATCTGTGCCGTGAAGAATGGAGCCCGTTCTGAAGGTAACATGAAGTAGTGGGTGAGTACACGCACATAAACTGGTGATCCAGTTCACTGTGGTGCTGGGAATTGTAGTTCATAATTTTGGTAGCATAATGACTTCTGTTGTGTTTTTCTGCCCTTTTGGTGTATTGTTGTTTCTATTTCTCTTCTGTTTTATTCAACTTCACTTGTGTTTTGTGCTATTTGCTAGCGTTTTCTTAAGTTTGACCTTTCAGGGCCACCGTATGGTTTAACTCAGAAGTTTCTGCTTCATAGTCATCAAAAGACTAGGGATATGCAGAGGTGGGAAAAATCTCTCTTTCACCCATTGTATTTGTGATGCAGTAGTTGTGTAGTTTTTATGTATGTAATGCAACAAATCTCCCACAAATCTGAGGTATTTGAACATTTGTTTAGGTATTAAATTATATAACCTGTAATATTTAGAACCAAAATAACTGTAGTACAGCCTCACAGAGCCATACACATTTTAATGTGTATATGTGTCATGAATATATTTGTATTTATATGTGCATTAAAAAAATACAGTAAATAATAGTGTCAAATATCTTTTAACAGCATGCCTTCTATTATTCTAACCTTCCTTATCCCTCCTCAAGTATTTTTACTTCTCCTGTTCAAACCTTTCCTTCATGGTCCCCTGCTCTCCTCGTCTGTTGTATCTCCTTTCTATCGCCGCCAAGATGGGTTGCTGATGGTTAATAGATTTAGCCACTATACTGTCGGAGAGACAATGAGGGAACCATCAATTTATCCACCGTTTAACTGTCCCAATCTATCCTCCGTAAACTCAGTCGGTGAAACTCATTTCTCTGTTTCCTCACCAATCTGAAAAGCTATCATCTCGCTAATCTTGGGCTTTCAATTCGCCGGGGGGGCGGGCGGGGGGAGTTGGACCAATCCCGGATCTCGGAGATGATCTGTTAGCCCGGTGTAAATGTTTATAACACGGAGCAATCTCCAGGGTTTATACGTTGATGCACACACAAACACACACACACACACACACACACACACACACACACACACACACACACACACACACACACACACACACACACACACAACCTTTTCCCCCTTCTTGTGTCTTCCTCTCTCTCTCCTGCTCTCTCCAGGGCATTTATAGGGATGTGAAAGCTGTTATTGGGCAGGTCAGTGGAGTGGAACTGTCAGATAATAGGCTAGTTACCGTGGCAGCACATGAATGAGGGATGGAACGGAGGAGGGAGACAGAGGGAATAGAAACGCTCAACTCACTCCTTAATCAGAAGGTAAACTGGAAATCTGGGTAGTTTAGACTCCTTGCTGAATCAGATAGAGAGAGGGAGGAGGAGGAGGAGGAAGGCGGAGAGGAAATGGAAGAGAAAAGGGGAGCGAAATGTAAGTGAGAGAGCGAGATAAAGGAGGAGGATAAAGGGGGGAGGACA
The DNA here is from genome assembly GCF_041146795.1 of Maylandia zebra. Classification (NCBI taxonomy): domain Eukaryota; kingdom Metazoa; phylum Chordata; class Actinopteri; order Cichliformes; family Cichlidae; genus Maylandia; species Maylandia zebra. Next base: position 13,677,147 of record NC_135172.1, on the reverse strand, counting down.
GAAATGTGAATGGGCATGGAGCAGAGATAAAGATAGAGAGCAAGAGAGAGAGCTTATTACCATTCCCAGGGAGCCAGGTGTTTATTTCTCAATTTGTAAACGCTGGCTTCATTACCCAGAGTTCAACAGGAGCAGGTGAGCTGCGGCTGCACCAAGGTCACACTAATCAGACAGCGAATAGGGAGAAAGACAGAAGAGGGAACACAAATTATGTAATGTACCCTCTCCATTGCACTTGCCCCTCCATCCTTGCCATTTCCTATTTGTCGCTGGTTTTCATCACCGCTCCACCCCCCAACCCTCTCCATCTCCCTCTTTTCTGCGGTCCACGGGGAACAAAACTCTTCAGACTGTCTCCCACACTCTCTGATGGAGACTGACAAAGTCGGCTTAGTATAATGAAGCTTGTTTGTATATCTGTGCGTGGACATCCTCAGTTTCTCCGAGACATTAGGTAATACTGTGAAAAAAAAACCTCTTTATTGGGGCAGAGCCAAAAGGAAAAAAGTATGTGCTCACCATACTGCCTGGGACGTCGTCTAACTGACATTTGAGTTGTCGAATTGATTGGAAATTCCCAGAATAACAGCCACAGTTCAGTCTGAGACAGACTGTTACATCACAGAATTATGGTAAATGGCAGAAGACATTCAGTCTTGTATAAACACACACGGGAACATTACTAGAAATCAGCGAGAGCAGCAGCTTTGAGCTGTGGCAGCAAATGGAGTTGGCATGACTGTGTCATAACAGTTAATGCTTATACAGTAAAATCCCCGCTGTACGACCAGCCAGCTGGTAGGCAGACAGCTGATGAATAGTGAGGGTGAAGCATGAATGAAGCAGCTAGTTCCCTGCCAGAAACTACTTTCCTGAAATAAGGATGAAATGTTCCAATGCATTCCCCTGTAATTACTAGCAAAGAGAGATTGTTAACATAAATCTAACCAAGCCTCAGTGAAACCATAGACTGTATTTAAAAGATCTACGTGGCCGCGGACTTTGCATGTAATTTAGTTGAGTTTTTCAGTCTTTTTTATATATCAACAAATCACAACAACAATTTCCTTAAGAAACATATTGTTGCAAGGTAAAGGTCCTACAACAATGGAGAGAAAACCCCAAGAATCAGGTGACAGCTTGGCAAAAGTGGGAAAGAAAACTCCTTTTTAACAGGAAGAAACCTCTGGCAGAACCAGGCTCAGGCAGGGGCAGCCTTATGGGTGAGGGGAGGGAGACAGGCTGTGGAGGAGATTCAGAGATTAATAATAATGCAACGCTTTACTCTGAGGCTATTAGCTAATTTATTATATAGCTAATTGCAAGTTGTTAGCTATAAGTTGTCTAATAACTAGGTAATGGCTACTTATTTATATTTATCTTAAATATCCAGCATACATAACAATTCAGTACAAAATTGTAGCCAATGTTGAGGTGCAACTAAATTTAGCCAATCAGTGTCCTTCAATCATAATGACATAACTCTAATAATGAAATGAATCAGGTGACCAATGATTCCACTCTCCAGAAATCAGTGAAACATCTTTTCCACTTGACAAGAAAACTGTTGTGTGGATATTGATCAGTTGAACATCAAAATCTTCAGCCTCAAGAAAGGCTTCTGATTGGGACGGCAAAAAGAGGAAGCCAGGTAAAGTCTTCCTTTGCTGTCCATACAAAGCAAACAGCCGATAAAACATGTAAATAAGAAAATGAAGAGCGTGTTGTAGCTGCAGATGAGGTATCATGAGGTGTTGTTCAGAATGAGGTTAGCGACTTCATTTCTTACACAGCAAATCAAATGTGATACTTGAAGTTCATTTGGTTTTTCACATGAATCGAATTATTTCTTAAGTTCCTTTTATTCCATAAATTCCATAATGCTCTACAATACTACAAAGAAACACCAACAACCAAGCGACCCCTCACATGAGCAAGCTCTTGGTGACAGTGGGAAGGAAAAACTCCCTCCTCCAGCAGAGCCGAGCTCAGGGAGAGGCAGCCATGCCGTGACTGGGTTTGGAAGGTCGACATCTACTTATAACGGCAAACTGGCCGAGTCACACCTAAACAGTTTTACTGGCCAGAAAAAACAGATTTCACTCTGAGGTGAAGTGTCCCTTTAAATGTGCTTACATGACTGTGACCACAGTGCTGTCATGTTTTGACCCAGGTCTCACGCAGTATTGTTCTCACTTACCCAAGCAAACCAAAGTAGGCACATAAACCTTCGAGAGCTCAAATAAACCACTTAAAACACACTCGGTGTGATTGCACCCTCGAGTGTGAATTATGGTTTTGGTATGTGAGGGTATCTGCATGCGTGTGGGTGTGTATTAAGATAAGAAAAGCGTTTTTTTTTTAAGATGCACACGTGACTCCACGCAGTATTGTAATAATCACAGATTCATTTGAAGTCCTGGACTTGAAAACGGTTCTCAACAAGGCTGTTCTTCAAACTGCTAATCTCTCAAAGGTAGTGAAGAGGAGGAGGACGACGAAAGGAACAAGGAAGGCAACGGAGAGAGAGAGGGAAAGAGGAGGAGGATGGAGAGCGGTGGCGGTGGACGAGGAGATCAGTAAGAACAGGCCAGACTCGTGGAGAGATGGAGGGAGAGGAGGGCAGAAATGGGAAAATGAATGAGAGGAAAAGCGATAAGAACTCTTGCTTTTGAACTTGAAGAGCTTAATTTGAAATGTCAGGGCTACCCCCCCCCCTCCTTTTTTTCCACCACCTCCTTCTTCTCTGCAGCACTCCCTCTCCTCAGGAGTCCCTGTTGTGCAGTAGTGTGGATTAAAATAATTAAACAGGCTCTGTTTTAATTAAGACAATAAAGCCAAGAGTCTCTAGGTAAGACCTGAGAGAGATTGAGAGAGAACGCGGGCGAGGGAGGGAGATGATAAAGAAGTCTAACGAGAGAGGCGGGATGATAGGAGGTACAGAGGGAGATACATTATCTTCATTACTTATCTATCTTGTCTATTTCAAGCCAGAGATTGCATTATCGCAGTCCACATAAAGCATGTTTGCACTGGTCCTCCACGAACCAAACGCCATGTGCTTGTGCGTACGTGTGTGCAAGTGGGGTGTCGAGGTGCCGCTTGTGTAATGACCGAGGCCTGTATGTGAGCATGAATGTGCAAATGCGTTTATATTGCTTTTTCTCCCTTCCCCGTTTTTTTTTGTCCGCCCGCGTGTTTGTGTTGTCCCGCGTTGCGCACGTGCATGCGCATCTTTATTTCTTCTCTCGCTCAGGCTGCTAATGAAATATTTATTTATTTCTTGGAGCGAGGGTGCCGGGCGGGTGGGAAACTCAAATGAAATGTCATATCTCATTGTGTCTCTCCATGAGGAGGGGCGACAGAGGGAATAGAAGAGCAGAATTGCTACTAAATTATATACGGAGGATACAGAGGGGAGTGATTACAGGGGGAGGAGGGGAGTAAGGAGTAAGGACAGGGAGCGAGCTGGGGAGGAGAGGGGAGAAACAAGTCATCCTTTGCCCGTCGCGTTATTGTCGTGTCATGTTGCTTCTCTGTCACGGTGTCAGCCTGCGGTTCTGCGCTTCAGATGCTAGCTAGAGTACTCACACATGCACGTAGCCCATCAAGACATACCAGAGGGACGAGCTTCTCCTTATCCAGTAGTAGCTGTTATCAATGCACACATACACACACACACACACACACACACTGTGCCTTGCCACCAACCTAGAAGAGATTAGAACTTCTTAATCTTCTCTCTAACCTAACCTCCCTGTGTTGCACAAACACACACACACTGAACGTACTGTTTCTTAATGGGAGACCCTCAAAGCACCATCGTGACCTGCAACCTGGAGGGTTACACACTGCAGTGTTTATTTGTTCTTTTGCCTCTTGGATTTGACAAAGTTAAGCGCTTCTTACTTGACTGCAAGAAAACCTAAATGCAGGCAAGCCACCACACGGTTAGTATTACACATGCTAACAAACTGGTCAACAGCAATCTAATGGTGATCAATGCCTTAAAGGGACATCCACAGTAGAGGTGATTTATGAGACCACTGAAAGTCAGTGAATCTCAGAAGCTTCAAGTGATGACGGGTGCGATAACAACAAGCAACGCAACGTGGGACGATCTCAAATTAAGATTTTCTCAGTTTTGAAGTGAGCGAGTGCAAACCGGGGCGGTAAAAATGAGCTAATAATCATACTGTCAACACAAAAATGATAGGCGAGCAGTGTGGATACCCTGTAGACATCCTTAAGTCTTAGAAACATCTTAATCGCTTCAGGAAGGACTAACATAATATATAACAGGACTTATGATTTCCTCTGATTTTTGTCTGAAGGCTAAATATCTAACTAGTAATCATTGGATGGGTTACTATGAAGTTTGTAGATTCATGTTTCCCTCGGGATAGTGGGATCCTTTAACATTACATTAGGTATTTGGGTTTCTGACCACGTACCTTCACTGTCAGTCTCAGCTGTGTCCTGTATTGTATTAACCATCAAATGTTATCAATTTAACAGTCTTAGAACGCATGTAAAGTATTAAATCCACACACACAGCATACGTGTGCTAATGAGAAGTTTGCATGTTGATGTTAGTGGCTGTGCAACATTGTTAATATAAGTACAGCTTCGCAGTAGGTTATGGACTTTATAAAGCTCTTCTACAGTTTTATTCATAACTTAGGTCACTGTTAGCTATGGCCAGGATTACGCCCGAACAGGCATCATGCCCAATGGAGAGATGAGAGAGAATCTTAGATAACCATAGTTTCCAGGTCTGAAAAGTGAAACCAGTGCAGAAGTGCCTTAAACTTTGCATTGTTTGAAATGGCCAGCAGGGGTCAACTCCTCCTACAGAGTCTACAGGAATCTGACACTGATCCGGGGTCATACTGACTAAAGCATCAAGTTTGTTTTGTAAGTCTCAAAAGACAGACCTCTCTGTCTCTTGTGAGGTTGTTTAACTCAGAGAACGGGAATAATTAAAGCACATACAGTAACACTGCTTGTAAAATAACTACACTCAAATGTATAATCTCCCCTAATTCATGTAGAGCGGTCACTATGTCGTCCATCTTGTTTTTTCCTTTTTTTTGACATAAAGTTGAAGTTGCTGTGTAGCTCTTCTCTCACACTTTTCACCATCGGGCATGTGATGTGTTTGGACAATAATATGGACGAGTGTGGATCTGATGAAGACATGAGAGAACACAGCGAGTACAATTTGACAGACTTCATGAAGCGATGCGGCGTTGTCGTGAGACGTGAACATACTCAGTTCCCAGATCACGTGGGTTAGGCAAACAGAGACTTTAATCCAACCAATATGAGAAAATACAACAGGATTTCACTAGTTGTGAAGTGGTGTAATCTTAAACTTGGTACTGGGAAGGAAGATTTCTTTTGCCTGAGTATTACTTACTGAGGGGATTTGTTGCTGTGGCTGTTTGAAACCAGTTTGACTCAATGCACCATTTGGATCCCTCCATCAGCTGGTGCAGAGGTCCTCAGAATGACTGTGACTGTGTTCAGTGGATAATTAATAGATCCTGACCACCCGGCGTACTAACATCTAACATCTGTTGAACATCCGCTGCCTCAAGAAGCGACAACAAAAACAATTGGACCCTCACGCCACAATGCGTGCATTCGATTCATTGCATTTAACCTCATTCATATTACTGAGCTCTTGACTTTTTTGTGCTTCTTTTTTCTATTTAACTAAATTCATTCTTTAGTCTATTGTTTCACATTTCCGAGCCATGTTTTTCCCATGATATTGTGTTGATTTAATATGTTTTATTTCATTTTTTTTTATGTTATAACACAACAACGCAGATACCAATATATGGAGATCTGTGGCGGCCTTTCCACATCATAGATTGCAAAATCAAGAAGACGCTGATTGAAATGCTAGGTTATCTAGTCAGTGGTGACTCTAAAGTCTCCTGTTTCACATCATCGTGACCGTGTACTCTCCTGACACCGTGAGCCTTTCTCACGACCCTGCACGGCTGTGCTGCAGGTGCAAAAACACGCCAATAAACAAACAAACAAACTGTGAAAACAAACACGGGCTAATGACGGGACAGCTGGACTCTGCTCACCAGGGTTCTCTCCATTAAGGGTTAAATGCTCCTTTATGGCTCTCCGAGAGGAGTTAATGTGTCAGGGGGTGAGTGGAGGTGTGTCTTTAACACCTCAGTCTTCAATATGGCACATGTCAGAGTCATCTGTTTTCAAGAGGGCCATAGATTCACTCATTTAGCCCTGCACATAAAGAAGGAAAAGCACACAGAGTGCACAGTTGTTAACCAGTATGCACTTGCAAAAAATGAAGTCTGTTATTTTGATTCCTTTTCCCTGCTGCTTTTAATAAACACTGAATCATTTAGAGAACGATATGCAAGTTATCCTGCACAGGTCTGCAGCTACCGGCTAACTCAGAACTGAATCCCCCCTGTAGCAGAAGAGCATGACCAAAGAAGCCATTTGGCCGTGGCACAGTGAGCCCACAGCCCACAGTTCAGAATCAGGAGAGAGGAGTTGATTATAACACACTTGTGGTTTATATAAACAGAGACCGCCTGCACTGGGCCGCCTTTTCCTCTATTAATGGTCCAAAAACAGCACACCCTTTAGCACGTTAATATTTCAGTCTAGGATCACCAATAAAATACAGAAGCTATATTTAGGCCTAAAACGTCAGACTAAAATGAATTTTGTGGGCGAGAATATTGCAAGCGCTGTACTCAGGCCACAGGCAAGAAATGAGACTGTCATACATACAATATTCAATAACGAAATCCCATCATCCTCAACTGCAGGCTATCCCTAAAACTATGCCAGTGAGATACCGGCACTTCCTGGAGTTGAAGAAATTATTTGCAGAAGTGAAGTCTCAGTAGTGCTCTGCTTGGGATCAAATATTATCCAAGTTATTTTCAGCGTGTTTTCATATTTGCAAGATAGCACAAAAAACATGTATTTATCTTCTAAAAGAAAAAGTGATCTAAAACAGTGCAAATTTCTTCTCCACATGCAACACATTTTTCTCATTAAGGGAAAAATTTGCACACTTTGCCATGTGATCCCTGCAGGTAACGCATTGCCAGTCAACCACTGGAAGATCAGTCTGATATACCACTGGGGCAAATTAGATTGCATGGTCTGTTAAATGTTAGAAGTTTTAAGCTAAACTTCAATAATCTTGTTGTGACTGCTACTCAGAGCATGTGAGGGCTTGCTTGTTAAATTCCTCCTTGACCTTTTGACACGTCAAGTGAAAACAAGCTTTTGGAAACACAAATGATAATTACAGGGCCAAATATACACTCAAAAAACAAAGTGTGAAATATTTTTTGTTTTGTACAGAAGCATCAGGTTAATTTCCTGAATTTGGCTGTTAGCAGCAGCAGTGATTCTTTCTTGCTGACGTGTCTTTGGAGGTTACACTCGTACATATGGTTGTATGAAAGTTTACCTTGACAAAGCCAACGTACAACTGCTCATTTCCAAGAACCGAAACACCTTGCCCATTCATATAGATTTTTTTTTGTTTGCTTTTGTTCTTCTTTACAAATTTCCATCACAGAAAAGCTGAATAAATTTATTATTTTATTCCCTGCTGAATTTGTTTGCTCACTAACAAAGAAATGAACAGTCTCCAATTTCTACAGTACATTAATTTTAATTGGACAAAGAATTTCAAGAAAACAGTTAATGAATTAATTTGTGTGTCATTGAGTGAAGGTATTAGTATATATATTAGAATGTAAGTATTTGATCCTCAAGTAAAACATGACTTGGTACCTAATGGAGAAGCACTTTTTGGCAAGCACAGCAGGAAGATGTGTCCTGTAGCTCGCATTTCAGGAGGGATTTTGGCCCACTCTTTATGTAAACTGCCTAAATCCTGTCAATTTCAGGAAACTTCAGCTTTTCCCACAGATTTTCTTTAGGATTGAGGTCTGGAGGCTAACTACGCCACTCCATGACCTTAATGTGTTTAATCTCTAGCCACCCCTTTGTTGCCTTGGTGGGATGTTTTGGGTCATTGTCATGCTGGAAGACATGACAATGGAAGGTTCTTGTCCAAGATTTCATGGTACATGGGCGCATCCATTGTCCCATTTTTCTTCTTCAAAACACTGCAGACTCAAATTTGGTTTAATCTGGCCACAGCTCTTTGTCCCAAGCCTTCTCTGAATTGTTTAGATGTTCACTGGCAAACTTAAGACAGGCCTACATGTGTGTTCTTGAGCAGGGGGATTTTGCAGGTGCTGTAAGATTTTAGTCCATTCACTCCATTAAGGCGCAGTATGTTACAATGTTATTCTTGGGGACTGTACAAAGATCACCACCTTTCTCAGGCAAGCTCTTGCATGGCGCTCAGACTGAGGGGACTTGATGGTCATTTTATATTTCTTCTACTTCTGAATAATCACACCAACAGTTGTCTGTTCTCACCAAATTTCTGGCTGCTGCAGGAGTATTTGCAGTTGATGTTTAATTTTTAACCAGTGTAACTGTTATACTACAGCCATGCATCGTATCGTGTTTGTAGTGTGGCTGTTCAGTAAGGACCACAGAGCTCTGAATAAACAGCATTTAATGTTCTCATAAAAACAGGCCTAAACCTTGATTTTAAAAAAAGTATATTAAAACAAAGTGAAAGCAATGCATTAGCAAAACAACTGGTTGATCTTTGTATGTTCATTCAACCAAGTGATTTCTCAGAGATACTAATCTAAAAGTGCCAGTGCAGCCTGTATGAGTTCAACTTGCATGTTTTATTAATCCACACATTGTAAGCGACGATCTCCCCTCACCATTATCAAGGCTTTCTTTCTCTCCTCATTAATGTGTTAAAGGAGTAAAAACTTTGACACTATACTCTGACTAATGTACACAACACGTTAGAGCAAAATAACTCTGTTTCCTGAGCTCAGAGTTTTCAAACCTGAGCCAGCTGCAGCTCTTCTAGCATGCTAGTCTCCCATCAATTTCCTGCCAAAGAGAATGTGCACAAACAACTAGAAAGAGGCTCCTGACCTCTCAGATTTACAAGCTCAAGGCAGACAAACACCTGTCCATGAAATTGAGATCTACTAGGATTTCCAATGAGAGTTGAGTCAAGCAGAGTTAATCCTGCTTCCAGAGACAGTTGCCAACTATGTCCACAAGATGGCAATAATTTATTTAATGAATGCAAGCAGGTAATATGCTTTATGATAGAAGGCTATCTGAGATTAAAGCGAAAGAGATCGGTGCATTTTTATTGAATAGAATAGTGCTTTATTGTCATTGTACATGTAGAATGAAACTACTGATGTCTATTTTTAGATTTTACTAAACAAGCACTCCTTGCATGCCTGACAACATGCCACTACATTATATCTTAGAAATAGTTAGAATATATATAGAAATGCTCAGATGATCTAAGCAGCCATTCAGATGCTCAATTTGAATTTCAGCAGACTGACATTGTTTGAGACTATGTGCATTCACAAACCGTTGAATATGTGTACCTAATGAAATGGTCAGTAAGTGCAAGTTAAATTAAGAGTTGTTTATATCACAGTTTAACAGCTTGTACATGCAACTATTCGTGAAGTCAAAGTTTTGTTTGTTGTTTGTTTTCAGCTTTGAGTGTGCATACGACTCAGAAGACTCACTCGTGAACTGCAAAGCTCCACGTTGCTTTAAATTTTGCCCTGTGATGAATCAGGGTCTATTGTGTGGCACGTTAGGTCTTGAGATTAGCTTCTCCACAGCATCACCTCAGACGAATGTGCCTCTAGTTGTTAGAACAACTTTTCTCATCTTTTTCTATAATATTGTACCCATTTTGCATCTGCCCCAAGGGACTATTTTGCATTAGAAGAAGCACAACAATCTTTATTCCAAAATTATTTTTGCTTGCATGGATGGGAGATTGAAATGTTCAGTCCTGCTGTTTTGGTAAAACACAGTACAGCATGTTTTCTGTTTGACATATGCTGGTGTGCTTATCTCATGAATAAAGCGAGGTTAGAACAAAGCTACGCAGAAGGCTGGCCTCAGTCTGGCACGTATGGAAAAGGCTGCACCGCTCGTAATAGCAGCAGGCATGTGGGAGTGTTTAATGGAGAGTGGAGTAATTTGCGCTTTTTAATGATGATTAGAGGAGGAAATTGGCTCAGATTTACAGTGTCACTCACCGCTGAGACAGAGGAGGGAGAAAATAGAATAAAGGCCTCTAAACTGTCTGTGTGCGGATATGCAGGTCTGTTTGTCTGTGCACAGGTGTGAGACAGAAAGAGAGAGAGAGAGACCCATGACGTATAACTGACCCCACCACCGCACACCCGTCCACCCACACACCTCCACACCTCCACTTCCAGAGGAAATGTATCACTTAAACCAACTGCAGCTCAGCTCACAGAACCTAATGAATCTGGACTCAATTTTACGCCTAGCTGCCCTTCACACTGACACACACTCTCACTCTCTGTCTCATACACACACACTTAAATACTGAGGCAGTCTTACCTATAGCTGGGTGGTAGTCTTTGTAACATAAAGAGGAAATTGGAAAAGTGTGATTATAGTACTGATTGGCAGAAGAGTCTTTCCTCTGTCTTTTTCTGTTCTTCTCATCAACACTTTATTCTCCTTTTGACTTCTCCATTATCCATCCAAAACCTCCTGACATTCAACTCTGGCTCTTCACGGCCCTTTATCGCTTTTTTTCCCTTTTTCCTGCAGCTCTTGGTGCCACATTTTCTCTCCTCATTGTGGTATTTTCCAAATTAATAGAGTAAAGAGGAGTGGAAGAATAAAATGAATTTTATGAAGTTGTTAAAAGTGCACTGATCTTATCCATGCTAATGTTTCAGGTAAAAAGAATTCAGGTTGGTCACTCTGATGTCAAATTACCTCGTAGCAGTCGCTTTGGATGATACAAAAATGCGATCTTTAGATGTTCTGCAGTTATTTTCAGAGTGAATTATGAGTTTAAGAAGAATAAAATAGGAATAGGATTAAACGTTTGACTTTCTGTGTTTTATTTGTTTCGAACCGCAGAGACAGGAGCCAAAATCATTTTGTGAGGGAATTTTTTGATTTGGAATTGTAAATAAAAACTGTGAGATATACAAGAGAAAAGACGTTTTGAGCGTTTGGATTTCCAGACCTGACATTTCTTTCGTGCTCACGTGATGTGACAGTGGGATTCAGTAGATTTTAAAGACCAAGACAAAACTGGCAAAACCATAAATGTCAGGAGAGAGGCTGAGCTACAGTACCACCTCCAAAGAAAACAAAAAACACCTAGTCAAGGCCGTCACATGACTGTCAAATTTCTATAAATAATACAATGAACTGCTAGAATGTGGTAATATTTTACATACAAGATTTAAAGATCTATTCCTTTATAAATGCAGAAAACATTTAAACTGACGCATTTTACTGTTTCATGAAAGAAATTCGATCCTTTTGAGTTTGATGGCAGCAACGCATCTTAAAAAGCTGGGATGAGGGTAACAAAAGGCTGGAAAAGTAAGTGATACTTGAAAGAAACAGCTGGAGGAACAGTTTATAACTAATTTGGTTAATTGGCAACAGGTCATTTACATGACTGGGTATAAAAGAAAATGTCTATCACAGAGAAAGTTTCTCAGAAGCTATAAATCTGCAACCTGTGGTACAATTTCAGAATAATGTTCATCAGCTGAAAATCAGTACTGTATGTCTGTGATTCTCGGGTCCTTTGGGGGCATTGCATTAAAACCAGCTATGATGGAACACGGATCATGGAATCCACTCAGGAACACTTCCAGAAACTGAACAGTTCAGTGTGCCATCCACAAATGCAGGTTAAAGCACTATTGTGGAAATAAGAAATATATAAAGATGATCCAGGAGAAGGAAAACTCTTCTCTGATCAGACAAATGAATTATTATTATTTTTTAATGATAATGGATGTTTTGTTCTCTGAAATAAAGAGAAAGGAGACGTCATCAGGACTCAGTTCAAAAGCCTGCATGTCTCTGATGGTACGGGGTTGCATTAGTGCCACTGGAATTGTCGGCTTCCACATCTCAAAAGGCACCATCAATACTGAAGGTATATACTGGTTTGAAAGCAACACACACTCCCAGTGTTTTGGGACATTTTACCTAGATTGTACAGTAAAACGTCATCATTGACTAGACTTCTTAACAGACATTCTTTTGAAGTTAACATTCCTTCACTCCTTTTTTTAACCCCTGTTTTTTGTGTAACCATGGTAACGTGACTCATTGACGTGCAAACTAGAAATCTGGAACAAAATTAATCTAAACTTCGGTGACTTTGTGACAGCACGGTAATATTACCAAAAAGTTGTAAGCTAAAGTTCTGCTCATTCTTTCTCTAATCTGGGACGCAGCCTGGAGCAAAGGCAAACTTTTCTGAATCACTTCCAAAATTTGAAACGCGGAGGCGGCAGTTGAGAGGTCTGGAACCAGGTGCTCACGGGTCTCTCTAAAAGCATTGTGATATTTTCGAAATCCACAATGTGTGTCACCTTTTAAATATTAATTGTGAATATTTCAGAACAAAACTCTTCAGTTTGGGCAAAAACAAGCTGGGTCGGAGCTGAACTGCAACCTCCCCTCCCACCTCCACCGTGAGCCGCTGCAAATTCTGAGTGAAAAGCTCTTCAGAAAGGCTAGAAAGAAAAATGACATTTAGTGCAAAATCATCCAAACAGTTCTGAACACGGATAACAACTGAAGAGTAGAGTGATCATTAAAACACAGAAGCGTCATGGGTCCACGTTGCACCACCCTAAATTTGTCACAAATACACACGGGTGAAACACATTCGACAAAGATGAGCTTTTCAGCTTCTTCCCTTTTTGGGGGTGAGAAGCCACACCATGCATTTCTCTATTAAGATATGTAAATTCATAATCTCTCAGAAGCCCATTTTTACATCCATTTCTGCGCGTCATTCAAACACTCGTTTTCTCTCTCCCTGCCGAGATTTCCCAGTGGTTTGTATGTCTGTCTTTCTGCTCTGTCACCCTCCCCTGCCACCTTCCAAACAGCAAATGTCACTAAAGGAGACTTGTCTCGTCCCTAAAGCCCAATTGTCACACATAATTACAATAAGAGAATAAAAGGGATTGAAAGAGCAGATTAGATTAAAGCAGGTTTTTTAACCTTCTCTGCTCTGTGCTTCACCCTCTTTATTTGTGGCATTATCACAGTATCAGACAGGAATTAAATAGAAAACAATTTGATAAATCAATACAAAAAAAGATACAGCACAAGATGATCTGAAGGCGTCCTCTGCTGCTACTGCATTCAGCACATCCTCATTGAAAGATGTTAAATTTTGCCATACTGTCAGATACTGCTGGTGTTGCTACTGCTGTAGCACTATTGAATGACGGCCAATAAGAGTCTTCCTTTAAAAAAGCAGGTTGGACAGGTGGTGTTGATGTAAATGTCCCTCCGTGGTTGTATATTAATGCTATGAAGAGTTTTGTAGTCCCGTGTCTACTTGTTGTTGCTACAAAAATATGTGGAATATGTAGGCTACTCTTGTTCATTTATACAGAAGTCATAATTTATAAAGAACTTCTTTGTATGGTAGTAGAACTGTTGCGTGGGTTTATTTCTCCTCTTGTTAAATTTGTCTTTTGAGGTTCACTTTCCTGTTCAGGAAAACTTTTCACCCCATCAGCAACCGGTCTGTGCATTGTGTCGTTGCTGTTTGGCCACATGCTGATGGCCTTTTGGAGGACTGCACACAGTTCCAGATCCAAGCATTGTACTGTATTGGTACTCCATTAGTGATCCACAGAGAACCCACACTGACATGTTGTAGCTGTAGGCAGTGCCTTTGTTGCCGATTGGCCTTAAGTTTAGGCTCCAAGAACTACTTGGCTTGTTTTTGTTTTTTGTTTTTTTTTAAAGATGATTAAATTTTGTTTGTTTATTTTGTTTGTAGGTGTCCGTACGTGATGAGTTTGGAATAAGGTTTTTACTTCCAGTAATTAAGTAAATAAAATAACATAAATCCAGCAGTAGTTGTGACACAAGGACAAATAACTAGGGTGAACAGGCGGCATAACAGGGATACAGATACAGTGGCGTGTTGCAGTAAACGGCTAATAGCTAACATGTGTCTACAGAGTTGTGAGATTATAGCACATATTATCTGAATCTTTTCCTCAGTGGACTCTTTCCTGTGTTTAGGTTTTGGTCACTTCAGCAGCTGTTCTGTCCTGTTATTGTCTCCGCAAAAATACTTGTGTTTTTGTAAAATATTTCTATTGGTTATTACTTTATGTTGCAGTGCATTTCTCCTCTTAGGGCCACCATACTGAGGGGTGACAGCTCTATTTATACTCATACACTAAGGGCTATTTAAGGAAATGAGACAGAGGTGCCCACAATCATCACAGTCACAGGGCAGGAAGTAAAACTGAGTACAAGAGACAGAAGATAAGTAACTAGCAAAGTAAACCAGGAAGTAGGAAAGAATATCGTAACCAAGAAACTCAGACACAAAAGTAAACTTAATACGAGGAGAAGACAGAACACAGAGGGAAACACTTAGGAACCAGTAAATTCAAATACAAGCCCTAACTGAGATAATGAATTAAAGGCTCAGAATACTAAGAAAATACAAAAAGATGATCATTTAAACAATAAAGAACCTAAAAGCCAAAATGGAGAATATTTGTCCATAAACTTAAAACTCAGGATCAGGTGACACTTTTATAATTTTGCGTGGGTACCAACAAGAGTGGATTTTAAATCATACAAACAAGATTTGATCGAAGTGCAGAGCTCAGCTTTAATTCGAGGGGTTTAACAAAAGTGTTGAATTAGCATTTTTGTGAGATGGTTAAAAGGAATCTGGCAAGTGAGTGACAAACGACAGGTGAGACGGGTTTCCCTGGTTATGCTGAGACAAATTAAACATGGAAATGATCTGACGATTCAAAGTGTTGAGCTTGCATTTGGCAGCTGTTCACTTTCTGTGTGAGCTCCAGAGAGATGTCGATACAAAAGAGGGAGGCTGTCGTTAGGCTGCAAAACATATTAAACCTATGAGAGAAGCATCAAAAGCTTTAAGGGTACTAAACAGCTGACGGAGTACTTTTCTTAAAACTCTTAAATTAAAGCTGAAAGTCTGCTCTTGTTTTCTTGATTTAAAATCCACTGTGGTGGCATGGAGAACCAAAACTACACAAAATGTGTCATTGTCCAAATACTTACAGATCCTGGCTACAATGGGAAAATCAGCAGAGACAAAGATTTGTGAATGTTTGGCACCTAAACATCTGGATTCAGAACTCAAAGCATTTAATCATTTGGCAAATTTTTGTGACAATCAAGCTTCTTTCAACCGACTTGAATTAGCTTGAATTAAAGTGAGATGTGGTGCAAACCGGGCTTTATGTGGTCTTGGTGTAGCTCAGACACACTCACACACAAACTTATCGATTGACTGGGCGAGCCTTCAATAAAGCCCCCCCACACACACACACACCCACACCACTGCGTGCAGGTGCTTCCACACTTTCATCAAACACACAGACACACAAACTGCATAAACAGCTGCTCCACACACACACACACACACAATTCCACTTTTTTCCAAAGCTACAACACAAATGTGTCACGGTCTGGCTGGCAGACCGTGGGGATGTGAGAAATGAGGACCCAAAATGCAGGACTTGACGCTAAAGGCAGTGCGTTTATTTACAGGGGTGAAAATCCAAACAACAATAAATCCCCCGTGCGATCCCGACTCCCGTTCCGTGTCTTCTCCCTTATCCCATGCTCTGTCTCCGTTCCCTGTGTACTGTCCGTGTACTGCCTCGTGGTCGCCACAATTCCTCCTGAGGAAACACGCATACAAAAGGCAGCCGTGAGTACAAAACCTAACGGCAGACTTGCACTAACCTTGCACAATAACTGCGACTGATGGGAAGTCACTCAACGATCCAGCGTCGAGGAGCTCTCAGCCACACTGTTTTGGAGCTCCTCTGACGAGGCTTGATCGGCGCCAGGTGTGTGTGGATTCCTGGGTGGGACCGGTCAGCTGGCAGGGCCACACCCACCAGGCCTAAAAGTGCCTGCCACGACCGCACCCTCACATACACAAGCACACACCCCTAAACACCTGACAGTACACCAACACGGAACAGGACAGCAGACACAACCATAATAACAATAACCACAATAATGATAATATAATAATAATAATAATAATAATAATAACTACAATAGTAGTCCACACTGCTCACGGACCCCGAATCCCTGGAACTGGGTCCGTGACAAAATGAATGTTGTGCAACTGTGTCTGATAGAGCGGTGGAGTAAAAAGCTTGATTTGGTCCTTTGGCACCCTGGAGTTTGGATCCTGTCCCCACTCTTTGGCTATCCTCTGTCATTTCCACCTCGCCAACCCTGGTGTTCTCTTTCTTATGCACACACACACACACACGCACACACACACACACACACAGAGCATGCCAACTGTTACACTATCCAAGCCAGAATGACCATGTGTTGTTGTATCCTTCTAATGTCTCCATCATAACAGCAGCACTTCTAATAGCACTCGATCACTTCTGTGACACGACGCAGTTGCCTTTCCTTCCACATTCACATATTCAGGCCAGCAGCAGATGACATCATTAAAATACAGCAGACCCACCTTTACACACACACACACACACACACACACATGCACACACACCTCCAAGAATCAACACAATAATTGAAATATTTTCAACCTGATTAGGTCTGGCCTGCTGGCTGGGTCGGTTGCTAGGGCTGTGCTCCCTGGTTGCTAGGGGGAGTAAATCATCTGGCATTATTTGATTTCTGTTCCAGATATGAAACCGTTACCGCGGCGATTAAATGTCTCACAGCTTAGACACCTTGAGGGGGGGAAAAGACTGAGGAAGAGAAAAGGGAGAGAGACCGAGAGAGAGATTAAGTTGAGGAGGGAGTGAGGGAGGGGGGGAGGAGGCCCCTCGTGAGAAAGAAATATGAGAAAAGGTGAGAATGATAATGCCTAAATACAGAAATACAGAGCGAGCGTGTGTGTGCGTGAGCGAGAATAACAGGGTAATAAGGATGAAATGTTTTCCTACACTTGCATGTCTCAGCTGACTGTTCTTTCCTCCTGACGACTGACAGGTTAGTGCGCGCGCGAGTACGTTGCAATAACGTGTGTACGCCAGCGTGCACGCGCAGTTTCCAACGGGGCTGACAGCCGTGCGTCCTGGTGTGTGTCTGCGTGTGCGTGTTCTCGAGTTGTTTGCACTGTGTTGATATAGAGATGTCTACAGAGTCACAGTGAGGGCACAGGGATCCACCTACACATGGGAGCTGTGGGCGTTCTCGACTGTTTATAAAACACAAACTGAACCGAGTACTCCCACTGGAACACACGTTAAACTACACAGAAAAGGAGGAGACACGCAAAGAGACGAGAAAAGACAGAAGAAATAGGAGAACTGACATTCTGAGAGACGCCATTTCCTTTTTTCCCCCCTTTTTTTTTCTAAAAACACAAGTTGCAAAATCAGGGGTGTCAAACTCGTTTTAGTTCTTGGACCGCATCGGTGTGATCGTAAGCACGCCAATAAAACCACTGCATGATAATACAAAACACCTGCAAGCTTTCCCCTTTCTCTCAGCGTAAAGAAGCACAAGTGCATTCTGATCTCTGTCTAAATAAATCTGATTAAATTCCCAGATGATTAAACATGCAACTATTTTGCTGGGAATACCTGAAACGAGTAAAGAAAATCAGCAGCCTATTCATGCAAGATAATTCATAATTTTATTCGGGGGTTTATATTGGCTGGGTCTGATTATTGGATTATTGGTTGGGTCATAACCCCCCTAAAACCCCCTGGAAATTACGCCCCTGAGATGTTCAACACATTTCCAGCATTATGTTTAATGTGCAAATGATTACAGACCATCCTTTTTTTTCCATCTCCCTTGAGGGGTCGCCACATTGGATCATCTGCCTCCATCTCATCCCCAGCATCCTCCTTTGTCACTCCGACTCTGTGAATGTCCTCCTTCACTGTGGTTTTCCTCTTTTCCTCCTCCCTGGGCACTTCCATCTTCAGCATACTTTGCCTCATATATCCACTATCCCGCTTCAGCACATGTCCACATCATGGTAAATGGGGTGGTGCATATATAGTGCTTTCCTACTCTACTTGAGTACTAAAAACACTTTATGCAACATGTCTCATTCATTCATTTACACACTTTTATTCAAGCACATTTTTAGACTTCCAAATGCTTTCTATCTACCATTCACACATATTTGTACTCCCATGAACGCTTTAAGAGTCCTTCAGGGTTCTTGCCCAAGAATACTTCGGCACACAGACTGCAGCGGCCAGGGGATCACCAATTTTCCGATTAGTAGATGACCTGCTCTACCTTCTGGGCCACAGCCACCCCCAGAAACCATCTCAACCTTGCCTCTCAAACTTTATCTCCAGATCACTCATCCTGAGCTGTCCCTCCAATCTAGTCATTTCTAATCTTGTCCATTCTGGTCACTCCCAATAAAAACCTTCACATATTCACCTCTGCCGCCCTAGCTCCTCCTTCTGTCTGTTTGTTAATGCCACCATCCCAGTACCATATCTTTAATGCAACTTAATAATACAGTATAATATTGACATACTTATTAACTGCATTGTTGGTGCCAGGTTCTCTTGGAAATAAGACTTTTACCTGGATAAATAAAGGATTAATAATAAAATTGTAACCTCTACGGTTTCTGTCAGTTTGGAGAAAAGCTTTTCAGACACAGAAAAGAAAAAGGTGATGTGACACTTTGCAGTCGGCTTATTGCTGGTTTCTGAGCTGTTTTGTTTTTTCTTGCTTATATTGATGTTGCTACAGCTGTTAACATTAGCCAAGAAGGAAGCTTTACATCACCACGTGGGATTTGAACCTGCAGTGCTTCTATCAGATGTGACAAATGCGTGAGCATTCACCGCAGGAGTTCAACAATACAGCAACACAAACTACCACATGTAGTTACACCATTAGACGCTAATGTCACTGCGGTGGTACAGACTGCTATTTGAGGGCACGCCCACAAGTCCTGCACTGATGACATCAGCGGGGATGAGAAGATTAAACAACATAAGATTTGGACATACAGCAGTTCTGTGTTAGATCGTTCAGGTTAGTGACTGAGAGGGTTTCCTCCCACAGTCTAAACATATGCATGTTAGATTAATTGGCATTTCTCAATTGGCTTTAGGCTTAAGTGCATAAAATAAACTGGTGTATGAATGTGGTTTGTAGTGTTAAGTGCTTAGAGTGGTTAGAAAGACTAGAAAAGCTGTATCTAAAAAGCAGTCCATTTCATTTGGTGAAAGGACATCCTTTATGTCCAAATATGTTTAAAAAGAGTTATATCATTTTGTCCTCGATACACCTGGAAACTCTTCAGACAGCAAGCAGATGTGGACCCAGCCCTGGAGGTATTAATATCACTGTGCTACTCCCATATATATATATATATATATATATATATATATTGTTAATTCAGTAATACTTGTCTCTGTACTTGGAGTACGCAGCCAAGTAGGGATATTGATCTGCTCAGTTAAGTAGTCGAGGGGGATGTTAATTAGTTCCAGCTGCTTTGGTGTTAATGAAATTAACAACAGGTGCACTAGAGGGGCAACAATGGGACAAGCACCAAAACAGGAATGGTTTCACAGGTGGAGGACACTGATATGTTTCCCTCCTCATCTTCTCTAACAGTTCTTTCACTAGTTTTGCATCTGCGAGGGTCAGTGTGACTACTGGTAGCATGAGTCCATATCTGGACCCTACAGAGGTTGCACAGTACTCCAACTCCTCCAGGATGACACATCAATATATGTCGTTACTAGAAGGCTTTCTGTCTTGAGAGGATGGAGGAGATTCCAAAACACAGGGAGTTACTGTAGGAGAGCTGGACAGGGCTGTAGAAGGTCCTCAACCCATCAGCCAGAATAGCATCTGCTTCTTTGTGCAAGCAGGGTGATGGGTGAATGAGCACTGCCAGAACTATAAAATGACCTTCAGCAGGACACTGGTGTGAATTTAACTGGCCAAACAATCACAAACAGACTTTGTGATGTGACTTTTGTCCAAAAAAAATAACCTGCAGCATGATTAGGATTATTTTCCACAGTGAATTCAGCCCTCATTCATTTCCATCTGACAATGTGGTATCCTTTTGTCACTAACACACTGGGGACACTATATGAGTACACATAGATGTTTTTATTTGTTATTAAGATCTTGCATGTTTTCAAAGTGTTCCTTTAATTGTTTGAGCAGTGCTTAATGTCAGTAAAGTTAAAATAGTGGCTAGTTGTGAGCTAGATCTCTGCTAAATGTTCTCTCTTGGATCACGTTAATCAGCACTAACATTTTTACCTCTAATCAACAGGAACGTGCTGGTCGGACGCCCAGCTGTGATGGCCGAGAGGTTAAGGCGTTGGACTTGAAATCCAATGGGGTTTCCCCACGCAGGTTCAAATCCTGTTCACAGCGTTAGCATCCTCATTGGAGCAACTGTAGCACACATAGTTTCCTTATGTATTAAAGTATTCTGAGCTCAGTCTAAGGAGCTTGTAAAGAAAAGCTTCTGGATGCTTTTTTTCCCAAGGTCCTTAGACTAAAATGACCTGGATGACTGAGAACCTTCACATATATATTCTGAACACACTGTTAAAAAGGTTACAATGTTCAGGTATTTGCAAAAGGCCAAAAAGCAGTTAAACACTGCACAATGTCCACATTTAGACATAGAAGGGTTCCTTTTTAAAGGCTAACCGTGACGGGACGACCACATCTAGCACAGCAAACAATGTCCATGGATGTGTGATGCTCAGTGAGTGTACTTGTTGTTGACCATTTGAATCTGAGGAGCTCCTCTAAGCATTCCCCCCTCTCTCCATCATGTCCATGCAGTTCATGTTGACCTCTCAAACGCTGCATAAAGCCAACATGCCCTGCCTGATAGGATTACAGCAGCAAGCACTTGTATTTGTTGCTGTCTATGACTGCCTCCGTGTCCTTCTCTCCCTCCCTTCCTCGCAGAGTGTTTCTAACTGAGCAGCGACCATTGTTGAGTAATAGAAATCTACTTGAACATGCTGACAGATGGAGAGATGAAAATGAAAGAGGAAGAGAATGATTGTGTACCACTTGCTGCTCTCCAGGTGAAGAGCTCCCAGACCACTTTACGTCGAGCGCCCCAAATAGTTCTGTATTTGATCACGGACCCCTCTTTGATAAGTTTGTGTCCTTACCTCACGTCCATAATGTCAGCAACCTGATTGATGGGCTACTCTTTTCTGACCAGATGGAGCTGGTATGAGAGGCTCTGATGGGCTAGTACAGTTCAGTGGGTTTTTTCAGTGCTTTTCATGAGCAAGCTGTAAAAGACTAAGTGTCATAATGTTGTGTGGATACGCACAATGGGGAACATTAACTGTATAACCCAGACAGGCAGAACTATTATTTCTAAAATCAAGTGACAGAAACAACAGAGCGTGGAAATCTGGCTGGCTGAGGCCCAGAGACTACAAAACTTTTCTCTGTTGACAAGCTTGTTAACCTCCTGACCTTGCACGCTTCAGTCGCTCAGCTCAACTGGAAATTAATGGACTTGTAGTGACTTGTTGGCGCTGATTTTTGCAGCATTAACATGTGGTCAGGAACCAAATCAGATAAGTATTTGGTGTATTTATGCTACAGATTAAGTATTAAGAAGTAGATTAAACTCCTAGGACCTGGCGTCCACATATATGGACATCACATTTGGAGTTGTCTAGACCTAAAAACACTAATTTTTTCTCTACAAGGGCCTGATATCTACTTACAAGGACATTTTACTGTCACTGTTCTATCAAAATTTAAAACGAATGTCCTCATATGTGGATCTTATTTTTGTCAGAAACAAAAATCAGGTAAAAAAAAAAAAATCTGGCAATTCTTTGTTTTTACATTTATGAGGTCCCAATATGCCCAAATATCAAAGAGAAATTAAAAACGCATGCCATGGAAGAGTTCGGGTCTTAGGAGGACTTTCTAAGGGAGTGAAGGTCAAGTACTGCAGGCCTCAGTAGCCATGTAATGAAAAATGCCACCACAGTCCTTTTTCCTCGATCACATAACTTGGATGCATCTTTGCTTTGTGCTAAAACTCCTGTTCTCAGCAGAACATTGTTTAATACTTACTCATACTCGTTCTCCTCTTTGAAGGCACATCAGACTTAATATCAGCTGAATCGCACAAAGTCTTGAAATCAAAAGCTGCATTTCAAAAACAGCCCCTTAAACAGGCAACATGACAGATCTTTATGCTGATTTTTATTGCTCAGGGTATTGGTTATGTAATATTAGCACCATCGGTGATGAGACTGGCCTTCTATAAGCTTTCAACCTGTGACCTGTGACTGGTACGTGATCTCTATGAAAATATAGATTTGGCCTTGAAACTCAAATAGGAAGAGGATAGTGTTTCCCTCCGCAGTGCTCGATGGCTTTCCCCAAGTAGTTGAATTGTGGATGCTTGGAACATTACGAGTAACACCGGAAACCAAGAGTTAAAAGTGGCTTGTTAGACAGGCAATGTCACTCAATTGTGAGACCTCTGGGACTTTAAAGGGTTCAAAAATGACACTTAGTTGAAATATTTTCCACTAGATTAGCAAGAACTAAATCTGCCTTCTTGTTAACTTAATTCAATCAGGTGTTTTAAAACAGAAAGGGGTGCAATGCTCCTTTAAATTGTCGTTACGCTGAGTTAAATCTACAGTAGTGTTTCCACATCCATCCATCTATCCATCCAGCCATCCGTCCGTCCGTCCATCCATCCTGTTTTTCCAGAGCAGGATGGATGGACGGATGGATGTAATCTATCCAGCAGGTCCTGGGTCTGGCTCCTCCTGGCACGACATTTCTAAAACAGCCTTCCAAGGAAGCGTCCCGGAGGCATCCTTGTCAGATGTCTGAACCACCTTAGCTGAGTCCTTTTGATATAGTGGAGAATTGGATCTATTGTTAGCCCCTCCTGAATGACCTCCAGATTCAGTTGTCAGCAAAAAGCACAAACGGAGCTTTGAACACATTCAATGATCAGTTTTTTGTATTTCCATAATACAGCATGGAGCTATAACTCTATTATTCGACAAAGGAAACATTTAAATACAGTTGTAATACACTGGTATTGGGTCTTGCTGGTCTTCAGTTATTAGTTATTGGTTTCAAGTCAGATGTATTGATCTCTGTTCCCAGTCAGTCTTGAATACAGTGCTTGGGAGCGAGAGGTTGCTGACGTAGCTTAGATTTTCATCATGTAAAAAAAAAAGAAAGACGGAAAAGTAGTGTGATGCAAAGTTTTCACACTGGTCCTTCACAACTGCCAAGCAACTGTCTGAAGTGGTACAACCAGCGTGACACATACTGCACACATATACCAATGCAAAAAAGTGCTTTACACTAGACATGATATGATAGAAAAAAGTTGTAGCTGTTACATTCTCTGTGTGTTGCAGAGTAGCCTTAATAATGAGGTTACAGCATCTGGGTTCAGTAAAGTGTCTTCTTTTACTTTCTTCCACTGCTGTAATATTAGTCACACTTAAGGAGTATTTGGCTAACTGCAGTGGAAAAGATCATAGTGGGTTTCTGGTGGAAAGTACACTACTCTAATTGCCTTAAACCCGTTTCTCCCTTCAACCAGTCGATATGCCTGCAGTGTGTGTGTGTGTAAATGTGTGTGTGCTCCACTGGTCAATAAAATGTGTGCTAAGAGGCAATTGGTTGTTTTTCCTCAATTTGACACGTTAAATGCAGTCACACTTCAGGTAAACACACACATTTTCAAGCTCGCAAATGCACAGTGCACACACACACACACACACACACACACACACACACACACACACACACACACACACGCTACGATGCTATTGGGTAAACGGTATTGATTCTGTCCTGTTTTCAACTTATTTTCTCTCATAACCCCTCAGAGCTCAGTCACACTCACTAGCTGACGAGAATGAAGAGTCTCTTGAATCTTGCCCACATGCAAACACCAGCATTTATTCACAAGTGCAAACACGCCAACAGAAAGACAAAGCACTGTTGTAAATGTCATTTGCTGACCCAAATGAAAAATAGATGATGGAAAATATCCACTGATCACTTGAATTATTTATTTTTAAAGCAACTCTTCTCGAGTCCGGGTATTGTGTTTTGCCTTGATTAGCGTTTGTGTCGACTGGGTTTAATTGGTTTAAGTTTGAGCTGCTTGAATCCCACGCACTCCAGTGGTGTTTGTGTCAGTTGACAGAGGTGGTTGTGCAGTATGTGCTGGCGTGGCATTCACAAAAACCCCGCCAGTGTTTAGATGACTTTTAATTTAAATTAAAACAAACATAAGAATGTATTTTTACAACCAGGTTTGTTTGCACCAACAGGGCTTAAACTTGGTCTTAAGCTAATTCGGTTGTAAGCTGGTGTCTGTGTCCACAACTGAGTATAGTCAAACATTTAGCCTTATTTTCAGTAAAACCTACATGTAGTCAGCACCTGGATAAAAGTCCAAATCAATGGCTATTTCTGTACAGCCGGAAAAATTTGCACATCATACGTCAACTTTACAATAAGCATATTTTCAGGAGAAACAGAAGCAATCCAGTTTCAAAAATGATTTCTTTTTCTTCCTAAATTCATTCCACTTTCTATACATCATTTTCTTAATTAAGGTTTTCTTGAAAGAGGTTGCATTGACTTTGTCATTGTCTGTGGTTTTGGTAGATCTTGTAAAAAGAATTCTGACATATTAAATGGCTTTTTTTTTTTAAAGAAACAGTGTGTAAAATCTCACCACTAGATGTCAGTAGACTGCAGATTACAGTCACTCTGTTTTTACTTCTGTTTTCCAGATTGAAGAGCATAATAATAGCTACCGTGGCTGCTGATGGACAAACAATTCTGGCCACCGTTCATCTGCGGAGAGTGGAGGTTGTGTCCGTGTCTGTTTACTCAAAAGGAGGCTGGAAAACTTTGTTAAAGGAGGCCGATATGAGTCGCTGAGTCATGTGTGAAGATCACTTCTGTCTGAAGACAGCGATACTGAGGTGAGATGTTGCATATTCTGAACGTTTCTGTCAACAAGCGCGGCTATTTTTGCTACTGTTAGCTGCAGTTAGCCTCTGTTAGCTACTATTAGCCAACATTAGTGCACTTTTCTTTGAAGTGGCTCTTCGTTTGACTCTGACGCTTATTAAATAAACATCATATGATGTACGAACTTAATCAAACTGTTCATCAAACAGAAAGTGACATTTTTAGGACAGATGAGCCTAACATTAGCTTGTGTATTGTTCGTTTCATTGAGAGAGGGAAGGGTTGTTGTCTAATCTCTCTTATATCCTCTCCTGTGTATTTTTAATGTATTAATTCTACGTTTATGAGAATGTATCAGTTTAATTGAAGATTACACACCAATGAATGTATATTTATGAGTTTAATATTGTTTTTTTTTTCTATTAAATAAACTGAAAAAAATGACTGAGGATGATGGAGGAGGTTTTTTGCAGGTCAATATATGTGATTTTTCTTTTTTCATTTTCAATACCACCCCCACCCCAGTGTGGATTACATCTTATGTTTTGTGTAATCTGAGCTAGATACTGTCCTACCCTAGTTGCATAACTATTTATGGGGGTGTAGCTCATAGTCTGACTTCAATAACCATTCAAAATTGTAACTGTTGAATGAATTTGAATCATTTTTACCCCATGAAGGTTTCTCACTGCTTTATCCATTTTGTGATGTGAGTATTTGGACCTTGAGGTGGCTATTATGTCAGATCAAACAAATGGATATCCCTGTTATACTTGCACAGTTCTTCAAGACATTTGGCAGGTAGATAGTTCCAAGTAACAGTCACAGATTGACTGGTTTTCTTTTCTGCTCTGAGCACCTGACTTTTCCTCACTACAGTCCACATTCAGACATTTACACACATTCACAGAGCAATTTATTTTATGCCTTTCAGCCCTTTCTAGTTATTACCCACTTGTCCTGCTCTGACGGATGCATCGGAAGAAATTTAGGGTACCAACTTCAACTGGGATCCAACCACCAGGTAGTCTCCCAACCCACAACAAACTCCACCGCTTTAGCCACAGCCTTCCTTGGATTTGGTTGGTCACTGTGTCTTTTTGCCTCCGTGTAATCTCAGAGTGACTCCATGTTTTTGTTCGCAGGGCTCTAGTGGCACTTGTTCTAGATCTTGTTGTTCTTTCTCTCTCTGATGATAGACCTCATCACTCTGTCTCCGTATTTGTCATGTCATGATGCAGAATGAATCACTGTGTGGAGGACAAGGATTTAAAAGTCTTATCCAAATGTATCATTCTTGGCTAACTGAGAATATGTGCTTTTGTAATTAAAGACGGCGTGTTAGCAGAAATATCTTTACTAAGAAAACAACAACTATAAGGAAACAATACTACTGCTAACTGGCAGTAAAGCAGCCAGCACCAAAACAGGGAGGGGAACACTGTTTGAGATGCAGGAGCTTTGACACCCTCACAGCTTCCAAGAATAAATAATTAGTGGAGCTGGCACCACAGAAGACGGGGGACAGAGATGTCATTATTTACGCCAGATTATGGACACACACACACACACACACACACACACACACACACACACACACACACACACACACTGGCTCACACTTTTGTGCATGTACATGTTCACACACATATGCTTGCAATGGGTCATCATCAGCTTTTTATCCAGCATTTGCCTTTAGATGAATATAGATCTGCTTTGAAGAAAACATGGCCTCATCTCGTGCTGTGCATTTGTATTGAGGCTTATTCCTTAAGTTTTTTAGTCATCTTTAGCCATACTACAGTTGAATTTTTTTCCTATTATATTTGTGCCACCCCACTTTACTTTCACGTCACTGGCAGTTCCACTTGTCTGCATGAGAGTAAAATATCGCAGCAATATTTGATCGATTGCCGTAAAACTTGCTCACCCTATTCATCCATCCTGTTCTCTTCCAGACTTTCAGAATGTTTTTCAAACCTTTGTTTATTTCTCACACTATACCCTTTCATCGCCGTTCTGTCCTCCTGTTCACCCCACCTCACCCTGAAACTGCTCCGCGGCTCCCTCTCTAACTTACGTCAAGTGGACATCCAGACGTTTGCACAGCCACATCTGGAAACAGCGTTAAGCCCGGCTGACTTTCAGGAAGTTTTCACACTTCATGACTCATTAACCTGCAGAATCCTGCAGGCCTCCCAAGCAAGAGAATATGCAGCAGGGGAAGTGAACGGTAGAGGAAGAGGAGGGGGAGAAGGAAGAATCAGCACAGATAGAGAGATGATGGGTTGGATACAGGAAGCTGAAGGAGCGTTTGAAGAATGATCTGAAAGCAAGGAAAATTAAACACAGAAGCACTCGAGCTTGGCTTAAGTGAGAGTTGAATTACTACGTTAGACACCAGTCGGGGCGGGGCCAAAGGGCCTCCCAGCACAACCGGTGATGAAGCTTGTTAAACAGGACGGCATGTTTGTGTCCGTTTGTGTAGGTATTCGGCATGCAGCCTACAAGCAGACGTGCTTGCATGTAGTAATCAAAAAAGGAAATAAAAAAGTGCTTATGAGTACAGCTAGCTGTGCATAGGTCTAATGCTGATTGGTTGAAAAGTGCGACAACAAAGTTCAACATGAAGGAGCAAAAAGCATGTATCACTTAAGCTGTTGTTATTGTTGTGTTGGCAGAAGCTCTTATAGCAATTTAAGTAAAAGTAACCCTTTGACACTGCCCCCTGGTGACAGCGAACAGCTACAACATATAGTTGCTGAGCTGACGTTGTGGTAGTATGTATGTAGCTTACCCATGCACTCATAAATCTGGAGTTACTTATCTTACTTAACTTTATTAGGAAAAACGGGGGGTGAGGGGGTCTTTGCGTTAAAGAAGTTAACAATGAAGAATGAGCAGAATATGACAAACAGAAAGAGAAGTCCAGAAAAATAAGTCATCAAAGTGAGGACGGGAATGAAGGGTGATGAATAGAGAATGGGTTGTGTGCGGTTTGTGTGTGTGTGTGTGTGTGTGTGTGTGTGTGTGTGTGTGTGTGTGTGTGAGAGAGAGAGAGAGAGAGAGAGAGTTGTCCAGGGTGTCTGTGTCCAGCCCTCTGTGAGTAATGTGTCTGAGAGAGGAGCTTTCCTAATGAAACACTTTTCTTGGAGTGATAATTACACCAGTAGAAAGCAAGGACACCTCCAGTCAATGTGTGAAACTCAGCTTACTAAAACACAAAGTTTCTCCCTGGCTACTCTCCCTCTCACTCCTCACTCAGTGTGTGTGTGTGTGTGTGTGTGTGTGTGTGTGTGTGTGTGTGTGTGTGTGTGTGTGTGTGTGTGTGTGTACACACTTTCATAGTGTGTAAATGGGAGGCTGACATTATAAGCTTTGCTTAATAATCAGCCCAATAAGTGAGAGCAGACCTTCTCCCAGATGTGTTTGTGTTTTTCTTTGGCGGGGATACACGAGCTGACATTTACATGAGCTGAAGAAGCCGATTTAATGCATTCACTTTCTATAAGCTTACTGTATATCAAGGCAGCTTTCTGTCACGGAAGGGTCAAAAATGAAATTATATTAAGTTTGCCTCCTTCCCCCCTTCATGCCTTTGGTTCCTTCTTCCCTTTTCCCTCTCTGATTTCAATCTTTTTGGCCCAGCTGACTGACAGCCTCTGCTTTCACTGCATGTCACAGTGGTTGAAATCTCACTGAGGGGCTTGATGCAGATAAGCAGTGGAGATGTGGATAAGCAGTGACAGAGCTGGGGCTTAGATAGGGAGAAGAGAGGAAAGGAGAGATAAAATTCGATAAAAATGTATTGGAGATGCACAAATACACAAAAGATACCTGTGTCTGTAATGGATTTTGCAGGAAATCTTGTATCACACTTCAACAGCCAAAGAATTTAGTTAAACAAATCAGACCAGCAGAACAATTCAATTATTCTGCGTGGCTTTAATAAATGTTTGATATGCATTACATGGGAACTTTCTAATTCAAATTTTACGATTTAACAGTTAGGGCTTTTCCCATTAATTCTCGGCACACAAAGTTACAATTTGAATTTCGAGCGTTTATTAAATAAATATGAAAAAGTCTAACAGAATTATAGCGGGAGCAGGATAGGGTGGAGATTAGCGCACATGAGTAAAACAAAAGTTTCAACTACCGGTGCGTTTATAATACAAAACTCCTGGCATGTGCGCGCTGGGATCTGGCAGATGAACTATTTAATTCTGCGCTTTAATAGATTTTTCCGGCTTCTTGGAAATGTGGAAATGCCTCTGCTCCTTTAGCGCATGTACACTTTTCCACAAAGTGCAAGTAAATCTCTTTGTTTGTCCTGCTCTCTCTGCTGATGAGATTTTGAGTCGCTCTAATTTCTATACGTGTCCATAAGGCTTTACAGATTTACAAACAGTGGCATCTGGACGCTCGCCTTTCGCCGCCTGTTCAAAACTCCTCAGAAACTTAAGTATTACTTCCCCTTTGGGACTGACTGTCAGAGAAAGCACTACTCCCCCAAAAATGTCTTGTGTGTCGTACAAAAACAAGAATTTAATTTTGCTAAACTCAGAGCTTAAGCGCAAATACATGAGATCAAACATTTCTGTTTTTTATTATTGTGAGTCCATTTCTCTTTAAAGTTTGGTCGATTGAATAAGGAACTCATAACTTTCCTTTTGATTTACTGTGGCTTACTTCTACCTTCACATCCAACAAAAAGACAAACGGGTACATGGCATCTTGTACTAGAAAGCATTTTATGAAGCAAACATCTACATCTCTGCTGCATCACTGAAATTCTCTAAAAATTGGTGTGGATCACTGATATAATTTGGGGTGGGGGATGTTTAACCATGCACATGTCACCAGTCTTTCACAGGGTGTGGGTCAGAGACATGAGTAGAGTGTTTATTTTTCAGGAACTGTACTGTAGGTATACACTCACTTTATTAATTACATCTTGCCAGTAACAGGTTGGACCCGGTTTTACCTTCGGACCTGATTTAATTCTTTGTGGTTCAAATTCAACAATGTGCTGGAAACATTCCTCAGAGAGTTTGGTCCATATTGGCACGACAGCATCACACAGCTGCTGCAGATTTGTCGGCTGCACAACCATGACGCAAACCTCCCGTTCCACCACATCCCAAAGGTGCTCTGCTGGATTGAGATCTGGTGACTGTGGAGACTGTTTGAGTTCAGTGAACTGGTTCAAGTAACCAGTGCGAGATGGTTAGTAACATGTTGTGTTATCAAGCTGGAAAGAGACATCAAAAGATGGGTCTCTCTTGTAAATGTGAGTTTCAATGGATTACTCGTATAAGATAACGGTTAAATCAAATTAAAAAGAGCAACATACTCAGGTAGGCTGCAACATTTTAAGAATACCAAGGAGCCCAAAGTGTGCCAAGAAAATATCCCTCACACCGTTAAACCATCACCAGCTGAAATTGTTCATACAAGTCAGGATGGCTCCGTGCTTTTATATCGTTTATATCAAATTCTCACTCCACCATCCGAAAGTCACGGCAGAAATTGATACCCATGAGACCCGGTAACATTTTTTTTCTAGGCTTCAATTGACTCATTTTGCTGAGCTTGTGTGAATTGTAGCCTCAGTTTCCTCTTCTTATCTGACAAGTACGGTCTTCTGCTGCTGTAGCCCAGTGTGTTCAGAGATGCTCTTCTGCATACCTTATTTGCTTATTCGATTTACTGTTACCTTCCTGTCACCTTGAAGTAATCTGGTTATTCTCCTCTGACCTCTGGCATCAGCAAGATGTTTACACCCAGGGAGCTGCTGCTCACCTGACATTTACTCCTTTCCAGACTTATTTTCTGTGAACCCCAGAGATGTCTGTGTGGGGAAATCTGAAAGAAGATCAGCGTATTTTGAAATACTCAGACTAGCCTGTCATGCACTAACAATCATGCCAGGTTCAAAGTCACTTAAATCACATTTTTCCTCATTCTGGTGTTGATGTGAGCTTCAGCAGGTCGTTATCACCATCCCTTTAAGGAAAACTGCAATTAGATGCTGCCGTGTGATTGGCTGATAAATACCTCCTTTAATGAGCAGTTATATGAGTGGAACTATAGTGCTTGAGAGTAAATTTTAGATACTTTACAGTACTATTCTCAGTTTGAGAGGAAAATATTTTCCTTTATTTTCCTGCAACGTTTTACAGAAAAGTTTATAATTATGATTGATGACATTAAAACACCCAAAACAGGCCATTTGCTGTGAAAAGCAAGGAAGGAGCCTTGATCAGAGCTTTTAAATACAGATATGGATTCAGGTGTGAGGCTTCTGTCTCTACTGACAGTGATTGTTGTCAGATGATTGAGTGAAACCTGAGATGGTTCATTTAATTTAGTCTTGCAGTATGTTTGAGTTATGTTAGCTCAAATTATAGTAGTTACACACTGAATGATGCAATTTTTGTTTAGAGCAATCTGTCAGCCTGTCTTTATCCTGTCATATAAAAATAAATCCCAGTTAAAGTAGATTCCTCAGACTCTCTCTGAGCCTTACTGCACATCCATATTGTTAACCACAGTGCTTGTAAATCAGTGTGCATCCTGTAAACAGCGTTTTAACAACAGGGAGCAGGGAGTATCAGATATTTTTGGTTAAACTACCAAACAGCACGAGACTCTGTCCATTTCCTGTAATACTGTAGCATTTTTACTATAAAAGGTTTTTTTTACTTTAAATGGACGATAGCTTTGCTGCCACCCTACGTAAAGCAGTTAAAATGCTTACTACTTCTACTAGTGGGAGGTATCATTCGTATGTTGTTCATTTTAAACTGCAAGAAAGGCAAATGAAAGGCCACATATTATCTTGACAATTAATTGCATGATGGCTTTCAAGTGTAATTGGCTCATCCACTGTGGTGGAGTGCAGGTTAGACAGCAGCAGCCACTGAATGAAGAGCGATACCATATTTCAAGTCTCCTTTGTATTTGCTTGAAATTCAAATACTTCCTGTGGGTCATGTTACTGTAACTGCGCATATTTCAAATAGTAAAATATTTGTATGAACTTGGAGTTATTTCTACCAGAGTATTTGCATGTACACACTCATCTTATTTTTTTAAAACTGTACTGTGTGCACAAATACAGACATTTTTTGTTGATTTAAAATATTTATTTTGGCTAAAAGATAAAAGATTTTATTTTAAAAAATGTTTTTAAATTGGTACTATTTTTATTTAGTGGACAAATTTGTGTAAATAGCGTACATATTGGTAGATGCCACACAGTCACTCGCTAACATTTCCTCTTACAATATAAAAAATGCTGAAAAATGTATAATTTATAATAAAATCTTAACTGCGTGATAAATGTTTTGTAGAGCTCTCTTTTTAAACCTACATCATATGTAGGCAAAATCTAAGAACATAATATATTTAAGACCTCTTTGGCAACTCTGTCACACAATCTGAATTAAGATATTTGATCCCTCTGCTTACATTAATGACGTCTCCGCTGAAGTACAACTCAGCAAATTAGATGACTGTTTTTGATATTAAATCTGACATCAGAAACTCTTGATTTTTTTTTTGTGGGGGGGTGTTAATTGTTGTTTTTTAAAGAAATACAGGAGTCTACATTAGGAGGCCCCCAGGCTCAGAGGAGGAACATGTTTATTAGGTAGTAATTTAAAATTTACTGAGATGTCTGGAGTTTGATTTATCTGATTCTGGAGCAACTGAAAACATTAGTCCAGATTGTCATTTGACATATTGAACAAAAATATTGACTTAATCGTTGAGGAATGATATACTGTTTTTATATAGTCCCATTTTTCTGGCCCTCAAATGTGGCAGGACAATTTAATCCAACTTTTTTGGCATAAGCGTGGGTCATTTTTGTCATTATTGCTCATTTTAAGCAGATAAAAGGTCTGGAAATGACTCCAAGCATGGTATTGGCATTTGCTATGGGGCTATGAAATCACAGTTTGCAGTTAGATGAGATCGTAATGCAAGTGTAAGTTGCCATATTTGCAATACAAAACAAACCCATCAGAGAAATGGTATAAAAATGATGAAATGAGAATGAGAAATAAAACTGGTGAATTCGTCAGCAAGCATTGGACGTCAGTGGATGATAGTCGAAGATGTTTGCAGGAAGTTCTCCATGTTAAAGAAATAATCCTTCAGAACATCCAGTAAAGGAGTCTTCAGAAAGTAGTCATGTAAATATCACAAACAGAGCACTTTAGCTGAGCAAATATAGAGGAATCCTCATCATTAAACAGATAAGATTAAAACGAACCAAAAGACGCAAGTATTAGAAACGTATAAAGGTTAGAACTGATCTGTAAGACACTACATAACCTCTGAAAAAACGATCTTCATGTGTTTGTTTCCGTTGGTGCTGTTATTCAGTTAAATGTAAAGTTGACTGCGTGGCAAGTCACAATATAGAGACACACAATGACACAAAAGATCCTGAGAAACGGACTCATTTTTGAATAGTCAGCCTCTGGTTTTCCTTGTACTTGACTGTTTGGTTCCCAACTTTTTACTGGTGTATTTTTCTGGCAGCTGTTACCATGCAGATATTTATTTTAATCACAAAACATTAAAAAAGCATTCTAAGGTAAAGTTAAACTTTAAGTTAAGCTAACATATATTGAAGCTGAAGTAGTAGAAAATCCTAAACAGACAACTGTTTCTTCACAGAAAAAATAGCTGATTTCTGTTGGGTAAAGTTGATGTTGTCAAAACTCTGTTTCTGGATTTCTGGGCGGTATTTGCCACTGTCACAGGGATCTCACATCTAAGTAATCTCATTTCTTTTTTCCCTCATTTCTTTGGATAAGATCCATTCATCCATCTCTCCATTCTCTTCTGCTTATCCTTATCAGGGATGGATAAGATGAATTAATCAACTCTTCTCCATTTGTCTTTGGGTGCTCCACAAGGCTCTGCTCTGGGCCCACCTCTGTTTATATTATTTATCAATAATCTTCCATCTGCCTGTCCTTTTGCCGATATCTAATGTATATAATAATTATATGTATAATATAACAAAAGCCATTCATAAACACAGCTTCGGGGTTCAAAATTGTAACTTGGTATGGTAAAAAAAAGCTGTTTTCTATTTAAAGATTAGACATTTTTTGAGTTTATGAACAGAGAAACAATGGCACTTCACAGGAGCGACAACAGGAGAGGAGTGCATTTTTCCACTCAAAAAACTAACTTTTAGTGATTGTAAATTGCTTTTTAAAGCTGCACTACAATGGAATTAGTATTTGCTGGGAGCAACCATGCAACTGCACACATATTAACTGTCCTTAAAAGAAAGGGTTAATTAATATTTGTCTGTCAGCAATAAAACTCAGTGGCATATTATTTTGTCAGCATATTTGGGTTCAAGTCATCTGTTCTGTCTTATTGCCACTCTATCATCATATACCTTCATGCTTGTCTATTTTCAGTTTGCTTTTATTGTATTATGTGGATTTATGTATTTTATATACTGTGAATGCTTTTTATGTCTGTGCTTCTGCTTTGCACGTTTTGTTAGTTTACAGCAGCGGAGAAGAACTGGATCTTATTTTGTCCATATATCATGTGTGTCTTGTATTGGGAGACTCTTGGATGTTTTATAGTTAGCCTCCTATCTAACTACAGTGTATTTACAACATTGTTTACATTTGATTGTCCATCATTCCATCTATTTTCTTAACCAGTTATTAGGGTACTGGGGATGCTGAAACCAGTCCCATTGTCATAGGTTAGATATACAGGGTTTAAACAAACAAAATAATAGATTCCACCCTGCAAAAATAAAATACAATTCATACAATAAATAATATCAACGGTGTTGCAAAGTAAGTACATTTTCTCGAAAGCTGCACTAATTTGTAGGGCTAGTTTTAATGCATGCTACTCGGTTACAGTAAAAATTCCAATTGTCCATAGAAAACAGGTGATCATCGTAATGTAATAAACCACAGAAGGTGATAAATTGATGAGCTAAAAGAGTAAAATGCATCATGCATCAATAATAGAGCAATGTTAAAATCCATGAAGAAATTGCTACCTTTGATCACCTTAGGTGTGTTTCTTTTTCCTGCATCTTTAAAGCTTTTAAATACAAATTCACAGATGTGATTTTCGTGATCTGAATAACACAACACCTAAACACTTTTCTGCATTGCTGATCCTTCTACATTTTGTCAGCGACTTACTTAAACATCATTTTTGGTCCTATACCAACAATGTGACATTGCCACGTTTCCTCAAGGATTTAACTACTTCCTCCATCACTGTACACCAGAGCATGTTTAAAGGTTATGGCAGGAAGCTATAGACAAGAAAAATAGTGCTGGCGATCAATATCTGATGAAATTGTTTTATGTGTTTAAATCTTTTGTCAGGACAAGTCTCTGTCACTTCTATGCTTCAGTTAACCCCAATCAGCTGGTGCCAGACTCTTATTGAACAATTTGTCTCTTGGATACTGCAGATAAATAACACACTATCTTTCTGTGTGCATGTGTGGGGGTAACTCTGATGCTGAATCAATGCGACACCTCAGGGATGGCACAGTGGAGGGGGGATGCTGGGTGAGGGAGGGAGGGTCGTATGCCAGGCTCGTTCTTCACACTTTTTTTTTTTAAGGAGGGGTGTGTGCGAAATAATACCCGCTCATTAGGAGCGCGCTGGCTGCTGGTTAATTCATCCTGGACTGTCATGGGCTTGTGTACGACCCCCGGGTAACACATAAATCACACGCAGAACCAACCGGTCGACCGGCAAGCTTCATGCCCCTAACGCCGCTGATTTATCAACCAAATTACTGCGAGTCCTGCTCGGCCTCAACACTTTGCCGAGGAAATCACCGACTAACCCCTGAGCGAACCGATTTATTGAAAAGCTGTCCCCCTCCACTTTCATCTCCCCGCCCTGCCCCGCTTTCTGTGTCACTCCACTCATCTCTCACTGACTTAATTAAAATCTATCCCGTTGGCTCGCTGGCATTTATTACAACCACTGGGCTAATGAAACAAAGAATACGACAAAACCAAAGCTGCTCTGTGCCCATAAACGTTCATTACATCGCAACAAACACCCAGTCCTCCCTGCACCCACTGGCACCTGAAACAAGGTGGGCTTGTTGGGAGTGTTTGCGTCTCACTCAGCATCCAGATGCTCCAAAGAGGGGCGCGCAGAAACTATGGAGCGAAATTCAGCCCTCATATTTATTGACACTGGCTTTGAGACTTCATTGTTTGATGTTGCTTATGTTCAGTTCAGCATTTCACCTGTTTAGCTTACCTTTTAAAAAGTGAATGATTCTAAATTTGTAGGCGATTTCTTCTGGCATCCACAAAGGCTTGCGCCACTTAAAGACAGTACAGGCCATGCTTTATAAAGCTTAGAGACACAGTTAATGAAGTGTGCCATCTCAGCCACACTGTAGAGGCAGAAGTTAAGGTTAAAGCCTCCTGGTTAACTGTTTGAACACTTTAGAGAATTAAAACATTTAGGTCTGTTTAGGATTTGGAGGGGCGTGAAAGGAAACCCTGATGAAAAAGCAGCCTTCTGTTAAGAAATATAGAAAAGAAAAAGTTCATATTTAACCAGAGAAACACATATTTGGCCACTGAAGAGATTCGACATGTTTTTAAACTGTTTTTATTTGGTTGTAAATTATAATTGGGTTATATCTAAATGATAAAACCAATGTTAACTGTTTTCTGTTTATCCAAAGCCCACAGACAGGATAATGATTACTGAACTCTGGTCCAGGGGCTGCTGTTCATAAGTATTCAGTAGAACAATAAAATAAACATAATGATTAACCCAACTAAGATCTCCTTTAATATAAAGGATGAATAATTTATTTGAGAAAGGATTGGTGATTATATTTTTTAAAATGAGTAATTCAAAGATGATAAGTGATGTTGATTATGCTAATTTTTTGATTCCCCCCCCCCCCCCCCCCCCCCAAAATCTGCCACAGGGGTTACGTCATGATTGAATAGGAAAGTTGATCTTAAACCTGGAAACAGAACTCAAGCCTAGAAATCTCTAACTTTGGTCTACTCTCCATCACATCTCAGTTTCTTTCTTTGTTAATATTCACACAGCAAACTTTCTGTTATAAAGTGCTTAACTTGAGGATGACACGTGGAAAACCGTAAACCACCACACTATGAGTGCATAAAGACAAAACAAAGCAGTCTGGAATAACCCAAACCTTTGACAACATGAAACAGACCTTGAGGCCTATGACTTTTTTTCCCTTCATCATACATCTTCTACATTAAAGACTAAGAACTTGCTTGTTTACTGATATAAACCAGTTTCCTGTTAGATGGGATTCAAACATATTGGGCACCACACCAGGTTATAGTTGGTCACAGATGTTGGCTGTAGGCCCATTTAGAGCGGATCAAAGCTAATGACAAAAGCTGCTAATATAGTCCGTTCTGGAGCATGGGGACGTGATGGAGAGACAGAGAAGGGATAGGTGGAGAGGGGAGGGGAGTGTAATAGGTTCTTGAAATTACGCACATAATTAATTGCGCAAATTTGTTTCTATTAAATAAAAATAACAAGAATTGAAGAACTCAATTAGTGTTAATTAATCCTGCTCGTAAATTGAACAAGAAAAAAACGCGTGGATTGGAAGCCCCTCTCTTCTTCTCTCGCAATATTTCTGTTATTCTTTCTAACCTGAGGGTTTTTCTTCACTGGTGGAGGTTATGCAGCCATCGGACTCTCCTCTTTCCTCTCCTTTCCTAGGTGCGCGCGCGTGTGTGTGTTTTCTTGCCTCTTGAGAATTGGAAATGGGGGATGGAGACGGGGAATGTGGAAGGTGCTAAATTAGCTGGCTGATCCGCGCTCATTGCCGCATACACATCCCCCTATTACTGCGCCCCAGCGCCGCTTAATATTCCGGGCATGGCGGGCGCGTCTAGATAGCAGATTTATCAAATGGGAAAATGAATGTATGATGATCAGTTAAATTGAAAATCAGCGCCGGGGTGACAGGCCGCGCTGACACCTCGGTAATTAGAAAGAAAAATGATGGCGTCCGAATGCATAATAGAGCAAAAACAATTTACGCTATCCCCCCACGCCGTAATGATCGCGCGTTCAAATTGAAAATTTCTCCCGGTTGAAATTGAATTCATAAAGTGTGATGCATGAGCGGCACGGACACAGCGGGAGGCCCTGCCCGGTCCAGGCTCGGCTTGATCGATTGGTCGTTTGTGTCGGTGCCACCAAAACATCTCTCTCTCCCTCTCGCTGGCTTCCTCTCTTTTCCTCTCTCCCCGTGTTTCACCCCATACACATAGATAGATAGATAGATAGATAGATAGATAGATAGATAGATAGATAGATAGATAGATAGATAGATAGATAGATAGATAGATAGATAGATAGATAGATAGATAGATAGAGACTTTGCAAACTTTTCACAAAAAGTGGGAAATCACGCAAAAATCGACTAATACATGGGAGCTGAATGGAGGTCCATGTCTGATTCCCGCTGTGCCTTGTTACATTGTTACGTCTGCAAATAAAGGTTAAGATCATCACTTCCAAAATGTATTAAGGCCAGGCACTTCGAGACGCTTTGGTTCGTTTATTTGTGGCTCTCAAAGCTGCTCGTGAGGATGCACGTGTGTTGGCCTGGGTTATTGTGAACGCCTGTTTTCTACCCATAGGTTTATAGGTTTAATCTATTTTTCAGTTTATTCCTTTAATTATTTGGGAAGAGGGGAGGGGTCCAATTTTATAGTCTACCAAAGACTCATTTGTGGTTCGTTATGTCTTGCAGCACAGTTTCCACACACACACAAGGCCCTGCTGAAGGGAGATCAGACCTATATTTTCTAATTAATCGCTCTCTCGAAACTAACCGATTATAATAAAGCGGTTTCACCCGCAAAATAAAAAAAAGAAAAGAAAAGAAAAAGAGAGAGAGAGACAGAGTATAAAAGTCGGAATTTCACACAGCGCACGCGGAATGAACAATTTAATGTGATTGTTTCGGTCGAAGGGGACGTTTCCCGAGGCCTTATGGGAAAATAATGTCCTTATGAATTAAATAATAGGGTTATTACTTTCATTGATTTTAGCTGTCTGGGAATTTAGTGTTCGGCTTCGGTCTTAACCCATCCTCCTCCTCCTGCTGTTTCTTCCACTCTCGCTCCCCTCCTCGTCCTCTTGTCTAATTATTTTCCTGTAAAGCCCCCCCTCCCCACCATCACCACCAGCTTCCTGCCGCGCAAATAGCAGAGTCACCGAGCGAAAATTATGTAAATATTATTAAAGGGACTCAGGCACGGAAATTCATTTTAGGTCGGCGCAGCAAAGTAAAGCTCCGTCCCTCGGATCCTCCTCAATTTATTTGCAAATAAAGGCGAGGTGACCGGGAGGGATCAGGGATATTTAGCCGGGCTGTCAACACGGCTCCTCTGCGCACTGCGCTCCGGAATTGATGGTTTTAATAATTGGGATTTCAGTTTCCAGGGAATTGGTGGCGTTTACACTTCATAAGCTAAACACACTCTTTTCTAAACGGGGCGCACGCCCAGTGAGCGCGAGCGGGCACACACCTGGCACATTTTTATGGAGGGGTGGCGGTGGTGGGGTCTTCTAAATATCTTTAATACGCCCATTCTTCACTTTCCTTCACTTTTTCTTTCTGCTCAGACAACAATTGGTCAAAAAAAAAATTATTAATGCAAGCCCCGCACATCACTCGCCTCCCCTCTCTCTCCTCTCTCTCCTCTCTCCTATATCTTTATCTGTCTCCCCTCCAGGGACTCGCGGTCCTATTAGAACAAATGACGAGGGGCCCGGGCGCTTTTGTAAAAAGGAGCAGGCAGACGGGCGCGCGCCTGTCCTATTATGTGCGACACATGATCAATAGGGCGATAACGCTGCAACATCAATATAAGCGACAGAACAATGAGGGATATCATCGAACATCTATCTTAATATAGCCGACTACAAGGGCCGTCTGACAACCGCGGCAGCTCATGAAAATTCCGCCCCACGAATCTACCACCATCTCCTCCTCCTCCTCCTCGCGCTCAATAGACTATGCGCTCTCATGCACACACGGGCACACGCACGCACACATTCGCGGTGCAGCTGGCGCGGCTATTATTTTCCCATTTCAATTTGACACCCCTGCCTTTCATGCTAATTCTATTATTGTAGGAAGTTTATGTGATTCCGTATCACTAGAAATCGGTAATGTCTAATAACCCTTTGGGCTGAAAGGAGGGGGCGGCGGCGGCGGTGGGGGAAACTGCCTCGAGACCCGCGGCAGCCAGTGGGAAAATAATTACTTTCATATCAAAACTCAGCAGGAGGCGCAGGGTCCTATAGCCCGCGGCCACTAACCTCATTCCAGCTCGGCCTTTCAAATGAATAAATTTGTTAAAGCAATAAATACAAACAGCCAGACGGACTTGAGCCCCAGCTCCGGCTCACTACTCAGAGGGGGAAAAAAGGGGGGATTTATCTGCTGTAACACGACAAAACTCCAGCCGCCATGATCCGAGGTTCTGCCACACAGCAGCACTCCCCTACACCCGAATCTCACCTTCTTCCCCTCCCCTGCTCCTCCCTTTTCAATATGGCCCTGGAAAGACAGTGATTCAATTTAAACAATAACTTTATTTATCAAAATGTTTACATATAAATATCATTTTCTCGTTTTTTGTTGTTTTTTTTTTTTACAATATCTGAGGATTTTTGTTGTGTGTAAGATGTTTATTGTAGCCTAGTTTTTGTTACAAGTTGTTCACCAAAAAAGGGAAGAAAACAAAAGAATAAAAGGAGAGAAAAAAAAGAAAGAACCTGCTTCTAAAGGTGTTTGAGGCCTGAAGCCCAAATATAAGGACAGCCACAGCTTTGAGGGGGGGCCATCTGGATTGATCACACCTTCTGATTCAAAAATAGATGAGGATTAAGTCTCCTGATTCCTGATATGTTTTAGAGCATCTCAGCAGAGCTTTGGGAATGTTTGAATAGTCTGAGCGGTGTTCCTGGTCCTTTGTTTATGTTTGCTCCTTGAAAGTGTTAGTCCATATCGACATCCTCTCCATCTGTTCCGGGTGTTTCTTGACAGTCTGTGTTTGCCTTGAGACACTCGGAGAGGTCTGGAGACGCTTGCTCCTCTCTTGCACCCTTCTCTTTTGCACACAGCTCAGCAGATTGGCAGCCATTGGTCGCCGCCTCCAATTGAACTCTGGGACTCCTCTCCTCGCCGCTGTCGCTGGACTGCGTGGAGCTCAGCCTGACCCGAGCTGTCTGAGTTGAACTGTTTGGTGGAGAAGAAACGGGGAATCTTCCATCCCCGCAGTCACCACCACAGTCCTCCACGTCGGCTCCATCCGCTCTGCTGCTAACGTGATTGTGGTGATGCTGCGTGTCGTGCTGTATATGATCCGAATTCAGCGGCTTGGTGATGCTGCCAAAGCTGCAGAGGTCAGAGGAAGCGGGGCTCCCTTCACTTGGCACACACCTCTGTCCCAGGCTGAGCCTGTTAATGCTGTCCTGACATGGTGTGGCCTTCAGGGCCGCTTGGGGCACTAGAAAACCCAAAGGCTGATGGGTAACTGGGTAAAGCAAGAAGTGACCTTTTCCCACCAGTGTCCTCTGATTAGGCAGCGAGGGGAAGTCCAGCTGAGATTTCCGTCGAGGCATGGTGTCAGAGAGGAGGCTCTCCACACTGAAAGGGTTTCGTTTCTGCAGGGCGGAGGACCTTGGGCCTCCAGGGCTGGAGCTGTGCGTGCTGCCTGGTGAAACCTGCTCCGAGTCTGCTGTTGTTCTTTGGTTTTGGTGGTTTTGTAGTTGGCTGAAGTCGTGCCGCGTTTGGTCACAGCTGGATTCAGTTTGGTGTCCTCCCGTACTCTTCGATGCTGGCAGTTCTATATGAAGAGTAAGGTTAGAAGACTGCTGCTCGCTGTCAGTGAACTGGGAGACCCCGCTGTCGCTCTCTGAACCGCCGGGTGTGTGGAAGCTGTCACCTGCGAGGAGTTTATTCTGGGACTTGAGCAGCTTCCTCTCCTGTTTCCTCTTCTTCTTCTCCTCCCGCTCGCGCTCCCTTCGTGCTATCTCCTCCGGGTCCATGGGCTCGCCGCTGCAGGTGGTCGGGTGGGAGTTGTGAGCAGGTCGGCCCGGCCCTTTCTTTGTGTTCTCCTTTTTTCTCCATTTAGCTCGTCGGTTTTGGAACCAAACCTATGCACATGTACACACAAATATACACATGAAAATACATGCACAGGTGGAACACTAGCACACAAGGTGGATTTTGCAGGAGAATGGTCTTTTTTTCACAACAACATATAACAAAAAGGACTTTTAAGAAAATGTCATTTTATACATCCTGTTGCTTTGGTGAATTTTGACAGAATTAAACTGAATTTTGTTTTAATAGTTTATCAAATATTAAAGTTTTTTTTTAGGCGAATCTCCCAAAAATGCTGAGAGGATTTGCTCCTTTTCCCTTATAATTTTTTTTACCTGCTGTTGTTACAGAAATACTCATCCAAGACTCAATTTGCATTTTTATCAATTTGCTAACATATGACAGCCTATCAGAAAATAAATACAATCCACGTATCTGTTAAATAACCATGTAAATAGTGAATTACAGAATATCTTAAATTAACATGGACACCTCTAATCAAAAATATCTTCTGAATTCAGAAAGATTCCCTTTCTAACAAGCATCGGAGGAAAAAAAGAATAAACTCTGTATTAATTTTTAAGGATTCATATTTTTCTTCTTTTTTTAATTATCCCAGCCATAAAAACCATTACATGACTTCACTGAGTGGGGCTGCATTAGACAAAAGGTTTTTTAAATAGAGTGTCTGACAGCCTTATGGCAACAGCAGACCTCTCGTCTGCCAGGATAAACTGATAAAGCAGTGTCTGACCAGAAGCTAAGCACAAAACCAAAAACTGCCTGTAAATCCACCCAAATCCCACAAAGCCTCGAAACAAGTGAAATCACTGCTTTCGTTCTCCGTGTTTCTTTGTTTACTGCAGCTTTACACATGTGCGCAGCACATTAGGTTAATAGGTCACAGCGGTGGAACCTGCAGATGCGCAGATGTGCAGGTGTTAATTACGAACGAGCGTGTGTGATGAGCACCTCCGTCGATTACATTTGACTGCACACTGGCTAAAATCGGCCATATCCCGTCCGCTTCTGTGGGTCGGAGGGACTGTGGCACTTGCACGGCAATCCCTGGCTCTCCTCCCTTCGCAGCGAGCCAAGAAAGGGAGCCTCCCCCGCCCAGGAGCGCTCCACGCCCGGCCTCTGGGCGCGCTCGTGCCCGCGTGTTCGGCACTGATAAGGTCTGGAGTGGTAAAAAGATCCGA
Organism: Maylandia zebra; assembly: GCF_041146795.1. Lineage (NCBI taxonomy): Eukaryota > Metazoa > Chordata > Actinopteri > Cichliformes > Cichlidae > Maylandia > Maylandia zebra. The sequence continues at coordinate 13,633,578 of NC_135172.1, read as the reverse complement.
GAATATTGCATAATAAGGAGGCGAGACCAGCATCGCGCGCGACAAAGGCGCTTCTTATGAATTGTTAATGTTGGTTATATCTTTCCCCCGCAAACCTGCTGATAAAGGAGCGTTAAGAAGCTTGAGGGAACAATAATCTGCGGTTTAGGAGCGAAATCCCCAAAACAACATCAACGGAGAGCTGTGCTTCGTTGCCGCTTTCACTCATACAGCCATGTGAGAGCTATACATGGCAAATATACATGAACAGCCTCTACGGTAAATTATACAGAATATTATTTTAAAACGAACACAGCGAATTAATTACAAGCAACAAACTAGATCACGTATTAAGTTATTATTATTATTGTTGCTGTTATTATAATTAAGTCAAATTAAACCACCAATTTAACAAGTGATGATCCAGATCCTCAAAAAATAAACATTTACCTTAAAGTATTTTTTTATTATATGAATGTTGTTAATAAGGTTTTATTATTGTTATTATTATTGTTATTATTATGATCAGATATACTATAAAATTAATCGTTTTATTAATAGCTCACCAGTATTCATTACTGTTGCATTTAATAGTACTACTACTAATAATAATAGCCTAAAAGTTTTAATAAAAATGCAATAACTCAGCTTTTAAATATATATAGTTAAACTAAAATCTAATAACTGTAAATTGTTTACAAACTGACATGAGACTCTTTGTATAATAATAATAATAATAATAATAATAATAATAATAATAATAATAATAATAATAGCTTGGGTGTTAAAACAAAAAATGAAAGGCGAAGGAAGAATTCTATTAACTATATCCCCCCTTGGTTTGCTCAGTAAATAGCCATGTTTTTTATTAACCCATAAATCAATAGGTTGCCTACATGCATAATTCAAAGGAGACTCTTTATTGACGCTTTGATAACTGGCAAACAGCTACCTGAATATTGGCCAGGCTAAGCCTCCACGGACCATGACAAAACTATATTGTTGTAGAGAAAATTCAGAGAAGCAGCAAAATAAATCTGGTGTCTGGTGTTGGGCTACGTCCATCTCGAGGGTAGAAAAAAGAAATAAAAATGCTCCTGAGTGTGCCCAAATCTTGTGTCTAATTTGCTGTGTGCCTTTACCTGAACCCGTGACTCCACGAGGTCAAGCCTGAGCGCGAGCGCCTCCCGCATGAACACATCCGGATAGTGACTCTCGTTGAAAGCCTTCTCGAGCTCCTCCAGCTGCCATCCGGTGAAATTCGTCCTCGTGCGCCTCCGTTTACAACCGGGACTGTCCTTATCCGGGTCCCCAGAATCTGAAGACGTGTAAGTATGTGTGTGCATGTGTGTGTTTAAGTGTGTAGAAGTGTGTGTATGTGAGCGCACGTGTGAGTGAGGGAGAGAGAGAGAGAGAGACGTTCATGCTACGAGGTTCAAGTTAGCTTGTACATTTAAACCAGTTTGTTGTAAAACTGACAACTATCACTTTTCTTTTTGCTGTTCGACATAAACCACGTCCCGATAAATACACAAATAATTAATGCTTGATTTTATTTGATATAAGAGACAATTTTCTGTTCATTAGGCCTTCAACGTTTAATTTTGGCCAAATGAATTAGCACCCTGCAATGACAAGTTTTTATCTTAGCCTCTTCTGTAGCCTTTACCGCAAATTTACTAAAACTCTGTTTCGTCTTCTTCTTCTCCTTCTTCTTTAAAAAACAAAAAAACAAAACAACCTAGGTTAAAAACTTTTAAAGACTATGTTTGTTCTGTAGGCTGATTTTCCTGTAAAACCTCGCCCCCAGAATCATAAAAAGTGGCATATTTCCACTAAAAATGTTTCAATGTAGCGAGAAAAGCCCAGGAAACTTTGGTTTACCCCACTTCCTAGTACAGTACACTGTTTTCATGCACCTCTGTGTGCCTCATAAGGCAGTAAAAAAAATAATTAAAAAAACAAAAAACAATAGCCCAGCCTACCTGAGAGTTTGAACTGCTGACTGTCGGAGGAGAGCAGCGAGTTAGAGCTGACCACCGAGGCCGAGCAGGAGCCGTTAAGTAATCCGTCTATAGAGAAGGGCACGGCGGCCGCGGACTGCAGCTGGTGTCCGCTCGCCAGCTCGTAGACGTGCTGGTGATGGTGGTGGTGGTGGTGATGGGGGCCGAGCGCGTACGGGAAACCCACCAACCCGCCCAAGGAGCCTCCGAACTGGGCGTGAGGATGCTCGAGTACACGGCTGTCCATGCTCGCCCGGGCTGCGGCGGGGCCGAAGTGAAGATGCAGAGGGAGGCAGTGTGGCTGAACATGCAGTCAAAACAAAAAGTCGGGCAGAGGAGGAAGAAGCGGCGAAGAGGAACCGGAGGAGGAGATACGAAGGCGGAGGTGGGGAGGGGGGGAGAGAAGGGATCCCAGGCAGACAGCCGTCTCCCACGGCCACGGTGCGGTCTGTAGTGAAACGGCGGAGACCAGGCTAGGGGAGGTATTTCACGTTTACGGTCCAGCCGATATGTCAACCCTGCTCCCTCTCTCCGCGAGCCAGCTCATTAGGACTCCTCCATCTGCTCGCGGGACCAATAAGAAACGTTAATCGCCACGTGACGTCAGAGACGCGGTTAATGGAGTAGGCTAAAGGAAGCAAAGCAAAAAGGGAGGAGAAAGAGAGAGACAGCGAGAGAGAGAGAGAGAGCTTTCCCCCCTTTCAGATCGATCGCTAATTACACCTGGCACGGTCCTTTAATTCAGCCCTGTCAAAACAATGAGGACGAGGCTAAGCTGCCGTGTGGAAATAGCTAACTGATTGAAAGAGCAACTCCATGAAATCCCCAGGAATAAACCTTGCATTTTTTTTCTAGAAATAAACATTTTTTTTAATTTGAACTTTTAACGCAATAACCATGCTCCCTCTTTCCCCTCACTCTCACTTCAATTGCGCGATCGTGCATGTGTGCGCGCTCCCGTAGTGTCGTTTACGGGGCATTCGGGTGCAGATTGATCCAATAACAGCGCCTTTATTATCAGCCTCCCCGCCTTTTCCTGAGCTGTCACATTGCATTTTAAAGTACAAGCCTCTCTCCATCTCTGTAACCCCCCCCCCCCCCCCCCCCCCCCCCCCCCACACACACACACACACACACACACACACCACACACACATACACACATCACCGAGCCATCCATGACCGAGGTGTTGGTCGACTATTCATTATTTCGATTTTTTACCTCACAGCTTACACTCGTGTTTAGCTGTAAAGTGGATTGTAGCCTACACGACGTGATGTTTCCAAGAATCCAATACAGTAAGTAGTCTCCGTTCAGCCTTAACTGAGCGTGCTAGGATAAAATGCTTTTCTGAGTTAGGCCATGAAGTTTTATTAGCTTTTCTGGAGATTTTTCTTTCTTTCTTTCTTTTTTAAATGATATCACATGACATTCACCTGATGATAGGTGTTTGTCCAGCAGTGAGACTTAGTCCACAGATGTTCACGTAGGTAATCAATAATTCCTGTAGTCTTCAAAGCTAATTTTTAAAGTTTGCTTGTCATTCTTGAAATGGTGACTAGTGAAATTTTACCTCACCATCTAGTTGTTCTGGAGCTTCCTACCGTATCACATGGAATTAAGTAAACTTCAGCTCTTGGATAATGTGAGATGATCAAAACCCATAAAATTTCAGTGAATTTTGAGAGAAGGGATCCCAGGCAGACAGCCTGGGTTGTTTTTTTCTTTTCAGAAATGAACTTCTTATGGCTATTGTTGAAAAATAAACAAAGTATAGAACTTTAAATGCAAAAGGTATTCCAGCATTTTGTTCTCTAAAGGAAAAGTAATACTTACACCAATATATTAAAAAAAAAGTAGACCTCTCTGATGTAAGTTAAAGTTACACTGTAGTTTTTTTTTAAAGTTAAACTTTATTACATTGTATGAAAGAGTATCTACTGAAGATCTGTCCTGTCTTTCTCCAGTCATCATCAAACATTGATGGCAAATAGCTGCCCCTCCCTGAGCTTTAAGCCTGTTAAAAGGGAGTTTTCCTGCCCACTGTCGCCAGATGCTTGCTCATAGGGGGGTTGCTGGGGTTTTCTCTGTATTACTGTAGGGTCTATACTTTTCAATTTAAAGCACCTTGAGGTAACTGTTATATTTTGGTGCCATATAAATAAAATGTAATTTCATAAACTGTTTTAATACTGCTCAAATATGGAAAAGTTCTACATTTTTAAATTCTACTCAAGTAAAAGCAAAAAGAGGAATGTTTAGCTCCATTTACATTTGCTGTAATTTTTCAACGACTGACAAATATGTTGATTTGAACAGCACCTGTAAAAACAGATCCCCTCTGTACTTACCACAAAATTGTATATAACTGTAGGTCAGTTAATGTAAGATTTAATTTATTATTTTACACTCTGGCTTATTCTAAGTCCTGAGCTGTGTGTGCTTTCATATTTCATGTCTTATATATTCCTAATTTGAGAACAGGCTTACTAATTATATCAACAATGTTCATATGGATAGACGTCATGTGTCTATGTTTAAAGGAAATAAACTACATTGTAGACACAAAGCCTCTGGCATAGTGGCTAACATACAGCAATAGAAAAACACAAACATAGTAGGTTTAGTTGGCCCTGACTGTTAATTTGGCCATTATATTTGGTCAACTAAACTTTAAAAAACCATGCAACAACCAGTACTCTGTGTAGCTTCTTCGTCAGAACAGACATCAGAATTTTTCTGACTCTAATAAAGAAATGCTGTTTGTAATAAAAAGGGAGGAAAAGAGTAAGCAAGGTTTACTAAAAGAGTCTTTATGTTTAAGTAATTCATGCTGATGGGTCCAAATGTTCAGATCATCGCCCTGACAGATGTTTTTTTTCACAGACAGGTGGACAGACATTTCTGAACTCTCAGGAAGATTTTTTTTAAAAAACATTTACTTAGAAATCTGATAATCTGGTAGAAAATGCTGCTGCTCTTCCATTTAGTGTGTGCGCTCATGTTAAGAAAAATGCTGCCGAAAAGAACATTTAAAGTATTGTTTTTTAGTTTTGACAGATACAGCAAACAATTTTAATATCAAAGCATGACATTTCACTTTGTTTAAAGGGTTACTGACTTGAACAGTCCTAATTTACAGTCCTTGTTGAATCAGCCCATCATATTGCTTGACACACAATAACCCACAAACCATCTTCTTTATTTATTTATTATTTACATAACTTCCCAGCCCAGCAGCAACCCCAAAATGGAAAGTGGAAAAAAACGTAAAACGATTGATAACCCTCCTTTGAAACTGCTTGGGACAAGGCAGCCAGTTTCAAAATACTTGGCAGGTGACTGGCTGAATCCATCTGTCTATTATCATTCAACTCAGGCTAATGAGCACAACCAAATAATCTAATTAGTGGAAGTTTGTAATAGACACACCCTAAAAGAAATGGAACCAAGCAAAAAAGACAGCATTAAACTAAAGCGTTGTTAGGAACATAAATTGTTGGACAAAGAGACATTGTTTTTCTCCCTCTGTACACCATCACAGTCAATTTAAGCTCAAACAATCAATATGTGATTGAAGTGCAGACCATAATTTAAGTTTAACAACATTTTGCCATTAATTGGTTCAGAACTACAGCCATTTGTGCACACAGTCCATCAATTTCAGATGCTCAAAAGTAATTGGACAAACTAAGATCATTTTAAATGTAAGGATTATTTTTAATATTTGCATGACAATCCTTTGCAGTCAATGACTGCCTGCAGTTTGGAACCAACAACCATCACCAAATGCTGTGAGGTGCTCGGCCTTTACTGCAGCCACTTTCAGTTGCTGCCCACTTGTGGGTCTCTCTGCCTTCAAGTTTGTATCAAAAAAAAATTCAAAACATGATATATTGGGTTGTGGCTAACTTGGCTGTTGAGAGACTGTTCGGTTATTTTTCCAGTATGCTGTTGGTCATTATGCATTTTTACTGTAAAGCACTGTCCAATCAGTTTTGCTGTTTTTAGCTGAATCTGAGCAGATGTATAGCCCTGTATACATCACAGTTCATCCTGCTACTTCTGTGAGCAGTCACATCATCAATAAACACTAGTGACCTGCTTATACTGGCAGCCATACATGACCATACCATAACATCGTCTCCACCATGTGTGACAGATAATGTGTCCCATCTGGCCTTCGTGTTCTTGAGTAAAATGGGCAGTTTGTACCTTGTTGTAAACTGTATTTTCATTTATTAAGGCATCCCGTTACTGTAAACCTTGACAGTGATACGCTCACCCCCTCCTTGACTTGGTTAGATTGTGTTTGTTTTTTGTTGTTTTTGTTAACCATGGAAATAATTCTGTGATCATGCACTCAGTTGCCTTCTGTGATTTTTTGTTGCTGAGCTGGCCAGTGCATTAATTAGTTTTAACAACGGACCAGATTGCTGATTTGACCAAACCTAGTCAAAAGTTTTTGCTGTCCCTCTGGCAGGTTTATTTTGTTTTTGTATTTTTCAGCCTAACCCTCATTTGCACTGGCATCTATTTGGACCTTTAAAATTCTAGTGAAAAGATTCAAAATGCAAATGCAACACTTATCAGTCAACTATCCAGTTGAGCTCATTTCGAGCCCCTGGAAATGGGAAACTGTGTACAAAAATGGCTGTAATACCTAAACAAATTAAAATCTTCTGTGGTAAAGAGGTAAAGCTAACCGAAACATATCTTTGTCCAGTAAATGATAGAGCTAACTGTAAATGCCTGAAATGAGAATGTGCTGTTATGTAACACAATTCTAGTGATATGTGTTTTATCAGTGGCATATTGGAAAATTGATAAGGTCAATTTAAATATCCATACATTATTAAGCTAGATTTTACATATATTGTCTTCTTTTTTGTATTTTCATTGTGCCTTCCTTTTTTATTTTTGGAAATTGGTGACTCTTTACTTTTTGGTCAAAACCACAACAAGAATAAGCGCATCACTTGAAGTGTGGTACAATGAATTATGAGGTCATTTTGTAAGAATCCAGCATCCTTGTGATGCAATTGATTAAAATAGGAAGTATGCACATGTTTTGAGAACAGACTCTTGTCAGACTTCAGGATCATGTTTGTGGTTTCATGCTAACATGCTTAAATGTTTAGCACAGCAAACGTTGCTCCATGCTGGATCATCTTCACTTGCCATATTAGTAGTACAAACTAAACCTTGGGATGTGGGAATGGCATTCATTTTGTTGAAATTAGATTAAAAACATAGCAAAATAATAGAAATATGACTAATGGAGAGAACAGTAAGTAAGATGTTCAAAGATGCAAAAATTGACCTGTGGGATGACATGAATTTCATGGTAATCCACCCATTAATTTTCAAGATGTTTCAAATCATCACAGCTCTAAGCAGGAAAAAAATTGATATATATAAATATATATCACATTGCAGATGTTGATATATATATATATATATATATATATATATATATATATATAGAGAGAGAGAGAGAGAGAGAGAGAGAGAGAGAGAGAGAGAGATATAGAGATATATATAGAGATATATATAGATATATATATATAGATCTCCAACGCCCTTAAATTGACAAAGTGAGGCTCAATCGTTTTTACACCCAACTTGCATCTTTTTTCCATTTATTTACTGGAAGCAAGATATAGCCTTTTCCAGTGACCAGCAACACCATTTCAATAGCAACCAAACAGACTGAAGCAGTCTCTGGTGTCTCAGGTTAAGAAAAAAAGAGGCAAGATGACTGCAATTAAAATTTCAAGTTATCCCATCAAGTTAAGGGTCTAGCCAAATGCGATGGGAAATGGTGCTCAAATTGATGTGTGCGTTGGAAAATGGGAAATGAAAGGTGTTGAAATTTACAATCATAGCACAGGCCAGGAGCAACTGGGTGTCCAGGTGGACATCTTCGAGGAAGTGATGGAGGGAGAGGGAGAGCAAGATTATACATATAAATTGTAAACGGTGTCGCAGGGGCCAAATCTTGCCCACGGCGGTGACTGCTTCATTTTGTGTTAAATTTCTTGACAGAAAGCCACCCGCGTGCTGGTGAATACTGAATGGTAATCAGAGCTGGTTGAATAAGTGGCTCCCCCTCCCGCTTCCATTACTGTGAATTAATTCGACTTTATTTATCCAATTTCTGGAGCTGACAGAATGTTAATTTGAGTTGAGATTTCTCTCTGCTGTTCTGCCTGTGACCCGTAGCCCTGGGATTGGCGTGTTGTAATAACCTGAATCTTTCACCAGAAGCTCCGATAATTGTTACCTTATTAGCATGTAAATTGTTTAATTAATATTATTATGAAGAACCATATAATCCCTCCGTTACTTGACCCCGAGTCCACACACGAGCAGGCTTTCTGCATTTCAATGTCTAGGTTTTAAATGGACTCTTTAATGTTGGCTGGTCGTCGGGCTCTTATAAACCCCTCTTTCCTCAATCTTAGTGCAACTTTGAACAGCTTGAGAGGCCCTTTTCATCTCCCTCACTTCTCTATCTCTTGCTTTTGCTCTATTTCCTTTTTATTTCTGTGCTGTTCTTTCTGATATGTATTTATTTTCCTGCTGCCATTTTTGAACATCAAAATCCAATGCCTTCTTGTCATTTGCTTATAAAAGGTTTTTTTTTTCTGAAAGCTCCCCCTCCCCATCCAAACCCTCCCCTGTTCTTTCCCAGTGGCTGTGTGAGCCAAACACATGCAGTGCTCGATGAAAAGCAGCCCTTGACATGAGGTCCTCAGAGACTGCAGCATTTAAATTCCCTTTTTTTCCCTCCTCCTCCTCTTTTTGCTGGGCACGAGTGACATTGTCAGATGCTAGCTTTAATTAACTTGATAATAAGATGGGCAACTCACATGCAGGCCAGGGTTCGGCTTGCCTTGCCTCTAGCCCTCCTCCCTTCTCTCATCTCTCTTTGCAGGCCACGCCACTAAATCTACACTTACGCAAGGAAAAGCCTATGAAAAAAGTGACAAAAATATTTTTGATTTGATTTCAAAATACACTTCAGCCTCGGGACTGTTAGAGGGAATTCCCCCTCCTGAAATCAGATGTTTTCTGGATAAACTACAATTAAAGCCACGGCCACGTTACTACTGTCCAACCATCATAACATACAACATCAAGCTGAGTGTATTTATTATGGTACAAGGTATCAGCATTATCAACTTAAGACAAATATATATTTGCCCTAAAATCCTCAAACAGATGACATTTAATGACATAAAATGAGATCAGTTTTGTGGAAAAAGTACCTCGGGATGGTTATTTGGTGTAAAAATGTACCAAATCTACCAAACAAATGTGGCACTACCTCCTGTGGTAACCCCCTTAAAACTAAGGTAGCAGCAGAAAGAAGCTGCTTTTTAAAGAACCTCATGTTTGAGTAAAAATTCTGTAAATTTTCCAGTCTGTTGATAGTAATTGCTAAAAATGAAACTTCCAAATAAATAAATAAATCCTAAAACTGAAGTACATGCATCTATAAATTTGCCAGTGAACATAAGGATAATTAAAAGGCCTGGCGGAAAAGCACATCCTGAACACAACAATTGATTCAAGTTATTTGGAGACAGTGTAGGTACGTTTGGTGTCGACCACACCAGACCCTTTCAGGATAGCATGAAGCCACGTGACAAGTGGAGCCAAAAAAGGACCTTTTAGTATAGTATATTGTATATACTTTACTAAACAAACTAGGAAATCCATTTTATGGACAACACATGCAATAAAAGTCTGAAACATGTGCAACCAATTTTAATTGGGTTGTAAGTCTGTGTTAATGATAAACAACTGCAACAGGATATAACTCCTGACGTTTTCTTAAATGAATTAGGCCAGATGTTTATGGCCAGATGTTTATGTTCCTTGTTTATGTTCCTCATGTTAAGTATATTGACTTTATCAGTTTCCATGGGGTGCACTTATTTATTTATAGTACTTTATGCTGGATGCATTGTACTGTTGGAATCTTGCTTGTTGGTAAATAATGAAACAAACCTACGATTCAGTGTTCCTGCTGTGGTAAAATGTGCAATACATATCAAAACATAGAGCGATTATTTCAGTGAAGTATAGCTTATTGTTATACCTTAAAACTGATTGGTAGCTTAGGCCTTCAAAAACATAAAATCTATAAATGGATCTTGGATTTTGCTCGAGATAAAATGACATCAGTTGCCGTTACTTTGGAAAACGCTGCAGATTTTCCAAAATTCACTCAAAAACATCATAGTTTTACAAGTGAGGTTTGGAGAGTAAGCAGAGGTTCACTTTTTATTTATATGTCTGTTTGTACTTGGCTGCTGCAGTTTAGGAACAGCAAACATCGCTGTTTTGATTCCATCTCTAAAGGAGGAAAACTTTGTTTATATGTCTGTGTATGTAATCTGATCTACTACACATTTGGCTGGTGCATAGCTGTGAACCAAAGGAAACACATGATCATTTGGTTGAGTGGTCTATTTTCTGCTACTTTCACAATGTTTTCAAAGACATCCTTGAACGACCAACAGCAGCAACACGTTCACATAGGATTTCAATATACAAGTGAGCTCTGATCATGAAGTTTCCTTATAGATGTGTCCATTATTATATATCTGTGTGTGTGTCGTGGGTGTTCTTTGGGTGACAGCTCCAAGCAGCTATTATTAGTTCCAGTCACATTTCAAATACAAACACATTTGTAATCCAGGCTTAGAAACAGCATTCATCAACAAACGTCCCATCCCACTGTGTATAGTCATTGTAATAAGAAAATACAATTTCTCAATTCTAAGGTTTTGCATATCAGGGCATAATAAGAAAAAAGCAAATCGGGTCAATAGTAGATCTCAAAATTATGTAAATACAACCTCAGATGAAAAAAATAACATATTACACTGTTATTATTTATTTAACAAAAATTGAGTTAAAATGCAGAAGCATTGGGCTAAAAAGCACACAAGTACGTCTTTACTACTTCCACAGGAATGGAGAGGTAAGTAGCAGCAAGGCGCTGCTGATCAAATGCATGTGATTAAGTGATCATTGGCAAGTGGAGCACTTGTATAAAAGAAAAAAAAAAGATTGAAAGTGTTGCAATAGCCTAGTCAAAATCCTGACCTCAGCCTGAGAGCTGTGCATAAGCAAACATCCCCAAACATCAATGAGAGTTGTCTACAATTCCTCCACAATGAGGTGAGAGGCTGATAAAGCTATATAGAAAACTCACAGTTATTGCTACTTAAGGTGGTTCTAAAAGTTCTTGAATCACGGGGTGTACTTAGTTTTTTCACACCCAGCTTTTGGTTTAGTTTTTGTTAATAAATAACAGCACAGTGTATAATATTGTGTTGTTATTCATTTGTATTTAACTACTTTGAGAACCTGATAAGGAGTGTATGATTTTTATTGTGTCCTGAAATGCAAAACCTTCAAACTAAAAGGGGTATACTTTCTTTTTAATGATTCTGTAAATAGGACTCTTTATTGTGCCAATAATTAATAGCCCGCCTTAAATATACCAGTCCTACATGATGGTAACAGTTGAATACTGAATGTTAAGAAGGGGCATTTTTGTGTGCCTATTAAGAAAAGAAACCTCTAGCAACAGGTTTGATGGACACAGAAAGTCACGCTGTCATTGAGGCCTCTGGAGATTACTATTTTGATGCATGGAAGTTTCTAAGAGGTGGCACCTTAAGAAAACCCAAATAACATTTCTGGATGTTAATTCTGAGTCTGTGATAACAAAATTATGTCCACATTTACTGGTCATTTTATCTTATCACTTCACTGAGAATGTTATTGCAGTGAGCAGTACATGCAAGAAAACCCCAAAAAATCCTGTAATTGAAATAATTTAGCATGAAGGTGTGTGTGAGTGCTCAAAAATACCTATAAGCAGTCACATCAAAGGAAACATCTGCAAGGTAGTCTGAGTATGTTTAAAAATAAATATCATAATCTAATTAATTGTAAGATGAACTCAAAGGACTCCTAAACCTTGTTTCAATACAACTAAAATTGATCCATTTTTGGAACTTGTGCTAATGGGTGATCACAGCTTGTATGTGTCACTTATATGTAGTAGTTTGGCAGCCATGGTGGACTCCGCATATTAAAGAGATATGGGCCGGAAAGCTTCTGTAATGGCAGAATAAATGGACAATGAAGCAAAAAACCAAAAAGACTTACCTTAAACTCTGTCAGCATAGCTCAATAGGTGCAAATTATATTTCCCATGACAATTTGTGTCTCTAAATTTGCATTTTAAGTAATAACTGGTAAATGACTGATAGCTGGTGAAGTTATCAACTAACTCTAGTTTGCAAGCTGAATCTATAAAGTGCGAAGACACACAGTTTCCTTCACCAGAACTGGAGTATGAAATTCTCACCCCAGAGCAGACATATTAGTAAAAATGCTTGAAAAGGTATCCAAACATAATTAAAAAGTGAGGCCTAGCAGAGGCAAGCTAAAACCGCCTTAACAAAATCCAAACTGGTAAAAGTTTTATTTTATTTTTAAATCACCAGCTGTACATTAGTTTGGAAGGGCAATCGTAGCTTTAGAGGAAAAAACTCTAACTAACCAAGGAAGTAAAACTGAAAGTACAGTCATGGTCAAAATTCCGTAGTAAAGCTCTTTGACTCATAGATAGATAGATAGATAGATAGATAGATAGATAGATAGATAGATAGATAGATAGATAGATAGATAGATAGATAGATAGATAGATAGATAGATAGATAGATAGATAGATAGATAGATAGATAGATAGATAGATAGATAGATAGATAGATAGATACCTTTATTAGTCCCACGAGTGGGAAATTTCATGTTAAGGCTGCCAACCTATTGCACGCATTGGCGGCATCATCTTACCCTCCGACCATACATACATTACACAAAAACATCACATGGGGAAGACAGGTCAGAGAGGTGTAACAATGGAAAATGCACCACATGAGGAAAGATAAGGACAAAAAAAATAACTCCCTCCAGACTGATCTCCAACAGGGAGATCAGTTTGAGAACAGAAAAAAAACACATCATGAAAATGATTATGATTGTTCAACAACTTATTGCACATGTATACAAAAAATGTATGAAGGACAAAATTAATGCCACCTCTTACAACTTTCAGATAATAATTACTGTCAGTTTCCTCTTGGCTCTATAGTAATCTCAGACACATAGTTCACACTGAAGCCTCACCTTCCTGTTATCTTCTGTTTGTGAGGGGTGACCAATCAGGAGACAGTAGGCTTAGAAGAAGGTTTCAAGTACTGGATGAACTGTGTGTCTACACCACGCCTCTGTGTAAGATTACAGTTAAATCCTGTGAAGCTACTCCAGTTGAGATCAAGAACAAAAATTTGGAGCAGGAAATGGTCATCTAACATCTTATATCGTTCCCATAATCACGTGACCTGTTGTTAACATTCAAATGTAGGTGCCATATCCACGAAAAGAGGAGGCTCCCACAGAGCACCTCCTCCCAGAACATTGTTTTTTGCTTGATATATAAAAAGATGACCCTGTGATCATGCAGGTTGCAAGACACAAGAATGAGAATCTCTTCTGAGCCATAAAACCGTCAATATTCCTCTTGAGAGAAAGAATCAAGTCATATTAATTTTTATAATTAGCAAAGTAAAGGTGAAGCAGTGGAGAGTTAATTACTCAATTACTGCCTGCAAGTTAATTTTTAACTATCTGAAATGAAGTCAGTCATTATTTAGTGATTGGTTGATAATTAAGAGTCTAATCTAAATTAATGGTTGCGAGACGGTTTTTTGATCCTGCTGTGCGCTTGGTGCAGCATTAAACCAGGAAAGTGGATGCCATTCCAATTAGAAGCGAAAGGATTTAATGTATTGATGTTTTGTTTTTTTCCTCCCACAAATCTTTTGCCTGACACATAATGAAAGCTTTGATAATTTAGAAAAGGAAAGACCCCATTTCCAGGCGAGTGCGTTTTAGCTCCTTCTCTCCATGCAATTAGGAAACTTTTTCTCCATCTAATTATGAACATAATTGTGCCTGTGACAGAATATTGGGAGGAAATGCAAATTGTGGTTAAAGTTATTTTCTTTAATTCACCTCTCGTTTGATAGATTAAACCTGATGCCTTTAAGATCTGCCTGTGTGTTTAAAATTGAGTGGATTAAATGCCAAACTTCCTCTGGAGCAACAATTCCATTTCAATTAAAACTGACTTATCACCTTCTCCTAAAACGTGCTTAATATGCCAAAAATTTTTCCATGCTTGAAAGAGTCCAAAATGCCATTTTAATTGTTATCAGTGAGTCGCATCTCCCCCTCTCTCCCTCTTTTCTCTTTCTTCTGCCCACCCTCTATTTTTTTCCTTGGCTGTCTTGGCACAAGCCGCACGGAAATAGACCTAATTAACCCCCCTACCCCGCAGGGAAATCCGCTATGCAAATTAACATTTTCAAAATATAGTAATTTGAGAAATGGCGACGCCAATTTTTCATGCACGGGCTCGAAATATTTGCATATACATTTAGCAGCCCAATCAATAGAGCTACTTCTCACGTGCACATTTGTGGAGGGGAGGGGTGAGGCATTAAAATAAATGCTGGGATCTGATGGGCATACAGGGGAAGAATGGTTGGCCCTATTCGGCCACTGGCTAACTACTGGAGCCCAACAAAACCATCTGCTGGCAGTGAAACGGTGGAAGGGAGAAAAGAGGGAGGAGAAAGTCCCCCACCCCACCCCAAAGGGCCCAGCTTAAAGCCACTCTGTAAACAAGGAAATATGTTTTAATTAGGAAGCAAGTTCACGCGCATCTCATTTAAATCACTTTAATGAATAGCTCCGTCAGAGTGGCCCCCGTGCACTGACATGAAATGACTGATGCTGTTTGAAACAAAGGCCTTTTCTTCGGTGCGCTCGGTTCATGTTTTGTTTTCTCAACTCACTGAGCTCCTCATTGTGTGTTAACCCCTACAACTTCAATTTAAAGCATGAACAACTGTAGACTCAGTTGCACACTTATTTATTTGGTTAGCATGAGCTCAGATTTGACAATAAGCACATTTAAAGAAATCAAAACATAATTTTTACCGAATATTTTGACACAAAAGTGCCATGACACTGACAGGCAGATTCACTTTGTTTGCTATATAACTGGACAGAAAAGTGCATGGAAGGCACACGATAGTCTTTGACCACAGCTGTTCAGAAACACAATTACACTGAAGATGTATGTGCTTTATTTACATGATCTCAATGATTTATTTTTATGTGTGCCACTCTGTGACAACCCTCATTGTTTCCTCCATGCTAATCAGCAAATGGATAATATATTGCTGAGCGACGGTTATTTAAATCTGAATACATGTGCTTTATTTCAATACATGACCCTTATGTTAAATCCCTAAATGTATACAATGTATACCACTTTAATGTTGTTTTGTTTTGAGCATCTTTCTTTGCACAGCTGTAGGTTTCACATCAGTCTATTGTCATCAGTTAAGCCTTACAACTTCTCATGTCTATAAAACAGACATAATTACCTGTGTGATAGAGTCAGTAGTGACTTTGGGAAATTAGATGTGGGATTCCTGGTGTGGTATAGGCTGTGTGGTTACATCCACATCCTGAGACCCCAGCTCATTGGTTAGCTATTACTGCAAATGTTTTGGCTCAACCTTGCAAAATTAGCACCATGTCTTACTTCAAATTTGTTGACCAGTTACCTCAATTAGCATTCACAGTTCCACATTCAAGCACTGACAGCATACAGCTTTTCTTACAGTGACCACAGCACAGGCACATTTTGAGCCTTTACATAAACTTCAAACTTGTGTTTGTGAAGCTCAGCGGGTTATTGTTAAACATGGATGGTTTTTGAGAAGGTTTGGATTTGACTGCAGACTCTTGAGAAGTAGGATGCTCTGAAGACCAATGCTACAAGTTCCTGCAGCTTCATGTACAGTAGAAGACAGGAAGTTACTACATATGTTCTAAAGAGGAAGCAAACTGAACATCACATACATATACAGTCATAGTAAATAGAAAGTATCTATGTATCTATCAAGTCTACAGTTTCAGGTACCAAGACATAATAAAAATAAAATCTAGCTGTTGCCAGGTCCTAGATGAACAACATGTGACTCTGTTACACTGTGTCATTAATTAATAAAAACTCAACTCAAAATCGAAGTACACACTATGACTCAATAATGAATGCATTGCTTTCACACAAGAATGAAAACAATGCTGTATATACACATCTATACATGTTTATATGTATACATATACATATACACATTTACATATGTATTATTTGCAGAATATTATTTGTTGATTGTTTCTTGTAAGCTTTGTGGTCTTTGCCTGATGTAAATTAATTCCATGACAATAATAGTATTATTAGTATAATATTTGCTTGATTCATTGTAATAAAAATATCACGATGAAACTCAGTGGCATTTTAGTACATAGTTGCAGAAGCTATAAGATCAATATATTATTTATACATAAGTAATATATCACCTCCTCCTAAAATTAAAGCTGAGCTCTCTTGATTAAAGGGTCACTGATTTTCCTTTTTTCTGTCAGACGTGACACTGAGCCTTCAATGGCACTCAGCCAAATTCACAGGACAGTTTAAGCAATTAATGCTCAGAGGTATCAGTCAGCGAGAGCAAATAATTTCACATAAACTGCCAGTGCACCAAGCACAGCCTGATGATACCCTCCGGAGCATCCCATCCTAACATATGCTTAATTGTTTACCACTGCTTGTTACATAAATAGAGATGCTGCAGGGGAGGAGGGGGAGCAGGCGGGGTGTGTGGGGGGGTAGGGTTTAGAGTCAGTACACTATGAGACGGAGCTGGAGAATTAATAACAATTTGTGGCAAATAATTACTTATCAATTAAAGCTGTTATCCTGCCTAATTAGGCAGCGTTCATTAAATTCAGCCAATTTAAACCTTAATCAAAGTTAGCAGGGCCTGACAGCACTGAGTGGCTCAGTGAAGGAGCGCCCTCCGGTGGATAAGATGCATAAAATAAGTGGATTTTTTTTAATCATTTAAAAAAAAAACAACTACTGTTATTCTTATGTTATTTGTTAATAATATAATATATATTTGCATTTACTCACTGTATATAATCAGTTTCCATGGGAATTTACTTGTAAAATGAGTAAATAAATAAAAAATATTAAGAGTACCAGAAGTTTTATTGTGGTCCGAAACCAACTAAACCTAACTTTGTACACTACAATTCTAAAAACCAAACCAGAAAACGAGGCTAATTAATTATTTTCCACCAATGATGACAATTGATGTTGCATAGTATTTATTATCAACAATGGTAGTAGAAGTAGTAGTATTGAACTTAAGAGTTAAAATTATTTAGGTCATTTACTAAAGTGTAAAAAAGTATTGAACATTAAACATTAACATCTTTGCAAGCATCTTCTTGTATTGCGTTGCTTATTTACTTTGCTGTATTCATCACTTCATAGATCCAAACATATCTTTTTTTGTGAAACATCGTTATCTCCAATAATAATAATAAAAATAATAATAATAATAATACAAGATTAAAAAAAATGAAAAAGGTGTTGGAAGTGCAGAGTCTAAAATTAAAAAAAAAATGTGTGCACATAAGTACACTCACCAAAGTTCATTTAAGAACAAATGCCCTTGATTATTTGTCACATTTCAAATTAAAAGCATCTTCACCCTGCGGCCTGTCTCATTTTAAAGCCTTCACTTCCTATGTGGTCATTTGACAACAAAGCACGCGCTTCTCGGGGCGCCTCGCCACGAGGAACGAGTTAATTAATATTGGCTCTTGTTTGGTCTAGTTAATGAATGAGTAAATTATGCACCTCTGGGACACCGCCTCCCCAATCGGTTTAAATTATCCCACAAACCCCTCACACCCCCCTTCTTCCAACATTGTCCTCCAATTTCCCCACTCTGATCCTGCACTGATGGGGTCCCTGTCACTAACCACACACACACAAACACACACACACACACACGGAAACCAAGGCTATACCCCTGCCGTCTCCATCTGTCTTTCTTTGTCCTGATTTGGTGTGTTCATTGTCTTCTGCACAATTATTGATGCATTTTTTCTTTTCTGTTTTTTTTTTTTAATTCAACCCTTCTGTTCGACCCCGGATCGTCAGCTCAGGGTAGCAAATAACTTCCATCCCATTAACTCGTTTTAGAGGGAAAGCTAGTCAAACAAAGCTTGGCCACAATCTGATACACACATACTCCCAAACACACACACACACACACACACACACACACACACACACACACACACACACACACTGTCCTGTTGGTGAGAAGATCCACATTATTTGCATTAAAAGCCTCACACCGTGAAATTCATTTATAATTACAAAGTGGGGTGCTGTGTGTGTTATGCAGATCAGACTTGTGTGGTGAGTAGAAGGAATATCACACTTGCATTGGTTATTTTGTGATACGCTAACGCTGAATGTATGGTGACAGATTGCAATTATCTCATTATTGTAATTGTCAGAGTCAATTCCTTGCAGGCCGTGTGCAGGCTGCATGAAGGATTCCAGGAGTTACACGCAAATCTACAAATGTAGCAGGGTTTTTCTGTTATTGTTTTTTAATAGTCCAAAAGCCACACTTTAACAAACACACTGCAGTCAGGGCTTCACCTTAAACATGTGATCACAATCTGCAAACACATATTAATGTTTGTAATCTTTATAAACTGAGCATATGTTGATTGATTGTCCTGGCACAAACAAAGGCTTAAAAGAAGAGTCTGCTGATTTCATTTCACCAAAGTTCATAATGTTGAATAAGTCCGGGCCTCCTGAAATAGGCTGTTTCAGTTTTGGCTGTAACAGTGAGCCATGCTCAGCCTTGTAGATCTCCAGCGCCCTCGTGTAGTGAAAAAGCTGCAGTGCAGCTCCTCATGTGGCTATTTTGTCTCTGTAAAGCTGGCAGTGCTCTAGGTTCCTTCTCTCATCAAAGACTATTCAGTCCAAACACCAAAGGCAGTCACTTCACTGGGGATCAAATATTCATTGTTAAGATCTGTGGATCAGCTGACTGACCTCCACAGCACATGACTGGAAGTATGTTTCAGTAGATTTTTTTTAAATACCAGAAAAGATATTTACTGCTAAACAACTGTACTTTTATTGTGCACAAAAAAATTAACTGCAATTGTGCAAAACAGGGATTGAAAACTTTGATCATTTTTAGGCTTGTGTGCAACCCCGTTAGTATAGACAATTCCTGCTTCATAAATAGTTCCTCTTCTTTTTGGAACTGGAATTCCAAAACCGCTGGAACCAAAGGGAGGAGTTATTGTGACCCTGTCCTGGAACAATTGTGCTAATGGCAAAGATATTTAAAAATTTGTAAATTTTAAGTACAATTTGACAAAAAAAGATTTAAGACTAATTTTGGGGGATTTTATTAGTTTTATACATAATTTAATTACAGATTAAAGAAAAATAAATTAATGAATGGAGATTACAACAAATAATACAACATCTAACAAATCTCAGTAATTTAATAATTGCAGAAGAACATTACAAAAAGCTAAAAAGGAATTTTGGATAACGTAAAGAACATTTAAAAAGAGAGGCATCACAATAGATGACTACTCATTTTAACACTGAACTTATCATCTCATACACATCTGCCACATCTGCCTGAAGTGATCATAATATCTTTGCTTTTTTTTTAAGTCCTACATAACCCAAAATTCACTTTTTGATAAATAAGCCAATTTTAGGAAAAGTCATGAAATATAAAGTCATAAATATATAATATATAATAGATTTGACCAGAATTACATGATTTTTAAAAAGCCAAGAGGACAAAATGACTCCATTGGCTTTTTTGCTAAGTTGTGTCCGTTGTGTCTGCTAAATCTGTGCTGTTACGCACAGTTTCCTGGAGATTCTGAATTTCCTGGTAGTTTGTTTTTTGTTAGTTCTTTCATCAGTTACAGTTAGAAACATCCCGTAAAACAACATGTAAAAGCTGAGCTCTCTTTTCTTCACGTTCGCTTTCTTCCTGCACTGGGTCACATGAATCCTCATAATACACATTAGACTGAACTAATAAAGGGTACAGCAAGGCTGATAATATCCTGATATTTTAGTAAATGTCGCTTTTTCTTTGAGCTGCTCTGTCATCACACTGTTTTTTCAACTTGTTAAGTTGAATCACTAGAAGTAGAGCTTGTGAAAGAACTCCTGCCAGGAAAACTTTTGTTTTTTCTTAGTTTCTGCATTTCTATGTGTGAAAAATTGATATTTTGCCTCGCAGCATCAAAGGTGTGTGTCTTTAGCCCTTTAGCTTTTTTTTACATAGCCAACATGTCTTCATGTTAAAGTTACATTTAGTTTATTTTGATGTTGGTTCGCGAAGTTTATTTGTTTATTAGATTCCCCTTGTGTTCTCTTCCCCAGTATTTAAGTTTTCCTCACTCTTTATGTGTCATGCTGTCTTATGTTATCAAGTTTGTACTGTCATGTCTGTGTCTCATGTTTCCTGTTTTATTTTGAAGGTCTGTGTCCTATGTCAGTGTAGTCGGCTTTGCTTCCTTTGTTTGGTTATGTCAGATTAGTGTCAGGTGTTTCCCCATGTGTTCCCACTCCCCTCATTAGCCTTCTGTGTGTATTTAGTGTGTGTTTTCTCATTCAGTCTTTGTCAGGTTGTCTGTTGTTCTTGTCATGTTTCAGGTTTTGTTGCATCCAGGCCAAGTTTCATGTTGAGGGTTTTTTTCCCCATGTTTATTTTTTAGTTTTGCCAGTTTAGGTTATTGTTTATGCTCATCTTTGTTTTCCTTATGTATTACTTCATGTATCTCCATCAGCCATATTAAACGGCTCCTTTTTGTTAATTCAAGTTTTGTTCCACGTTCCATTTTGCCTGCATTTTGGGTCCTCTTCGCAAACTCATACAGAGTGCTGCCCCGTACTGTGACACTAGCCTAATTTGCATTCCTTTTTCTCCAATACCAAAAGAGTCTCGGATATGCTGAATGGAGAAGATAATCCAACAATTAATCCAACAGCTAATAGGACAAAGAAATTGAAAGCAAAAGTCAGACTGATTTTTTTTAATCCAATTCCTGGATTCCAATTTTTCTTTTTAAATTACATTTTTAAAAGATTTTTAATATTTCTTTTTAATTCTGAGTTTGAAAATGTTTCTAAATGAGGTTTTAAACAGGGGTTTAATACTTTGTTTTTAATTTTTTTTTAACCTTTTTTGAATTTGAACTCATCACAGAAAAAGCAAGAACATAGGTGAAAAACACCACTGTGAGTGTAATGGAGGACTTTTCTGAAAGACTGAGGAAACGTTGGTGATTCCTTCTAATGCAGAGACATTAATTGGAATTGGGTCAAAAAGTGCCAATGTGAATATTAGCCATTAGACCTCCTTAAATGTATTTATTTTTTTGTCAGTTCCCCTATGTGTAGGTTGATGTCAGTTACTGTGCTACACTAGCTGTTTTATTTTGATACAATTTTGTCTCTGCTTGTTTAGCTTTACTTCCTCCCCGCGCTCATTGTGGTGTTTGTCTACAACTGTGCTAATTCATTCGGGCTGTTCTAATCAGCCTTTGTGTAGTTATATCCTTGATTCTTCCTTTTGTGTTTGTAACATCTGTTATTTCTTCATGGCATTCCTGTATCCATTTTCAGTTATTAAAAAAATGTAAAGAAGTCATGCTTGATCGTTGAGATGCGGATGTCTTTTGGCTCACTCACTCTATACGTGTGCACAATTTCATCATAAGTTACTACAAAATTCCCAAGAAAATAAAAGACAGTTACGCTTAAATTCAACAAGATTAACTGAATGTGATGACTTAATATCAAAAATAAATTAAAAGCCATCCATGATATTTGATATAAAGAAAACACATTCCTCCTATGTGTGTAACTGCTCCACAAGTTTGCAGAGTTTCATCCCTAATTGCAGAAAAATTCCTGAGAAAATAAAGACAATTGCGTTCTCGTTGTGTTCTGTGGCTCCGTAGTGTCGTGGTTAACACGTTTACGGGCCAAGCAACAGGTTGCTCGGCTGATTACAGCCGGAGACGGGAAAGGGAGCCTAATTCCCTTTGCAGTCACAGCAAAAACCTGATCTCTGTTTTAAGCTAGACCTAGGGACAACTAGAAGCATTTGGTCTGCAGACCTCAAAGATCTCACCGGAGTATACCAATTTAGAAGATCAGATGCAATGTTTTAAAAACAAGTGTCAAGATCTTAAAATAAATTTGAAAACTAACTGGCAGCCAGTGTAGCGAGGCAAGTATAGAGGATATGTGCTCTCGTTTGTGTGTGCCAGTCAGGAACCTTGCCGCGGGGTTTTGAACCAGCTGTAGTCGGCCAATTAATGACGAAGTAACACCATAGAGGCTGTTGCAGAAGTCAAGGCGAGATGAATTAAAGGCATTGATTGCTTTTTCAAAGTCTCTGAAACAGAGAAATGGCTTCACCTTTGCAAGTAGGCTTAGGTGAAAGAAGTCAAAAATATAGAGCTACCTGCTCTGGTGATTCTTTGATCTCAGACTTTTTATTGCTTTGACAAAATATACACTGTTAAAAAAGAAAATTAAAGTCCTGACCAGGACATCGCAGAGCTCCTGGACAGCTGTTCTATATTAATCCTCAGTATCTCTCTTGCCCCAGACAGGAAGCAGCGATGTAGTGGTTCAGTATATACAACAGTACTCACAGACGCCCACATCCAACTTGTTGGATCTCTTATTAGGGTTCAGTGTATTACAGGGCACTTTCTATTTCGTTGAGACATATTTTAGAAGGAGGGACAGACAAAGGATGTAAAACAAGTCATTATTTAGCATTTTAAAAACAATTAAATCCCTGTTCAATTTAAAATACAGTGTGATATCTTACAGCTTAGTTTTTTCCCCACTGAATGTACAGATGCCCTGTAAGATTTTAACTCCCTAATGCTTAATGTTGGTAATGCTTAACATTTCCTAATGTTAAGTCTTTGGTTTCGGGGAGAAGAACATGTTAGCAGCCAGGCATGCTTATAATATTTGTGTGTTCAAAGGATTATTTTAACACAATAATTGAAGTTACAGTTATTTGGATTCTGTTTTAGACACATAACTTACTTTGTTAACCAACGATGAGGTTCTAATAATTTCAGCTCACTGTGCTGAAAAAGAAAGTTACTGCCTTTGATCTGAGACAGAACCACAGCAACAAGTTCTTTTTTCTGCAGTGCTGTGGGGAAACAATAGATTTCTGTGGATTTCCAAATAAAGAAACATGATTAACTGCTGTGTTCGTTCTTAGCGTGTTCAGTTTTGTTAGTTCTGAGTTGCTTTCGTTTAATTCCTCCCTCAGTCTTCATTTCTGCTTTATTTAGTTCATTTGTGTTTTCCTGTTTAATTCAAACATTTTCCATTTAACTTTGAAAGTTAGTTTGACGTATGCTTTGCTTTTAGTTTTGTTTCCTGTTTCTTTTCTAATTCAGTTGAGCTGCTTCTTGTTCTCCACGGCTGTCTCCACTTTTCCTAATTACCCTTATTACATTAAACATGTTACCTGTAATGTATCAGCAGTGTTCCTCTTTTTCTTCTCCTTCTTGATTTTTTGCTGGAGGTGGCTGGTATTTCAGATCCAACCATTTCTTTTGTGCTCTATAAAAATGATACATGTGAAAAAAACAATCGACCTATAAATTTATTTATTTGTTTGTTTGTTTGTTTGTTTTTTACCAATTCTGATGAAGTTTTGTCTTACATCAATTGTGTCATTATTGAAAAGTGAATTACCATAATTATTAATTTCTTAAGTCAAAAACAAAGATCACCTTCAGTTGACTTTTTGAACTTTTTCTTTAGATTTTCTCCAGATGACTGCAAATGGATCACACAATAGTCCCTTGGATGCCCTCTCCATTTCTTTCAGCTTATTCCTCCTCGTCCACATGTGAACGTCGTCTTCTCCTTAACGTGGCCGTGAATAGTCTCTACTATGACATCAGCACATGCCTACATGAAAAACTTGCATATGCCAGAACATAGATTTAACTCAATGAGACTGAAAAGTACAATATTCACAGATGCACAAAAATCCAAAAGAAAGTAAATACATTTACATAATGTACATGGAATAAAAGATTTGAGACATTTGAAGACGGTAAGGGAAAAAATGCACTTACTGAGTATTGATCTGAAATATATAATATGCAATGATGTGTGTGCAAGCTATAGAAAGGGCTTCACTTCCTGTTAAACAGAAGTGCACAAAACAAAAGGAAGTTAACATTCAACACCATGACATTTTCACTGAATTTAACAGTCACTGAGTGGTGAGATAAATGTGTGCATAAGCCATAGTCATAGCTAAGGCTTTTTATGCACTTACGCAGTGCCTAGGTTCATCTCGGCTAATGCTAAGTCCATGCAGAATCACTATGTGCTCCACTTCAGTCGACACGACTCTGCATAGCTTTGATTAGCGGAATCAGAAATTTGTGTTTCTCAGAAGTCAATAGTAGATAGAGAATTGGTATGCAAAACATGGATAATGCAAATATATATTTGACATCAAATGGTGAGAAATGTCATGTTACATTCATTAACATGCTGATCAAACCTTAATCAAACATACTCATTTGGTGATGTAATGGCAGTGGAGTTAAAAGACAGAAATATGAAAACTTGAGCATATAATAAATGTTTCACAGAGTGGCACACTGCTCATTTTATTCTTTTTAAGGTACCTGGAGACGGAGTGCAGCTCAAAAGGATCATCTGGTCTCAGGGTCTCTGCTGTCTGTCCTCTCTCGGTCACTGGGTGCAGATTCTCAGCTGCTGGAGAGGTCTAACTTTTTTAGAGAGGTCTAAAAAGTCTAATGCAGAAAACGTGCATATGATCAATTAAGGCAGTTCGCAGTAAATCAAATAAATGTGTAATGGTCGTACAGTGCAAGCATTTCACTACTGAAGACGGAGGAAACCAGTGTTCTTTAACAGGTTTGGGGTCCACAAATGTGTGTAATTCACATCTTTGCCTCTTACTTTATTGACCCAGCCACTTCTAATGAAGGGTTGCTGAACTGAAGAAAGGACTCTGTTTCCTGTTAAACAGTCGGGCACAAGGGAAGATTTTTATAGTTGGCAGAGCCTCAATTATTTGATTGAGGCTCTGGTTCCCGTAAATAACCTGATTTACTCCTAACTCTTTCAGCAATTTCAGGATCACTTTCAGCATCACAAAGTGCCTCAGTCTCAAACCTGTCAATTCCCCTTAAATTTTCCTCAAAGTAATCATCTCTAGCCATCAGAGTCTGAACCTTCATCACTGTCTAACGTTGGGTCGCATAAGTCAGGTGTATCTCTGATTGTTACGTCCTCATACTTTGGATGGTGTTTAAGCAAAGTCCTCACAAGCTTATGAGGAGCTTATTCTATGTCACAGCCTGAAACAGCTGATGCCCTTTGAGAAATGGATCTCAAGTTATGAGCGATTATGCTACAGTCTTGGTAACTTCACTACTTCTTGTACCTCAGCGACACAGACAACATTGCCATGAACAGCTCTTTTGTTGGCCTTTTGGAAGAGGGATTACTTTGGCAAATGTTATGCACTTGGCAATGAGATGCCTCTCTAATATGTTCAGGTCGCACAGTTCATTTGGAATATCTGTAAGCTGTAAATTATTAGCTATTGCTAGGGGAGACGTATTACCATTTTAAGCTGTCTTTGGCAAGTGTGACAGATCCACCCTCTCTTTCTGTTATTTGGAAGCATGCACTGTTCTGAATGGTGGCATTCATTATGGCAAACTAATAAACTTTCTCATAAGGCAAAAGTTTGTCCTAAGGGTTAGGGCTGGTAAGCCCACTTTTTATTTGTGATCGAAACTGTCATTTTGGTGTCTATTTTGCATCTTCCTCTAATGTCTATTGCAGTCTGCATGGTGTTACTCAGTCGTTTGCATTTGTTACACATTGTTTGTCTTATTCTTAGCCGTTGTTTAAATGTAAATGCTGCATCCCTTGCATAACGAGTGGTGATATAAGCCTTTTAAGACTCTTCAAACTAACCTCTGCTTTTGCTTAAAGCCGATGTCCTGTTGGTATCGGTTTGTGATGTATGACGTTTGTTTTTGTTGGAAACTTCTGTCTTGATGATAATGAGCTTGTTGATATGAATTTTAAACTCTCGCAAATCTCACTGCCGTATCTCTTTCTCTGTTGTGATTTTTTCTTAGCATATGATAATTCTCAATTTTGTTTCCAATGTCAAAGTTCTTAAGTTTTTCCTTAGAAATCTTTGTTTCTGTTTTTTGGTTGTTTAGTTATGAGAAGCTACCTCTAGCAGACTGTCATGCTGAAGTTTATCTGCACTTAAACCTGAGATGTGTCCCTTTTGACAGGAGAAATACAACCCTGGGCACTGACTGCTTAGGCAGGAGAATTTACATGTGGCAGAGTGCTTTGCTTAAGCTCATCTAAATGCTGAAAAAGCACAGGCGTCAGTTCAAAATGAGCATCTCGACTGGTGCCTAACTTTAGTGAACATTTTGTTAAGTTTTGTTATAAGATCATCCAAATGTGTGAAAAGAAACCCAACAGCTGTACCAGTACCATCTGGGCCCAGGGTAGTCCATCTGGTTGCCTGGAGTGTGGATCACAAAAGCCAAACCTTCCATCCTGGGCCGAAAATAATGTCAAAGATTTCTTCTGTGTTCAAGAATCTTTGGACTTTTTGTAAAGTGTAAACACAAGGGCAGAGATTTCCAGGTGTTGAGAAAGCAGATAAGAAGCAGCAGGGGCCATACTCAGACAATCTTCCTCTTCTGCAAATAGAACTACTGAAAAAAATATTTTTTTTTATTCTTTGTAAAAGTATTTTTCACGTTATTTATATTAACTGTTACATAAATCTGCTTTGAGACATGTGCTTGTTGCCATGCACAAACCAAATAACTAAAAACTCTTGTGGAACAGCATGAATACATTACCTACATTTTTTATTAGAATGGTCACCCCCTCAGAAAATTTGCTGCCCTCCCTAATGGCCCATCCTGGTAAAACTGTCTTATGTTGGTAATAATTCGAATAAACGTGAGCACAAGAGAGAGAAAGACAGCCTACAATGAGTTGAAGTATTAACATTAACTTATAATTATTTATTCCTGTTTAGAACACATTATTATGGATTTCAAAATCTTATTTGCTTTTCATATGTAGGCCTACCTATTGTCAGTGATATCAACTTTAATAACAACGTCTCTCTTTTTTGCAATATTTTTCAAGCAACCTATATTTGACAACAGCATAATAAAACTGGAAATTCTGTTTTTTGTGCGCAATCCCCAATATTTTTAGTGGTGCCTATATTGGCCACCCCTATGAAAAAAAATCTGGAGGCGCCACTGATAGATAAGCGGAAGAAAATGGATGGATACTTAGGATAATACAGAGCCAGTACTTGGCACTCCCAAAGCTTTACAGACGTTTTTCCAGAATCCTGTTTCTCTTTCAACACGTTCTTCTTCCACCTGGTTCTGAGAGAGTTTTATGCGTGAGAAACGAAGAAGACGGACCATCTTTAAAGAAATAAACCTCGCTTTAAACAAACGGGATTGCTTGCCAAGGTAACACAGTTGGGCACGTGCGCGCACACCTGCCGCAGTTTGAGTTTAATTAAACTCTCTTTGCCCGTCTCCTCAGTTCAAACCAAACCAGACTCCGGTGTGCTGTCGCTGGGATGGCTGAACCCCGGAGAGTTCAGCTGTTTACTCTCAGCAGTGATGCGCCCTCTTCTAACTCGCCTTCGACCCACAGGTGTCCGTCAGGGGTTCCGCAGATGGAAGAATCCCGCTCAGATCGACCCGCTGACACTGAAACAGTCCGGCTCGTCCTCACATTATTTGAGCCCGACGAGCGGAGCTTCCCGGAGTTCAGCTATAGGCAGCTTGTTGATGACAAGGTGGGATTAAGTCACGACCTCCACCCTCCTAACCTGTAACCAGTTAAGATACAAACAGACCCGTGACTGTAGTTAGTCTGGGTTAAGTAGGCTAAATATTTTTTAGGCTTTTGGCTAACCACATGAAATTGTAAACCATTTAAGGTATTACACACACAAAAAGCAGTTCAGTTTTAATTCAGTTGGAACTGCATTGCTAATTCAGCAGCAGCCTTTGCTTAGTTTCAAAAGTGGGTTAAAAAACTAACTTTTTAAAGCCAGAGCTGGGTTTAAAAGTTAGATAATAGTCAAAGTGGGACAAAGATCTGCTTTAACACTCACAGTGGGAGTAAATTGCTATTCTGAATGACTTGATTTGTTAATCTCATGAAAAACTAATAAACATGCTGGTTGCATTGGAGCCAGACATGTGTTCAATTTCCTGTAAAACAATGGCTGGCATGGCATTTAATGGGTTTCAGATAAGTCAGTCAAAAATTGAAGGACCACTGAGCAGACTAGAGGAGGAAGAAAAGAGGGAGAACGATGAAGTCGCTGCCATTGCAAGGAAGTTGGAAGAAAAATATGTGAGTAGCCTTTTACTCTTGTAAACATGTAAACAGATTTTGTTTGGGGGGGGGGGTTTCGGTGTTTTTTGTGAGGGTTGATGGGTGCTTGTCTACAGCTGGGTGGCCCAGAGGTCAGCCTGGACACGATAACCTGAGAATCCAATACAATGTGATAAAGAGAACGTTCATATATTAAGGCTTAATAAATTATGTTCACTTTTGGTAACACAGGTTGTGCCTCCGAAAGCAGCCTGTTACTCCCTTTGTTATTTAAAAAACAAATTACCTTATTAACCTATAAGATTAAACTGATGTGTGAACAGAAGGTGGCAATCACTATGATAAATATTTGTAAATGGTGCAGTAATGTTATGCTTCCTCTCAATACAGGGTGCCAAACCTAAGAAAAAAAAGGACCGCATCCAGGACTTGATCGACATCGGATTTGGTTATGATGACGAGGATTCTTTCATTGACAACTCTGAGGCTGTGAGTCGGTGTTAGAACACCTTTTGAAATTTCTCACAGCTGGTATAAACTCGTCCTTGCCTGCTGTGCTGCACAAAAAGACGGTTTGATTTCTAGATTATGACAATGACCTCACTCACCACTGAGTAAATGTTCTTTCTGCTTAAGC
This sequence comes from Maylandia zebra, assembly GCF_041146795.1. Taxonomy (NCBI): domain Eukaryota; kingdom Metazoa; phylum Chordata; class Actinopteri; order Cichliformes; family Cichlidae; genus Maylandia; species Maylandia zebra. Next base: position 13,604,402 of record NC_135172.1, on the reverse strand, counting down.
ATTAGCTCGCTGCTGCACGTGAAAGCTCTCAACAGCCATCATGTGTACTGCTTGTGGTTATACAGTCCCTCAATAGTTTCTGTAATTGTATTACATACTGCTTTTAGTATGACGAGTTCGTGCCATGCTCCATCACCACCAAATTTGGTGGGTTCTATGTGAATTCGGGCGTGCTGCAGTTCCGCCAGGCCTCTGACACCGAAGACGATGACCTCACAGCCGAAGAGGAAACGATTGAGATGACAAAAGTAAGCAGTAAGAGTACATGACTGGCTGCGCTGAATATTTTGGCAAATCTGCTAAATAGATTTAAAAGGAAATTTTGCACCAACATTTTGGTTCTTTATAACGTTTTTGAGTTGTTTAACATGCCTTTGAACAATTTCCCAGAAACGTAAACTGAATAATGATCAGGAGAAGCCAGGGAAGAAGCTGTGCAGAGCAGATGGAGCGATAAAAAGCAACATGGATCATAAGTTAAGGTGAGGCTGACCAAAGTTAGATACTGATGCTGTAAAGCTGACTTAACAACACTAAATTGTTCCCTTGTAATTTTCTTGTTTTGTAGCTCTATGTCTGAAATTGGGCAGACTGATGAGATGGAGATCAAAAAGAAGAAAAAGGCTGTTAGGACTCTGAGCGTCACCAGCATGCTGAAAAAGTTTCAAAAAGAAAAGGAGAGAGAGAGACAGAAGAGAGCGAGGGACAAGGCAGCTGCAAATCTGGGTGCAACAGTAACCCCTCTGTTTCCTGCAGATGCAGGTGGGGGTGGAGGCATGGGGCTAACTGACCCTCTTCTCAGTTTAATTGGTTCAACCAATGACCAAGCTCTGATTCAAGCAGCCAGCACAGTAGATTTTGATATTGATCTGGACTCTCTGTTAGAAGTCAGTGAAGAGATCTCATCGCCTAAATCACTTCCTCAACCAGCATTAGAGATGCAGCTGATCCAAAGCAAAACGGATGATTCCGTGCAGCTCGACACCTTTTCTGATCCCAAAACCCGAACTTCAACTTCAAAGAATAATTTTCTGGAGAAATGTGAACCAGAGCAAACCCAGCTTGTGTCAGATTCCAGTTCTACATCACAGAGCGCCCCGCTGCCAGAGGGACTTCCTCCAGCACTGAAAGACAGCATTAGAAACCTCACAGTGGTGAGATGTTATGTATTTCTGCTGAAAGGAAATGCCTGTGCACACTGTATAGGTTGACAAACTGATTGCAGTTTAATGAGCAATGTTTACACTGATTTTTAGGCGGCCAAGATATCAGAGGGAGAGTCAAAACTCAAGTTCTTCAGTCCAGATATCAACTCAATCCTGCTAGAGTGAGTTCTCCCAAGTGAACATATTCAAATGTAAAACCATTAACAGTGAACAGAACATATTTCTCTTTGCAAGTTTAAGCGAAAGTCCTTCAGCACAGACATGCACAGCATACAAACTGCTGCTATTATTATTATTATTATTATTATTATTATTATTTTAAAGAATGATGCTGAATTTAAGGGCAAAGAATTAAAAACAAAAAGAAATGAGGAATAATAATCTTGTCATGGAGATGGTGCGTCTATATAAGGCCAGGCTGAGTGTGTGTATGTATGTAGATATAGTGATAGATATACCTCAATGACTCATTCTTTCAGAAACTACTAGGAAGTGGTATTTATTTATATTAGGTGATCACGTTTTGTGGAACTTGAATGCTCGTGTAAGAAAAAGTTGGACAGTGCCTGCTTCAAGTTCAGGTATTGACCTGCAAACCTTGATCTTGACCTTAAATTTGCTACACACGTGATTATCTGATCAAAAATCTTGTTATACCTATACTCATGCCTAAGATTTCAAATAATCTCCTTCGCAAATTTTAACCGGTTTACACACAGATTAGCATGGCATACAAAGATAGTAGCTATGTAGGTGCAGCGTCACAAAGCCGCTTTTATGGCTGCATGCTCAAAGGTATACAAAGCAGTATATAACTCACTAACCCTTTAACTAAATGTGTACCTGTTCCACCTGAGATATTGAGTGTGGTGTTTAAATGCATGTTTCTGCTCTTGGTGTTTCGGCACAGCATTGAGTTACAGTGTCGGGAGCAGAGTGGGTCACTGCGCTCCAAGGTGTACACACACCTGTCGTCTTTCCTGCCCTGTAGCAGAGATACGCTTCTCAAACGTGTAAAGAAACTGCTAATCGCACAAGTGGTGAGTGTGCTCATGTGTTCAGCTGCATTTCTATTACAGAGTTGTAAATTATTTATACTTGTGTGACCTGCTTTTTATGCCCTCTTGATAAGGGGGAGCCCCCTGGGGTGGAAAATCCCATGCAGAAACTTAAAGATGCCATTGGAAGATCTATGCCTGAGCAGATTTCATGTTTCAATGAAGAATGTCAGGCGTATGAACAAGTCAAGACTTCAAAGTAAGTTCATTTATTCTTGGAAAATGGAGGTGAGACTATCAGCTACTAGTGTCTATAATTTTATTTAACAAAATAAAATCTCCTTTCCTACTTACCACGTTGTCTCATCTCCCATTCTTAGCCACAGTTGTGGCTGTATTTAAATATTACAATCTTTTCTTATGGCTGACACAACCAAATTGTACAATTTCAAAAAGGCAGATGCGACATGAGCATTACTCTACAGCATGTACATGCAACTGCTAGGCTGGGATCAGCATTTACTCAGCTTGAACAGCACTCTGGCTTCTAGGCTAGCTTAGCATTAGCATGTTGGCTGTGCAGGTGCTTGCAAAGAGAATTGGACTACTGGAAACCATCCCTAGCCCTCTGTGATAATGGCATTTTCTGTTTATCTAAAGAGCAACAGAGGACAATGATGAGGAGAAAACTGGGAGAAAAGCAGGTCCTAAGAAAGTGTTCAAGTGGAATGAGGAGATCAGGTAAGCTGTAAAGATCAATCACGTGTTAACATGTTTTATTTCAGTAAGATCTTTTAAAACTGTGCTTTAGTCCATGAAAACGGACACTTTGACCTGTTCTGTCATTTAGAGAGTGTTTGGGCCAAGTGCTGAAAGCAAAAGCAGACAATTATAAAAAGGAAAGGAAGGGGGAACAGGAGGTTGAAGAGCATCTCAAGATCTTTCTTGACAATGAGGTCAAACCGCTTTGGCCAAAAGGGTGGATGCAATCAAGGTAAACTATAATGGTGCAGTTTCAGTCCTGAAACTTTATTTTCATACTTTTAACTATACACATGTTACGACTTAAATGTCTTTTTTCTCTCTCAGGGTTCTGATGAAGGAGAGCAGGAAATTGTTACATCTCTCGTCATTACTGTGAGTGCAGCGATGGGCGGAATTAAATGCTGTTACTTGTATGAATTTCTACATAAAATGTTTAAAGTTATTTACCAAAAATGCAAGCATTGTTTCACATGTTTAGAACGAAGAAGGCCAAGTGTGAGAAGAAGCAGTCATGTTCATTCTCAGATGACTGTAATGACGATTGGGGAAATTCACCACTGACAGAAATGTCCAGAGGAGCAGCTTCTGCCTTCACCGAAGGCTCCGATAGACTCAGTTCTGTTGTTCACGAGGGTGCTGCCACGAAGAAGGGCGAGGTCAAAAAAGTGGAAATGAATGTCAGAGCCACCTCAAATGCAGAGTCGGAGAAATCTCAAGTTGATGAGACTCCCACTCATTCCCTCCTGGATCTCCTTGCTGAACAAGCCCTGGCTCAGGAGCAACACCTCCCAGGGCTCCAGGAGCTCCTAGCAGAAGTTGCAAAAACCAAGTGTTTTGTTCATCACTGGAGCTTCTCGGAGACACAGAGTTCTCCCCTACTCCCTCCTCCTCCTCCTCAGTCCAGCCCAGTTGGTTTCCCAGCACAGAGTATATGTGGTGACATTTTGCCTCAGATGCTTCAGGTTGGAGGCACCAAACATGCAGATGCTGTTCAGGTGCACAGAGTCTCTGAAGGTGATGGTGCTACAAAATGACAACCTTCAACAAAGACATGCAGTAAGTTGTATATTTTCTTTTTACTCTAACATTACAACAACTCTGAATTTAGAGTAGTGCTCCTCATGTTCAGTTTTCTTTCTGTCTTAATAAAAGGGGATGAAAAGGGGACACTCCAATGATTTAGGGAATTAATTGGATAGCAGTTTTATAGAACTGAACTAAAATGATCAGAAATGCTCAAAATGACAAAAATCAACAACCGAAGGGACATGTTTGTACTTGAAACAAAATTAATTTCAAATTCAAATCTCATATTTAGACAAAATAAAAGATGGCTGTAGCTCCAAGGTTCAAAATTGGCTCCAAAATCCTGAAACCTGCATTCTGTCTTCTAAGAGTGAGAGGATTATCCAGGATGTGTGTTAGCTAATGGTTTCTAAACGACAATGGCAGCAAAAACTTCATTGTGGGACCAAACCAGTGTGTGACATCATGGTTTAGTAGTTTACGTTTTTATCAAACGCAACACATCAATTGCTACAAGATGCTTTATGTATTCCAATAAGTTTCAATGTCAAAATAAAAGCTTTATAATCAACATTTTGTCAAGTAGATAAAATGTTTTTCTTTTTAGATGGAGCAGAATCGTTGAAGATGAACTGGGCACATGAGGTTCTAATGGAGTAGTTCTTATACTAAAATCAACAAAGTTAATGTCTTAAACTACACACTTTCACTTAATACATAATAAAGAGAGCATGTCATAGCTGTTTATTTGGTGCTTTATTTTCTTAACATTTTGTACAGCAACTGAAGGTTTTAGTAATGATTCATGTTACCAACTTGACTGAGGCTAGTAACAAATGACTCAAAACAACAAAGTTCAACTGCCTAGTCAGCTTATTTAAGCTGAAATTTATTGTGCAATGAAAGTATTGCAAGGAGTAATGCAGGAGCTATGAATAAGGATGTAAAAATAAAATGTCTCAACGAGCCTAAAGGACGATGAGGAAGTCTAAAGTTACCCAACTAAAGAGCAGGCTGTTAGCCTCTTGTACCATTTGGGTGCAGCTTTTGCTTTGACAGCTAACCCAGACAGTTTCCAAAAGGGGGTGGAGCAGGACACTTGGACAGTGGGTTGACACATACATTATGCCCAATGATTTATTTAAATTTTTTACCCTCACCCACATCAACACATTGATCCAGTTTTCCAAATCCAAAGAAAATCCTTCCAAAAACTCTTGGATTCTTTACATGGCAGGATGGGGGCGTAACTCAGCATTTCTTCAGATATCAAATAGTAATGAAACACCATTGTGATGTTCAAAAGAAAATTAAGACAACCAGATATCTTTCTGGATGCCTTTGCTGGACTGTCTCGCCTTATTTCCAGTTTCAGCTCTTTAAAAGTAAATTGTTTTTAACTAAATCATACTGCTTTCACATACCCATGAACACTGAGTGATTAAGGACTAAAATGTGAATTTCTTTCTAGAGAAGCTTTCAGTCTGGAAGATGTGAACTTTGCCTTTTGGGCAGATAACAAAGGCAGCTTACGGTAGTTACATAAGAATATGTACCTGGACAGAAGTTCAGCAACAAAACGATTAAAAAGAACAACTAGAGAGCATAATCTGCTTTTAGTGAGACTCCACTGTCTTTGAAATGCACATAAAGACATTCAAATTCAAAGCTGAGCCTTAAGGACACAAGGAATGACACAGCAATGAACATTTCTCTGCATTTTCTACAGCAGGAGCACTTTTATCCAAGTAACGTGGAAAGAGGAACTTTTAAGGTTTTACACGTGAGTTATCATCTGGGTAAGAAGAACAAGCAGCAAGAAATGTCCACAACAGCTGTTTGCAGTTCCTGGAAAGCAGAAGAAACAGTTTTCAGCACAAGATTACTCCAAACCTTCAGTTTAGGATTCTTCTCATTTACATGATCATATATCAGAACAAAAGCTTTCTCAAACTCCAGGAAGGATGATTTGGAACAATGAAAGTAGAAATGTTAACAGGGAGCATTAATTGTGTTCAGTAGTAATGCAGACAACCCTACCTCTGGCAGGAAGGATTTTCACTTCCACTGTGAAGTTTTTTGAAAATAATCCTTTAGCTTGGATTGTGTAATTTCCAGCATCCTTTTTATTTAAATGAGAGGGTGGGGCAACTATCTGCCCATTTCTGAACCAGGTCACTGATGGCTGAGGGTTTCCTGTCACCTCACATGGGAATCTCTCGCCCTCTGTCACCTTAAGTTTTACAGGACAGCTAAGCTGTGGTGCAACTGAAACAAGGAAAAACAATCAGTGGAAGAAAAGACACCTAATACATTTTATCTAACGAAAGAAGCTCTGTTTGTTCACTTTTCTAGTAAGAAGAAAAATATGGTTTAAGCAGTTCTATGTAACACTTTACAGCTGACGGTATATGACTGGAGAACAAAGAGTGCAGTTTCATTTGAAGTAGTTTATATATGTGATTCTTGAAATTGCAGGAGGAAACATTACACAACAGCTTTATATTGCCTCATTAAAATGCTTCTTGAGTGATAAACTGGTTTGTAGAGCAGAAAGTCTTCAGTCATGTTATTAACAGTGCATATATTGTGACTATGGCAGAAGCTCTGGTGGTCATTTTCCACAGTCAATAAGTAAATAAATATTAGGATTATCCATCACCTGAACTGTGTTGATATGTTCTTTGCTGTGTTTTCTGCACGGTTGTCACTCCCATGTAAAAAAGCAATTTTGGAAATGCTGTTGTGGCTTTACCATAATATTGCATCCTGCGCACTGAGCAGATCAGGTTATACTTACAGAGCTGTTATGCTGTTTTAAGCTTTGATAACCATATGCACATTAAATGTAGCCTGGGTAAGTAGTTGTTCAGTGATGCTGGGAAAGCTCCAGGTGGCAGAACTGGAGCTCAAAATGTACGTGTTTTAAATGGATGCTGCAGTGTTTGAAGCAAATAGCTTGCATCTACCCTTTTGGCCTTACAGAAAAAGCAAAGAGGGATCCTAAAGATGTGGAGAGGGGAAAAAGAACTAAAGGGGAAATTAAAAAACAGAATCCACATAAATTCCAAAAATTTGTAGCGCAGATCACTGGTTTCACTTACAGAGTCTTTGTGACGCCATCACTGGAAGGTGCTGTGGTCCTTCAGGTCCCAGCTCAAGTTTGGCTTCACACCAGTACTGAGCTTCAGTGTCTTCTTTACTGGATACGATGTTCAGAGTGAAGCTCTGAGTCACTGGTTTCTTCTCACTGGATGTATTCGAGTGCATCTGAGCCAGCATTTTCTCCCCTCTGTAGAAGGTCACGAGGACATTTTCAGCAGGCGCAACCTCTGTAACGTGGCACTGTAGAGTATACCGATCACCCTCAAACGGTGACTCACTGTGATTTAGAAATGTGATGGATACTCTGTCTGGAGGCTCTGTGGAGAGAGGTTGGCATATCAGCCATGTAAAGTGCTTCATGCATGTCAGAAGGATAATGCTGTTGACTTACTGTAGACTATTAGGGTGAGTTTACTGTAACACTGTCCTCCCTGTTCAGATAGGGCAAAACACACAGGCTTGATGGTCCAGTCAGTCATCTTCTCAACACTCCAGATCAGAAAACCTTGTGATGTAAAGTTAGGACGGTTCTGGAGTGGCAAAGGGTAACAAATCGCAAAGCTATTCAGATTTTTTTCTTTTTTCCTCAAGTGAAGGCAATGAACAATAAACACAATTTTTTTTGTGTGTGTGTGTGTGTGTGTGTGTGTGTGTGTGTGTGTGTGTGTGTGTGTGTGTGTGTGTGTGTTCATCACACTCAAGTGTCAGCCCATTAAACTAATTTTAATATTAACAAGTAAACAAAATGCTGTTTCTAAATGGTGTTTATTATTAAGGGGAAATTAACTGTGGTGTATCACGTCTTTGAAAAGCGGAGTTCAACGTCTGTAGCCATACACAGGTCTGATTACTGCCACACCTGTGCTCGATCAAATCTCTTAAATAGGACCTGCCTGACAAAGTAGAGTAGACCAAAAAGTCCTCCAAAACTAGAAATCATGCTGCGATCGAAGGAAATTCGGGTACAAGTGAGAAACGATGTAACTCAGATCTCAGTCTGGATAAGGTTATAAAGCCATTTCTAAAGCTATGGGACTCCAGCGAGCCACAGTGAAAGACATTATCCACAAATGGCGAAAACATGGAACAGTGGTGAACTTTCACTGGCTGAACAAAGTTACCCCAGAACGGTAGGCCTCTCTTGCTTCAGTTCAGTGTTCATGACATCACCATAAGGTAGAGACTGGGCAAAAATGTCCCCAAATGGTTCCAAGATGAAAACCACTGCTGAGCAAAAGGAACATAAAGGCGTAGTTCAGTTTTCCAGAAAACATCGTGATGATCTCCAAGCCTTGAAAAATGGTCAGACTGGGTGTGTCCCATTACTTGTGGCATAAAAGTAACTCAGCATTTCAGAAAAGGAACGACATACCAACAGTAAAACGTTGTGGCAGTAATGTGATGGTTCAGTGCTGCTTTGTTGCCTAGGGATCTGGGAGACTTGATCTGGTAAATGGAACCATGGATCTACCAAAACATCTTGAAGGAGAATATCCAGCCATCTGTTTGTGTCCTCAAGCTGAAGAGCACTTGGTTTTTGCAGAAAGACAGTGATCCAAAACACTCCAGCAAGTCCACCTCTAACTTAAGAAAAAGAGCAGGACTGCTTTGGAGTCCTGACCTGAATCAGATTAAGATGCTGTGGCATGACCTTAAAAAGGTAATTCATGCTTGAAAACCCTTGATTTTGGCTGAATTACAACAATTCTGCAAAGACAAGTGGTCCAAAATTCCTCCAAAGTGCTGTAAAAGACTCATTGCCAGTGATCACAAATGTTTGATTGCAGTTGTTGCTGCTTAGGGTTGCCCAACCAGTTATTAGGTTTAGGGGGCAATCACTTTTTTACAAAGAACAATGTAGGTGGACCTCCAAAACTAGTTCATGCATTTATTACATCTAGGCTCGATGACGGTAATTCATTATTATAAGGATGCCTTAAAAACTCCCTGAAATGCCTTTACTTGAGGTGAAATGCTGCAGCAAGAATACTGACATAGACTAGTAAGAGAGTACATATTTCTTCTATATTGTCTTCTCTTCATTGGCTCCCTGTTAAATCCAGAATCAGATTCAAAATCATCATTCCAAAATACGTCTTTTAAGAATTTTTAGTACTGTATCACCCCATCAGATCACTTCACAGTCAGACTGAGTTCACATGTGGTTCCTAGAGTATTAAAAAGTAGAATGGGAGACAGTCTCCAGCTTTCGGGCTCCTCTTTGGTGGAACCAGTTCCTAGTTTGAATTTAGGAGACAGATTCCTTCTTTACTTTTAAGTTTACTCTTAAGACTTTCCTTATTGACAATTATGCTGAAATTATGCTCTCTTCCACAGTGTCTTTTTTTTCCTGTGTCCTTCTCTTCACCCCCAACCAATCTCAACAATTGCCTGCCCCTCCCTGGGCATGGTTCTTCCATGGGTTTCTTCTCGTTAAAAAGTTTTTCCTATATAAATAATATTGAATTGAATTTACCTTCACCACTTCTGCTGCTTCCATGGTAACCTTTTCATCTGTCTTCCTCTGATTTACACATCTATCCTGTTTTGGTTGTACTTTCATTCCTCTTCTCCTCTGAGCATACCTCCACGTCTCCAGGTTCTTTTCCACCTACTCCATACTCTCACTACTGATCACAATTTCATTAGTGAGCATCATAGTCCATGCAGACTCCAGCCTCGCCTCATCTGTCAGACTATCAATCACTACTGTCAACAAGAAGTGGCTCACAGCCGATCCCTGATGTACTCACACCTCACCAATGTCTCGCTGTCCTCAGACATTTCTGGCACCATCCTTGCATCTTCTGCCATTCCTGACTTCTTCAGGCAGTACCCCAGTTCCTATCTTGGCACCCTATCATGTCCTTTAGATCCACAAACACAGTGCAACTCTCAATACTTCTCAGTCAACGCCCTCAAAGCAAATACTGCATCTGCAGTGCTCTTTCTTTATTTCCCAATACACTTCACACTTATCATAACTCTCTTTGCATTGGATATGAAGTTGTGAAGACTGTGTGATGAAAATATACAGCTCTCTTATATAAAACTACAAAGTGAGGATATAAGCCTTATATTTAGTTTAGTTAGTGGGTGTTGTTTGGTTCTCAACATATAAAACACTGTGTATAATCAAACACTGATTAACCTACCAGTGGGACTTCCCAACCAATGCCAAAATACCCCATTCTTTGTATGGAGCAGTTAGCTTTGACTGGATCTCCAAACCTGTTAAAGGAGATACACAATTAATTCCCTCAGACACGCAGATGATTCTGTTAATTTGGTGACATTTTCTTGACGTTGCCTCTTACATTTCAATACAAGTCATGACAGCAACTGAAATATTTAATAGTTGGAAATTGATCCAAGATAAAAATCAGAGTGCTGATCTTTGCACCATAGATTTCAGAAGCTCAACACAAGGTCAAAACCTCGTGAACCTTTCTGAACAATGAAATACCACAAGGTCACCATGTCTGAGTGACACCAAGCTATCATTTTACTGTCCAAAAAGGCTTTAAACTGCACAGATGAGTGAACAGCAAGTTAGTGCACACAGACTCTTATCACTGACCACCTACGTCAGCCTGAAATAATCACTCACTCTTTTTTGCCATACCTGACCACCACAGTGGAGGGTGATATCTTTAGAGGGCAGAGGACACTTTGTGTTGATTCTCCAGGTGTGATGGGAGAAGCGACAAGGCTGACATTTGGAAAGGGAAGTGCGAATTCTGGTGGAAGAGATGGTGTGCTAGTGAAAACAGGGTATGAAGTACCTGAGGTTAAGGGAGTGGGAGAAAGAGCAAGATATAATAAGTCATGAAAGTAAACACTGTGTACTGTATCTTTAAGGTCTGTGCAAAATCATTTTGCACTTTTATTTTTATCAGAAATCCACACAACATGTTTTAACTAAGAAATAAAAAAGATCTAATTTTCCTCGCTTTACTATAATAATCCAAGTCTTTAGTTGCTAAAGCTTTCCTTACGAATGTCAGCTTATGCAACTTTAGACTGCATGTTGTACCTTTCTGTCTAAGTTCAATCTGTGGGGCAGCAATACTGTAAAACCTTGTGTTACGTGTACTTTTTTTTTAATAAACTGGAAGAAAACCTCAAAATACTATAAAATATTTCATGCAGGCTCAATCATCCAGGTAAGGAAATCCCAAAATGTTGATTCTGTTCATCTGGATGTAGAGTTTTCAGTGGGAGAAACTCTAGCAACTTCTTCAGTTGAGACTGAATGAGGAACAAACGTTTCTCCCACTGAAAACGCTACATCCAGATGAACAGAATCAACTTTTTGGGGTTTATCCATTGTGCTTGTTAAAAAAAAAAAAAAAAAAACTGTTAAAAATTCATTGTGAGCTTTCTGAAAATGAAAGTAGCTACAAAAACACTGCAGACAGTGACTTTTTAAATGTACTTTTTTTTAAAAATGTTTATTTATTTATATTATTTATTATTTTGCCTCTGTACACCACCACAATGGATTTTTAAATGTATTTAAATAAAGTGTTCTTAATACTTGGAGGAAAATCCTTTAATCACTCCCTGGATTTTCGAACCCATGGACAATTACTGTGTTCCCTCCCTTGAGATGCTTTGCCAGGCCGTTTCTGCAACCACTCGCACCCCATTTGTGCGTCTCTCTGCATTCAGTTTTATCTTCAGTCACTGAAAAGCTGCTCTGCTGGGAGTTGCGGTATGCTTTGAGTCAAAATCTATTTACGCTGTGAAGCACTGTCTTATAAAATTTGGCTGAACTTGGGCAGAGAGCCCTTTACGCTTCAGGATTCATCCTGCTGCTTTTATCAGCAGTCAGTTAGCGGTATGGATCCTGATGTCACACAGTGGAAATTTGTATTTATCTTGTATATTGTTTTTATTCTGATTTTTAGTGTTTATTTATGAGTGTTGTTTTGTTTGCATGGTTTTATTCTGTTTCTATTGCATGGTTTTTAGTGTTTTATGTGACATGGTTTTTATCCACTGTGGACTGGCTGCACATGGGACAAATTAGCTGATAGGGACCACCTTCTGAGGCAGGGGTGTGTCCAGAGGTGGCCTATCAGCTGTGTAAAGACCTTTTAAATACAGGCTAGCTGAGCACTGAAGGAGAGAGGCTGGAAGGTTAATGCGAGATGGCCAGTGTGATGCGGCGACCAAGTCCTGACCTCATGGAACGGCAACAGTAAGAGACAACGCGTGTGATTGGCAGCAGGGCAGAGGTTTACCTCTGCCTGCATTTGTGAGTAGGGTCTCTACTGTTGTTTACTGGGTGCAGCTGGATTGGGAGAGGGTCACCATGGCCATGAGCCAGGGCCGCTTCTGGGACCATTGTTCTGGCCCCTATTTGTTATGTTGCAGGACACCGACGCAAGGGGAGCTGTGGCGGTGGTCACATTATGGTTTCGGGTGCAGAACGCAAGCCGGGCTGGGAAGTGATGGGCCAGCGGAAGGACAAGAAGATGGGTGGCTCTTTCTTGTCTGCTGAAGACGGGGCTGGCGTGGACTCTGCTCTAAAGGAGGAATTCCTGGCCTGCTGATGGACCCATAATGAACATGTGGCCTAATTATAGCAGGGGGGTTTTAGTGAATGTAGAAAATGGTAGTTTTACAGGTTTTAGAATTGTTTTTAGTAGAGAGCAAACATTTTATTACATACATTTTAAGGGTGTTTTTATTTGTGCTCCCTGGCCTAGTAATAAACTGTTTCTGATCAGACCTGCTTCCTCTCTGTGCCCGTGGTATCTGACTCGCTTGCTCCCCCTTGTATTTTAAAGAATCTTTCTTTTTAGCGTGACATTCTGGCGCGACCGCTTTAGTGTTCGCCACGCGCTACACTTACACTGGATCCATACCGTGCCATAACAGTAAACGGCTTATGAAATGAAACACATTACATCATCTGTAAAACATGGTGGAGAGAATGCCATAAGATGGAAAAACAGAACATTAAGGAGGATACTGTACATGTAGACCTAACACACTGAATACCTGTGATGTTAAACCCAATACTATAAATAAAAACATGAATAAAAGGATGGGTCTCCTCCTATGTTTGTCCTGGCACTGTAACTCACATGATCTCATGAGTATTTTTTTTTCTCGGTCTTAACACAATACATGCAAGGGTCAATTAAATTTTGCCATCTCATGAAATAATACTCATTTTAGCTGATCTATTGTGAACTATTGTTTCATAGCATGCTGAATACACCCAGTGTGTTCCTCTGAGGAAGGAAGGACACCCTGCCCAAATCGTAAGAACTCGCTCCTCTTTTCAATTGACCATTGTTCCATCGAGTCCTGGGGTTGTTCTCCTGCCTATCAGATGATCTCACTGGCAGTAGGCGTGCCGGCTGTCAAAATTTATAGTTGTGTTTCCCATGTGCCACTCTGCAACGTGAACAATGCAGTACAACTGCCAGCTGGGTCAGCTTACAGAGAGCGTAGTCTCCGGACCAAACCAGGATCACAAGTCTCAAAACCTGAAGGATCAATGACGTCTTTTTTTTCCTGATTTGCAGATCTTTGGGGATGCTTCCATCCCCAAAGATGGGATGGAAATCTTTAAGGAAAAGCCTGCGTTCAAAATGTGAATGGGAAGTACTGTCAGCTAAGTCTGTCTAAGAATCACAAATTCAAATTTCTTCAGATGCAGAATGGAGCTTTACATGTGTAGATAATGTTTTGTGTTATGTTTTCAAATGTCTCATGTTTGATATGATCATGTGTAACCGCTTTGAATCCTCTCTAACAGCATATTACGTTTTTTTAAAGTTAAATAGTTTCCTACAATTTTGGAAAAACCTGAGCTGAAATGCTTGGATTGGGTTAGCAGAGTAAAAAAAGTAACTTTACCCTCAGAAAAGTGATCACATGTCATTTTTAACTACAAATCAATTTGCCTCAGGGGTTCTTACAAGCGCAGCCACCACACTCTGCCCAGTCATCTTCAGTCCCAGTTATCTCTCTTGTCACACTCTTTAACCTTACTTTTTAACCTTATCTGCTTCTATCGCCCAATTGGCTTCTACACTGAACAGGTTCTTCTCATCAGAGCTGCCCACTGCACCCACTCAGCCATCAGTTCACTCACCTGAGTGGAAGAGCTGAAACAGCATGAGCGCAACGGCCCATCCAGGAGAAGCCATCCTTCTTCTATGTCACGTTAACAGCTGATCGATGCTGACGGTGCCACAGCCTGAGACTTATGAGGTAGCAGTGGGTTCTTTTAGTTTATGTGGAACTGTGGGGTGTGTGAGTGTGTGTGTATGTGTGTGTGAGTGAGTGAGTGAGTGAGTGAGTGCACATGTGGGTGTGGGGTGTGTGTATTTGCTTTGCTTCTGTGTGTCTGAAGTTGATGACGAGGGAGTTCCTTTGCTCTGGCCTCTGAAACCCACCATGGGCGTTCTCTGTTGGTATATGAAGAGAGGAAGGAAGGGAGGGTCAAGAAAAATGAAGTGTAGTGTTGCAACGTGGAGGGCAAGAATGTGTGTGTGTGTGTCTGTGTGTGTGTGCGCGTGTGTGTCTCTATGAGAGAGAAAGAGAGAGTAGTTACATAGCAATACACTGATACAGAGCTTTTGAGAATAAAAATAATCATCCCATTGATGTGTTATACTGGGGGGAAAAAGCACTAAAAAATCAGCTTCAATCAGCTAACAACATCTGATTGGTTTTTTCCCTTTTTTTTCTTCCACCATATAATCTATATATGACTCCTATTTATGTCTTAATGTCAATAATAGCGCCTCTCTTTCACTCATAAGCACAGCTTTTATGCTGAAGCATATCGTTAGTATAGGAAATTCCACAAAACTTGTCACTGACTCAACAGTTTTTTGTTTTGGGGTCTTTGAGCTCGTTGTTTTTGTTTTTATAGTCTGCATTACAGGCTTCATTGTCTCGGTTCCACTGATTCATACACTGACCAGAATTACGCACGGCTCTAAACATGCAGGGTGAAACCGGGGCAGAGCCAATTATGCACTCCTTCTGATAACATTTCCCCCACTGATTGCAGCTAAACCAACGCAAGATTATCAAAACCGCATCAGTTACAAAACAAAGAATTCTTTCACAGCGTTAAATTTAGTATAATTTGCAGGAAATTGCATGCCGGTAAATCAAGTTTGTGTGGTTCATTTAAATATGCTCCTCCCAGGAGCGTGTTTGAGAGAGAAACCGTGGGGTAGACTGGGGTTGGGTATCACACTTTTTACTCTTTGATGAACTGCTGTTCATTCATTCATCTATGACACTCTGAAATTTTGACCCCATAGCTGGGTTAGCTGTCAGAAGGAATGGGGTTGATTGTCCCTATAGCTAACAATGGAGTTTTAGTAGAAAACAGTGATTTTAAAGTGGGGGACAGGTTAACTGGAAACACTAAATTGCCCATAGGTGTGAATGTGGGAGTGAATGTGATTGTGATTGGATGTCTCTGTCTGTGTTAGCCCTGTGACAGACTGGCGACCTGTCCAGGGTGTACTCTGCCTCTCGCCCTAAGACAGCTGGGATAGGCTCCATCAACCCCTGCAACCCTGAAAAGGAGAAGAGGAAGTGGATGGATGGATGGATGGATGGATGGATGGATGGATGGATGGATGGATGGATGGATGGATGGATGGATGGACAGTGATTTTAAAAAGTATAACATTTAATTTTTTTCAAGATAATGACACAAACATACAACATACAACACAAACAACTGAGAACATTTCCACGTTGCAATAGTAGGCAAGTCAGTGTAAACATGTGATAACAGAAACGAACTCCATTAATATTGAACTGACTCTGAACTGCTCTCCATTTTAAGTCTTATTGCATTCTGGATCATCTGGGTTCAGGGCTGGACTGACACTGGCATATTTTGGTAATGGTGGCCCACTGTGTTTATTAATATGATATGTGAAAGTGCATAACATACTAGAGGATATATGTTCATGTGGTGTGATTTCAAAAATTAAAATAAAACACAGCAGCCTACAAGGAAGAGAGTAACATGTTAAACAACTGATATGCTCTTTCACTGCTCAGGGATTCATCCTGGGAGAGATGGCAACAGTATCACAAAAAGAGCTCCTCATCAAAGTGGCACAGTTTTATTTTTATTCTATTTTTTTGCTACTTTGGGGGAAAATTTTAGACATTACTTATACATTTTCATAAGTTCTGTTAAAACCTGTTGTAATCTTGTGTTGATTTCTTTTAAAAGGCTTAACATCACTAAAGTACTTTTAAGCCACACAACTGTGTTTGTCTGGTTTCTTTGCCATTCATGTACCAGAGCTCTAAGAGTCGTTCTTAATCTTCTGATACTAGCCCAAATTACTCATTACCTTGGTAATTATCCATCAGCACTGTGTATATATACCTCCACGTAAGTGCTACAAGAGGTAGTAGTAAGCTTTATGATCATCCAGGTGGATGTCAGCAACAACACAAAATAACAGTAAACACAAATCACAAATGTGAAGAATGCCTGTTAAATCCACACCAATGAAAGGTACATCCCTGGAACATCAATGGGGGAAAAGGTACCTTAAGGAGAGAGAGTCTGGCAGACACAACACTTGTATTATAACAGATTTAATGACTAAAATAAAGAAATAGACGTTTTTACACAAATAACACATAACGCTATAGGCTAATATTATTATGCATGTTTTAAGTCTCACTGAAGAAAAAAAAAGTCTTGTGATAATTTCCTATGTGGAGTATTTGCACACTTTGACCCAGATACTATTTATTGAAGATGTGTCTCTAATCATATTTTGTCATTTTTTTATATTTTCTGTTTTAATTCATTATTATTATTATAATTATTATAATTATTATTATTATTGTGTGATCTTTTTATGCAACAACAACACGCCCGATCCATGAAAATGATAAAATACTTTGTGCATGTTCCACAAACTGACCACTGCAAAATGAGCAGACTGTGACGTGACCTGCCCTCTGTGGCAGTGACAGACAATGTACTAGTGATGGGATTTCCGGCTCCTTTTAGAGAACCGGCTCTTTCGGCTCGGCTCACTAAAAAGAGCCGGCTCTTTCGGCTCCGAACCGGCTCTTCAGGTTGTTTTGTTGCTTTAATTAATTTATTATTAACAATAATATAAAATTATGCACAAAAGGAATTACTAATGTAAGTAGTGGTTTTATTTATATATGTTTATATATAAATATATGCGGTGGCCCCTAGAGACAAAGCATGTACAAACCCCAAAACAGATTTCTAGCGTTAACTGAACTTCCAAAACAGAGCTACCTACAGTAGCGGTTTTTGATACGGGCGACACGGGCGGTTGCCCAGGGCGGCATCGTGGTGGGGGGCGGCATCACAGGCATCGGCAAAAAAAAATAAAAAATAAAAAATTGCTCGTACTCATGCTGCCCCGACATCAGCCAGCGCATATTGGGAATGGCATAAGCACCGATCGGTTTTCTATCGCCCATTTGCTGGGAGTAAGAGCGCCCTCCGTTTGCGAGGTGCGCCTGCTGCTTGCGGCACAGGGAGGAGAGGGCGGGGCGGCGGGGGATTCTCTGACCGGCTGGAGCAGTATCTAATAACCAACTCGCAAAATAAAACAAAATAAAAACAAAACAACAAACACGAAAACACCAGACATCATGATACAGACTTATAATTTGCACCGATGTTTTTTCGAAATTCTATACGCGAAAAGTAAACGCAAGAGCCCTCGGTGCGCCTGCTCGCTGCTGAAGTCAAAGTAAACTTTATTGTCATCTCCGCTACAGTCCAGTAAATAGAGAGACGAGACGATGAGGCTCCAGTTACAACAGTGCAAGTAAACAAACAATAAATATAAGAAGAGTAAGAAAATAAGGACCGCCACTGGTTACCTAGATCACTTAAATTACACAGTTGAAAGCATATGTGTATTGTTTGTGCACTCACATATATATATTCAAATAATTTAAAAACAATGTTCATTTACCTGTTATTACCACACACCAAATCCGGTCATTGGTACTTGCTGGCTTGTGTAGCCACTAGGTAACAAAAGCTCAACACTGCGCCCTAGCATCCTGGAGCACTTCTGTTGTGTTTTGTACGTGCTTTGAGTTTTTTTACGTGTTTTGGAGTTTTTACGTGTTTTGGAGTTTTTACATGCTTTGTCTGTAGGGGCCACCGTAAATATACTTTTATTTATTCACGCCACATAAAATATAATAAATAAATCATATAATACAAAAATCAAATATTCACATTTCAACTTTTAACTATTTAAATTTTCAGCTTTTTCCTTTTACAAATTTAAAGTGAAACAACACAAAACACTGCAAACCACAACACAATTAAATATAAACTAAAATATGAAAACAAAAAGAAGATGCATATTCTCTGTCATATGGGCCTGCATGAATAAACTTTCTGAATCCTTTATCATCTGCAACCGAAAATAGTTGTGGATGATTACTATACCTTTCTAATGTGACCTTGTTGTCCCTGGCTGTCTTTCTCTGTCTCTCCCTCCTCTGTTCCTGTGCTACTGAGTGTGTAACTACCTGTTGTGTTCTGTAATGTTTATATCATATTGCACCACTAGAGGGTGGTGTCGCAAAATAAGAGTAAAGCGGAGTCGGTAAAGGTTTAGAGATAGAAAACAGTTAGATGGCTAGCTGATAACTGATGTGTGTCACTGCTACCTCTTCGATGTTAGTCTGTGCTGAATTCATTAAAGAGCACTGTTCTTCATGAGGATTGGTTTATTACCGGCCGCTACTACATTTTGGCGACGAGTAACCCCTGCGTGTTTTTTTTTTCTGCTTTGAGTTTTTTTGCTGAGTCATCATGGCTGCAAACGTCCATCCGCCGCCGATGTTTTTGCCTTGCCCTGGAGATCCTGCTTTGCCATTCAACATGTGGATGCGTATGTTCAACAATTATTTGCTTGTGATCAATGCAACAGGGAATGCTTGGCCTGAAGCACGAAGAAGAGCTACTTTACTTCACTGCTTAGGAACCGAGGGACAAAGGATTTTCTACTCACTGCCAAACACAGGTGACACTTTCGCCTCTGCTGTTACTGCCCTAGAACAATACTTTTCACCCAAGGTAAATGTTGTTGTGGAAAGACATGCTTTCAGACAGCAAACACAAGCTTCACATGAGACTGTTATCCAGTATGTGGCGAGCTTGCGTGACCTTGCTTCTAAATGTGAGTTTGATGACAGGACAGAAGAAATGATCCGTGATCAGCTAGTTGAACATGTGTCTAGCCCCAGCATAAGAGAAAGACTCTTGCTGGAACCTGATTTGACACTAGATAAAGCTGTTACACTGGCAACACAAATGGAATCTGCAGTTCAACAAGCTAAATCCATAGCTGCAGACAGTAGTACCCCAGTCCAAGCTGTGCAGTCTCACTCGCACTCCATGCAGAGGAAACATAAGTACAATGCTCACCCTGCAAAGCCATCTCATGCAACAAAAACATCTAAGAACTGTTTTATATGTGGTTCAAACAGTCATTTAGCCAACTTTCGTCAGTGTCCTGCTGCCAAAGCTACTTGTAAACTGTGTCATAAAATTTGACATTTTGCTCGTGTCTGCTGCTCATCCAAGACAAGAGATGTACGGGAAGTCCATTTACCAAAACTCACAGTCCTTTACTTAACAGATCCTTCTCATGCATCAAAAGGATTGCAATGCAGCATAAATGTGAGAACACCTACCTCATCAGCTAAGGACATTGAACTGATTGTGGACACAGGTTCTGCAGTTTCTATCCTGCCTAACCACATCTACGAAGAGCACTTCAGTGGTACGCCACTAAAACCACCTGACCTTCAACTAGTTACATACACGAAGGCAATACTGTTCTACCTCCATGTACTGATCCTACTGCTTCTGTGATGTCTACAAATCCATCACCTGCTTCTTGCATCCCTGCTGCCCCAGATATTGGCTGCGTGCGTGCCTTTGTGCATAAAGTGAAAGTTGACCCAACAGTCAAACCTGTGCGTCAGAAGCTGCGACGTCTCCCGTTTGCTGTGAGGGCTTCAGTTTCAGCAGAACTGGATCGTTTACTCAAAGCTGGTGTCATTGAACGGATTGATGCATCACCATGGGTATCCCCAATTGTTGTGACAGGACGGAAAACTGGTGGAATAAGGCTGTGTGCAGACCTCCGTGAACCAAACAAAGCTGTGATCACTGATTGCTACCCCTTACCACATGTGGATGAATTGTTTGCCAGCTTACAGGGTGCAAAAGTGTTTTCTACAATTGATCTTGCAAATGCATACTACCAGCTGCCCCTGCATGAAGATAGCAGAGATTTGACAGCATTCATTACACATGATGGACTCTTCAGATTCTGCAGAGTACCTTATGGACTGGCCTCTGCCCCCTCAGCTTTTCAGAAAATGATGGCTGAAATCCTTAAAGACCTCCCAGGTGTCCAAAACTACCTGGATGACCTTACTGTCTACAGTAAAAGTGCAGCTGAGCATGACCAAAACCTTAGCACTGTCCTGCAGAAGCTCAAAGATGCTGGACTTGTGCTTAACGAAAACAAATGCCATTTTAGGAAGACATCGCTACGCTTCCTAGGTCATGTTGTCACTGCTGATGGCATTCTTCCTGATGAGGAGCATATTGATGCTGTTTTGAGAGCCCCTCCCCCATCTGATACTGTTGCTCTGAGATCCTTCCTGGGCTTGGTGTCATGGTACTCCAAGTTCTTGCCAAACTTTGCAACTGTTGTAGCCCCTATGCGTGCCTGTGCTAACGACAAGAACACCTTCACATGGACTTTAGATGCACAAGCGAGCTTTGAAGAAGTAAAAAAACTCCTGGTGAATAGTCCTGCACTGCTACTGTTTGACCCTGCCTTGTGTGTCGTGATCTCTACTGATGCAAGTGACTATGGGCTTGGTGCTGTATTTGCTCAAGTGCAACCTGATGGCACAGAAAAACCTGTGGCGTTTACTTCCCGCACAATGTCTGCAACAGAACAAAAGTACTCAACTGTTGAAAAAGAAGCTTATGCTTGTGTGTGGGCTGCAGAGAAATTGAGAACGTATTTGTGGGGCCGACGTTTTACTCTGCGGACAGACCACCAAGCTCTGACAACGCTGCTGAGCACCAAAGGGATTAATAGGGCTGGAATGCGCATCGCCCGCTGGTCTGCCCGCCTCCTGTGTTTTGACTATGATGTTATTTACCGCCCAGGTTCTCAGAACTATACAGCTGACTATCTCTCTCGCCTGCCCCTGCCTGTTTCTTCCCATCCTACATCGGATGCAGATCATGAAATGGTAGCCCAAGTTTCTGCTGCCATGTCCTCTCTTCCAGTTGCGGACTTTGACTCTGCCTGTTCAACTTGCCCTGAACTGGTTGCTTTGCGTTCACAAATACAAAGCGGCTGGCCTGCCTCAATCAAAGCACTTGATGTCACGCTTGCACCTTACTACAAAATCCGTAATGAACTCTCAACCCTAAGTGATTATGTTCTCAGAGGCTCAAGGCTCATTGCACCACTTTCAGTGAGACCTAAACTGATTGCGCTGGCACATGAAAGTCACCAAGGGATTGTGCGCACAAAACAAAGACTACGAGATCTCTACTGGTGGCCAAAAATGGACTCACAAGTCCAGTCTGCCATAACCTCATGCCTCCTTTGCCAGTCCAATGACAAAACTGCACATACTAATCCTGCTCCTCTCCAACCCGTCCCACTGCCTGATGGACCGTGGAAAAAACTTGGTCTTGACATTGTTGGGCCTTTTGATACTGCAATACCTGCTTGTAGATACGTCATAACATTGACTGACTACTACTCCAAATGGCCTGAGCTTGCCTTTTCACCTTCTGCTACTACTGATGATGTCATTCAGTTCCTCTCATCTGTCTTTAGTCGTCATGGCAACCCAGAGAACATCGTAACTGACAATGGTACACAGTTCACCTCTGCAATGTTCACCTCATTCCTTCAGAATAGAGGCATCTCCCACAGCAGAACATCTGTCTACTACCCAGGTGCAAACGGAGCAATCGAACGGTTTCATCGTGCCCTCCGCACCTGTATCCAGACATCAATCCAGCAGTCGAAACCATGGAAGGCGACTGTGCTGGATTGGCTTCAAGTTTACCGTGCAACGCAGCATGCAACTACTTCCCTCTCTCCCTATGAACTCCTGTATGGCAGGAAGATGCGTACTAAACTGGATGTCCTCCCTTTGCCTCCTGCTGTGTCTCCACTGGATGACGTTGCACGTCACTCAGTTCAGAAATATCAGTTGAAAATGCAACGTTACACTGATGGTAGGCGTCACGCACGGAAACCTTCTTTTCTACCAGGAGAGAGTGTGAGGATAAGGAAACCCCACCATGTCCCTAAAGGACATCCCAGATTTACCCCTCCTGTAACAGTAACAAAAGCCAAAGGCTTGAATGCCTTCTTGCTGAGTGATGGGAAGATTTGGAATGCCACTCATCTAGCACGCGGTCGCCCAGTGACTGAAAAGAACGCTGACACTGCTAGGTTGCACCACACCCAGACTGGCTCACCTACTGCCAGAAGACTGCCCCGCGTCAAGTATAAGCCTCGTTGGCACAAAGACTATATTGTACCATAATAGGTTGCTTGAAAAAGGACATTAGAGAAATGTCATTACTTGTTCTATTTTGGGTTTAAGAAGAACTGATTTCCTGCCACCAATGCACTAAGAAAAAATTGTAATGGAAAAACTGGAATAATTTCTTTTTATTTTACAATTTCAGGCTTATTTAGCTTTTCTAGTTGTAGTATTCTGATGGTATAACTATTGCAACATTTAAGTTCACCAGTGTATGTTTGGTTTGCTAAACAGTGAATTACTTTATTTCTGTACTACGCTATTTGGTGAACTCTTTTTATAAAGAGAGAGGAGATGTTGTGTTCTGTAATGTTTATATCATATTGCACCACTAGAGGGTGGTGTCGCAAAATAAGAGTAAAGCGGAGTTGGTAAAGGTTTAGAGATAGAATACAGTTAGATGGCTAGCTGATAACTGATGTGTGTCACTGCTACCTCTTCGATGTTAGTCTGTGCTAGGGTTGCCAACCGTCCCTTAAAATACGGAATCGTCCCGTATTTCGAAACAAAAGTACACGTCCCGTATTGAGCTAATAAGGGACGCACTTTGTCCCGTAATACAGTGAGAATCAAAAGTAGTCTATAACTTTTAATGGAATTAACGCTTTGTTTGAAAACATAATTCCCAGCCCCTCTCCTGCTTTGTGACCAATGAGCTGACAGCACACTTATGACAATTCGAGTATGACAATTCAGATTACCGCTCATCTCATTGGTCGAGGAAAGGTCGCTTGCGGAGAAAATACCGGAAGACAACAGATGACCACAACAAGAAGCATGGCCAACAGGGGAACAAACGCCGACTCTGCGGTGCAAGTCTCGGATGACAGTACACCTAAAGCTGGGCAAACACTGTGCGATTTTTTTCAGTCACGTTATTCAGCTCCTGCTCAAACTGCACGATTGACTCGCAGGGGTTAGAAGTTGGTAGGTCACGATGCAGGTCTCACACTATACCGCCCGATGCTCTGATGCGACCTGAGTGCTCACACTGTGCCTCCATAAAATGAAGGTTATAACAGATAATCTGTCGCTCGCTCTCTCTGTCTTTCACTCACACAGACACACCACCACCATCAACTTTGCTAAATTGCTAATGAAAAACATTGATCAGGCAGCTGTGATTGAGCAGCAGTGTAGATCCAACTATTTTCACGGAATGTTTGTTCCCCTCAGAGAAAGGGAAGAATGGGAAAAGGAAAACACCTGGCTGGAAAACGTTAATATGGGCATGTGCAGTGAATATCAGCGCTATGTGGCCAGAAGTGTGATAATATAATTTATTTTGTGTAATAAACAACTGCAAGGATAGATGATTACAACAAATTGATGACTAATACATAAAAGTAATACATAGATGAATAATGATGATGAGTTATGATGCGTAATCATGGGAACAAGCGGGTTTACAAACAGGCGCAGCTGATTAGAAAAGCTGAAATAATACCTCAACTGAAGCCAATTGTACTAAATGCACTAAATGTGCACTGTTACAAGAATATTTTTCTTTCTATTGTTTTCTATTATTTTAAGTTAAGCAGGACAGAGTGCTTTTAAAGAAAGATTTACCGTACTTATATTCTCAAAAGTTAAGCATGACAGGCTTCTGTTTAAGAAAGAGACCTGTTTTACTGTGTTAATGTTGTCATTTTGAGCTAAAAATAAATGGCTAAATGATCATTTGTTTCACATGTGTTCATATCACAAAGAATAGAATATGCATCTACTTAAATCAACTTCAAGTCAAATGGTTAAAAAAATAATTTCACACACAAAAAAAGAGCTAGAAAATTCACCACACTGGGAAGGGTGAAGACAACTGGGTCGCCCGGCCCTGGCCACGAGGTGTCCCTTATTTATTTTTCAGGGAGTTGGCAACCCTAGTCTGTGCTGAATTCATTAAAGAGCACTGTTCTTCATGAGGATTGGTTTATTACCGGCCACTACTACACTACCGCCCCTCCCCCCTCTTCCCAGCGCAAAGCACAAGGCTCATGCGGAGTGAAGCGGAAAAAAAGTGGGAGAGAGAGGGCGAGAGAAAGAAAAAAAGAACCCAGGGCTTGTGATAAGAGCCGGCTCGCGTCGTTCACATCAAAGACCCGGCTCTAAGAGCCATTTAGTTCGTGACCGACACATCACTACAATGTACCAGCCAACCCCTCAGTCGCTCAGGCACATCTGTACAGCAGCTGTTTTTTACCGGCAGAATCACAAGGAGGACAAAATGTTCCGTTTATGTGACTATAGACATAAGACGTATAAACACAACGGGATTATATATAAACTAGTTGTATCTTGACCAAGTACGGCTGTGCACACATTAAGTCATAATACGTTCACTACGTGTTGAGTAGTCACTCCTGACGTAGTCCTGTAGGTTTCGCAGAACTTTCCCGGTAGAGGGTTTGAAACCGAAAGCACTCGTTTGCGCCATTTTCTTTACATCCTTTGCTTGGTGCTATATCGGCGGGTCAGTGACGAGGTGAGTTCTTTGATTCATAAAATTCCCCAAAGTTAAAATGCACATCTTTGGAGGTTTAATAACGTCTGTGCGCTGCGATACAAAATGAAACAGGAGGAGCTAGAAAGGATGACGGAGACTTGAACTTGACTTTCTTGTTGTTTACTTTCGCTCTGTGTGCAGCTTTACATCGGATGTGAACGAACGCAGACATTGAGAGCATATAGTGACCGATGTATGATCCAGATCCAGATGTGGTTCATTAGCAGGTTTTAGAAGTTGTATTAGCACTGCTATTAATTCACTGACGTGGTGACGCTGATTTACTTCCTCGTTGTCTGCGATCCCACTAAACACAGCGACGAAAAATGAAACTACTGCACGACTAGCTTCAGTGTTTTAAACTAGTCCTTCAGGTTTATTTAAATTCATTTGAGCCCATGTTCAGGGAGGGGAAGTCACCTGATGCAACTGGTTGGCGGGAGGAAGAGAGGACCGAGGAGACACTGGAAGAGAGCCAGAGGGTTTGGGGCTAGCATATAGCATACATATAAAAATGTGATCACACTGTTGAGTACAACTTTGGTTCCTCGTAGACTTTTTCAAAACATCCTTTGAATAAAAGCAGAAAGTAAAAACCATATTTAAAAACAACAACATAATAAATAAATGTTTTATTCCATGCACACATCAGATTTGCAAAGGATTTTCTTGGTGGACTTATTGTAGTAGTCTCTGTTGTGTTCACAGAACCTTAAAAATACAGAAGATTTACACCAGAAAAGTTACACTCACATGTTTTTTCTTTATAATATTTAAAAGTTCAATATTCTAAGCTAAGCAACCATTAACCGAGGAGTTAACTGCACAACACTTTTAAGTATTCCTATTATTTTTATGATAATGGGGGCAGTGACACTTAAATGCCTTATTGTTGTTTTATAGATCATCTTGAACAAACTGAATGTGGTGTAATATACTTTAAAATAGACAGATAGTTACAGACATGAATTTTCTGATCAACTAAGCCCATAAAGGAATGAAAGTATTTATTTAAAAGAAACAGAGCTCATTTTCTCTCTCTCTCGTTTGTTCAGTGAGCAGACATGCTGGTCCCAGAGCTGCTCTTAGAAAAACTGCAAGACCTGACTAATGATGAGTATAAACATTTTAAGTGGTACCTCGCCATGAAGATCGTGGACAGCTGCAAACCAATTCCAAAGAGCAAACTCGAGGGCCAAGACCGTATGGACACTGTGAGTTGTATGATAGACAGCTACGGTGAAGCGACGGCTGTGAAAGTCTCTGTCGCGATCCTGAGGAAAATGAATGTCAACAACATCGCAGACGACTTAGAGGGCAAGTTTGAAGGTGCGGTGAATGCAGAGTTTCTTAAACTCACCTGTAACTGACAATCTGTTTGTGGTCTGCCTCTGTGCAGACATTACCACTGATTCTCTGCTTCTTTGTCCTTTCAGCTGTAGAGGGCAGAGCAGCTGCATCCTCTGGATCCTCTACTTTAAATCCTACCGCTGGAGCCACGATGTCGGCTCAGCAGGGAGGAGTGGTTTTTGCCCCCACGGTCACCGGTAGCAGCACCGCACCTATGAATATAAACTTCTACCAAAAATAATCTCAATGGAGATTAAAGCGGAGGGCACAATATAGTTTGTAATTATTTCTTTCCTTTACATGAAATGAAATTAATGTTAACTGGTGATTCTGAATAAGGCCGAGTTATGAGCTGTGTCAGCCCTGTGATAGATGGGGATCTTCTCACGCAGTCCATCTGCTGGATGTTTTCATGTAGCTTACACGGTGCAATCACATGTTCCTTTCAACACAGAAATGCCCGGCATATCTAAGGTCTTCTAATGATGCCAGTAATTGTTACAGCTACATATGATGCCATGTAAAGAATATACTCCAGAACCACGAATGTACTCTGTTTACAATTTGCAGTCATTAAAGTCTGATTTTAAAAAAGTAAATCCCGGGAGGGAGTAACAAAGAGAGACACTTACACGTACGGGCATATTCATGTTTTTTTTGCTACCAACAGGCTACTTTTACAGCAGACATATTGCTTGACATAATTGTTCAGGCAACAGTAACAACTAATTACCGATGGTAATACAGTCGACCCCTGTCAGGTATTCGTGAACACTCTTACAGTTGTAGAAGTGTTCACGCGTAGCTGTAAGCCAAATATTTTAAGGGCAATATTGTAAGATGACTTTGAAATCATATAAAGTGTTTTAGATTAAGATATATTTGGTGTTTGAACTATTAAAATAGGCAGTTATAAGCGTTTTTAGAGGGGTTCTCAAGTATTTGCGGCAGTTGTGGTCCCAAATCACCACGACTACCGGGAGTCGACTGTATAACAAACACACAGGGTCATTTAGGGTTCTTTATCCTCCTTTATCATGAAACAGCATGAGTTATATCCCAGAACCCTGAAAATAAAGCCTGAATGATATTGAGCCACTATTCATTTTAATCTTTATTCCTGTGATTTATCTGTTGTAACACGTACAAATGTCCACCTGTGCTTTGCTGTTTCAACAAACTCTGAAATGTTCAGATTAAATCAGGCCTGTTAAGCTGTGTATGTAAACGTGTCAGGAGTTACTCGTACTTTCATCTGAGGTCAGCAGGTGAAGCTGTGTTTTTGATGTTTCTGTGTCATCCACTTCTTGATATTGTACTCATAAACATACATAGTGGTTACATCTTCCAACAAACTGATGCACTCACATGAACTTACAATCAATCTATTAAAAATACATAAGTTTGTGCGCCGGTTTGTGGAAGCCGGCATGTTTCCTTTGTATATGGTGGCCGAGACGGACATCTTCCTTCTGACTAGTCGGATTTCATCTGTAGCTGAAGACCGGATACATATGTTGCACCCCAAAGGTGGAGAAGAAGAGAAGTTGTGCCATTTAAATTCATGTCTGTGCCATTGGACTCAAGATATGAAGGATCATACCTTTGTTTTATTGTAAGACGAGAAGTTCCCCAAGGAAATAAAAAGCGACGACACCACCGGCGTCATAATAAAATATCATCCTCTTCCTCCTCACCTCAAACCTTGGTTGCCATGGGTTACAGTGTAAATGTAATGTTTTTAATTACTCTCAGCTGACTAAGACATGTTTGTCCTATATAATCACTGAGGCTACGATTAGGTACTTGAATTGAAACTAAATCTGTTGACCACAATCCCTAATCTGACATCAATAGAATCAATAGAAAATTCCATGCATCATTCTTGTGGGAAGTTTCACTCTGTGGTCAGCACATGTGCTTTATCGTAAATTTGTGTATTTTCATAAGTGTGATTGTTACAGAAATAGGAATATCAAATATTACCCTTACTTCTAGATAGATAGAACTTTATTAATCCCTCGGGTGGGTTCCTCTGGGAAATTCGATTTCCAAAAAAGCACAGCACCGACAGAAGTTACAGAGTTACAGAATATTACACACACATATATATAAATACAGAGACAATATAAATAAAATATACGAAGGGGATAAATAGAATAAATAGGAATAAAAAATTTAAAAAAAAGAGGAATTAAGACTGTGATAATAATCAAGTCTCTATCGAGCATCTCTATAAATTTGCTGATCTCTCCTGTTCACATATCACCATCCAGGAAATGGTTTTCTTTCTCTTTGGCCTCCACACACTTCATCAAGCTGTCTGACTGCAGCAAACCTCTCACCATAGACTGCTGGCTGGTGTGTGTGTGCACATGTTGCTGTGTGCAGAGCAGCACTTGGACAAGACATAAACAGTAGATCAAGAAAAACTGGTGTAAATGGCTGTAAAAAAATGTATTTATTTTTTTTAATTAAAGTTGGTCAAATTATTTTAAAAGATAATCAAATTACAATGTAAAAAGAATTGAATAATATGCAATCAGTTATCTATATTACTGAACCATTATACCTGCTCAGGCCCAAGCACCAGAATGACACGAATAGCAAAGAGCCAATGAGCACCGAGCTCCTAAAGAGCCAGATGTGTACCTCAGGAGTTGGTGTAGACCAGGGGTGGGGAACTCAAGGCCCAGTGTCCTGCAGGTTTTAGATATCACTCTGGGTTAACACATCTGAATCAAATGATTAGTTCATTACCAGGCCTCTGGAGAACTTCAAGATATATTGAGGCCATATTAGCCATTTAAATCAGCTGTTTGGATCAAGGACACATCTAAAACCTGCAGCACACCGGCTCTCAAGGCCTGGAGTCCCCCCACCAGGGGTGTAGACTCCAGCCAAACAACAGCAACAACTAAAAGCAGGAGTCACATACAAGTTCAGCTATAATGGTGATAATACATCAGTTGTTTAGTCAGTTGTTGTAGATTTACTGTTGTGTGAAAAAGAAATTACACCCGCATTCATTTTCACAATTTTAAATATCAGGATATATTAAAAATACATCTGGACATCTTAGCAGCCTCTATCCATCAATCTTTAAAGGGTTATTAGTTATTTCCAAATAATTTGAAACTCATCATATTACAGTGAGAAAGTTTATTCCCAGGTGAAAAAAATATTCAAGACAGCTGCAAAGCTTCTCATGACTGGAAGTCCCAGAAAATCCCCCTTAGTGACTTTTTTTCTCGTGGCCACAAATAAGTATTTCGTGGGCACGTTATACTATTTCGACGGCACGAAGTAGTATTTTGTGGCCACAATTTATTTATTTTTTGGACCATGTCATCAGAGGGGCTATAAAAATGATCTTGTTTGAACAATAATCGCGATTTGTGGACAATACAAATAACGTGTACAGAGAATATAGAACATTTGTTGAGTGAGACAACAAAACGTAAACTCGTAGTTTGAATGTCTGAAACAATAAAAGCTCCACGTGTCAAAAGTTCATCTCCGCAACGTAACAACAGAGAGACTGTATCCGACGTGGAGGGTCATTCTAATCACGTGAACTCATTTTAGCCGGAAGCTTAGTGGCAGGGCTGAACCACGTGATCAAAATCTAGGACAACTCATATAAGGTGTAGTCAGATCCTTGAACAACATTTATCGTTTTCTGACACAAAATTAGTACAGAAAAGCGGGTTGTACGGGTGGGCAGTTTTAAAGCCTACATTGCTCCGGTTGCTTGCGCAGAGTGTTGTCTATATCTCGGCTGTGAGCCCGCAGCAGCTGACGCTCTTGTCCGCACCTTAATCAACGTTTTGTTCTTGACACCAGACCAGGAAGTCAGATCGTGACGCCTACAAGCTAGCTGTTACCTTAAGCGATGACAGCAGAAAGGAATTCGAAAACAAGATACATGGTTGTAGTTTGATAGTAAACGACGCCGTTTAAGAGCCGGAAAGCTAAGCTGAAAGATTCTAACTCTCGCATTTGACCTGGTTTACATTCAAGTCTGCTATCTAGCTTGTTATTTAGCCACCTGGAAGGATTGACGCTCCCTAGTATTAGCAGCTAGTTACCGCTAGCGAGTCAGCGATGGCGGTGGGGCACAGAGTCTGCTTTGTGGCTGGATTTTTATTCATATTACTTCTGCCTGGGTGCGAAGCAAGAATACACAAGCTTACATTGACGGTAAGGCAACAAATTATGACAGCGCTAGCTCGGGAGCTAATGGCGTGTTGTTTTCCTCTGCTCCCGTCGAGCGTCTTACTACTCAATTCGTATGTTGTAATTAATTCTAATGGCAGAGGACAGTCCAAACATAATGTCGCGTTGGGTTTTGTTATGGGCGCACGAGAAAAGCTACCAAAGCTTCTTAAATCTGAGTCTTAGGAGACATGTTTACTGACTGAACCACAACAGCTGAGCTCTACTTGTTTGTTCTTACAACCAGAATGAAATTCGCCACACCATCGACCTCAACGACTTTGGCTTCTACGCTAACGGAACTCTGGATGTCTACCTGCATTCACTGCAAGTCCCGGAGACTTCAGTGGACTTCAGCAAGTACCCAGTAAGTCCGGTGTGTGTGTTTGGTTATATGCGGTGGTTCATTGACCTTTCTTTTCAACAGGTGGCATTGTGTTCTTCAAAACGATAGAATTGAATTACAAAAAGAAAGATGATAATAATAATAATAATAATAATAATAATAATAATAATAATAATAATAAAAAAAAGCAGGAACAAATTCAAGCTAGAGGTAATGTTGTACCAGGCAGTACCGTTAGATGTACGGTTTTATATATTAATATGAAATGGCACATCTATTACAGATGTGCAATTCCATTTCTATTTATCATTTGTTTGCATAAAACCTTTAAATCTGAGGCCACATTTGAATACAACTATGTCAAAATGTTCTCCAGCCTCTCCATAAATGTAAATCCACATCTGTAATTCGGGACAGGTGCATCAACAGTTGTTTGACTTTGAATATGAAAAATAAAAATAAAAACAACTAGCAGTCCTGTAAAGACCCATGAAACTTATCATATGTGGTCAAACTAAAACAAAAGTTGAATGAAAAGAACATTTTCTTCATCTTTGTTACTAAGAATTTCACTCAAAATATGCCTTTTGGACAGAGACTCAAAATTAATGCGTGATTGGAAATGAAGGCTCTGAGTTTGCGTTACTTTATCTGTGGAATTTTTCAGTTTTTGTTAATAATTGTACAGCCTCTTGGGTTTTAATAAACAGGTTCACCGTAGCAGATCCATAATCAAACCCACAGTCGCTGTCCATTTTGTGTAAATGGACAGCAAATTATAATCATCAACAGGTTTAATTAATTAAAAAAAATTTAACACTGAGGTTTTGAAGGGAAAAAATGTAACTATATGTTTGTTAACTGCTTGTTAAAGAATTAATATCTTGACTCGATTAGGCTGCAGACAGAGTTAATGAAGTATTTTTGGCCCAGCTAACATATTTGTGTTGTTATTTTGTGGATTCTCTATGTAATGTGGCAATATTTTCTTCTATTTTTGTATATTTTATACAGTGTGTAAAGTGTTTGTTAGGTTTACCTAAAAGATTAATTCTGTTCATCTGGATGTAGCGTTTTCACTGAGAAAACTGTTTCGTCACTCATCCAAGTGACTTCTTCAGTGTCAGCTGACTCCAGGTTTCCCCAACTTTATAAACAGTACATTTGCACAATGACTGAAACTAGCACCACTCATGAAGGCCAAAGATCAGTGGTTATGAGAATTTGCATATTCATTATCAGGAGACTGACCTCACAGCCCAGAACATCTTTTTAGCAAAGATTTCTATTTATCTTGGTACAGAAGCAAAAATAATGAATAGAAACAAAATAAACAGACAACAAAATTGGTCTCAGAACCATTTATCAGGCTAATAGTTCATTTAAAACAAAAGGATTCAATCTGACCTTTTTTCAAATTTTATTTATTTATTTTTCCCCAATGATTCATCAGACTGAAGGACTAATGAGCTAAAACATAAATGAAATCCATCCAGTTATTCACATTTCATTAGAACGGCCACTTCTCCTACAGTATTAATCAGGATTTAATCAAACCATCACGCAACGATCATCTAATGGGTCTTCACCTGAATTACTCAGCTGCAAGGTCTCAACAAAATGTGCTGTTTTGTGGGGAACAGCCTGTTAATTGTGACTATTCATGGGTCAGATGAGCTACTACGTCGCTGACATTTTTTGTTGTTTTTGTTGTTTTGTTTGTTTTGGGGGTTGTTTTTTTTTTAAATATAGGGGAAAAAACATACAATGAAAGTATGCATGAACATTGCCTTTAATAAGCCTCTCTTCCTAGACAGTTGTTGTTAAACATTCGAGTGCACTGTAAGCAGTGTGACCGCTGAAGTAATGTAGTGGAGTGCTCGAAACAACAGTGAGTCGGGCTAACCTGACACAAAAGTCATGAAGCAGCAGCAGTGAGCTCATCAACCTTTGGTCTTGTGTTTGCGATGGTGTCAAGTGTCATGTTTTAAGAGCTGATTTGACAGTAAAAACTTGCAGATTGAGTTAGTGTGATAAAATATGTGTTATAAAATAAATAGAGATTTGAATCAGCTGCTTTTAACCCTACTGATTAACGTAATCCCACTTTCTTAAGGTTGGGTTCAGCCTGTCCAGATCGCGTGTTAATGGAGTCTTGTCCTACACAGTAAGTACATCACCATAAATATTTCTGTCAGCATTGTACATCATTATTTTCAGACCTTTCAAAATTAGTTGTGCAATCATGTAGGACAAGGACGGCCTTTTGTTGAAATGCACTTATGAAAGTTTTGTTATTATGAATACAGGTGTTGAGTGAGTGTTTGTGTGACGTTTCCCCCTCTAGGCAGAGGATTTGAAGAAATGTCTGCTCACTCAAAATGCGACCAATGCCGAGCCTCTCATTCGTTTTCTCATTAATATCAAGAACCAAAGGTGTGGATGTTTCAGCACTAATATTCAAAAATGTTTGTTACAGTGCCGTCGGCAGCTCAGTGTGTGGAGGCTAACTGTATAATTTGTGTTTGTGTAGCGTCAGTGTGGATGCTGTGAATAAACAAGACAACATACTGATTGCGAAGGAAAAGGTTGAAGCAGATAAAGGTTAGTGTTGGCCACACAAATACCAAAATTTGGATTTTGCTTCCTTCAGTGGCATCATTTAAACAAAGTACACTTTAAATTTCTATCCCACCCCAAAAACAGTTCTATTTAAAGTGTTCTATTAAAGGCTTGTCTTTATTTATTTTTTGATAAAGAGAAGAGTAACTCAGATGTATTCATCAAGGTTCTTCTGTTTTTGTGATAAAGGAGCAGGTCTTAAGAAGTGTTTGTTTATGGTATTTACATAATATGTCAAATGTAAGGTAATTTCATAGTCTCTGATATATTTTACACAGTGTAAGGATTTTCATCAAATGCACTTGTAGCTCTTTCCCACTAGTACTTACTCTGCTCGACTCGACTCTGTTTTTATCATTTGCCATCACAGTCGAGTGTCAACCAATGTGCGTGGGATCTTCATAACAACGTGGCTGAAAGTGCTGTTATGTCATTTATATGTGGAACAAACGGCACAACAATGGCGGGCGTCGAAGCGATTTGTATAGCTACTATTCAGCGTGTGGCTTTTTGTCACAGTCTGAAACCACAGTGTTGATTTTTGTGAACAAGACGCTCTCACGACTCAAACACTGACATCACTGACTAACCAATCGGTGTTATGCAGTCTGTTAACATCATTTTTGGATCACCTCTGATTTGTGTGGAACTCCGGCTGAGTAGGCACTAAAAAAAGTACCTGGTACTACAAGCCTAAGCCGAGTCAAGTAGGTACTAGTGGAAAGAGGCATTGCTATTATACTGTCCTTTGTTTTCATTCGACTTTGCCTTTGTTTTTGTTTTCTTGATATGAAAGCATCCACCTGTGTATAGAATGCTCGGAATAAACTAAATTTCTACCTTTGTGCCTGGCATCTGCACTTGTGCTCTGTAGATCAGGAGAAAGTCAAACGTGATTCAGAACAACAATCAAAAAATCAGGATAAGTCAGCGGAGCACCAAGACAAACGGAGCGATGACAAGAAACCAGAGCAGGCTGTGCAGAACCCTGAAGCTGTTAACGTGACAGGGACATTCAATGTATGTTTTTCTTGTTTTTTGTTATTTTGGTCTATTTTTAGTTTGATTTTAATCCCAAAATTAATTTCTACGCTGTATTTCATTTTAGCTCAGCAGTCGCCACCATGTGACTTTAGATTTGGAAAAAAACGGCAGCATCTACAGCTTCAGTGTAAGAAAATCCTCCTTATCCAGTATGCTCAGGCATGTTTAAGGGCAGGATTGTCTCTGACAGGAAGTGTTTTCTCTTTCTCTCAACAGTTCCGCATACGGTTTGGCTCAGAGGCGGAGGGCCTGTACAGCTTGAAGTTCCACTACTGTCGAAACAGCGAGCCGGGATTTAACGAGCCCTACTCGTTTGCAGTGAGTTGAGTATTTTTGAGTTTATAAAATGCACACTCACGTGCGTGTGTCTGCTTACCATGTTGCGTGCATCACAGGTTGAAGTGAGGGAGAAGAATCCCCATGGCTTCCTCTCTGCAGCGGAAATCCCTCTGCCTCGCCTTTATCTTTATATGGCTGGAGTTTTCTTCATTGCTGCTCTGGTCTGGGTGTACAATCTCATGAAGCACAGGTACACGGGCACAATGAAGTAATAGTGAACCACACTGTTTTGCAGGATTGGAAATTAAAAAAAAAAAAATCACTTGCATAATCTGGGAAGCTCTTGCTACAAAGTGTATGATGGAAGAATACGGTTAGGGCCACTGGCTCATATGACCCCATACTAAAGTGAACACAGTTTGTAGTGTTTATTGTTATAATCACTCTAACATGAAGCATGACAATATTTGCTAATTGACACTAATTAGATCATTAAGCATAGGATCCTGTTCACACCTCAGTGGAAGACTGTGGCACAGTCACTGTTTTACAGTGGGTGTTGAGTAACTTCAAGTACTTCACACTCACTACAAGGAACTTTTAGTTTATAAAGTTTAAAAAAAAAAAGACTTTGGCTTCTTTGACACATCATACTTGACAACGCAGCCCAAATACATTTTTTAAGAAGATATCTGAAGTATTTGCTCCAATCATGACAGTGAAAGAGCACTAGCTACCACTGGCCTTCCTCTAGATCCCACTAGTGCCCCGCAGGACTCTACAGACATGCCCATAGATGCTGCAGCCTTCCCACTAAAGGAACATAAAGCAGGTTTACAGTGAGTGATTTACTAAAACGTGTTGTCCTTTAGCCAACTTGGCAGCTATAGCTCTGGCAGAGTGTTCTGCTGTGGCTTACTGTTGCTCTGGAAGTGCTCATAGCCCAGAATATAAGGAAGAAAGAAGGAAAATTGAGTTACAGAATAAAAACATGCGACCCCATGAACTGCTGGATTTATTAAAGATGGCTGAAACGCTTTCTGTGCTGACATGGCTCGAGCTTAGCTAACAGGTTTGCATTCCCAAAAAAAAAGACAGACTAACAAAACTGAGCTGCAGAGGTCATACAGTATCCTGCCCCAAAGCATTTGCCCAACATTTTCAATTGCTTGACTAAAATTTACATCATAACTAATTATTTGGATGAACCTTAAGCAGTAGGAATAAAAGCATTTCCTGCAGTGTTTAAACATCTCTCTTCTGTGCTTGTTTGCAGTTACAGTGTGTTCAAGATCCACTGGCTGATGGCAGCGCTAGCCTTCACAAAGTCCATGTCACTGGTTTTCCACAGTGTAAGTGCATCACCACCACAGCACAGTCTTGAGTTTGAATCCTCTCATAAAAAGAGACTCACTGAATTCTGCCTCTGTCCCCGTCTCTCTCAGATCAACTATTACTTCATCAACACTAAGGGGCATCCTATTGAGGGCTGGGCCATCATGTATTATATAACACACCTGTAAGCAGAACCTCAGCAGAATCGGTGTCTTAGCCTAGGTTGTATTTGATTTGTATTACATACAAAAAATGTTTGTATCCTTCCCAGGCTAAAGGGGGCGCTCCTGTTCATCACACTGGCGCTGATTGGTACCGGCTGGGCTTTCGTGAAATACATCCTGTCCGACAAGGAGAAGAAGATCTTCATGATCGTCATTCCTCTGCAGGTGAGCAGCAAATCAAATGGTGTTTGGGTGATTTTTATGTGTATTTGCTTTGATGGCTCGCCGGTCGTGCTGCAGGTCCTGGCTAACGTCGCATACATCATCATCGAGTCTACAGAGGAGGGCTCCAGCGAGTACTACGTGTGGAAGGAGATCCTCTTTCTGGTGGACCTTATCTGCTGTGGAGCCATCCTTTTCCCTGTTGTGTGGTCAGTGTGATATCTGTTATTGAATTACATTTTAGTCCCAAATTAGTTTTGGGGGCTAGTGTTTAAAGTTACTAAGATTTCTGGGATAAGAGGATCAGTATGGGAAAGTGGAGCATGTTTGATAGAGTAGAACGCCCAGAATAATTCAACTTCATGAAAAAAATGAGAGGGGACCAAAAGCATTGCCGTCCAGCCCTGCCTACTTGATGAAACAGTCATGAAAATTTTCAGTTTGAAGTTATGAAACAAGAGATAAGTAGTTTCTTGTAATTCGAAATGAACTTTGTGTTACGTGGTGTATGCATGCAAGTTTGCCCCAAATAGCAGATTCATTGTATAACACGTCTGTCTTTAAAGGTCAATCCGTCACCTACAAGAGGCTTCTAGCACCGATGGCAAAGGTGAGTCCTGCTGCAACTACAGGGCTTTAATAGGTGGAGAGGTTTTGTTCTGTGTTTAACTTGGTGCATGTTTCTTTCAGCTGCCATGAATTTGGAGAAGCTCAAGCTCTTCCGCCATTATTATGTGATGGTAAGAAGGCCAGTATTTTGCTGTTGTTCTGTGACCCTCCATTCATCTGAACAATCGGACCAGTAATAGATTTACCAGTTACACTGAAAACTTGCCTCTGACAATGTTTTTTAGCAAAGCAAAATTAATCCTGAGGAAAAGGAAGATTTTAGTGTGATCGATATTTTTTTTTTTTGTTTAACCGTGCAAATTTAAAGAGTTCTTACTGAAATGTTTTCTGTCATTTTAGATCGTGTGTTACATCTACTTTACAAGGATCATAGCCATTCTGCTCAAATTCACTATGCCTTTCCAGTGGCAGTGGTGCTATGAGGTAAGACGATGACGGTGCAGCTACAGCAGTTGTTTGAAAAAAGTCGAGGACGGTCTGTGCTCTCTGAATCAACAATGACTGGCAATACTTGCCTGATGTGAGCTGGTATAAATCTGCCAGCACATTACTTATTTAAAGCCCTTTATTAAAGAGCACTGTATTCCCCTCTGAGGCCTGATGGGATATTAGCGTTGCTTGAAGAATGTGAAACAGCGCATATGTTAAAAAGGCCCTGTGCTACTTATTTGTTTGCAAAGAAATTTTCCGGATGTTGTGGACAGTGTTAAGACACTTTCTCCTGTCTGTTATTAAACGCACTGTTTCTTCTTCAGTTTCTGGTGGAGGTGTCGACTCTCATCTTCTTTGTGTTGACGGGCTACAAGTTTCGCCCAGCATCCAATAACCCCTATCTCCAGCTTCCCCAGGACGAGGACGACGTCGAGAATGATGAAGTGTAAGCGTGACACGTCTGTATGAGCCCACACCTGGCATTTAAATAACTTATCCTGTTACTGAGTTCTTACCTGATTAATTTATACTTGGAGAAGTTATAGAAAGTAGCATGTCTTCAAAGTATGGTTGAAGTAGCCAAATCTCCGTATGAGTCTTTTATTGAGATTTGGTTTTTTGTCCTCATTAACACAAAGTGAAAACACTGATATCGCATAGCATGTGTGCGGTGTGATCATAAATGAATATTGAAGAAAACATTACTTTATGAGTGATGGTGCTGAAAGAGCTGAAACTATTCTAGTGGTGCTGACTGTCTATTTAGTTCCATCACATAAGGAGGAGGCTCGTGTGGGTAATGTGTGGCTAAGCGTTTGTTTTTCTGTGATTTCCATAAGATTTAATAATTCCGACTGAACTAAGATGAAGGTTGAGAAAGTGTTTGCCATTAAAAGTGCTGCTGCTCTTCTGTTTGTGTCCAGAGTGACTGAGTCAGGTGCACTCGAGGGCATTTCCAAAGTCAAGAAGACGTCCAACGGACGCGATCGCCAGAAAGAGTCCACCTTGTGAGCAGGAAGCTGCATCTTTGGGAGCGGCCAACTAAACATCCCGAGGCCAGCTGACAGAAAGGGGTACACACACACACGGACCAAGGCTCCCCACTTCCAGTGACAGCTCTCCCATTGAAACTCTTTCTGTGGTTGCAGTGGTTGTGCCCACTGTCTGGCTATGCAAAAAAAAAAAAGAAAAGAAACGGACTAACTTATTGGACGCTCTCTGTTTCCCTTAAATGCTCCACCTAAAAACTGAGAGGTACTGAGATACAACCACATGGACGGGTGGAGATATGAAAAGGAGCTCTGATGTTCTGTATGTTTCATTTCTCTCTCCCCCTCCAAAGATAATTTTTTAGACACTTTCTTTTGAGTGTGTTTATAGCAGCTATTTAAAACGGTACTTCTGCGAGCCTCTTAGCTGTAACTATTCCTGTGCAGAGTGTGTTTAGTGTGTGAGTGAAAGTGAGACGACACAGGATTTGGCTACCCCCGCCTCCCCACCCCAGTGACAATAGCCCATACTCAGGTGAAAGGCTAATCAGTATATTTCAAATTTAAGCATCCGTCTCGTGTTTCATTCCCATTGTTCACGGGTCATAAAAATCCCACTTTATCACCACACAGTACCGTAGGTTTTTTTTTTTCCTCTTACATGTATGATTTGTATATTGAAATATATGGTTAACAAGAAGTTGTATATTTCAATATAGATTGACTTATTACATATTGAAATGTTATATTTCAGTATTATTGTTGATGTTGGAGACTTAAGCGTTCCTCCCAGCCCGTCACTCGGACTGCTGCTGTAATTTAGTGCTTTAGTGGTTTCAGGACAACTCCAGTACACCTCTGTGAATACAACCAATATGGTGACATGTGAAGATGTAGGCAGATGAACAGTTTTTTTTTCTCTAAAATAAGCAGAGAAGTTTGCCCTCTGCGTTTTCAATGACGGCCTTGTTCTTTACAACCCCTCCCCCCCCATCTCTCGTTTGGCATTGCTGTGCCAACTGGGCAGAGAAGTGACCTAACTGATCATTTTTGAATTTGCCTGCTTTTGGTTTTACCTTTCTGCTCTTGATGTGAAGCTTATTTTATGAATTATTGGTTTGATATTAGGTTTTGAAAAGATCAGCAATGTGTGTGCAGCCAAACTGGGTGGATGGCCATTTGTAAATAAGACTGCTGACACAAAAGGAGGCACTTAACACTTTGCTGAGCAGTGCAGAGAGGCTTTGTGGAGCGCTTTAGACAGTTCGGGTTCAATCAGATTTTTTTTCCTCTTTTTGGATAGACAAACAGGTGTGGCGATGAGGAAAGACTACTGAGATTTTACTCCAATCACTCGGTGCAGGGATGACCCCAGTACCTTGGAGGGAAGGATTTAGCAGTGGGTGAAGTTCACTTTAGTTTCAGTGAAAACATTTTTTTAATTGTTACAGAGAGCTGTTTGGTGTCTGTATCAGCTGTCACAATAAAGTTCTGCAAAGTTCTCCGATTACACTGTTATGTATATGTCATTTTTGGGGTTTTAAACTGCATAGCTTGCACTAAAATAATCAAGATGGGAAAAGAATTGTGCTCCAAGCATGAAGAAAAGTGGGGAACCTGCAGAAGGAGTCACATTTGCCCCGAGCTTTGGCTCCTCCTGTGCCTGGTAAAGGGGCACCGACTTGACGGAGCTCCTTCAGAGGCCCACACATTCAGCTGCTGTCTGCACACACACAGTAGTACTCTGCATGAGTCAGCTGATTGTGATGCTTACAACATGTTGAGGGTCTGACCTGCTGTTTCTTCATTTACATGATATGTAAAGTAACTACTGAGCAGGTTTTGCATGACAGCCGCCAAACCTTTCCTGCCCATCTGTTTATTTAAATTACATCTGCCTCAACGTTAAAGGTGATTTATGGTACTCTCGTGCTTCACATCATGTAGTTCTTTAAGTACAGTGACTTCATGTTCAAGAAAAAAGTTTGAGATTATCTGAGCTTTGTGACATTTTGTATTATCCTGCTGGAAACAGCAATCAGAAGATGCATACCATCTGGTCAGAAAGGTATTGACCTGGTCAGCAACAGTACTCAGGTAGGCTGTGGTGTTTAACTGATGCTCAGTTGCCACCAAGGGGTCCAAAGAGTTCAATGCTTTGGACTTTCAGCAGGTCATCTTGACGATGCTTTCATGCCTAAATGCACCTAAATGCTTGAAAATGTAAGGGAACTCTTTGAAAACACATTAGATCTCAATGAAGGCGAAAAATCAGTGCAAGTTAGGAATACCTTCTTTTTCTTAACCCTTTACAGCCGAACGGAGCGGGCACGCTCTGTTTTGCGTAACTATTTTTAAATCCCGGTAGCTCTGCAACCAAGTAAGCTAGCGCAATAATTTTTTTTGCATATGAAACTGGAGGAGTTGTACTTACATCTTATGCCATCAGCTTGTCCTAGGTCACAGTTTCCTTCCACATATAGCTTTGCAAAAACTGCATAAAAATCACTTGCAGCAACAAAAACATGATATTCCAGAAACACGCTTCGCCGATCCATCAGCTGTTTGTAACACTTCCTACGTCCATCAGCGCGAACTATCACATGACCGCATGACCTGCCCGAAACCGGAAGTGACGTCATTTTGCGGAAATGTAGTTTTTTACGATCGGGGCCTTATGAGCTTGTGTTTTACTTGTTATGTGTTTTAAAAAGTTATGTTTGACTTTATGACTTTCTGTGTCATTTCTGGGATGCTTAAGACTCATATTGCACTGCTGGAAATAGTTTATTTTGATGCATATGCTGTTATTTTGCAAATTTGCACTATAATATTTATTTTCGTTTTTCCTGCAGTATATAAAAATTGGTGTATTTCAAAAATAAAACTATGAAGACACTCAAAATAAATTTCCTGTGGTGGGAAACTAGTTTGTAACTTTTTTGTATTTACAGTTTTGAGGGATAAGCCTCTTAAATTTCTCTAACTAGAAATATATGTTAAAAAAACAAAAACGATTTTCAATTTTTTTGTAGTTTATTGCACTTTTTTGCAATTTATGTAATTACTATGCACCTAATACAGACATATTATTAAAGTTTGGGCTATAATGGATGTATTGATGTATAGCAACTTGAAATGCTCCCAAAAATGGCTCCACAGCATGTAAAAATATAATATAAGCTCTGGCGAACTTGGTTCTATGGTAGGTCTTAAAGGGTTAACTTAGTAACATTTTTGCCCTTAAGAGCAAAATTAGATAGAACTAAACACTGGTTAAACACCAGACCCTGCTCTCTGACTTCCTCCTGAGGTTCATTCGAAGAGTTCCTGCAGTGGGAAATTACCTAAGTTAAGCAGATTTCTTGGGCAAAGTTGCAAAAATGAACCCATCCATGTAAAACAAACTAGTTAATAATGTAAATGTAAACTAGTACGCTATTTTATAAATGAAGCAACCCAAGGAATT
The DNA here is from genome assembly GCF_041146795.1 of Maylandia zebra. Lineage (NCBI taxonomy): Eukaryota > Metazoa > Chordata > Actinopteri > Cichliformes > Cichlidae > Maylandia > Maylandia zebra. The sequence continues at coordinate 13,562,103 of NC_135172.1, read as the reverse complement.
ATATCACCTTCAGCTTACTATGCACACACAATTACATTTTTTTTTTTTTTTTTTTTTTTTTTAAGCAGCAACATTTTGTACAGCAAGAATGGCAGTCATTTAATGTGGAGCAGCACACTCTGAGAGCAGTGGGCCGGACCAGTCAAACGCCCTTTCTGTCAGTGTAAAGATGTCCTGTTTATTTTTTTTGTTACTGTTGGCCTAATGTTTAAAAATATATAGTGTAAATTGAAAAAAACAAACACTATAAGCACTGTTTCCTGTCATTGTCAATGGGGGATGTGTCCATCTGTAGGCAAAGCTGTAAAGCTAATGTGAATAAAGTTAAAAGTACAAAATCTAGCATGCCAGTGTATATATTTTCCAAAAGCCGAGTGGGCCGGATTGGAGTCTTTGCCGGAAGATTCTGGGCCCCGGGCCTTAAGTTTGTCACCCTTGCTGTAGAGCAGTATACATGTGGGATCTCCATCCTTACTTTAACCCTTGCTTGCACAGCAGGCAGTGATTCATTACTAATGGAAAATTTCGAAGCGGAAAAAACCCCAGAAACGGGATACAGTTGGCAGTCTCGAGGCTGCTCCGCCCCTCCGTTCTGCGAGCTGCAGGCAGACGCCGGTGCTCACTGCAGTCACTCCGCAGTGCATCCAGCATCAGACTGCAGTCTCCTCACACCGCGCCTCCCTGCGCTCCCCTGGCAGGTGGACACTTATAGAAGCACGCGGGGTCGCGACCATGTAAGTATCATCTCGAGTATCTTCTAGTTTAAGAAACCGTTCGGTGATGGTGATGTTTGTGATAGTAGTTGACTGTTATTTTGCAGGAGTTTTTGCGGCGTTGCGCACAGGTAAAGTTGATTTGTTTGCGTCATCGTTTATCGGCTGCAGGAAAATGCATTTCAAGCTGCTCTAATACATCAGTGTTAATAATAATAATAATAATAATAATAATAATAATAATAATAATAATAATAATAATAAAAACAACAACAATGAAGATCACCGATGAGCTCATTTGGATACAGTCCGCCCGGTTACTACATCACCTGTATCTGTGAAACGCCCTTCCTCTTTAACGCCTTTTTTGTAAAGTTGGAATAAAATTAGGATCTGAACAGGTTGTGATCACAGCGGGATGCGATGAGCTGCCGATCCCGGTTCTTCCTTGACCTCGAAATGCCTTTGGATTGATTTAGAAAAGACCCAGCCTGATGATGCAGCAGATTCCTTCGCTCTCTCCCTGTTTGCGTCGCACTGAGGCAGGAAAACGTGTCCTGTTTCACCTCCGCAGTGCAAACACGCCGGGATGCAGCACAGCAGGCCAACTCCGATTTCTGCAGTCTAGCACCTTTAAAAAAAAAAAAAAAAAATCTGTCGTTATCATTGTCTTTCATTTTAGAACAGCAGTCCTTTGATTATTTAGAGAAACTGTAGAGTTATTTTACCCACACAACATCCTTTCGCTACAAAATCATTAATGCTGTTTCTTTCTTCATCACTCTTTTAACTTGTACACAGACAGTTCTCTTAGTTGTTTCCCATCAAATGATTCTTTGATACTCATGAGACTTTTTCCTCTTTGTTATGTAAATCATTTGCAAACATCATTGCCTTGTGTGTCCTCCCACAGGGCTTTCATCTCAATCTTTGCTATTCTGGCCCTTGTGGTCTCAGCTGAAGGCAGTGTTGGGTAGGTGGAACACTTCGTGCAGATTGCATTACAAACCTATGATGGCACTGAAATGTTCCGGTTTCAGTTCCACGCTATGGTTTTCAAACATGGCTTTAAAGTGGAGGTTTGTGTCCTCTCAAGGAGGAAACTTTATTCTTTTATCAGTTATTTACAAGTTTCTGACCACTTATAAAATGTGTTCAATGTGCTGCCCATTGTGTTGGATTGTCAATGCAACCCTCTTCTCCCACTCTGCACACACTGATAGCAACACCGCAGGAGAAATGCCAGCACAGGCATCCAGTATCCGTAGTTTCAGGTGCTGCACATCTTCACACCGTAGACAATTGCCTTCAGATGACCCCAAAGATAAAAGTCTAAGGGGGTCAGATCGGGAGACCTTAGGGGCCATTCAACTGGCCCACGACGACCAGTCCACTTTCCAGGAAACTGTTCATCTAGGAATGCTCGGACCTGGCACCCATAATGTGGTGGTGCACCATCCTGCTGGAAAAACTCAGGGAACGTGCCAGCTTCAGTGCACAAAGAGGGAAACACATCATCATGTAGCAATTTCAAATATCCAGTGGCCTTGAGGTTTCCATTGATGAAGAATGGACCCACTATCGTTGTACCCCATATACCACACCAAACCATCACTTCTGTTGTTCTAACAGTTTTGGAGGGATCCATCCAATGTGGGTTAGTGTCAGACCAATAGCGGTGGTTTTGTTTGTTAACTTCACCATTCACATAAAAGTTTGCCTCATCACTGAACAAAATCTTCTGCATGAACTGAGGGTCCTGTTCCAATTTTTGTTTTGCCCATTCTGCAAATTCTGTGCGCCGATCTGGGTCAGCCTCGCTGAGATGCGGCAGTAGCTGGAGTTTGTAAGGGTGCCATTTGTGAGTAGCTAATATCCGCTGAAGGGATGTTCGACTGATGCCACTCTCCAGTGACATGCGGCGAGTGCTACGCTGTGGGCTCTTGCTGAATGAAGCTAGGACAGCCACTGATGTTTCTTCATTAGTGACAGTTTTCTTGCGTCCACATTTTGGCAAATCCAACACTGAACCAGTTTCACGAAACTTAGCAAGCAGTTTGCTAACTGTAGCATGGGAGATGGGTGGTCTCGTAGGGTGTCTTGCATTGAAATCTGCTGCAATGACCCGGTTACTGCGTTCACCAGATATCAACACAATTTCGATCCGCTCCTCACGTGTTAACCTGTTCGACATGTCAATGGCTGTGAACAAAGAGAAACTTGTAAATAACTCATGAAAGAATAACGTTACGTTGAAACCAAGCACACCATTGTTTTTCTTGTGACATTACCAATAAGTTTGATGTGTCACATGGCCCTCTTCCTATTGAAAAAACAAAAGTTGTATCCAAGATGGCCGACTTCCAAATGGCCACCATGGTCACCACCCACCTTGAGGAGTTTGCCCCCTCACATATACTAATGTGCCACAAACAGGACTTTAATATTACCAACCATTCCAATGTTATTATGGTGTATCCATATAAATGGCCCACCCTGTACATTGAATGTTTATGGAGCTTCATAGTAGGCACAAGTCAGCTGAATTCATCCCCAGTTTCTTTATGAACCTGACTTTTTCTGACCACGTAGCGCTGCTGGACAATTAATGTAATTTATCAGTGTTCTTGTTGCAGACCCAGTACCAACAGCAGCTACTGCACAGAGTCAAAGGAATGTCTGGAATATGAGCTGATCTGCAAAACGGATGAATATGAAGTGAGTGAAAGCTCTCAGCAGACAGCAGTGCAACACGCGTTTCCGACTCGTCAAGCTCGTATTTCTCACATACCGTGTGCTTATGCGCGTTCGTGTCCAGGTGCGGCACTACAGCCCCACTCGCTGGGTGTCAACAGATGCTGAAGCCTATTTCATGGGAGTGGGTGCGGCCATGGCTTTCAGGAGACTCTTCCAGTATATTACCGGAAGCAACGAAGGAGGTAAGAAGTCGATATACAGGAGGTCAAATTGAGCTTTGATGAAGTGCATCAGTGTTTGGAATGATGATGACGGTGGTCATTCAGGTGTCCAGATGGACATGACCGCTCCTGTCCTGGTCAAGATCCCAGAGAAGACCAAGATGTGGGAGCCTGCTATCTACACGCTCAACTTCCCACTGCCGTCAGCCTATCAGGACAACCCTCCAGCACCCACTAATGACAAGGTAAGCCCTCGAATTGCCCTTGCCTCTACTGAGGTCAAACGCTGTTTATCCTGCCGGTAACTGTGTAATTCAATCAGTGATTTTCAGCTTTCAGATCAATAGAGATCATTGACGAGTGCGCGGTACTTAGTGCGGCTGGCCCTGCTGCTGCTCTCACTCAGCAGAATAGAAATGCATAGTGCTGAGTCAGCAAGGCGCCAGTGCTCTCTGTGTTTTCTGATTCTTAACAGACGAATCAGCCAATCACATGGCAGGAACTCATGCGTGTAAGCATGTAGAGATGGCATCCGAATTTAAGTGAGCCAGACTACTTTAAGCTGACAGGAAGGCAACAGTAACTTAAATAACCGCTTGTTACAATCAAGGTTTTCAGAAGAGCATCTCTGAATGTACGTCACACTGAATCTTGAAGCAGATGCGCTATAGCAACACAAGACCACACCTGAAGTGCCATTCCTGTCAGCTAACAAATGGACACTGATCTGATCTCTGATCTGATGAGTCTCCATTTCTGCTGTAACATTCAGATGTTTGTTGTAAAAAAACACGAACACATGGATCCATCCCCCCCTGTGTCAGTGGTTTAGGGTGGTGGTTATGTGTGGGGGATACTTCTGTGCTGGAAAGAATTGGGGCGCAGTATAAGCAAGGTGTACCTACTAAGGCTTCCAGGTAGTGTGTGTATAACGTTACAATGATCAACACACTTGTTTCAAGCAGTTTATTTTTAAACTATCGACTCTGTGTGCTGTCAGTGACAGCAGATGGTCGTCTTAGTTCCACAGCTCTTGAGGACACGGGAGGCTTTTTAAGGCCCAGTGTAACAATTATTTTGAACAGTGTATCGTGCAAAATTTCTCTAGTTGATCCCACAAATAAAAGGATCAAATTGTATATAAGTGTAAGAGTTTCTATTATATATCTAAAGCTACTCTGCTGCCCTTCCACTTTGTTTTCCACATGTATTTCACTGTGCTGGATTCTTCTCTGCATCCATCGCACAGCTGTATTTCACTGAGATGCCAGAGATGGACGTGTACGTGAGGAGTTACGGAGGCTGGATGCTGTCGGTCACCTCCAGACTTCACGCCCACCTGCTGACCAAAGAGCTAACCAGAGTTCGAGCTTTGTACAACCACAGCTATCACTACGGCGTCGGCTACGACAGGTGCTACGCATGTCTCATTTCTAATTTTCTTTGAGGGAATCGCTCATGACTGTGTCATCATGTGGTTCTTTTTGCTCTAGTCCATGTTGTGCACTCATTAAACAGTATTATCTGGACTTGTACTGCTGCACAAGGCATCGTCGCCTACTTCCAACTTTTATGTTCATGTCTCTTCTTCGTTTCTTGTGCGTAGCCCCTTGAAGCTGTTGAACAGGCACAACGAGGTGTGGTACGTGGCCGAGGGCGAGCCAGTTTGCTCAGATCCACACGAGCCGACACCTGCGCACACACCCCGTCCGACTCCCACCAACTCGCCCACAGACTTCCCCTTCGAGCCTCTCCCAGACAGCCTCTCTGATTCCCCCTCACTCACTACCTCCGACCTGTCCTCAAACACCACGTCCAACTCCACCTCACAGATGCCCTCTGACACACCCACTCTGTCCCCATCAAACACTCCACCCAGTTCTCCATCTGATCTGCCTGCTCAAGCTGCATTCAGCAATCCCCAAACGTCCACCCAGAACCTGCTGGAACCGGCATCCAACTCCTCCGATCCCACCTCTGTGAGCCCGTCGCTGGAGCCCCAGTCTGGCACCACTCTGTCGAACAGCGTGGCTACCAGCCCCGAGGAGACACCGGCCGACACTGAGCCTGTGGTCGAGCCAAACGATGCTCATTAGCAGCAGTCAGATGTGATTCAAGCAGCTTTTCCAGATATATTTCTATGTAATCTAAACAGAAAGCAAACAGTGGAGGTGCTTGAGTCTGCGTGTGACAGACGGACCTGCTGTTCCTCTCCTTTTCCTCCTTTTCTCACTATACCCCTACTTATGGCACCGAGTGTTTAACTGTGTGTTCTATCGCAGCTTTGCACCTGCAGCTTCTCGAATCACTGATCACGTGCACTTCCACTTTGTCATTCCAATCTTATCCCACTGCTCCAGCGTAGATTTAAGTGAAATCTATGTATTAGTTAGAAGGTTAGTAATCTGAGTTATTGTGCTGGTTGATAGATGAAATGCTGGAACGAATTAATAGGCCAGACTTAATTATCTCAATGCTCAGTTTCACACTGAAGTTCTTAATATTTACTGCCTGGGTGCAACTTTCTAAAAGTTCATGCGTTCAACTTCTTCATCACTTTCGTGATGTATGTGGCAACATATTCATTTTGCATTTTCATTGGGATCTTTCTTGCAATCTTAGACACTAACTAATAATACAAACAGCTCCCAGATTATGACTTTGTATTTCACTTTTCTTTCCAGTATGTTGGCCCAGAAGAACCCCCAAAACTGCAGCCATATGATTTGTCAGCTCCAAACTTAGATCTGTGCAATCAAATATTTACCAAAAATACCTTTCCTTTGCAATACATTTAACCAGTATGTTATGGGAATTTATAGAGTAATCAAATTTCAACATTTATACCTGAACAGTATGATTGTTGAAAGTAAAACTGGACTCCTTGGCTCTGGCCTTTAGTTTTTCGATTAATGTTTCAAAACCTTTAAAATTACTTTCCCTGCTAAACTTGACCAAAAATAAGAAATGTTTTGTATGTTCTGTTACTTTAAAGTGGTCAGAAGTGTTTCTCACCACTAGGGATTGCTGTAGAGCAGTGCTACGTCTCAAACTCTCTGAGCAATCTTGGTTCTGACAAGGTGGAACTACTGAAGTGGCCAGTTAGTGTATTTCTGGTAATCTCTATACATGTCCATATAGTACATGGTACTGTAAGCAAGGGTGATACAACAAGAGTGGTAACGGCTAATAATAATAATATGCCACATCTTTATCAGTAAAGAAGAAAGTCACTATCATTATGTTAACGTAAGCAGCTATTTAGCTTTGTGTGTGTTTTAGGGAGTAGGAGATCAGTGTTTCAGCCATCAAGGATGTAAACGTCTTGGTAAGAAATACTGAAAGTTAAAACTGTGTTTATCTGTAAAGGAAATTGTTATATTTAATGTAATTTAGCACTGTGTAGAAATTAAGAAGTTCAGTCTGCCCTCATGTAAAATCTTGATTAGTCATATTTTCTCTAGAAAATCACTCCACAACCACGTTGCTGTAGCCATGTCTGTGTGGGTTCTCTCTGTTTAGCTTTTAGCCCAGCAGTGGCACTGCTTTGCGTCTGCTTAAGTGTGACCTACAGTTTCAACCAACTGCAGTAAGACTGCTCCAAAGATCTCAAAGAATCCCAGTTGATCAAACCAACGCAATAAAATTGACATGTTAATGAATTACATCCTCTATTGATGCATCTCCGAGCTACGTGCTGTATATATACACAATATATATACATTCTGTTTCTGATGAAGATGCAATAAAATAAACATGAACTCATGTTGGACTCATTTTGTTGCTGATGGTCTGGACTCCACTGACTAAAATGTTCAATTTTCCTTTTATTCATTTGTCAGTGAGCACAACTGAAGGGGAATCGACCCAAATGGTCTCCCACATGTATTCTGGTTCTGTTCACATGGAACGGCATCTCCCTTGCAACCAGGAGAAATGGATCAAAACCTATAAAAAAGCAAGGCTGGAGCGCACCTGCACCCCTGTAGCAACTTTGTCAATATTTGTGAATGAGAATTTTATGAATGAATGAGAATAGTATTATATCGTTAGCAATGTATTGTGATAATATCATATCATGGGGTGTTTGGTGATTCCCACGTCAAAGCCAAGCACTGAGGTTGGCAACCTGCGGCTCACGAGCCACTGTACCGTAACCGTAAGCCTATTTATACATTTACTATGTATCATTAATACATGTACATTAATCTATCCTGTCCTAATTACATGTAACATCCTTGTTACCCGAGATTGCTGCTCTTTTTCTCCCTTCATTTGGAAGGAGCCACAACAGCGCTTTTGAAGCTGAAGGTTGCTAATGGCTGGCCTAGCCAATAGCGAGGCTCTAAAAGAGCCAATAAGCGACTTTAGGTCAGTTATATGAAATGATCTTGTCTTCTCAGTAAGATGAGGTCACATGCTGTAAGTGTGAGAAACGACAACAATGAAAAGTTTGATCAGTGGAGTTTAATCCAGTTTGTTATTTCATACATGTATGCTGGTTTGAAAGAGACCAGTTTCACTGTGTGCACTCAACCAAGAGCAGAGAACCGTTTCAGTAACATTAAGTCCATTCTGACTTCACCTTAACAAATGCTTTTGAATCCCTAATGAATCTTTTTAGGTGTTTTGGTGCTTAAACATACTGCCCTGTGACATTCATCAACTGTATAGAGATTTTCCTTTTTTGCTGCAATGGGAAGTTTCTACTGCAGAAGGTGTGTCATTATAATGAAATGACTGCTGGCCATCTTTGAATATGACAGACCACGTGTGGTGTAAAACCAGCAAAAGGTAATTCACTTGTCCTTCTCATAAAACAAGACACGAGTTCCTTCTTTAATATTATGAACAGCAGGTAAATATTTAAAGCAACGGTGTCATCTTGCAAATAGTGCGTTTCACTGTTGTTTCTTTGCTATGTAGCAAAATTGCTCTGCTATGTTCATTCTCGCAGTGTTCAATCGTTTCCCTGAGTCACTGACCAGGTTTCTGTCTTCTAATGTCCATGTAATTGTGTTAACTATGGAGGGACAAGGAAAATGAAGTGTGGTGTGGTCTGGCCACCGGCCTTACACTTGTTTTATTTTATTAAGCATCAAATATTTAAAATGGGGTTTAAAAAATGTTTATTTTTAAATTAATACTGGGAAATTTTTGTTGTTTTTTTTTTTTTAAACAAAAGAAATGGGACACATCTGTGTGGGCTCCATTAAAGCTGAATGATATATACAGACCTTTTCCCCATTTTCAAGAAAGACCTTAGAGTTTCTCAGTCAAAGAGTGGTCCGATTGCATTAATAAAGCATGGCTCCACGGTAGAAGTTCAGGTGGCTTAGCTGGCCTGCCTGCAGTCCAGACCTGCCACATTATGAAACAAAAAATAAAGAAAGAATAGAATAGAATAGAAAAGAACAGAAAATATGACAGAGGCTCTGAACTGTTGAGAAGTTCAAGGTCTACATCAACCTAGAAAATATTTTGCTTCCAACACAGTTCAAAGAGCATAATTTATAGATGAGCTTATGCAATGCAACCCACGATTTGTAAGCAATTTCATTTTTTTGTTATTTAGGCTTTATGCATTTCTTTATGCGTTGGTGTCAGAATGTGTGGCAGCTGATGTGATCTAGTTGCAAAATGGTCTCCAGTTTATTGTTAGTTTCACAAATGTGAAAGACTTTCTTTATTTTAATGAAAGATTCATTAGGGAATACAAAGATGGCAACGCTTGGAACTCCAGTCTGTATCAATCTCTTCCCAAGAGCACAACAATTCAGGTACTTCTAGACATAAGCTTGTTTATGACACGTCATTCTCAAGATTTGATAAGTCCAAGTATACAAAAGTTGTTTAAATTGGCATCTAATGCTCACATACCATCAATATAGTTTCATCAAAACCACAAGTTTCCACTGTGATCTTATTTTGAAATAAGCTTATACCACGTACAGTAAATAACCATTCATGCTGTGGTAATCATCTCTGAGAACCGCTACACATTTACAGATGTCCAAAAGAAAAAGCTCGCCTCTGCTATATGTATCACATGGTTATGGCTATCTTTCATCTTGCAAAACAAATGTGCTTTATCCACCCACTAAGAGTTACTGGTAGAATTAACGTCATACACAACGAAGGTCCCGTCAGACACTCTGACGTGAAGGCATTTTCTCTGTCGTTTGGCTTTGTGTAAAAAACTGGTGTTTTACTTAAGGGGAGGACTGGCTAGCAATCGGTAATTTCATGAAGTTTTTCAGGAAACAACTATTTTCTTTCAAAAGAAAAAAACATGTTTGTATTTTCAAACAATGAAAGTGTACGTAAGGAGACTTTTTAAAAGTAACTAATCCTTGAGTAATTACAAAACCTTCCTCTGTGTCAGTGTGCTGCTCCTGTCTCAAAGTTGTGCTGTTGACACTTTCGTGCACATGAAGGGGAGTACAAATCGCTCCAATTTCTTTTTTTCTATTTCTTGTAAAATCTGAGGCCAACAGAGGTAAGGTGTTTTTTACAGGCCTGTCAGTGTGCACGTATGTTTTTCGTGTTTCACTTCAGTTTGACTGTAATTACAGTGTATTTAGAGTGTTTTCATCATCCATGTGCCACTGTGTGTACTGGATCTCACTTGGAAGTGACAGCCTTCTTAGTAACACTTGCTCTCCTGCTTCCTCCACCTCCCGCTCCTCCTCCTTGCCAGAGATGGCTGGGGATGGTGAAGGCGTCCACGCTCATGCCCATCGTTTTAGAGGGGATGGCACTAAACTGCTTCCTGTCTGAGCTGTATTTGTAGATGGACTCCACCTGAATGGAGCTAACCGTCCGTGGGCCCACCCCAGCCAATCGCGCAAGCTCCTGGGTGTCAGGGTTCATGGTGTAAACGCCTCGAAACTGGCAGCTGGAATCGCGGAAGAGGATGAGGAAGTGGTTGGCAGGACTCTTCTCCATTTCCTGAAGTTGGAAAAACATGAATAAAAGATGCAGTAAGCATGTTGCATCTGTGAGTATGGTCTACACCAGGCATGTCTAAAGTCTGGCCCGGGGGCTGATCACAGACATCGGTCAGATTTTACACGGCCCTCGCTCCTACCTTTAAAATGCATTATTTATGGCCTGCCACCACTAACAGAATTAATAAAGTGTCATTTCTTCTCACCTCAGTGTAGCAACCTCAGTAAGTCACTGAGCTACTGATATTCAGCTTCAGGAGATAATTCTGTTATTCTACTCTCTATATGTGAATGAAAAGCAGATTTATTTTGTTAAGGCTTCAAAACCAGATCACCATAATGAAAATGTTTGTGTTAGTAAAGTAAAATGTAAAAAACAGCACAATGTTTATGCTTCAAAAAAGGACGTGAAGGATTATGGGTGATTTTAATAAATATGGCGCCTACAGTTACAGAAATAGCAGAATTCACAATGAGCTTGATTAAAAGTGAAGTAAAATGAGTCCTCTACCTCAACAATCTTGTTTTTTTGAGACTCGTTGACCTTCCCTGCGAGGCAGCAGCGAGAGAGCGCGTTGTGAATGATGAATTTATTGGACTTGAAACTTGGTTCCTTGAAGAGTTTTGGACCTGAAATGTAAAAAAACAAAACAGACACGCTGGTTTTTGCAGACCAACTACAGCTGAAAGCACTTGGCTATTGCTTACAAGTACAAAGGAACCGAGTGATCGCGTTGGACCTGCTTAACGTTGTACCTGAGTATTCTGGGGCAGGTGAAGTTCCATTTGAACCACTCTCCGAGTCCTTCTCTCCATTTGTCAGTCTGCTTGGTGTTACACAACCTGAAGGTGAATCAGGGCGGGTGCTGCAGAGAAACCAAGAGTGCCCTGGTCGCATTATGACATCATAATAGACAGCAGAGGTAGGCAGATTGATCCAAATATCGTTAGTATCAATATGAATGTTGATACTGTATTTAAAATCTCGCTGTGTTGATAAACTGCCCTATAAGACGCTCGTGAAAAAACAACAAATTGTTGCATTATTGATGTCAACAGATTTGCCAGCATCAGGAAGTACAGGTAGTATATTTTCTAGCATGCCGGCTACTTCCTGATGGATTGGAGCAATGTATTGAACATAGAGGATAGAAACAAACTAAATTATTGAAAAACTATAAATAAATCTGCAATCCACAACCAGAATTTTCTTTTCTGAAAATTTTGAGTTAGTAAGTTAAATAACTCAAAGGTAGGTATCAATATTTAAGTTAATAAGAACAAAAACAAATCCTATTTTTTCTGACTTTCTAACTTTATCACTGGAATTTCTGATATTTCACTCGGATGCAAACACCTGGCCAACTAACCAATGCTGCAATTTCTTAAGCTATGCTTGTGCTGCTGCGACCTGACAATGCAGCAGTGTACCTGCGGACTCGCTTTGTGGGGTCACCACCATTGTTTCCTGGTTCGTCTGTGGCTGCCAGGTTGAGTGAGGAGTGAGAATAGACTCTGGTCAACTTAGTACCTGGGGAAGCAAATGGTAGAACATAAAAATATTTCAGTCATTCAAATAGTGTAGAAATACTTTTTTCGAAACTATTTTGGCTTTACCAGTCGCTCCCTTGGCGGGACTCAGAGATAGCTGCGTTTCCTCTCTGGTCATGCTGCGAGGCCGGGAGCGGCTTTTCTTAGTGGGAGTTCGTCCTTGGTTAGTCGATTTTTGCTTAAGAACTTTGTCCAGGTCCTCCATGAGTCTGAGTTGTTGCCGCCATGCGTACTCCCCCCGTGTAAAATCTCCACGGCGAGCTGGAGTAGCCGGAGGTGTAGGAGAAGGTGAGGTCGTGGCTGCAGGAGGTGTGCTGGAAGGTGATGCCGCTTTTTTTTCTGAGGATGCTAGTCTAAACCCAACCAAACAAATTTAGGTTAATTTTACACACGTGCAGCTCAAATTTGGACTTGTTAATCAACAAATTCAAGAAAAGCAAATCTGTGGGGATTTACTTTGTATAGTTGCTTTCACAAATTTATAGAAACACTACCTGATTTCCCTTTCTTGCTCATTCCACTGTCTCCTCTTCTTTAGTTCCTCTGTTCTCTTCTGCTGTCGTTCTAACAGTACCGCTCTACGTTGAGCCATCTCCCCTTCACTGTGAACCTCGTCCTACAAACAAAGAAGCATGTAATTCATGTGCATCCAAAATACACTTTTCCTTGTCCATTCTCTTTTGCAAGAACTCACCTTGAAAAAAAATCCAATTCCTCCTTTGGCTCCCACTTCGTTCTGCTCTTCACCTGGTTCTAACATCTCCGCCTCTCTTGCATCTCCGCCTTTCGATCCAATTTGTTCTTTTGGCACATCGCTGTCTTCTATTGCCAAATTTAGTCGCTCTATTGGATCCAAAGGTTCGGCAGGGAGTCGTTCTGCAGGTTCCACAGCGGATTCTGTGTGGTCGCTCATGGAATCGGAGGAGAACTCCTGCCCCTCATCAGTTGGTTCATCGCTTCCCCCCTCTGGTCCCCCAAGAGATGATAATGATACTTCAATCAGGCTGCATTGCTTTCCCGCACCCGCGGCTCTTCCTCCTTCACCTCCTGTGCTGTACGCAGCAGACATGGACAAAGTCTCACTTTCAAATGAGCACTCAGAAGGAGCACCAGAGCTGCTCCCTCCAGCAGCTCTTAGACGATCTTGCCTGGGTTGCGGCAACCCTCCAATGACCCCTGTGTCTTCCTGCTCCAACTCCAGGCTAAACTGGGTGGGTGTTTCACTTGAGCCTGTGTCCGAGGTGCTCTCAGCGGCCTGTGGCTGCTGGGTAGCCTGGGGAGACTCCTGGGGAGTCCGGGGTCCACCGATACGGAAGGAAGAAGAGGTCTGTACCTGACACTTGCTGGGCGACACGCGCCGCAGGTGTGGGAGTGTGTCCACAGTTTGGGTTGGTGTCAAGACGCGATTGAGCGGAGGGAATTTAAGTTCGGAAGGCCGTGGGTGAGGCTGGTGTTGGATACGTGGATGGTGTTTGGGGCTACGGGGAGTGGACTGACTCTTAGTGCGAGAAGCTGGGCAGGAGGAAGATATAATAGTTTTTGGTGATGTGGAAGAGGAAACAAGATGAGACCGGCGTGATGGGGAAGAAGCAGATGGAGCATTGGAACCAGCAGGAATCACCCAAGCTTTACTGGTAGTCCTGGTTGGGGTTTTTGTCGGAGTTCTTGGTGGTGTTTTTGTTGGAGTGTGAGGAGGGGTTTTGGATGGTGTTTTGGTATTACTTCTAGTTGTTGATTTTGGAGTTGTTCTGAGCATATTTTTGGGTCTTTGGTTGCTCATGAGTTGCTGTTGCTGCTCGGTAAGTTTCTGCATGTCCTTCTGTAGCGACTGCAGAGCCTCACTGAGTTTCTGCACCACCTCGTTGTATTCCACTAAAACGGCTTCCCCCACTTTCTCTGTTCCTTTTTCTATCTCTGATCCTTTCTTACTTTCAATAGAGAATGTGACCTGTTTCTCTAACCGCGGAGGATTGGAAACAGATGGCTTTTCTTTCTCCTCCTCCTGTTTCAGTTGTTCCTCCATGCGAGTGAGACGCTCATCAAGGGTCAGATTATCATCCGCTGCCTCACCTCCTCCTTCTCCTTGCTCTCTTTTCAGTTGAAGGAAAGCAGTTTTTCCAAGCCGCTGCCTGTGCTTGGCAAAAATAGCTTCGATACGTCTTTTTTGAGCTTCGATGCTTTTGCGTTTTTCCTCAAGACGAACTCCCAGTTCCCAGGCCTCAGAGCCAGGTTCCGGACCTCTGGGACCTGGGCTGTCCTGGCACCCTACTGCACCTGCTGGGGTGGAGGGTGTGTTTGGAGTTGCTGGGGTTGTTGGAGTCTGAGCAGAAGCCGACTCTTCCCCAGTAGCAGCAGGGTGTCTTCTTCGGTTGTCTCGTCGCTCAGCAAAGCTCGTCATGCGTGGACTGTTGCTGGTGCTGTGGTTTCCCTGACGACCGCTACTGGGTCGTATGTTACCCGGGGCGTTTCTGGGCATATCGTCCGATGCTTCCGAGGAGTCGACGCTGCCATCTCGCAGTACAGAGTCGTCATCACGTGACATATCAGAACGTCCTGACCTCTCCCGGCTTTCTCTCCTTCCTTGCCTTTCATTGCCGCCCACTTCTCCTCCAACTGGCCGGTAGAGGATTCCGGAGCGACACGGAGCAGAGCTGCTGAGCTGGGGATTATCCTCTTCAGGCGAGTGCAAAAAGAAACCTGCTGGAGCTCCTTCAGGACGTAACCTGGGCTCTGGCCTGTCTGCCAAAGCTCCTTTCCCACCTTTCTCAGGTACCCTTCCCTTCTTCTGGTCTTTGCTGCCCGGTCTATGGACGACCTGCATCGCCTCCTCAATGGTCGGCAGCTCTCCCATTTGTGCAGTGTGTGCATATGGACCCC
Organism: Maylandia zebra; assembly: GCF_041146795.1. Classification (NCBI taxonomy): domain Eukaryota; kingdom Metazoa; phylum Chordata; class Actinopteri; order Cichliformes; family Cichlidae; genus Maylandia; species Maylandia zebra. Next base: position 13,547,094 of record NC_135172.1, on the reverse strand, counting down.
AGGAAGAGCGCTGCGATGGGGCTGAAGCGCTGACCAGGTGGCTGAGATCCTCCGGAGGGCTGTACGGGACACGAGTCATCCCTGCTGATGTCATCGGGGACGTCATTGCCGGGATGGCGGTGGCGAGGCTGTCAGTGCTGACGGAGCGAAAGACAGAATCTATTGGGTTTCCCATGACAATGTCAACATCACTGTCCAGGCCAAATGGGATGCTGAAAGTCACTGCTGACAGAGGACGACTGCAGAGAGGTGGGTGACAACGGAATGATGGATAAATGGATGAGTTGCACCAACAAGTATGGAAAAGCAGAGTCCACGGAAGCCAAAGTAAGAAGATTAAAAAAATTAAGATAAAATATGAGAGCAACACAACACTTACGATAGAAACCACATAAAGGGTTTAAGGATATCTACCTGATTTGTTTCTTTGTCCAGCTTTTGTTTTCTGCAAAGAAAATAACTCATAAGTCTCACACAACGGCTAATTGCACGCAAATGCAAAATAGCAATAGGCATAAAAGATGCGTGCCCAGTAACTGTTACCTGGTGAAACTGGAGAGGAGATGGGTACAAATGGTTGTTTAAAGATGAAAGAAGGAGAACCGCTGAAAAGGGACAACAGTGTTACACAACACAGCCAATTTTTGTCTGTGGCCCATCTGTTTGACTCAACAAATGGCTTGATTAGGTCCTGTTTGACTGTATTCAGATTTATTTCAGTTGAGTGTTATTTCCTACCCTGTAGTAATTTGGGTTTAGTGACTGGTCTTTTTTTTAATAATATTTCTAACCACTTTTTGTATATGTACTTGTATGTGTGGCATGCTGGTACCTGTTGCTGTTACCAGTGACGGGACTAATACAGTCAGTTAACCCTGAGACATCTGAAAGGTACAGAATGCAGTGTTACAGTCAGTGAACAAATGTGCACAAAGCCAGTAAAGCAAAGAAGTTCTTATTAACGTGGTGAAGTCACAAACCTGTGAGGTCAATGGGCTGTACGGGCTGGACAAAATCAGGTTTCTTGATCTCAAACCACTCCAGCAGCTCTGCTATGAAGCTCATGATGTTAAGCTGAGGAAAAGAGTGTGTTAGCGTGACATATGGACATTATGAAGACAGCATCAGCACTGAATACATTGCTTTAATGTCACGCCTCAGATTCAAGATAACTATATTACTATAACGATAAGATAGACCTTTCAGACATAACATTATGACCACCTGCCCAGTATGGTGTTGTTCCGCTTTGCTGCCAAAACAGCCCTGACTTGTTGAGGCACGGACTCTACTAGGCCCCTGAAGCTGTGGTATCTGCACCAAGATGTTAGCAACAGATCCGTTTACTCATGTAAGTTGCAATGTGCCTCCATGGATCAGACTTGTTTGTCCAGCACATCCCACAGGAGCTTGATTGGACTGAGATCTGGGGAATTTGGAGGCCAAGTCAACACCTCAAACTCACTGCTGTGTGCCTCCAGCCATTCCTGAATCATTTTTGTGACAGGCCATCAGGTAATGTCATGCTACAATGCTTAGGTACCTGGTACGAGTCAAAGTAACATCCACATGGATGTTAGGACCAAAGGTTTCCCAGCAGAACGTTGCTCAAAGCATCACGTTGCCTCTGCCGGCTTGGCTTCTTCCCTCACACACCATCATCCACTTGATATAAAAGAAAACGTGATTCATCAGACCAAGCCATATTCTACCATTGCTCCATGGTCCAGTTCTAATGTTCATGTGTTCATTGTTGGTGCTCTCAGTGGTGGACAGCGACCCTGACTGGTCTGCAGCTATGCAGCCGCATACACAACAAACTGTGATGAAGTCTGTACCCTGACACCTTTCTATCAGGGCGATTGTGGCTTAAGAGTTGGGAGTTCGCCTTGTAATCGGAAGGTTGCCGGTTCGAGCCCCGGCTTGGACAGTCTTGGTCGTTGTGTCCTTGGGCAAGACACTTCACCCGTTGCCTACTGGTGGTGGTCAGAGGGCCCGGTGGCGCCAGTGTCCGGCAGCCTCGCCTCTGTCAGTGCGCCCCAGGGTGGCTGTGGCTACAATGTAGCTGCCATCACCAGTGTGTGAATGGGTGGATGACAGGTTGTGTAAAGCGCTTTGGGGTCCTTAGGGACTAGAAAAGCACTATACAAATACAGGCCATTTTACCATCAGAACCAGCAGAAAGTTATTTGGCAATTTCGTAATGGACTGGTTCTTATACAGTGCTTTTCTACTCTATCTGATATTAGGCATGCAGACTGTAGCAGATCGAACCAACAACCTTCCAGTTAGTAGGTGATCCACTCTACCACCTGACCTACAATAGTTCGTCTGTTGGATCAGACCACACAGACCAGCCTTCACTCTTCACATGCATCAGGTGGCCTTGGCCGCCCATGACCCTGTTGCTGGTTCACACATTTTGACAGATACTGATCACTGCAGACTAGAAACACCCAACATGAATTTAGATGCTTTTTAAACCCTTTTTAAAGTTTAGCAGACGCTATGGCCCAATCATGCAGCCATCACAATATAGCCCTTCGCTCAAATCTGTACCCTTGCCCATTTTTCTCTTGCTAACCCATTAACTTTGAAGCCAAAGTCTTTACTTCCTCTCTAGTATATCCCACCAACTCACGCTATGATGAAGAGACGATCGGTTTAATTCACTTCACCTGTCAGTGGTCATAATGTTATACCTTTTCGCTCTAAAAGCTGGCTTCTGTTGCCCTCTAGTGGTTTAAATTGAAACCAACTGGTTTACATTCAGACCACAAACATTTTTCAGCCTATAGAAAGGATTAAGTTAGGAGTAAACACCCATACAAAGTTTCTCTGTTAACTAACAACAGTTTAATGTCAGAGACCGTGACGCTTACATGCAGAGTCAGTGGCGCGTAGAGCATATCCTCCACAGCAAGGGGGCAGCAGCTCTGCAAGCTGCTCTCACAGAACTCTTTGATCAGCTGCAGGTTGTAGAGAGAGTCAGCTACTGACATGGTATCCTTCAGACACACATCTGGAAGGAGTAAACAATGAAAAACAATGGAACAATGCTGCTTCCAGATGTTTGTCAAAGAACTTTAAATATATTTGCTTCAAATCAAGATAAAAGATGCTTTTTTTAAAGGCAAAATCTAAATAGAGAACATGAGAGGCACTATTGCGTTTTGTGACTATACTGATGTACTAAAAGTTACACGAAATGCATTAACAAGCAACATTTACAGGAAATTGTATTTTAAATTACAGCCCTATCACTTAAGCTGTTGAGTATTTTGAAGCGCACATTAACTAAATATAAATATTTCATCATCCTATCTGTACATCTATGCACATCTATGAATGTGTGTTAGTGTCTGAGTTAACGTGTACCCTCTAGAGGCAGCAAGCTGGGGCAGTAATAGTGCAGCACAGCAGCTATTGCGCAGCCGTTAGACAGATCTTTGACCGCAGAAACCAGAGGGAAAGTGGGAGTCAACTTAGACTGCACTTTGTCCTTCCTATAGCGGATCTGGATAAGAAAAGAGAGGGAAGGAGAAGAAAATTGACATAGGGGGGAAAAAGAACGTTTTGCAAAAAAAATAAAATAAGTGAGACTAAGAGTATACAGGCAGGGAAACGGGTTGTTTTTAAAGGGATTCAGAGAGAGACTCAGAAGTAGCAAAGGAAATATAAAATCAGCCAGCGTTGTGTTTCCGTCAGACAAGAAACAAAAGCATTGACTTAAAGTGTGAAGCCAGCCAAACGCCAGGAAAAACTGCAAAGAGAAGAAAAGCCCATAGAAACAAAGCACAAGACCAATGATGCCTCAAGTTTGTACACATATAGACACAGCAACCAGAAGGTGCAGTGCAACAGTTAAAAAGGGACATTGCAAACAAAGAAAAAAGACTGAAAGAAAGACGTGAAAAGGAGGATGTTTGTTTTTCGGTGTCCATGCAGTGGTAATGGGCACTGATGACACTGTGAGCCTTTGCTTCTAATTGGCATTGATTAAATGAAAAAAGTAAAAGAAGAGAAAGAAAAGGTGAGTCTCGCAGCTCAGACGCCGCATCAGTCTTTGACGTCCACATGAGATAAACAAACCCAAAAACAAGGCATCTGTAACGTAAGCTGACTGTTCCACAGCCTTGTTGGAGCAGGACAAAGAAGGCGCGTTCAGCTTCAAAGGGTAGCACGCAGTGGCGCCGTGCCTCCTATAACAAGGCTCTGTAACACACAACGATAACTATGGAGAAGTTGTGTTAAAGGCTAATGAGTTTTAAAGTGATCCATCCAGCCTCGAGGTTGGAGTGGTGGTTAGCTCGCAGTCAGCTGTACGGTCAGTCACTGGTCGACAGCGTGGTAGGTGAGGTGTGGCGATTGGTCGGTTTGTCGGTCAGTCGAGTGCAATGGTACGGGAAGCGGGGGTGGGGGGAGAGGGTGAGAGAAGAGCGAGGTGTTATACGTTACCACTGGCGGCTTATTCCCCGACTCCTTCAAACAAAAAGCGATAGCATGCTGGATGGGGGATGGCAGAGAGAGGGAAACAAGCATAAATGACAAGGGGGCCGCTCATCACGGGAACCGCCACACCAAAAAACGTCTGCTCAGGGGGGAGAGGACAGAGCGATGGAGGAGGAGGAGAGGAAGGGGACAAACCAAGGGAGCACAGATGTCTTTTAATAACCACTTAATAAAGGTCACTTCACCTCTGTCGCCTCCTTCTTCAGCAACTCCTCCTCCACCTCGCCTCTAAAAATCTGGCTCATTTTGAGATGAAACTGATGACTGAATGTAGCAACGTCAGAAACACCCAGTGTCCAAAACAGCATCAGTTGACAATAATAAGGAGTTTCGGGACATAATGGGGCAACAGATCGGTCAGCTGGTATTAAGATAAGTCTACTGGACACTTTTTATGAGGAGACAGGTAAAAGGTATGTGTGGGCATTTCCAGCAGGCACAATAATGTCAGCCGTAGCAGATGGACAGACAAAGAGGACAACAGAGAAGAGAAGAGTACACTTACGGGGACTAGTTTCCAGTACCACCGGGTGGACTGACACTGCCAGAGATCAAGGAGTGACAGAAACAAACCGAGGGGAGAAAACAGAAGAAGGGCAAGGTCAATGTTTGAAGCTGCAGCAACATAGCAATGAGGCACATACATGCTTTATTACAAGTCATCAAGCATGTGAGTATTTATGTGTTTGTTGGCGGTATTTTACCGAGTCCTGAACAGGCTGCAAGTCTGTGCAATTCTGTGACTTAGGCGGCTCTTCTTCTTCTGTGCTTTCTCTTAGCTTCTGGTTCAACTGCAAATGTAAGACAAACACTATTACAGTAGAACTCACATGATTTCAAAGTTACAATGTTTTATCACAAGAAATAAAATGTTTCTTAGCCAATGCTAGCTAACGTGCTAGCATTAGCTGATAATGAAATTATAATGATAATTTCTTTAGCTTAATTAGCAAGTTTCACTATCCCAGCTGTCATGGCGTGAGAGATGGGGGACATCATGGACTGTAAACAAGTCTGCCCATTTTACAAGATTCGTTCATTCCACGAGTCAGAAACAACAATTATCCAAGATACGTTCACAGGCTAACAACATGTGATTGACACGTCGTCCTCCCCTCTCTTGTCACGCCCAGAATCAAAACACCATTCAGTGATTGTGGAAATAGTGATGCTTTAAACCAGTAGAAACCAGTGGTTGTCATCATAGTAGTTATGTCCGTCTCTTGACAGCATCCATCTGAGGATGAAATGGTCATGTAAATCTGCATAACTTTGAATCTCAATACAATTTCATCTAGTGAGGTTTTTTTATGTCTTCTCTGCTACAAAGACCAACGCTTCTTTGTGTCAGGTTGTAAACGTGTTTATTTTTGTTGTAAAGCTGGACATTTTAACAGTCGGTGTGGATTGATTCGCTTTTGGAGCTAACCTCAGGTTGCCACTGGAGACAATGCAGAGTCTGTGGTATTTCAGCATTCAGATTCTCATGACTAGTCCTGTCAGTGATGTTGTGTTATGTGTGATAACTTAATCTAAGGCTTTAAACCAATAAAAACCATGAACTGGGACAGAAGTTGAATCTGCTGAGACCAGCAGAAATCACCGATGTTGTGTTCTCACCCTGTTGACCCAGAAGAGCAGTCCATTCTCCCACGGCGCTCCAACACCCATCTGCTCCGCCTCCACCGCCATTTTCACCTGACCCACCGTCTCTTTGGTAGCCAGTGACATCAGCGAGTCAATAAGGGCGAGGTGGGCTTTCTGCACCAATCAGGGAGAAGAAGGACCATTTAAGCACCTGAGTAGCTGGTATGACTGAGACTGAAATGTTGGCACAGTTGGAAAGGCCAGTCTGAAGATCTGACTCTTTTCCTTCCTGTAAATGATCCAATCTTACATTGGAAACCTCCTATAAAAAATGTTTTTAAATTGTATTTAAGTGACTATTCAAATGCTACCTGAGATGCTGAAAGCATTCAACTACTTGCAGGTTGAATTTAAAGTAGAAAATACGCCATCATACAAATACACAACACACACCGTTTTAATAGGGCTACTGCTAAGGTCCTCCTCTGTGACATCGGCATCCTGGACCTTCGGAGCGAAACCTTTCTTAATGAGGAACTGCAGGAGGGCAGAGTTATCAGCTGGAGACCCCTGCGATGCTGGCTGAGAGACCCCGTGTGCCTGGGCAAGCAGTGCCTGAGCTCTGCAGTAGATCTCCGGGGAGAGAAGCAGCTTGGAGACAGCCGGCTTGAGGTGCTCTTGTTCATACTGGTCCTTATAGAGCGGATCGCGCAACTCCACCGGAACGTTCTCTGAAAAGAAAAGGACATTCTCACTTTGGTTTTTGGAAGAAGAGTCCATATTAGCAAATATTAGCAGCCAACAGGTCTTCTCCTGTTGGCTGCTCTCTTTAGGGGTCACCACAGTGGATCACCTGCCTCGCTCTCATTCACATGGTGGTCAGAGCTCACTTCACAGGCCAGATTTACTAACACACTGTTCCATCACAAACTGGGTTTTTGTTGGAATTTACTAAGAGAGCACAGTGACAAGAGGTGGGAACGTAGAGCTTTTTGCAACTGACCCTGTCGCATTTGTGATTCTGGAAGTTACTCTTTCAAGGCACAAAATATAGAGAAGGGACTATTTAAATCAAGCAGATATTCTTAATTGTACAGATATTTAACACTGAATCACACCTATTACAAGGTAGCTGTAGCTAAGGAGGTAGAGCAGGTCATCTGCTGATTGGAAGGTTGGTAGTTTGATCCCTGGCTCCCTTCAGTCTGCATGCCAAATATCCTTGGGCAAGATACTAACCCGAAGTTCTTTGCTGATACATCCAATGGAGTATGAAAGCTAGTTAAAAAGCATAGAAAAAAACGTATTTGAGATTTGACTTCCACGCTATTTTGGCCTGTTCAGTAAATCTGACCTTAAATCTTCTTACAATTAGCATATTAGCTTAATGGATGCTGCTAGCATGCAAAGGTAAAGAGAAAAATTCTTTATGAAATATTTTTAACTGCCAGTTTGACCAGTAGCAGCTTTTGAAAAAGAGGTTTGAGATTAAAGCACCAACTTCTAGCTCCTCTTTACACACCGATCAGGCATTACATCATGACCACGTGTCCAATAAGGTGTTGTTCCCCTTTTGCTGGAAAAACAGCCCCGACCTTTTGAGGCATGGACCACTGAAGGTGTGCTGTGGTATCTGGCACCATGTTGTTGTCAACAGATCCTTTATCCTGCTGAAAGAGGCCACAGCCAACAGGGAATGCCGTTTCCATGAAAGGGTGTACCTGATCTGCAACAATGCTTATGCTTAAAGAAACGACGCTAGATGCAAAAGATACAACTGTGTTTAGAAATTCAAAGGACGGTCACTGAATGGTGCAAGCTGTACACTCATCTATTATCTCCAAGCCGAGATCATTGAGAATAAGAACTTGTCCACTTTATACAAGAGCTACATCTCTTAGGTGCATGTGAGCCGATATATATGAGGAGAAAACACTGAGCTTTCCTGTGCTGTGCTCTGGGAACGGTAAAAACTGCCAGATGGAATTCTGATGCAGAGAAAGGCTTTATGAAAACACTGCCCAATGTAAAATAAAGGCCGCAGCAGTCACACAGGCTGTTTGCAGCCAGCCTTGTCACATAAACTGTGGAAAAATATAAATAACTTATGGAACACACTGAAGACGTATTCCCACAATGGAAATCTGTGACGGAAAGCTACAGAATCTGACTGCAGGAGGCAATAATGTCATCATCTTCATGTACAGCTCAGCTAGGTTACCCAGACAAGAGAGTGTGTGTTTGTGAACATGTCCAGTCCGCTAGGAGTTGGTCAGTTCATAGACACATACACACTGTGACCACAAAAACACACAATTCCCTGACTGACCCATATTCCAACTTGGCATGATCTGGAAGACTGGAGTAGATTTGAAGGAACTCTCAGAGCTCGCATGACTTCCGTTCACTCTGCAGTCAGTCCCTGATCTCTTTAAGTCTCTGCCATTATTTTCTACCCCCTCACTTCTTGATCCATCCACACACATTTTCAGAGTGACCCGCAATGAGCGCCACAACTACTCTCCACTGTCGTAAGGCTTACTTATGTAACTGAAACTCCTCCTTCCTATGCTGTGGCCCATTTCTCTGAGGAGAGGAGACAAAAGATTTGACGAGCACATCGATTACACTGAGCACACACTGCAGTGCAGTGTGACACACGCGCACTGTTTTTGGGGTTGGACCCCTTTGCCTTTCAGACTCTGTAAAGAGAGCTGGGAGGAAACAGGACTTCGGTCACTATGGGAACGATGAAAATGGAAAGTGGCCATTTGTCCCAATCACAGCTGAGGCAATGAGACTGGACTGCAGAGTAGGGAACATTACAAACAGGACTGTGGAGCTATCCATTTAAATCTTTCTACCACAGTGCAAACACGTGTTTAGGGAAGCAGATATGGATTATTTTCTCCATGGATTGACCTGCTAATCATTCTAAAAACAATGAACAATGTCCAGGATAGATTTCCAGAGCCAATCTCAGACTCTTCAGACTCTTCAGATTGTTTCCTTGTGCAACCATTATCCCAGAACATGAAAAACATCCTGTTCTATCAAAGAAAAGCAGAATATTCCACGAGTTAAAATGGGAATTTGTAACATATAAGCTTGAAAACTGAGAGAAGGTACTAATGTGCTTGAATTCAAATGGTTCCTCTGTTTAGACGAATTTAAATTCATGTTGAGTTAAAGTCCACTCATCATTTCAGGGTTACATTTGCTGAAATTGATGATTTCCTTACTACCAGGGAAACCTATGAATGTCTTTCAGGACATAAATTTAAGTCACCATTATTTTGGGTTGCATCTGAAAAAGTTGAATGGTTGCTAAATCCCCAGCACTCACAGAAGGTGGTTCAGTTCTAGTTGGTGTAGACCAAACACAGAGCTAAAACTGATGTGAACACATACGCATGTGGTGACTCTCGGTTTGTCACTTCTCGTGAGTTAGAAATATTTTATTGATGATGCGTGACTCCTGCTCAGACAGGACAATCCTGCCAAAGAGGACTGACTCTCAGTGAGGCCATTTCCTGGTTAAATAAAGGTCACGGAGTCTTTACTAGAAGACTATTACCTAACTTGACTTGGAAACCACATGATACCAAGAAAAAAAATACAACTGGTTTCATAATGTCTCTGTTTGTTTTAAAGTGACACAATCATTAGATAACAGCTCTCTGCGGTCCTGTCCACTGTTTGGGTGGAATAATAAACCTCGTCAGTGTGAGGACTGTGACCGGTGCATGAATCTCATGTGCGGCTTTATTAGTGCCATTTTCTTCGGGGCTTCCATTAAAAATTCGACAAGACACCCCAGTGGACATTTTCCAGTTGACGGATAACAATGAAGCCTCCCTGCTGAGAGGCTTACAGCTCATCTCTCCTCCTCTCTGCTGTCCTGCACTGACGGGGAGGCCAGACACAAATGTGATATGAAATTCTGTCTAAAGCCATTACTGCAGCAGATAACCTGGATTATTACATGCGCAGGTTTACTACTGCTTAGTTAGCCTGCTGTGTGACATCACTGCATTAGCCAGCACAGTCTGAACCTTCCTACATGCACATTATGTGAGATTGGGTCTTGTCACATTTATCATGCTAACAGGAGGCCGGAGGTAGCCACAACACTAACCAGAGCAATAGCAGCTGGCAGGATACTGAACTGCTTCAAAATCAAATACGGTTTTGTTTTGGTCGGTTGGTCTGATCAAATGACAAAACTGCTGATTGCAGACCCAGCCACGCAGCATGATGTCACCCGATACAGAGCAGGCATAAAGTGCACAAAGACCAAAGCTGACCTAACATTTCTTTCACAGTGTAACCAAAATCTAAACAACGTGGTCTTCGTGAGAGGTGGTTTATCGCAGCAGGATGCTGCACCTACACCTGCTTACAGCATTCAGAAACCCTCTGCATTCTTTGGCCTGTTAATGCAGGGAGGAGGTGGCACTTGTGCCGGGTTTATTCAGAACTTCTTCAGGGAATGAATGCGTGTGGTGCAAGAAAGCCATCCATTGTCTTAGCAGCCCCACTGTGTCACCTTCACCACACCGTGCGTGCGTAACAGTGACACAAATATTATGCGGTCTTGACCCATTTAGAGCAGGCCCACGCATGAGCTATACATACACATTTCCCAAATCCACAAAAAAACCCAACAAATAAATTTGCCCGTCGTTACAAATCTCTCCACAGGCCTGACTGAGCCCGGCTCTGACAAAGGCTTTGTTGTCCGGTTCCTCCACGCATCACGCACCACTGAGGAGATTCCTTCTGACAAGCCTCGTGCTCACGTCAAATAATTGGCTAATATGATAACCTGCACGCGCTGTGGAAACTGCACACCCGATAGAGGGGGGAGACGCTGGCCCAGGTTGACCACGAGCATCGTCGGGGCAGAGGATGATAATGATGGATGACGCGGAGAAGGGCTTTCCTTTGAAGGCAGATAGCGGGGTTAGACGGACTCGGAGCTGCATATGGAGCGGGATACAGCGGGATAAATTATTAAGCGCCCCACCCAAGATGCGCCTCAGCTGTGGGTAGAGGCTGGAGGGTACCTGCAGAGCCGTAGGATTTCGACAGCAGCCACCGAACGCTGGCGCAGATCTTGGCTCGATTGAAGTCGTACTGGTCCAGCGGTTTGATCTCCGGCACCGAGAAGGTCTTCTTCATCGCGCTGGGAGAGTCCACCATGGCTGCGGTGTACCGCACCGAAGACACGGAGGCAGCAGCAGCAGCACCGGGGAAATGTGAGGAGGAGGGATGGAGAAGGAGGCGGGGGAGGAGGGGAAACGGAGGAGGGCTCTGCGATTTAGACTGAAGACAAACAAATGAATGATAATAAATCAGTTATCACAAACAGAGGGTTGATAATAGAAACGTGGTCTGCTGACAGATTTGTTTCTTTTAAAAAATAAATGTCACACTGGTGCCACCAAGCCGGCTCCACGCCCCCCTAAACGTCACAAATCAGCCAATGAGGATGTTTCTCAGATCGGCGATGCTCTCCGCAGCAGCACAAACAGCACTAACAAACCTCCGCTCCGGTTCACAAGAGCACATTGATGGAATTACCCGACGCCACTTTTCAGCCTGTAGACTCGGCATAAACGCGAGTAACAGCCTCCTTCCTCCACACGGCGGCGCCCTTGAGCAAGGCATCAACTCGATCACTCACACGATCACTCACTACATCTGGAAAGTATTCACAGCGCTTCGTTTGTTCCACATTGTGTCATGTTACAGCCTTATTCACGTTCATTTTCACACCGTATTCTAACGCAGTAACCTCAAAGAGAAAGTGAAAAGTTTGCGTGAAATTCTTGCAAATTTTACCCAAGCGTCACACAAATGAGTAGCTTTACTATAGCCTACCGAACCAAACTACAGAAACAAACAAAAGATTTTATGATAAAAACAAACTGAAGCACTCTGACACCCCCATGAACCTGTGAACCGAGGGCTAGACCTTACATAGATTTGTCACCCTAAGACCCTTACATGGTCTTGTTATTGATAAGTTTTTCCTCCCATGTGATAGTTAACCTAAAAACCACAGTCTGATGCTCTTATCTGGTTGGGCCCTTGGAGGTTGAAGGTTTGCATGACCACAAATTATGAAACAGCTGCCTGCAGACAGAAGAAAATGCTGAAATTCATTCAGTGCCAGCTCGGCACCCTATGAATTTAGACAACCAAAACATTTTAGCGAATATAACCAGTGTTAGGTGTTACAAACTCAGGAAACAGGAAACCACCCTGACAATCAAAACATCAGCAATGTGCTGCTAAAAAAGCCATGCTGCAGCACAGCTTAAGTCTTAACACACAAAATCTCAAAGAATCTTCGTTTTATGGAAGCATTTCTCTTGCGGCATCCAGGAAACACAAGAAAACCGTTTAAGCTTGAATGTTTTAGAAAGCTTTTGCACTGTGTAAGAAACTGCAGGAGCTAGATCTCGTGTGAGCAAACATCATGCCCAGAAACCTGCAAACTGCATCAGGAATCTGGTTGAAATGAAACTGGGTGACTCTGAGATTTCTGAGCAGAGAGGATAAAGCCGAACAAGAGAGAGTGAGAATGTGAATGATTTATCTTCTGGATCAGCGAGCTTCCGTTTTATTTCAGTTCAAACCTTCTGTGACACAGGACCCAGGGTGAGGGGGTGCTTGACATTGTGCTCAGTTGTTGTTGAAGTTCATCCAAAAAGAAAAAAAAACCCAAACAGAAAAGCACAAAGTTCAACATTGATCCACAGGGCACTCCGGTTAAATGTAAATGGACAGTTGTGTAAGTGCAAAACTGTAATCAGCAAACATACATGTCATATTCATAAGTGTCCATAATGGATTTTTAAGAGGGAGACATGCCTCTTTGACATAGCAGAAACACAAGCAGAGTCAGCTCTGGAGAATGTCACAGAACAGGTTGGTTCTTCCAGGTTTTTCTGTCTGTGTTTGGTGCATGATCACATGAAAAAAGCCCAGTCTTTGTCACAGTCAGGAGGACAGCGGTGTTATCTGATGTTGATTCTTAAGAGACTTTCCATAAGGGTAAGTGTTGTGTAAATGTTCGTTATAAGCAAGTCTCAGGTTTAAACTCGGCACAGACGACACAGAAAGTCATCCAAAACATTTGTTCGGTCTGACTGTGGAGAGCACTCGCGGTACGTAGACTTCATTACCCTGGCTTTCTGCCTGGAGGTTTTAGTATCAGATAATATAGTATGAAGAGGAACTGATCTTTGTTATACTTCTTTTACCTTTTGAAATATAAAAGTTGTCAGTTTTGATAACTCTTTCTGTTGTACTTCTACTACCAAAGCTACTTATTGTGACAGTCATTGTTGCAAATAGCAGAGACTGAAGTGATAGTCCAGAGTGGAGTAACATTAGTTTGAACAGTGATACTATTTATATGTGCATTTTGAGTGAAACCTTAAACCCTAACCCTAAGTAAATGTGACAGGAAAGTGTAATCAACACATCTTCAATGTGTGGTTTCTGGTCTGTGAATAGTATGGTAATTTCCATATATGGCTTGTGAAATTACCATACTATTCATATAAATCACCAAACTAGAAATTTAAAAGCACACTATATTTCTGTATATCTACACCTATATAAATACCTATCTATATTTACACTGGTCAAAAAATTAAAGGAACACTTAAAGACATCAGATCTCAATTGTAAAAAAAAAAACAATAATAATAAAATCTTCTGGATATCTATACTGATACGGACTGGATCATGTGTTATGAAGGAAACTACAGAGGGCTGAAGTTAAAGATACTGAATATCAAAGTGGAAAAACTATGCAGGCTAGTCCACTCTACTGAAATTTACTTGCAGTAACTCAAATTTGTCTTGCCCTCACATGCTTGTACACATGCCTTATAACATTGTAGCATGCACCCAATGAGACAACAGATGCACCCCCCCAGCTGGATCAGGGCATCACTTAGCTCCTGGACAGTCTGAGGTTCCACCTGGCTCCAATGGTGGAGCTGCCACTTCTGGTATTTTATGGTAACTGCCAATCAGCTGTCACAGTGCTGGGCAGGAGCCCACTAGAGGATGTTGAGCCTTGTTGGGCGTCTTTACCTTAGATCACCATCATTAATTAACTTTCTCCTTGACTGAGAACTAAACTCTGTAATATAATCAAATTAACCAGATGAGTAGGTAATAATCAAATACAGCCCTTTTCTAAGACCTAACACTGAAATACATTTAACCACCATCAGCTTGGAATGACCCTGCTGATGTTTTCAAATTTTGCTTATCCCAAAACTCCAAATATACTTACACATTCTTACCTGGATGACTGCGCATGCATCAAGACACAGTTACACGTTAGGAGTTTTTATTTAAACAATCTTAAAATCTAGCTTTCAAATTGTTTAGGTATTATGTATGAGGTATATTTATAGCTGTGTTAAACTGTTGTAAAAAGCTGCCAGAACAAACTTGTGCGTTTGTGCTGATCACATTTTACTTCTTCCTGCAGGTCAGCAATGGGTGGCTCCTCCTCAAAAACAACCATCTTTTGGCCGAAGAAGAAGAAATCACCTCTGAAAAAGACCTGGAGTCAACTGAAGAGGGTGCTGCCTCATAAGAAACGCAAAAAGAACGCTCTGTCGCTGGACAAACTGAGTGTGAAAAAGTCGAGGAAGGACAAGCATTCCAAGAAGAAACCGTCACTGACAGCAAACAAAGTGCCGACATTGCTGAAAGGACTCTCGATGGATTACACAAAGAAAGAGACGAGTCAAACTGGTTCACCGGGAAGGAAGGAGAAGGACAAAGGGGGGCTGGAAAGAGTTGGAGAGCAAATAAAAAAGAAACTTTCCAAGGATGAGAAGAAAGACATTACCAGTCAGACAGACACTGTTCCTCGATCTAAGGAAAATAAGGCAAATGATCCAACAAGTGAGGCAAAGGTGCCTAAAAAGAAACTCAATGAGATCATACGATCCATTCGTCCAGCTGCAAACAGATAACAACCGCCTCCAATCTGGAAGGAAGACGTGACAACTCTGTAAACAGGCCACAGTCAGCAAGATACACGTTTTTAATGGCATCACTCAGAGAGCAGATTATAATGGCAGAAAACATGTTACAGCCGTCAACGGTTCTTTTAAATATGTCAGTTTCTCCCAAAAATCAATATTAATCAGCTGCAATATTTTACTCAAAAGCTTTACTCACTTTACTCAGCAATAAAAACATTTGTGGATTATCATCCTGCTGACAAATGATGGGCTTCATCCCCCCGTAAATTACTACTGAATACTGTTACAATATCAACCATTACAATGTCATTGCAAATTTAAGTTGTATATTTCTATGACAAACATTGTAAGTGAACATTGTTTCCACTGAGCAGAGACAATTTACATTATGCAAACACAAGCAGCATGCAGTGAGTGGAAAAAAAAACTATAAATAAAAACAACAACTTGCATCTCATTCTTATATCACACTGGCTGTATATTAAAAAGAAACGCAACATTTGTAACCACATTTTTCACTGGCTGTAGATTTACAAGGCACGGCGCTCATTTTGACGAATAAAAGAAAACGAAAACTGTGCGTCATAACAGGCACGTATACCTTGAGGGATTTAAAAACAACAACAATCCATATAACATTTGTGACAGGAACACCATCTACAAATGTTAGCAAGAAAAAAAAAAAAAAAAAAAAAAAAAAGTGCTGCTGATTGGACAAAAAGTGTAAGAAACCCACTAAAATAGTTTTAAATCTTTGAACTAGTTAAAAAATATCAAACCTGATTAATCTATAACTTTAATGTTACTAAAATACTTATTAATGCCCTCAGAGTGGCCATTGGGCCCCTGTCTGAAACTATATCTGCATACACAACAGCTGACTGTTTACTCAAAATAACACAGGCCAATAAAATCCATCCTCCAGGACTTTACTGTTTACTTTTTAAATCAATCCACGTTATAAAAGTCGTGTTTCTAGTATTTTATTCACATTCTCTCTCTCTCTCACACACACACACACACACACACAATCACAAAAAGCTTTCTGGTCATGCAATTAAATAAACACCCCGAAATTTATTAAGGAGGACTTACTGCACTAGTGGTAACAACTTGGATCACATTAACTTAAGCTAAGAGTAGCCAGCAAACTACTCTTGTGTGGCTCATAACTAAAGCACAGAGCGCATTCTTTATGATTGCACATTTTCACACATTTATTCCACGGTCTGCTGTGTAGCTTTCCAGGTGTTGCTCTTCCATCACTGTTGTCACTGAGGGGGAAAAAAAAACAAAAAAAAAAAAACAACAACAACAAAAAACTGCCGAGTCACTCATGTCTCAACAGGAAACTCTCACGTGTGTCTCCCATGTTGTCCAAGTGATCCCAACAATGTGTACGCGTCTGTGCAGGGGAGGTGTTGATGGCGGGCTTGTGTTTAAATGAGAAGATCAAGCTGCTGTTATGAAGCTTCCAGCCAAAGAGTGTATCTCTTCTACCAGTAGCTGCAGAAACTGTAAACCCACAGCAGAGGTAAAACCCTTTATATAAAATAAAAAAAAATAAAAAAAAGAAAAGAAAAAAAAAAATCTACATAATCCTTGAAGAACCAGCTCAAGGCTCATTTTTGTGTACATACACAGATAAGTTCACTTAGATATGTATGTGTGCATGCCTCGAAATTTCTCAGCTGGTCTCAGTTAATCAGACTTGCAGGGATGTCCTCTGAGCTGGCACGGATGAGAGGCGCCCCGTTGCTCCTCTCTTTCGCCTTGGGGATACGAGACTTACCATTCTAGAGACAAAGGTGGAGAAACAGACAAGAGTGTGAGAAACTGAAAATGAGGTCAAAGAACCAGGAGGGTGAAGGGTTTAAAAATTATTAACAAAAAAAAAATCATGACAATGATAAGAAATGGGGATTAGATGCAACGGGGAGAATGTGAAAAATAGAGAGGGGGGAGGTGGGTGGGTTAGTCATATGAAAACTAGCAAAAAATAAAAAATAAAACCCACAAACAAACAAGCAGTTAGAAAGAGATGAATTTCATGTTCATACCCAAAGGAGCGTTTCCACACGACCTGCCATGTTTCTAAATTGCAAATTTCAGCAGTTACCGCAAAGCAACAGACACACACGACCAAACAAATTGCAGACGTACACAGATGGTGCATTTATTCTTATTAGTTGTAACAATGTACAAAATTTAAAACAAAACAAAAAAGGCCCAAAAATCACGTAAAAAACTTCCTGAATTGCTGGAACAACACCAAGGAAAAAACAAAAACAAAAAAGTACGCCTATAATATAACAATCGGTTAAAACTTTGATTTAATTAAAATCTAAATGACAAGAGGTATAATTAGGATATATATGTATAAACAGACACAATGCTGTGCTCTTTGAGAGCGCTTACAGTTAACGCGCTCTATTAAAGATGCAACTTCCTTTCAGTGGCCCAAATGCCTCTCTTTGATCTTTATGTCCCCCCCCCAAAAAAAACAAAGACAATGTTTCTGTGAATTATTTCTCACTCAAGAATGCATGTGCACACTAACAAGATAACACACTCCTTGCAGCACTTCCTCTGTACCGAGAATGTATTCTTTGAACACACATGCCAGAGTAACGAGTCAGAGGAAATGTGGCAAGAAGCATGACCCGCTAACCACCAACACACATCTGGACTGGTTTAAACACTACCACAACACAAGCTACAAAACACATGGATTAATGAAGTGCACGCAGGACACAGAAATGTTACGGTCAGCATAAACTAGAGTAATAGTTGCATCAGGCAACAGGATAATTCCAGGCATTTGGGTAATTACCAAATCTGTTTATAGCATAAGGCAGAGAGGTGATTTAACCTCACTGATTGGGATTTTGAGGAGCTATGTGAAGGTCACTCCTTGACCTTCGGTTAAAAAGTTGGCCTGGAAAATTTGGTGGCTGGATAAAAGTGCATATGCATGGAATTATATTTGTGGCCTTTATTCTGCATGAATGATGGGACACAGTGTGAACACAGATGTTTTGCGCATACACAACCAAATTTTGAACAGGTTAAGACAGAACTGAAGGTTCAAACCGTAATTCTAAGCTTTGAAGTTTGCGATATCGAGCTTAAATATTAACGACGGCAAATCAGAAACCTAAATGGGAGGGTTAGGGTTAGGGCTAGGAGTTTCTTACTAAGCAACAAACTTTGTGACGCAAAAATAAAGTCAGTGCCGAAGTGCCAAAAACTGCAGTTCTTCAAATGGACACTTGACGCCAATTCCAAGACAGTAAGTCCGCAAAGACTCCAAATTTAAATTAAAAAA
Source organism: Maylandia zebra (assembly GCF_041146795.1). Lineage (NCBI taxonomy): Eukaryota > Metazoa > Chordata > Actinopteri > Cichliformes > Cichlidae > Maylandia > Maylandia zebra. The sequence continues at coordinate 13,528,638 of NC_135172.1, read as the reverse complement.
AAAAAAAAAAGTTGTGTTGGTGGACTTTTGAATGGAATAATCTAACAACTAGCATGACTTGCTGTGCAGTTAATTGCACCAATAGCCTGAAAGTCTGTCTAAAATCATTGTAGCAACTTAAAATCTATCAGAATACATGTTTGCCTGTTTTATTTTTCAATTTTGTTTTAGTGTCCATGTTTAACAGATGTTGAGACAGAATTTCAGCATGATCAACAATTATTAATATAATTTTTGGCACTCCTATAAGACATCCAGTCAAAGACGCTTATTTCAGCACTACTGACACACAGGAAAGCTTATACAGTAATGTCCCTACTGGTGGCAGTTAATTAGCATGCTAAGTGGCTAATAAAGTGGCTATTTACAAAATACTTTATTTTATTTTTTTTCACTGAATGATTGATTTATTTTGAACATGACTATGTTGACTATAACAACAAAATGCACTTTAAACAATAATGAGACAAAGAAAGGGTTGGTACAGACTTAAAGGTAAACTCATTTGATCCTACCTCAATATGCAATATACATGTATAATTACATACAATTATATAAGTCTACAAACAGATATCACGCATAAAAATCCTAATAATGATGAAGCTAAACGTTGGGTTTAATTGTGCCTGTCTGTAGAATAAATGAAATGTTTTGAATATTAAAAAAAAAAAAAAAAAAGGTCATGTATCTCATTTACAGTGACAGAGGTTTTTTTTCCTTTTTTTCCCCTTCACAAAATACTTTAAGTGTCAATTTGTGAATTATGTTTGCGTCTTAATTTTTGAATTTTGTTTTTACACAGAAAAACTGCCTACAGCACTGTGTAGCTATTTAGGTAAATCTTTAGTTTTCCCAACATTTTGTAGAGTCAACTGAACAATGAACAAACTCAACATAACATTTTTGCAGCCCTGTTGTTTCTGTCTTTAGCTCGCATTCAAAAACTTTCATCGCTCTTTGGCTGTGTGCCTCTTTCTTCCCAGCTTCCACCCACTTGTCAACTCTTCAGCTCTTGACCTCCTCCATCAACAGCATCACACAGCAGTGTGTACTCTCTCAACACGTGTGGTACACATTCGAGCATGGGTTTAGATGTCGCACGTTTTCAGATTCAATACCAAAGTTAGCAAAGTCGGCTTACATTTGACAGTGAAACGGAAGGTAAATGCAAAGCAGTCGCAAACAAGACCCCACATAAATCATAGTTTAGTCTGATTTGGCCAGGTGCAACGCGCACACACAAAAGAAGTGGGGGATTTCTGAATGATGGTGACGAGTCTGCAGCTGTGAGCTGAACAGAAACAGAAAGGCCATTTGCTTTACCAGTTTCCACATTACTGACTGACACAGTCTGCCACAAATCCACACAGAGAATTTAGTGGCAGGATTAAAGTGTGAGAAACAAGAACTGAAAGAAGCACACAACCAACAGATCCTAGATTAAAAAATAATAATAATAAAAAAAAACATTGTAGAATATCAAAGTTTAAGTTATGGAACATTTGACACAAAGTCACTGTGTTGAATGAGTTCTGTGTTTTGGACCTCTGTTGGAGGTTTTCTCTGAATGTGTTTTTTCTCACATCCTTACTAAAAGAAATTCTACAAGTGCAGTGTTTGTTTACGCCTCAATAAATGCTGTGATGTGACCAATCGCCATGAACTAAACCATCTCTTGGACCAGTCAACACTGATACTACAGCGCAACAAAAAAAGCACATTTGTTTACAATCGCTCAGACAGACAAGAACACAATAACTCACATGTATGCAAAGTGCACATTAACGCCGTGCTTGTGGCTTCTGGTGCACTTCTAAAGACTAATACAATTTTCACATAATACAACCATAGACAAGCTCTCAGCTGAATATATGAAAAAAGAAAAAACAGCACAAAGGCTTTGACTGGGGAAGTGAGCACTACAGTGAAGATACGTGGTTTTTCCTAATAGAAACTTCCCCAAAATATGCACCAAAAAAAAAAAAAAAAAAAAAAAAAAAAAAGGAAAAAGTAAGCCACAACAACAATAATACTAATAATAATTAAAAAGTTATCTTTCCGCAACCCAAGTTCTCAGTATAACTGAGTGGAGACAGTAATGTGAAGCACTTTACAGACTATCCCTGCATGCTGCATTTACAGTTTTATGCAGCTGGCTCTGATCAAACTGCTTCTAACCTGTTGTTCAATTTTAACTGGAGGGAGATGTTGAGAGGTTCTGCAACATTTTACATATAAGTAATTAATTAACGAGTCTTTTCAGCTCTTTGCAGTAAGAAGCACTGAAGTGACAATAAGAATAAAAACAAACAAAAACATCGGACACCTAACTGATCAGCCTGCCTGCGCAAAGACTAGCTGTGTCTGCTCTTCCCTGATTTGTGTCGCATGTTGCCGATTTGCCAGGTCTCACTGACAGATGGATGAAACTACTGGATGCAGTGTGTAAACTGTGTGTATATAGACTGAAAACCTGGCACAAACTGGACTTTTTGCAGGCATGACATTCAGGAAATTAAACAACAAATATCTATCTATCTATCTATATGGATATTAGGGGTGCAACGATACTCATATCGATATTGAACCGTTCGATACAGTGCTTTCGGTTCGGTACGCATATGTATGAACAATACAAAATTTTTTAATTTATTTTATCAACTTTTCTTCTTACGATACTGTCTGTGTTGGGAGCTCAGTGGATCTGCGTTCAACTACTCCGCCTAGGCTGCACTGTCGAGCGCAGATCCACTGAGCGCAGCGCAAGCTAGCAAGACAGAAGCTAAGCTCGTTGCAACATGGCAAATTGAACCTCCCCCACCCTCAGTCAGATCTGGCCTTTGGAACTATTTTGGTCTTCATGTGAAGTATGACCCTGAAGGTAAGCGCGTCATGGACAAAAGTAAAACAGTATGTCGGATGTGCCACGCAATGCTCAATTACATGGGTGGGAACTACTGCGTTAGTGCAGTTTGCGCCAGCCCCATGCACGGGGCGATCCGCGGTAGCTCGTTAACGGAGATTTGCCGTGTTGTGGCGTTAACGTCATTCCAGTTCCCACTAGTGCTGACAGCACTAGTGGGAACAAAATTAATATGACCGCACATTTACGTCGACATCATCCTAGTGCAAAGACAAGTGGAAGCAGACAAAAACAACAAGCACTCATGCTACAAACTTTACCCGAATCATTTAGACAGCCGTTAGCACAGGATTCTCCTTATGGGGACCTGATATGTTTAATATGCTGCTGAGAATATAGCCCAGAAGAAGCGTATAGTATAGCTTTTATTTTGGAAAGAGCCATTTCTCTGTAATAAACTCTCTTTTTCCAAAGATGAGTGATTTCTCGATCAGATAGATTTATTATTTTATCCCTTTGTTGTTTCAGCAACATTAAATTTAAAAACTGTACGTTTGAGTTAAAATATACATTTAGAATTTTAATAAATGACAAATTAAAAAAGCATGAACATTTTTTTGTATTGAAAAAAATATCGACCCGTGACACCAAAGTATCGAACCGAACCGTGAATTTTGTGTATCGTTGCACCCCTAATGGATATATAGATAGATAAAAAAAACAAACAAAAAAAACAAAACAACAACGAGCCACATTCAGCTATGCTGCTGTCGCACATCTCTCTCAAAATATTTAGATGGACAGATCATCTGACTACAGTCAGCATGATACCAAGTGGCCTAAAATCATAAACAGTCCTTAGAGCATGTGCTTGTTTTGATTGTGATTGCTGTCATTGATTCCATTGCTCTCGGACAGTACCTCTTGCTCCACGGTGTGAAATTTAACTTCAGAGAAGCCTCTGTTCTTGTGCCTCTGAGACCAGTTGCAGCACAGGATCTCCTTGAAGGTCCTCCTCATGTCTTGGTCCCTGAAGCAGTAGATGATGGGGTTGACGAAGGAGTTGCACTCTGCCAGCACCAGACAGTATTTCTCGGGGCCTAGCACCAAACTCCTGTCACAGTTCAGACCATCGAGCAGCAGCACAACCAGTGCGGGTGTCCAGCAGACCACAAAGCAGCCTACAGAGTCAGGGGGGAGAAAGAAATTCTTTACAACTCTGTTAATTTCTAAGGGTAGGGGGAAGCATATGAGGGAACACACACACACCACACAGATTAGCCAGTTCAGTAGTCTGTTCTGTATAATATCTGCAGACTTTGGTAGCATGCTCAGCACTAATATATGCAAAACTACCAGCTGCAAAAACAGTTAAAGGATGTGAGACCACACACTCAGGTGCATAGTGGCTTTATGTGTCTCTCAGAATGATAAAATGAGGAAATGTCCTCACTGTCTTGATGATGTTGCTCGCAGGTACAAATTGTCAGCAGTGTCATGCAGGCAGAAACGAGCAGTTTTCTGTCATGCTAACAAAACTATGCAGCTCCCTGTCAGGACATGCTCTGGCTTTTCCTCAACTTCCTTACATGCCAGAGCAACTGAATCCTGGCTGCTGAGTGACGGGACAAACACTTGTGGGGTTTTTTTTGTTTGGTGTTTTTTTTTTTTTTTTTCGGGGGGGGGGGGGGGGGGGGGGGTAAATTTGGAGGAATTTAATTGAAATCAAAATAAATCAGAATGAGACAGTGAGAGTAGAGCAGCAAAGGAGAGACTAGATTAGAAAATAAGAAGAAATCAGTACCAGGAAGAGAGGAGGTAATGTGTGTGTAAAGCCTATTTTTACAGGAAAAGAGACGAGCTTGCACGGGCCGAGAAGGCTGGCTGTGTTTGATCAAGATAAACGTTTCCCGGGAAACTTTATCCTCTGCAACTTTCTCCAACTAAACTTTCAGTAGAATTCAGTAGATGGCAATGGTTTGCACTGCGATCACTTAGTCACTTAAATTATGTACACTTAGTGTTCATAATTTTTTATCATCAATAGAATTTCCAGGCACAGCCATGGTTGTCTCAGGATCTCATCTCTGCCTTTCACAGATGCTGTTGTGTTGGCCATCAGGTGGTGACCTTCAGCTTGCACTGTGATAGTTTGCAGTTGATTGCAAAGTGATCAGGATGAGAATCTACACCTCCAAATCTGAAGCCGTGGTTTTCATCCAGAAATAGTTTGAATGCTCACTCCAAGTTGCTACTTCAAGTATGTCAGTGTGTTGAGTGAAGCAGAGGACAGACTGGTGTCTACACTGTGACAGAGTTAAGCGTGAGAACAAACTGAACTGATTTACAGGTCAGTGATTTTCAGCCTCGTCCCTTGCACACAGAGATTTTTAATATTCGGGAGTGAATTAGCATCACATCGTTTGGAATGTTTTGGTTGGTTGGTTGTGAGTCCTTCACAACAAATGTTCAGCACACACACACCCCATTATTTTCTCAAAAGTAATTCAATGTATTTATATAGCACCAAATCACAGTCACCTTCAAGGCGTTTCATTTCATATTGTAAGGTAGACACTCTACAATATATATTACGGTAATTACTTGCCAGAGAGCAGTCTAAAACTTGTTATTATTATTTTCATGTTAGTCCATAATGCATTCTCATAATTACCAGTTAACAATACAAACCTTAGGCTACAGTGCAATGCACTGACACAAATCCCTGTCCTAATGAGTACACATGTAAGAGCTTTCTTTTAGTGTTTTCACAAAATAAGCAACACAAAGAAAATCTGAAAACCAGTTCAAAGATATTTTAAAGTGATCTCCATGGTGATTCTACTGTAGAAACATGAACAGGTAGAAATGGAGGATGCAGCCCGACTGCTCATCGCTGCTTTTTTTACCTGTTCAAAAGCAGTGAACAGGTAACAGGAACCGGCCTGGCTGCCGTGCTGAGGTCGGCACACGCTTTATCATCATTTTGGGTTCTTCAAAAGCTTTTCTGTTAGCGTGATGTTTTTAAATGAAGCTAAAAACGCAAAGTTATCTCCCAAACATAACTATTTGACTTGATATGTATTGTGTGCACTCCCTTACCCAGGATCATGGAGACTGTCTTCATCAGGTTCATCATGGTTTCTCTCTGTCTTGTCGTCGAAGTGTGCTGTGACATCTGCCTGCCCTTGTGCCTCACATAAAGAAAGATCCGGGTATATACGGCCACCATGATGGAGAAGGTCATCAAGTTAAGAACGGCCCAGAATATCAGGAAGCTGCGGTGGTATAGCGGTGCCATGGTGGAGCATTCACTTAGATGGCACGTGCAGTTCCAACCCATTTGGGGAACGAGGCCCATGATTATTGCCACCAGCCAAATTAACAGCATGACTATGAAAACACGCCGAGTGCTCATGCTGCTGTGTAGCTGGACGTTGAAGATAGTCTGGTGGCGCTCCACAGCCACGAATAGGAGGTTGAGGACCGAGGCTGTCAGGCTGGTATTTATCAACCCCTGACGAGTAAACCACTGGTTCGGTGATAGCTTTATAGTCCAGGGACCAGTATGAAACATCATGTGGAGATACGCAAAACCTAGGAGGAGGAAAGTGAGGAGATCTTTTAAACAGAGGTAAACTATTTACACTGTTACATTCTGAGTAGAGTCTATCGTTGTTACCAGAGCAGGACAATGAACAATCTTTACATGAAATATGAGGATGTCAGAGACTCATCGCGGTAACATGCTATCGCTGTGATCAGTACAAACTTAGTTGAAATAGTCAGGAGTACTATTAAATCAAACTCAAAAGGTTGCCTGACTGTCCAAGAATCCCCAACTTGGCATTCATGGTTTGCGTTTAAGAGATCACTGTTGCTTTTTAATGGAAACAACTGTGAGAATGTGTTTCTATTTTGCTCTACTTTCTCTTTGTGAAGGGTTTTCTGTGAACTTAAGTTATTTCACAAATGGTTTTACAAAAATAAATGGAAAAAAATTTACCTGCAAAAAGGTCTGCCAAAGCCATATTACCCAACAAGTAGTAGATGGGAAAGTGAAACCGTCTGTTTTTGAAAATGGCCGCTACTACCAAAAAGTTGGAAAAAATAACAATGAAGCAAACAATCAAGCCCAGCGTGACAATAAGAACGTCACGCTTTTTCCATTGAGTATTAATGGCTTTTCCACTGTTGTTGTAGAAAAAGTCGATGGTCTCATTGTCATGGCAGGTACCGGTTATGTTACCCATCCTGAGGCGTGAGCGGGGTGTGGGATGAGAAAAACGTTGATGAGTAGAAAGAGTAGGGTGGTGTTGCAGACGCAGAGTAGAAGGAGGAGGATTAGGGCACCACTGACACTTGCCACATTGGGAGGTTTGGAGATCGGCATGCCATTAGCTGTGCAGGTGAGGACTGGAGTTATCCAGACGTCTGAAAGCCTGGGGACTTCTCTGGATGCACATCTACATTCTGGAGAAAAAGTAGTAAGTTTGAGCAAACAATAAATTATGCATAACAGTTCAAAATCAGTGATAAGCATTTATTAACAAACTACAGAAACTGGTCATAGTGAAATGATATCCAACATAGACAGCAAATATTTAACTTAAAATTTTTAGCATTTAGAGAATAAACATTTAAAATAATATAGTTTGACAAGATTAAGGTAAGAAGGAAGTAAAGCAATATTTGGATGACAAAGTAACCAAGTATTTACCAGGTCTAAAGATGAGGTAAATACTAAGTAGACCTTATAACTTAAAGTCATGATTTGCCATTTTACTTTATTAGTCTCTCACATCACAGTGTAGGAATTTCTTTACATGGTTGTTTCAGTTCATTGCAGCTTGCAGGCAGTCATTTCCGCTCTCTTTAATTCCCGGTCAGGTTGAGGTCTGGACTTTGACTGAACCATTGCGACACCTCGATTCTTTTTTCCTTTTCCAACAAAAGTAACCGGCTGTGCTTGGGATCATTGTGCGGTTGCATCACTCAGTGCTGGCTGTCATATGACCTCACATTTGACTCTAGAATACTTTGGTATACTGATGAGTACGTGGTCAACTCGGGAACTGCAAGGTGTCCACATCTAAAAAAAAAAAATAAATCAACAACTCCACCACCACCGCGTTTGAGCAAATACATGTTTGGTTTTTATCCATATGTGGTTCTGTGCATTATGGCCAAACTACTTTACTTTGGTCTGCTCTGCACAAAGGACAATTATAGATGTTAACAGGGGCATTTTACTATGGCTATAAATCAGACTATTACTGGAAAACAGTGACAAATATGTTTATCATGCAAAATAGCTGTGGCTTTTGTCCCTTGTAGCTTATCCCGGTGTTGCCGTCCATCACAGGTCAAGCTCAAATTACAGTCAGAACATCTATGCATTTGCGCTGTCTTAACAGAGTCAAACACCAGTGCGAACAAACCATTTCTAGACGCCCTTGTACAGAGATATACAGCACTATAGCGGTAAAAGCACTGGACTCCCCCCCCAGGTTGGGGTTAAATCACCAGAAAAGCTTTTTGTATCTAGTGGCCAAACAAAATGTGATACCTAATATGGAATGAAAATTGTAAGGTATCAATAAATAATTCATTAAAATCACCTAAATAAACTAAACACCCCTACTGAGCGTTTAAAGAAAAGAAAACATCCTGCTTTTTGCCGTTATATTCTTTCACAGTGAAAAGGTAGGGCAGCAAGTTCAAACTGACTTTGCACCAATACAAATGAGCACTTTATTAACGCCACTAACCTTCATCAAATCTATGTACTGAAGGCAGCATCTAAATAGATTATCCTGACATGTGACGTTCCAATATTATCAAAAATACAGAGGCTCTTCTTCCTGTTAAACTAATGCAAACATGTTGACATGACTTATTACAATGCACTACAAAGCATGCACTCAGAGGCCAGTTTCCGAACACACACTTATTTTATAATCCTAGAAAGATAACGCTGTTCCCAAACAGGGCTAAGCTGTGATAATAAAGTTGACCCAGCCAACAAAGATAAAGCAGTATGCAAGATTTGCCCCCACGCAAGCTGTGGATAAACAGGTCACCTCCCCTTTCAGTCCTCTGATGCTTCAGTGTCGTGCTGCAGAAAATAAGTTTGAGTGCACAGCAACTATTTTCCTGTTCAATTGAACTGAAATCAATTTACATTATCAGAGAAGTAATTGCTGGAAGCGAGTCGCATCACTTTTTTGTTGTTGTTGTTCAGAACATCTCAGACTACGTGCACATCTAATCAGCTTTGTTGAAATACGTGAGTGGCATTTCTTGCATTAACTATCTGATTAATCAACTTATCTAACGCATCCTTAGCTACTGAGCCGTCTCCAGCACGTAAGCTTTAAGGTTAAGGTTTGAAGCCCCAACGAAAAGGTTGTTAGCTTTTTTTGGCAAAAAATAGAAATAAGGATCTATACATTTACCACAGAATCACATCGTAAGTAACTTTGCCCTGTACAAGCCAGAAAACCTTGATTTGTAAGAAAAGCAACGTTATACACTACGTTCATATACTATGACTGAGTAACTCCTATCTGACATGTCACAACAAGAACAGGCAAGGCTTTAAATGATTGTAACTGAAACCAAACACAGCCCAGATCAAAACGCAGCCAACAACTGACTAATCCCTTATTTAGGGTAAACCTGTACATGCTGCACAGTGTGCTCTTATTGTTGAGTCAGCAGCACAACCTCGCACAGTCTCCACTCTCCTGTGAAACGCAGCACTGCACGACAACACCGCAGTGCCGTCAGTTCCAAGTTCAACTCTCCCAACAATGGAAACAGCAGAGCTGCTCCCTGCAGAAGAGACACACCTCACAATTACACAATCCAGCTATGTAACTCAATCTTAATCCAAACACACACACACACACACACACACCCTTAGTGACCCGTTCTCCTACCAAGGATGTGTGGAAAGAAATGCCAAATTAAAAATGTGAGAAATGCAGCGGGAGTGCAAACGTCACAGGTTGGAAATGAAGTGATGGATGAGACCACTGCAGGAAAGAGGGTTCAATTTTTGATCGAGGCAACAAATTAAAACAGGTGAGGAAATTAAAAAAGAAAAAAAAAGCCTTTCCACATTCTATCCCTGTGGTGACAGAATGTGGAAGGATCCAAATGGTTAAAAGTAGTGAAACTGTGTGCATGGGAATGTGTCTGAAACTCACCGAACAACATCACAAATTTGTGGCGAGCAACAGGAAGGTAAGAAGGATGCTATTCCCTTTATGAATGCAATACTACCTCGACTACATACGACCAGCAGCTGCAGCTTTTAAAAAAAAAAAAAAAAAAGAAAAAAAAAAAAAAAAAATTCTCGTTGTTGGATTTGTGTTTTAAAGTCATACTTTAATTTTACCCATTGTACTAAGTGGACAAGTCCACTCCTTATTTTAAATGCATAATCACATTGGCCAACTCTGTTTGTAAAAGCCCAACATGGGGCGATCGTGGCTCAAGAGTTGGGAGTTCGCCTTGTAATCGGAAGGTTGCCGGTTCGAGCCCCGGCTTGGACAGTCTCGGTCGTTGTGTCCTTGGGCAAGACACTTCACCCGTTGTCTACTGGTGGTGGTCAGAGGGCCCGGTGGCGCCAGTGTCCGGCAGCCTCGCCTCTGTCAGTGCGCCCCAGGGTGGCTGTGGCTACAATGTAGCTTGCCATCACCAGTGTGTGAATGTGTGTGTGAATGGGTGGATGACTGGATATGTAAAGCGCTTTGGGGTCCTTAGGGACTAGTAAAGCGCTATATAAATACAGGCCATTTACCAGGCCATTTACATTAGTCTGCAATTGACATCGAAATGTTTACATGTGCATTGAGCCAAAGATATTAATAAAAAGACGAGCTCTTAAGTCATAATTAGATGTCCAACTGCCATTTAAGTTTCACCTGCAAACATACCTTGATTTCAGAAGGCACCTTGAGCACTATGGCTGACAGTTCTGCGAATTTGTATTTTCCTATTTCAAAAATGCACAAAACCACAACGCTTCAGTGCAAAGTGCATCTTAAGCTGCACTAAGCAGCTGCTGTCACATGATGTGCCACAACTGAAGTGCTCATCGCATTTTCTACACCGTTTTAGGCACAACAGACATGCTGCTATGTGACCAAGGTTATACAGAGGACACACAAAGTAAGTGACTAGTCAGTGAGAAGTTACTGAATAGTCTGCCTCAAGTTGGCGAGAGTGAATATCTGGTAGACAAATAATAAAAATAAAAAACTTGCTGCCTAAAAGGAAACTGACAGCATTTTCAGAATTAGGTAACTAAAAAAAATACCACTAAGTTGATAATACTTCTGTTCTGTAAAAGTGAAGCTAAAGGCACACTGCTAATGCTCACCAACAAATCGTGTTGTCTCATCTGATGTAAAGTGTAAAAATAAGATTTAACACTTTTTTGTATGTAGGACAGTTTAATGGCCAGACTTTTTGTGTCATTTCCCAAAATATCAAACTGATGCACTAATAAGAGCTTGCTACTCACACAAATTGAGAAATAATAGTAAATCTGTTGCAGCAACTCTGGTCTAGGTTGTAGACGGGTACATAAAGGTTAGCTCAACACAATGTTAGCTGGCTCAGCAAAGTCTAAAACCCTCATTGGAGATAACATGCAACGGCGGATATCAACTTCATCTTATAAGCTGGGCTTTCCTCTTCAGACTGTCTGCATGTTCAAATTAAAAAAAAAAAAAAGTTATCAGATGATGGGAAAATGGTGATAATAGAAATGTTGAAATTTACCGGAAACTGCAACACTGTCATATCTTGTAAGACAGGAAGTTAATGCTGCAAAATATTACTTAGATTTGTTAAAAATATAAACATTTTAAAACTGGTCATTTTACTGTAGCATGAATGCTCAGTGCTGGTTGTTTCAAAAGCTGCTGACTGCACATTAGACGGCTGAAACATCAAACAGAATACAGGGAGTGCAGAATTATTAGGCAAATGAGTATTTTGTCCACATCATCATCTTCATGCATGTTGTCTTACTCCAAGCTGTATAGGCTCGAAAGCCTACTACCAATTAAGCATATTAGGTGATGTGCATCTCTGTAATGAGAAGGGGTGTGGTCTAATAACATCAACACCCTATATCAGGTGTGCATAATTATTAGGCAACGTCCTTTCCTTTGGCAAAATGGGTCAAAAGAAGGACTTGACAGGCTCAGAAAAGTCAAAAATAGTGAGATATCTTGCAGAGGGATGCAGCAGTCTCAAAATTGCAAAGCTTCTGAAGCGTGATCATCGAACAATCAAGCGTTTCATTCAAAATAGTCAACAGGGTCGCAAGAAGCGTGTGGAAAAACCAAGGCGCAAAATAACTGCCCATGAACTGAGAAAAGTCAAGCGTGCAGCTGCCAAGATGCCACTTGCCACCAGTTTGGCCATATTTCAGAGCTGCAACATCACTGGAGTGCCCAAAAGCACAAGGTGTGCAATACTCAGAGACATGGCCAAGGTAAGAAAGGCTGAAAGACGACCACCACTGAACAAAACACACAAGCTGAAACGTCAAGACTGGGCCAAGAAATATCTCAAGACTGGTTTTTCTAAGGTTTTATGGACTGATGAAATGAGAGTGAGTCTTGATGGGCCAGATGGATGGGCCCGTGGCTGGATTGGTAAAGGGCAGAGAGCTCCAGTCCGACTCAGACGCCAGCAAGGTGGAGGTGGAGTACTGGTTTGGGCTGGTATCATCAAAGATGAGCTTGTGGGGCCTTTTCGGGTTGAGGATGGAGTCAAGCTCAACTCCCAGTCCTACTGCCAGTTTCTGGAAGACACCTTCTTCAAGCAGTGGTACAGGAAGAAGTCTGCATCCTTCAAGAAAAACATGATTTTCATGCAGGACGATGCTCCATCACACGCGTCCAAGTACTCCACAGCGTGGCTGGCAAGAAAGGGTATAAAAGAAGAAAAACTAATGACATGGCCACCTTGTTCACCTGATCTGAACCCCATTGAGAACCTGTGGTCCATCATCAAATGTGAGATTTACAAGGAGGGAAAACAGTACACCTCTCTGAACAGTGTCTGGGAGGCTGTGGTTGCTGCTGCAATGTTGATGGTGAACAGATCAAAACACTGACAGAATCCATGGATGGCAGGCTTTTGAGTGTCCTTGCAAAGAAAGGTGGCTATATTGGTCGCTGATTGGTTTTTGTTTTGTTTTTGAATGTCAGAAATGTATATTTGTGAATGTGGAGATGTTATATTGGTTTCACTGGTAAAAATAAATAATTGAAATGGGTATATATTTGTTTTTTGTTAAGTTGCCTAATAATTATGCACAGTAATAGTCACCTGCACACACAGATATCCCCCTAAAATAGCTAAAACTAAAAACAAACTAAAAACTACTTCCACAAACATTCAGCTTTGATATTAATGAGTTTTTTGGGTTCATTGAGAACATGGTTGTTGTTCAATAATAAAATTATTCCTCAGAAATACAACTTGCCTAACAATTCTGCACTCCCTGTACATTTAAAAAGTGTTACTATCCCGCAGTCTAATAACAGACATGTGACAATGGCTTTAGCGTGGTTGGCCGATTGGCATAATTTTTGAGTCATCAACCATTAGAGTATAATTCAAATGTTACTCAACAAAACTGCCAATGAAAACAGTACGTTTCTCAAAAATAAAAAACTTAAAATGCACTGTTCCAAATTATTACGCACAGAGTTTTGAAACATTTTATAGGTTGTAGAGAACTGAAAATGGTCATTTGTTGAATTTGCAGCATTAGTAGATCAATTTTACTGAAATCAAAAGCTATTTCAATCAAAAACATCTTAAGAGGTCAAGTTATATATTAACATAGGACCCCTTATTTGATAGCAGTTTTACAATTCTTGCATCCATGGAACTTGCAAGTTTTTGGAAAGTTTCTACTTGAATGTCTTTGCAGGATGTCAGAATAGCCTCCCAGAGCTGCTGTTTGGATGTGAACTGCATCCCACACTCAATTATTTTTTTTTTTGAGGATGCTCCAAAGGTTCTCAATAGGGTTGAGTTCAGGGAAGACTGGGGGTCACACCATGAGCTTCTCTCTTTTTATGCCGATAGCAGCCAATGATGCAGAGGTATTCCTTGTAGCATAAGATGGTGCATTGTCTTGCATGAAGATGGTTTTGTTGCAGAAGGCACAGTTCTTCTCTTTCTACCATGGAAGAAAGTGGTCAGTCAGAAACTCCACATACTTTGCAGAGGTCATTTTCACACCTTCAGGGACCCAAAAGGGGCCGACCAGCTCTCTCCCTGTGATTCCGGCTCAAAACACTACACCACCTCCTTGCTGACGTTGCAGCCTTGTTGAGACATGGTGGCCGTCCACCAACCATCCACCACTGCATCCATCTGGACCATCCAGGGTTGCACTGCACTCATCAGTGAACAAGACTGTTTGAAAACTAGTCTTCTTGTAGTTCGAGGCCCACTGCAGCTGTTTCAGCTTGTGAGCATTGGTTAGGGGTGGCCAAATATAAGGTTTATGCACAACTGCAAGTCTCTGGAGGATCCTACACCTTGATGTTCGCAGGGCTCCAGAGGCACCAGCAGCTTCAAATATGCGTTTGCTGCTTTGTAACGGCCTTTTAGCAGCTGCTCTCTTAATCTGACGTATTTGTCTGGCAGAAACCTTCATCATTGTCCCTTTATCTGCACGAACCCATGTGTGTTCTGACTCAGCCACAAATCTCTGAACATTATGGTGATCACACTTAAGTTTTTGTGAAATATCCTTTTTCTTTCCTATATTGCTTGAAAATGGTGGTCTGCTTAATAATGTGGAACATCCTTCTTTAGTAGTTTTTCCTTTAATTGGGCTCACCTGGCAAACTAATAATCATAGGTGTCCAAGATTGATTTCAATCATCCAAAGAGCTCTGAGACATGATTCCATCCATGGGTTTATTTGAACAACAACGTATTTAATCTTTATGACACTTAAACACAATTTGCATTATAATTTGGAACGTGGTGTAAAGGTGAACACTGCAGTCAGCTAACGATCAAAGCAATAACAAGAAGGTTCTTGTTCCTAGTGTTAGCCAGCAACCTCCAGCAACTACTTGACAACCGGTCAGGGAATACATATTTTCCCATGTGGTCATTAAGACTTTTTAAAATGTTTTTTTTTTTTTTTTAAATATATACTCAGTAATGGTACTCATTCACACGTGACTACTTTTGTCCTTTTATGTCAAACTTCTGGACGAATGTTCAAGAATGTAAAAATTAGGGGTGGGAATTTAATGCGTTAATTGTGATTCATTTGAAAAAACATTGTGTGAAAAAAAATTAACATATTTAATCGCACTTTACATTTCAAGCAAAGGGGAACTTTTGTTAATGCATGATTTCCTGGTATACCGATTACAGTGACACACACAGCTACAAACCCCCCCCCCCCCCCCCCAAAAAAAAACCCCAGCAGAATCAGAAGAAAGCGTGTTGCTAGGACTGAACGAAGGCAAATTTCATTTCTACAGTCTATCCAACAGAAGCCTTGATAAAAGCGTGGTTTTGTGCAAACAGAGTTTGCATAGCACTGAAGCACTTTAACTTTATGGCACCATCTAAATGCAGCACAGAAACTGTGGGAGCTGTTAGAGTTAGCAGTTTGAGTACCAACAAAAGTTGTTGGCAGGCCAAACTTGATGAAATGACTGGCTTCAGGACCAAAATTACTAAGTCAACATCAGACAAACTTACAAATTCTCTTGACTGTAGACTAGTATCAGTGGTAGAAGACAGGGGGTTAGAAAGTGTGCTACTGATTCAGATGAGCCCTGTGTTCCAGTCGAGCAGGGACCTACCCACAGATGTCAGTCCTGGTCTGCAAGTATTTGGTTAGTCCTGCCACTTCTGTCCCATGGGAGAGACTGTTCTCACTTGCAAAATACATAGTAACAAAAAAGAGAGATCTGCCTTGAGCTCTGAAAATGTGAACAGGCTAGTTTGTCTAAATAACTGGCTGAAAGAGACAGACAATAAATAAGCATGGAGGTATTGTGAGTCCAATGAGTTTGTTGTTTTTTGCACTAAAGTGTTTGATGATCACTGTTTTAGCTTAATTTACAAAAGAATGCTGGCTAAGGTTACTCGGAGTTTAAAGGTGAAGCTGGTCAAATAACCTTTTGTTTCTGCCTTTTTTAAGAAAATAAAAATGCACTTTATGTTGAAATTTTTATTATTATTACATAAAGATAATACAATTATCTGATAAACACTACAAAAATAAAGTATTATTACAGGCTCACTCTAAAGACCAAAAGTAAAACTTGGTCAGCTTAAGTCGAGCTTAAGCTGTAACAGCAGCTACAGTTCTGAACACACACCGGAAATCGTTAGGCATACGAGTACGTATGCCAAACAAATACTTGACATGTGAAAAGGAGAAAGAAGCTGATGTTAGGAAGTTGTGGGTTACAGTCTCATACCCTCCCCCTCCATTCACACATACATTTAGCAGTTTCCCCTTCCCACATTTTCTGTTGTCTTAGTGGGTTTACAACTGATACTTGTGACCTGAACACACAAGTTCACGACAACAAACCAGCTTGCATTAGAACAAAGACCAACCAACTGTCACCACCGGCTAACATTCAATTACAGCATTTCCTGCACGCCTAATTAAGACTTTTGCGCATTCCTCTAAACTTGACCACTGTGTGTGTGTGTGTGTGCGCGCGCGCGCAGCCTGTGAGTTTTCATGCATCGTGTGTCTGTGTTTGTGCGTGAAAGGACTCGACGGGATCAGTAAACACCGGTTTGAATGGAAACTGGTCATTACCAGGGGAGCCACACCCAAGGCCTTTTCTCCCTCCTCCCCTCAGTGTTGCTCTCTTTCTCCCTAAAGAAAGAGTCTTAGCTTATTGACTTCAGCCAGCCTTTCTTTAGAATAGGAAACAGTACTAGGAAATGCATGCACCCCCACAATAGCTGAAACCAATACGACGGTGTAGGCAGACACAATTGATTGTGTTTGTGACCTCTGATTCCAGGTAAAACTGAGATTGTACTTCTCTCCACAGGACCCCCTCTCTTCTACTGTGAAGTATTGACACCACTCACCATGTGTCACCTATATGGAGATTACCTTTAGCACTTTAATCACCCAGACACACGCACAGACAGCTGCTTGTTTCTCCTGATATGACTGATCCAGTCTTTGTTTCACTTTTAAAACTTAAGCTGTTTTTAACACCCCCCCCCCCCCCCCAACCCTTGTTTTTCTTTAAATCTTCATTCCCATAATTAGCATTTCCTGTAATCTTATTTTTGTTTGTTTTTAAAGCCCAAGTGAATATCTTGTAATAAAGACAGAGGACATGCACTGCTGATATGCATAAATAGTGAGACTGGATCAGGAATGTCATTTAAAATGTATATACAAGTTTGAGGTGGTGTGTGTTTACTGCATGTTTAAGACTGGGATTCAATAGGTTTGTTTCTTTTGGCGTTTTCTTTTTAACTTGTGAAAAACATGCTTTCGATGCAGTGATCATTAGCATGTCATGTCAATTCAAACCTCAGCTGACAGGCCAGGTGTAATAAAGTGCTTGAGTAGAGTAGAAAAGCACTATACAAGAACCAGTCCGTTTAACATTCACAAAATAAGGTTTGTCCTGTCACATCTTTCATATGAACACTGACACAGCCGTTCAAACTCAGTACAAAAACAAATCAGTGCTTTTTCTATACCTCTGAATTGAATAATGTGAACAGCCCTCCCTCCAAAATAACTTAGTCAAACTAAACAGGAAAAAAAAGAAAGGTTTAATACTTTCTGACACCTTGTTAGAGTGTACAAATGAGCGATGGATCAGAAAATAAGCAGACCAGAGATGTTAACTTTATGGTGGTTTATGAAGAGGCACAGATACAGTTTTACTTTGTCTCAGTACTCTGGTCCTGAAGTGAAGCTTTTCGTATGCAGATTTGCTGCTTTCGCTTTTTGGGACTTACTGTAAACTCAACACTAACTCTGTGAAGTGAACACGCCGTAACACTGTGTCCACAGACGGAACAGTTTAACTTTATTGCAGGGCTGTTTTCCTGTAGGCGACACCTGTGCTGTAAATGTGCGTTTGGCGTTTTCTTTCCTTTTCTATTTGCATATGCAGTGTGCTGTGTAGATATCCGGGAAAATAAAGGCAGAGGGAAGAAAAATGGTTGTTTTACTTTGGAAGAAAGTTAACACTGCCCTCGTAGTAAGCGTGGCAAAACTGCTTAGCTGCATTAAAAAGAAAAAAGGGAACGGCTGCTTCTCCGTAAGGTAATGAGCTCCAGACTCCTTCCGCGCAGATACCTTCGCACGCTCACGGGAGTCGCGACCTCCGCACGGAGGAAACAATGAAGCACCGTACAAACATTTCTCTTCTCCCCGGGCGCGCATTTCAAACTCGTCGCCCTCCGCTGAATTTTTTTTAATACAGAAGAAGTGTGAATGTGGAGCGGGAGACGAGTTTGAACTCACCTTTAGTCGTCTGTGAACGCCTCCAGCAGGTATAGTTATCCAGGTTAGATCTTTGCTTGTTTTCGCACCTGAGAACTCCTCCCCAGCTCACAAAGCAAAAGTGAAAAAAAAGGAAAAACCCCACAAAAACAGAGGGCCGAAAAAACTACTATGATATGGGGTTTTTTCTGTTTCTATCGAGGCTCAAGTCCACCTTTTACTTTTGAGTCTCACAAAGTTAAATACGCTCGGTCTTCTGCGTCATCTTTACTCGAACTTTTGTTTCGCTTCCGGTGGGCTTAGCATTTGTTACCTGTGCGCAGTAACTCTGTCCCAGGAGGCGTACACAGGGCGCGGCAGCCGCTCCCTCGTTTGTTCCAACTCGTTCTACTAAACGAGCAGCTTGGAGCTTTTTGGTCGTTCCTTCTGCCAACCTGCGCGTTTTTGGTATCCACCCTGTTTGGCTGGCGGTGGGGCATGTCAGCCAATGAGAGCGGAGCGTCAGAGTGATTGACAGAGTGGGCAAGGACGCTACTCAGGCGGCAGATAAAAACCAGGGATGTGGAGCTAATTTTACATCATAATACCCGAGATATCTTCATGTAAGAAAAACAACTGCAATGTGTAAAATTACACAAGTTCAGGTAGCTTGTTCATAATGTTTTTTCTATAGTGGAACATTTGCAGAAACGTTTCTGGCATAATTAATCAATAGAAAAACCTGTGAAACGTACGACAGAAACAGTTAAAAGTTTAAATTCTATTCCCTCTTTCACATTAATAATAATAATAATAATAATAATAATAATAATAATAATAATAATAATAATAAAAGCAAAGCTTTTCAGTGGGCCACATTGTAGTCTCTGCTGAGCTGATTTTGGCACCTGGGCCTTATGTTTGACACCCCTGATATAAACTAAAGTAGCAGGTGAACTGTAAATGATCACGTGGTTTGTAGTGAGCTTTAAGGCTGGATGTGTCTGTCACGTCTGATGTATTGTAGTAGTAAAGGCTCAAAGTAATCAAAGCTGTGTAAACCTCAGTCAATCTTTGCAACCAAGACAGCTGAGTTCCTCTGATTTTTTTTCTTCCTTTGTGAATTAGTTTATTATTTTTGATCTTTCTCAATTACTTTGTTGATCAGTTTCAATTCAGTTTTTTTTTTCATTTGTTCCAACAGGACAAAATGCACACTGTGAAAGAGAGCCAGAGATTAATAATAACTAATGATTACACGCTTAATGATTAACTAATGATATTATATGTATATAATTTTAGAATGTTTAAGCATGTTTAAGCATGTTATAAGAATAATGTTGTATAATGTATGTTCCTAGCTTGATTTATATGCTATGTTTGTTTTAGATATCAAATAAAGATTCTCAGTTGTTATATGTGAATGTGTTTTCTTTGACTGAAATATATGAAAAGATTTTTAATTAATTTTCAATTGTATTTTGAAATATATTTTGAAATGTATTTCAAAATATATTTCAAAATATATTTTGTTACCGTATGGGAAGTCATATGCATGTTGTATATTTACTCAGTCTCAAATCTATAACTGCAAATTTGGCCAAAGTGGAAGTGGCAAAAAAAAAAACTGCAGTTCCTCTGATGACCACTTGAGGCTGGCTCCAAAAGAACACCCCAAAAAGGCCCCCAAAGTATTTGGTGCTAATTTTTACTTCGTAAAAACCACACAGGATGGGATTTTTTTTTAAAGCTCACCTTTTTAATGCTTACCAAGGTTTTACAGCACATTTGCGTGCTGGCCACTTTGATTGACTACTTTGACTTGCAGTGTCTGCTAGGCCTCACCTTTATAATTGAGCTGGAACTCTCACTTGTGTTTGTGATATTGGTCCAGGAAGTTGGTGCTTTAGTTTTGGTGAGTGAAATTCCAGGAATTGCTGTTAGTTAACACTAATTAGCAGGTGTGTGTTGCAGTGTGTGTGTCACACCCATACAATATATGGATGTCGACCGCTACATCCATATATTGCTAGTGTTACATGCTAGGGTTAGCTAAAAACTTAGCACTCAAACTCTTTGAAAGTAGAAGTTTTGAAATTTCTGGTTTTTGAAACCCTTCAAAATATGGAGTACAAAACCACTGGATGATGTCACAGGGTCTACGTTCATGTTTCATATCTGCAAAACCTCGAGGCCTCAAAATGAGGCCTTTAGTAGCGCTTTTTTATACAGTCTGTGGATTAGCATCCCGCCTTAAACTTTGCATGAGCACATTGGGCGCAGATCATACTTCCTTTGACCTCTCAGTTAATCTAATAAAAAAGTATTCAAGTAAAAAAATGGTACCTTGGATTACCTCAAGCTTCTGTTTTGTACAGTTATAATGAGCACAGAAACCTCCACGTACACAAGTGGGCTAACAGGTTAAGTGTATGTTTCTGGCTTAATGCCCGAAACTGACTAAAGAGTGTCAGAATGTCTTCTGCTGTTTAGGAGTAGACTAGGCGAACGTATAGCTGAAGATCAATTGTTTGCACTGAGGATCACTGCATTCATTTTTTTGGTGCTCCAGAGGGACTATCAAAAGTACAAACAACCTTATAATGAAAATAAGATGAGAATAAAGAAGGGGAAAAGATAAGGAGGAACTAAAAGAAAGACTGCACAAAGACAGAGACAGAAGACACATGGCAAATTGAATACCCCTTCCTGTTTACACCAGTGACCCACTTTGTGGTTGGTTAGGATGTGAGAAATGGTTCAGACATGTTTCTTCAGCATGTTCAATCTGCTTTCCTTATTAGGCGGGTTGCATTTCACAATGTGTGTCCAGTGTGTGGTTGTTCCAGCACTCACAGTTTCCAGTTAGCTGTATTGGGCTCCTCCATTTCCTTATTTCCTCCCAGTGTCAGAGGCAGCTGGCCGGAGGCTGGGTATGCCGTAGTCATAGAGAAAAGGATGCCGATTGCCGTCTGTTTCTTCCGCACCTGTTTGACAGTGTGCAAACTCTAACAAATCTCTAATATTATGGTGTAACACAGAGCAGGCCAAGGTTACCAGCAGGCCAGAGCAGTATGATATTAAATTTAATGGTTGAAATTTTGTGTTACTGCACTATGAGTTATGTTTTACAGCAGATTTCCTGGTAAGTGGACATTAAACAGTGGCAAGAAAACAGGGCTTGTCTCACAAATTCAGCAATAAGATTCATTCACAGCTGATTGAAATTTTGGGGAAATGTGATTATCGCACATATCCTGTAAGATCTCTTGGCTCTTCAGCTCTGCAGTGATAATAGCAATTCTGTGCCGGTAACCAATAAAAAGCAACCAATCTCAGAGTGGTAATCTTTTAGGATATGGAGAGCTGGGGAATCCAGAGGGAGGGCGACCTGATTGGATGTTTTGTGCTTTTCATACAGTTTTTTGATGAGGTATAAACTGTTTTGCAGATAAAGTGTGGATTTCAGCCAGTATTGTGTTTATTATAGTCTAAACCGAGGCTGTTTAACTAATTTTGTATTTTGGGGCCGTAACAGTGAAACTCCCCTTTCACACAGTGTAAAGAAATGTAACCATGCATTTAACCCCTGCAATATCTTAACATAAGAAAAAGAGGTTTCAACAGTATGTTTTTATACATGACAACAGTACAAACGCTGCTGGAGTTAATGAAAGAAATCTGTCAGTGTGACTTTTTGGACTTTAAACAGGACGTTTTTGTGAATTCACAGAAAGTTTCCTGTGGAAATTTCATACTGTGGACACATTGGGGAAAAAAGAGAACTTTCTGGAGAGGATAGTGAAAAATAGAACTTCTGTACTTTAATTGTTTAGAAATTGCTTTAATGTAGGATGAATGCTCATGGTGGAAGTCTTTATCTGGAGGTTCACCATTGGCATCCTGTGCTTTTCACCCCTGTGACAGGTGTGAAAGAGTCTGGAGACACCATGGAGAACATTTTATTGCCTAACATCGTTCAGTATGACCAGTTTGACCAGTTTGTAATTGATTGTCTGGGGAAACATATCCATTGAGGGACACGTAGACTAAGTAACAGCACTCCTGCCATAACGTATTGGGATGAAACCCTTGGACCCTTGGTCCCAGAGCATCTCTGGGACATTATGCTTTGTTTCATCCGAGGCACCTCAGACTGTCCTGGAGCTTATTGGCGCTCTTATCCAGATCTGGGCGGAGCTCCCCCAGGACACCATCCGTTGTCTAATTAGGAACATGCGCTGATGTGGTTCAGCCTTCTGTAACTTGATGATTTTCATTTCTATCAAACAACCCAACATTCTTTTGTGCCTAACACATTACCATATCAATATAGATATCCTGGTATCCATTAAAAATGATATGCATAACCATGTGTCTGGTGGTAACGTGGCACTGAATTAATTCACCAAATATTCCTAAAACTTTCAACAGGACAGCACGAAAGAGGACTTCATGTGAAATCATCAGTGGTTGTCAGCTGTTTAACTTTTGATTTAGTGCATTGAAATCACCGTCACTCATGTTCTTGTCACAAGCTGGTCATGTGCACTTTACAGAAAGGGGAAATTTTTAATCTCAGTGGGCTGCATGTGAATAAAGTTGTTTGAGACATGAGACCAACCCTTGTTTATGTTTACAAGGCAAGTAGCAGAACTAGTACAATGTTTTACCTTCCACCACCGATAGATTTTTACTAGATTATGGGAACTTTATACAATTTGGAAGCGATAACATAAACACATCGGGGCACTGGTTTAGGTCAGCGTGTTGAGTGGGCGCCCACATGGCTGAGAGCGGCCGGCCCGGGTTCAAATCTGACCCGTGGCCCTGCACAACAGATACATCAGAATACTAAATATATATTAATGTGGTCATCTTGTCTGAAAATCTACATTTCCTAAGAATAAAGTGGAAACTATGGGCAGAGCAGTATTACTTGCTCTGCCTGTTTCTTTAGTACGGACCTCATCACCAGACATCCCCAAAATATTCCATATTCCAGCGGTTAGCCTCCTGATCCCCACATTGCCTCCAACATTTAGAGTCTCCTCCTGAAAAATAGGCTTTCTGTTTCTGTGTAATGAAGGAAGAAATTCAAACATTTCTATCAAAAACTTTGCTATATTTGAGAGTGTACATTTCCATTGTAATTTAGTTCCAACTACTGTTTTTTGCTCGTAACTGCTTTGTTTCTCCTCCTTTAAACATTTTTTGTTGGTTTTCTAGCCCTGGCACTGGTGTTCAGGGTATCATCGTGTGGTTTTGATTGGTGATATTTGTAAAATGAATGATCCTAAATCTTTTGTGCAGATGTTTAGTGTTACCTCACTGTTGTGTCCTTTTTTGTACGGAAAACGCCAAGCTGTAATTACTTTTTCAAAGACAAGGCTAGAGAAATATGAAATATGAACTTTGGTTTAGCTTTTCTGGGCTACATGCTATGTGCCAGTGCCGTTTAGGTATCATCAGGCAATGCAAAAGCAAGGCCAAAAGGTTACTTGGAAACGAGCCCTGTGTTGCTAAAAATATCCAAGCAGGAAAAAAAGAGAAAGAAAAGAGGAGCTCTATTTAGAACAGGATGGAGGAAGAGGCGGAAAAAGGAAAGGTTGTGTCGATCCCAAGACAACAACCTGGCAAAGACAGCAGACATGCTTGAGAGAGATTTATCGAGGAGGGTGTAGACCTTTTCAGCCAGTGTGTGTGTGTGTGTGTGTGTGTGTGTGTGTGTGTGTGTGTGTGTGTGCTGAAACAGCAGATCACCTCCCACAAGCAAACCATGTGCAACACAAAGCAGAGCATGAGAACTAGTTGCGTGTAAGCAGGAGAATGCATTAGTGAGTGTGTTTGTGTGTTTTTGACAGAACCATGTGGGGTCTTGTGCAATGTGTTCAGCTCTGGATCGTGGCTGGGTGTTTGCGTGTCCGTAAATGTCATATGGACTTGTTTATTGTCATCTGGCATCAATTTTGGTAGAACCTTGATGTCCCAATGACTTCCCTTGTAATTGATTTCCAAGCCTGAGTGCTTTTAATGTCATTAACGGGAAGACTGAGGCAGTTCTTACTCAATCTGGGTGTGGGGGAGGAAACCATACATGTAGGGTAGAAGTTGTGTGCTGAATATTTGTAAATCCCCACCCCCGCGCTAGGACACACATGCCCCTTACGTGCAAATGGAGCATATTTCCTCTAAAAACACGACAGGTGTTTTGTGAAAACTTTGCGATTAACGTACAGACTTTGAACAGCTTTGAACAATCAACAGCTTTGACACAAGTATTACATGAATTGTTTTGGAATTACAGGCCCCAAACTAATTGGATAAACTGAAGTCACTAAAAATGGGGAAATCTGCAAGTTTGGAAACCCCAAACTTCACCAGAAGTCTCCCTCGAGTTGTCTTGCAAGGCCTTTACTGTGGCTGCCTTCAGTAGACATTTGTTTGTGGGTCTGTGCTTTTACATTTTCTTCTTCATATGAAAGCACTGTTAGCTGGACTGAGGTCAGGTCAATAAAATGAATCTGTCTGTTTTGCAGCACTGGACTGAATCGAAGCTGTACACCCTTCTGAATTCATGCTGCTGCTTCTATCTGCAACCACATCATTAGTAACCACTGCAGACTCAGATCTACCGTCAGCCATCAAGCTATTACGCATCTTCAACCGTGTTTGGGAAAGGATGTGGTGTGCTTTAGATAGTCGTCTCCTCTTTTACATCTTAACACTCTTCATCGTTCTAAATATGACGTCTGCTCTGAACCTGGTGTTCTCAAGTTTCAACTTTGCTCTCAACTTTAGGACAACTCCGTGTGTTTAAATTAAGTCTTTTGCTTTGTTCCTGACTTTGCTAAATGTTGTGAAGTGCTTTTTCCTTGCAATGGAAACAATTCTGTGATCATCTGCTTTAGTCATATCCTTCAAACCTTTGATGTTGAGTTCACTCTCTACTGTTTGCTGTTTTCAGTGAGTGACGGCTCTCTGGGTGAAAATGCCTTGCTGATTTCAGACAGAAAATTTTGGTAAGAGCAGCACGGTGGAGCAGTGGTTAGCACGGTTGCCTCACAGCAAGAAGAAGGTCAATTTCACCATCAGACCAAGGCCAAGGTATTTCTGTAAAGAGTTTACATGTTCTCCCCGTGTTTCCATGGTTTCTATCCAGGTATGCTGACCCAAGGCTACAATTCACCAAAACTGGACATGGAAGACTGTAAAAAGGTTTCCTGGTCTGATGAGTCTCAGTTTCTGAAATATGAAACATGGATGGTGTGGGGGATATTTTCTTGGCACACTTTGGGCCCAATAGTATCAACTGAGCATCGTTTAAATGCTGACCATTTCCCTTGCTTAATGACCACAAACTAGGCATCTTCTTAATGGCTGCTCACAGCGGGATAATGCGCGGTATCACAAAGCTCAGATCATCTAAACTTCTGATCGAGCACCTTTGGAATGTGGTGGAACGAAAGATTAGCATCGTGAATGTACAGCTAAGAAGCCTGCAGCAGATGTGTATGAGTATTGTCTCAATATGGACCAAACCTCTGTGGAATCTTTCCAGCACATTGTTAAATCTGTGCCATGAAAAATGAATTGTTCCGAAGGCAGAACCACCGACCTTCCAATTGGTAGATTGGTAGCTCTACCACCCGAGTCACAGTCGGTGAGTGTACATATAATCAGTTACAAGTGCTTGGCAGTACAAAGGGCCCTGTTTTACTGGGCCAAGGGAAAGTTTGGGGAAACACTTCTTTCAAGATGCCTTAAGAATATCGTGCAAAGGTTTCACAAAACAGCACTAAATCAAATGTAAACGTAAACTTGTGCCTCAACATGCTGAGTAAACATGTTTCATCTTTTGCAGAAGACATAAAAATGTGCACATGAGCAGAAGAGACAAAAATGCAAAGGGCTGTGCTCCTCTGGTTCATAAGTGGATCACATGACTTGTCTGCGACAACATGCAGCTTGCCTGACTGACTCAGGTTCTTAGAATGTGTTGCCACATGTAGTAGAAAAGAGCTCTTGCCGTTCCACTTTAATTAATTTATTTACACAAAAACACTCCAAGACTGTCCTTTCAAGATCCCCACTTTCACTCCTGCTTATCTGGAGGTGCACGCAGTTTGTCCTGGGCATCCCTTATTTTTATGCTAACTTCTTGTCATCCTCTCACAGGTATGACTTGTCACAGGTATGACTTGTGTAAATGCAGGAAAACTTGTCAGTTTTCCTGCATTTACACACACTGCCCTCTCTTCCAAGTGGAGTATTTGGAAATGCGTTGGTTTCTGTCCCGCCCTGAATTTAATTCAAACCATTTAAAAGCTATGCAACACAACGATTTGAAAGTCAAATATGCAGAGGACAGGAAAAGCCTTCTCCCTGCTCAGTATGATAAAGAAACAAAGCAGATCCTTGCTGCAGCAGCAGGTTTATCAGCTGCTCAAGGCCATGGGAGACTAGATTTAGGATACAGTTTAAATAAAACTGTCCACGTTATTTTATCCACACAAAGGCTTCAGATGTGTAGTACTGGAGGGCCAGGGCTTGATTCAAACTGTAGAGCAGAAGTGTTTGAATGCTGGCTCTGTCGCTGACATAGCTGTTAACTTTAAGAGATGTGAATCACAAGTTGTTGTGCTATAAAAACTAATTCAGACTCATTTAACACCTTAAACACACTGAAACTACATCTCCCTGTATGTATTCAGTTTACAGTTGTGTCGTACTGCCATAGAGTAGTGGTTAAGGGTCGAACTAAAGGATGTTGTATCAGGAAGAGCAGCTACCTGCTGCAGTGACCCTTGTTCCAAGAGAACAACTAAAAGTAGCACAGTTTGTATCTGCGGTCTACACTACGAACAGCCATGTGCATTTGTGAGGTCAGACAGTGATGCTGGATGAGAAGGCCTGGCTTGCAGTCTGCTGTAATTCATCCCAAAGGTGTTCTATGGGTTAAGGTCAGGACTCTGTGCTGGCCAGTGAAGTTCTTCCACACCAACCTCGCTCATCGATGTCTTTGTGCACTGGTGTGCAGTCGTGTTGCAACATGGATCCTCTGTGGAGGTCATCAAGAGCACCAAATTCCTTGGTGTTCTGGGAGAGAACCTCACCTGGACCCTCAACACCAGCTCCATAAGTAAGAAAGTGTCTCTACCTCACACGGGACCTGAGAAAAGCCCATCTCCCAACATTCTCATCACCATCTGCAGAGGGACTATCGAGAGCATCCTGAGCAGCTGCATCACTGTGCATGGTAACTGCATCGTATTGGATCACAATACCCTACAACGGATAGTGTGAACAGCTGAGAAGTTCATTGGAGCATGTCTTCCCTCCATCACAGACACCTATCGCACCCGCTGCATCCACAAAGCCACCAGCGTTGTGCACTTCTCACACACACTCTTCACCCTGCTGCCTTCTGGCAAGAGGTACCGGAGCATTCATGCCCTCACTGCCAGACTGCGAAACAGTTTCTTTCCCCAAGCCATCAGACTCCTGAACACTCAGTGACTGGACAGACACACATGCATACCCTCATACACGTCACTACCTCAAGCACTTATCTGCACAATCTCATACACACACATGCACATCTTCATACACGAAGTTACTTTTTGCACAATGCTCAGTCTTTTTGCATAACCCACTGTCATTGTTGCACTTTTCTATTGCACTGTTGTGTCTGCACCATTCTGTTGTGTCTGCACCGTTCTGTTGTGTCTGCACCATTCTGTTGTGTCTGCACCATTCTGTTGTGTCTGGTGTTTTTGTTTTTTGCACACTTGCACTTTATGGAGGCCTGTGTTGATTGTCCCTTATATGTAGCACCATGATCTTGGAGGAGCGTTGTCTTGCTTCACTGCGTACTGTACCACTGCACATGGTTGAAATGAGTTGGGAGCATGTTCCTTTCACTGGTGCTAAGGGGCGGAGCCAAACTCCGCTCGGCCATAGAAACCCATTCCATGAAGCTCTCTACGCACTGAAAGTCTTTAGTGATGTTGGCAACCTCTGTGTACTATGTGTCTCTGACTTTATGTAACCTATCACTTCCACATTGTTAAAATACCACTGACAGTTGACTGTGGAATATTTAGAAATTTCATGACTGGACTTGCTGCGATCCTATCACGGTACCATGCTGGAATTCACTGAGCTCCTGAGAGCAACCATTCTTTCCCAGATGTTTGCAGAACCAGTCTGCATGCCTAGGTGATTTTTACATTTACTTGATTTTTTTACACCTGTGGTCGTCAAAGCGATTAGAAGATGTGAATTCAGTGATTTGGATTGGTGAGTAAATACTTTTTCTTGGCAATAAAGTTTCTCTGGCTTTCACATTCACAGAACTAAAACTGCAAAAATGTATTATTGCTTGATTTTTAAACAGTTGAGACAGGATGGCTGCTAAGGTTTTCACTTGTGTTTCTGTGTATTTGTGCAAGTGATCATAGCAAAATGTGTTGTTGTCACCTTGCGTCACAGCAACCTCCACAAATGCATTTTTGAGTACTTGACAGGTTTTAACATGTATGTGGAAAGACTCCACCAGTTTAGTTGAGTCACGTAATGTTGAAATAAAATTGAAGGCCAACTTCTACACAATGGTTGTGATCTGAACCATGAGTGCTGAGGAAGAGGTGACAGTAGATGGCAAAATTAGCCACAGTCATTCTTTTCGTTTGTACATAAGTGTGACTGTGCCCGCTTTAAGGTTCTGGTCTGTTTATTATTTAAATGTCACTATGCAATTTTCAACAACCGCCAGCATTAGGCTAATATAAACATTCAGTTTCAGACAGTTCTCTTTCAAACCCTCTTTTCAGTGTCTCACTGTTGGGAACACTCTGTTAACGCTGCACTAAGCACCTGCAGGTTGATCACTACACTGATTTGAGCCTCAAGTGGAGTCTTTCATTATGAAATACAAATGCATTTATATTTTGGTATTATAAATGGATTTATAACAGCAAAAAAGAAATGCAGCATCATTCACATTCCTCCTCTCTCCTGAATGGTAATGCAAGTGTTCTCTTAGCAGACGCTAGCATGGGTTGTGTCTGCACTGCTTAGTCTCTACCGAATATTCAGGTTGATTGAGCTCCAGACAAACCTTGCCTTTTTGCAATAGTAAAGAACATAGCTCCGCCCTGACACAAGCATCACAGCTGCCAGTCATCACAGCTGAATCTTGTAACAGGTGTTATGTTTATCATCATCAGACAATACCTGATTGGGACCTTTTTAGTCAGGCTATATTTAAAAAAAAATAAAATAAAAAAATTTAGAATTGCTAGAACTGCTACAGGTTGATGTGAACACAACAGTCTATCTGCGTTGGCTTTGCGACCTGCCCAGAGGGGAACCTTTCCCCCACCCCACCCCGATAAGAGGTCAAACAGACATTTGGAATGAGGTAACTGGGCCAAAGTGTGAAGTCTGCATAGGACATAAAGCACATGTACCATCCAGGAGGTGCACAGAGTGGAGCTGTACTGTAACAATGACTCTTCAGTGAGCAAAATGATGGAACAGCCCCCCCCCTTGGCAGACAGTGGATAACTAAAGTTCACTTGTTTGTAGACTCAACCAATAAAACAAAAAACCATGAACACCCAAATATTTTTTAAATATTATTTTAATACTTTTCTTTAAAAAACAAACAAACAAACAAACAAAAAAAAAAAAGATGTTGTACTCCATAATCTGAACAAGATGAATCTATTGACCTCAATGCCTCACTCACCAACATACCAACACATTGTTCTGGGTAAAAGAAAAAAAAAAAAACATAGCAAAGGGAAAAGAAACTTATAAACAGTTAAATATGAAAACGGAAAGGAAGTAGAACATTAAAAAAAGGAGAAGAAGAAGAAGAAGACGTGATTATAGAGTCAGAAACACTCATGGATCAGTGGGCCAACCAACAGACAGTCGGGGGGAGGGGAAAGAAAAAAAAAAAAAAAGCTCAGTTTCCAAACACAATGGCATACAACATCCCAAAACTGTTACCGTGGATGATAAAAACATCTCAGAAATAAGAGCTAAAAACAACAGAATCAGAACCTATTATACAGACTGCAGAAGCTGGGAACGAGATAGTGGAAGATGAGACGGCAAAGAGACTAAAAACATGAACATGATGAATAAAAATAACAAATCCATAAAAGAACACAAGTAATCAATGAGTCAAGAGCGGATTCATCGGACAACTGGAGCATGATGGGAGGGGGCTACTAAAGTAGTCGCATAAGATGATTGGTGGAACCGCTTCAAACTAGTACAGAGCAAACTACTGCATGGTTTTTAAAAAAAAAAAAAAAAAAAAAAGGGGGGGGGGGGACAGGAAAATTAAATAGCAGTAAAAACAAAACCTTTCATATAAAGTGAAAAGAAGTACACATAAAAAAAAAGAAGAAGAAAGAAAGTGAATGACGTTTCAGCACTCGATAGATTGGTTTTGGCATAGAGTTAAGAAAAACAAAACCAGAGGAGAGAGAAAAAAGGTGTGTGTGAGAGAACACATCTTTTCAATAGAATCATAAAAAAGTTTTTCTTCTTCTTTACAGTAATTTCTACAAAATCAAAACCAGAGCTCAGAGATGAACACCGAGACGAGCTTTGCTCCCCGCAATCCAAATCCTTCTCATCTTCCTTTTTCCTGTTGACTTTTCATCGTATAGAATATATATATTTATATATCTATATTTATACGTATTTGTTTCTATTTATATATATAATATGTATAATTTGTGGGGTGCAATCATTAGTTTACAGGCCGGAGCACTAAGGCGAAGGACACGTTGAAATTTTTTTGTTTAAATGTGGTGACTGGCTCTTTCCTTGCTGCTCTCTTCAACCTCTTCTGTTGGTAACTGGAGAAAGAGAGAAGCTGAAGGATGTAAAGGTCTTAGAAAAAGGGTTTGAATAGAGCCATGGCGGGGGGGTTTCCCCCATCCCCACGGTGCCTTAAGAAGAAACAACAGATGACCGCTCAACCTGGCAAACGTGAGCACCCCGGCCCGACCCTCCCAGTTAAAAAAAAAAAAAAAAAAAAATCCAACTTAAAAATAAAATAAGAGACAAGATCCAGAGAGAAAACTAAAAGCATTATTATTCATTCATCTGTGTGTTTTAACCCCATCTTTTCATACATGCTTTTTACTGTTTTTTTTTTTTTTCCTCTTTAAATATAGATGCTCAGTCCCCTCCTTTTCATCATATCCTCATATGGGGTGGGGGGCAACCATTTGGACCTGTTGGCCATGGTGATCAAGAACCTACAACCAGAGACACCAAGCCGGGGAAGGGGGGGACAAACAAAAACAAAAAACAAACAAACAAAAGGGGGGCTTGTTATTTTAATTTCACTTCCCCTCATCTCTCATTCACGACACAAACCAGCTGTTTCAACTGCTGAGAGAAAGGGACAGTTAGTACTGAGTCTGTGTATGCAGATGTGTGCATTTGTGTAAGCAGCGACCGTGTGCGTCACAGCACGGGTGTTTGGAAGCGATCTGCAAATCTGCTTCTTGTGAGTCTACGGGGTCCTGCTCTCGTGCCTTCCTCTCAGAACAGATTCTCTTCAAAAATTGCCATCAGGTCACTCTGGAAATTGATGTCAATGGTGTCTGCCATCTGCGGAGGAACCAGAGGACGAGAAGCAGCATGAAAGATAGATTCTAAAAAGAAATTGATAAAATAATTCCCTCCCTCTTCCCCCCCTTTTCTCTCCCATACCGCCTCTCTCCTGCGCCTCTCCTGTGCCTCACGCCGTGCCGTCGCCCTGTCCTGGTTGAGCGTGTTCTGTGAAGCGGAGGTGGGTGGGGGGGCTTGTGATTGTGTAGGTGGGGCCTGCGGAGAGTGAGTGGGAGGAGTCGAAGCTGGAGGAACTGGAGCGTGCGGCGACTGCTGATTTGGGCGACGGCGGTCGTCATCTGGCACTCGGCGAAACGGCTCCGCCGTGTCCTTGTCGTCACGGCTGCGACAACAAGCAAACAAAAAGTGAGACAGCTGGCAGTCAGCACTGCATGATGCCCATAAATGATTCCCATCAAGGTCACACTCAAATACAACCTAACCAACAGCAGATTCTTTCGTCCAGTTAACCTGAACCTCGTTTTGCATCGAGGGTCACATACAACCCACTTTGATCTTAAGTGAGTGAAACTCGACTTTCTGTCAGTTTAACTACACGTTCAATCCCTGCAATGTCTTAAGACAAGATGAAGCAGTGCAATGTACACTGTCCCATGTTAATAAAATAATATTTTTTATTGATTTTTACTTTTCTCCTTGTACCTTTCGTGCAGCTCATGCTTTGTAGTCGTTTCAGTATTCTGGGAAAACCAACCCAAAACGTAGCAGCTGATTCACAACCGGAGCAACCCACTTTCAAGGTTTCACATCAAAGTGTGAGAGTTCACACTTACTCACAGTTGACTTGTAAGTTTGGCGGAAATGTCTGACATTTACATCAGCTGGCAGGATACTAAGCTGTGTGATACTAAACCATTAAATGAGCAAAAGCAATAAAGTGGTGATGAGCGCGATATTTATGACTGTTTAAGTCAAGCTAAATTCTAATAGGATTACAGCTTCTGACGCGTTTCCCTGGTCACACATTACCTGCTAACCTCCCACTCACCGTAGCTTCTCTTGCTCCCTCCTGGCCTGTTCAGCCTGTGCTTTCAGCTGTCTCTCTCTCTCCTCCTTCTCTCTCGCGACCTGCTTGTATCTTTCAAAGCTGTCGCTTGAAGAGCGCACCGAGAACGCCGGTGTGGACTGGGACTTTTGAGCCAGGCTGGCCCAAGAACCCATGTTCTTTATCTTGACCTCCTATAAAAAGAAAAGAAACAAACAGAAAAACCAGGTCAAGTTTTAAAAAAGGCCAAAATGAAGGACAGAAAAAAGAAACCAGGAAGGACAGTCTGGTTTAATGTGGCTTATGAAATTATTCTCTCATCTCAGGCTTCTACACACCTGTGCCTTCTTGGGAGTGATGGGAGTTTTGGGTTCTTGCTTGATTTTGTTGTCCTGCTGGGAGCAGGGTGGTGCAGGCGAGTCTGCCAAATGCGAAATGGGACGAGAGCCATCCATCGGCTTTATATCTAACCCTGTGAGAGACAAAGAAAGAGTAACTCTACATACTACACCCTTTAAGCCACGTCGACACTAATTTCCATTTTAAAATCCAACAACCTTTGCGAGCTTTAGCTGGGAAACTTTTTATTTGGAATCTCCAGGATTAGTTTGTGGTGTGTTCGTTTGGACAGACATTAGTTCTGAACAGCTGTTAAAATACTTTGCAATGAAAACAACACTTGACTCAATGCTGCTTCCATAAGCTGGCTATAGGGAACTGTGGGAGAATGCATACAAAAGCCTTCTGGATTCGATATATACAGTGGTCCCTTGCTATAATGCGGTTCACCTTTCGTGGCCTCGCTGTTTGCGGATTTATTTATTTTTTGTTTGTAATTTTGCTGTTAACCATGTCAAATTCACATAAATCTTCGATGGCTAGTAGTGGTGCAACGGATCACGGTTCATCCGTAATCTGAACCGATCCCACTCCACGGTTTGGTACGCACGTGATCCGAAGATTCGAAAAAGAAGAAAAAAAAAAAAGTATGTGTATGGTGCGCATGGTGGGTCTGTCAAGAGATAGTTATGGCCAGCGCTAGCGATCCAAATGGAGGAGCAGAGGGGTTTGCGGCATTTAAGCAACCCTTTGCTGCCCAATCCGAGCGGGCTAAAGCTATTACAAAAGCTATTGGGGTGTTTAGCTGCAGACGGGAGGCCGTATGCCATTGTGCAAAACAAGGGGTTTAAACTATGATCAACGTGCTTGAGCCACGCTATGATATCCCGCTCGCGTCCACTTTAGTGGCAAGATCGTTCCAAGCATGTATGAGCGGGAAAAGATTTAGGTTGTGGCTGAACTGTCCTAGGCGTCTTCTGTTGCCCTAACTACTACAAAAGCTCATGATATCACAGCGGAGTGCGATATAATGAGCGTTATGTATTATTGTAGGGTCTACCTTACAATAATAAAGTGCCTTGATGCGACTGTTATTGTGATTTGGCGCTTTATAAATAAAATTGAATTGGTAGATACAAAGACTGTACTGCCCTATTTTGTACCATAATTTCTTTTTAATAATTGCGTGGGATGAGTCTTGAGTTGAATGTTTTTAACAGGAAAAAAAATACTTCAATAAGTAAATGTTAAATTTTTGTCTTTTTTCGCTGATCTGAAAATTGATCCGATCCGTGACTTAAAACCGTGATCCGATCCGAACCGTGAGATTTTTGATCCGTTGCACCACTAATGGCTACCAGTGTCAGTACAAGTGCTGTACTGTATGTTTGCAGGTTTTCTACCCAACAAACACAACAATGTTGACGAAACGTTTTGCACCATCACAGGTACCTCCAGTAGCACCCAAAAGGCAGAGGAAGATGCTAACCATCGCACAAAAAGTAGGACTTCTGGTAGAAGTTACCGTATGTTTCGGACCACAAGGCACACTGGATTATAAGGTGCATTAAGCAAAACAAAACAGTCAGATAAGTCAAACTTTACTCAACTCATTGTTTTTGCTTCCTCTACCTCCGTACCATTGACTCACTAATGTTGAATTCTCTTGCAGCTGCTCTATTCCCGTGTTCTGGAACTGAAAACAGGGTTTGATCTTTGGTTTCATTCTATAATACTAAACTTGTTTTTCTACGAAAGTTTGAACTTTGAGATTGTTTAAAAGTGTGAAAATGTTCATGCCTGCCTGAAAAAAAGTGTATAAAGTGTGTAGTGAGGGGTTTTACAGCCTTAACACATCTATAATAATTGCAAAAAATAAAACTGGCTACTTCGCGATTTCACCTTTCGTGGGTTATTTTTAGAATGTAACTCGATAAACGAGGGACCGCTGACCAATGAGGTTTGAGCACAACAAAAAAAATGCAAAAAGTTACCTGCAGCTAAATGTATGATTCTTTTTATTCACATACGACTGGATTGTAAAACAGACACATACACACTTTTGCACTCACTGTGTTTGTTGTCTGGTTTGTGTGCATCCTGACGAACGCCTGGGCTGAAGGGCGAGGGTGGCAGCACTGGTGACTGGGAAAGCTTCTCTTCTTTGATCCCCATGTTTGACCTCTGCTCCTACACAGGATGAACAACCACTTTTGTCAAATTGCTTCTTTTTAACATTTGAACTGATTATTGTACTTGTTTGTACTCACTCGTTCAAACTATACATTTAAACATAAGATGAGGAGAGGCATTAACTTCCAATCCAGACAGACAAACAGTACAAAGTCAATGCTAAATCACTTACATGCTTCTTGGTCTGTGGAGGCGACTGTTGTCCCATTGAATGGAACGCAGGCATCGGAGGAGAGTGCATCATCAGCGGAGAGGGGCAACCTGCAAAAACATCGGTGTCCCATCATTTAATTAAATGCCTCATTTAATGTGTGCCTACAGTGATTATGTCTAATCGGTACCAAGCATTAGGGTCGACACAACGTGCAGTGATTTGTAACTTTCAAGTATTGTTTTACTGTGCTGTTATGCAACAGGAGCAGCCTCATGTTTTCAGCTGTGACCACAGGTCACATGATAGATGCCTTGCAACATGTAGCAATGTTTTAAAAGACAGAGATTTTTTTTTTAATTTATTTAACCTTTATTTAACCAGGAATGTCCCGTTGAGATCAAAGACCTCTTTTTCAAGGGAGTCCTGGCCAAGAGGCAGCACATTTCAAGACAAATACATTTTGCTCCACACTATGGCCAAGTGCAGATATGACACAATATGTTGGGATAAGTTTTACTTGGTACAGTTCACTGACAAAGACTGCGAATGGGCTGTGGTGAGATCTGTGGTCTAGGTCTGTTTGTGATCTGCTCAGTCTGTCGACAGCAGTGGAGGGAAATTGACTGGAAAGAAGCAGCTGTCAGCAGAGCAGCTATCTGAATGTGTGTGACCATGAGGCATTAAGACACCTTACCTGTTGTGAAAGGCTCCACTTTGCTTTGTGGCGATGGCTGCTGTTGGTGCTGTTGCAGCTGCTGTACCTTCTGCTGCAGCACCCCGCCCTTCTGCTGCTGCTGCGGTGTTGACGTGTGCGTATGCGGGAACGACTGCTGCATGTACGCTTGGCCTGAGCCGTGTCTCTGCGTCAGAACGGGGGCGGCTGTTGTCATGACCTGCGCATGCAGTGGCGGCCCCAGCTGCACGGGAGAATGCGTGTGCAGCGTTTGCGTGGGGGCTCTGGGCTGAAGTGACTGCAGGAGGCTGTGGACCTGGCTGAGCGGTGGGGTCTCAGAGCTGGTGGGCGTTGGCTCCTCGTCGTCCTCCAGCAGGGCTTGGGGAGGCTGCGCCGAGAGGGTGCCCAGGATGCCGTGGGATGGCGGTGACGGGACGCGAGGGCGGGGGACAGGCTGTGGGGGGAGGGTGAGAGGAAGCGAGGGCTGAAGCTGAGGTGAGGAAGCTGGAGGCATTGAAGGGAGGGAGGATGGAGGAGGCTGTGCAGGTTTGGGTGGAAGTGGCGCTGCACGGTTGCTAGGTCTTGATGGTTGCTGGGGAAGAGCATTATGGATTGCTGTAAACATAGGAGAGAAAAATGGGAAAGGCATGAATGTAAAGAACACAGGAAACAGGAGGATGTGTATATCATGAAAGCTCCAGCTCTTCAAGCTTCACCTCTCATTAGACTGAAATATTTCACCATTTCCCTACATATAGATTACAGACATATTTAAAAAAAACAACACACAACAACCTTGCAAATGTAATTATCTGCTCTTCCTTCCTTGGCTTACTCAAACACTTTAAACTACTAGACACTACGCAATGGCAGCATGTCACTTTGGAATAATTCAGCCATTTATTGTTTTAAAAGAAGCGATACTGGAGGAGAAGGTAGAGAAGAGGAAACTGCATTAAACAGAGCTGCTGCTGAAGGAGCAGAACTCCAAGAGAGAGAAGAAGAAAGTCCAGACTAGCAAGCGTTGATGTGTGTTTTGAGTAGCTGACATGAGCCTCCAGCTTGAAAACATTTACAGTTAATAGTGTTGCTCAATACAATAAAACCAAAAATACTGCTGCCCCCACTCCTCATTCTCATAGTAGATGATAGTAGATAAATTTAAAAATCTATGGTGATTTTCAGAAAAGTGGACCTCCTTGACCTTGAGGTCGAGGTCACTGAGGTTCGAACTTGTCTAAGATTTTTAGCAACTGTACCTATGATATCAATTTGAAAATCGTACGCCACCTCATTCTTGAATTATTGTATTCACAAGAGAAGAAAAACACTATGGACAGTTCCAGGAGTTTAGAATCTAAATTTTTATAGCAGTGATTTTACTTACTTTATTTTGACTGACGAAGCAAGCAGTCTGAACAATTAACAATTAACTGTTAAGTTGTAACAGAAGACGGCAGCTGTCTTCTGAATAAATGGAACAGTCATTTTTTGGTGATAAACATATAATTATCTCCAGCTATTAAAAGATGTACTGTCACAATAAAGGAGGCCTATTATGCACACTTCAAGCTATACGCTTTAATTCTTAGAGACTTAAAGAATAACTGGTATAAAATGATCCTCATTTAGTCCACCCTCTGAAACATCCCAATATAATTCCCTTTGCTCTCTCTTTAAGGAAGTTTTGCTCTGATTGGCTGCCCACTGATAACAAAGAGTAGTTGGGTGTAACCTCTTGCTCCACTCTCTGTAACATCAGAGCTAAAAGCATGGGAGAAAAAAGTGCCTTAAACAAATTATTTGAACAGCCTGACAGTCTGAAGCTTTTAGCACGCATGTAGTTCTTGGACAGACACTGAACTCATTACTCCAGAGTTGTGTTTGAGGATGTATCAGTACATAGATGGCCAAAAATACGGGAAAGCATAAAAATCCACCTTTTTTTGGCTCTTGATGAAGTGAATACAGAGTTGTTAGCAGAGTCCTGTTCTGGTGGACGTACCTGGAGAAGGGATGATGGGATGTTGGTTTAGGAAAGGGTGCGTCTCAGAAGGCGTCTGGTTGGTGGGCGCGTTGGTATTGAGGAGGCCAGAGGCAACAGGAGCACTGGCAGTAGTAATGGTTGCATTAGGCTCTGTGTTGGACTGCGTCAGGTGAGAATTCATGAAGTGGGCCAGAGGGTCAAATCCTGAGGCCAATAGCTGGGAGGAATCCAGAGAGGGGACAGGGACAGGGAGGGAAATAGCTGGAGCCGGGATATATGGTGGTTTGGACTGGACCACCTGAGGCTGTGTCTGAGGTTGAAGCTGAGGCTGAAGCTGTGTCTGAAGCTGAAGCTGTGTCTGAAGCTGTGACTGAGGCTGAAGCTGAGGCTGCTGTGGCTGAGAAGTGACTGGGCCCACTCCACTACCAATGAACTGGTGCTGCGGTCTCTTGGTGTCCTTGTTAGCTGAAGTCTTCTTCGGTTGCTTGGGAACCAGCCCTGTACAGACAGCACAATATGAAATGAAGAAATATAACATGTTGAAGACAAAACCTAGGACTCTGCTGGTGCAGACTGCCGAGTGTATATTACCACTGTCAGAGTCTTCACTATCTGAGGAGTCACTGCTGCCTGAAGATGAGGATCCTGTCTTCATCTTTGTCACATTTGGCATTTCCAGAGGCTTCTCTGCTGCAAAAAAGAGCCACAGCATTCAGAGATTAAACAGAATATTGTTCACATAATCCAATATAACAGAAGCAGCGACACATCTTCCAAAAGAAACTATCAATATGTGAAAGTAAGATTGCACCCAGATAACGTTAACTGGAAAGCATGGGGAACAAAGACTTAAAAACAAGAGCTCGCATGAGAATCTTTGGAATTACGAACCTTATGTGAAAGTGTTTTAAAAAAGGTTCTAAATGTGCAAAAAGCCTACCTGATGGTTTTTTCTTCTTCCTGAGGCAGCTTGAGACATACTTCTCTAGCTCTCTCAGCGTGGAGGGCTTCAGTGTCTCAAAGTCAATCTCAATCTCATCCGGATTGGAGTTTTTCAGCGACGGCTCACGGGTTTGGATTATGTGCACGACACGGCCCAGCTTGTCTCCGGGCAACTTATTGATATCGAGGCTCAGCTGGCGCTTCTCCTCATACGACATTGGCTTGCACCTGTCAGCAGACATGTCTGG
This sequence comes from Maylandia zebra, assembly GCF_041146795.1. Lineage (NCBI taxonomy): Eukaryota > Metazoa > Chordata > Actinopteri > Cichliformes > Cichlidae > Maylandia > Maylandia zebra. Next base: position 13,489,087 of record NC_135172.1, on the reverse strand, counting down.
AGGAGGACGCATTACAATAGGTTTACAATAGTCCCAGGCATGCATATCAACAAAACTCAATCATATGTTCTTTAATTAACGCACCGATGTCAACATCTTCAAGAGAAGCCGAAGGGACGAGAGGGGTCGGCCCAGGCTGAGGGGGCACAGCAGGCCGGGGATTTTTAACTCCTTCTTTTTTACTGTAAATGAGAAGTTCTTTGATGAGCTCCATGCAGTGCAGGTACAATAACCTGAGTTTTACGTCTGGAAAACCTACCTGGGCTTTTTCCTGTCTTTCTTTGCACTGATAGGTTCTTTACTACTTTTGCTTTTCTTAGATGCCTGAAGCATTGCAAGCGGGAGAGTCTCCAAAGGTTCCTCTGCTCCCACTTTTTTCTTGTGCTTTTCTTTCTTCTTTTCCTTCTTCTCCCTCTCTTTCTTCTTGGGCTTGCTGACCTGTGGCTGGGAGAGCGCTGCCAGCTGCTCATGGACAGCTTTAAGCTGAAACACACACACACACACACACACATTTGTGTGTTAAAGAGATGATAAGCCTCTGCACATTTGATTCTCCAGCATTCAGCCGTGTTTTACTCAGACCATTCTACACGGCCAACCCAACTCTTGTGTCTAATTAGCCAACCTCCCCTTAACTTTCCCTCATCTAACCTGTTCCTGTAACTCAGCTAATCGCTGTTTCCTTTCTTGTTCCGAGTCTCCTCCTGAAGACTCTGATTCTGAGGAGCTCGAGCTCTCATCTTCCGAGGCGGCAGAAGGAGGTGGGACTTGTCGAGTGGAGGGGGCAGGGTGGAGAGCTGATGACGGGGTGGGAACAGGGACTGGCTCCTCTGGGTCATCGGGCATTTTGGCGAAACGCATCTCAAACACGTCCTGTAAGATTGAAGGACAGCAAGAAAAGCTGTCAGCTCGAGTGGAGCAACAGACACGTTCAGATACTGTGCTATTTGGTGAACTGGCCCTTTACGGGTTCAAATCTCTATTTTAGAAGCTCTTCTAAAACTGTTAAATCACACTAGCTTTTTATGCTGTACACCATAGACTTTTTTTTTAACCCTCTATGTGAATTTCCTCCATTTCTTTGTCGCAGAAGGTCAGCAGCTCAAACACAAGGCAAGCTTTATCAGATATGTAACTGCAATAGAGGATGCAACATGTAATATGTAAGCAGCCTATGAATAAGAGAAGAGCTGACTGCTGGAAGTCATCGAGGTTGTACTCGAGTTTGTGCTGCTTAATTAACTGCTGTGCATGCTAGGGCTGTTCGATATAACGATATATATCGGCTGACGATATAAAAACTATCGTTTCATTTTACGCTATCGTTTGTTTCGTGGTGTCGCAAAATAAACTGTTTACGGCAATATTTTTTCACCGTTTTGATGGTCACTGTAGTGGCTATATTAATTTCTTAAAGTTCTCTCTTTCTCTTATACTTAATATAACCACACTACGGACGGACAAGCGCCTGTTTTTATGCGTTGCGGTTAGCAACAACGACGGTAAAACCATCGCGTGTCCGCTTGTTTATGTTCCACATAAACCTTTCACAATAAAGCTCAAGATCCTGTTGAGACTTTTCAAAATAAACTGAATCACGTGAAAAAGTATGCAGAGTGTTTACGGATGAGAAGCAAAAAAGAGCCGCCGGGTGTCAAAAAAATAAACCTTAGACTCAAACGTTAGAGCAGGCTTTTCCCCGCAGCACGCCGTGTAATAAATACTCACAAAGAAAACGGCGGCCGTTACAACCTGTCTAAAAATGTGTAGTTTCATGCATCGGTTAAAACACTCGACTCCAGCTACACGACGCCCAGCTGGAAACACTTCAGCTACCCGAGATTCACAGAATTTACAGAAAATGTTAAATTTTTGTGATTTATATCGTTATTGGGTAGATGTTTAATATCGGGATATGAGATTTTGGTCATATCGCACAGCCCAAGTGCATGCTCTTTTTCTCTCACTTTACTTTGGTGCTGACTTAAAAGTTTTCTACATAAGAAAAACTACTCTGTAACCTACAGCAGTCATCAATCAACACCAGCTTGATAGATGCTGCAAAGGTGTACTGCTTTACAAAGAAAACAATCCTGCAATCATCCACTTGGGTTCTGCAATGATCTTCAGGCCTGAATTTAGCCAATCCCAAAATCTCTGCTGTCTCACTGATAGGTCATCTCTGACTTTCTTTTTTCCAGCTTAATGTTTATGGTTTAACTTAAAAGTCTTTTACTTACACCAAAACCTCTTTGTTACACATATCAAGAGTTCAGATCAGCAGCTACAAAATGCAAATCAAACACATGGAATAAACAATAAGATGTTAAAACTCATTAAGATGTCATGATATAACGAGGAAATTGTCCACATCCACACACTGCAAAGCATGTCACCTAACAATCAAACCTTTGTACAATAAGATCAAAATTGTGTGGGCACAGAAGGTTATGAACTTTATGTGATTGTTCAAAACTTTTCTATGAGATTTTGGTAAGAGCTTTTTTTTCAAATTTAGAGGGCGGTCTAAAGACTTTTGCACATATAGGTTATATAATGTAGGTTACGGTTTGCAGTGTGTGAAATGTGTGGTTTACCTGTAATTTGCGCGCCATGGCAACCACATCGTGGTCTGGAGGGTTGTATTTGTAACAGTTCGAGAACATCAACCTGACGTCTGCTGCAAATTCTTGAGCATCTCTGTACTGTCTGTTGTCCAGCTTTTTCTGGAGGGGATTAAAAAAACAAAACAGTAGCGATCAAAATTCTGCAAATTTAAAGACACACGAGACATGCACGTTGGCAATTTAAAAGTTGACTTATCAAGCTGAAGCTTAGCTATTTATTTGGGATTACCTAGTTTACATCCTCTTGATTATTATTCACTGTCTGACGTTTGTGTGGCTCATTAGTTGTTTAAATGTTTGTGGTAAAAAGATTAAATAAAAGCAAACTAAACAAAGAAATCCAGCAAAATGTCAAAAAGCTTTGGTATCAAGAGCAAATTTTATCACAGGCAGACTCAGGCTGAAACCTTCCTAACTATAAAAACAGGTTTGTACATGTTGTAATAAAATCACCTTGATGGTGCTGAGATCCATGGGGTGCTTGATGATTTCATGGTAGTCGTGGAGACCGAGAGCTTTTGCATCAACAGGTTTGTAAAAAGGCCAGGCATATGCCACGTGTTTCTTAGACAGCATCTCTCTGACGAGGCGTGCACACCAACGTAACTGCTCCTGGCGCTTCGGTGTTCCTGACCCTCCCATCTCCAAGACTCCTCCAAGTTGATGCTGAGAGTCTGGCTGTGATGCTTCTCTTTTGGGCTGCTTTGATGGGCGGCTGCTGTCTCTGCGCGGCCGGGTCTCGGCAGAAATGGGAGACGATTCACTGAGCTGATCGTTGGCGGTGGGTGTCGTGGTATCAGCTTTCCTCTTCTGGCTCTTCTTCTGCTGTTGGAACAGAAGAGTTTAGAGGTCACAGTCTGGAAAAAGGAAAAAAAAAAAACCACATCAGCAAGTGTCTTTGCAACAATAGATGTCGTCTTACCTTGATGAGAGCAGGCGAACTTTGCAGTATGGGGGCAGTAGGATGGAGGCCTGGGTGAGTCACAGTCGGAGGTGGAACTGAAGTCATTCCCTGGGCCAGGACGTCTGAAGTGGTGAGGGAGAATGGAGGCCCCAGATGGGGCGCATGGTTTGTGGTTGTTGGAGGCACACGGGGAAGGTGAGGTTGGGCTAGACTCTGGGCCAGAGTCTGGACCAGAGGCTGGGCCAGAGGCTGGGCCAAGGGCTGAGCCAGGGGCTGGACCAGAGGCTGGACCGGAGGCTGGACCGGAGGCTGGACCAGAGGCTGGACCAGAGGCTGGACCAGAGGCTGGACCAGCACCTGGTCCAACCTCAGGGGTAAGGCAGGAGAACCTTGGGGGGCGGGTGCAGCACGGGTATGTGGAGTGGTTGAAGGGGACGAAAAGCCTCGTGTATGCGGGGTGGTAGAGGGGGATGATGAGTCATGTCCTGAATCTGATTTTGAAATCAGACCTAGAAGGAAGAACACGAGAGCAGCACAAAGACAAAACTTTAGCATAGCTAAACATTAGGTCAACAGGTTGTAAAGCAGATCACCAACAGGCATGACATAACCAAAACCTGATTTCCCAATAAAAGTTCCATATGAGGTGTGGCTGATTTAGTGGGTGGCGGAGAGCAGACAACAATGAAACCAAACATACCAGCTGAGCTGGCTAGATTAGCAGCATTTGCATATCACTGCTGGTGACGCATGGAAACTCTTCCATGAAGTCTTAAGTGTACACCAGGAAGTAGAATCACATCCTCTGGCATCAAGTTGGAGTACCAATTCTACTGAGGGAAAGCAGCAAGAAGAATTCTTCTGCTTCACAGAAAAACAAATGAACGATGCTAAAATAATACCCGTGTCCTGCCTGCCTCCTCTGCGTCCCTTTGTAACCACAGCAATCTCAGTCTCCTCCTGCGGCATCTCTGTAATCTTTTGGAGAAAGAGCTTTTCCAAGGCTTCTGCCATTAGGACAATATCATCCCCGGGCTAAACACACAAACAGATGAAAACCACAGAGCACATTAGCCACAATCCATGTCTCTTAATGTCGCTGAGCAGGGCAGTCACATGTGTGCGGAAAATCTAATGTGGCTGACCTTGTTGTAGATGTAGCAGTTTGTGAACATGGTGTTAAAGTCTTGGATACACTCCTGGGCATTCCAGTAGTAGTTGTTCTCCAGGCGTTTTTTAATCGTGCCCATGTCCATAGGATTCTTTATGATCTTATAATAGTCCTTAAAGAAGAGCAGGGAAACGAGTATTAGTATTTTAGCTAGACAGAAGAATAATTAAGAGAGTTGAAAGAAAACATTAGAATTAAAAGCTCATCCAGTTCCTCAAGGGAATGACATTCATATGAAAACTGGCTATTCCCTGCACAAGTTTAAATACTATGCTAATAGGATCCTAAAGAATTATATTTACCATGTAAAGTAACTCAGGAAAGCTGCTCAGGATTATAGACTGAACTCAGTTTATGGGTTACTGAATAGACAAAAGGCTAGTGAAATTCCATTCTCAAGCCCGGCGCTCAGCATTTTCCTTGTCACCATCTTTGTGTTTTGAATTTGGATAATCCTCCTTTCCGACTCTCATAATGACTATTTACTGAATGAATGTGAAACTAGTGAAATAGCCCACAAAATTATCAGAGGTCAAAGATTAAGGGAGCCGAGCACCATTTTCCAAATACATTTTTAGAGACTTTGGAATCTTTTTTGCATTCATTTTAATGGACATTAAAGAAACTCTAGGTTTAAAGCACTTCTGTTTTCATACATAGAAGACATCCATTTATTTTCTTTGAATATTCCTCCAAAAATTACCTCCCATCTTTTTTTTTTTTCTCCAAACCAATTTTCCTTGATTTCAATGGAAAATATCTTGAGTTCAGGGAAAGGTTTTCAGGAAAACTAATATGAACTTACTGCCATATTAAAACTACAACATTCAGAAGATGGACTAAAAAATTGTTACAATAATCTGAATTATCCTGTTGCAGGTCATGTAAACCTCACTGAGCTTCACTGAGTGAATGGGTAAATGCAGAGAGGAATTTCCCCACGGGGATCAATAAAGTATACATTATTATTATTATAAACAACAACAAAAACAACAACAACAGATGAAAAATATCACTTCATTACAAAAGTCTCAATTTTTAAGAAAAAAAAGGAACGCAGGTCAGAGCGGAGCCCTACATAAACCTGCTTCTCAGTAATACCACTGTTACTGAGGACAACTGAACTTCTCTCTGCTTGGATCTGTTACAAACTAATATCTATCAATATACAACTACTTATGAAACAGTGAATGTGTTTTTAAACATACTGTGTCTAACTGCACTTACTGTGAAGTATCACAACAAAACAAAATAACCCAGACTGATGTGTGCTTTCAGTTATGTGGCACAGTAACAGTGTCTTAATTAAGAAATCAGAGGCTCAAGATTTGGAGGTAAATAAAGTTTTGTAGTCTTCTGCACATGGCACGGGTCAGCTGTTACTCACAGATTTCACGTTTATATTGTGAAATAGTTCATAATGAGATGGAGGCTTGATCCAGCTCTCCTCTGGATCAATCCTGCACTCCACCTGAGTCTCAGTCACAATGTCACACAGTCCTGACAGTTTCTATCAGCTACCCAAAAACAGAACGATCCTCCTTCGGCTGCCTGTCATTGATCTGAACTGCTGAACAGATCTGTGCTTACCCTGTAATACGCTTCTCATTAGTACATTACTCAGTCCTTCATGGTGTCTGCTGCTTCTTGAGCCTCTAATTTGTGCTTTTCTTGACAGAATTTTGGTTGCTATTGAAATAAACTGGCTGCTTCTTTGTATCTAAATCACTGCACTGTTAGTAGATCACCCTCCAATCACAGCATAGGGCTGGGCGATATGACCCAAAATTCATATCTCGATATTTTTTAGCTGGATGGCGATATAAGATATATATCTCGATATTTTTTTTTTAAGCCATAAAGTAAGAACAAAAAGAGAGTTCTTAGTCAAAGCTGTGTCCCAGATGTCACACAGGCACTTTTATTAACATACAGCACAGATGTACATGAAAAATTACTCAAAATTAAATTATGAGCATTCATTAAATAATCATGCTCCATAAATAAAAGAAAACAAGGTTGTTTTTGTGCTAAACAAAGAGCTCACAATTGTGCAGTCAAAATATAAACTAAAAGACGCTGAGCGTAATAACAAAGACAGATTTCACAGCTGCTCTGTTCCCAAGTTTTACTGTGTGACTGACAGCCTGGAGTTTGAAATCCGCTTCATAACCACGTCTCTTACAGGTGCCATTTATGGTCCTTATACACACACAATACGGTAATATTACGTTGATGCACAGTACGTATCACTCCGCGAAGCTCCTCGGTAGCCGTAATGCGCCGACAACCTATCAAGCGGTGCAGCTCCGTAGCTTACCAAAGTCGTACTCAAACATTTTGACAGATTGCTGAGCGCCGTGTACCACATAAAATCGGTTCGCGGCCACCAAGCACAACCAGAATTCATACATAAGGCGCGCTATCAACTTTTGAGAGAATGAAAGGATTTTAGGGTTAGCGCTGTTAGCTCGTTAGCGCGGTTAGCTCGTTAGCACGTTGACGCCGTCCAGCCCCACGCATGGGGCGATGCGCAGTAACTCGTTAACGGAGATTTGCCGTGTCCGTCTTGTCGCTGCCTGCACGTGAAGCGATGGGGGAGGAGGGGGAGTTGTCTTCAGTGAAGGCGAGGCGGAGTAACGTTACGTAGAGACAAAAGTGGACGAAAGAGAGGCAAACTTGCGGCTCCACAACTATAATTATAACGTAACATAGACTATATCGATATAAAGGATATTGTCACATCTTATATCTCGTATAAAAATATATCGATATGTTTTAAAAACTCGATATATCGCCCAGCTCTATCACAGCACATAATTTAACAACAGCAAAAACAGCAGTCACAGCCCTAGATGCATCCTTAACATCCTCCCTCTGAAAAACCAACACCTGCAGCAAAAAGTCAGTGCCAAGACTAAAGGTACTACCTTGTGTGTCTCCTTGGTAACCATAACTAGAAGACCACAGAAGACTGCAGGAGAGTTTTTTTCCCTACTTAACTGAAATAGTCAATGTGACGTGTCGCAAAGTGTCAAATGAGGAAATGCAGAAAAGAAAAACACACTTTCTGAAAAGCAGAAAAGGCAGCGACGTGTTTTACTGCAGGGTGCCACCATCACCGGGTCCTACTGTGTGAAACTTTGCATATGGAATTCATTTACTAGTTGTTACAGAGCTATCTTTGTGCTCAACTCTTATTGCACACACACTGAAACAAACACACACACACACGTGACTCACAGGCAAATTGAGTTTGATGGCATCTACAGGAGCCTGGAAGGGCCAGGCAAAATTGTGTTTCCATAATGTCTTCAATACCACTTTTTGCAAGTACTGAAAAAGAGCAAAAACAAAAAAAATAATTATACACACATTAAATAAGTGAAACTGACATTTCACTAGCAGACATGGTTCACAAATCAACGTCCTACTACCTGCAGCTGGTTGGTCTGTCGTTTGGGTCTGGAGGGGTTCCATGTTTCGGGGGGTGGAGGGTTGAAGGGGATAGGCGGTGGGGCGGAGGTAGGGTTCTGGCTGCTGCCTGCCTCCAGTCCGTCCCCCATCGCAGAGGTGGGCTGCAGTGACTGAGCAGACACTTTAGGCAGATTGGACCTGGCAGGGGCAGGTGGGACCGGGGGGAACCCCTTCAGGCCATTCCACTCCTCACGTGACTCTCTGAAAGAACCACAGAGGAAAACATTATCTCTGCAGCCGTTATGAGAATTTTGACATGACTTTCTCAGAATGTATCCCACATTTAGCATTACTGCCACACGTTGAATCTGAACTCCTATCACCCCACTATCTAGATCAGACCACTTTTTACACGTTCTGTCTCAATTATCTGTCTCACGACTAGGGATGGGTACTGGTAATGGCACCGGTTCTGACATAAACGGTAGTAACCAGACCGAAAAGCAGCGCACATGTCGGTGCTTTTTTTCCTGAGATGTCATACACTTTAGATTCTAGCCAATCGTTTGGCGTACCTGGGCCCGCCTTTCAGAGGATAGTAGGCGGGCCCAGGTACGTATGTTCTTTTAGAGCAGAGCTACAGAATAAAAAGTCTGGCTGTACTTCACAGCAAAAGATGCAAACTCAGCAGCCTGCAACAAGTGCTTTAAGGTGATACTGTGCAGGAGGTAACTCCTCGAATCTGATGAAACACCTGGCGACGTATAGCATTTTGTTAAAAGCCGAGAAATGCACCGTATTTGATAGCTTGCTGCGAGACCTCACACCGTGCACATCTACTGCGGGTGTGCTGCCTGTTATCGGACCCGGAGTTAGCAACATCCCCCAAAAACCCAAAGAGGAGAGTCCTGGCCCCTAGCCCTGCCAGTGTAGCAGAAATGATGACGGATGATGATGGCAGCAGCAGCCGTTCTTCTCTGGGTCAGTAGCTTAATGTTGTTCGTGTGTAATTTACATTGATTAGGCTAACCACGTTATTACATTAATGTATGTAAGGTGAACTAGCAAACACCGTTGTAGTTACATGCGGCTGTTTTCTTGTTTGATGGCAGATACTCCCTTCACCCTGGCCAAAAAGGCTAAAATGACCAAAGAAAAAGTGGGAAACAGCTAAACATGAGAGGTTTTTGGACAAAATTGGTGTTTTTTCCATTGATTAAGCACTGCTTCTAGCCAAGAGTGATACCATATATGCTCTATAGCTGCAGAAAAGGCTAACATTGTTATCTTTTTACAAAAAAACCCCAGCTGAACATGAGAGGTTTTTGGACAAAGTGTGTGTTCTCCATTCTTTAAGCACCGGTTCGAGCACTGTTAAGCACCGGCACCGTTTCAAAAGTACCGGTTTGGTACTGGTATCGGATAAAACCTAAACGATACCCATCCCTACTCACGACCACAACCCAGTGTGAGCATTTTCTTCTACAGTACATCGCCAAAGGTCTCTGCGTGAGAAAGAGAGGCAACTTGGCAAAGGGTCAATCTTTTTCACCCCGCTCAAGAAAACAATAAAGATCTCATCTTTGACACATTCACTGCTCTTTAAGCTGTGACTCAAACTCAGTATCTGATTTTGTCATCACGTGCTTGAAACTACTACGCGAAAACTGGGATCAGGCACTGAGGACTCAACGTGTGTTTATGTGCACAAACAAAAAGCATGCATTCCACATCAACATCAAACTCTTAGTTTAAAGCATCTGGGAATAAATATTGAATCATTGCTTAAGATCAAATACCGTTATGACTGTTAACCTGCAAAGTTTCTGATCCATCAAATGGAAGCAGAAAGTGTAAACACATTACATGCTTCACCAGCTATAAAATATCCACAAACAATGCAGAGCATTTACTTGTCCTAAAAGCACAAAGACTACAAAACAAATCCATAGCTTGGAGTATTTTTTTTTTTAAATCAATCATGCATTTGTAATTTAGGCAAAACAACAAAAATGCACTAATATTTACAGAAGGAATTGACTGAACAGCTCAACAGGATGAGGCAGAACTTCAAATGCATACCTTATCTAAGACTCAGGTTTTGTTAGTAATATCAGAAATTTTGTAATATTAATAATAACTATACACAAGGCAAGATAAAACTGGGGTTCAGGTTTAAGAATGCCTTGGTAAAGTCTGATTGATGGAAATGTTTTATGATAATGGCGACTTTTTAAAAGCTGAAAACACAATGTAAGTGTATTTACTTTCTAATCACAGATGAAAAACAAACAAACAAACAAACTGGTAATTATCTTGCAGAAAAAACTCATCATTAAACTCTCTCAACTCAAAGGCCAATTATTTTTGGTGGACTTACATGTTTGTAGCTGTGCAGCTGTGGTCTAAAGCAGTTGTGTGATCATATCTCAGTTGGGGAGGTGGCAACTTCCCAGGGTGATGTGGGATGTTTGTTAGTGACACGCTGCGGCAGCATAAAAACCACAACACACAGAGAGTCGAGTGTCACACCTGTGAGAGACCGAGATAACAAATTGAATTAGAGTCAATTTATGTAGTTTGTTAGATTTTGTTCGTGCAAACTGCCCTTTTTCAAAATTGAAACTGTCACAATAGAAAACAACACTTCCACATCACAAAACACAGAATTGAAAGCCCTCATCTGGATGATACAGGCACATCACTCTTCTTTATCCCAGTCAACATCTAGTACATGGAGCAGTTTGCAACAATAACTCAGGATTTCGGGGAGGGGGCGTCCTATATATGCATGTTTTCATAGGTCTTTTGTGCTACTGTTTATGTACAGCAAACTTAGAACAAATTAGGTGACAGGAGCTAATATGGTACTCTTTTGCATTAAAACTGAACTCTGCCTGACCTACAACCTTGGCATGCTTCAGATTACCTTTGGTACCCGCTGAGATCAAAGGTCAAAGGAATTTCTGAGTAAGACAAAATGAATGAATCAGAGACAACAGCTAACATTTAGTTTGTTATCACCCTGACAGTTTCTTCTACTAAAGACCAAAAGCTTTATTTACATCTCTTTCTATGCCTGTTACCCGTTACAGATCCATATTCCAGCTACAGATCCGTCATTAGTTTAAAAAAAACAAAAACAAACAAACATTAAATAAGTGAATAATTGTTCCCTACATTTACCAGTTAAGTGGATTGCATGTTGATAACTACCTTATCAATGAATATAGACGTGTAATATATGCATAATAATTCTAACTGGGCAGCAGTTAGCACTGCAGCGAGTGCTTGAGACAAAATAAATAAATATTGCGGGAAAATACACGAAAGACCAAGTCATTCTCCAAACTACGTAACTGCATAGAACTACACACAACATACACAGCACGTTAAGAACGCAGCAGTGTCGCAGGTAATCTGATCAACAACAAATCAAATATTCTATCGATAAAGCCACTAGACGTAACGATACTGCGAAATGTATCACATACTGCTACTACTTAGTATCTACCAGTAACCGGATCATAAAAACGACCCAATTTGTTGCAAAACAACTTTACTCCTCAGCTTTTCCTTTGCTAACCTTCCATGTCGGCGCATCGCCATTTCCACTATGCTCAAGTGACAGCTGCGCACGTAAACTGCGTTTCAGAATACAACTTTGACGGGATTGATATTCTCGAAATGACGTACGTCACATTTCACATGAGCTTCTGCGCCATAGCGCCTTTACTACGCTACCAAGAGAACGTAACTTGTGTCACGAATACGGCCTACGGGGCTACAAACAAACAGCCTAGCAGCTAGCTCGCTAGCATGTTAGCGACATGTAGCTAACGTGCACACTGACAACAGACAGCGCCCGCTGCTACAAAAACGACCTTTACGCGAGCGTTAAAAGGAGAAAGACACAACGCAGAATATGTACAACAACACCAAGTCGCTCGCGCCTAAAAGCTAAAAAAATGAGCTGTATCGCGTGCCCGAACCGGTGCAAGGCCTTGCGAAGACAGCTCATGCTCCGCTTCCCGAAGCGCTCACTGAGCGCGCGGGAAATATGCCACCGATGCCCGCTGTAAGCGTTTTATCTGATCCCCGGGGTCGTAAGCTTTCGTTTGATGTACGAACGTAAGCCACACGAAGGCGAAAAATGATATTTTTACCTTCTTCAGTCGGTTGTCAGCGTTCACAGACCTTCCTCGCCCCAAATCCAGAACAAACAGTCCCGTTTCACGTCAATGACGTCAGACGCACGGGGGGCAGGCCAACAAATGTCACCTACAACTCCTCCCCTCTCTCCTGGGTTAACATCACGCAATAGCTTGTAATCATTTCAGTCAGGAGACAGGTCGGTGTTCACTTTACTAAACGAGTGGGTCTAAATATATAACCGAGTAAAAAGTGCGCGTACACTAAAACCTGTTTTTAGTTAGTAGAAAACAAGCTGACAGCTTAAATGTGCACGGCACGTAGGCCACCGAGCTGACATCTGTTTCCTCTGTAAATACGTTTTCTACAAACTATAGAGAACACAACGGAAGTTAAAAGCATTTCTAAAACTTGACAATTTGTTATACAGCTTATCGACCTACTGCAAATAACCTTTTATTGCCCGATTTGATCTCAGGCCCGTGTGCGCACGGTTGTTGTGCGTAATTAGATGTTTAGATCTTGATGGGAGCGGGGTCTTCCAGATGTAATGCTGTGTGAGTGGCATGAGGGCTCATTCTACTGTTTGGTAAGTGTGAAAGTCATGAAGATGTCAATCCAGCTGAATACTGATGGAGATAATGGCGGTAAATTGTGCTTTTCTGCCTTTTCCTGTGTCCTAGAAGATATTATACCACTCATGTTTATGAAAACTGTTATCAGTGCTTGGGTAGGAGGGAGTAGGTACACCACCTAGTGGTTGGGATGGTGTTAAATTAAAGCACAGTATCAAAACAACCTCTGCAACAGGTTATCAGAATTGTGGTCAACAGTCTGCATCAAAATGTGCAAAATTAGCAGTGAATATGTACACATCACAAATGTGATAAGTCTGGTTGTTAGATGATTTGCTTTTGATACCCTGCTCAGTTTACGTTAAAGGTCTACACATGCAGTCCTTCTCCAATTCAAACTTACTGGCCACTTCATTAAGTATGTTTGTTCACCAGCTTGTTAACACAAATATCTCAACTAACCATATGGCAATATCTCAGTGCATTTGGGCATGTAGACATGGCCAAGACGACCTGCTGAAATCCAGACTTCAGTGACTTTAAACGTGGAATGGTTGTTAATGCTAGATGGGCATTGCTGATGGTCTGGATTTTCCCGCACAGCCATCTCGAGAGTTTACAAAGGATGCTCTGAAACAGAAAATATCCAGCGAGTGGCAGCTCTCTGTGAAAAACTGCCTTGTTGAGGTTAGATGTTTACGGCATGTGCAGAAGAGCATCTCTGAATGTGTAACATGTTAAATGTTGAACTACACTAGCAGCACTAACTTGTACACATCTTTCTTGTGTAAATGTAAATGCCTGTGTTATTATGTATTACACACAACGGAGAGATCGCAAACTGTGTTTCATTGTTCTTATAATAAAGACATGTAGAAAAAGAGAGCGATTCTTTTCTATTCAGAAGACCACACCAGATGCAACTCCTGTCAACTAAGAACAGGAAACTGAGGTCAGTTTGCACAGGATAAATCAACAAGACTGGAAAAATATTGTTGGTCTGATGAGCGGATTGCTGCTGTGATATTTCGACAGGCTCGGAGTTTGGTGTAAACCACATGAAAGCACAGATCCATCCTGCCTTCTCTCGATGCTTCAGGAGGCTGGTGGCATTATAGTGTTAGGGTAATTTTTTTTGGCACACTTTCTCAAACATAATAATGAGCTCTCTGTACTCAAATCACCTCAACAGTCACCATATCTCAATCCAATAGAGCACCTTAGGGCTGTGATGTAACAGGAGATTCAGCTGCCATCATCATTATGAATCAAAAATCCACGAGCAGCGTTTCCAGCACCTCGTTGAATCGTTGCCACAAATTAGTAAAGGCACCTTTTAAGCAGCCACTGAGTTAATTTCACTTTTATTTAGGAATTAACACAAAGAAACTGATTTAGTCAACGAGTTTATTTCTTTCCCAGACCGAGATGAAACTAAAACGACTGAAAATATTCCAAATGATATTCAAAATGTTGCACGCTTATTCTACAAACAGTCCCCTCAATCATCTCAGGCAGCCCCACCTGCAGAGTTAAAAAGCCCTCCTCCTAATAGATTTATCCAAAAGCTTGGAAAACAGTCATTCATCAATACTGGGAAAGGCCTGAAAGCCATAACAATGTGTAAACTCTGGACCCCCCCCCCCCCCCAAAAAGTACACAATATATCTCAATGTTACAATAGCCGCAATTTCTTAATTCTAAACAACTTACATTTTAACAAAAAGGCACAACAACAACAAAAAAATTTACTTTGACGTTTTCATAAATATGCTCATGTGTCTTCTTGCCAATGTTGAAATGAAAAGTCCAACAATGCCTCTCATGTCTGCACCGAGTACAAAGCTATTCCTGGGAACAGATCAGTTCAGCATTGAGACTGAGGAAGGGTAAACCACACGTCCGGTCTACTCTCATATTTAAAAAGAAGTCTACCCCTAACTTTGTATGCATGCAGAAGACAAGAGTTACTATTTTTGACATTTGCTTTCATGTAAATCTCTGCAAGAAAGTGAAGAAGAAGAGCAGTAGACAAAATGTGCAACTGCTTTTTATCAAACTCAAACAACAAGCTCAGACTGACAGTGAAACATGACGGGAGCAGGTATATGTAATCCACAATACATGTGGCAGTCAAACTGGACAGTACAGGTCATAGACTGGTCCAAACAGATGTTCAGATGGAAAGGTTACTCTCTCACTCTCTCTCTCTCACACAGTGCAGAAATCATTCATGATCATTGGCATCTTCCTCTTCGTGCACTGCTGCCTCCAATCCTTCATCTCCAAAGTCACCGTGTAATCCCTCTTCACCAATCTCATCATGAACCACATATCCCTCATCCTCTTCCTCCCCAATTTCAAAACCTTCCTCTTCATCCTGGTTCTCCTCATTCTTGTTCCCCTGCTCCTCCTCCATCTTTTGCTCCTCCTCCATCTTTTCCTCCCCCTCTTCTTCCGTGCCTGCTGCTGCTACTGCTGCTGCTTCTTCTGATGCTGCTGCTTCTTCTGATGCTGCTGCTTCTTCTGATGCTGCTGCTTCTTCTGATGCTGCTGCTGCTGCTTCTGATGTTGCTGCTGCTTCAGCAGTCTCTCCTGCTTCTCCTTCGACCACCTCTTTGCTAATCTCCCCCTCAGGAGCAGGCTCATCTTTGGCAGGTTCTCCTTCCGCCTGGCTCTCTGCCGCTTCGCCTGTGACCAACTCCGATACGTCCATTGCCATGCTGTCTTCTGGATCCTGTTCATCTTGGTTACCAGTGAACGGGTTCTCACCCTGACGAAATAAAAAGAATTGAGAAAAATAATGACATTTTGACCCACTGCACTCATGGTCAGTTATGCATGTTTGCATCAGACAGTTTCTGCACGCTACAACCCATACAGCTGATGCAAACCTCCAAAGTGTTATGTTATTAATCAGATTTTTTCCAAGTATAAGTTCCCTTTTTTCTTAACAGTGCATTTACTGACACGACTGGTCTTTTGTTCTTTGTGTTTACAAATAAATAAATAAATATATACATACAAGTAGTTGGTGCATATTTATAATCACATTTATTTCTGATGCAAGCCCACACAGGACTCTGTGCATACCTTGAGGTAGCTCTCCAGCTTCTTGCCAATGAGTTTGTGGTTAAGGATGCTTCGAGCAACCGACAGACTGGCCCGCTTGGACTGCTCCATCATACCCTTCAAATAAACAACATTTCCATGTCAGAACAAAACATCGTAAACAATAGCCTCAGCTCTGTGGCACCATTTATAAAATTAGTGCAGGACTTCGCAGAGTTACTGCATTTTAAAAAAAAAAAAAAAAAAAAAAAAAAAAAAGGGCACTGCACAAACGGAGTGGATGGGACAAACTGTTACCCCATCGTCTGACAGTCTGAAGTTGTAAATGTTTTCTGATAAGGCAGAATCAATATTAGCCAACCTCTGGCCTTCAGTGCTTCAGTGAAAAGGTCAGCAGCAATGTCTCTACAGAAATCAGGACCCAGTTTCACACAGCCTACAAACATTGCTGTGTAAGCAGCTTCATATACAAATCATTTTCTTCTACTGTCTACATCTGCCAATTAAATGAAACATTCTGCAGAATGACAGGACGGTGTAGTTGGAAGAAAACAGTTACTACATGAAACTGGTCACAACAACATTTGTGACTTTCTCAATGATGCTGAAATTATTATTATTTTTGGATGCACTGCGTGCTATTTAGATCCATTTATACGGCCGATATCTCCAGAACCAGACAAGCCACACCAAAATAATAACGATGATACCCGAAGGACGGCGATAAAAATAAAAGGGCACTGATTTGAATGTAGTATTGTACTTTTAAACATATAGGCTTGTGGGGCAGTCCATTTGCAGAAGACCTGCTGTACCTTGCGGTTGTAGTTGTGGTCAGGAGACTTGATGTGTTTCTGTATCAGGTGGGGCTGCATGGGAATGAAAAGGTCACATGCTGCACAGTGAGCAGCTTCCACCTTCCTCATAAAGTGCTCCATTCCAAGCTCTGTACAAGCGTGAGAGAAATATCTGTAGTGAGCAATCTATGCGCATCTTCAGTTCAACACACAGCAGGAGTTTCTGCTTACCCCTGGTGAGGTCCTGCTCTTTGTACACCTGGCAGATTGCAGCACTGTGGTTCTCCAGCTGGCTCACCCTCTCCTCTGTCTTCTTAAACTTATTCTGCAAATACTCCTACAAACGAAAGGTTTTTTTTCAGTTTACAGTTCATCAAACGTTTACCTCGCCCAATATCTTTACTCTTGCATACATGTATAAATCACGCGTCGGCTCTGGAAGATCACTGCATAAATATTTCAGCAGATTCAACCAGAAGTGTTTTTCCATTTAACCACACTCCAAATTGTTTTAGTATATTTACAACAAGCACTTGTTGCACTGTAACATTTCTAAAAGCCTATGATTGGCAAGTTTCTTCAGTTTCGGTTCTTCATTAATCATAAATATGACTTCCAATAAATTTGAGTTACCTGCAAAAAGTCTGTAGTGGGCTTGGACAACTGGCTGGAAAGGAACTTAAAGTGGTCCTTGTGGAAGCGACTCTCAAGATGAGCCTCCATTTCTTCCTTGTAGAACGAACGGAACTTGCACACAGAACATGCAAACATCACCCTGGAAAAATATTTAAAGTCTTAGTGAAAAAAGCCCATCAGAAAGAGCCACAGGTGAGATTGAAAACAAAAACAGCAAATGAGAGTTGAAAGAACTTTCTAGGAGTTTGTAAATTCACCTTTCCAGGAATCCTCGTCTCTTCCTCATTTTTGGGTGTCTGTCCTGACCCTGGGCCGGTGTCTGTTTGCCCTGTGGCTTTTTCTTCTCTTCCAGTTTGGATGCAGCTAATCAGGAGCAAGAGTGCAGAAGACACGTATAGGAACAACCCCAATCAAAAACAAACAAACAAACAAACAAAAAACCCCCCACAAAAAAACAAAACCCCAAAACAAACAAAAACAGAGACAGTGTAAATTGTAAATAAATTATTTAACTGTATAGAAATAATTAAAGAAATAATGAAACACAATATCAAAAGATTCAGAGAATCTGGAGAAACCTCTATACGCAAAGAAAAAACCCAAAAACTAATGCTGGGTTTCCACAATATTCAGTTAACTCAAACTAATAATTAAAAAAAAAAAAAAAAAAAAAAATCAGTGAGGAGTCACTGGAGTTAAGCTTACCTTTATCACCTTCTTCAGCAGGTTTTGTCTCCTGCAAAGAAAAATATTCATTACTCAAAGAAATTAAAAAAAAAAAAAAAAAAGTCAAAAATAGCTCCATCATCTGAACTTAACAGATGTGTATTGCTGGATGTAGTCATGCTGTCATAAATATTTGCAACACATATTCAACTCAAATCTGTGACATTGTTTGATCATGAAGGAAAAAAAGAACATCGCATTTAGCCTTTTTGTCTGTTTTGTAAAACCTCCTCATCCTCATTTACATTTAAATTATTATTTCCATCTGAAACTGTACACCGGTTGCTTAAAGCAATTTCCTGGGACAAGTTAATTAGATCCTAAAGTAATACAATAAACCTTTAAAATGCCACTGTTGACAAAAGGCTGATCCACTAACCGCAGCAGCTGTTGTCTTTGGCTCACCACCATCGCCGTTTTTCTCTGGTTGCTCTAAGAACACGGAGCACACACATAAGACCAAGAAAGACACCAAAATATCTGCCAAGTAATGAGGTCTTTTGAGAATAGCACACAGTCGACAAAAACAGTACCTTGCGTAGCCTCTGACTCGGCACTGTCCGTCTTGTTCATCTTCGACTCTGGCTCATCACCTGATGTCGGGGTCTGCTTTCTTTTCTTCTGAATATCCCGCTGTGGCTTCACCTGCTACAGTACACAGAAATCAGTTTGCACACAAATGCATTTAGTGATAATAAAAATAAATACAAACCTGGACAATACACCTTCAACTTAGAATTAAACACTAATAGATGCTAGACTTAATGTTTGGCAATGTTCATATTCTCCTCGTGGCATTTCCACATCAATAGTGTTAGCCTCATCTTAAGACAAGCCAGAATTGGGGCAAAGGAAAGAAAAGGGAAAAATCTATCTAAGCTACTTAATGAAAAAAAAAAAAAAAAAAAATCAACATCCGGACAGTTATCAGGGCAATGAATTGTGTGGGGAGATGTGGGATTTGTCGTTACTGTGGATGCAGGGCAGTTACTTTCTTCTGGAACTAGAAGGGCAAGTGATACTGTAAATATGTGTTGGGCACTATCTGTGACAAACTGCTTTAGGTAGCAAATAGCAGGCACAGGCAGTTTAGCAAGACTTGCCAGTTGACTGAGAATACAAAAGGAGGGAATTAGAAAGGGCTTAACTTTTTCCAGGTATCTGAGGAGGTCTTATTTGGCTGGAGGTACTTACTTTGTTAAGGGGTCTCTTGCGGCCTCGCTGCCGGCCAGCCCGTGGGCCCCCTCCAAAATGCCTCCCAGGAAAGTCGTGAGGCCCTTGAGTAGAACCCTGGAAGCCCCCACTCTCAGGGTACATGCGGTTGGACAGGAGGGAAGGGAGCTTTCCTCTACCACCTCCTGGAGAGTGGCCACGGTGGGACTGGCCACCGCTACCACTTCCCCGCAAACCTCCGCTTAATGGAGTGGGGTCTGACCTGCGGTTTCCAAACCCTCCAGTAGCTCCTCGACCCCCGGCGCTTCCACCCCTTCTGGGGGAACGTCGGCCTGCTCCAGCCCATCCTCCACCTCCAGAACCTCCTCCTTGGGGACTGGTGAAGGACTCCCTCATATTCTGTCGCATTTTAGCGACTCCATAGGAAGAGGAGGGGCTGTCAAAGCCTCCTCCTCCTCCTAGCCCAAGTCCCCCTCCGAAGCCCTGGCCTCCTCGCTGACTCAACAGCATGCTGTCCTCCCGGCCATCACCAAAACCATAGCTACCGCCGCCAGATCTGTAGAGATCTCGGGAGGAGGCAAAAGCGGAGGAGCGCGAGTCGAATGACTCGTACTGGTCAAACCTGCAGGAGGGAGGAAGAGGGTTGGTAGAGAAGAGCAGAGAGCAAGGGAGGCAGAGGGGCAGCCAGGTTTGGATTTCTCCACCTGCTATTCCTTCTCCTCTGTGGTCTCGCTTTCTCCATGTTTTCTTGTCACTCCCAGCTTCATTTCAGAAAACAAATTAGATCAAAAATTAATGATCCACAACAACTTAAACACTGTGCTTGTGGTACATTGAAAGGTTATTCCTCTTGTTTTTAAAATCTCAAGTCTACTGCAGATTAGGGAAATGCAGTTAATTTTTTAAGCCTCCCTCCTTTTTAAAGGATGGGCTGTAAAACCCTGAACAGACATGAACATGGTCCATCAGAATCCACAAGAAGTAAAGTGTCCTGGGAACTGACTCAATTACAATAAATACTGATGAAAAGGGGTTTATATACAAAAAAAACAAAACATATATACTGGGCATTTTTCAAGGGGAGATTGTGTTTCTGTAAATACATTGAGCATCCTTCAATAAACATTTCAGCTTAACAAGGCATTATCAGGGCACCTGTAAACCCATCTCTCTTCAGTAACCTAAAGCCAGAAGACAGGGTTAGGTCACACAGAGGATGAGAGAAACAACGTGTGTAAACACAAACACAAAGCCGGGACAAAAGCAATGCTCAGAGTTTTAAATAAAGATGGATTGGCTTTATATGCAACAATGTCAGTTTGTAACAAATGGAAAAGCTGGTCTGTAACTGCACCTCCAACAGGGGACCATGCATTTCACAATGTCTTTGGTTTAAAGGATCACATCATCATTTTCTTCTCAATAAATGAGGGATACTGCAGCATAGCAAATGGGAGCAAACAATGCATCCTCAGATGCCGAGGCATTCAAATGCAGCCTGGACGATACGATCTTCTCATCAAGCGGGAATTGAGGCAACTTGTTTCCAACAAGGATTGAGTGCAACAGTAATGCCGTAACAAAGACTAAAACAGCACAATTTACTGGTGCAACCTCAACAATTTCCAAAGGATATCAACTCTCCAAGTCTCTGCAAACAGTGGTATACCTTTGTTTGTTTTACCCCCAACCACTGTGAATAACTGTTCTTCAGAATCAGTGGAGAATCGCAAGCTAGGAGGGCAGCCAGGTGTGAATTGGTCCTAATGCTGGACTTTAAAATTAGAACGGCTATTAGAAGGCCTAAGCATTTACTGAGACAACTGTAGAACAAAGTGGTAACTTGACATCAGCCAGACATGACGTGACACTAAGAGACGATGCGCTCAAGCAACCAGAGGGCCAAATTTGTTATGCAAATTTGGCACATATTCAGGTGCATGGATGTGTGGGAATGATACCCTACTAAGAAAGATGGTATGAAGCATAAAAAGGAAAGTACTGTTACCTGTCACTCCGACCCCCTTTAAACCCCCCCTCCAACTGAGTGAGCATGTCCAAGCGCTGGTTAATCTTAGCAATGACTGCATCTGCATGGGTGCCCGTCGATGAGAGCAGAGATGCTCCCGAGAGCCCTCTTTTCATGTGGCTGCTGCCACCTCCATAGCCTCCGAGTCCAGACATGGAATCCTTATAACCTCCCCCGTGCATATCGAAACCACCAGAACCTAGTAAAGGGGGTGGGGCAAAAAGAATAACACACTCCCTGTGAGGAAACAAATTAATTAAACAGAATAAACATGCACTACTTACTTGCTTCATGAATAGCAGTAATTCAGGGCTGAGTGTACCAACTTACCTCTGCTTCCAGAACCGCCACCTCCCCAACTGGAGTAACCTACAAAAAGAGAGAATATGGACTGATAATACAAACGCACTGGGAATTTTATACTAACAGGTCCACAAGCATGTGCGGATTTATTACAAGGAGCTGTTCAATAGCGCAAATCGTTCAAAAGCATAGGAAGGTGGAATCCACTGCTATAACTATAACCATTTGACAATTGATTTGCAAGCTTTCTGTCTTAATAGAGTTGTGCAGTTCAGAAAGGAACAGCAATTAAATCCAAAGACTAAGAGGCATCTTCTCAGAGGCGGCCATTTTATCAGCTAGCCTTTAAACTATTCCGACATTGACTCCATTTTAAAAGAATAAGCTAACGAACTTTGGCAGAGCAAGTGACAAACCGCCCAAGGCCCATAAAGCCGTCTGCGTTAGCATCGCTAGCAAACAATCTGCCCGACAGCGAGATGGGCCGCGTAGCTAGCAGTGTTTCATTAATCGTGGCCGATGGGCCTAGCGTAACGCTGACGATTTTTTTTTAATTTTCGCTAAAACAAACCTACTGGTACTTGTCAGATTTTGTAATAACTGGTAAGAAAATACAACACGACTACTGTTTAGCTAGGTATTTGTTTCAGGCTGCAACCGGCTAAAGGCTGGCTCTTATGCTGGGGAGGTTTTTTTTGGTTGTTTTTTTTTTAAACGGCATTAGCTTAGCTAACGGCTAACAAACTGGTCATGTTTCAGGGGAACAAAGCATGTGGCTAACTGGGTAACTATCAATATCTATAGCCAAATGTGAAACAAAAGCTAAACAGATTATATTTACCAGAGCCGTAACCCCTGCCTTCCATGATATTTTGTGCGCTGTTTGGACGAAACAAGCAACACGAGCGGCTACAGATCCAAGAAAAGAGTAGCTGCTTGTAGCAAAATGTATCGAGCAAAGTCCGACACGTCAAAACCACGTGACCGACAAGGCCTCGTTACGTCACTGGTATGCCAATAATAGAATATGAAGGTGAATATATATTAAATATAAAATTGTTTTAAATATCAATAATAGATTTAATGAAGGCAAGAAGAATGTCACCACCGTATCCTGGTCTTGACCAAAGGCTACATGTGTAGTGTAACGCCCATAAATGTAGAGATTAATATTGAATAATCAATCTATCAGTC
Organism: Maylandia zebra; assembly: GCF_041146795.1. NCBI lineage: Eukaryota > Metazoa > Chordata > Actinopteri > Cichliformes > Cichlidae > Maylandia > Maylandia zebra. Next base: position 13,466,311 of record NC_135172.1, on the reverse strand, counting down.
AATCAAAGACTCAGTGTACTATATACAGAGGTATACAGTTTGCCCTGAATTGAAACATCTTAACTATGTACATACACAAAATATGTTAAACAGAGTATTTGCTTCTGTAAATATAAATATTGCCAGTAAATCTTCATCAGCTGTCATTTGAGGTGCACAATAAAATGTCTAATATATGTATATGTGTATATCTTCCGACAGAAGACGAGACTGTTATCACACACATTTAAGATTAGGAAATCTTAAATATTTCATCTCTTCAAAGCACAAAGACCAGTGTTAAATTGACTCCCACAGAATCATTTTCAACACTTTTTCAGGGTTTACATAGTCCACACTCTTTAGAATTAAATCCACATTTTTAAAATAGTTAAAATATTTAACACTGTGCCAGACTTCATGTTTTAACTCTCAAAACAGAGTTAAAATAACACTTTAGAGACTGAATAAGTGACTCTGCTGAGATACAATTTTTAACCTTCTGTCTTCTATCTATTGTTGAAAGTTATCAAAAGTATATCAATTTTTAGAGATACACAAGAAGAAGAAAAATCTATAGGATTATTAGTTCAGGATGAACATACAAACAAAACAGACAATGCTTTGTTTGACTTTATATTATATTCTAATAGCAAAACTAGAAAAAGTGGGCAAATATTTAATTTGTCTTAATTGTATGAATTAAAATGTTAAAAAACACAGAAACAAATGAATATGTGCCCCTGAATGCAGCTTTAACCCTTAATATATATATATATATAAAAATACAACTCACTTGTAGAATCATCTTGATGATTTTCTGGATGACCTTCTGCTGACTGCATCAAGCGAAGCAACTCTGGTGTTGAAGTGAGCTTCTTAGCCTCTTTTATGGCATTTGGCCTGAAGAATGTCTTCCATTTCTGAAGCAACCTGGAGGATGTGTCGTCATCGAGCAGGAGAGTGAAGTCTTGCTCCACCTTTAAGAAAGAAAATTGTATTTGAAACAACTGGTAGCTCCAAATTCCAAACCATTTCAAAAAATGAATTCTAACTTACCAGTCCTTTTGTATGTAGGAAGCTTCTGCTTGGATCATTAACAAGCCTCTGACGGTGCTGAAAGGTCTCCTTCATCTTCTGTAAAATCACAGAGTTGTTTGAGCAAAGACATGGCCTCCTTGCAAGCATCCCCATCAAGCTGGTGTATAACATTCACAGTCCTTTGGAGATTTGGGCCACCCGAAGAACTGTCTGTCACCCTATTAGGTGGTGTTGGAGATCCACGCCGAATCTGTCTTTGGACAGTTTTCATACGCCAAGAAATGTATCCTGCACCCCTTGCTGCTCCTGGATAAGTGAAAACACAACATATTTTGTCAGATTTAGCTCATAACAAAATATCAGATAATTTTTATGTCCATCATTAAATAATTTTGTGTTGTATAAATATTGACTTTTACATAGGCTTTGTCTACATATGGATCCTTGAGCGAGGGGATCGGCATCACAATGCCCAAAGCATACTCCTCTCTGATTGCTTTTGGGGGAAGGTGCCCGAGAGGAGATTTTCAGTTTTTTAAATTTAGACAATTAGTATGCATTTATTTGGCACAAGTATAAAGAACACAACATACACTGAATACATACCCATGATTATCAATCATGTGAGCCACAAGTATGTTAACCATTTGTCATCTTGTGGCGTCCTTCATGGTGTTTGTTGCTTGGTATTCCTGTATTACTTTGTCACCACCAGACTTGCTTCTTAAGACAGTTTCAATTAACTCTTAAAAATGAAAAACAAACAAAAAAGAGAAAAATGAACATTGAGAAAAACCTGGCAATAAGGAATCTTTCTAGAAACTTGAGAGGAAAAAAACAAAGCACAAGTGTGAAGCTTTGTAGCAGCCTGTTTACTGTAGCAGTATTGTTAATTCTTTGTCTCTTGCATGAGACCTCATCTAAGATTATAGTTGAGGCACATGAGCTGAAGCTTGAGTTGGAGTCAGACAACTCAGAAGCAGAAGACAGGTGCGAAAATACTAAAGAAAAAGAAAACATCAAATAATTTGTTCAATTGAATGTAAAGTGCTCGATTATACTTTTTAGTGTGTAGCCTCACCATCATCGGAGAACACTGTTAACAGCACGTTGCCTTGTCCAACAAGGTCACTGCATCAACCTCTGTCCTTGTTGCATCCTTGTAAGTAATGTTTGCACCAGGTAGCAGGCAAAATCTCTCGATGACTGTGAAAAATGGTACAAAGAAACTCATTGTGCTTCTGGTGTTAGCACTGCTTCTTACTTGTGTCTTGTTGTATATGGTGCTTAACAATTTGTTAATACGAACAACACCTTTGCTAAAAACACAAATCTGAATCTACATCAATGTAAGAAGCTCCTACAATATGTATTAAAATATTATTGTGAACATATTCTTTATCCAAGATAAAGTAGCAATAACCTACACAGCTTTTACATTAAATTGCAGAAAGTCGTGTCCTTCATCATTATTTAGCTTCACATACTTTAGTTGTTGATTATACTTAACCTGGACCAACATTTTTCTGAAAAATGCAAGACTGAAATTTTAAGAGGACAAAATAAAATCAGAATCAGAATCAGAATACTTTATTGATCCCTGGGGGAAATTATTTTTTGTTACAGTGCTCCATTTTAAACCAACATTAAGACAAGACAGACAATACGCTAACTAAGAATAGTACAATATATACATATATATACATACATACATACATAAGTCACTTATAAATAAATAGTTGGAAAAGAAACATGTGTAGTTGTAGCAGCAAACAGTGTGTTAAGTGGATGCGTTGTACAGGGAGATGGCCACAGGCAGGAATGATTTCCTGTGTCGTTCAGTGGTGCTTTTCGGTAATCTCAGTCTCTCACTGAACGAGCTCCTGTGACTGACCAACATGTCATGGAGTGGGTGGGAGGTGTTATCCAACATTGTCTTTATCTTGGACAGCATCCGCCTCTCCGACACCACCTTGAGGGAGTCCAGCTCCATCCCCACAACATTGCTGGCCTTACGGATCAGTTTATTAAGTCTGTTGGCATCTGCGACCCGAAACCTACCCCGAGTCAGTCACGCACTATATAAAACAGTGCATGTTTGAAGACTTTTTCTGTAGTTCTTTTGATGTTAAACTACATGTCAGAAATTCCACAAAAAAATCAAACAATAGAGGTGCATTAATGCCAGCCTGAGCAGTTTACTTTGGGTTTTTTCCATCACTAACAGCTTGAATGTGATCTGTAATACTGATATAGTTAGAGGCTATTAACAGTTTGCATTAACTCTTTATTGCTAGCGCCAAAAGCTAGCGTGTTTTCTTCGTTTAAATTGTTAAAATGCACAAAATACATTTTATAGCACAAGTTTCTAACTATCTTAGTAAGTCTGACATAATTCTGCTTACCCTGTAGTTCTACAGTACTGTTCTGCCCGCACTGGGGGTGTCTGGGAGGGCTGGGCTTAACTCCAGTTCAAAATGAACTATACAGAATTAAAGCTATTAAGTTAACTAATCACAGAGTTAACATTTTTAACCAACCTCTGTGCAGAGTTACAGTATTTAGAATTTTCTCTTTTAAGAGTTAAATCAACACTGATGGAATACATTTTGTCAAATAACTCCAACACAGAGTACAATTTAAACCAGAAAGTGTTTAAATCACACTTTGAGGGTTAAAATCAACTCTGAGACATTTACTCCAGCACATTTTAACTCTCCAGTTTTTGCTGTGTTTGATTCCACATATCATCACAGCACTTTAAAAGGCATTCTACTGAGAACTTTGTTTTAACGTTACACTGAAGGGGAGATCATGTCGTCATAAAGTATTTCTCATCACATCATCATCATCGTCATGATTTTCGTTGCAGTTCGGGGCGTATCTGCTATCGGATTGTGCGTTTTGCCAGTGAATTGTAAATTAAGATTTGTCCTCTAAGAGAAGGCAAGAAAGCTGTCATTAAAACCTGCATCCAAAGTCTAGTAAGAAAATCTCCATAAATAATAAAAAGAACTTTTTGATTTTTATTATTTGCACAAAAATCCTTTAAAAACAGCCAAGTTAAGATGCCATACAGAAGCCATACAGAGGCTGGGAAACAGTCCTAATTAAAGATGGTCAAACTCAAGTCAAAACAAACAAGGTTAATAAACTAAAAATGATAAACATGGCAATTAAAACATGAAAAATGAAACCTGAAAAGGATTTAATCACAACATGCAAAAATGGCTATTTATTTTCTAACAGCATCACTAATGTGTGAAAGTTGGCATCACAGGAAAAGCTAGTTACACTGAATTCACCACCACCACTGCATGATATAAAGCAGGAAGATGATAAAGTTATCTGTCATTTCTGTGACCTACGGGGCTCTTAAATACAAAACAAGCTCAACATATGTCACACATGTTAAGGTTAACATGTGTGTGTTCACATGAAAGGGGTGGTGCTGGCAGCATTTCACCAATAAAGATTATGGATTAAGTGTACTAACAGCAGAACAGCTGATTTCATACAACAACATTAAAAAATACATTATGGGAAAAATACAAAGAGGTTAAATACAAATTACAGACTCAAAGTAACACAGCTTTTGCAGAGCAATACGACTGGACAAAAATCAGCTATATTAATACAGTTTAGCTCATTTGAAGCCAGATACAGATACAGATTGTCAGTATCACAGCTCTGTTATTAAGAAACGAGGGAACTGGATGAATTATTATCACCTATTTAATTAAATTGTTATAAATAAATTGTTATTATTTATTTTAGTATTTATTCAATCAGCTGCAGCAACAGTGGTGCTTAACTGTCTGAGAGCACGTAAAGAATGACTATAAAACTATTCAAATGTAGGATTAGTCTACTTGCAAATTTGATATATCAGGAAGTACAAATAGGTGTTCCTTATTGGGATCGCATATCCATGCTTATAGAACAGTAAAATAGTTGTAAACTTATTTGGAGTCGACAGGAAAAAGTAACAAATAATGCTGTGGCCAAGAAACTATATTTGTTACTGGAGCTCACTGGGGAAACACAAAGATATTAGACACTGTTGAAAAACTGCCCAGGGGTACCAGGGCAGTGATTTGATACCTACAGGTTTCTAAGTTACCATGGTAATGTACCCCAATAAAAAGTGAAAACTGGTACAAAAAAGCAAGGGTCAAAGCTAAAGATGGCCTGGATAAGAAGAAATCCTGCTTTGGAGTACAGGCCTCAAGTTTGACATACTCTAAGTTTGCAGGGCTGTTTGTCTCTTTGCACATGCAGGATCATATTTTGCCAGCATGAATCTAAATGAATAAGATCAATTGTATTCAGATTATACTCTGCACACGAGAGGAAGAGGAAGTCTACAAGCTACCCAACCAGATGTTGCACAGTGTCTTCTTGCTTCTCTGCTGGTTTTCACTGTGCAGCAGGGTTCAGTTCAACACTCTCATACAGCTGGTCCATCTGAAAGGAGGACATGCAGATGACTGTGGGCACACTTTCATAAACAGTAATTTCAGAGTTTGACATATCTCATTACTTGTCCAGGTTGTTCCCTGTCACTTTTCTCAGCAGTGGCAGTCACAGTTTTCTTCTTCCTACATTTGTAATATATCAAACTCAAATTTTTCTTATATGAAAGAAAAGAGTTTTGAAGACAGAAGATATGACACAAAATCTGAAGTGAAGTAGTTTACCTTGTTTTCATGTAGAGTAGAAATACAACTGCAGGGATCAGCGATAAAAGAGTCATTTTCAATACGTTCAGCCTTGCTACGGTTTTCTCTAGAGCTGTAGAGATTGATGTAAGATGTAAGTAAACATTGTAGTAAAATATTTCAGAATAGTATAAAATTAACGGCCAGACTGCTATTTTGTTGGTTTGGTCCAGAAAAAAGTTGAAGTTTCTGCCTGCTGCTATCACTTAGCCTGCATTTCTCCATTCACCAAATGTAAAGGGAGTCAGAAAGTGAGCAGGATCTTTAACATTATGTCCTTCTTACCTTTGACAGTGAGAGCCTTCTCAGTTGAGCTAATGTTCTGAGGACTATTCACAGCACAGGAATAGTTCCCTTCATTCTCCTTGCTGACTGGGTCCAGGATCAGATGTTTAGTTTGGTGGCCGACTGGTCGACTGTCGAAGTACCAAATGTAGTTTGTGTCGTCAGTCAGAGGACAGCTGGTGCTGCAGGTCAGTGTGACTCTCTGACCCTCTGTCACCATTGCAGAAGGACTCACGCTCACTTTCACACCTCAAAGATAGTTCGATTGGATAGAAAACAAAACAAAACAAAAAAAACAAAACAGAAGAGTTTTTGTGCCTTTTGACAAAACTGACGTGTGATTATCAATTATATCTGACATACAGTTAGGTCCATAAATATTTGAACGAGACCATTTTTTTCCTATTTTTGGTTCTGTACATTACCACAACGAAATTTAAATGAAACAACTCAGATACAGTTGAAATGAAGACCTTCAGCTTTAATTCAGTGGGTGGAACAATGCATTTTTAACACAATCCCTTCACTTTAGGGGCATTTCAGTAACTGAACAAATTAAATAACTGAAAATAAAATGTTTATTTCTAATACTTGGTTGAAAACCCTTTGCAGGCAATGACAGCTTGAACTTGTAGACGTCACCAGATGATGAGTCAAATGTCCAATTACTTTTAGTCTCTTTAAAAAAAGAGGGTGGCCCATGATAAGGAGCTGAAACTCCTAAACCTTTCATCCAGTTTGATTGTAGAAACCCTCAAATGAAAGCTGAGGGTCTACACACTACGCCCATGTCCATGATGTAACTATAATTGGAATACGTTTCAGTAAACGGGTAAAAAAAACAAAAATAAAAAAAACTTGTGTCAGTGTCCAAATATATATGGACCTAACTGTAAGGGTGGTTGTATCTCAAATGAACACGGGCCTTCTGCTTGACTGTCTCCAATTAGCATAAAAATTTTATGGTACAAATTCTGAACATCCAAAATGATTGCTTTCAAATTTTAGCTTCACATCTGAAAGAATAATGATAATGATATCAGGTAATTTGCTGTTATGTTTCTTTAAATCAAATCCTGTATGAAACACATTTTGTGGACCATCAATATGATATAAAAACATGCACTTCACTAAACACTGCAGGTGATTCTGTATTAAATCAATTAAACTTACCTGTGACAACTAACATCACTCTAGGTAAATGACAGAGATTAATATGTTTCTCAAGTCTGAATGAGTATTCAGCCGAGTCATTCCTCTTCACATCATTAATTCTCAGTGTGTGGTTGTCTTTCATGTTGTCGTGATGCTTCACACGGCCCGTAGCTTCGTCAAATACCTCCTTACAGTCATCCTCCTCACCACCAAGCTGTACTTTATACCACGATCCATACTTCGAGATGGAATGGCTCGAGTATTGACTTGCAATGTTCACAGAGGAACCTTCCAGGGCACAGATTCTCCTGCTGACGTAATTTACAGCCTTGCAGTTTGCATTGTCGATGCCTAAAACAGAGTTTAAACACATGAAATTTTACTTCTGCTTCAACCTGCCTGTTGTTTGTTTCGTACGTATGTTTGGCTCATACACGTACTCACAGGATTCACGAGAGAGCACATCTTCATTGCTTTTTAAGGCGCAGGAGAAGAAGGCTGCTTTGGGTTTCAAAATGGTAATGTCTTGATGCTCGCATTCATTGTATAACTTTCTGTTCCAGTACCACTTATATGCAGTGTGAGCATCAGCCACAGGGCAGCTGGTGTTACAGGTCAGAATGACAAAGCTCCTGACAGGAGTTATTTGAACGTGCAAATCTGTTGGAAGAAAATAAATACTTTTTTTTTTGCTACGACCTGTGATATGTTTTGGGGAGAATGGTTTGTTTGCATGTGGAAACCTGTCGGATATGTGATGGAGCAGAACTGGTCCTTTGATTTCAGCTTCTCGGAACACATGCTGCTTTCAGTATAAGTCACACTGAAACAGGTTTTAGTTACAGAATCTGCACAAAAAGAGATGAAAATTAGTATTTTAACTTTAGAATTTGTTAATGGCTTGCCAGGATTTTGTAGCTTTTAACACTTTGGGGTTGTTTTTGGAACGTTACTCACCCACAGAGACTTGAGGGGCTCTGAGATGCTCGTAGCCTTTGACAGCACAGGAGTATGTGACTGCTTCCTCACTGCTGAGCAGCTCTTGGTACCAGGGAGACCAGTCCTCATAGAGAAACTCTCTGTTCTTGTACCAGATGTAGGCTGCAGGCTTTTCAGTCAGAGGACAGCTGCTGCTGCACATCAGTGTTACTGTCTGTCCCTCTGTGGCAGGAATCACCTTTACCTGCAGCTCTGAGAGGATGATGGATAAAATAAGTGCGCATAAACTGAAGTGAGCAGTAATTTATGAATGGTAGCAGCTCTACCTGAAACACGGAGCTCAGTTTGGTTGTTCAAGCAGAATTGTGGGTTCTCTGTAGTTTCTTTGCAGCAGTAAAACTTTGCATCTATTTCTCTCAAAACTTTGATTGTCAGAGTAAAGTTATTGTCTTTAGCCATGCTGTATGTTCCATTGTCTCCATCCACAGAGAGCTCTGTCAGGACATATTTGGAGCCATTTGTGTGTACAGTGTACCAGCTTATGTTTGAGGTGGCATGTTGAGCAGAGCATGGCAGATCCACTGATGAACCTTTTAAAGCACAGATTCTGCTTTGTAGCCCTATAACCGCTTTAACAGAAGGAGAAGGACTTCATTTGAATACTGGATGTCAGATAACGTGTGTGGGTATGCAAAGTTTTGCTCTACCATTAAACATGTTTGTTTAAATCAGTGTATTTATGATTTCTACACCATTTTGACCACACAGGTGAGCAAAGGTGTTAAAAGTTGTTTAGATCGTTACTGCAAATATCTCATTAGCCGGTCACATGGTAGCTGCTCATTGCATTTAGGCATATACACATGGTCAAGACAACCTGCTGAGGAAAAGTGATTTAAGTTACTGATGGTTGTTGGTGCCACATTGCTTGTTTATTGGGATATTCGCACACAACTTTCTTAGAGAAAGTATGCCCGACAATGAGAAACTATCCAGCACTCAGAGAGAAAATGCTATAGTAATGATAGAGGCCACAGGTGAGATGCAGAAGGCAACAGTAACTCAAATCTATAGGAAAGGTTCTGAAGAAAAAAGAGGTGTTGCTAATAAAGTCTATATCAATGCTCTGTGTCTAATCAGAAGATAATCCTCATTAATGTTGTCAGTAAAACCAATCTTACTAAAAACATCACTCCTATTTCATGTGAAATATCTAGCTCTAAAGTTTATAGATACAGATCTTTAATAATAATAATAATAATAATAATAATAATAATAATACCTGTTATGTGCAGGAGGAAACACATCACCGTCCACTGAGTCTTTGCAAACAGCATGACTGCAGGAATGCTTCGGTTTCTATATTAACAAGAAAATGTATAAAATAACAGAACTTGTATCTGGTTTTTTAAGATCTCCTACTTTATATCCATAAAAACATAAAATTTTACTCACATGTTGAAATTAAGAGCAGTGTCTCAGCAAAGGCAAGTTTTCATCTTGTTGGGGACGATAAATACATCACACGCAGCCCTGAGATCTAGCTGTAACTTCCTTCCTCTTGAAATGCTTAATCAAAATAATCTTGTTTAATGGTTTTAGTGTTGTGCAAAAGTCTGTCCACCATGTTTTACAGATGTAGATACGTGCTTGTTGTAGGTCTCTGCTGGTTACCTCGGGTACAGAGCTTTGTAGGTCTGCTACTTACTGTTGTGCTCTACTAGTAGAGTTTCTTTATATGCGAAGTGACAGGATTAAGTCATACGTCCGTATTAGGTTGCTTCAGAAATAATAATAAAAAACCAACAACACTCTTATGAAAATGGTCAAGTTTAAGGACTGGAATGAAAAGGAGTGAAAAAGCAGCCAGACCTTCAGAAAGCCTGGAGAACTGTTGTATATAACTGCCTATAGAACACTTTAACACATGAATGTCTGGGTTGGAAACAGAATACATGACTCAAGACTTTTATTATTAGCTGGTCTAGTTTAATACACAGTAAATGCAAATGCTGAAACTACTTAAATAAATGAAGTAATGTAATATTAATTTAAAAAAAACTAAGAAATAGCGTAAGTTCATCTAACATTTTGTTCCATTTCAGTTCATTCAGCTTATTATTTTTGATCAGCTTCATCTACTTTGCATATTAAGTACCTGCTACTTAAAAAAATGTACCAATTTATCTAAATGGTAAATGGCCTGTATTTATATAGCGCTTTTCTAGTCCCTAAGGACCCCAAAGCACTTTACATATCCAGTCATCCACCCATTCACACACTGGTGATGGCAAGCTACATTGTAGCCACAGCTGCCCTGAGATGTACTGACAGAGGCGAGGCTGCCGGACACTGGCGCCACCGGGCCCTCTGACCACCACCAGTAGGCAACGGGTGAAGCGTCTTGCCCAAGGACACAACGACCGAGACTGTCCGAGCCGGGGCTCGAACCGGCAACCTTCCGATTACAAGACGAACCGCCAACTCTTGAGCCACGATCGCCCCGTGGCAGAGATCTTTGTAAGGTTTTAAATTCTGGGATCAATTTGACCCCAAACATTAAATATATTAGTCTTTAGTTTGATACAACAGCTGGATTGATTTAGATTCTGATTTCTTTTTCAAACATTAAACAATAAACATTGTAAACATTAAAAAAAACTTTACTGCAGTGAATTTATTGGGGGCATTTAAAACATCTGCATCAATTGCAAGCTTTAAAAACAGCCAACCGACCTTTTGTTCAGATTTTTTTTTCATATTTTGCCTTTTCTCCTTCCTGCCTTTAGCTCAATCTCCAACATCTTTTCATGTTTAAACACATTAAAGTATCATGACATTTTGCAGAATCCTCTGTTTTACAAGTAGTGTAAACACCTTTCTGATGAAGATTATGATGAAGACGAGAAATCGGAGAGGTGATTTGTCCTAAAATCATCTTGTAATTAGCCGATTCATTTGTGATCACTCTCACTCATTCGTTTAGGACGAGTCTGTGAAAGCAGATCTGAAATCATGCAGATTAAGGCAATAGGTTGCCTTAAGTTTTATTTTTTTTAAGTTCTGCTACTTTTTGGGGTTTGCAGTGTTTAAAGTGTACACTAACAATCCTTTTGGCGTGTAACCATAACTACTATCTGTAGCTGATATTGCTACTGATGGCAAATATATAACAAATCTCACTTCCGTGTAAAGAGTTGCAAGGAAGTGAGATTTGTTCATACGTCTTCCTAGAATTTTATCTAGAACACTGTAAATATCAAGTTTGCTTATCTGGCTTTAACATACTTATTTTTTACATTAAAACATTTGTGTCTTTATTTTGAACTTTTTAAAATTTCTGTTTCTCCAAATGTATTTGAATTAATATACTGAAGTAATATTTTAGCCTTATTACTTATAACTTATTACTGCTGATCAGTGATGTCGCATCCACAGCTACTTCCTGTTTAAAACTTTGCATACTAGAGTTGCTTCGGTCCTACTCTGATATCTTGTAAGCCATCGCATCAAAGTGTAATATATCATATAATACAGTATTAGTAATTATGATAATATTTAATCATCCTTTTGTCCAAATTAAACTAAACTATGTCTAGTTTTTTGATGTGTGAAGTAATCCAAAGGTGTTACACCAAAACCAGTTATCATTATTAAGTACTAATGATGAATTTATCAGGGCTGTCAGGGCAGGCTTGTTTCATATAACTAGATATGACAACAATCATTGTCTTCCTAATACACAGATTCCTCATCTGGTCCATAAAGTAAATTTCATTTATTGTTTTATTTCCAAAAAACGTACTTTTAAAGTAGCTGACATTTAGTATTTCTTTTTTTATAATTTTTTATTCTTCTACAAGGATCATTACATGATAATATAAGAGAAATAGTGAATATTTCACTAAAAGTGATAATTGTAAATCTGATTAAACAGGATTAATTTATTGCAATTCATATATCAGGATTGAAAGTATCACAAAGAATATTTTTTCATGGAGATCTGGAGGTGATCACACTACAAGACAGAGAGAGACAACATAACATGACAAGCATCACATCAGCGAGTTTGTATTTTGTATTTTAAAAACTACTCATCACTTCACTTCTGTGCTACTTCTTCAATTCTCTGACCAAATGAATCAAATTTGTCTAAGCTGCTGGTTTTTGCCTTGGAGAAAAAGAAAATATAAAGTGCTGTAAGAAATATCAAATATGGACATTTTAGAATATTTTTAGATGCTTACATGTTGTTTGTTATTACTTTGTAAGTATCATGTTGTCAATAGCATGTAGAAACACTTCAGCACAGCTTTTGAACACTAAAAAGGCTGGTGTGAGGAAAAAATGACCCTGCAGGGTGTAGTGTTTTCCTGAATCTCCGTGAGAGGTTTTTTGTATAGTTTTGCTTGGGTCTCAGAAACATCCCTGCTAATGTTCACACAGGATCTCCTCACATCTATGAATAACTATAACTATAAAAGACGTGTAATTTATGAAATGGGTTTGCTGTAGATTGACAGAACAACCTTTTAAGGTGTTTACAGATTTATTTTATTCTTAGTCCATACTGTACATGATTGGATTGCAGAAACGACCATACTTTATTTTTTTGAATAAAGTATGATGAATGTGTGATTGGTCCACTTGGATTTTTTCTATTTCCTGTTTTTTTTTAAATATATGTTTTGCAATGACCCTGATGAAGGCCACAAACTAAAACATGTTGGTCACCTAATAAAGTTGTTTGCTAAAACTCGCTGGAGTATTCATGTCATAATACTTTAATTTTTAACATTTTATTATCAAAAAAGGACATTTTTGAAAACTGACATTTACTACCACTACTACTACTGCTACTGCTGCTAATAATGTCTAACAGGTTTGTGCATCTGATAAGTGACTGTCATCATCCTTGTAATAAGTATGAAAAGCAAAGAGAATGGTTTAGTTTAGTTTACCAAGTTCCCCATTAGCTCCTGCAGTAGCAGTAGCTATTCTTCCTGGGCTCTGACGAACGTTTTAACAATTTTCTTTTCATACATAAAACACGTATGGGAGACAAGAAAAGGCTCATAAACAACAGAACAACACAATTAAAAACAATTCTGGGGGGCGATCGTGGCTAAAGAGTTGGCAGTTCGTCTCGTAATCGGAAGGTTGCCGGTTCGAGCCCCGGCTCGGACAGTCTCGGTCGTTGTGTCCTTGGGCAAGACACTTCACCCGTTGCCTACTGGTGGTGGTCAGAGGGCCCGGTGGCGCCAGTGACCGGCAGCCTCGCCTCTGTCAGTGCGCCCGAAGGGAGCTGTGGCTACAATGTAGCTTGCCATCACCAGTGTGTGAATGTGTGAGTGAATGGGTGGATGACTGAATGTAGTGTAAAGTGCTTTGGGGTCCTTAGGGACTAAGTAAAGTGCTATACAAATACAGGCTATTTACCATTCATATACTCTGATAAGACTGATGCACAGGGGAAGTCAGGGTTCAATTTGTTGCTTAAACGATTCCTCAGCACAAGGGAGGAGCTGAGATCAGACCACCAACCTTCCAACTGGTTGGTGGCCACTCCAACTGGCCACTCTACCTCCCTACCTCCACCCCAGTGGAATGGACTGAAAAAAAATGAGAGAGTTGTATATTCATCTCTACATCATTTTCCTGGAGGCCTGGAGGCCACGGCCCTTACTCTGATCCTTAAAGTGTTTACATTATAAAGTGATGAATTAGACTGCAGAGACCTTCTTCCTCAAAAAAAAAAGAAAAAAAAAGAGCCAGGTCACGACAATATAACTGTTTTAGGAGATTTATGTCCCTGAAAGAGGAGTGATAAAAACACGCAGCCACTTTGTAGTTCTCAGATTCAGCACACATGTAGCCCGCCTGCACAGTTTTAGTTTCAGGGAGGAAGGTCAAAGTATTCATCATATTTTCATGTGAAAATTAGCAAACAAAAGCCATTTCAATACAAGAAATAAAAGTTAATCAAAAAATGTTTTTTTTATCTGCAGTTCCCAAAGCAGTCAGCTTTGCTGCCCTTAATTTCTCTGGTTTTCCTGGTTTTGAGCTACAGACAAATGTTTCGGAGAATTTTGTTATGAATTTGAAAAGTGTTTAAAAAGTATAGGATAATATTGTAAAGCTCTAATGTCAGTGCAGTCCTTGAGACCGATATTGCATGTCTCACTATCTGAGCATGAAAAAGCTGCAGTGAAATCTACTCACAGGTAACTGGTGCATATTCACGGTGCAACAATGAAATCTAAAACTTATCTGTGAGTGAAAGTGGAAGTAAAAAAGAAATGAAAAGTAAATGCAAAACAAAGCTGCAAAATGCAAATGTCTCAATGGTGACGGGTCGCAGCCTCCTGGAAGTTTTCAGCCATACTGAAACAACAGAATGATCTTAAAATTTGACGGATATTCTTTGAAAGCAACTAAATAGCAAAATAAACAAATAAATGGATTCGAGTGACAAGTGTGCCAATACAGGCTGCTGTGGATGATTGTTGTTTGCTGAGCATCACCTTCAATTTCAGCCTCTTGTGGGCCTCACCACAGCGGCTTTGCTGTTTGTGTCTTTTGGTGCATTTGTAATAGAATTATATGAAAAATTAAATGACCTGCTTTGTGGTACAGGTCATCCAAGAAGATTATGATTTCATTTTAATGAGGGGGCAGCTGTGCCTCTCAACCCTCTGGTCTAAGTGATCACTTCAAGCTCAAAGAAAGAAAGAATAACACAAAGGCAAATGTCAAAGCCTTAAAACGGGACCACAAATAAATGTACATCTTTTATTTACAAGAACAAACACATGAGGCTCGCACAACCAGTCGTGAGTGTGTGTGCTTTAATTTAAAATCAACATCTAGAAATTCAAGGTTTGTAGCATAATTACCGCTTTTGATTCCCGATTTAATTCCCAGTAATTGCAAAAATATTGAAAATCACGCACACTTACACCCTACTTTTAAATCAGCATGAAACGGATGGATGATATGTAGCAACAATTTGGATCTGGAAAGTAGGGGAGACCGGGGATAGTTGTAACATTTTTGACATTTCTGTCTGTAAATTGAAGCTCTTTTAAGGTAGTGGATTCAAAATGTAATGCAAAGTATTTACATGTCTCTGCTATTAAATAATGCAGCTATTTTCTCTGCAGCACAATTACCCATTGCATGGTATGGCCTCAAACACAAAGAGTGAAATGTTACAATTAACCCCATAGTCTGGGTTAGTTGTAACATATCCTGGGGTGAAATGTAACACAATGAAATAAGGGTACTAACAAAACATTAACATGTAATCTTTGTTTATTCAACACATGAATGTGTGTGACAGAATGCAGAAATCTAGCTTTTGAACATATTCCAACCCCCCAAAAAAGACAAATTATGGAATTTTCTGCAACTGAATATTTCATTAATTTTGGTTGGTCTTCCTTGAATTTGGCCTCATTGGCTCAGTGGGCATTATAACCTACAACTCTTGCACCAATTTGAACATAACAATGAAGCTGAAAAAATGTAGTTGTTCACCAGCATCGCAATTCCATTACTTTTTATCATGGCTTACCTTGGTGTGGTTTGCAAAGTGCTTCAGAAAGATGAGGAAATCTGTTTCTTGCACCCATCCTGATTTATTTCCACTACCAGTACTTCCTACTGGTCCATCTCTGACACAGTGGTCTGCATAATGTATGTGTGGGAACACAAACAGTGGAGGAATTGTGTTGCCAATGGCATTAACCGCATATACAAATGCGACCAGTGAACCTCTCTCTGCTGATGTCGTTGCCCCAACTTGTTTAATATAAGTTAAAGTAATAGTGTGGTAAGTTGTAACATCTGCATTATTGTTACAACTAACCCAGACTGTTACTGTTACAACTGACCCAGACTCCTATAGCCATGAACTAGCTAACATTACAGCCAACGGCTAAAACATTAGCACTAAAGACCTACACAGAATATATCCCCATAGACATACAAATAACATAATTTAAGTTTGAGTTTAGCTGCAAAGCAGATAATGCTATTACAAATTGAAATAAAGTAGAAAAACTTACTTTTTGGCATACAAATTACTTTTTTTCATGTTAAATTGTCTGTGTTTGACAAAATGTGCTGATTTTTCACATGTGATAGCAGAACTGAATTGGGCATGCACAGGATGAGTCACATCATTTGAAACTTAGCCCTGATTGGAGAAATTGGAAGTGTTACAACTGACCCACGTTACAGCTATCCCCGGTCTCCCCTATGACAAAATAAAAATGAAGAAGCGCTGCAATGAAAACGTCCAGATATTCAACAGCTGGAGGAGGAATGCTCCCTCGGATGTCGGACTCTCTCCCTCTCTTTCTCTCGCTCATGCTGTCACAGTGTCTCTCCACGCCCCCTCTCCCTTTCTCCCTCCCAGACAGCTTCTTCCCTCCTCTCCGCCGCTGGAAGCTCAGTTGACCAGCGTCGCAACTGAGCGATGCGCCTCTCGGAGAGCCTGATTTTACGCCAGATTTGACATTTACGCCGCAGAGTATCCTGCATTCGTATATTTGAGTGACACACAATTTAAAAAAAAATCCCTATTCATTTAAATTTTTTTTACATAATAGTCATTTTGAAGAAAAAATATTCCCAGGACAAGGTTTTCCAATACATATGTGAAAACTGACCACTAGCAATAGATATTTTACCTTCCGAACGATCCCCCGAGGGGAGGATTTGCTTTTCAACAACGCAGATTTCTTTGATTTTGAGAGCAGCCAGTGAAAACCGACAACTTTGATGAAGATGATACAGGACACGTCGGACAAACTCGCTTGATTTTGATGAATTTCTGAGCTCACAGTACGACCATTGAAGAAGCATCTTCAGGCAAACTACAGGGAGAAGATCTGCCTCACTAACAGGCTGTTATAAGGTAAATCTCAGCTTTGTCTGTGTATCTAGAAATCTAAGAGTCCCTTGACGTTTCCCTAATATTGATTTACAATATGTGGCGGCCATAAGTGTGGCAGCACTTACAGAATTTAACTAGCTATGTATAAATATACGAGCCATGATTCAAGTATTAAAAAACAAACATTTACAGTATTAATACAGGTTGACATCTGTTGTCTTTAGGGGTTTTAATGAATCTAATCAATAAAAATACTAGAAATCTTTAGCACCCGTGGTTTTCTTTGTCTGTAATCTGGATATATATTGTTTTTTCTGACCTTTTCAAAGATATTGCTTTGAGTTTTTGAAATGACATTTTATGATTTTTTCTTAAAACGATTAATTTAATATTAATGACAATAATCTTTACAGCCATATATGATCTTCCTACTCCTGGTAATCTCAGGAGCTCCTCAGGGGTTTCGTCTGGGAGCTCTGATTTTCTTCTGAAATGTATTTTGCTTGGAGAAAAAAAAAGTTAAAGAAATAACCAGTCACTAAAACTCTGTGGACTTGATGAAATGTTGTTTTGTTGAATTTTAAACATTAAACATTGATGTGAGGGACAGTGGTCCAAGCTAGGAAAACAACAGCATTATTTCCTTGTTTACAAAGAAGAGTGCAAATGAATTGGTTAGTAACAAATTGGTAAGTTACATCACAATTTTAGGGCTCAACGAGCTGTAAAAGAATTGCTACATATGAAAAAGCATCAGCTGTCCCCTTTACCTTGATGTCTGGTTGAAAAATAGTTTCCAAAAGCAAAGTTGTGCTGAGACTGGAGATATACCTTACACTCAGCTGGATGTCCTTGTTGGAATATCTAGCAAGAAAAGGTTTGTGGTCAATATTGTTTCACATTGTCATTTTATGAACAAACAGTTTATCAACAAACAACAACAACAAAATTAGGGTGGACGTTGTTTGGCTGTCAGATCACTAAGAATTTCTCAGCTTAACTAGAACTACTTCTCGATCAATTCAAGAAATCCAATATCAATCAAGAAAAAAAAACCCAAAACAAAACCCATAAAATCAATTACATTTGATTTCTTCACCACAATTCTTTTTGCTTTCTGAGTGACAGTTAACTGGACTAGCATTGCACATCGATGTACCATCCACATCATTTGGCCTGTGTTACAGTTATTGCCATCATCCTGTAACCAGTTTGTACTGTGTCCACTGTGCTTGTGCCATACGAGCATGCCCAAATAAAAAGGTGGGGTAAAGTGCTTTCAAGGTGGGGCATGAAGTTTGAAGTGGGGTTGTAACAACATGTCAGCCAAATATTGGCATTGACCTTATTGACTTTTTATTGGCATATCTAAAAATTAGATGGCATTTAGCAGTGTCAGTGGCCTGTGTTCATCTCCCGTGTCTCTCTCTTGCCTGTATCAGATGTGGTCTGACTAAATGTTGAAAGATTATTTGATTAATTAAGATCTCAAAGACTCTTTACACGATTACCAAGTATTACTGTTGGTATTGCCCAGACTGGTATTTTGAACACTGACATTGGCTGGAATTTCCTAATGTAGCGTCTTCACTCTGGAAGCAGTTGAACCAAATTAGCAGAAAGCCTATACTCTGAGAAAATGCATTGACAAGGGACATATTTTTAGCTTCATGCATTGTAACAGTGGCGTTATTGTCGTTTTTTGCGGCGATCCACAGTTGTGTTTGTATATAATTGCATACCGTAAGACCTTTTCTGTCCACAAACTACCAACTTGTGCTAGACTCAAATGCTTAAATTTAAAACAGCTACGTTGCCATATTTAGGGACACAAATACTCCCATATACACCAACTCTACACACCCATAAGTGTGGCAAGGTGGACACAAAGCACACACAAAACTTCCACTCTCCTCACACCAAGCATAGCTCCTCTGTGCTTTGCTGCATAAGTTTGTATCAGAAAAACACTTCCCAACTTCATTCTTGCACTTAGACTTCAATTCTCCGGGGTCTGAAATCCTGGTTTAGGGTTTGGGGAGTGGCCACTGGTGCATAAGACCAACAAAAATCCCTTACTGATGTTACATGGTGGTCGGGGCGAAAGTTTTTGCTGATTTTGTGGTTTTCATGTCATGCAGTACTGCGTGTGTTGCAGGCTTGTTGCATCATGCTGCTCTCCAAAGGTTGGGCAGACGCACATGGATGGATTTTAGAAAAGACTCTGAGCCAAGAAAACTCCTTTCCTGTTGTTGTTGGGTGCATCTGTCTTACAGGCCCCTTCCACCCACTCAGTCTGCTACAGGGTGGGAACATTGCTCATGCATATGGACACCTGCAGGGTTGTGTGTACAAGTTTTAAGTAAATTGTTAAAAGAGGGAGAAAGAAAGAAACAAATAGAATAGGGAGATAAGAGTTAGGAAGGAATGATAAAATAAGGAAGAAAGACCAGAAAGTACAAAAAAAGTAGAAACAAAGTTAGTGAAAAAAGAAACAAAGGATCACAGTTCACAACACTAATCAGTTATAAGAAAATACACAAAATGACTAAACTGTATGGGCAAAAATTAAAGTTTCAGGGCAAACAGAGCCACGGGGAGGAAAAGGATGGCAGAAGATGAAATGGAAGAAGTGAATAAAGTGAAAAATAAATAATCTGATGTGGACTAACAAAGGAGGAAATCAACGCAAGAATGAAAGGATGGCAGGGAAAACAAGGGAAACAAAGATGATGGAAAGAGAATGGAAAACAATGGGAACAGATGTGATAGGACGGTAGTCAGAAGAAAAGAAAAGGAATAAAACATAAGAAAGGGAGTGTGCAATACAAAAAAGTGCAGCAAAAAAAAGACAAAAGGAATGAAGGAAGAAAGCAATTTAGCCAAAAAAAGAGACTGACTGAATGAGTTATTTAATAAGTGGAGTAGTCCAGTGATGAGCCAAGAAAAAAAAAACAGTTTGGGAAAGGAAGCAATCCAAGGCCAGAAAGACGGGATAAAAAAGAAAGACGAAAGAAATGTCACAAAATGAAGGGAACAAAAATAAAGGCAAACAGGAATGAAAATGAAAATGGAGCAGACATGCGGCAGGAATAACCAAAGAATGAAGATGAGGGTGGAGGAAATAAGAAAGAAAACAAGGAAAAGAGATGGAAAAATAGTCAAAGAAAGAAAAGAAGGACAAAGGTGAATAAAAGAAGCAACAGGTAAAAGAAAGAACAACCAAAACTGTTGATGTATCACTGAAAAGGGACTCGAGGGAGATTTGGAGGGGTTCTCTCTTACTCCTCCATCCCTCTCTTCCTTGGACCTCCAGCCCTCCTGTGGCCCTCAACCTGAAACCATCTGAAGCCCCCTGCGTGGTTGCTGGCCTCAGGCCTCTGTTGTCTCCATACTTTCCCTGCTGTTTGTACATGATGGGTTCAGTCGGTTCAGTCCAGCTATAAAAGCACCACTCCCCTTCTTTCTCCCCTGCGGCACAGGCAGGAGTTAGCAGGCCTCATATGGGAAGAGGAGGAAGAGGAGGCCTCACTGGTTCTCTTCATATCCTTCGCTTTTTCCCCCTTCTCCTCTTCTGTGCTCCGGTCTCCTTTCCTCTCCCACTTGGCTTGTTGGTTGGTTTGCGGTAGCATTTTCAGGCCTAGCCCTGGACGAGACGTTCATTTTTCTCCTCTTAGTTTCAAACCACTAACTAACCACTGGCTCCCTGCATCCCCCCCACTCCTCTGCATCTAAGGAATGTCTTATTCACCTCCTCTCTACGTCTCTCTTCTCTGATTCTTACAAGCTAAAGCGCACATGCGTTGGTGCCAACATCTGCAAAGATACACACATGTATCTTTGAGCATACATGCTTTGAGCACACATGGCGTTACTTTTGCCAACAGGCGGACACGATTCGGCAACCCCACGTGAACACACACACACACATTTTGACACACAAAAGCCCCCCCCGGACCCGTCAGTATGTGCCGACCACCTGTGAGGGTACACACACAGCCATAAACCTCCCTTTCTTCTCTCCCTCTTTTCCATTATCCTCCTGAGAGCCCAGCGCTGGGGCCTTCGCTTCCAATCCAAACATAGACCAAATTCCGAAAACCCCGACTCAAACCCCCCCCCCCCCCGTCTCTCTCTCTCATTTTCTCCTCTCCCACCCCTCTTTCTTTCTTTTGGGTTTGTGTTTGGAGGAAAGAGGCAAACGAAATGCTGGCCTCAGTGAAAAAGCCCTGGCAGAGCGAGGGAGTGAGTTGTGAGGTAGAGAAAGAGAGGAAACAGCCTTGTCTCCTCAAGGTTGGGAATTATGATTGTAAAGGGGGCTCAAGTGCCGTCGCAGATGGGCGTAGGATCTTGTTCTGTGTTCAAGTGGCCTTAGATGTAGACAACAATATGATGACTGTTTATTTTTTTTTCTTGTGGCTACTTTGATGATGTTAAATTTTGCGTAGGTGTCAGTCTCAACAAATCTCTAGGTCTGCTAGGAAGCCTACATGAAAGATTGTTGGCTTAATTGCTGCCCCTCCCTGAGCCAGGTTAGGTCGGAGGTGTCATCCTGTTAAAAGGGAGTTTTTTCTTCCCACTGTTGCCAAGTATTCACTCATAGAGAGTCGTTTAATTGTTGGGGTTTTCTCTCTATTGTTTATCTCCCTGTTATACTTCACTATATGAAACGTCTTGAGCCCACTGTTGTTGTGACTTGATCTGAACTGAATTTGACAAATGTGGTCAAGCAAAGATTCAACACTCTTTAAAACAGTTTCCCTTTTTAAAAGTGATATACTCAAACTAATGACACAAAGTAACATTTTGGAACTCTTTTGGTGGTCCACTACTTTTATTGCACATTCAAAACCATTGAAAAGTAGACCCAGAGGATCTAGATTCAGAATCAGAATGCTTTAATAATCCCTAAGGAAATTATGTCATGTTCATGTCTAGGGTCTTCTTGTTGCTTGATGCAAAGACTCCATCTGATCTCCAGGGTCTTTGCTATTAAACTGCGTGACACCATCTTGGAAAGCGCAAGTGCCTTCAGAAGAAAACCTTTGTGTAAGATAAGGAGTCTGACGAGGGATTTAAAAAGCACTCCAAACTTTTTTAATAAGTTATTCCACTGAAGGGAAAATCAAGTGGCACTGGTCAAAGGAGCTTGCAAAGAAAAGCGTCTGGACTTCTTTAAGTTGCTTGAAGACGTTTCACCTCTCATCCGAGAAGCTTCTTCAGTTCTAAGGTCAAATGGTGGGGAGTCCCAGATTTAAACCTAGTGGGAGTTTCCCCCCACAGAGGGACAAAAGGACCCCCTGATGATCCTCTAATCGCCTGAGCCAAGGTGTGAAACTGGGTGTGGGTCCCAATCAGCCAGAGTTTCGGGTATGGCTCACCTTGGCTCAGGCGAAGTAATGATGTAATTAAAGTTGTAATGTAATGAAATTAGCGGAGAGGTGAGGAACAGGCAAGGGTGGTGTTGACCCAGATCAGTGGCATTAAAGTTGAGATGAGAGAGATTGTTTTTATTGTTTCAGGACTAATCTCCACTTTTTAATGGACAACTTGCAGAGTTAAAATTATTACACTGTAAATCTGTATAACAGATTTGCTTTAATCTTGAAACAGTGAGAGCAATAAAGAGCTTGTAATCCCTGCCATATAGGAAAGTCAGTATCTCCACCTTAGATGCATAGAAAAGTAGGACAGTATCACCACAGTGAGTAGTAACAGAAAGAAAATGACCTCCAGCTGCTAGTGACAGAAGATTGTCTGGACTTAGTGAAAGGCTCCTCCAAACGAAATGGTGTCACCTCCTAGGTGAAGTAGTTTTGGAAATGCCCAAATGGGAGGGAAGACTGGGGAAGTCCCAGGATGTGCTGGAGAGATTATAATTGGCAGGCTCTGGAACATATCCACCCAGAAGAACTGGAGGTGATAGCGAGGGATAGGGAAGTCTGGACATTGCTGCTTACACTGCTAGGCCTGTGATGTGACCCTGTGGCTAAACATTTATTTCTCTCCTCAAGATCTTCCTTGCCTTTCTTCATGTGGGCTGTCCTGTCTACTTCCCCGTCTAATCTCCTTGGATATAGCCGCCTTCTTTTCTAAGGTTGCACAAAAAAACACCCCTGTTTTGGTTTCAGATTTGGTTCCTGTCATATTCAACTGTTTTTCACAAATCCAGAGAGAAAACTGGATGAAAATGTCAGTCTGCTTGTTTCCCACAGTGTGAGGAAGCCAACTTAGTAATGGATTGTTTTGTGGAATCTGGAAGGAATCTGTTGCAGTGATTTACCTATAGCTTAAAGGTAGCCGAACCTTGACTCTCTATTGAAATGTGTACAAATGGACTGTTTTTCTCAGGTGGCATCTGGCCCAACTCCTATACTGACTGGCACTCCTACAGGACTCATAATGTCTGCTAGCATTAAAACAAAATTAATTCTTCCTGCTCAATTCTCAGCTGACTTTTTTCCAGCTCATTACTCTGCTATTTGATGGAGCCTTTTTCCTTTCCCTCCCTCTTTGTTTCCTCAGCTAGAATGAGAGGAACGGTCCACAGTACAGCTGGGATTGGTTATTATTTACTGGCTTGGCACATACACGAGCACACGCATACGAAAGCACGCATGCAGAGACTCCCTCACACACACACACACACACACACACACACACACACACACACACACACACACACACACACACTCACACTCAGTGGAAACAAATTGGGTGAATCTGCTCTGCACGCAGGAATGTGAGGCACATGTGTTTGTGTGTTTTACGTCTGGATGACAGAGCTGAGGGAATGAAAGAGGGAGGCTGAGAAAGAAAGAGGAAAGAAGGACAAAGAAAAAACAAAAACTGAGGGAAAGGGAAAAAGAGAGACGGATTTCTGGGATGCAGACTGTGCTTGGCCTCGTCTGTCTCGCCTGACAAGGTTAAAAACACTTTTCTCGCTTTTCTTTCTGTCTTTCATTTCCCACATCCCTTCCCGTTTTTTCATCCTCCACTCATTCTTTTCCATCATCCTCCATTCTCTTTTTTCGTCCTCTTCTCCATCCGTGGTCTTTCTCTTTGAAGGTGGCAGTGGATGAAACGGTCAGGATGGAGGGCCCGTGGGTGGGTGTGGGGGTTCTGTTGCACCGTTGACGGCAAGGAATTACAGAGAGGCAGAGGGGAGAAGTGAAGTCTATGTTGATCTTGTCCTGCTGCCAAATGGTGGGATGGTGGTAGCGGATGTGTTGCAAGGCATTATGGGTGGGGGTTCTGAACGAGGTGAAGAGACAGATGTAAGAGACTAAACTAAAATATAACGAGAATGAAAAGTAAAAAGTTAATAATTTCAGATTGAATCGAAGACTGCTGCTCATAGGGTTCGATCGCAGGCTCACAATCTGCTGGTGTTCCCGTGTACGAGACAGAAGCGGGACAGAGCGTTTCAGTCTGTGGCTCCTTGACTTTGGAACAGTCTCCCACTGTAATTACATTTAGCCGACTCTGTGGACTCAGTTAAAAACCTTTTTGTCTAACCAGGCTTTTTGTTGATACTTTTACTTTTTCTTTATCTTGTTTTTTGTGTTGTTTTTGCACCATTTCATTGTTCAATTTGAAAGGTATTTGACAGTGTGATCCCTTACATGTCAAAATGCTACTGAATTGTTGTTGTTGTTGTTTTTTAAACTTTTATACATGGGTATTTTTTGTAACAAAGATTTTCTGCTAAAAAAATGATCTCACTTGATGTCAAGAGAATTCCTAAGCAACAAGTGGCAACATAACCTATCCGGTTGTTCAGTGATGACGCGACGAATCCTACTTCCGGGCCTAAAGTAGTCTGCGTTTAATATGGCTTTTGTGTTGTTAACATGTTTAATGTTATGTATTTTCTTCTATTTGATCTCAAAAAGCTCCTAAAACAGTCAGTGATCCCTGTTGACCTCCCTCGGCTTTTATTACCGCTAATCATTTATTGAAGCTCAGTTTTTAAAACCTTAGGATGTAACTACAGCCCAGCCCATGCAGCAGTATATGAATGACTAACCTCGTATTATATGGATGGATTATCTCAGTTGTTCTCCTGGCTGAAGTTTGGTCCTTTTACAGCATCCTGCCATGCGATTACATTTGTTTCTGACCACCGAGAACACTCACGTTAACTTTTATCGAGTGGAAAAAAAGTTAGCTTATTTATATTATGCTAACATAGCTGTGTCGCTAGCGGTCACGTAGCACATCATTATATACCAGCTAGCCCAACTTCAGTAACCCTACAAACGTCACTGCTGTTTAGTTTTCTGTCTTCATTTATGCTGGAAGTGATAACAGAGCTGTACGTTTTAATTTGTTTCCAAAACCCCGCAGTCAGGACATGCTATATTGTATTTAGATAGAAGCTAGCGAGCTAACTCCCTGCTAACTTCTAACTCCGTTAAATGTCATAAGTTCCGTTTTCATGGATGCCTGGATGTTAAACTCAAGTGTTACACCTGGTAGAGCAGAACGCTGATCATTTTATTAAAGATGAAAGACTTTAGACAGTTTTTCAACTCTCAGTAATGCCACAGTGATCGTTTGATACATGGAGCTGCAGCGGAGTTTAGACCCAGACACGGCTAGTGACGTCAGACTGAACAACCGGATTGCTGATCATCAAAAAAAAAAAAAAAAAAAAAAAGAAGAATATAAATTTACATGTGGACATGATGTTCATGGACTTTGTGAAAATCTTCACCTGGAAGAAGGTTGTTTTTTTTCCCATTTTCAGTCACATAGAATGCAGTTTATGTGTGGACGAGTGGCCAAAAAGGCTACCAAAATACCAAAGCACATGTGGACAGGTCATAAATACGACGATGAGCCTCAGATGATGGAATAAACACATTCGCTGTTACATTAGAATATGCTATTTTTAGATTGATGAAAAGAATTGCCCGACACACCCTTTAACAGAGTAGTGAACTCATTGGAGGTGTTTTATTGCTTCCATGAATGTGAGCATTTATCATCAGAGAGTGCATGTGAACATCGATGCAGAAGTTCACATGCCAGTTTTTGTGCCTGCGCAGACTCAGAAAAAAACAGAGTACAGCATGCCAGCTATGCATCGACCCTTTAGCTGGACTTCAGTGAAGTGTAACAAGAATGCCTCTTTGTGGCATTTGTGTTCATGTCCAAAACCAAGTATAATTAAACCAAAACCACCGTGAGATCAACATATCTTTTGGAAAGATGTTGCTGCTATAAAAAATTTGACTAGCATCTATTTGTCATAAAGTGCATGCTTGGGGCGCTGTGTCTGTGCTAATTACTAACTAATTAATTACAAATAATTATGAATTCGTTTTTACAACATAAGGCATGGGCTGAGTCAGACAGGTAGATACAAACAATGATTTAATAAGTGAAACATGCTCACTTTGCCCTCATGTGGTTTAATTACTGGCAGTGATGAGCATGTTCTGAGTTAACTAAGCCATTCATCTCCCCCAATGTTTTTGATTCTTTTAGGCCATGCATATGTTTTAACATGCAGTGTGAATGAGTGCTCTGTCTGTATGATTTTCTATAAGTGGTTTTTATAAGCTGTATTACTGCTATGGTGTTATGGTTATGCGTATTCTGTTGTGTTCAGAGTTTACGTACGGAAGAATAGAAAATTTTATACTCTGATTTAAACCATATGGGGATGAAACCCTCAGCTTTTTGTCAACAGGCCAATAATTTGTCCCTACATTTACCACTGACAGAAACTTTTCATAAGGACAGATAATACATAAACCATAGCCATCTATTATAGTGATTCACTTTTCTAAACTAATACACAAAACATATTAAACTCTGCATCAGTGCAACTGCTGCACATTTCAGATATCTGATGAAACAGACGTAAAAAGTAAGTAAACAGTGAGCAATTTCTGTTTCTTACACTTGCAATGAGCAAAACAATCTCAAAACACAAAACAGACGTACTATACCAGTGTGGGCCTACTTTATAAAGCTGAGCAACACAGGCTATTCTTTAAGCTGCAGGTAGAGGTGAAGTGTCTGTTAACTTATTCATTTAAATCCAATATTCATTCTTCTCAGAATAATGGTTCTTTCAGAGCTAATTGGCTGATTAAATGTTCATCAGTTAGCTACTTCCTTTGTCTGCTTGCTGCTTGGTGTTGAGCGAAGAATGAACTGTTGGTTTAATAAACCATTTGGTTGGTCAGGGAGGAGTACGAGTGTACAAAGGGAGTGAAAAGCTCTGGAGTGATTTGGTTTGATATGGTTAAAGTGAAATCAAATCACCCCTTTTTCTTGCATTCATTTGACCCATTTCATTAATGTAAACACAAAGGAGTGGTTTCAGAGTGTTTCTTGAAAAGAGTTAGATTTGACAAAATTCTTAACACTGAAGAATTAGAGAAGAAAAACAGACCCTCTTTAACTAAGGAGTAAGAACCGTTCAGTTAGTACAAATATGCTCTTAACTTCCACCAGCATGAAGTTTACTATACATGGTTATGTTCATCTTTGAGTTATGAAGGGATAAACTGTAACGAGGGGGGTTTATCTTTTATTACAGCTCTTCCTCAACTGATCTTTCCATTTATAAAGCTCCTATCTGATTAACGCCCACCCACCCCATGTGCTCTAAGTGGGGGAGTCTTAAATAACTCTCCAGCATTTTCCTCCCAGGGCCTATCTTCCAAAATGTTCAGCAATTTTTTTATATATGATAAAAAAACAGGTATCCCATATTTTTGCAATAAACACACATATTTCACTGCCTAATGTCCCTAAATGTGATTTTCAGCATTCTGGATGCTGTTTAAGAACCTGTTGATCGAGCTTGTTCCACTTTGTTTATTTTAAAGCAAATGTGACTCTTTGGTCATAGCTGCACTGGAGTCTGTTTGGGATTTAAATATAAAAAAGCAAAAACTATTGTGTATTTGGCATCTGACACAAATGAATAATTAACTTGCAATCGAATAAAAAATGCTTCCATTAGTGTTAGCTACACCACTATTGTACTTTCTACATATGATGCGTGTCGTGTACTTTATGGTCAGAAAAGTACATGTCAGTGAAAAAGTGCCTTGAACCTGCACACTTTCTAATGGTTAGCAGGGGGCGACTCCTTCAGGTGCATTAAGAATTTTGGTTCTATGACAAAATGACTCTCTGTTCCCTTGCTCTTTATACAAAGTAAACATTTTGTTTAAAGATCAAGTCCTTTCATCCTTTCATCTACTTTGAAAGTATGATAAAGCAGGTTTGGTTCATTCATTGTTATGCTACCTAGTGTATATAACAGAGGTTTTTTTTAAAGGGCATTGCTGACAACCATATGGTTGATTTTAACACAATACATATGGTGAAGAATTATGTTAAAAGTCTGTAAATTTAGTAGACATGGAAGATGTTTTTGTAACAGGTTAATAACTGTTATTACTTGTGACAGCTGAGGTCACTACTAAGGGTGTTTTCACACCTATAGATTGTTTAGTCTGGTCCGTATAAGTTGATTAATTTGTAACTGTAACAAACCCACAGCAGACCTGGGTGCACGTTCACGTTCGCTGTGCAGGTGCGTCTGCCTTCCCTGCACAGCACCGCAAGCCCCGCCCCGCCACAGTAACCTTGTAGCTCTTTTGTTTTGTAGATTTGATTTCTTTTCACACAGAGAAAAATCAAAATGAACTCCAAGCAAAACTAAATGCATCACTACAAACCACGAAAAAACGTTCAGCTCGCTTCTTGTCCAGATGTGTCTGGGGTGGGAGCAACAAAAGTAAACCACTGATTGTACCTTAATTGTACCTTAATTGTACCTTGGCACATCCCAGAAAAGCAATCCAAGGTGGTTTTTAGTTCAAACTTGTAATGTACACCTGGTAGTTGGTTCAGATCGTGGTCGGCTCACGTTCACACTATAAATGAACCACTCTGGAGTTAATTAGGGTCTTGCTTTCGCTCCTCACCTGAGTGTGATTACCATGTTCACACCTGCACAAATGAACTGCACCGAGGGA
This sequence comes from Maylandia zebra, assembly GCF_041146795.1. NCBI lineage: Eukaryota > Metazoa > Chordata > Actinopteri > Cichliformes > Cichlidae > Maylandia > Maylandia zebra. The sequence goes on along the minus strand of NC_135172.1, from coordinate 13,437,278 downwards.
GGAAACAAACCCGAGTTTGATTTAAGCGGACTAAACACCAGCAGGTGTGAAAACACCCTAAGGAACAGATTTCTAAATACAATTTGTATTAGCAATAACAGTTTACTAGAAGCACTGGAGGATCATTGCTGGTGGCATTTCAGACAGTATCAAGTGTGCAACACTGCAGCTTCCAATGAAGTTGACTCCCTGATTATTGAAGTTGTTGAATGTAAAAACAAACCCTAGGACCTAGTCATATAGGCCTACAGACTGGTCAGCGACCTCTCCTGGAAATCTTTGGTTGGTTGGAGAAAAAATATGCATTCCCCATTCATTGGTGAGTAGTTGCAAAGTAGGTGTTACACCAACAATCCTCCTTGTGATCCATGATGTTGCAAGCGCTCGCTAACCAAGCAGTCAAAATGATGCCTGTTTTCAATGGCTACTAACCATTTTCAGCTACTGATGACCAGCATCCTCCAGCACCCACTCGCCAACCTGTTGGGGAATACCCAGTTTTCTGTAATAACCTGTGTTTGGCAGGGGGACTTGGACTAGTCTCTAAGGCTCCGTCACTGGGCCTTTAGCGATCAAGTTCACCTATGGTCAGTCAGAAACCTCTAGCAACCCCTCACCATCTGGTTGGGGAATATATATTTTCCTCTAGCAGCTGGCGGTTGCCATGGAGTTTCTGATCTGTCTCTTGGGCTGACTGGGGCTTTAATTCAAGGAATTAATAGGAAAAGCATTGTTTGTGTGAGTGAATCTGAGCTTGAATAAACAGCACTGTTCAACTTTTAAAGTTGGGTTTTCTAATGTGCACTTCTTGTCATGACACTTAGCAGCTCAGCCCTTTTGGAACAAATTTTTTGGTAAAGTGAGCAGCTACTTCATGCCTTTCAAAAGTCTCCCTATAGACAGCAAGAGTCAGAAGTAAGCTTATTGACGTATAGAGATGTGAGATTTGTGGTATGTTTCAAGTGAAAAAAAGACAGTCGCTGATTCCAGAAGTTACACCCGCCCACCCCCCGCTCCCCCTCCCCCTGACAGTCGCCACCACTCCCTTCATAAGTGGTGTAGACGCCAGTGTCAGTATGAGAGACACTGCAGGCTCTACTGGTAGCTATTGCAGACTTGCTCGGTACAGTTGCATCACTTTGTGCTGCCGAGATGCAAGAGAGAGAGAGAGAGGGAAGGCCGAGACGTGCCGAGACAAATAATGGGAAAAGTGTGAGGGGAGGAAAGGGTGGGAGCCCATGTCTGACTCCCACAGTTTCTGTTTTCTCCTTGCCATTTTTCATCGCCCACTCGCTCTCAGTCTCCCCGCACTGTTGCCGTTTTTCTCTCTCCTGAGGGAAGTTCACCCTCGTGAATGCTGGCACAGAGCGCGCGCCGTGAATCAGAGTTGACATCATATAAAACAACAGCGCAACTCATTCTCAAGTTGTGAACACTGACAGTAAATTTCCTTTTTGCTGCCGTGGCGGTGAAAAGAAAAAAAAGCCGCTTGATTGCAGCGGAGGTGGTTTTGTTTTTGTGACTGGAGTTTGAAATGTGATATAGTCATTAGTGTTTTGGATGATCTGCACAGTTTCTCCGGCCCTCGAAAAACATATTGTGCAACACTTGGACTTCAATGAGAAAAGAAAAACTCGTGTTTGTCCTCTTTCTTTAAAAGAAAAACAAACTTGCCTCCAAGAACTTGTTTACCTCCAACTCACCACAGAGTGTGTGGTAAGAGGAACCCCCCGCTGCTTCCTCCATGCTTCTCAACAACCTTTCTATGTCCTTAGAAACCCTTTTTTTCTCCCTAATGCAAACCAGTTGTTTTGTTTTTTTGTCCACTGCTGTTCAAACAGGTGTCCAATTTCATTTCTCACGAGGGCACCTCGGCCTCTTTTCTTTTTGTCTCTGTATGCCTCCACGTCACAAAAACAAAGCCTCCTATCATCCTCACTGTTGCGGCGGTCTTGCATAATACCTTATAAGGACACTGAGTGGAAGATCAAAGAATATATAAACCTTAGAAATCAGGCCTGACGTTGTTCCTGGAGTGATGGACTGGCTTAAATCTCTTTCTCTGTCTGCTGCCTTGTTGAACCTGATTCCTCCTCATCCTGACAGCTAGTTTTTCACACGTGGAACAAGCATAGGTCTAGAGTAAAACATAAAAAAAACAATCATTGAATACCTACACTGAAAAAGGTTTTTACTTCAAGACTGTGAAGTCCATGCCTGATCCAAAGCTTTACAGTCTATCTTCTCAGTTATTAACACTGTCATTTCATGTCATTGTATCTTGTTCGATTTGAAGGACAGAACAGGAATAAAAACAAGTCGTGAAACTGGGGAGAAATAAAAGAAGGGAGCTCAAAAATGCACTGGAGAAGAAAAAGTAGGAGAAAAGGAAAAGGAGTGGGAGGTACAGAGAACAGGAGAGGTATGCTCCGCTGGAGGACTGGGAGAGGAAAACCGCAGGAAGGAGTGAGAGGGAGGGAAGTAAAGCGAGCGCACGAGAGAGAGAGACAGGGGAGGAAAAATAAAAAAATAAGAGAGAGGGAGAGGCCACATCGGGGCACCGTGGAAGCAAATGTTTCCTGTGAGAGGAGGACAAACTCTCATGTGTGGGTGTGTTACACCTGAGGGGAGGGGATAAACTGTGTGAGCATATGTGTGTGTCTGCTTTGCTTCATATATAATAGCGTCAAAAAATCGAACAGTCAAAGTGGGATTTGGATGAGTCTAATAACGATTTGTGTGCTGAGAATACACACAGCATCAGCAATCCAGTCTGAGTGTAAACCAGTACGTATTTCCATGCAAAAATGTGTAAGCAATGCACTTTGTGTGTATGCGTGTTTGTCAGCTTGCCTCCCTTGTAAGAATTATGGGGTTCTGACAGGCATATCTAACCACTGTGTGAGGACGCTCCTGACTTATGAGGTGTTTTGGATTTCAAACAAATGGGTTTAATGTAGGTTGGTTTTAAGCATAACTTTGTTGTTGAAGGTTTGAGGAGTGGTGCCATCTTTCAGTGAGGGACAGTATGGAAAGACCATACAAAGACCATACCAGTATGTACTATACTGTATAGGACAGTGAGTGCATGCACTAGTGCACAAGTATGTACATATGCTTGACTGTAAGTCTGCAAATAGTCAAACGATGTGTTTTTGTAGGCAGTGGAGGATCCATAAGTGGATCTGGGCGTGCTGCCCAAATGCAGGTCACTGAGGGGAAAAAAGGGGGTGGACCCGTTGGGAGGTTGGGGGCTCATGTGTGGTTATGAGCCATACACATGTCTACTGGTGTGACATATGGTCCTGAGTGTGCGTGCTGTTACAGTACCTCCAAATAGCTGTGTGCGTGTGAGAGAGAGAAGTCAACAAGGTTGCTGTGGAATGTGAAACTTAGTGTGGTGAGGTAGCTGGCAAGCCGACAGGAGGACCTAAACACTGACTTCATTGTGGTTTAGCCTCTGCCTTATATTATGTCGGGGGATTGTGTCGGTGATTGTGGAAGAATTTGCGGCGACAGCAAGTTTAGAAGTTAAGGAGGTGTACATGTAGCTGGAAGGTTTAATCCAGCCGGTGAAAGTAAATTAAGAATGCTCTTGCTGCCAGCTATCATTAAAGAGTCATATGGTGAGACACACTGTGGAGCTTTTGCAGTTGTGTCACAAAATGCACTTACAACCCACGTCTGGCGCCAGTTAGGAGTTCCACTGGAGGCAAACACTGACTAAATGCAGTTTAAATACTGTTGTCTTTGAAACGGATACCTGCAAACATTTCTGCACTGTGGGTGTAAGATTTTAAGTGAACTCTGCAAAGTAGAAATGTTTTCAAACTGTCTTTTTTGTAGGATGGGGAAATATTTTTATTTTACCATTGTCTTGTCTGTATGCTAGGGTTGCAATTAAACGCAAGGGCTAACAGTTAAGCCTGGTTCGGTCTTTTTTCTTTTCTTTTCTTTAAAGTAAACTTGCAATTAGCAACATATATATCAAAGTTTTGAATGAGGAAACACCTGGCAACTTGATGCACTATGGAAAGAAGGCAAGCTGGTGGAGGCAGTGTGTTGCTACGAGCAATGTTGCTGGTAAACCTCGGGTCCAACCATCCATGTAGATGTTATGTTGACACGTACCACCTACTTAACCATTACAGACCATGTACACGCTTTCATGGAAATGGTATTCCCTGATGACTGTGGCCTCTTTCAGCAGGATAATGCTGGAGCAAAGATAGTTCAGGAATGATTTTAGGAGCACAACGATGAGTCTAAGGTTTTGACTTGGCCTCCAAATTCCCCAGATCTCAATTAAATCAAGCATCATTGGGATGTGCTGGACGAACAAGTCTGAGCCGTGGAGGCCCCACCTTGCAATTTACAGGACTTAAAGTATATGTTGCTAACATCTTGGTGTCACATACCACAGCACACCTTCAGAGGTCTAGTGGAGTCCATGACTCGATGTTTGGAGCAAAAGGGGACCAGCACAATATTAGGCAGGTGGTCATAATGCTATGACTGTTGAGTGTATATCTATGTTATAGTTATGTATGTATAACATAGAGTAGATAAACCTCATGAACTCATGAAAGAATAAAGTTACGTTGAAACCAAGCACACCATTGTTTTTCTTGTGACATTACCAATACGTTTGATGTGTCACATGGCCCTCTTCCTATTGAAAAAACAAAAGTTCGATCCAAGATGGCCGACTTCTAAATGGCCACCATGGTCACCACCCATGTTGAGGAGTTTGCCCCCTCACATATACTAATGTGCCACAAACAGCACTTTAATATCACCAACCATTCCCATGTTATTACGGTGTATCCATATAAATGGCCCACCCTATATATAATACCAAATGTAATTCAACATTAGATGAGCTTTTTTTGACATCGCGTACACACTCCCACTGACACGGAGTGAATAACAGCTGTGGAATTCTCAGGTGCAAAAATGTCGTGTATTGCGTTGACTTTCCCGGCAGCTGTCAAGCATTTCACTGCGGGTTTGGTCCAAGAATTTCCCCTCTTTGGTTTTCTGCTGGGAGATTTTTTTTCTTTGCAGCACATATCTGCGTCTTGAGTCATTTAGTCTAACAAGAACCCATGAGTTTAGTCGTTGGCTGGGATAACTTTTGTCGCATGCTTCACCCAGAGTATCATACCATCAGAAGTGGAAAACTACTGAAAAGTCTAGTTTAGGCCCTCGAGTGTTCACCACAGAAATGCAGAGGATCAAAGTAACAGGCCCACATCATTATGATTTCCCCCCGGGAACTGAGCTACAACGAAAATTGACAACGAAAGAACTAAGCCCTGCTATTTTCAAATTGCCTTATTACAGAATACATGACCTAGAACAACTAACATTTGTAGGTAGTATGTTAATTAACAAGTATTCACAATTTAGTGAAGTGTCATCTAGACTAACTGTTACTATTACTTCAGTTTGTGGGATATTAAGTAGCTTTTTGTAACAGTTTTGTGACTGTCATTTTAGAATTTTTTTGGGATTATTGCAGAATTATTTCTCATTGCATCTGGAAGTCTAAATGTGGATGCTCTACTACTAAAGAGAGGAATATTGTTATCCAAATTCTAAGAGGGGAATGATAGCTGATGATACACCAGCGGATATCCGATGAAGAAAGATGTGTAACTCTGTACTATTTGTGTGAATGTTGAATCTCGAGAGCCTAAGAACCTGGGTCAAGAAAAACGGATGATTTTAGTCATACAACTCACTTTATTGAGTGAATTAATTGAATTAATCGTATCTTTTAACTCATCTGTAGCTGTAAGATGTGCAAAATTATTTTTTTATTTAATAACCTGTTATATAGTCGTCCGTTAGCACGGTGGTGTGAAAGAAATGTCTCCCTGCGTGTAAATGAGATTGTTTTGATTTGTGGGTCCCAGGTATTTCTTTCCCAGATGAGTCAGAGTCATTTCAGAGTGTGGGGAGTTGTGGTTAGCACCCACAACAGACTCAGTATCCCTGAGTGTGAGAGAGAGAAAAGGGAAAAGAAATGTACAGATTTATTCCAGGAGGTTATTAAAAAAAAACACATTAGTAAGCAAGTCCTAATAATAAATTTGCTTTCATTGCTCTTTACTGAAATAAAGACACTTTGTTTGTTAACTTGTTTGTCTGTTGCTAGGTGGGCAACAATAATCGGCGGCCATGTTGTCTGTGGATGAGCCACTGGACTTGAAGCTTCCCTCAGGTCGCACAGACGGTCCAGGGATACTGGGAAAGAGGAGCTGCCCGTCCTCTATTTGTGCCCACATCAGCATCAAACGACTGCGGCTACAGTGCACAACTTTTCCATCGCCTCCTTCTTCTCCAGGTACGAGTTAACCTGGTAAACATCTGGCAGTTTTAGCATCACCGAAATAAATTCTCCATCATTTCTACTCTCCTAAATACACACATGACATGACTTTGATATTGTCATGGCGCAGTAATTAAGTTTATCACTGTGGTAATGCAATAGCGTAATAGGTTGATTCTCTGTCCTCACTTTCCTGGTAACCTATTATTGCAAACCCAGTGAACAGTAGCTCATTTGTGTCCTCGAGAAGATTGTCCCCATTTTTGTCAGTGCAGCTCATAACAAGAGGAGTGTGACACTGATATGAAGTGACCTAAAAAAAATACAGCACCTCTGTGACATTCACAAACACAATGGACTTTGTGTCTTCATTCTTGTGTCAGCTTTTGTGCTCAGCATTACTGCGTTGTGTGCTTCCGTCTCTGTTTAACACAGAAACACTGCTGTTGCTATTGATTAAAGGACCCATGGACAGAAAATAGAAACTGAGATTACAACAAATTTAGTTGGTTGGTTTGCAAATATAGTCTTAGGAAGGTTTCTGGAGAGCTAGGCAGGTAGGACGGGCTGAGAGTAGAGGGTGCAGGCAGAGGGGCTGAAGCTGGGGTGAGTGGTGAACCTGGGACAGAGAGAAGAGATTTTGAGCTTCACACAAGGAAAAACTTAAGCCCATATAAATAATAATAAATAGTCCATATATCACCATATAAAGAGGACCTAATCCATCATTCACAATGGATGCCGTGACTGAACTAATGAACAATGCCAAGGTCATCCCTTCCATGTTTATGGAAGCTCTTGTTATTAAAAGTCTCATTCACCCAGTCATGCACACATCCATACCCAAGTGCCTTGTCTAACATTTGCACATACACTCAGACTCTGAAGGATGGATTGGGGGCAACTTGAGTTTCAGTATCCTGCCCAATGATGACTTCACACGCAGTCTGGGGTAGACTGGGAATTGATCCACCAACCTTCAAACTGATAAATGGCTTGCTTTAACTACTGATGACAAACAAAGGGCTAGTAGCTATTGTGTGTCCAGTATGGATGAAGCACCATGCACTTACATTAATGAGTTCTGTGTGATTGTTTCAGATAGCTGCGATAATAACAAAATGAAATGGCCTGGGAGTCGCTTTGTGCAATTTTTTATGCGACTTTCTTCGTGTTTTGAAAAGTGCCTCATGATTTATTTATTACTTTTATTGTGATTGTTATAAAATCTAAGAAGAAGAAAGAACAAAATAAGTCAGAGGATTATAGAAATGTTCTACATGCCTCAATGAAATTGAAAAGGTATATTTAAAATATTTTGAAACATATTTAAAAAGAGTGAGCAGGGGTGTTGCTAAGACCGTGGCATTACCTGCAAACAATAACGCGTTGGTAAAATTACAGGGACATTTTGTGAAATGAACCTCAGCAAAGCAAGAAATCAATGAATCATGATACTGCGATGGGTGTAATAAGGATCCTGCTTTATCTCTAATCTCTAATCTAGATTCCCTGTCTTCCTCTCAAGAACGACCTGGGTCCTGCTTCACCCCTCCAGCCATGGACCTCAGCCTGTCCCCCTCCTTGCGCCATGCCTCTTCTCTCTCCCCATCCCCTTCCTCGCCATCCTCCCTCTCTCCATCCTCTCCCATGGAGTCCCCTCAGAGCAGCAGCAGCCCTCAGCCACACCTCTTCTCTCGGGTGAGTCCATGTGTTTGCTGGAGTGCACTAATGCTACCGCTCCTTGCGTTGCTGCACTTTGCAATTAGTGTGCAAACACGAAAGTTGTGTTTTGCTTGTTTCATCAGTTGACTTGGTAATGACTTCAATCTCTTGTGACATTCCAGAGAGGACATGGGGATTAAAAAGATTTGAATTGAGTGGCTGGGTGCAGTATACTTAGCATGCAGCATCAGACCGAATCAATACCTTGTATTAAGACCCATTTTTATAACAGCAATTTGTGAGCAGTGTATCAAGCTTGAAAAATGATTGTTGTCAAAAACTACATGTCAATTTGCGAGTCTAGATAGCGGTTGCTAGGATTGTGTGGATAGCGTTTTAGTTTGTTTAAAAATTAACGGGAGAAAAAAATGACATCTTCTATGTTGCACATTTGTATTGCCAAACCTCTGCTTCGAATTTTGTTGACCTTGTTGATCTTGATTTGAGATATCAAAAATCCTGCTCTTCACATACAAGGTCTAAAATAATCAGGCCCCATCTTATCTTAATGACCTTGTAGTATCACCGTATTAGAGCACTTCACTCTCGCACTGCAGGCTTACTTGTTGTTCCTAGATTATTTAAAAGTAGAATGGGAGGCAGAGCCTTCAGTTTTCAGGCCCCTCTTCTATGGCACCAGCTTCCAGTTTGGCTTCGGGAAACAGACACTATCTCTACTTTTAAGATTAAGCTTAAAACTGTCCTTAGCATATAGTTAGGGCTGGATCAGGTGACCCTGAATCCTCTCTTGGTTATGCTGTAATAGGTGTAGACTGCTGGGGGATTTGCATGATGCACTGAGTATTTCTTCTTCAACCACCTTTCTCACTCACTATGTTCATAGACCTCTCTGCATTGAATCACAGTTGTTATTAATCTCTGGCTCCCTTTCACATCACGTCTTTTGTCCTGTGCTATTTTGCTCACTCCAACCAGTCGCAGCAGATGTTCGCTCCTCCCTGAGCTTGGTTCTGCTGAAGGTTTCTTCCTGTTAAAAGGGAGATTTTTCTTTCCACTGTTGACAAAATGCTTACTCATAGAAGGTCATGTGATTGTTTAAGATCTCAGATAAGCAGAAGTGAGGCCTAGGAAATGGTAATCATTTCCCTGTGTCAGCACACTGGTCGGATTAAAATGCACATGCCCCTGAATTGATGTCTTAAAAGTATCAAAATGGATGAGATATAAAAAAAAGATCACCAACTGTGAAGCTGTTGTGAATGTGAATATAATTTTTTTTGTACAGAGATGTAGTTGTTACAGCTGGATTTTGGCATTTTACAAATGGGAGCGGAACCCAAGAGGACATTAATAGAACAGCGGTTTTTGGGACTACTAGCACCTGTACAGCTCACAAATGAATATTTTACAAGCTAACTGGTCTCTCAGAATGAACGCATGTGAGCATGTTTCTAAAACAGTTCCTTTAATGTTTGTCCAGCTTTTGAAAAACCCAGGAATGTCACATTCCCCTAACCTGAGCGGGGTTCATTACAAACACATGTGTGTTGCACTCATTTTAAAGACGATTGCAAGAATAAAAAGAATAATAAAAATGTTTTACAAGCACGCACTCCAGGTACGTGTATGTATTCATGTAATCACTTAATCTTCTGAACAGGCATGACCACAATCTTAGAATTCTCACACCGGTGACTAATCGTGGCTGAATGCGCTCCATTTTTCTTCGGCAGGACTGAATAGAAAAGTGATCCAGGGAGTGAATCTAATTTGCCGGTGCAGCATCTGCACACAGCCACGCAGTGATTGTGTCTAAATCAAATTTTAGCTGTGCTTTAATGGTGAAAACATCAAACACACAACTCCTTTAGTTACGGCACAAAATCTCCCTTCTTGGACCAGATTTATCATTTAGCAGAGAAAGTCCTCATTTTTACATTATCAAGCCCTTTTTCATTGTCATCACTGGATTTGCTGAAGTGTATTCTATAAATCAAAAAACAAATGCAGACCTTCAATCCCCATTTAATAAACATACATGTCATGGATGCAAAAGCTCTTAAATCGTACTTTAACACACTTGAAGTAAACACGATCAGAAGGAGTACATTATTATTTCACAACCTTCCTCCATTTCCTCTGATAGTTGTATCTTTCTAATGATCAAGCTCAAAGTGGCAGGCTTTAGTGTTAGGTCAGCTTCTTTCTTCATCGTTAACGGTGAAGTAAATTAAATTAATTATTTTTCTTTTCTTGTGAATAGCTAATGAACATCTTGCCTTTGTTGCCACAAAATTCTCTTGCTCTGACCTCTCTCTATCCTCCTCTGCTTTAGGAATCACCTTTTCACCGAGGTGTGGAACCTGGTGCTTCACCACAGGGCTATCCATTTTATGTCCCAGTTAGAAGTCCACCAAGAAGCTACAGCTTTCCCTCTTCCATGTTCATCAGTCAGACTAGAGAGAAGCCGGTTTCTCCGGAACCCTCCATGGATGCTCAGTTGGCCTGTCGTTGGATGAAGGTACGTGTAATTAAATATTGTAGGTTTAGTTATACTTATATATTAGTTATATGTTTATTGCATGCATTTTAGCAGAAGCTTGAGTCATATTATTTTGGCAGATAATATTATTAATCATGTGTCGCGCTTCAAACCCTACACTTAATAGCAGGCACAAGCAGTTTCTTCAATGAGGGTGAAAAAGAGCCTGCAAACATTACTCTGACCACTAAGTGGCGCTGGAAACAAAATATATAAAGCTGAGAGTTACAGAAAAAGAGGTCAGCGGGGATAAATGCTATCAGAGGTTACAGTATAAAAAAAATGAGTGTGGTGTGCGGTGTGATCTAGCAATAACAAATTAACCATTTTGGTGTGAAAAGGGATTTACTTTTTCATCTGTTTGTATAATTTTAAATAGATAAACTTTGTGTTTTTAAAAAAATATAGTTGGGTGAATTAAAAGGTCAAAATCAACCATTTCCTATATTATATTCTGGTGTTTTAAGAACTAAAGGATTAATAATTATGTATAAAAAATGAATGAAAAACAATGAAGTACCTTGATTAGGTAAACTGTACAAAACGTAACTCATATATCAGAACAACAGATGCTATGATTAATGGACATGCTCTTCAGTACGTCACACTTAAATTTATTACATACAGTAAGATCATCACGTCAGGCTAATAATAGCCAGAATCTCCCTTTTTGCTAGCAGCAGCAGTGTTCCTCAGAGTGTTTTCACCTGTTTTTTTATAGCTCTCTTACACCAAGCCACAGTTACCCATTAATACTCACATTCATACCGCACACAGAGCCATCAAAGTCACAGAAATGTATAGTTGTGTACTAAGACTAAGTTTGAAGATGGGATGAACCATAAATATGAAGCAAAGAAGAATAACTTTTTGTGATGATCAGCTTGCACACTTAAAGCTTGTGTCACACATTCATGGGGTTTGTGACTGTTGTGAATCCACAGGAAAAACTCTTTTAAAGATTTAGAGTTACCCATCAATAACATTATGTTTTTATGATGGCTTTATCCGAGCTATGAAATGATCTTTTTATACTTACACATACTTATTACCTGTCATTTAAACTGCAGTTGACTCTGCCAAAGTTATGTTTTTGATAGTGTTTGCTTGCGTGCCTGTATCATGTTATTATAGTTTGACACATGTCACATTTGACCTCTGACCTCACTTTAAATTTGGCATCTGCCTTTCCTTCAAGTAGACCCCAGAGCGTTTTATATCTCTTGATATAACCTCAAGCAAAAGATTACAAGCTGCCTATTTAGTTAGAAAGATACTCTCGTATAATATTATATAATAAGCTCAAGTTTATGTCCAGTTATTTACAAATCAATGCCTATTATCCACGACCTACTCCTACATTATATTAATTTAATTAGACAAAACATCTGTCATGCTACCTGATTTTTAGTGCAATAGAAACTTTTTAAAATAAATGTTTAAAATATACAAATTTATAGAAAATACTATTGCTGTGAAGAAGGACCACAAATGGACACACTGTATGGGTTTATTTTCCTTTTATTGCCATCACACACACTACTGACAGTCTCTTTGTCGTTTTTCCCCGGCTTGGCACCCACGCGAGCAGCTTCCAGCCACACTCTGACACACCTCCCCACTCTCTGCTCCGGCTTCACTAAAAATCAGACAGGAAAAGAGAGAGAGCTCATTAACTATAACACCACACACGTGTCCCACCAACCTCCCTGGCACTGCCCCTTGAGCTCACTGCACCACCCCTCCCCTGCAGCTGAGCCAAGGACCACACCTCTGCCACAATCGCCTATTGGTTTGTTTTGTCTAGGATGATTCTGCTTTTTCATTTTATTTTTTAATTTACATTAAATTTACAGATATAAAATCCATATCCTGGGACAATGCAGAAAATTCTAGAGACAGAGGCTTATTTTCTCTTTGAATCAGAATCAGAATGCTTTATTAATCCCTAAGGAAATTGTGTGGGTTACAGTTGCTCCAAGACAGTAACAGTAAAAGACGAAACTATTTAAATAATACAATATGTTACGGAGTTTACAAATTTAGGAAATAGCACCTACTGTACTGAACTGTGGAACTGTAGATACTTTGACAAAGGTTGCTTTTAATGGTATACTGTTCAAACATTTTCAATTAAAAAGAAAGAGTGACATAAGAAGAAAAAAACATCAACTGTTTGTGTGAAAGTTTCCTAAAAAGGTCACAATCAGGTTTCTTATCAGCCATGTGCTTCATTCCCTCTTTTGCCCTTCAGTGCCACCTGCTGTTCGATTCACTGCAGGACCTGGTGGATCACATCAACGACTTCCATGTCAAGCCCGAAAAGGATTCTGGATACTGCTGCCAATGGGAAGGCTGTGCTCGAAATGGGAGGGGCTTCAATGCAAGGTATTCTGTGGCTTTATTCCATTGTCATGAGGATGACACAAAGCATATTTCTCATAAAAATTATACCAGTCTCTAAGCAACAGGTGTTAAAAGCAATGTAATTTCCGGTACCCATCTGCGAGTCGCTTGGTACCGGGCCGCGACAGTTGAGGCTTGAGTGCGAAATTTATGGTTCTCAGGGTTTTTATTGGTTTTTAGCGTTGTTTTAATTTTTATCATTTTTATTGTTAACTCGGTTTCCCTGGGTCTTTTCCCGTATATCATGAATAAATCTTCTTTTTTTGGTACCAGTACTGATTTTATTTTGTTGTATTTATCCGCGACACATTAAAGCCAGTCTGTGAAAATATTGTTGGACATAAACTGGTCCGTGGTGCAAAAAAGGTTGGCTGCCTTAAGAAACAAAGAAATGAAAACATGCTAGCAATAATAGCTTTGAATCCAGTGTGACAGGTCATCAGAGCGAGTCATGATCTTTTCAATATAATGTCAAAATCAAATCACTTTTATTGTCACATCACATGTGCAGGTACATTGGTACAGTACATGTGAGTGAAATTCTTGTGTGCGAGCTTCACAAGCAACAGAGTTGTGCAAATACAATAATGTAAACAAGCAAAATACAAGAATGGCTACATCTGAAACTAATAAATGTAAGCATCATATGTCAGGCTTCCAAGATAAGACACATTTGAATATCAGCAGCCACATCCTAGGTAAAAATGCTGAAAAAAATAAAAACGGCTTGATCTTGATTGTAAATGTGTGTCTTATTTGTTATGATTTCTAGGTATAAAATGCTGATTCATATCCGCACACACACCAATGAGAAGCCACACCATTGTCCCACCTGTAACAAGAGCTTCTCACGTCTGGAGAACCTGAAGATACACACTCGCTCGCACACAGGTGAGTTCAGTCCCATCAAAACCAGCAATGACTTGAACCAGTCATTCTCAAACTGTGGTATGCATACCACTGGTGGTACGTGGGCTCCCTCTAGTGGTACACGGGAAGATTCCAAAAATATTTTAAGACTAAATAATATAGCATGTTCTGACTGAGTGATTTCTGAAATAATAAAACGTACAACTCTGCTATCACTTCTGTCATAAATGACAGACTTTACTCTAATAATGTAAAGAAGGAGCAAATTAAACCTTTTGAAAAAAAAGGAACGTCCCAGTGAGGCTATTACAAAAGGCGACCATTAAGGCGACCATGGTCAATGGCGACCATTGACCATTAAAAATAAAGTATTTTATATCTTTTGTTCTTATGCAGTATTTTATTTTGTTCTTTTAAAAAGTGTCACATCGGAATAACACTTTCTTCTTTGTTCCTTTCCTTGTTGAGCAATGACACACCATGAATCTCAAGAGTTAGAAACAAACTGACAACATCCTTCTCTGGCATTGTTCTCAAATCAAATCATTTCTTTCCCCTCCATTTCTCCTTCCTTTGTCCTTCTGTCTCTGACTCATATTTGTTTGTTTCTCTTTTCTTTCAGGGGAAAAGCCTTACATCTGCCCCTATGAAGGCTGCAGCAAGCGCTACTCCAACTCTAGTGACCGCTTCAAGCACACTCGCACCCACTATGTGGACAAGCCTTACTACTGCAAGATGGCAGGCTGCCTGAAGCGCTACACAGACCCCAGCTCCCTACGCAAGCACATCAAGGCTCATGGGCACTTTGTTGCCCAAGAGCCGGGGAGTTCAAGTAGGTCAGGGACAGGGCTGGGCCTTCCTACCCACCAGAGTGCCACTGAACAGCCCTCTGTAGGCGGGACTCCTGTCATCATCCCTGGGGCTGCTGCAGCCCTTCTTGGGGGCCTTGGGACGTCCTTGCCACTCTCTGCTTTCTGCCATGCCAGAGCTCTAGGCCACCACCGGGCACCGCTCTTTTCCATGGGTGGAGGAGGAAGCATGGGATCGCTCAGCCTTTCAGACTCCCCACTGTTGCGCTTTGGACTTTCAGCTGCGTCTATGTTTGGGTTGGGGGCTTTGGGAGGTCTGGGGCAGGTGGTAAGAAGGGAGCCAGAGGACGGGGAGGAATCAGAGGAAGGAGAGGACGGGGAAGTGCTGAACCTCTCTGCAGGGGTTGGGGTGAGACAAAGTGACGCTTTGTCTTGGGTGGTGGTTCCATCAAGGGCGCTACTCCTCAAACCAGCTGTTGTTAGTTAAGATGAACTGTCAGCAACTCAGAGAACCAGAGAGTTTGACTTTGTGTTTTTCCAGCCTGCCATCATCATTATCACCGTGTCTCATACTAACATTCTATCAGAAATCACTGGTAATGTAAGTGTAATAGTTTAAAAAAGTACATAACATGTGAGACTCGCTCTGGATACCTTGGTGCCACATTAAGATACACTGAAATGTCTTTATGTTGGCATATCATGGAAAATCCAGATAATTCTATCTACAGTCCCTCAGTGTATGCCTGCATCACTTCCTTTTGTTGATATATTGTTGCTCTTTAAAACAGGACGTTTACTTCCTCATTTATGTTGTATTAAGGAGTTAAACCAAAGGTGTAGATCTCTGTGAAGCTGGTGGCTCCTGACAAAACACTAGTATTTAATACCCGGGCATGAAACCTTATTGGTTTTACTAACATAATGCAGTGCATATGACTGTGGAAAGCTTTTGTGGGTGTATAAGGTTATAAAAATCCCTTCCACAGTTAGAGCCATGCAACAGTTCAGCCATTCCAACCAATAATAACTAAAGACAGACTTGAGTACAGTGGTCTTGTAATGAGCAAAACTTCAGCAGGGCCTTTTTGTACTGCATAACAGTTATTTTTTACACCATACATGCATTTAGCTGTCTTAACTTTGAGAAGGTCAGTTCATCCATATTGCAAAGAAAAGAAAAAAAGCCAGATCCTTAATCGTAGCATGCAGATCCACTTTATATTTTTTTTTTTCACATTGACCTGAGATACCTACTGAGTATCTCTATAGCTCTAGTTGTTATCTGGGTAATGTTAAATCATCAGTGCAAACAGTTTCTCCTGTTGAAATACTCCTAAGGATAGCAATGTTGTTTGGATAATTTCCTCAACCACTATAGCTGTTTGTAGTTATTAGTAGGCTTGATAAAAAGTCTCGGGCATTTAAAATTTGTTTGCTTTAACTGGTCTCTGGTTTTAAAACCCCAGATGATGAGTAAGAGAACCAAAGGTCAAAAAGTAAGTCCATATAATAGTGACTCATACAGTAATGACCAGGGAAAACATTGTGATTGCCCGGCCATCACGTATACCCACCTTCATAGTCTGTTTTACTCTAAATTAAACCACAGTTTACCAAGTTAATATCATGGTGAGACTTGAAACTGGGGCCTGAGATCATAAACCCACTAGGAAATGTTTACTCCAAAGAGAAACAAAACCACATCGCTGCACAGCTAAATAACAGAAGTTAGGGAATATGTGTAATCTGGGTGAACTGAGCCTTCATAAACCCATCTTTTTAATTTCATCTACAGCTTGATTTCCTAAAGGATTTTTCCACAGGCAAGCTCGTGGATTAAATTTACCAAAGCTGCTAAGGAAAAACAGCTGGCACCCCGGCCTTGTGTAGTTTTTAAGCTCGACAACCCCCACAGAGTGCTTCCATCGACTCAGATTGTTTCCTCAACAATAAAGATGTGAGGAAACAAGGATGTGGGGAGCAATAGGAAGTACAGTCCACACACCAAAACACACACAATTATGTAATATTAAAACATACAATACAGAGCTACCCTTGATACAGTTGATTTTATTTGAGCAAAGCTGTTTACACAATATTTATGCATATGAAGAGGAAATTATGTGTTTATGGAAAAGATTTTGCACAGCAGTCTTCTTATAGATTGTACTTAAGTCAGTTTGAAATCAAAATCTTTGACTCGGTCTGATCATGTAAAGGTTTCTATGGTTTCAGTTTGGTACACCAGTTGCTACGTGCAATATGTAGTCCTGGTATATCCCCTCACCTGCTTAATTTCCAAGCCAAAAGCAAACAGAATAATTGCCTTGCCTCCAACCCCCAAAAATATTGATTTAAAAATGCTAAATCACAAGAGGTCTCACGCTACACAGGACAATGTCAGCAGTTATCGCACTAATTTGCACATAGAAAAGTGCTCAGTGTTGCTCTCATATCTCCACTGCTGTTTATTTTAGCTAACAGTAAAACCTTGACTCAGACTTAGAACACAATGACGTGTGACAGATTATTTTCAACAAAAAGCTATGTTGACCATGTGATTTTTCTAATCGCAAGAAGAACGAACTAAAAAAAAAAAAAAAAACGAAAAACAAACATATTGACACAAGTGAAGGTCAGAGCTCCTTCACTCGCAGATTATATTAGTTTAGTGTTTGTTGTACTAATCGTTTCAAGACAATGGTCTAAACAGGATCAGCCCTGCCTGAAGGAATAATTCTTGTGGGTAGACAAAGGTGTGTATATGGCAATAATAATTACACATTTGCTTTGAACAAATGTTGAGACATGGCATAAGTAGGAACAGAAAAAAAAGCAGTCTGTCCAGAGGCAGTGAAGGGGAAGTGTTTGACGATGGCCACACATGGCCAGTATCTGTGTTGATCTTGTATTCCTGTTTGCACATCCTGATCAGTATTTCAAAGGTGCCCCAGTAAGTGCCTTGTGTTTCAGCTAAAATATATCACTCAGTATATGGAACATATGTACTCAGCTGTAAAGTGCATATATATGCTTTTTTTTTTAAATTACATTTTAGGAAACGTTAAACTTTTTAAAGGCTTGACAACAGATGTGATTTGTACATCAGGGCGACTGCAACACCTTTTAAACACTCCACCAATGTTTACGACTATGGCAATGACTCAGTGTCAATAAATGCATTAAAGGAGAGAGTGTGACACCATTGTGTAATTTTTGTGCTGTGATGTTTTTTGTTTTGTTACTTTACAAGTTGAAAGACTACATGGTAGAATAAAGAATTGTAATAAATTAGGGTTTTTCTTACTGTGCGTGTCCACTCTTCTCTATTTGTGTTATGCCCACTCACAGTTAGAGTTTGCCTCTGCTGTTTCATTTGTTTGAGATTATGACATCAGGTAGCTTCCTTGTATACCAGCATGAATAGAAAGCAGGAAAAAGCAGACAAACAGGTATCTTCTTATCGATGTGAAAGAATTACCACGTGAATGTTACTGATAGCTCCGAGGAGAATCAGAAAATGGTCCTCTCATATCTAAGTGGGTTATAATAATATGTCTCCACATCTCGGGTGACATATTAACAATAAAACATCTCTGATGGGTGTTGCAATGGCATGCCTGTCACAGCTTTGGTTATAGTAAGGGCCCCTCTTCCCCTCCAGGTAGGTAATTGTTCGTAGGTGAGAAAGAAAATCAGTAAATATTTGACGTGTAAATACACCTTTGTAATGAAAGCCTTAGGTTTCAGCACTTGGAGAAGTAATACAGTTGTATAAGCATTGTAAACGTGTAATCTTTCTCTGGACTGAAGACAGTGGATTGGTTGCAACAAGTTTTATACCTCCAATCCAAAACCTCATGGGGTGATGACACTCAATCTGCAAATGCTCACTTAGACCCCTAGTCCCCACCCTAACCCTAATTCTAACCTTGATTGGACAGGCATGAACTGCCAGCCTGAGGAAATAGGACATTTAAATGCTGTGGCTGTGGTATATAACATTCACACACAAACACACAAAAAGAAAGAGGAGGGAATGGAGGGATGGGATTCCAACCAATTACTGGCTTATTGTGGTTAACCACAGAAGTGTCTGATAAAAATGTCATGGGAAAATCCCCCCAGCAGGGAAAAGTTAATTGTTGATTCTAAACGACCTGTAGGTGTTAATGTGAGTGTAAATCCTTGTCTGCGCCGAGTTAACCCTCCCCATTTCTTTAATTGAATCTATGAAAAATGCCAACAATAAAACAGTTTGATAGGCATAAAAATATTATTTCTGCACCAACAGGATGATCTCCAAAGAGCCATCACCTGAAAATCTAGTGGATCTCTGCATGATGTGGAACTGTGGAGGACAAAAGAAAAAGTGGTGTTGCTTAAAAACTACCTGCAATAGATGAATAGTATCTGAAATTAAGAAATTAAAGAAATCTACCAAATACCTGAAATGAGAAGCCTCATTAGAAATGGTCTCAGAAGGTTAGCTGTCAAGGAAGGTTAACATGGAGCAAAGGCTGAGGTTGCCAAATTACAATTGTTACGCCTCTTATCAAGGAGTGAAATCAGATTTCAGAATTTTGAGTCAAACGGTCATGAACTTATGAGGCGTACAACAGTGACTGCTGCATTTCAAGCCAGTGATGTTGGGGGATTTTGGCGAAATTGGATGGAACTACGAACATATACAAACAATACAATCTTATTGGTGATGGCTTTTGCTTTGGCATGACAATTGCCCCAAACACAATGCCAATTCAGTAAACATGTAGCTGTATGGGAAAACACACAGTGGAATACTATCAGTCATGGACTGGCTTCTCCAGAGCATGGAGCTCAAACTTATTGAAGCAGTGTGGAATCATCTGGACAGAGAACAGAACAAAAGGCAGCCAACACCCAAAGAAGAGCTTGGAATGTCCTTCAAGAAGCCTGGAAACTACTTAAAGAAGTTAGAAGAAAGCTACCTCATAGAGGTAATTAAAAAAAAGGGAAATAAGTTGTAATGCTAGTGATGTTTAATGCTTTATTATAGCACGTTAGCATGCTAATATTGGTGAATTACTAACAATAACACTTACAACAGAGTAGTACCTTTTGTTTTGTTATATTTTTTTTCAATATTTGAATGTTAATGTTCATAGTATAACTGAATAAAATCTTGATATGTTACGATAAAGATACTTAGTAAAATATGAAATTTAGCCTCATCTCTGCACACTGTCAGGCAATTTGTCAAAATGTTAGACAGACAGAACTTTCTATGTAGTTATCACACAATATAAAAATCATATGAAAAAAAGTGTTAAGATGTGGATTGTATTAAAATAAATATTACAGATGTCATGTAATTAATTTATCCTCAGTGCTTATTTTCTTAATATATTGTTTTATGTACTTTAATAATGAAGGTTTGTAAAGCAAGGCCACTTTTGACTCATAAACTAAGTGCTCAGCCAGACTGAAAAACAGGAAGTTAGTGTAGAGCTATACAAGTACATTAATAAATACAGGAAGCCAGACAGAAAAGAGGAACTTGTACCATATAAGGAGTCTTTGTATCAAAACTGTGTGACGTGTAAAGCAGGGTTTTAATAGTTTTGCAATTTTCATTAGTTTTTATTTTTATTTAGTTTTGACTTCAGATTTTATATCAGTTTTAATTAGTTTTTACCAATTGTTTGCTAGTTTAGTTTAGTTTTTTTTTTTTTTTGAAAAACCTTAGTTTCAGTTTAGTTTTGATTAGTTTCAGTTATAGTTTTAGTTGTGTTTGCAATAATTAAGTGTAACAAAATCCCAGTTTCATCATATCAGTCATGCTCTTCTGCTTATCCTTGGGTATGTTGCTATTCCAGCTACCATATCCTGCACCCTGGACAGGTCAGCTGTCTGTCGCAGGGCTAACACGCAGAGACAGACAACTCACATTCCCACCTATAGGTTCTTTAAATAAATAAATAAATAAATTAATTAATTAATTAGGGCAGATGAACAACCATTGATACCAGGCAACTATAAAATGTATATCTTGGCCCCAATGAGACTATTAACTTTTGCAGCATCGGGTGTTCGTAATTTTGGTTCAAGTGAATTGATAAACTTTTTGAAGGCAATTGACTCACACAGTTGTGTAGATATCCCCGTCCTGTTGTCTCGGGATGCATCACGCTGCCTTGCCTGGGGTTAGCTTCTGTTTTCTGGGGATGAGGGTTGAGTGTGCTCCCTTACCTTCTCAAGGTAAGCTAGGTTAGCCTTCTTGTGTGAGCTTTTCAAGTGCACTTTAAGGTTTGTGGGATTTTTTTCCCTTTAGAAATGTCCCTCATAATTTGTCTCTTTCCACTACAATTATGCTTTATCCAAAACACAGTCATATTCAAAGTAATCCCAAATTGGACTTTGGCGCTTTCTCCCGACTTTTCCTGACATGAATCTGCGTGTGGACAGAGCAGCAACACAGACGACTTGACTAATGTACTGCCACCTGCTGGCATAATGAGACACAGCAAGAAAAAAACCTGGAAACTAAACTTCATTTTCACCCTTGACTATTGTATGACACACACACATCAACGAAAACTAAACACATTTTTGCTATAAATTCAGTTAATTTTAGTTAGTTTTGTGAACACTCATTACAGTTTTAGTTAGTTTTCCTTTTTTCGCAAAGTCTCGTTTTTATTTTTATTTCTGTTAACGAAAATGTTTTTTCACTTCTAGTTTTCGTTATTTCGTTAGTTTTCGTTAACGATAATAACCTTGGTGTAAAGTACCAAAATAACACCTATATGTGAGACGTTTTTAAATTCTAATGTTAGAGTTTCTGCAACTCGCTTTTGGGGCTCTCTCTTCCGGAAGATGATTGAATAAAAAGAAATATAAATGTTTTGACCACTATGAGTCGGTTTTCTCTGTTCTATCAAGGGGATAAAAGAATTGGGTTTTAATATTTGGTGTTTCTGCCTGGTTCCCTTTGCAACAGAGAGAACAAACGTGGCCGAAGGTTGGATCTGATATGAGGTGAACATGAGATTTAAAGATTTAAAGGTAGGCACAAACCTGTTCAAAGAAAAAGCAAATCTGTGCATATTGGATGAATTCAAAAAAATTTGGGTTAGCAAACCTGGGAAAGAGAAAACTGACTGCTTAAGTGGGAAAATTGTGAAAAGAAACATATACAGAAAATGTATTAACCTTACTAACACTTACAAATACAAGAGAGCTCATGAAGATTGGACAGCATCTTGAGCATGTGAGTCTGTTTATCATCTTGTCCAAGTCACTTAGTGTGAAAGGGAAAAAGCGATTAAAGCTTAAAGTAGTTTTTAGAATACTGAATTAGAAGTGCTCTTGTACAGATTGATCAAAACAAGTGATTACTGTAGAAATAAAATAAGATAATTCAATAATGTGGTAATGTTTAAATTAGAGATGGCACGATACCACTTTTTTATGTCCGATACGATATCATAAATTTGGATATCTGCCGATACCGATATGAATCTGACACAGTGTTTTTTAATCAATAAAACAGTTTTTTTAATATCTTACTGCATTTTGTATAAATTCATACTCAAGTTTAAATAGACAACACTAAAGCTATTCTGTTATACCTGTGTGTAAAAAATACACTGCACCCAAAATATTTCATAGTTCAGCAATACTGATCAATCTAATAAACTTAAACCTACTCCATCCTCCCTATTCTGGTATTTTAAAGAGTACTTAGCAGAAATATTAAGCAACCTAACTAATAGGGTTGCAAACTCCCAGCAAAAAATAAAATAAAATAGGGAACCACCCTCCACCTCATGATGCTTAATCGACGTAATCAACTTTAATTTGATGCAGTGTGAAAAAAAATGCACAGAAATCAATTATTTTTCAAGAATAATTAAATAGATTCAACATCTTTCTTCAACAGAACTGCAGACTGCACAGATGGTATCTTCCCAGAGGAAAAAGTAATATAGCTTACTAGGGTGTATTAGACTTAACAGCAGACAGTAATGAACTTCTATACATTTTACATCAGATTAAAACTTTGGGTGTAAGATTCAGATAATTATTTATTAAAAGCTAGACATTTTAAATGAGAATAAGAAAGAAAAGTATGTCTTTGTGCCCCTTTTCCCTGTTAATGACCTATCGGCCCCCCTGGCTAAACTTTGCTAGATCCGCCCCTGCACAGTTACCAGCTGTCAGCTATGTAGAAAAAGATCCTCGAGTAGAAAGTAATATTAAATAAATTCTAACAACAGCTTATCAAGCTTAAATGTGCTGCTGTTGTTCAGCCGCTGGTTTCCTCTTTCTGGTGCGAAGTGGGCGAAAAACAAACAAGAGAGACGGACTCGTGACAGAAAAGCCGATCAGCTGATCATTAAGCAGTTTCACGATTGAAGTAGCAGCAAGAAGAGGCAGGGGGAGAGAAGAGGCAGTCGCTCCATATATCGGTTGTTAAGCTTAACGTGGGAATGCTTTACAAACATTCAGAGATGAACTTACACACTTGCTTTACCTCTCTCTGGGATAACTTCCTCGGAGATGAAATGCTGGTTTGGTAGCGAGGCTACAAACCAGCATTTCATACAAATACACGCAGTGCTGTATGTGATGCATACTGCTCCCACGTGCTACTTGGGTTTCCTGTCTGACTGGATGAGTGAAGCTTGCACTGAAAGAGACACTGTGACTGTGTGAGAAGAAAGGCTTGGTAACATACAGGATAATTAAATAAAGTGGTCGGGTCTGTGACTAAGTGCAGTAGTCCAAATTTGGAAAAGAAATTTAGTATTTAGGGATGATAGATTGTTATAACGTCTTTAGAAAAGGCTTAATGAGAATATCAATAGTGTGCAAACTGTGTGGCGTTTAACAAGATTTTCTGTGTATTTAGGTGAAATTATGTCAGTTGACTATGTCCACTGTGAGCGACCATCTTTGAACAGAGGCGGGGGTTTACGACACCAACTCTCTGCCATCTATAATCCAGTTTTGAGATCCCTTCCCAGACGCCTTAACGCCCACTCACATCCTGGGCCATCTGACCTCAGGAATTCGCATGATAAGGTGGGGCTAGGTTTCACAATGAACACACCCGAAACTCTGGCTGATTGGGACCCACACCCAGTTTCACACCTTGGCTCAGGCGATTAGAGGATCATCAGGGGGTCCTTTTGTCTCTCTGTGGGGGGTTACTCCCACTAGGTTTATATCTGGGACTCTCCACCATGGACATGTCTACACTGAACAAAAGGCCATGTTGAATTTACTTGATTCAATAGTGGACATTGGTTGCACACAAATTTCTTGCTTTGGCAAAAACTTAAACAATTGAGTTAAATCAACACAGCTTTTTCATATGTAATAACCATGTGCATTTTGTGTTCATAAAACACGATTGAAACATGTTCAGATGATGTAAGTTGAGCTCTTGGAATATTTTAATCCTTCACAATTTTGTCATTTTATTTTAACACTATTCAATAACTTTTACCCCAATACTACTTGGTCACTTAAATACTACATGTTGTCTTCATATTACATAATGTTCAACAAAGTTTAGAGTCTGGTTACCATAAAAATTGAATGGATCTACAATAGCTACCATCCTCCTAACCTTATTCTGGTGCAGGGGGGCTGGGAAATAACCCTGAAGTGATAGGTTACAAGGCAGGACAGCTCACAAGTCTATCACAAACCACCATTTGCACTTACATTCACAGGTAATTTAGAATCACCAATTAACCTAATTCTAACAACTGCTTGACTTTTAACTCTGGGACAAAAAACAGAATACCCTGAGAGAACCCAGTGCAAACTAGCCAGATTGTGGATTTGAACCCAGGACCTTCTTAATGTGAAGCAACAGCACTAACCACCACGCCACCAATCCAGACTTAACAAAAGTAGGAAAGCTATGATTTCAAGGCTTGATGCAGAATTCTTTTGTACGTTTTTGTCCTTGACAGGTTAAACCACAATAAATAGCAATAGCATACATGTGGTGTGTGTGTAGTTGTCTGCCTCTTATAACTCCAGTGGTTTTCCTGCAGTTTGAAATCTCGTGCGATCTTGTGAATTTCATGAGTTCAGCAACTAACCACTCTTACTAGATTGTATCAGGTCGTCTCAACAAGAACAAATTAAGTTGTTGAATTTCGTACAGATTCTTCATGATTTAATTACATTCATAGAAACATGAAATTATTGTGTTTAAATTACAAGTTAGACTTTTTTAATGCAACAACCACCCAATTTACTTAGAGGCGGCTGCTCGATTTGACTGAGATGGATGCCTTCCTGAAACCACAATCCAAAGCGTGCGAGACTGAAATCCCGTGTGGTGTCGCAGTAAGTTATTGACTTACTTCACTCGAACATGATATGAACAATTTAATCTAGCCTCTCTGCATATCATGTAGTTTCTACACTATATAATTACACTTAACTTTAAAGCATGAGGCACTTATGTTAAATACACGCAAGATGCTTACGTAAATCCAAGAGTTGGCCAATCCCTTTTTTTCAGTGTATAACGGGGCCCTTTAACATTGTGACAGTGCACTTAGAGAAAACCTGGCAGGTGATTTTGTTTTGTGCTTGGATGAGCTACTAATCGGCTCTCTTTTTCTCATTTTTGTTCTAAGAAGGCCTGCAAGATTGAATTAACAGCGCTGTAAAAAATTTACGGGAGAACAAATAGAAGGTGACCTTTTCCAGATTACAACTAGTAGTCCATGTCTGTTGCTGTAACAGTAGTTCATGTTTAGAGTAAAACATCCCAGCTCACTGATTTGATCGGGGCAATAGTGTGCCTAAAATGTTGCATAATTTTGCTGAGAGATCTTTTACTTTGTGGTAATCTTAGACGAGTAGTTTTATGGACAAAAACCACCAGGTCATTCAGTGCGTTCCCTTAGTGCTAATGTATAAGAGATGTTGGTGTAGTATAACTGAAGTAATGTTGTTAAGTCCTTAAAGTCATATTCTTTTATTGTCATGACTGTATTTTAAGGTATTTTTATTTTTGTATGATATCTGATTTATATGGAATATGGTTGAAGTAAACTAAAGTATAAAATACTTAGTCAGTCATTTGTTTAATAGTAACTTAACATTATATAATTCCCATATAAAACTATGAATTGTAATTTTAAATGGTTTAAAAGCATGTAGAATAACATATGTAGGCAAGTATATTTCTCCTTTTTTTTTTATTAAGAAGCAAAGACGAAAAGAAAAAAAAAGAAACAGGGCAGGGTTCGGTGGTTCCGTCCCCAACAATGCCAAAACCAAATCTACGCCCTTGTACTGAACAAACACTAGTGTTCAAACAAATAGAACATACACAAAAGAATAGTTGTGCAATTCAAAGATGCTTTGAAGTCAATGTTTATTTAGGTATTCGCGACCCGATTTTAACCTTAAGTCTTCAACACAGCCCGAGCTGTCTTAGGCAAGCTTTCTTGAAATTTCTTTATGTAGTGTTAAAGAAATTACAAGAGAGTAGTTCTCCGGGCTTCTTGGTGGCTGGGGTTAGGGTAGGAACCACAGCACCTCAGCCGTTAAAAGGCAGTTGACAGTGCCGGTGTAGAGGGTTAGGGTGTAGAGTGCTGTGCGTAAAAGTTGTCAATACTCGGCTGACTCCTTCAATATTAAAAAGAATGCGTCTCCTCCCATGCGCACAATTTTTGTGGTTAAGACCCTTCCTACTCCCATAGACATCCATTTTAATACCATAAAAGACCACATGCAGTAAATTTTCAGATTACAGTCAACTTGAGTGGAAAGATGAGCTGGTTCTAATTAGGGGAAAATTACAAACTATAATTCCCCCCCCCCCCCCCCCCCCCCGTGTCCCGTCTCTCTCCTCCCCCTTTTCTCCCTCCCCAGTCTCCTCCTGCGCTCCTGCGCCTCCCTCCTTCTCTCACTTATCCTATATCACACACAATGAAAGGAAAAAGACAAAAAGAAGTCGCTTCATTCATTTATCTGGAAACATTAATGGATAGAACACCTTAAGTGAGCCACTTAAATAAATAATCGCTGGATTTTGTGGCTGAAGCGAAGAAGAAAGAAAGAGAACAAGGAATCACGAAAAGAAGGATCGGGGCCGATCATGGGAGATTCCGACACTGGCTCAGGTGCAAATGGAACGAAGAGGTAAGAACTTATCAAACTGCTTCCAAACCAAAACTCAGCTTTGGTTTCCTGAAAAGCAGCAGCATGTAAAGGCTCTGAATTCATCATTCTGGGACGCATTAGTCGCTATTCTTTAGCTTTCATTCATATTTGATTCCATTTTTTGTGATGAAAAAAGTGACAAGATCAGTATTAAAAAGTTTAACTGATTAAACTTAAATGTTAGCGTTCGGGGAGAAGCTGACTTATGCGATAATATAAGCTATACATTTTCTCTACTTGAATACTGGATACCTGACAGACAAAACTCATTAATTGAAGTCACTTTCAACTTATTTAAAAGCAAGAAACAGTTTCGGTGTCAATGAATGATTAGAAAACAAAACAAAACTAACAAACAAACGAAAACTAACATTTTTAAAGATGTTATTTAACGTCTTTTGTGTGTTTTATTGTTGATGGTGTGTTAACGCTATTGTTCTTCCTGGTAAGTTAGACAAAGTTGACCGTCTTGTTCTGAGCAGGAAATGATTGATGATTAATGATTGGTGACTTGCATCTAACTGATTTTTCATGGCAAGTTTGTATACACATCAGTATAACAAAACATAGTGAACACAATGGGTAGACTATTAAAATGCAATTTGTTTAATCAGTCTGTCTGACAGAACAAAATAAATAATAAAATACAAAAGGCAGTGTGCAAATAAAACATTCCCTGAACTCCAATGCTGCGCATACGGAGTCTTTACTATCCACTTGGCTTGACTTAAGTACAATGGAAAACTTTTGGGGAATTAGAATTACAGATATGAGCAGTATTACTTGAGAAAAGAAAACGAGTCAAACTGGTGTGGCTCTACTGCTGTGGAGTGAGGCAAACAGGTTTGGTGAAACAGAAACCAGTGTTTAATCGTATAGGATTATAGGCCACAGCAAATTCAAAAGTGTCAAATGTTTTGGTGTTAGTAGACTTCTTGCAAAAGTAGAGTTAATTTTACTCTAAGTAGAGTCACATTCTTTTAATGTAACTCTGAGGTGTAAAATGATGGTAGTTAAAATCGAGTGTTAAAAATGAGTGTTTCTATGTCAAATCTGGAGGTGTTACAATGTTAACATTAACTCTTGACCTCTTAACTCCGAACTCCTAGAGGGGCTATGACACTAATAGAGTAAATTCACAGACTCCGCCCGCAGTACCACAGATTCTGATCCAAGCTGAAGTGAAGCCGTTTCAGAACATTTTGCTCTACATATTTCTGAGTTGTTTGCTATGCTTGGTAAGTCGTTTTTTTTGTGAGATTGTTTCAATTATTATTATGAGCTTTTACTTCTGTGGCTTTTTGGAGTTGAGACAAAGCTGTGTGAAAGGCATTAGCCATGTTGCTCGGTGATAGCATAATAATCTGTTTTAGCTAGCTGAAATATATTGTCTGCGGGCAAATAGTACAGCCTTGAAAAAAAGCTTGCATATGAATTTTCAGTCAGGTTTTTGGTTAACTTAAATACACCTAAAACAATATCTAGATTGTGAAATGTTGGTATAATGGTGCTACTTCAAGCCTGAAAACGATCTCCCACAAAAAACAACCGAGCAAACAGCAGTTGCAGACGTCCTGACTGGGTTGTACGTTTAGATCCCTCCAGAGTTTTGTGCACACGGTTTAGGTAAAAATGAAAAAGATTGAGTTTTTAAATTTAGTTCACCATTAACTGTAGTCTGTGTTCTTCAGTTGTTTGAGAGAGCACCATTTCAACAAACATGTTCGGGTAGAATATTGCCTTTAAATACAAGTTACAGCTCAAAAATGATTTTTTTTTTTTTTACTGTGCTTCAATTGATTACCAGATTATTTGTGCAATTAATTAGTGCACAACTAATTTTTATTGAATCTCCACACAGGATATGCTTGTGAAGGTGGAATATGGGGGAAAGCAGAAGTGATGAATGGAGGACATTCATCACTTCCTCCATTGAAGGAAAGAACAATGAGCATGCTGTTGCATTTATCTATGTCAGAGCATTTGATAAACAATATTCTAATGAAAGTGAGAACATGTACATTGCTCCATATTGTTACATGTTTCAGAAAATGTTTTGAAATTGTAGTGCACAGTTCAAAAATAAATGTTTTTCAAAAACCATTGCCTCTTTGTAATACATGTTTATTTCCAAAGGAATTTCTAGAAGTTCAGAAGAGTAAAATTCAAACTTTTAAGAATTAATTAGAAGATCTCTTATGTAGTTAAACTAGAATACTCTGAGAGTTAGTATATAAACTCTTAACACCTAGTTAGCATTAATAAGTGTTAAATTATCAACTCCAGTTGATAGATGGCATCTATTGTCACGCAGCATACATTAAATAAAAATGTTGAGGAGGCAGAAAAATACCTTTTGATTCCTTCCTCCAGATCACCATTAACACTACTATAACAATACTAGAAATAATTTCTGAAGTAATTTGGAAACTGCGTCAACCTCAGAAGTAGCAAAAGCACAGACTTTCTTTACTTAAGTAGAAATAGAGATACCTAGGTTTAAAAATACTCCAGTCAGATTAAATGCTAATTCAGCTCTGTTGCACTAGGGATGGGTACCGGCACCAGTTCTGACATAAACGGTAGTAACCAGACCGAAAAGCAGCACACATTTTTGGTGCTTTTTTTTCCTGAGATGTCATACACTTTGGATTCTAGCCAATCATTTTACCTTTGCAAGCGTAGTAGGCGGGCCAAGGTACGTATGTTCTTTTAGAGCAGAGCTACAGATTAAAAATGCCCAAGGTGAAGCGGTCAAAGTCTGGCTGTACTTCACAGCAAAAGATGCAAACTCAGCAGCCTGCAACAAGTGGTATTATGTTGATACGGTGATACTGTGCAAAGGAGGTAACACCTCGAATCTGATGAAACACCTGGTGACGTATAGCATTTTTTTAAAAGCCGAGAAATGCGCCGTATTTGATAGCTTGCTGCAGGACCTCACACTGAGCACATCTACCGCGGGTGTGGTGCCTGTTATCGGACCCGGAGTTAGCAACATGAACCCAAAGAGGAGAGTCCTGGCCCCTAGCCCTGCCAGTGTAGCAGAAATGATGACGGATGATGATGGCAGCAGCAGCCGTTCTTCTCTGGGTCAGTAGCTTAATGTTGTTCGTGTGTAACCACGTTAATAAATTAATGCATGTAAGGTGAACTAGCAAACACTGTCGTAGTTACATGTGGCTGTCTTCTTGTTTGATGGCAGATACTCCCTTCACCCTGGCCAAAAAGGCTAAAATGACCAAAGAAAATGTGGGAAACAGCTAAACATGAGAGGTTTTTGGATAAAGTTTGTGTTTTTTCCATTGTTTAAGCACTGCTTCCAGCCAAGAGTGATACCATAAATCCCCTATAGCTGCAGAAAAGGCCAACATTGTTATCTTTTTACAAAAAACAGCTAAACATGAGAGGTTTTGGACAAAGTTTGTGTTCTTGATTCTTTAAGCACCGGTTCGAGCACCGTTTAAGCACTGGCACCATTTCAAAAGTACCGGATTAGGACTGGTATCGGATAAAACCTAAACGATACCCATCCCTATGCTGCACTGTGCACCAATCCAACACAGTGCTTTACTGTGAATCCACCACACCAATTCAAATTAAGCTATATATTTATATACATAATATAACTACCCACTAACATGCAACATTTGAATAACAGCTAACAGGAGTTAGCACAGCTTAGCTTTATATAAAACGTGATAATATACGTAATTTATCAATGTGATTGATAATGATGACATCATATGTAAGCTTTAAATTTGCAGTTAATTTGCCCTTACCTTTAAATATAACCTCTCATCTTCCTCTCCTGTTCTTTCTGTTTTCCTACATCTTTCTCCATCTCTGAGTGAAGTTAGTGCTCTCTCTTTTCTTTCCCTGGAAATACAGCAGCTGAACCTTTACCTGGCAACACACTGTGTGACAAAATGCAGACAAACAGTTTGTGTGATTGTTGATGTTTGCCTAGCTGATAGAAACATTACATTTGAAATGACCTAACACTTAAAAAATGCCACTCCTTTCATGCTTCCCCCCTTCTGTAGCACTAGATTCTGATGTATCACAAACACAACATACTTAGACCTACACTCCTTTCCCCCACTTAAATTCCCGAAGTAACAAGTCTGTTAGAAAATATAAGAAGTGGAAAGCATAAATATTTATGTAAAAATGTAGAGAGTAAAGAAAAAAGTTGTCAGAAATTAAAATACTCAAATAAAGTACAGAATCCTAAAATTTCTACTAAAGTAGAATAACGTAGGTATTTGTACTTTGTAACTTTCCACCTATGGTCACCATTAGATGTCACAAAGTGTGGAGTGCAGAGATGAGAACTCAAATGCAAATTTCACAACACACATTTAATAAACAAAATATGAAGCCCTACAGGTAATAACAAGTTCAATAGCTCAGAGAGAAAACCTCAGAAAAAGTTTCACACAAGGCATTGGTGACAGAAAATAATCTAAACAGGCATCCGTGACTCAGTTTCAGTGCTATCATTACAAAAAAAAAATGTGGAAAATCTTTATAGACCCTTTGATAAAACCTGCGCAAACAATCGTTTTCCAACAAAGGTCAAAGTGACTTCTGATGAAACAAAGAAATGGCCTGTTTTTCAAGTGTTATCATGACTGTATTATCTGCCTCCAGGAATTTGTTGCCATTTGTGAGTCCTTATATTGATGCTATAAATATTGTTCCCTATACTGAGGTAATGATTGTTAATCTTTCACTGATAAATTCAAAAAAGTAGCTGGAAACATTCAACAGAAATTGGCAGTACTAAAGAGGCTGAACACAATAGCTGTGGGCTGTGTTCACCTGGATTGTACTTACATCATTAAGGAGGTGCATATCAAGTTGTTCCATAGGTTATGGCGCAGGATTTCAGAGGAGTGTTGATATGGTGCAGCTTTCCCACTGAAGCATAAATCTTCAGTATCAGTGAGCTTAGAGATTTTCAGCTCTAACTCAAATGTTGTGAAGCTGTGCACTTTGTTAACAATGGCAAAGAAAGGTGATATAACTCACCACTTTTATCTTTCTTGTCTTTTTAGGGAACTTGTCCAGAGCATCTTTCCACAGAAGAAGATCTTATTTCATTCCTGGTTTCAGCTCCTGCTTCTATTTTGTGTTTTGGCCTTAGGCTTGTGTTACACCCTGTCCAGCCGCCCGCTGTCACTATGGCAGAGCTTCCCACTGCAGGAACAATACCAGTGGTTTTTAAACCAGAACAGTAGGGTTAATGCACCTGCTTACCGCATTCATCCCAAAAACAAAGTTATATTAAACAAAACCACTGAACCTTCGACTGTGCGATCTACCTCCCTCCAGTACCACCAAGCCTATCCACGCAACTACCATTTTCTTATGGATAACACAGAGGTTTGCAAGAACAAGATCCCATTCCTGGTTCTCATGGTTCCAGTGGAACCAAAAAATGTGGCAGCTCGGGACGCGATCCGCCAGACATGGGGCAAAGAAAACATAGTTCAGGGTGAGGTGGTACTCACTTTATTTATGTTGGGTGTCTCTAGAGAAGATGATGTTGAGAAGCTCAAACAGGAAAATTTGCAGCACCATGATCTGATCCAGAGTGACTTCACAGACAGTTATCTAAACCTAACAATCAAAACCATGGTGATCATGGACTGGCTAAGTACACACTGCCCTGCAGCAGCCTATGCCATGAAGATTGACTCTGACATGTTTCTGAATGTTGACAATCTAGTAATCATGCTAAAACAGCCGGGCATCCCCAAGACCAACTACCTGACAGGGATGCTTATGTGGAACAGACCAGTCATTCGTTCCAAGAACTCCAAGTGGTATGTGCCTGAGGAATTGTATCCAGAGCCTGAATACCCGACCTACACACTGGGTATGGGATATGTCTTTTCTAATGATCTTCCAGAGAAATATGTGGAAATGTCAAAGTCAGTCAAACCCTTTAACATTGAGGATGCTTATATTGGGATGTGCATGAAAAAGCTTGGACTTGCCCTCACAGCACCACCAACACCCTCCCAGTTCAAGGCCTATAACTATGCATATAATCGCTGTGAATTTTCCAAGGTCATTACATACATTCTTGGTTCTTCTAAACAGCTGCTGGATTATTGGACAGACCTGAAAAAGCCTGGGCCACCTTGTCCTTAACACCTTAGCTTTATGCTAGAGTTTTAATGTATTTATAGATTGTTATAAACTACCGAAGTTATTTATTTTTTTAAATGTGATTTAGAGTTACTTGTTTGGAAAGGTGAAGGTGAACAATTGCTTCAAGGTTTTATAGGTTTACCAGGTCTCATTGGGGTGCACTTTTACATGTGTGATTATTATGTGAGAATGCTGAGGTTACTTAAATGCGTTTACAAATAATACAGTTGGGGTTAAACATTAAATTGACTGCTAATGAAAGGTGTAAATATTTTAAAAGATTATAAGGTTTATTTTACATATTAAAGTACATTTAATTAAATGGACTGTTCTTATTCATTTGAATGTAATGAATATGTTTTTCCAAAACCTCAACCTTTCAGTGTTCTCTTGAATGTTGTGAGAAACGCCATTCACATACTAGAGTCTATGATAATACCACAGTAGAGCACTGTCCTGTTTTGTTTTCTATCACTGGCAAATCTGGGATCCTTAAAAGCCCTTAGAGGACAGTTTCTGACATACAGAAAGATACTAGTTACAGAATCCATATTTCTCTATAGTGCCTCAGATTGTTTTAATCTGCAAAGCAATTTCAATTCTTTTAGACTATTTCTTTATTTCAATTGTATTCATCTCTCATTGCATACATCTGTTATGTTCCCATTGTGTCCTTATCTCTCCCACCAGAAATAAGACACACAGACAGCAAAGACTCAAAACAGCCAAGGTTCACTGCACATCTTAACCTCCTAAGACCCAAACTCTTCCATGGCATGCATTTTTAATTTCTCTTTGGTATTTGGGCATATTGGGATCCGATGAATGTAAAAACAAAGAATTACCAGATTTTTTTTAAACTGAATTTTTGTTTCTGAGAAAAATGAGAGCCACATATGAGGATATTTGTTTTAAATTTTGATGAAACAGAGGCAGTATAATGTCCTCATAAGTTGATATCAGGCCCTTGTAGAGCAAAATTTAGTGATTTGGTCTAGACAACCAAAAATGTAATGGCCACATCATAGCTGGACTGGCCATCGGGCATACCGGTGGGCCGATGGCGATTTTTCGTTTTTAAAATTTTTTTTTTTATGGTATAAACAATGAAAGGTGGTGGATTGGCCAGATGCTGGCCGATATGTAAAAGTAACTCAGTAACCAAATTTTTGGTGGCTGTGGCGGAGCTGCCACAGAGGCCAGCAGGTGGATGAGGGAGAGTGGAGGCAGGAGGAGGAGAGACCCGAGGCAGCTGCCGGTCCGAGTATCAGGTGAACTGAACTTCAGGTAAGAAGTTATGACCTGCAGTCTACCTGGGTCAGATATAAACCAAGTTTAGGTGGAGTTTATTTTCGTTGTGCTGACTTTTTACAGTTACAATAAGTTGTACTGCGTACTATGGGAGCTATGATGTTGCTGACAGTGAACTTTATTTTATTCATAAAGTTAGTTAGTAGAGTTGCCAACTGTTCTGTAAAAAACAGAATCGCCCCGCATTCAGAGAAATTATTACGCACTTCGTACGGAGCTGAAAAAGAACACAGTTTGTCCTGGACGTCAGCTAGAATGGAAGAAGACACAAAGCTGGAGTTATTCTGCGTCTTTACGCTGTCAGCTGCCTCTTCTTCTCAAATTCTCTCACCCTCGCTCTCCTGTTACTACTTCAATCATGAAACTGATCAATGATCAGCTGGTCTTGATGCGTGCTTAATCATCCAGGTAAGTAAATCCCAAAAGGTTGATTCTGTTGGAGAAACGTTTCGTCACTCATCCAAGTGACTTCTTCAGTCTCAGCTGACTGCAGGTTTCCCCAACCTTATAAACACATGTGAGTGAAGTTGCCCCCCTACCTTCTTCAAATCGAACAAAATTGATGTCAAACATTTGTCCTGCAAATTATTTTGTTTGTGCAGGTTATGTTTCCCTAATTTTATAAACAGTACATGTACAGTGAGAGAGAGATGTTACATCTGTCTTCACTTGCATCCCAGTCATAGAAGCGTTGGAGGTAGTTCATAAGAGATTACAGGATCACCCCAACCTCAGCAACAGGACCACTCTCAGCACTGATCAGTTGTGTTTGCTTTTGGAACTGTGTCTTAATTCCACCTATTTTGCATAAGGGTCAGTACAGGCAGAAACCTAGGTGTGTCATGGGTTCCCACAGGCCCCTGGTCAAAGTCACCAAACCAGTTCGTAAGCAGGTACAGGTGTGGCCAGAAGGGTACTCAGAGGCACTGCAAGACTGCTTTTCCACCACAGGTTGCTACACACGACAACACCGCAGACTTTCAGGAATATACAGAAACTGTTACTGCCTACATCCCAAAATGCATCGATGATGTCACAGAGACCAGGTGTCACCGGTTGCTTAGAGGTACCACTTGCAGGACTCATGAGTAGCGTTTAAACAGAGATTGTTTATTACAGATCTTCACCAAGTGTATGTACAGACAGTGCGGGGTTAGTGCTATATACAAGACGTGAGGGGCAGGGGTCCAGGGAAAACGGGGAAATCACACACGCGCTCAGTTCAACCTCTCTCTTCTCCGCTAGCGACCAGTCACTCCTTCCACACTCCACACGGGGAAACACGGGGACTCTAGGAACAAAGAAACACTCGTTAAGTCTCTGAGACGGAGGCACAGGAAACTTGAGCTAGACGTGTACTGACTAGAGCCTTCACAGCAATCCAGCGTTGAACAGCTGATCCCCTCCTTCTAATATACCAGTTGGTCTGATGAGGTCCAGGTGTTCCCAATCCAGGAAGGTGTGGACCGAGGGCGTGAAGCCGCCATGAGTTCTGCCCCTGCAAAACAGGGCAGAGAAGGAGAGAGGGGGAGAGAGAGGAAAAAAGAGAAGAGAAGGAGGGCTAGGAGTGGAGAGATTCTGATCAGCACCTTGCCGATCCTGCAGGTCGTGACACCAGGACTATCACTGTCCGGGCCAATCAGAAACCATGGCTCACAGGTCAGGTTTAAATGCTGCTAAAGTTGAAAAATGCAAGCCTTCAGAGCCGGGAATTAGGTGAGCAAAAGAACAGCAAGGGCAAACCTGTCACGTGGCATCAGCTACAGCAAAGCTTCAGCGACAGCAGAGATACTTGGAGGCAGTGGCAAGGAATACAAACCATCACAGACTACAAGCCCACTCTGCAGACCGTGGTGACACAATCCCCAGACAGTGTGTGGAGATCCCTTGCCAAAATCAGTACCGCCGTTCCCACATGCCTCAAAGCCTCCACCATCATTACTGTACCCAAGAAGTCATCTACCTCCTGCTTTAAGGACTACCGTCCTGTCAAACTCACCTCCATCATTATGAAGTGCTTTGAACGGTTAGTCCTGCATCAAATCAAATGATCTTTTTCGTCAAAACGCTCAAGTGATGATGGAATTTCAACTGCCCCTCACTCAGCCCTCACACATCTCAACACTAGAGACTCATATGTCAGAGTGCTGTTCATAGACTTCAGTTCAGCATTCAACACCATCATTCCCCAGCAACTCATTCACAAACTGGATCTGCTGGGGATCAGCACCTTGCTGTATAACTGGCTGCTAGATTTCTTGACAGGAAGACAGCAGATAGTACGGGTCGACTGCAACAACTCCAGCCCAAGAACACTGAATACGGGGGCTCCCCAAGGATGTGTGTTGAGCACCCTTCTCTTTACTCTGCTGACCCACGACGAGATCTACTACAGGGGTGAAGTTAACCATCTGGCAGAGTGGTACAGCAACAACAACTTGTCCCTGAATGTGGAGAAGACCAACAGCAACTCTACTTCCTCTGCAAACTGAGAAGCACAAGAGATTCAACCCCCATTATGAGCACCTTTTACAGAGGCACAGTTGAGAGTATCCTCACCAGCTGCATCACTGTGTGGTATGACTCCTGCACTGGGTTCTGCAGGAAAAAATGACAATGCACCTGCCTCATTTGGAAGGTCGTCTCCATTACAGGTGACCCCACTCATCCCTTCAGCAGCGTCTTCAGTTTGCTGCCATCAGGAAGGATACTGAAGAGCCTCCGGGCCAGAACACACAGACTGAGAGACAGCTTTGTCCATCGGGCTGTCAGGATGCTGAACTTCACTCACTGGAAGACTGCAATTGACTCACACTCTCTAACTACACAAACAGACTGCATGAATTCAGATACCACCATGTAGTATTTCATTTATTATGCTGTAGTAACAAGTGGTACACTTACTGGAAATGATATTTGCAATGGTTGACTGATATTTGCAACATGTCCTGCAAATTGTAAATATCATGTCAAAAATAGAAACATTTTAACTTAGACTAAACAAATGCCTAATGGCAGCTAACAAGCATCTGTTGGTGGCAAGCTTGTTAGCACTGACATCGTCATTGTGGCTGATGATATTTTGTACTTATGCAACAGCTTTTGGTGGATTTTTTTTCTCTACAGCTCTTATAGATAACCATTTCCCGGTAGTTCAATTCTGTTGAATTGTCTGTTTAGCTATCAGTTATGCTCATCAGTTCCAGTTGCCCTTATGGTGCAATCTGATGATATCAGTCCATGTACCTGAGGAGGAATATAGTAGCACAGTTTTCAGCGTGGATATGAAAACTACTTTTATTTTTCTTGTAGAAAAAGTTCTCTCTCACAAGTAACTTTGTAACATAGGCATGTGTGCATATATGGAGTATGAGCATCAGAATGATGCATACATAGCTGATAGTTGAATATGAGGTATTATTGTTGTGTTTTTCATGTGATGACTGCTAAGCAGGAGCATTCATGATGACTTATATGTTTCTTTTTATCTCAGTTCACATTAAAGGGACAAGCTGTGTGTCATTTTATTTGTTTATTTGCTGAAAACGTCTTCAATAAAGGAGCCCTCTCTCAACTTCAGATGCATTTTAGGAATGGACACATTCTTCAAGACGGCATGCTGACATCCATTTTGAGGTCCCAAAAAAGAAAAATGTGAATAAAAATATCATAAAAGTAAAAACAAAAAACAATATGGTAGGATTCAAATTTAGAATTTTTGAGTATTTTATCAAGTGTGCTATAAAGAATTAACTACTGAGTTAATAAATTGTAGTTGCATTTTATTAAATTTATGACAGCAGCCATGCCTGCCCTGTAAGCATCCTGACAGATTACTGCCTGCAGGCAGTAATCTGTCAGGATGCTTTTGACAATGTGTTATTTCGTTGTTAGATGACACATGACTTCCTCAAAAGGCACCTGTTATGCAAATAACATGAAAACGCTGCAGAAATATGATACAAGAATAACACGCCTTCGTCTGACACCAAACACAGGCATTCAGTCTCAGCTACGTTTCTCTTTTTACTTTATTTATCCTTTATGAAATGCTTCATGTAATGCATCATTTCTCCTTTATGAAATAATAACAGTATTTCAGCAGCTCAACTGCTAAAATGCTTTTAAAACACTTTTTCATTAGGCTTAGAAATTCTTCACTGGTGTGCTGTTTGAACCTCTGCTGTCTGCATTCAAGGTCTGAAGTGTTGGGCTTGATGATGCTTGTACAGCTTTGCTCTGCTCACTGTGTAGTCTCATCTCATCTGGGCCATGATGGTCGTTTTACATTATACAGTTTTGCAGGCAGATAAAAGACACCATTATTTGTTAAAGATAAAGAAATTGTTTTGCATGTAAAGAAAAGCATTTCACTCTCACATTGACAGAATGCTGTTTCGTGTCAAAGCACTGTGCAGATATCATTTGGGGCCAGGGGAATTTTTCCAACCTCAGAAACGAGTGTCATATTTTGCAGTGAGTTTGCATTTCCAGGTAGGTCAGCCCTGGGCAACATTTACTTTGTATATTCATTTTGATTTCTTTGTTCTCTTTAGTCATGCAATAAAAATCAGATAAGGGCAGCCTGACGTCTACTTCGATCACACAAACATTACATAGAAGTAAGTCGTGGATAGGTACGGACTTTGAGCTTTACTTTACTTCATTACATATTTATATTTATTACATAAAATTATACTACAGTATATTTCAAAATAACTAACCAGTCAAATGTGACACGTTTGTGATCTTTAGAATCCCCGTACAGCGTACAAACAGAGGCAACCACATTTTAAGCACAACTTTAAAAGTTTGGCCTTATTTGACCCGAAGAAGAGATCAGATGCCCATATTATTCCCTAAAGGTATACTGTATATACTGTGAATTTAAACAATGGCAGTAAGAAACCGTTTTCGATACCTCTGCACAAATGATCAGTTTCATCAAAACCTTCTAGGAAAGAATTGAGAAATAGCAGAATATTTTTTGACATATAGTCTTTGTTTAGGTTCCCCATACAAATATTTAGTACGGGTTTATATATTTCATTTTTAAAACGTTAATTAAAACACTAAATACATACATTTAGGATACTTTGTTTCTAATTGTAGTGTTTGGAAAATCCTCACAAGCGAACAGTTGGAAGTGTTTGGAGTGAAAAATATCAATTGTTAGAAATTTGTGATGATTGAAGATGATTTCCTGCCGACTGAGTTCATTGCGAATAAGCGGAAGAGACTGGATTGACGCGGGCGGTGCTCAGACTCGGCGTGACTCCAGGTAAACTCTGCACTGGGAGGTCCCCTGTCTGCGACCACACCGTTTAGGAACTCTTTGGAGTTTATCTGCGTAAAATCTGTTTATAAAGACAAAAGCGTAGAAGACCGCTTTTCACAAACAAGCGGATGGAAATCAAGGAACAACGCAACCTACGTGGGTTTCCCGTGTTGAATAAACTTTCCATCCACGCTTTACTTCGTGCTCCGATTTAATGCCCAACAAAAACAGGTGAGCACAGAATGATGTTATTACGTGAAAGGATTATTCTGGAATAAAGAAAAGTTCTCCTGATAAGACAAAGTCGGCTTGCATGCTTCGAGAAATTTCACCGAACGCGGAAATGATGGCTAAACGCCTACATTTATGGTGTCTGTAGTTTTTCCGTCTGCATAGCGGTTTCCGTTTGATCAGCAAACGTAGAGGGGGATTCACAAACGGCACACACTGCCGGTGTTCTGGAGAACAGGGCAATTCTAAATGTTAGCTGCACGAGGCTGGACACGGATGACCCATATGTAGGTCGAATGCTGATTGATTGATAAGTGGGCCGGAATAAGGAAGATCAACACAGATCTAAAAGTACAGCATGAAATGCACAGGCAGTGGTGGAGTGCATATTTTTTCATTGTTTTTGAACCCTCTTTTTCGCTTCTGTTTTTTGTTTGTTTGGACATCACTCATCTGTGCAGCTAGACTAACACTACACGTTGACTTCCTCATTGGAGTGTGGTGATCTCTAAAATGGAAAAAAGGCCAAGAGTTGCTCCTAGGCTTAATATTTTGTTATAAACAGCGAAAACAAGCAGAACTATTGTACACATCTGATTACCACAGTTTTCAAGTGTTATATTACAAGTGGAAGTGTTCTCTGCATTACACTCTATGAGTGTCTGTAGACTGCTTTCTGTCTACATCCGCTCCAGCATAAAACAAGTTATCAGGTTCAGTAGCCTATGTAAAACATTTCACTGAACCTAAAATACAGAATCTTTAACAGTGTACTCTGGACAGGGGCGTTTTTAGCGTTTTTAGCCCATTTCTGGCTAAAGCACCCCCAAAGATTTCTTACTTTTTTGACAATATTTGGTACAGGATATTGTCTTTTTTGTGTGTGTGATACACTACAAAAAATATAGAAAGCATGCAGTACTTGGTTGAGATGTAATATTTTAACAACAAAAGTATAGATACCCCCCTCCCAAAATGGTTTGTTCCAGCTCGCCTTGCCCCTGCTCTGGCTCTTGTGCCCTACGTGGTGTGCGATATTGCATATTTTGGTATCGATCCGATACCAAGTAAATACGGGCCAGTATCGCCGATACCATTACCGATACTTTTCAATAAATAAGGTGGATGCCTCATTGAATTGCTAAATCACAATTAATTTTCATGACCTTAAGTGTTTTTTGTGATTTTTTTTCCTTTTATATTATTAATTACTTAAAACCCAGGACATAATTAGGAGAAATCATTTATTTATAATTAAATAAAAAAATGCTTTATTATTGTGGCGGGCCATGGTCTGCGATGCTGCTGCAGAGGAGATGGACTCACCTTCACTGCATCTACAATGATGCCTCACCGGCTTAAAACCTGTGCGCTGCTTGTGCTGTTGTTGTTTTTGGTGTTGATGTGTACAGCTGGCAGCAGGATGGCTGCAGCCATTAAATGTAGGCTACAGTTACAGCAACCGGGTGATCACTGTAAGGGTGGACAGCGCGCGGCTTGGGGTGAGCCGGAGGCTGGCGCGCCAGCGGCACCTGCCAAGCTGGAGATGAAGGTCGAGGTGCGCGGGGGTCCTGCCTGGCCCTGAATGCTGTCCGCCCAGCTGCCTCTGAGCCCTGGCTCACTTCCACTGCTGCTGCGCCGCCGCTGCTTGCCACATGGGTGGCCATCAGGCCAGCTCCCGGGCTTCCGCTGGAGTCGCGGGCGACCACCAGAGTGAACACTTCCCTGTCGCTGGGCCGGGGCATGGGGCGCCGATGGTCCGGGCCGATTCCCTCGCCTGCTCGCGGGGTGGGGTGAAGCGGGCGATGGGGGTATGTGGCAGGGCGTGTTCTGTGATGCCGCTGCAGGTTTGGTGGTGGTGATGTGTACGGCTGCCAGCGGGAGAGCTGCAGCGGTTGAATGAACTGTTACAGCAACCGTGTGATTATTGAGCGCAACACCGAAATATAAGGGGGGGGGAAGCAAAGTGTTTACTGCTGACACAGGAGCGGCGAGTCCAGCGACCTGGCTGTTTCGTTTTTGCCGAAAGCACAGCATAGCATAGCAAACAAGCAGAACTGTCAAACAAAACATAACATAAAAGAATCGATCTAACAAGGCTAGTATCGATCCGATACCGATCCCGACTTGGGATTGATACTATCGATATTTGGATCAATCCGCCCACCACTAGCCCTCACTGCCAGACCGATAGTCGCTGAGATGCAGAGGAGCGGAGGTGTAAGTGCCTGCCTTAAAACAGGACATATTAGCTGCATTTAACCTTCAGTTACTGTTTATATAGTTAGGTAGGAGTCAGACCATGTTTCTTTTTAGCTGAAAAACATTACACCCGGGTAACCTGCAGTGTTGAAAACGTGTTTTCCGATGATGTTTGCTACCCTACAATCCGTCCTGCTCTGTAGTAAAATAAGCGACAGTTGACGGTCCTGTTGCTCCCATTGAAATGTATAAAGCCTATTTAAAATCTAAAACTTAAAAGTGTCTGTAGCCTGCTGTTGTTACCACTGTCCTGTTTGAAAAGGAATGAGAGAAGCCGGTTATTTTGTCATATGTGCCGATATTAAACCCAAGGTACTTATCAGCTAACTGACTGCATTCCCATTAGCCTTAACTCCTGTTGTGTGTGTGTGTGTACAGAGAGACAGTCACGTTCATAATGGATATAAGGAAGTTTTTTCAAAAAAGTAGCCACATTTAGTTAAAAGTGTAAGATCAAATTATCCGTCAATAAAGGATAATGTTGGATCAGTGTTTCAGTATTTATATCTTTTATTAGATGTTCATGTGTTTGGTTATTTGCCTTTTGGTTGAAAGTACATTGAGAAGGGACTTTAATAGTGATTTCAATAGTATTTTTTTCATATTAATTTAACTTTTTTCATTCAATACAATCTATTTGTGTATGATTGTCAGTCCAAAGAGGGAGAGAGGAAAGAGGGGAACGTGAGGAGAAAGTACAAGGTCAGGAAGAACCAGGTAAGAAAACAGACAGGGAACAGTGACAGGCAAAACAGAAACTGTTAAACTGCTTGAGAGAGTTGACCACGAAACAGTGATAGATTTTCCAACCTCAAGGTGAGGCGACATAGGTTAAAATGATATAAAAAATCTGCAGAGCCATATTAGTAGTATCTGCAGTAAAGAGCTTTTCATACATTGTACCATAGGCACAGTTGTCTCCATTTTTATAATTTTTTTAATTAATATTTTGTACATTTCAAGGACTCTTCTATTTTTGGAGTGTATTTTTTATGTATCTGTATTATATTATACATACACCTTAAAAGTGAATCTCTGTCCAAAAAATGCATTCAGTTTACTTTTTACTCACTGTGAGCATCATTCATTATTCTCCCCCAGTAATTAAGGTTAGGATATGTATTTTTTTTTTATTCCAATCCATTTTTCTTTTGCAGCATTTAAATAACCTTTGTCAGATTTGATGGTTTTGATACAGACTTTTCAAAAAACTGTTTTGGTTTTCTTTCACAAATGTGGGGATTAGATTTTTTTTTAGAATTGAATATTGATTTATTGATTAGCATTCAAATATCTCAGTGAAAACAGAATAAAGATCTACCACAAAGCAAGAAACCAAGACAAGGCTAATGAAAAGGTATTGGCTGAAGCATATGCTTATTAAATTGTGTTAAAATGTACAAAACAGTGATCTCATGTTTTGAGACTTGATGAATTTAAGAATCTTATTATTTAATAAAGAAATTTGCAGACTTGCACAGAGATGGTAAAATTATGATGACTGATAACGAAGACGAAGACAACAGTCGATGAGGACAGGGAGGAACAGGGGTTTAAATGCACCAAGGAGACAATCAGAGAGAACTCGGGACAACTGGAGACATTTAGGGATACAGGGACTGACAGAGACAGGGAAGAAGTCTCATTGTGACAAGTAAAGTTTATCTTGCTTGGCTGGGCAGCTCTCCTGGTGCTCAGCACCCCCAAAGCCCTGATCCTAGAATCGCCCCTGACTCTGGATGTTGCTTCTGTATTGACTGTTAAGATCAGAGGCGGAGCCAGACATTTGAAACACCCGGGGCTTAGCCCAAAGAGTAGTATGCATGTGGGATTTTTTTTTTTTTTTTTTTTGGGGGGGGGGGGGTGTAGAAATGACTGAAAGATTAATAGGCTCTGTTCAAAAAAGAATGACTTCATATAGGGAAAAATATATATATCACATGTGCAGGACGCCTTAAACTAGTTTTTTAATTAAGCAGCAAGGCAGAACAAGGTCAGGGCTGCATCAAGACACGAGGACTAAACCCCAATTCAACCAGACCCAGAACTGATCCAGAATTAAAACAGGACTACAACAGTTCAAAATCAGGACTACTGAGGACTTAACCAAGACAGAACCAGAATCAGAACTAGATGATAGCACTAAAAATCATCATAGACCTGCACTACACTTATTTTTTAATTCTACCAAAGTCCACTATTTAGACTGAGAAAAGTTTATATAATTATTTATCCTCGTTGTGCAAACAAGCTGCATAACTTAATAAATACAGAATTTGAAAAATAACAAACCTAAAAATAAACACTAGGTACGAGATACATGAGGACCTATGATACGGTGATACTTTTGGTAAACAACCATTTGACTAACATGTGTGTCTCACCTGCTCTTGTTCATCTGTTCTGTCCTCGTTCTCCTCTCTCTCCCTCTTTGTGCTGACAATCATCAAATATACAGTTAAAACCAGATATTTACTCTTCAGATAAAAACACTTTTTTAATTGTAACATCAAATCAGACTAAATGTTTATTTCTTTAGATTGATAAATATAAAAACATATTTGTTAACTTTCAGAGTAAAGAGAGAAACTATCTGTATTTCTTAATTGCAAATGGCACCAAATTGTATTCAAACTTGAGCCACACTTATGGAGCTCCACAGTTCTTTTCCTGGTGTTTTGGTTGATATCTCTTGATTTTCCCATGTCAAAGAAACAGGCTCTGTGTTTTGCCTTATATGCATCCACAGCTGTGCCACCAGTTTACTCACATGGACTCTACTAACCTATCAGA
This sequence comes from Maylandia zebra, assembly GCF_041146795.1. Lineage (NCBI taxonomy): Eukaryota > Metazoa > Chordata > Actinopteri > Cichliformes > Cichlidae > Maylandia > Maylandia zebra. The sequence goes on along the minus strand of NC_135172.1, from coordinate 13,392,399 downwards.
AGCTTCTTCAGCTCAGAATGGAATCGTCTGGAGTTTTCTTATTAATTAACAATAAATTTAGTGTACATGTACTCCTAAATTTGATGAAAGTGATAAAAAATAGCTCTGTCTCTCTTTATTCTGAAATTTAACTAATTCAAAATATATTTCAATATTTATCTAAAATAAAAGTTTACTCTAAATTGATGTTGTACAGTAAAAATGTTTTATGTTTTCTCCCTAAAGTGTATGTAAATATCTGGTTACAAATGTGAATATCCTGCTGTGTACTGAAATCCCTCTTGTTTTGCATAGAAATATACTGAACAACATACAAAGCATAATATATAAAATAACATTTACCTGAGTTTTTTCTTTGAAAGAACCCTCGAATGTCCATTCTTATGTTTCAGTACATAACTGAAACCGATTTAGTCGGGAGGGTAAGAACTGAGAATATGAAATAAACACACGTAAGCTAAGACTCTAAAAAAAAATAGCATTTGTTCGGCTTTTCATTTTGCCATTTGTTGATTCACTTGAAGAGCAAGTAACGTAATATTGGTCAAGTGATCAGTTTCATATCAATCTTTCGTGATGCACCGTCATATTTACATTATTTGTACGGTACGAATGATTTGCTTTGGTACCTGGTCAAACTTAAGCTCTCCTTAGTATGGCTGGCTCCGTCTCTCCAACAGCGCACTCACGGGCAGCAGCTGCCCCGCCCCCTCGCTCAGTCGCTTAGTGCCTGAGCTTGGATCATACCAATATCAGGGGGGGATTCACGCACAGTCGTAAATTCCCACAGTGTGCACTATGTGCTTCGAATATTGTGTGTACTTTTTGTTTTATACAGTTGTCAGCCAGGCATCTAACTATAAAAAAATTACACTCCAAAAGACCCCGGGCTTCTGACAAAACAACCCGGGCTTAAGCCCCGTAAGCCACCCCCCCGCTCCGCCCCTGGTTAAGATATTTGACTTCATAAATGAATGGCAAGGGTAGAGGGTTTTTAGAAATTGCCAAAGCTTTCTGAGTCATTATCTACCGCGTATGTTGCAAAAAAATTTTTCCGAATGTGACCCTGCCCTGTAACATAGAGATGTACTGAATGTGTTTTGGTTTTGTGAAAAATTAGTTTTCAAAAAAGAAACTGTGAAATACATGAAGTTGACATCAAGTGACGATGAGCTGGTCCTGATGTTTCTGAACCAGAAAAGGAAGAAAGAGATTCTGGCTATGTCTAGTTCTCACCAGAAGCAACCATCAAACCATGAGATTTTCATCTGAGGAGGCAAACAAATAGGTTCAGTGAGCCGATTGACCCCGAATCGCGTCTAGCTGTGTGTCTGAGTTAAAATAGAATTATTTCCGAATTGTATATTCAACACGATGAGCGCATTTGTTGCCAAGTGCAGTGGTCTGATTAGGTTAAAGCTGTTTATTCGTGTCCAAAAAAAAAGATAAATGTCAAAACATTGTTCTGTGTGAATGGCTGCAAGAAAGAAAATAGGTGAGGCCCAAATAAATTTTTAACAAGAAATATTCACACAAATATTACACATCTGGTGTGTAAAGGCCTTTTGATAGCGAATTTGGATAGGTAACTGAGGATAGATCTGCACAGCAGTCCCACCTGACTGCTGTTTTGAGCTTTTCAAGGGCCAGCCACTCAGAAAGGTAAGCGTGTCCTTGAGAGCAATGGAAACAACTTCTTTCAGACATTAGATTAATTGGGTGACCACACTAAGGCCCAGTACGAAACAATTATTTGAACTGTGAATCATGCTCCTTTATCACATTGAGAGTAGGGGCATGCATCGATCAGTAAATCAACAGCTTTGCTTCTATGAGCGGCCGTCTCGTGCCAAACGGGTGCAACGTCTGCATTGCTGTTGCTGTGGCACCAAAACTGTTTGTCAGGCTCCCACTTTCTTCACTTGTGAACAAGACCCAGAGATACTTGAACTCCTCCACTCCCGGGCAGTGACTCGTCCCTGACCCGGAGTGGGCAGTCTGGCCTTTTCCTACTGAGGACCATGTTCTCAGATGTGGAGGTGCTGATTGTCATTCACACTTAGCTGTGAACCCCTCATGAAGCCTGCAGAACCACATTCTCTGCAAAAAGCAGATATGAGAAATTGAGGGCTACAAAGCTGGAAGCCTTATGACTTTAGTCAAAGGAGCTTGCAAAGAAAAGCGTCTGGACTTCTTTAAGTTACTTGAAGACGTTTCACCTCTCATCCGAGAAGCTTCTTCAGTTCTAAGGTCAAATGGTGGAGAGTCCCAGATATAAACCTAGTGGGAGTGTCCCCCCACAGAGGGACAAAGGACCCCCTGATGATCCTCTAATCGCCTGAGACAAGGTGTGAAACTGGGTGTGGGTCCCAATCAGCCAGAGTTTCGGGTGTGTTCATTGTGCAACCTGGCCCCACCTTATCATGCGAATTCCTGAGATCAGATGGCCCAGGATGTGAGTGGGCGTTAAGTAACTTAAAGAAGTCCAGACGCTTTTCTTTGCAAGCTCCTTTGACTACGATGACCTGGATGACTGAGAACCTTCACAGACCTTATGACTTTAATTCTGTTATTTATTAATTTGTGTATTGCTGTGTTATCAGAATACGTGCTGTACAAGTTCTCGCGATAAAATGTGTTTCCTTTCTCTGTAGTTTTCATGGACAAGAAGAGGCACCTAAAAGGCATCTTCATTTGCATTGCAGCAGCAGTGATTTTCATCTTTTTCTATCTCAATTCCAACAAAGTGGTTAGGAACATTCCTTATCAACCAGCATCAGCAGAGCCACGTTGGGAGGATCCAGGACCATATCATGTGGCCTACCCACGAAACTACAAATTCATCATGGATGACACGCCTACATGTAGGACCACAACTCCTTTCCTTATTCTGATGGTTCCTGTTGCACCCGGTAATGTGGCAACTCGGGATGCCATCCGGCAGACGTGGGCAAATGAGAAGCTGGTTCTGGGTCAGCAGGTAGAGACTGTCTTCATAGTGGGCCTCCCTGGTGGAAGTGATGCTAAACATCAGCAAGAGAAGCTTCAGCAGGAGAATCAGCTGTACCATGACCTGATTCAGAGCAACTTTCAGGACAGCTACTATAATCTGACTATCAAGACTATGGTCATGCTGGAGTGGCTGGCTGCACACTGTACTAAGGCTTCCTTTGTCATGAAGATCGACTCCGATGTTATACTCAATGTCCCGAATCTGGTGAAACTGTTGGTGGATCCTAGCACAGCTAAGCAAAACTATATGACTGGGCTGGTTTGGTGGCATAGTCCTGTTTTAAGGAACCCATTTATAAAGTTCTACATGCCTCGATCTGTGATTGCTGAATCAGAGTACCCCCCGTATCCGCTCGGCTTTGCCTACGTCATGTCACTAGACCTTCCTGGGAAGATCTTGGGAGTGTCACCTGAGATCAAACCGATCTACATTGAAGATGCTTACCTCGGCATGTGTCTGAAACGCCTGGGCGTATCTCCTACTGACCCTCCAGAAGAAACAATGTTTCTTGTCAATCCCAGCCATTCTCTGAGCAGCTGCAGTCTTTCAAAGCTGATCGCTTCGACAACAACAAGCATCTTGCAAATGAATGACTACTGGGAGAGGATCAAACGGGGAGTTCAGTGCTGAAGGTTTTCCAAAAAGAGTGAGAACCTGAATTTGGCTAATGGATAAAACAAAAATGAAATATTGCGTATTTATTATGTGGCAAAATGGAGATACTTTTGTTACATCTTGCCAAATCTGATGATTAGGCCAAGTTAACAGAATTATTTTTCTCTAAAAAAAAAAAAAGAAATAATAATAATAATTACAAGTTAGAACTTTGTGTTTGGTGATATTGAAATATTGCTAAATTGGCAAGAGATGAAATGATACTGTTCTCAACTTTTTATTGGAATCAATCAGGCCTTCTTTGTCCTCAGCTCAAGTAACAGATGTTTAATTTACTTTTATGTCCTCTTGTATTTACCTTCTCCACCTCTTTTGTGTTTCTGTACTTTTTACCCTCCGGCCTGTGTTCGTCTTTATATTTGTTGTTATGGTATGGTTTGATATTTGCTGTAGAACTTCCAACTGACGAGATGATAAGATGACATTACTGTGCAGTTGCTTTAACAATAGCTAAACATCCAAATGACCACAATCCATAATTGTTAATGAAGTGTACTGTTTTGCTATGGTATTTTGTTATGATGTAGTCGACTACTTAAGTAATAGCCCTGCGCTGTTTTGATGTTTGTTTTAATGTGTATATTTACTATACATGTTGTTGATTCTTTTTTTTCTTTTCATTTGTTTGCTTGTTTTTTTTTGTTTGTTTGCATTGTAAACCAGCTTAGGATATAAAAGCTGTGGTGTGTTTCTTAGAGACAAGTTTTTTACATGGACTATGTCAAACTAAACTGATCTAAACTAAACTATGGGGCATGTATGATCCTGATGTGATGCAATATACGAAATGTACCATGACTGTAAAGAAAAAAAATTGGCCAGTACTGTGAATTCTACAGTTGTAGTTTGTCATAGTTCCACAAGATGGACGACTTTGATTCTATAAAATTTAAGCCACAAGTATGTTTAACGTGCTGCATATTTTTTAACCTCACTGCTTTAAATGTATGATCTAAGCTTCCTTCAAAACACAAAATACTAAAATATTATATTTAAAAACAAAAACAAAACAACAACCTCATGTAATACCTTCCAATAACAATCAGTCGCTGATAGGATTGGTGTGCTGGGCCGGGCGGACTGCTTGTCTAAACCCCAGAGTGAAGGAGAACATCTCCTGTGTCTGGGTGCTAATTGCCCCTATGGGGGTGTTGGTGCTTGACCTGGGAGTATAGAGTGTTTATGGGTAGTGTGAGTGTACAGTATTCATTTCTGCATGTCTTGATGTTGGGTGTGTGAGGAAGGGGAATGCATGTGTGTGGCTGTTTGTCTATGTCTGTGTCAGGTCTGGTCTTACACTCCACCTCTCTTAGAACATCTCAGGCTCCCCCAGGAGCTAAAAGCACAGGGTTGTCCCTGCGGTGGTCCTCCTGGAGCTTTCATGGTGTGGTGGGCTTCTCCATGCCTTCTTCAGGTGTTGGTGGGCGGGACTGTGGCTCCCCACATACACTGTTAGACAGTTACAGTGGGAAACCTTATGAACACAAGCACACTCCTGCATGGCAAGACATGTTCACACAGATGTACAAGCAGGTACTCACAGACACATGTCATCTTGGGCTGCTGCTGCCTCTAAAAATATCTTTTATTATTAGTACTTTGTTCAGTAACAACATCACTGTTATTTATGTTGGTAGTTGCTCTGGTTTCTCTGCTCCCCCCTGCCTCTTCTCAACAACTGGCATTTTTTCTCTCTCTCTCCCTCTCTGTTAACTTTCTCCCCAACTTAACTTTCTTTCTTTTTGTCTTTTCCCGTCCAGGTCTCTTTACTATTATACCATAGAGGATGGTATCAAAGGCTTTAGTTAAGACTGAGAAATAAAAATTGCATTCACATTTGCAGTTTTGTCTTCAAAAACTGCAGCATAAAAGTAGCTGGAAACATGCAACAGAAATTGGCAGTACTAAAGAGGCTGAACACAATAGCTGTGGGCTGTGTTCACCTGGATTGTACTTACATCATTAAGGAGGTGCATATCAAGTTGTTCCATAGGTTATGGCACAGGATTTCAGAGGAGTGTTGATATGGTGCAGCTTTCCCACTGAAGCATAAATCTTCAGTATCAGTGAGCTTAGAGATTTTCAGCTCTAACTCAAATGTTGTGAAGCTGTGCACTTTGTTAACAATGGCAAAGAAAGATGATATAACTCACCACTTTTATCTTTCTTGTCTTTTTAGGGAACTTGTCCAGAGCATCTTTCCACAGAAGAAGATCTTATTTCATTCCTGGTTTCAGCTCCTGCTTCTATTTTGTGTTTTGGCCTTAGGCTTGTGTTACACCCTGTCCAGCCGCCCGCTGTCACTATGGCAGAGCTTCCCACTGCAGGAACAATACCAGTGGTTTTTAAACCAGAACAGTAGGGTTAATGCACCTGCTTACCGCATTCACCCCAAAAACAAAGTTATATTAAACAAAACCACTGAACCTTCGACTGTGCGATCTACCTCCCTCCAGTACCACCAAGCCTATCCACGCAACTACCATTTTCTTATGGATAACACAGAGGTTTGCAAGAACAAGATCCCATTCCTGGTTCTCATGGTTCCAGTGGAACCAAAAAATGTGGCAGCTCGGGACGCGATCCGCCAGACATGGGGCAAAGAAAACATAGTTCAGGGTGAGGTGGTACTCACTTTATTTATGTTGGGTGTCTCTAGAGAAGATGATGTTGAGAAGCTCAAACAGGAAAATTTGCAGCACCATGATCTGATCCAGAGTGACTTCACAGACAGTTATCTAAACCTAACAATCAAAACCATGGTGATCATGGACTGGCTAAGTACACACTGCCCTGCAGCAGCCTATGCCATGAAGATTGACTCTGTCAACATTCAGAAACATGTCAATCTAGTAATCATGCTAAAACAGCCGGGCATCCCCAAGACCAACTACCTGACAGGGATGCTTATGTGGAACAGACCAGTCATTCGTTCCAAGAACTCCAAGTGCTATGTGCCTGAGGAATTGTATCCAGAGCCTGAATACCCGACCCACACACTGGGTATGGGATATGTCTTTTCTAATGATCTTCCAGAGAAATATGTGGAAATTTATTTATTTGTATATTTTAAATGTGATTTAGGGTTACTGGGTTGTAAAGATGAAAGTGAGCTACTGCATTACATTTAAGGTTTTATCAAGAGCAATATGCAGGGAATTTACATTTGCATTGACCAATGGTACCTGGCTCCTCAGTTTCCTGTGGGACATTTTAATACTTGAAACATAAACTACTTGAAGGTATCCCAGGCAAGGTTTAATAAAAACTCTACAACTGATGCTTGTGTTTCAGCCATTTTGGCAGGGTTGACGGACGGGGTGGAGTTGTTTGTACAGCACAAGTTACCACATTACCTGGGGCTATCACCGTTGCCTGTGTGTTTGGTTTCCAGATACCATTAGGGTGCACTTAGGGGTGTGGTTATAATGTAGGCTAGAGGCACAACCTCACAAGCACACACAAAAAAGGGGTGAGAGGGGAGAAACAAACAGACAAATCCACTACAACTACTGATGCATTAGTGAAAGAATTCAGCACTTCACTTACTTCTTAAGGGTATGCGGAGCATTTTGAGAAAAAAAACTTGAAGTTACTTAAATGTGTTTAGAAATAATACAGCTGGGGTTAAGCTTTAAAGTGACTTCTAGTGAAAGGTGTGAATATTTTAAAAGATTATAAGGTTCATTTTACATATTAAATTATATTTAAATTAAATGGACTGTTCTTATTCATTTGAATGTAATTAATATGTTTTTCCAAAACCTGAACGTTTCTCCGGTGGTTGTGAGGAGTGTCATTCACATACTAGAGTCTATGATAATACCACAGTAGAGCACTGTCTTGTTTTTTTTTCTATCAGTGGGAAATCTGGGATCCTTAAAAGTCCTTAGAAGACAATTCAATGTGCTGAGCACTTTCAATGCTTTTAGACTATTCCTTTGTTTTAACTGTCTCATTGCATACATCTGTTAACTTCCTCTTGTGTCTTAGTCCGTCCCACCTGAAATAAGAGACACTGGCAGTAAAGAGTCATTAAGTCAAGGTTCACTGTACATCTTAAAGAAAAATGCACCTTAGTACGAGGGTTCTGATCTCAAAGATGGACAGCATTTAAAGGTTAAAATGGACTTGAAGACTGTAATTGATTCACGCTCTCTAATTACACAAACAGACTGCCAGAAACAGACTGCTTCCACCATGTATGTAGTACTTTATTTAGTATGCTGTAGTAATGAGGGATACACTTAGTGGAAATGACATTTGCAATGGTTGACTGGTTATTTGCAACATGTAATGCCTCTGATTATTCAAAAAAAAAAAAAAAGGCAAAAACTAAGACTAAACACATGCCTATTTACATTTAACAAGATGTAGAATATCAAGTTTTATTCAAGGTCTGAAGTGTTGGGTTTGATGACGCTTGTACATCTTTGCCCACTGTGTAGTCTCATAGCTTTACTGGGCCATGATGGCGATCTTACATTATATAGTTGCAGGCAGATAAAAGAATTGATTTGTTGTTAAAGATAAAGAAAATGTTCTGCATGTAAAGAAAAGCATCTCACTCTCAGTTTGACATTTGTAGACTAATGTGGGCAAAATCTAAATGAAATTTTTTAATGTCATTTTTTTTTGCCTGTCTTGTCTGGCAGCTTCTTTGATTTTCGTTAACTGGGACTATAAAAACTCTGCCATCCATGGATGTTACTTTGACATGTACCACCTACCTAAGCATTGTTGCAGACTATTTACACTCTTTAATGCAAAAAGTATTCTGTGATGACCGTGACCTCTTTCAGCAGGATAATGCCAAAAAGGAAAAACGGTATGGTTTGAAGGGAAAAACAAGTTGGAGGGAAAAACATGCTCCGAGGAAGCTCACAAAAAGCGGAAATAGTTGCTAAAAACGTACATTTATGGTGTTTATAATTTTTCTTTAATTTTCTTTATTTTATTTTTCCGTTCGGTCGGTGAACAGACAGGATGGCTTCACAAACAGTAAAAGCCGTGCAATTATTTTTTTATTGTAATTTATTTTTTAAATGTATTTATTTATTTATTTATTTCCGTGCAAATCTAAAGGTCAGCTACAGGTCGCTGGACGCAGATGACCCAAAAGCAGGTTAAATGCTGATTGGCTGCTAAGAGGTCCGGTTGTGCCAAGGTAGGTATCCCCGACATAATTTGTTCCCCCTGAGTCGGGAGCACGCGCTGGGCTGTCCAAGTCACAGATATCCCACGTACTTGATTTTTAATTCAAATACGCTTGTTATAAGGACTTTTTACTCCTTTGAAGACGTTAGCTCTTTATACATTAAGATTACAGTGGGATAAAAATAATATCATGCTGATCTTCCCACAATTTGCTTTTCCCGTCCAAATACGGACAAATTGTCCCACATACTTGATTTTTATTTCACAAACACGTCTTATAATGACTTCTTACTCCTGAGATTTTGGAGGTTGTACCTCTTCATACAGTTAAGTTAGAGGGGGATACAAATAATTATGTGGCAAAATGTCCTCGTGATAGTAAATAATCTCTAACAGGTGAAAATCAATAAATATATCACTTTATATTGTAATTCACAAACTAAACAGTAATGTAATTTTCCACTTTTTCACTAAACTAAAACATCACGACTTCCGCGTCGAGTTAGTTTTAATGGAGGCGGAGTAAACTGGATCCTTGCTCCAGGTGCAGGGGAAACAGGTTCTATCGGGGATGTCTATCTGATCTCTCCGACGTCTATTCCTTATACAGAAAAACAAGCAGAACAGGTGTGCCTATGCGATTGCACAGTTTCTAAGTATTTTTAAGTTCATTAAAGTCCAAGAATTCCCGTAGACTGCTTTCATTGTACACTTGTTTGAGCATAAAACAAGGGAAGTTGCCAGGTTCAGTATGCAAAACATTTCACGGAACTTAAAATTCTGAATCTTTAACAATATACTCTAGATGTTGTTCCTATATTGACTATTAAGATAATTTGGCTTCACAAATGACTGGCAAGATTAGAAAGTTTTCTTTCCTTCTCTTTTTTCAGTGGGTTGTTAAAAAATGCCATTATGTATTGAGCACTTTCTATCTTTCTATCGCCCACAGCAAATGGGCGATAGAAAACCAGTCGGTGCCTACGACATTCCCGATATGCGCTGACATGATGTCGGGGCAGCATGAGTACGAGTAATTTTTTATTTATTTATTTTGCCCCCACCATGATGCCGCCCCGGGCAACCGCCCGTGTCGCCCGTATCAAAAACCGCTGCTGCCCTCTAGAGTGAGCTGGAGGCCACCACTCAATGAAGTCTGCAGAATACGTGCTGTACAAGTTCTCGTGATAAAATATGTTTCCTTTCTCTGTAGTTTTCATGGACAAGAAGAGGCACCTAAAAGGCATCTTCATTTGCATTGCAGCAGCAGTGATTTTCATCTTTTTCTATCTCAATTCCAACAAAGTGGTTAGGAACATTCCTTATCAACCAGCATCAGCAGAGCCACGTTGGGAGGATCCAGGACCATATCATGTGGCCTACCCACGAAACTACAAATTCATCATGGATGACACGCCTACATGTAGGACCACAACTCCTTTCCTTATTCTGATGGTTCCTGTTGCACCCGGTAATGTGGCAACTCGGGATGCCATCCGGCAGACGTGGGGAAATGAGAAGCTGATTCTGGGTCAGCAGGTAGAGACTGTCTTCATAGTGGGCCTCCCTGGTGGAAGTGATGCTAAACATCAGCAAGAGAAGCTTCAGCAGGAGAATCAGCTGTACCATGACCTGATTCAGAGCAACTTTCAGGACAGCTACAATAATCTGACTATCAAGACTATGGTCATGCTGGAGTGGCTGGCTGCACACTGTACTAAGGCTTCCTTTGTCATGAAGATCGACTCCGATGTTATACTCAATGTCCCGAATCTGGTGAAACTGTTGGTGGATCCTAGCACAGCTAAGCAAAACTATATGACTGGGCTGGTTTGGTGGCATAGTCCTGTTTTAAGGAACCCATTTATAAAGTTCTACATGCCTCGATCTGTGATTGCTGAATCAGAGTACCCCCCGTATCCGCTCGGCTTTGCCTACGTCATGTCACTAGACCTTCCTGGGAAGCTCTTGGGAGTGTCACCTGAGATCAAACCGATCTACATTGAAGATGCTTACCTCGGCATGTGTCTGAAACGCCTGGGCGTATCTCCTACTGACCCTCCAGAAGAAACAATGTTTCTTGTCAATCCCAGCCATTCTCTGAGCAGCTGCAGTCTTTCAAAGCTGATCGCTTCGACAACAACAAGCATCTTGCAAATGAATGACTACTGGGAGAGGATCAAACGGGGAGTTCAGTGCTGAAGGTTTTCCAAAAAGAGTGAGAACCTGAATTTGGCTAATGGATAAAACAAAAATGAAATATTGCGTATTTATTATGTGGCAAAATGGAGATACTTTTGTTACATCTTGCCAAATCTGATGATTAGGCCAAGTTAACAGAATTATTTTTCTCTAAAAAAAAAGAAAGAAATAATAATAATAATTACAAGTTAGAACTTTGTGTTTGGTGATATTGAAATATTGCTAAATTGGCAAGAGATGAAATGATACTGTTCTCAACTTTTTATTGGAATCAATCAGGCCTTCTTTGTCCTCAGCTCAAGTAACAGATGTTTAATTTACTTTTATGTCGTCTTGTATTTACCTTCTCCACCTCTTTTGTGTTTCTGTACTTTTTACCCTCCGGCCTGTGTTCGTCTTTATATTTGTTGTTATGGTATGGTTTGATATTTGCTGTAGAACTTCCAACTGACGAGATGATAAGATGACATTACTGTGCAGTTGCTTTAACAATAGCTAAACATCCAAATGACCACAATCCATAATTGTTAATGAAGTGTACTGTTTTGCTATGGTATTTTGTTATGATGTAGTCGACTACTTAAGTATATTGTAATAGCCCTGCGCTGTTTTGATGTTTGTTTTAATGTGTATATTTACTATAGATTGTGCATGTTGTTGATTCTTTTTTTTCTTTCCATTTGTTTGCTTGTTTTTTTTTGTTTGTTTGCATTGTAAACCAGCTTAGGATATAAAAGCTGTGGTGTGTTTCTTAGAGACAAGTTTTTTACATGGACTATGTCAAACTAAACTGATCTAAACTAAACTATGGGGCATGTATGATCCTGATGTGATGCAATATACGAAATGTACCATGACTGTAAAGAAAAAAAATTGGCCAGTACTGTGAATTCTACAGTTGTAGTTTGTCATAGTTCCACAAGATGGACGACTTTGATTCTATAAAATTTAAGCCACAAGTATGTTTAACGTGCTGCATATTTTTTAACCTCACTGCTTTAAATGTATGATCTAAGCTTCCTTCAAAACACAAAATACTAAAAGGGTTAGGGTTGTGAGAGGCTTTTTGTCAGGGGTTAGTATTAAGAGTACATTTATATATTTACATGTTAGATCTTTGTGGTGATATTGGATTTTCAAATGATAAAATGATATTGTAATCACTTTTTATTGAAGTCAGCCAGGCCTCCTTTATCCTCAGCTCAAGTGTGAGATGTTTAAGTTACTTTTATATCCTCTTGTATTTAACTTTAGCTCTTTTGTCTTTCTGTACTTTTTACTCTCTGTGTTTGTCTTTTATATTTGGTGTTATGGTATGGATAACACCAAAGGATATACATATAAATAAAGGATATATAGGATTTAGGATATAAATGCTGTGGTGTTTTTCCTAGTTCATGTAACATACTTGTTTCTATGTCAAGTTAAACTGATGTTATCTAAACTATGTTGCATGTATGATCTTGATGCAATGCGATATAGGAAAAGTACCACGAGTTTAAACAAACTGGCCAGTACTGGGAATACAGTTGTAGTTTCTCATACTTCCACAAGATGGCAGACTTTGATTCGATAAAATTTAAGCCACAACACTCCTAACCACTTTAAACAACAACAACAACAATTTTTATTAATCTGCTGCATATTTATCAACCCCACTCATTTAAAAGTTTGATGTAAATTTCTTCAAAACACAATTAAAATATTTACATTAAATAAAAATCATTTTATGTCTGTTTAAGTCCAATTGAAATTTTTCATTTTTAACCAAAAATCCAGCATCAAAGAAATGTACTATGTGGTGTTTGTTTTCCAAATGAATGGAAATTTTGAATTTTTTAGGTAAAATATATAATTGTTAAACTACTTTTAATTACATTTACCTAACATTATCTGGCCATATATTTGAGAACAGTGACATTCGTCTAAAACGAGACAATTTTAAAATACAACTTTTAGCATTTAACAGACATCTAAAGAAAGGTTTAGCTCACACAGAAGGATTTAGGAATGCTGACTTGAACGCATCAGGAAGCTCGGGAGGAATGCCAGGAACCTCTTCCTCATCATTGTGTCAAGAGGAGCAACGATGCTGAGGTGAAAGGCAAGTCTGCCATTTATCCTGTCAGCCAGTGAGTTCGCTCATAAACTTCCAAAAAAACTTCCAGAACATGTTGATGAACATAACGAAGCACCAAAACCTCTGACCCATCAAGGTCAGAGTTTTAGGCAAGCACTCATGGGTACTGTGTATTAAGAACTGAATCTTTTTTGGCTCCAGTAGAAATCAACAGTGAGTACTGAAATCTTTGGTAGGTTCCAAACCTAAAAGGAGAGACGTGCATTTGATTGTCTGACACTTTTAAATATCACTTATGTGCAGTTTCATGCTTAGAATAAAGAAGTATTTCTTTCACACAGTCTGCACAACTGAGTGCTGTATTGTGCCTACAGCAGGAGCGTTAATGCTATTTGGGGAATGATGGTTTGACATCATGGATTTTCTTAAAATTTAAAGATGCTTAAAGAATATGAAAAGCATGCATGAAAGAATTACAGTCATTGTTGGCAATTTTAAAAGCAATTTTCATATTGATAAAAAGGGGGGGGAAACCGGCGAGTAACATGCTCAGAACTAATGGTCATACAATGGTTTGTCTCTGTTCCACGAGGGTAATGTGATAGGTTTGTGTTTTCATTTATCTCCAGCTCTCTGATCCATTAACTTTCTGTCAAGGCCCTGTTCTAGCTCCCGCTGACTGCAGCCTTAACCAAGAAAACAGCTAAAAATTTAAATAGCGACAATTTGTTTGTCATACTCTCTCTCCCTTCAGTATTTTATGCCTTTGGTGACACAATGAAGTGGGCACACACTGTTCCTCACAGATTTATTGATTACTTAGCACAATTACCCACCAATTTTGACTCCCAGTACCTTAAACTCTCGTTGAGGTTTTGAAGTACCAGGCTGTGGGAGCTGTTGGAGTTGATCGCACTACATGTGTTAGTGATGTCTGGCTCCAACTGATCCACACAGGGGGCCACCTGTGAGTCCTGTAAGACCAGGACCAGTAATCCCACTAGTCAAACAAACTTTAAATTTGAAGGTCACACACACATGGGTGTGCTAGTGTGAGTGTACCATACGTTTGTTGGTTTAGCACTGCTGTGCTTTTTGTCACTTTAAATGTTAAATGTTGCAACCATTTTTTTCTTCCTCCTTTTCAGACTACTTCCTGTCTCTGCCCACTAGACAGATTGTTTGAGCATGTGTCTGCGGTGTGTGCATTACTAGGCCATATATTGTGTTCCTGTTTCAGGTATAAACACAAACCCTCACAGAGACTATACAGACTTTTCAATTTGTACACTCACAACACAGGAAATTGCTCATCTTCTTCCTTCCTTTGATGCTATCAAAAAGGATTGAGTTGATGGAGCTCAGAATGATTTATTGTGTGCAGTCTTTCTCCTTCTCTCTCTGTAGCTTTGAGGAGAATTGGATATCATTTATGTTCCTAAGAAACCAAAGCCTTTCTCAGTAGTTTGGTGCGGGGTAATAGAAAGTGTGTTTTGAATTTACTGAAGCTGAGAAGAAGTTAAGCATACACAGATAAAAATAGACATACCAAATACCAATGAATGACACAATTGCTGTTTTTTCAAAGCATGAAAAGGTGACTTGCTTCACAGATAAAGGGAAACAGAGGGATTAGGATGATTTTGCTCCAGGCTAACGTGCAAACCCAATTTAAACTTCATGTCCATTTAAATCACAATGACAAGGCAAAATTGGACACTCTGAAAATATATTTTTACAATTGCTTCAATGACTTTGAAAGTACAAAATACATAAAATACTGTCCAACTGAGCTCCTCGCAGACTAGGTGTCCTTCAGACTAGCCTCCTATTCCCCCTGCAGATCGGCTGTCTGCTCTGTCACCCTGAGAAGAAAGACTGCACTGCAGGGTCATAAACTTGAGCTGGTCCTGTTTTGGCCGTAGACAGACACACACACACACACACACACACACACACACACACACACACACACACACACACACACACACACACACACACACACCAAAAACATCCATCAGTGCATGTATCTTTAAAGCAGGTACAGTGGTTTAAGTTGCACTGATGTGCAGAATATTATGGTTTTTTTATGGGAAGTAAACCACTGAACAGATAACTATATTGAAGAGTTTTAATTGCATATGTTAAAACAGCTCTGTGCTACATGAACATGCTCCTCTACATGAAAACCACAGTGACAGAGTTAAGCCAAGCTAGTAGTATAATGAATCCAATGACAATACGAAAAGAGCTCATTTTTTTTACCTGTACAGCCCTCAAATATTGACACACTCATTTGAAAAAAATCTGGAGACAAGCTGACAGTAGAGTGAATACTCACAAACAATGTCTTGAATAATCAGGCCCCATCTTATCTTAAAGACCTCATAGAGCAATATCACCCCAGCAGAGCATTTGGCTCTCAGACTGCTAGTTTGCAATTTTGGGAGGCAGAACCTTCAGCTTTCAAACCTCTCTTCTGTGGAACCAGCTCCCAGTTTTGATTGGATAGTTTCTATACTTTTGATATTAGGCTTTAAACTAAATAAACTTAAAACACCAGTCATTAAATGCATTTAATCATTAGTTATTAATAATCGTTGGATCTCTTCCACAGTGACCTGGCAGCCTCCTGGCCCTCCCCCAGCCTGGTTCTGCCAGAGGGTTCTTCCTGTTAAAAGAGAGTTTTTCCTTTTCACTGTCACTAAGTGGTTGTTCATAACTGAAGAAACTGAATTTTTTAAAATAAAATACTTGTTTTTACAACAAGAAAACAGAAAACAAAGGCTATACGAGGCTTTTGGACAAACAACCAAGTAGTTTAAGGACAAAAGGCGGCTCTTTTGTTCTTTCTGTGCCTGGCTCTTTCTCTCACTCACACAAACACCATGGACAAACCATTAATGTGAAAGTAAGCCAGACTCTGTGGTGATTTAGGAGTAGCAGACAGTGTGAGGGTAAAGGCCAAGCTCTGGGTCTCATTCAATCTCTCTCCATTCACCAGCCCATAAATAATAACACAGGCACAAACTGACACAAGTAAGAGTTTGAGATGAAGGACATAGGGGGAAAAAAACAGAGAGGACGTGGTGTCTTTTGATGACTAAGAGAAAGAAGAACAGCAGCAAAGAGCAAGAAGACAGGTGTGGGAACAGAAAGAAAATCAGATGTCCTGCTGCTTCCAGCTCAGTGTCAAAGAGCGATGAGGGACTTGAAGCAGTCATACAGAACAAAGTTGTTTGGAAAAATCACAGAAGAATGTAGTTACCTCCACCAAAGACTTTGCAGCTGTGATTATGAGCCTCTGACTGATTATAAATTTATTGTTATTTAAAAAACAACAACAAAAAAGAAACTTCTAAAATGGAAAAAAAAAAAATCAAAAGTAAAACAACAAACAAAAAAACATTTAAATTTACAAATTACAAATTACTTTCATCATAGACATATTAAATGTTGGAGCACTGTAAAGCATTTTAATTTACAAACAGTCAATTTACACTATCGCATTTTTCACATTGTTTATTTCACAATAATAATAACGATAATGACAATCAATTAAAAAATCAAATTCAGGGCTTGAGCAAACCATTTGAATTAAAATATACACTCACTAACCAATTCATTAGGTACACCTTGGTAGTACGGGGTTGGTCCCTTTTTCATCTTCAGAATTACCTTAATGTTTCATGACACAGATTCAACAACATTCCTCAGAGATTTTGTTGTTTGTCGTTACACTGTGGTCATAAAGGGATGGATACAGTCAGCAACAGAGCTTAGGTAGCCCGTGGTGCTTAAATGATGTACAATTAGTACCCAAAGCGTGCCGAAAAAATCATCCCTGATATCATTACCCCACCAGCAGCCTGAAACACTGATACAATGAAGAATGGATCCCTGATTTCATGTTGTTTATGCCAAATTATGAGCCTACCATTGAAAATTTTAGCTTGAATTGACACTTTCAGACAAGATTGGTTTTCCAATCTTTTATGGTCCAAATTTGGCCTCAGTTTCGACATGGCACAACGTGTGCTCCTCTGCTTCCTTAGCCCATCTGCTTCAATGTTCCATGGCAATTCAGAGATGCTCTTCTCCATACCTCAGTTGTAATGAATGGGGAAAATCCCAGTAAATCAGCAGTCCCTGAAATACCCCACCTGGCACCAACAACCATGCCGGGTTCAGAGTCACTTGAATCAATTTTCTTTCATCTTTTGAGCTTTAGCAGGTCATGTCGACCACTTCTGCATGTTTAAAAACAATGAGTAATAATTTTTCATAATTATTATTTCTTTTAAAAAAAGAGGATGTTTCAGTGGCAAGGAGTATAATAGGAGAAAATCAAAGAGCGTCCTTGTTTCCCTGAGCAGAATTGCCAGATGCTCTGTGTACACTGCCTTTTCTCATTTCTTTACATTTAGTCAAGTTCCTCTTGACCACAAGGACCCCTGCCACTCAGGTTCTCACGATCCCTGTCAAGGAGTCACTCTGCAGGCTGTGAGAAGCACTGGTAGCCCCTGCTGCTGGAGGCCTCCCGCTGTGGTCAGTTCCCTAAAAACACACATGCAGACACAGACAAAAACACACACAAACATGTCACAGGCCCATGTATGTTGTATATACACAGAATTAAACAAGCGTACATAATAGTATACAGTCTCTTACTCCCGATTCTTCTCCAGCATCCTCTCTCCTCTTTCTCTCATAACAAACACAGCTGTTCAGACTGCCCTGCTACAGGAAAAAAGAAGCTCCAGCATAAGATCTATGCATGTTCTTGATTTATTACATATCTCTTATATAATCACAATTTGTGCTATTTTATTGATGGTTGAAAGACCTGAAAATTGGAATAATTTGTTCTTAACACACATACTTCTTGTAAACATAATTGTAAAAATAATGGTGATACCGTAGTTCTTGTAGCCACAGTAATGATAAAGTGAGACTGTCCCTATCAGGGAAAGTGTTTGGTTTTGTTTTGGTTATAATGAAGGTAGATTAACGCCTGTGTGTCATGGGAAATGCTTTCCATACCACTTGTGCTTTGACACTGTAAAATCTGACAAGTTGCCAGTACTTAAAAAGATTATGCAGACTCACTGCATTAGAAAAGTTACAGTTTATTTAAGATATTTAAGTTAGGGCAACTTGTTCAAAATGAGTACTTAGAATAACTTGTTTTTTCCGAGTGAGCAATACTAAATGAATTACTTCAGTTGACATATATGTTATATGTCAAGTTCTTTCAAGTACCATGCACTCACAATGAACGTGTGCATTTTAGTCACTATGTCTCACTCTTTCCATATGCAGTCACTATATATAATGCATTTATGCATACATTACATATGAAATTCACAGATAACAGTGTATTTTTAACCAAACAACTTATCAAGATCTAAACATACCTTTAACTTGCTATTTCCTGGTCATGCCAGTACTCCTGGCTAAAGATGGGCAGATTGATCCAAATTTTGTTTGTATATGATATGATAGGACCGATACTTTGTTTTGGTCCTCTAAGATCAGTATGTAGATCTCTGAATTTTGTTAAATTATTATTATTATTATTATTATTATTATTATTATTATTATTATTATAAATATACTTTAACCTCATAAGACCTGAACTCTTTCATGGCATGAATTTTTAATTTCTCTTTGCTATTTGGGCTGATTGGGACCTGATGAATGTAAAAACAAAGAATCGTGGGATGTATTTTTTTTTTAACCTGATTTTAGTTTCTGAGAAAAATGAGATCCACATTTGAGGACATTCGCTTTAAATTTCGATAGAACAGTGGCAGTATGATGTCTTCGTAAGTGCATATCAGGTCCTTGAAGAGCAAAATATTTTGGTCTAGACATCAGAAAATGTGATGTCCACATATGTGGACACCAGGTCCTAGGAGGTTAAATATGTCTTGATGCATGCTCAATCATCCAGCTAACGAAATCCCAAAAAGTTGATTCTGTTCTGTTCATCTGAAAATGTCACGTCTCGATCAACCAAATCAATGTTTTGGGTACCTCAAATATAAATAATAAAAAAAAAAGCCTTTCTGTGTTCACTTTCATGTCTATGATTTTTATAGCCTATATAATATTTAAACAGCAGGAGCTGATCCAAAGTGCTTTAGAGACAGAAACATTTACAAGTCCTCTATAAAAAAAACTCAATGTCAAAATAGATGTTTTGTTCTGTTCACCAGTTATCGTGAAAAGTAAAAATCACAATCATTTAGTGGTTTAACTAGTGACTAACCCATTTTAGTTAGTCACTAAAATGGGTTTGGGAATTTGCAAAATGATGATTCATCTCACAAACCATGACACGCTGCTCTCCCCTACATAAGCTGCATTTAAGTCAAAAGTATCAGTATTGGTGGTCGGCATGAAGCTGGACACTCTGGTGACAGTGGCAGAGAAAAGGACATTAAAGAAACTGATGGACATTATGAACAATGCTGGGCATCCTCTGCACACGGCCATAAACAATCAGAAGAGTCTGTTCAGTGACAGGTTGCTTCTCCCCAAGACAAGAACTAACAGACTTAAAAACTCCTTTGTCCCACACGCCATCAGACTGTTTAACTCCTCTCTGGAGGGGAGAGGGAGGGGAAACAGGAAACAGGAGGACAAAGGAGGGGGGAACAACTAAGCTGTAGTGCCTCTTCACCTCACTGTACAATACCTTGTGCAATACTTTTTGTAAATAGTCAACAGTGCAATAGACCTCAATACTTGAAATGTGCAATTCACTTGTATTTTTATTTTTTATTCCTATTTATTCTATTTATCCCCTTTGTATATTTTATTTATATTTGTCTCTGTATTTATATATGTGTGTGTGTGTGTGTGTGTGTGTGTGTGTGTGTGTGTGTGTGTGTGTGTGTATATATAACAATTCTGTAGCTGTAACTTCGGTCGTTGCTGTGCTTTTTTTGGAAGTCGAATTTCCCAGAGGAACCCACCCGAGGGATTAATAAAGTTCTATCTTATCTTATCTTATCTTATTGAGAATATTGTCAATACTGGCCCTGTACACTATCACATACAGTACAGTAGCAGTACTGGTGATGATTTTGCTGAAATTGACACACTTTGGAAAGCACTCCAGCAGGCTGGACCGGGACTAATCTTTGACATTCCTGGATTATGATTTACAAAGGACAAATCTGGAAAATAAAAATAGGTCCATAAATATCTGGACAGAGAGAACATTTTTTTTCAAATTTTGGTTCTTTGCATTACCACAATGCATTCTAAATAAGACAACTCATTTCAGTTATTTAATTGGACAAATTTAATGACTGAATCTTCTATCTCTGGGCATGAGGTCACTGAGGCAGCTAAAGAACTCCTTGGTGGCAGAGCCCCTGGGGTAGATGAGGTTCACCCTGAGTTCCTGAAGTCTCTGGATGTTGTAGGGCTGTATTAGTTGACACGTTTCTACAATGTTGCGTGGAGATCCGGGATGGTACCTCTGGATTGGCAGACTGCGGTGGTAGTTCCCACTTTTAAGCAAGGGGACTAGAGCATGTGTTCCAACTATAGGGGGATCACACTGCTCAGCCTCCCTGTGAAAGTCTATGCAAGGGTGCTGGAAAGGAGAGTCTGTCCATTAGTCAAATCTCAGATGCAGGAGCAACAGAGCAGTTTTCATCCTGGTTGTGGGACACTGGACCAGCTCTTTATCCTCTCAAGGATTCTTGAGGGTGCATGCCCAACCAGTCTATATGTGCTTTGTGGTATTGGAGAAGGCATTCAACCATGTCCGTCAGAGTGTCCTGTGGAAGGTGCTTAGGGACTATGGGGTATTTGGCCCATTGCTACGAGCCATACAATCCTTATACAACCATTGCATGAACTTGGTCTGCATAGCTGGCAATAAGTTGGACTAGTGGGTGATGGGCTCCGCCAGGGCTGCCCTTTGTCACAGATTCTGTTCGTAATTTTTATAGACAAAATTTCTAGGTGTAGCCAAGTGGCAGAAGGCTTTCACTTCGGTGGTCTCAGAATCTCATCTCTGCTCTTTGCAGATGATGTGGTTCTGTTGGCTTTATCGGGTGATGACCCCCAGCTCACACTGGAATGGTTTGCAGCCAAGTGTGAAGCGGTGGGAATGAGATTCAGCACCTCCAAATCTGGCCATGGTCCCCAGCCAGAAAAGGGTGCAGTGTGCACTCCTGGTCAAAGACGAGTTCCTGCCCCAGGTGGAGGAGTATAAGTATCTCAGGGTCTTGGTTACGAGTGATGGGAGAAAGGAGCGGGAGATTGACAGACAGATGTTTTGGGTCATTGTCCATTTGTATTATGAAACGCCACCCAATCAATTTGACTGTATTTAGCTGGATTTAAGCAGACAGTATGTCTCTGAACACCTCAGAATTAATTCTGCTGCTTCTGTCCTGTGTCACATTATCAAATAAAAACTAGTATCCCAGTTCTACTAGCAGCCATGCAGGCCCACGCCATTAGACTGCCTCCGCAGTGTTTTACAGATGATGGGGTATACTTTGGATCATGAGCTGTTCCACCCCTTCTCCATACTTTCTTCATACCGTCATTCTGTTAGAAGTTGTCTTGGTTTTTCCAGAGCTTTGATGGATTTCTAGATGTTGTTTAGAAAAGTACAATTGAGCCTTGAGGCTCTCTTTATTTCTCTTTATTTTATACTTGGATATCATTATGTCTACTTCCTGGAGAGTGTTGTTAACTTGGCTGTTGCAAAGGGGTTTCTCATTACCATGTAAATGATTGTGCAATCATCCCCCTCTGTTGTCTTCCATGGACATTCAGATCTTTTTGTGTTGCTGAGTTTACCAGTGCTTTCCTTCTTTCTCAGGATGTACCAAACTGTAGATTTTGTCACTTCTAATATTGTAGCAATTTCTCTGATGTTTTCACAGCTTAAGGATGGCTTGTTTCACCTGCATAGGAGCACCTTTGGCCACATATCGTCACAGCAAAATCCTCCAAATGCAAGCATCACACCTCAAATCAGCTCTAGGCCTTTTATCTGCTTAACTGATAATGACATAACAAAATTGCCCATAAAATAGCATTTGAGTCAACTGTCCATTGCTTTTGGTCACTTTACAAAGAGGCTGGCACATGTTAAGGAGTTGAATTTCCTAAACCCTTCATCCAATTTGAATGTGGATACTCTCAAATGAAAGCTGAGAGTCTACACATGGTGTCCATGTAAATTATATAACTATTCCAATATAATTGGAATATGTTTCAGTAAACAGGTAAAAAACAAAACCTGTGTCAGTGTCTATATATATGAACCTAACTGTATAAGTGAAGAAGCATAACAGACTACTTTTGGAAAACGTATTTTTGCTCTCTCCCTGAACTGCCATTGATTTACAGGATAATCCAGGCTTGCATTGCGGTTAGGCTGGCTCGGTGGGCTCCTTTTGTATTTTACTTTCAGCCACACTTGAAAACAAACATTTAAATTGATTCACATTAAGATAATACCTTTTAAAATAAATGTTCAGCTGCACTGACGGGAAATCAAAGAGAATCAATGCTAATGAGCACTTCTGATAAACCAAGCTGTGGCAGTTTTGTGTAATTTGTCATTGATCTTTAATCATAATGTGGTGCATTGTTCTACTGTTGCTAATTATATGTTTTGTAAGAAACCTGTTACCACAGAAAGCCTGAATGGAATTCACCCCCAGCTGTAGCCACAAAGACTTGCACCACCGGCTTCTGTTTGCTGTGTGTTGACTGGAACTGCTGTAAACCCTTTAATATTGACATTTGTCAGGCCTCCACTCATCATCGTTGTAATGGTATAACTGTAAAGTAAGCAAATTGGGTTTTTGGCCAACATCGCCAAACAAATTTTTTTCACATGTTTTTGTTTCATGAGTGTTTCTGAGATTCTTTTTTCTTTTTTTTAACATCTTTCTTGTGTGCTGGCGTCCATCCTCACAGGACGTCTCACCACAGCCCATTTGCAGCACTGATGACTTCGAGCACAAACTGCAGTGAGAAACGTCATTAACATCTGTTTGTGGTCCACACAGAGAGGTTTAAGGCCATGTGAAAACAAAACAACAACACTGACGAGGCCAACAACTGCAGAGTCTGGGGCAGGGACCGAACGTGGTTTCCCATGACTGTGTCATCCCAGCTTCCCTCCCCTGTCCACCCTCCCTCGGCCTTGTTGTTTTTCTTGCTCTCTTCTTCCCACTCACTCTCCGCCATTAAATCTCGCCTAGTCTTCCTCTCTACGCTCTTCTCTCTTCTCTTTTACTATACCCTCCCAGTTCCTGTCAGATCATTTTTCTTTCCTGTTGTGCTGACATCTCACTGTCACCTCCTCTGCCTCTTCTTTCCTTCTTGTCCTCCCTGTTCTCCCCTCCACCAGCTCCAGCACTCATTTCATTAAGATATTGAGACATTCATCACATTGGATTATATTTATAACCACACTGAAACTAAACTGAGTCAATTCTATAATTGGGCCTACTGATTCCAAGGCTTCACATTTTCTTCCAATTATTTCAATCTTTTCCTTTTTGTGGCTCAACATATTACACATTTTCAAAGATTCTATCATGCTAAGAACAGGATCTGCCAAATCTCCTCATTGAATTGCAAATTTTAGTCTCTTGCAGAGCTGCTCTTAACGCGTGCATCATATTTGATACATAGTTTTTGTGAGTTTTTCAGACTTCTACTTCATTGGTGTGAACACCCCCCTCCAAAAAACCTAAAATAAATTGCATTAAACACATAAATTTTTAAGTAATAAAGTGGGGGGAAAAGCAAGCAAGAAGGTCCTGAGTTTGAATCCATCATCTGCTCGGAGCCGTTCTTTGTGCAGTGTACATGTTCTCTGCATGTCTGTGTGGGTTCTCTAGTGGTACTGGTGACTTCCACTGATTTGCACATAATATGTAAGTGAAATTGAACAATCTAAACATAACTACATTACTCTTTCATATTAAAACTGTTCTGTTCAGAATGTGAATGCTTTTCAATTTTCTCTGTTTCTGTGCAAATTTGAAAAAAAAAAGAAAGAGATTTCTCAGAATCCCACAGAATCAGAATAATTGATGCTCATGAAGCTGAAAAAGGTAAAATAACTATTTTCTACAGTTTCAATTTAACTGATCTGTGATTGAACACATAGCATGGATTCTTTATTGTGCCATCATGTTTTTAAAGAAAATGTCAGGATGTTTTTCTGCAATATGAATATCAAGATAAAGTTATTCAATAAATGATGGAATTGCTAAACTAAAACGCAAACACTCACAACTATATTTTAAGCATTGATATTAATTTGATTTTATTCAGTTTAATTTTATTTATATGTAGCAACCAAGGTGCTTTATATTGTAAGACCATACAGTATTAAGAAGAAAACTCCAACAGTCAGACAAACCCCATTGAGCAAGCACTTGGCGACAGTGGGAACGAAAAACTTACTTTTAACAGGAAGGAACCTCTGGTAGAACCAGAAAAAATAAACCTGGTTAGCTTTTTCAGTGCTCTGTGCGTGGGTGATCTTTCTGTTAGTCTGTGACATACAGACAGATATGACTGACAAGTTTTGGGGATAGTCCAATAATAGTGAAAAACAATTACCTGATTTGAATTTGGCTATATCTCCATTCGAAGGCATCTTCTTGGCCATATCCAGACAGCTTCTAGTGCAGCTACTATTTTTAGATCACTCACTAGACGTCCCATTCTGACCACTTGTGCTGTGCACTTGGCAGTTTCATCATGGACCTCAATCCTGGACAGAGAGCAACCCCATGTTTGTGCTAAAGGTTATCACAGCTCAATGATCAGGGCAAGGGGAGAGACCAAAACCATGCTTGTCTTTTTTTCTCTCCCTAAATTCATTTGGTTGTGCACCATGACTTGGCACCCAAAGGCAAAACCTTCCATGCTTATTTCTATTATAAAATCCTGAGGCTCATGGAGAGAACACTGAGCAAACACCGACAAATTGAAAAGCCAGGAGCTTTTTGGCCACACCAGTCTTACCAACTGCCTCCCTTCCTTACCAGGTATGTCTCCCTGCTTTCCTGCCCACGTTCCAAAAGTCAAACTGAAAGTTTGACATGTTGAACACTGCACACATTGTCTGAGACACAAGTGCAAGGGGACAGAGTGGGACTTTCACTGAGACATCTAAGAGAAGCTGGAGAAGATATTCTTGAACTGGATATCAGACAAATATATTTTCATTTGCATAGACCCCTTCCCTTTTTTTTTTTATCAAATAAACTACTGCATATTCACTACCTTCTCTCATATGCATATTTTTTATTTGCTGTTAATTTCCTTGCAGTGATATTTCCTTACAACATACGTAGTGTCCTACATACATACATGTATACATATATTTGATATATATATATGTTGCCCCTCCCATACTGTAACCCCCCCCGCCCGCGCCACATGCGCGCACACACACACACACACACACACACGCACAGCCAATGAGTGTGTGTGTGTGTGTGTGGGGTGGGACTGTGATAGGGCGCAGGTGGCAACCTAATCATCACTGCAAAGTGCTATTAATATACCAGAGTGAGAGGAGCACACACTGACACAGGAAATATGAAACACAGATATACAGAAAGGCAAGGAAAGAAGAAGAATCATATGGAAGCGCTTGTTCTGCATTAAGAGAACAAAAAACCCCCAAACAAGCACACACAAAAAAATCAAAAAGACGTTGTCACAACTTAAGAGAAAGAGAGAATAAGAAAAGTAGCATGGACACTGTTCTCATTTTCCTTCAGTGTTCCTGGCTCCAGACCAAACGCAGTCTGCCTGCCTCCCGTGGGGAGAGTAACTCCAGGCCTGAATTCCATTGTGTTATTTCATGTTTTCCTCTCTGCCACAACAATCTCTGCCCGAAGAACTTGTAAAACACACTGCACAGGCAGCTATGTGCACAATAGAAGCACATGCACCCTGGCTGGCACGTATACACATAAAAACACAAAAGCACAGTGGCTGATACACAGAATGCAAGCACAAGCAACGTAACACTCCCTCTGCTTTAGCTACTTTCCTGTCTTATTTACATTTCCTAAAGCTTCAAATTAGGACTTTGGGAGAGACTGAAACAGAGAAGCTGAAGTCTTACTTAGACAGAAGTCATTTCCGCTGTGCTGGGGAGGTCTTTGGAGGGTCAAGCCTTCCACAGCCTCGGCTGTGTGAATCACATAAACACTGAGTGAAACACTCCCGCTTTGTACCCGACTGCAGTCCTCCTACTCTGCTCACACAGCAAGAGCCACACTTAGCCTGTTACAGCACACACCACTTTGTGCTGTGGTATTAAGAGTGTTTCTGGAAGGGAGTGCTGTTGCATGTCTTCAGTGTCCATTCATGGTCTGACGGTGTCCAAAAATTTACTTCTTATACATACATACATACATACATACATGCATATATCTATCTATCTATCGATCTATCTATCGATCGATCGATCGATCGATCGATCGATCGATCGATAGATCGATAGATAGATAGATAGATAGACACTCTACCAAAACAACAAAAGACATGATAGAATGATTTTCACAGGCTCAGTAATGTTACCAGATTTAATCTGGTAATCTATACGTGGAAAAACTAACACATTATTATGTGACATTTATTCTTATGCCCTAATTACCCTGCTCATCCATACTAGCCATTACTAGGTTTCCTACCTTTAGGTTAGTCATTTTGCTGTATTGATTTCTTCCCCTGAGAACAACCCAGATTAGTGTTGTGCTGTAAAGCAGCAGATCAAACATAGCTGCAAAGGATCTGGCTTGCTGTGTTTGTTTTCTCGCGCTCCTGTCAAAATCTGTTCCTCTTTCTCAGCCTCGCATGTGCGCTCACACAAACACCCAAGCACAGGCTCACACGAGGCAAAGCAGCTCTGTGATGGGACCCATCAAACAAAAGCCAGCTGATGTTCGTGAGAGATTCGGGGCTACGGATTGATTCCATGTACAGCAGATGAAGAATGGAGGTTAAATGATTAATCGCATCTGATTTTGTTAGAGTACCACTAGATGATGTTGTATCACATGGGAGTCAAAGTAGAAAAACACAAAGGCGAAGTTATGATTTACAACGACAAGAAAACAAGAAGCACTCAGACCGTTTAAACTTCAACCGAGGCAGCTCACTATCTGAGCAGTATTTAATCTAAGTGGAATATTATTGCATTTTTTGTAAACTAATTTTTTCTTTGTTCTTTTTAAACCTACTTTAAAAGGTTTGTAGTGCAGTAAAACCACGTGCCAAGTGCAGGCATTGTTTGTTTTCCACACTGTTTAAACATTTTACTAAACACTGAAACATCATTGCAGTGTTTAGTAAAATACATTTCATTTTTTTGTGATAAATATCAAGTGAAACAAGTTTTTGATCACAATTTTATTTTGTTTACCAAAAAAAAAAAATTCTTTTTCAGGAACATTGTACATGTATTTAAAATATTACTCATTTAAATGTTATGACCTGTTACTATAATGTACTTTACAATATCATAATAAAGTAAATTTAGAATAAGAATTTACAATACCCACATATCATTACCTATATATCTATACGTTGTCAGTACAAACAATGGCAGTATGCAACATAATTTTAAAATGCTCTACGTAGCATTGTTATGACCTTGGCCTTCTGTTGGCCTTGAATAAAAAGGTCAGAGGTCAAATGTGACATGATATTTTATATCTTTATACAATTCTTCCTATATGTTGACAATACACAGCACACTTGTAAGAATCATATTTTCTAAGTTACAAGGCATTTTGTCAGGTTTTACCAAGAAATCACTGAGTTGACCTTGAACCTTGATGTAAGCCAAATTGCAATGGATTATTAACATGAGCCACTCTACAAACCTCAGATATTCATTTAAAAAGCACTCACAGTAACGCTACATAAAACACAACCTCCTTGGTGGAGGTAAAAATGCCCAAAAAGAAAATATCATCATAAGAAGTAAAATATGAAATAAAAAAAAAGGATGGCAAAGGTGTGCCTTTATTGCTAGTCTGGAGTAGGTTTCGCACAATAGGACCTTCAATTTTACCCTTCAAGGCTGCAGTGCAGATAATATAAGATGTACATGATGAGTAATTATCTATAGCTGCCAAAGAGAAGTAAAAAGCAATTATAAAACCAACTAAGTGTACTGTACCTGATGCCATCCCATGGTATGGCATGATCCACTCAGTGAAATGCGCCCCATGCTGTGGACTGCTAACAGGTGGTCATGGGTTACCTTGGGGAAGGCGTAAAGCTCTACAAACTGATTGTACAGAGAATTTAAAATGATCTTCTACACAATCAGCCGTGTCTCTGGCTAACTTTATATTTTTATTGTGCGTGTGTCACATAGATGGATTTCATCTGGACATTGCTCACACATGCCCCGGCTTGTCTGACTGACCGTCTCAGTTTAGACTGTCAGATCTCCCAGAATGTGTTAATGTGCGAGAGGCATGTGTGTGTGGGGAGCAGCTGTACATGTACCGAAGTTTTGTATTAAAAACATTTCTTTTTCCTCTGTCTTCTCTTTGGTGGATTATTAATTTTTTCCTTGCTGCATACCCTAGTGACACCAGTGAGCATGGTTCACTATCAACGATGTTGTTAAACACATTTTACCAGGTTGAGAGTTGGTGACCATGACGACAGTTTCAGGTTTCAGTGGGTTCCCGTCCACACAGTGCAGCTCTGCACTTGAATATAGTTTCTCCATCCAACAGCTCATTTACAGCTTAAGTGACGGGCGGAAGTATTTGGTTAGCGGTGCACCTGCAGCAGCTTTCCCAAGACCGTGTATAAATATACAGGCCTAATATGGAAATGCAAACTTGGAAAGACAGAGGAATGCGATAGGTGGCTGAGGTTCTGCAATGCAGTTGTCATGGAAATGTCTACAAGAGTAAAGCAGATTTATTGTACTTCCCTCTTTTAATGATAATAATAATAATAATAATAATAATAATAATAATAATAATAATAATAATAATACATTTTGAGGGCGCCTTTCTAAAATCCAAGATCACCTTACAAAGAGAAAAAGATATCATTAAAACAGTAGATTAAATTATTAGATTTTAATAAATTAAAATACCAAAAACAACAAAATACAAAAAACAACAAATAAAAACCCAAACCCCCCAAATAAACCAGGTGTGACAGCAAGTAAAATCTGCATTAAAGCTAGTAAGCTAGTTTAAACAAATAGGTTTTGAGTTGTGACTTAAATAAGGGAAGGGAATCTATAGTTCTTAAGGCTGAAGGAAGTGAGTTCAAGAGCCGAGGAGCAGAGCGACTGAGAGCTCTGTGCCCCATAGTGATAAGACGAGCAGAAGGAACAACAAGATGAGTGGCAGATGAAGCTCTGAGAGAGCGGGAAGCAATGGTGATATGAAGCAGTTCACAGAGATAAGGAGGCGCAATGTTATGAATACACTTAAACGTGAGAACTAAGATTTTAAAATTTATCCTGGCTTCTGGGCAACCAGTGAAGCTGTTGAAGAATTGGGGTAATATGGTCTCTTAAGGGAGTCCAAGTTATGACCCGAGCGGCAGAATTCTGAAGAAGTTGAAGTTTATGGAGAGACTTATTGGGGAGACCAAACTTTTATCATGAATGGCGCATATATGTTTGAATGATTTCAGAGCAGCTAATTATGACTTAGCAGGTTACCTACATAATGTTTATGAGATCACTTCAACAGGAAATGTGGACTCTGCACGAGGATTCAAGCTTTTCATCACTGTAGAAGGGACAGAAATAAGCATTTATAAAGGTATCGCTGACCTTACAGCATTTGTGTTAACTAACTAAAAATTAAGGCAAAATGCCTAGCCAATAAAAAAGAGGTTTACATTATGTATGTGTTCATTAGCTGTAACTGTGGCAAACGGGGGCTTGTGGAAAAACACTGAGAGAAAGCTGGGAGAACCATCAAAAGTGACCTGTAACTCATTCTAAACATGACAGACATATTTGTTATGTGTTGTAAATGCCCTTCATTTGTCTTCTATCTGGGTGAAACTAAAGGAAACAACAGAGAAATCTAAGGACAGATTACACTGGTTGATTTCAGATGTCAACAACCCGATTCTTGTAAGCCTGTAAGCTCTCCTGTTATAAGATCATTTCCTGTAGCTGATTAGAGATTAAATTCTCACTTCTGTCAAATCTCCCTGCAGTTAGCTTGGAGGGGTGAAGAGAAGACATGGTATCTCACTTGAGTCTGCGTTTCAGCTTCATTGCTTTTTCTTGAGGATGCAGGATTTGGAATCTAAAAGCTACAAATTTTCCTATGGAAAAAGAGGGATGAATAAAAAATTCAAAGACACAACTTTAAAAATAAATAAATAAATATAAAATAATATGACCCATGACTAAAGGTGTCATTACCCTGTAATTAAATGGAATTTTAATTAACTTTATTTGAAATGACAATATAACCATATTCAGATGCAAATATTTAAACACTTAAACGTAGGTACATATAGGGGGTAAAAAGTCCCCCCCCCCCCCCCCCCACACACACACACACAGACAATCCCCAAAAACAACTTTTAATACATTGAAGTAGTGCGTGAGTAATTTTAAGTACTGCCTTTTCCTGGTAATTTAGCAGAAAAACAAACACCATTTTCCCATCTGACTTAGTACGACGCCGTACTCAGGGTGCGGGTTGCTTTGCTTAACTTACCGAAAAGGAGACACGCAAGTAAACAAGGACAACTGAATAATAGAAAATCCATCACTGACATAATCACATTGATCTATATAACGAATATTAAGTAACAATGTAAAAAAAAATGACGCTGTGAAAAAGTCAAGTCACACCAAAATATTGTTTTTCTTTAAAATGACCAGAAATGACGCAGCACTGAAAATGACCTATAGGGTAAAATAATTTCTTTGTTTCCTGGTGTTTATTATATTTGTATGTAAATATAATTTATTTTCAAAATAAAATAGGCCGTATTATAAAGTGAGGTGGAGAGTAATGGATGGCGCTCGCAGGTGCAGCCTGCCTCGAGGTCGCGCACGGCAGCGCGCTCCGGCTCTGCACCGTACCTCCCACTTCCCCAGCTTGTTTAAGTGCTCGCCTCCTTTACTTCAATGAGCAATATTGTTGAAAAGTCAGTGCGCCACTGAACGCCAGCGGACCACAGTCTTCAAGCACAGCCTGCGCGCTGCAGTGCCATGAGACACCTTCTGGTCTGAACTCCGTGCACACGCCGACCACGCTGCGCTGCAAGAGGAGGTTTCTGAACTTTTCTTGGAGGGTTTTGCATTTGATAGGAACAAAGTGGATAAAACGTCCGGGTAGAAGCTGCTCCAGCGTATTCCTGCGGACTTTGGGTTTCTTTGCCAAGGTAAGCCTTTTTGATAGCCACACTGAAAGTTGTGTGCACAGTGAACTGTGTTGTGGTTCCTTTAATTCTTTGGATTGAAGCGATTTGTATTAAAGAAAATCTGCTCATGCGTTTGGGTGCTGTGATATCGATTAGATGTGCAGAGTTAATCCGTTCTTCTGCAAACTTGGACGCTCCGAAGCACACTCGTAATTAATCCGGCATCGGCTCCTTCTAGTACCTTTTACTCAGCCAGCTCCGGACGTGAAAGCTTCCTTTGTGGTTGTGATTTTGTCAGCATATCCTCGCATTCCTCTCCGCATATACGGGTCAGTATCTCGGGTCAGGATCTGTTGGACAGACGCGCTCAGAGGAGACGCACTTAACAGAAGAGACGCTGAGAGGACCGTTTCCTACAGAGATACATGGAAAACAGGATTAGCTCTTATCTTGGTCGTTGCTTCAGACCGTGTTGGAGTCGCATGTATCGGATTAGAACTCGTTATCTGCCCCTTCACCGTTTCTGCCTCTCCCACCTCTGGCTGCTTGAGACTTTAATCTCCGCAATTAGCTGTTGATTCCCCAGAGACAAATCAAGGTATCACCTCTGGAACATACCGCCAGTCAGTTCAGAGTGATGATTTCATTTTGTTTTCTTTGTGATGTTATCCTGTCAAGCCTGGATATATATATATATATATATATATATATATATATATATATATATATATATATATATATATATATATGTATGCACATTTTATTTAGTGGCTGTTTTAAAGAGTTTGCCTTCACTTATATTTTAAATATAAAAGTATGATGATGATCAAAAACACAGATTCCAACTCAAGTTTAAGGACTATTTTATTTTTTTGCGCTTGTCTTTGGTTGATGTTTCTGTAAACTGAACACTTAAAAAAAACTTTTGATATCAATGAAAAACTTTGTAAGTTGAACAAGGTGCTGTCATTTTTGGGATCATGTGGTGTGGATTTCTCACTTTCCCCCCTGACATTTTATAGAATAAGCAACAGAACACAAATGCATAAACCTCTGAACTTGATAATAGAAGGCAAGGAGTCAAAGATTCCTCTAGGGGTTTTGGAAAGCTGTGCTGGGCATTTTACTGTTTTACAGTCATCCACTTCAGGGTAGCCTGTCATAGGACAAGAGGCAGGGTACAAAGGTTTTTTCTAACTTTTGAAAAATAAACAGTTATTCTAAACAATATTTATATCTTATCCATCCTTATCCTTCTATCTTTTCGATTCATCCATCCAAAAGAGCACTTTTAGTCATCAATATTCATGTCTAAACTCTCTGATACTGCAGTGGTAATATGTAGAAGGAATGCCTGCAATGACTTGTTTATCTAATAAATGTAGACAGCAATATACTGAATCTGACCTCCCGTCTTCTCCTTATATTGCAATTCGCTGCCTTCACTGTCTGCTCCGTGATGAGTTTGGGGTAGTATAACAAACCCAGCGTGGAGTATGACTATGGGAAAAGCAAAGAAAGGTGGAGACAGATGGGATGGACAGAAGTGAATACAGGAGAGTAAAGCAAACATTCCTGACGCGGTGTCTCAGCAATTTAATTAAGGTTTCTGGTGAGATGCTGCAGCGAGCACCTCGAGGTGAAGGCTTAACCTCAACTCTCCTCATCTCAAGCTTGGACTAATCCCAGGGGTCAGCTAATAAGTGTTCAGGTCGAGCCACCATGACAACTAAATAAGGGGGAACATGAAGGAAAGTTCCTCCATCAGGGAGTTAATAAGCTCATGAATGAAGTAAAGAGGTACAAGGTGAAGAGGGTTGGTTGGATGGATGTGTGTGTGAGATTTCACTTGTTATCAGCCACACCAGCTAACACCCCTCTTAGTGGAGTTTAAATGAGCCCTGTGGTCCTCAGATGTTTCACAGCTAAAAGTAACCATTTATACAGAAGACATTACATTTATTTGCATTTCCACGAGTCTTCCTCTAAGCTCAACATTATTGACTTCTTTCCTAGCCTTAACATCTTGACTCTTTACTAAAGGAGTGAACATAGCCTGTGGATCCAAAAAGTGACTGATCCTTTCTTACTAATGGCCAACAGGTGGCGACCCACCAGCCACGTTCTACAGTAGTGAGCCCACTTCTCCCTTTATTTCTGACCTCAGTAAACCCGTTCTTAACGAGTTCATGGTTTCAGGTGCTAGTTTAAAAATATTAGTCAATGCAGTCTGATGTTCATTTTGTAAATTATGATTTTGAGCGATAGAGCAGGGTTATGCCTTAGGGTGTGGCTGTCTTGTGATTTTGACTGGCAGTTCGTTACTGTCCCACTCCTGATCGTCTGCTTTCAAAAATCCAAGATGACAACACCCAAAACGCCAGGCCCACAAAATGATGGGTGAAGTCATAGTCGGTACATTCATTTTTATATATTCTAGGTATATAACACTAGGTAGACTTTCCATAATGTGACTTTGCAAATGCATTCACATCCACATAAGTTGAATAACACCTAGCTCTTACACACAAACACACACACACCCCTCCTTTGAGGTTAGAATTTGGTCACTGTACCAAACTTGAGTAGGCTTTTTATTGGTAAACAACATTAGTGACACAAAAAGCGGTACTTATTTTCTAGCCCTTGTAATGAAGTGAACTTCCCTCCAACATCGTGCTATTTATATTTCCGTAGATTTGTAAGCCTCGATGAGCTGGCGGCACTGTTTTTCTTGGCTTTCCTGAATGAAAAGTTTCTCCCTCCCTACTTCATCCTGACACTTTTACCATCCTGTCATTCCTTTCTTGTTTTCTCTGCGTCCGCTGCGTTTTACATGTGCAGATGTGACATTTTTACATTGCAGAGAGACTCCCGTCAAGCCTCACCCTCCTGCTCCCTTGTTCTGGTTTCTTCTTCTCTGTTATCCAGCTTTGTTTTTTTCTGTAAGACTAATGCTTTTTTGTGGCTTTCTCTTTTATGTGGAACAGAAAGTCCCAATTAATCCAAGGTAAATTGTGATAACCACCCTCCCTGTATCATAATCAGTAACAGAATTTGTTTACATTCAGTGACACTTTTTTAAGTTTTGGAGCGTTTTCACACCTTTTTTTACACTCTGTTCTAAATCAATTGACGAGTTTGTAAACTTGTATGTTTTTCCAACAGAGAAAACTCCAAGTGAACTGAAATGCGTCACTACAAAACCATGTGAGGAGGTTTGAGAAACCAGGAAGTAGTGTGAGGTCAGTGCATCGAAGCTGAAAAAATAATGGAAATATTAATAGCACAGTGTTGGAGGAAACTTTACCTTATTACAGGCACCAGACAGTACATACTCTCAATTATATTAATTATACTATATTGCCTATAAAAACTTTAGTCAGCTATTGACCAAATTCAGGCCTGAAGGTCAGATTGTGTCTGAGGTGGGAGCATCAAAGTCAGTATAGGAAGAAAGTGCTGTAGCCTGAACTAGTGGATAATTTTTACTCTTGACATTTGTATTTATCTGGGTGACTTTAATCATTTTACTTCTGGTTGTTACAGTTTGTGTACTTTGCATATCTGCGGTACTGCTGCATCCCAGAATGCACAGCGTTTAGCTCAAATTTGCAGCGTGCACATGGTGTTTGGCTTGGCCCGAGCTCACATTCAGATCATATTCTCAACATAAACGAACCACTCTGGAGTTCGCCTGATACTGGACTGAGACCACCTCCTATCAGGGGTGGTCATTTTGGTCCACACTCAAGTGCCATTACCATGTTCACATCTGCACAAGTGAACCGCACCAAGGGTGGAAATGAAACAGAGTTCGAGTTTAACTGACTCAACAGCGAATGTGCGAAAACACCCTCAGTCTGTTTAGAACTCCAAAAAGCTTTCAACAGAAGCCTTGCAATGGAAAAAATTAATGTAAGAGACCTCATTTGAAACTGACTTTCATCTGCTACCTTGTTTATTTAGTGCTGTTCTGGTGTTTAGCCTTAAATTTGTTTCAGTATACACTAATAACATAGAAATACGTGTCTGAATCTCAAATAAAGTCCAATACTGAGTTTATGTGTGTTTAATTTGTTGTTCATAGTTGTAAGAAATTTTAAAGCATATCTCCTCTCTCGGAAAAATCCATTCCTGGAATCGTTACATTTTCTACAAAAAAACATATCAGTTGAACAGTTGAATATTTACATAGATATGTCTTCACATTGTATCTTTAAACCAAACGCTTTATCAGTATCATCAGCTGTTATTCTGCCGTTATTCAGTTGCAACTGTCATTTCCATCACATTGGTATTTGAGCACAAAGTGTAAAGATAGAGGGA
Organism: Maylandia zebra; assembly: GCF_041146795.1. Lineage (NCBI taxonomy): Eukaryota > Metazoa > Chordata > Actinopteri > Cichliformes > Cichlidae > Maylandia > Maylandia zebra. The sequence goes on along the minus strand of NC_135172.1, from coordinate 13,356,535 downwards.
AGAATTCGCTCTTGCTGTTGTTGCAGATGTGCGGTGGGTTGAGCTGCTTGTCAGCTCAATTGAGAACATTTAAGGAAGTGAGGGCTACGCTGATGGAGCAGACGTCCAACATCAAGCCTCCGACTGCTAATAAATCATTCTGCCGAGTTGGGTCATTACGCTGCTCTGGATTTGCTCCCTTTTGTTATTTTAGCAGTTGATGAATGCATTTCTTTCTAACTTAACTAGTGTGATAAATTTAAACAATTTAAGTGTCAGAAAGAGGAACTTGTATCATGTTATTATCTCAATGACTGAAGTATCCTAATTTCCACAGTCACAAAAAACATCTTTGAATTGTTTTGTGCAAAACCTTTAAGACAGCAAATTTGCAACGTCATGAAACACACAACCACTTAAAAAGTACGCTTATACTCAATTTACTTTAAAAAACCCCCCAAAAAATCGAGACAAAGATTGTTTCAGTTACTGGAAGTGGATGCCTCTTTTTTTCTTGCAGCCTGTTATGCATCTAATTTTTGCCTAAATCCACTAAAACATTCATTTGAATGACAGGATTTGGGCTATATTGCTAAATTTGGTCTCTGTTTTCAGCAACATTAAAAAAAAAGGCTCTTGTTACATCTTTACAAGCCTCCTTGACAGCCGAGGAATTCAAGACTCAAACAACACATAACAACGTGAGGCTTAACACGCTCACCAGAGGGGAACCTCCTTGAGTTTAAACCCTGCTTACTCCCCTTCCACCACCAAGGATGGTTTAGGAGTTGTTACTCCTTTTACTAACCCGTGAAGCATGCCCCCCCCCCCCCCCCCCCCCCCCCCCTCCCGAACACCCACCCTCACAGTGTGTTGTATAAACACTGGCGGCTCAATAGTCAATAGGAAGGTAAAGAGCGTGACACATGCATGCTCCTTGTAACATTCCTGCGTGGTACCAGGAGACACCAGGAGATGTAAGATGCCTCCAGTAGAACAACTGTGTTGCTTTATGCAGAATGCAGGATAGTCAACCTTCTGATGACTTGAAAATACCTATTTTTCCACTCGGTCATAGCACTTAATGTGTGACGAGTTTAAGAACAAAATCTTAGTATTCAACAAAAGTTCCCCTTGGGGTTGAGACCTTAATAAAACTGCAAAATCAGCTTCTAAAAATGACAATGACCATTAAGCAAGTAAGCATTTTCCTTGCCAATTGAGAGCTGAGAGAATCAGTCTCTGTTCCATATAAAGAAAGCTTTCAAATTCAGACTTGCTCCTTAATCTGCCTTTAAGATAACACTTCACCACCCTGTCCTTCAGTGGGAGATATACCTGAGGGCAAGTGTGTATCTATGTATATGTGTGTGTGTGTGTCTTTGGATGGGGGTAGTGTAGTAGATTAGAGAAAGCCCAGCTTCCAGCCCCCTCTTTCTGAGCCCCTTTCCATCTTTTTTTTTCCTCCTGGGGGCACATAGTCTTGCTTTGCACGCATACACACCCTTTCATTCCCATTCACAGCACAAGTCAACACACACACAAACACACATGGCCTGGGGACTGCAGGGCCTCACAAAGCATTTCAAAGATCAGAGGTCTGGACCTGTGATATTTTCAACAAGTCAGACAGACAACAGGTGAGGACAGAGGCCGTTTGACAAACCGGCATTGTTGCTCAATACAGCCGCGTGCACTAAAGTTGACGTGTGTGCCTAACTAGTTGTACGCATCAGGACTTTTGAAAGATCGCTGAGCCATTGTTAGGTGAGGTGTTACTTTAGGGGACCTCTATAAGTCTGCATAGAGGTGCATGTGTAGTATCGTGTTTACTCTCAGACAGGTAAGACCTGATTTTGTCTGTTTTCAAATCTCCGTTTGCCTATTTGCACAATTCATGAGTGAGGTTTTTTTTTAAATAGAGAATATAATGCACATTAACATAAACAGTTATTCGGTTACATTAAACACCCTCTAAATTTCAGCTCTGTGAGACTGCACAGAGCTGACTACAGATGATTAAGTAGCTTGTAGAAGCACCTTTAGCAGCAATACCTCGACTTGCTGTTGCCTTTCCTGCTCTACATTGTCTTATAAAACAACAGAATTCTGCAAACTACAGAAACTTTTGCTTTTAGACGTATAGTGAGAAATAATGAGAGGATGTGAGGTAAATCTTCTATTATATGTTTCCTAAAATGTTAATGCTGGTCTGTCACAATATTACGCTGCTTAATGCTTGCCTTAGAAGTCAGATATCGGTGCTGGGAGTGACATCACTCCTGTGTTGAGCGCATTTTAGTAGTCAACTTGGAAAAGCAAGGAAAAACAGGACCTGTTTAGCCCCTTAGGAAGGTACAGGCATCCATGCATCACTAGCAATGCAATGTAATGGTTATTATTTTGGCTTAAAAGCACAGCTGCAGCACATTGAAAGGCAGATCCTGGTCAATGCCCTGATATCACTTATTTAGCCAATCACAAATACACAACAGTGACTTTAAAGATTGCAAGTTGTACAGTTTTACTAATGTTAACATGCATTACGTGCGTTGGTCGTGCGGGTGTTGGTGTAAGGCTGGAAGTCTGACCTGAGGGGACGTTCCAGTTGAAAATTCTATCTTGGACCTTAGACATTTCGACTTCAAATGGAGTGCACCAATGGCTCTCAAAGCATGCATTATCTTGGTAGCATTCTGCAGTCTTCTTTGGTGTTGTGTTGTCAGGATTGCACATTTAACTCAGTGAAGAGTTACTGAAAGCTTGCTATGGCAGAATGAAGTCAAGAGTATTCTTAGGACCGATTGCTAGCAAGTTTAGTACCTAATTTCTAGAGCTGGGCTCAGGCCATTGTTTTTCGGTAGGAATCTGGTTTTAAATTTTGTATTTTTAAATTACTAACTTGGAGACTGATATCTTAACTCTAAATAAGACCTTAGAGTTTCCCTGTGATAGCAACAGAACAGTCAGTTGGTACATGAGAGTACTGGAAGGATAATCTCTAGGCGGTTGATCAGGCTTTGGTGTAAGTTAAGGGAGTACCAACAAAAAACCCACAAACCAACTAATTAATGGTTGTTAGTTTCAGGATTCCTCTTTTTAAAATGCTAGGTGAAACTAAACTGGGTATTCCAGCTTCCTCCCACAAACGGAAGAAAAACATAGTCTTTGGTTAACTGGACGTTGGTGTGAATGTGAGTAAAAATGGTTGCTGATGGACTGGGGTGGGCTGGATAGTCCAGGTTGTACCCTGCCTCTAGTCATATGTCAGCTGGGATGGCCTCCAATAGATAGACGGAGTGTAACAGTGACTAATGAATGAAGAGGCATAATTGATCCCTTTGGGGGTAAAAGGAGTTGTGCAACAGTGAAAAGATATCAACAAAAGTTACTGTAAAGTCGGCTGAATCACATCCATGACTGCAGGTGTGATGCTACACTTGTTACCCAAGAAATTCAACAGTCAGACACTTAGTGTCTGTGAATAACATAAATCACTGCTTCGCTGTTCAATAACAGCCTCGGGTGGATTAGTAGCAACTTTATGGGCTCTTTGTATGAATGTTGAGTCTTGCCAGTTATGTTGTAACTTGCAAGTTACCATAACTGGCAAGACTACTGTTATCAATTAACAGAAATTCTTTCATGTAAGAGGATAAATGTCATGCACATGTCAATCCACAATGATGATGTGTAAAGAAAAAAGCTTTTAGACAGTGCTAATCAGTACAGAAGTGCATGCTAGTGCTCATTCATATCTTGCATAGAACTTTTGTTGCCTCTCTCACATACATACTGATAGAAACACACAGGCACGCACAGTCACAGGTCTTCCTTGGGGGCCTCGCTGCAGCTGGCAGGGGATTAAGGGGTCAGGAGTTAAAGGGGGACTCAGTCAACCAGAAGACTGGGACAAGAAACTGACCAAGCAGAAGAAGGACAGGCAAAAAAAAAAGAAAGAAAAAAAAAGTGTTGAGTCTGAGTCAAAATTGCAATAGAGGTGATCCAAATAGGAAGAAACTCACTCGACTGGTTTCCGTTTCGCCAGGAGCCTGTGGTGATACTTGGAACACCAAAGCAAGACAAAAGAGTTTGAAGAGGCTTGTGCAACTGTTACTTGCTTGCTTATTAGTATGAGAGCAGGTTAGGGTCACGATGTTCCAAGGTGTGCGGCATTCTGAAAGGTGAAACTGACTGCAGTTAAGTCTGGAATATAAAACCTAGAAATTATTATATAAAGGAAAAGATAAGTAAGCTTTTCACAAGATGATAATATATCTTTCAGATTTTTCTGGCTTCACTGCTTTACAATGCCCAATGCATCTTGGGGTTTTGAACGAAAAAAAGATCAAAGTATTTACATATGTAAATGTTTATGTCTCACACTGCAGTGACAAAAAAAATCAAAGGCCAAAGCGTGTTTTATCGACTCAGCACTGTGTTTGCTGTAAAACGGAAATTCGGATTTTAAATTGAGCAGAAAGCTGAGAAGAATTACGCCAAGTAATTATTGTTCATGAGAAACGTCTGTGCACGTCACCACTTTAAAGCTGTTCTTTTTATCTGTAACATGGATAAGATCATGAGGAGGATTATTTCCTGGTCAAGAATGACTCAGCTTTGCTTTTATTTTCAAGACAAACAATGTTTACCTGGGTACAACAACATTTTGGGTAAAAAGTGGCAATCACATTTTATTTAAACTCCCCCGGTGTCTGACAGCAGCTGTGTGTCTGAGTTACTGTAGTCTAACATGCATCTGACTTGGCACTTTACACACATTGCCGTCTCGCTAAATCCTGCATAGCAGAATGTGGCTGTGGGCGAGCCTGTGGTATTTTTAATTTGGACATCTTGTTCACAGATGAATTCCACTTCAAAGAGCGCAGAGGTGGATCAAGAGTTAGCTTTTAGCAGCTTAAACAACAATGGCAAGCAGAGGGGTTCATAGTGGAAATGTAGCCTGTGTATTCAAGTGTATTCATATCGATGCCAAACACGGATGGTATAAGATATGAAAATTCAACTTTGAAGTTTAGAGTGTATGCTTAAGATGGGACTCTTTTGATAATTTTATCCCCTAAAATTAAAATTATCCACACTTTTTGCTGCTTTGGGGTCTGTTAGTGAATTGTTAGCAGCAAATTAGCAGCTGTTCCATCAATTATTCCGTGGAATTGGAGATGGGTTGCAAAGCAGCCTGCAGATGTGCCGCAACTGTAGGCAGGATTAGCCGTGCCTTACGTCTTTGCATCCAAATGGATTGCATTAAGTATCAGCTGAGCCATGAGTAAAGGTGAGCTGATCTGTTGGGACTGCTGCAACTAATGCTGTGCTTGATTTTGAGACAGCAAATAACGACACGTTTTATTAATCTTTAGGATGCACTAACTAAAATTTGCTCTCAGATACGTGGCAGACTCTGTTTTAAGTTTGTAGATAGGAGCCAGTGTTGATTTACTAGTGTCCGTCAAATGTGCTCTACATTAGCTGTGACTGCTGGATAAGACACTCCATAAACATAGACAGACCAATGCAAAGTCCAAAACAAGCAGTCAGCAGGTCAGGCAACTGCAGAAACCTTATTCCATACCACGGATGAGGCCAAGACACACCAGACTCCCTTCCCCAGAACAGATGGGATATATTAGACAGACTGAGGTTGCAAGGATTGATGGAGCAGTTTCACAGGCTCAATTGCAGCAGTTTGGTCTTAATATATCTGTGCTGAGTCTTGATTGGGTTGCTGTTCAGTTCACAGACTTCTGGCGTTCACTAAACCCCCTCCTTAGTTAAATTTGATGGCTGCCATTATTCAAAGGGATAGAAAAAGTGTGCATATGGTGGGGTTCAGGATGGGATGTGTCCTGCTAAACCCAGAGTTTGCCAGTAAATGAAGGTGATAGATAACCTCACGCACCATTAACGTTAGCTGTTGTTCTTTAGTCTTCATATATGGTACTCTGCAAAAGTCTTGGTCCACCCCTTTATTTCTTTATATTTTGTGTCCAAGGAGCCAGACGTAATTGCTTTTTAATCATGGTCTTGAGCAATAGTTCTCCAGGTTTTCTGAAGGCCTTTCTTTTCACTCATTTTCAGTCGAGTCCTTGAAAACGAATATTTTCAGAGGAATGTTTTTTTTGTTTGTTAAGGCACTCAACACTGACCTATGAATCATTCAAACTTAAAAAAGGCGCCTGTCTCACGGAATAAGCTAGTATTTTGTCATAAATTAGATTTTTAGGCACCTTGTTACTTGTACCCTGTTGCACAAACACAGTTTGTCCCCATTTATTTGTCAAATTGTGAACATAACACAGTTTGACAAATATAAATTGTTCCAAAGATTAGGAGCCACCACTGAAAAGACTGTCGCCTTTTTCTGTAGAACATTTCCTGAAAAACTTCCAAGCTTACTGGAATTGTACAAACTGTGTTTTTTACAACTCTACAAAAAAACGTTTTTAAGGCCAAAGACTAAATCCCTGCACCCATTTTCCAAGCAAAATATTAAAAAATGAGGAATAAGAAAGAGCAAAAGATCTTTAGGTGTTCTTTGTTCCTTCATTATTCTGCTTCAGTGAGTTTAGTTGTGAGAAAACACTAAGAAACTAAAGCTTAATCTATAAGGGTTGCTAAACGTTGCTAGATTTTTCAAAATAATTTGCACATTCTTGATGTTGTAACATAAATTGTTCTCATTAAAACAGTCGACTTTCGCCATTTTTTTTTAATGCAGGGATCTTTAAAGAGGCCTCAGAAGTTGCCAGATCTAGAGGGAACGTCACTATGTTTGCAACACTATAAAGAGCTGCCAGTTCTAATTTAGAAGTTGTTAAACTGAGATTAAACTGATTGTAGCATGGAGTGATTTCATGTTTTTCAAACTGAGCTTTTACCCCCTCTAACCAGTAAGAAGATCAGAGACAAACCAAATAAACTTACTACAGATTTTCTTTGCATGCCTTGCATGTAAAATGACTTGTAGATAGAAATCTAAGAGTTCATACAGGATCCAAAGGACTTTAAACTCCGTGTAGTCTGTCAGCTGGAGATAGCAACACAGGACAGCTGAATAAGCAGACACCAGAGCACATTAAAGTAAAAAGTGCACATTGATTCAGCCTTGTTCCTCTAGTTGAAACAAACAATTTTTTTTATAAATGGAAGCTTTACATGTTGTATTTTAGGAACTTTTGTCTTGTCTTGTTGTCGTACTTTCTACAAACTGATGCTTTCCTAACTAAAATAGTGTTATTTTAAATAACCTGAGCATTAGAGTACTACGCTTGATTGCTGTCACTGGCCTCTTTCAGCTTCTGTGAAACAGAGATGTGAAGCAGATACCATCAGCTGCTTTGCAAAAGTTAACACTCTGCAAATTAACTGTTATAGGTACCTACAATATATATCAAGTCTAGCTATTAAATGGAGCTGGCATACATAAAAAGCCAGCCTTATTTATCCCATCAGTGCAAAATCAAAGGAGGTTACTTGTGGCTTCAGTGGGAGTCTGTGTGTATGTGTTGCAATTGTGCATTCACACTCCATCCATCTACATAAACACGACACCATTTTTTCTTCCTGTTCCTTTTCCAAACATCCCTCCGAGCCTCGAGGCTTTTCTGAGTCGTGTGTCAACGCCTGGCCTGCAGTGAAGCGTGTCAGCACTGCTCCTTCACATTTGTCTTCCCAGGAGTCTGATTCCAGCACGCTGTGCATTTTACTGCAGACATGCAGAATGGCATGTCTGTTATTTAAAACAAAAAAGAAGCACTGGATTTGTCGCAGATAGGGCAGCATATGTGGAATTTAAATGTAATAAAAGTTTTCATGTCTTGTTCACCATTCTCCAGCAGCTACAGTGTTCTTTGCTATTGCACAGCAGTGTGACATGTGACTCTCCAGCATTCATATTTTTAGCTTCAACTAATGACTTTGTAGCATTTTCCACTTTTTTGCTTTCATGGATCTTTTTGTGTAACTGCTGTTAAATCAACATGCTGTCATTCTGCACCACAAGTTAAATTAAACCAGTTTGATTTGATTCTGTAGCACACTCCTTAAAAACAGTTTGTTACAAAAACAGTTTGTTACAAAAACATACGGCTACTGCTATTAACAGTACAGTACAGCCAAAAGAGGTGATGATAATCAGCCAGTCACAATTTTTGTAATGTCTAATAAGCTTCCTTTTCCACACACCAGTGGCTGTAGCAATTACCTGTTGATACGCTGAGTGAAGTGCTAAAACTATGTAGTTTTGTCTGACTGCTTCACAGCTACAGCTGCTCAGTGGCATGGGTATTAGAAGTCGTTCCTCCAAGCTAAATTCTTTATTGACTCTCTTATTGTTTGGAAATCAATTTTCTTGGACTCTGTTTGACATCAAGTGACATAGTGTCAGGATCAGCTGGTCGATGGTTAGGTCAGTCTGCTCTCATCCGATCTATTTTCACTGGACAGACAACCATGAGCATTACTTTATAAGGGAGAACATAAAAAGCCTGTCAGATTAATAATTTTTGGCAGCGGGAGGAACAAACAACCTTTGAAACCACCCTTTACTTTGAGTTCTGTGGAAGTGCCAAAACCTGTTAGCACCTGCAAACTTTATGTTTGTGTTTACTGAACTTTTGCTGATTGTCACCAATCTAAGTAACACCTTGTTAAAAACGAATGGGCCAAATGTGAGGTTAAACTTTGCAAACATTTGCATATTAAAATGACGTTAACGCCATAACTGCATTAACGCGGCAAATCTCCGTTAGCGAGTTAATGCGGATCACCCCGTGCGTGGGGCTGCACGGTGCTAAAGCGTTAACGAGCTAACCGTGCTAACGCTGAAAGCACTATTATATATTCTAAAGAATAAAGGAATAAAGAAAACACTTGGAATGATTACCATTTATTTTAGAAGGGTGTTATATGTAAACAAAGGCATTTCTTTTCCTTTTTCCTCCACATTCCAAAGATATGACATCACAACGTGATTGGTCTGTTGTAATATTGATCCTGGACAAACATTATTATGATGATGAAGAAACAACACCAACACTGATGCTGTAGCAAATTAAGGTAATCTTGATTTAAACACTTACAGTACATCCTCCTCTACTTCAAGCAGTCGATCGGTTAAAGAGACGATACAGCTTTACTCATCACTGAAATCAACATATTTTTGGTTAGCTATAATACTAAAGTCATAGTTTTGCAATGTGGGGCCATCAAAAAAAAGCATGCTAGCAGCTAGGGCTGAACGATATATCGCATTTGCGATAATATCGCGACATGATCAAGTGCAATTTTCTAACCGCAAAGGCTGCGATTATACTCTGGACATGTCCAAATTCATGGGCTGCATCCTCCTGAGGCCGCATTTGTAGACCGATTACGTCACAGCGACGTGCCGAAGGCTGTCCAAATTACTACCATATCCCAGAATTCATAGCGCGGCCCAGCCAAACTCCAGTTTCCAGCAATGGCGGCCGCTACTAAGTTTTAAAATTACTCATACTAATCTTTCTGGGTCACAAAATAAACTTTTAACATATTTTCAGGCGAGAAAGTAGTTGTGTAAACATCAAATATCTGCTCGGTTTATCAAGATATCCCATATTTGCAAAAGTGCTTGACGTTTTCAGAGGCGTCTGCTACCCACCAGCTCGACAGCTAGCCGGGAGCTCGAGGGTTACTGATGCGGCCGAGAACGGCACAACTCCCGGCACATCATTTTCAGATCACCGCGGAGTTTCGCTGCTCGGGTTAAACATAATATATAAGTCACTTAGACAACCTAAAAATGTTATTGTTGGGCTTTTTTCAGTGTTTTGTTTGTTCGTGAGTAAATCGGTTTGGCTGAGATTAAAGTTATTAGATTAGATAAAATAAAACTTTATTAATCCCCCGGGTGGGTTCCTCCTTGGTTTTCACACAGCTGACTAAACGTCAAACAGAAAACTTATTAAACAGAAGTATGAGACAGTCGAGAATTTACACCAGTGTCTGGTTATATTTTAGATAGCAAGAAGCAGACGGCCGAGTTTATTAAACTCCACCGAGACAGCGGTGACGCTAATCAGAACTAGCCTTCTGATTCAGAAGGCTAGACCGTCCAATTTCACGCCTTTAAATTTTAAAGGCGTGTTTGTGTGTGTGTTTATACAATTGCTATTATGTTTGCACTTTATGTGTAATGTTACTGACTGCAAAGATCAGTAAGATGTGTGTATTTTTTATTTATTAGTTTTATTTATTTAATATTATTTTTTAATTGAATGACTGTCTAGTAGTTCACAGATGTCGAAAAACTGAGTGTGGTAAAGCCACTGATTTTTTTTTATGTATATTTCTGCAATCTGCACATTGTACTGACTTTCATTTTAATGTTTACACCAGGGTTCCTTGTCAGCACTTTATGCTCAGATGTTTGTAAGCTAAAAATAAACTATTGTGTATGTTCAAATATACTGTTGTGATTGAAGAAGTTAAATAAAAATGTCAGTCATCAATTCATGCATCACCTCATGTCATCATAACAGAGGTCTGTCTTCCAGGAAAGAACAGTTTAAAATTAATGTAATATAGTATTGGCCATACTATATGATGTATTGCTTGTCTTTGTTTAATAATACAGAAGACAAAGACCTTAAAAAATAATCGCATATCGCATCGCAATCGCAATATTGGGGCAAAAAATCGCAATTAGATTATTTTCCATAATCGTTCAGCCCTACTAGCAGCGATAACAGAAATGAATCGGTTGCACACAGAGGCAAATTTCTGATTTAACCTATTCCTTTTTCTGTATAGTTTGCTGTTTAACATCCATCACATTCCTTCTTGAATGAAAACAAACCTAAGAAGTAAGACAGACTGTTAACATGACCTTTGACCTCGTGACACTACATCATTCGTTGGACGACTTAAGTGGTTCGACTCGCAATCTTACACTCTGCGGTGCACCACAGTAAGTTATAGTCACTTTACTGCAGACTGACTGGAAGGCAGTTACCGGTTATTCGAGGTATGTGATGATGAGTTTGATTATCTGTGAGCGCTGATAGTGAGGCAAGCACAAACAGATAGAAAACCTGGTTCCTGCCATTATAAATGGTGTGCTGGGAAGATGAGTAATTTAGAGAGTGTGTTTGTTTGTGTGTATGTTTCATACGCATATATTTCCCGTCTCTCACCGACACAAAGGCTTCTCAGCAAAGTCGCCCTCCCAGGACACATTTTATGTGTCTGTAGCTGCGTTCACACTGTGGAAATGCTGGCAGGGAACAGGTCTGGTCTTGTAAAGCTGATAGAACAGACGGCCTGGTTTAGCTCTGAACAGCACTGCAAAGAGTTAAAAATCTGTTCCTGTGTAAAATGCAGCCTTTGTTTCTGGGTCATGAACCAGTCAAGGTCAGTGGCTTTAACTGAGCCAAACAAACATACACACACGCAGTTCAGTTTGCACTAATTGATTCCCCTTCCAGCAGGGACAAGAATGGGCTTGTGTGTGTGTGTGTATGTGTGCGTGTGTTTATTTTAAAGCATCTGTCAGGAGGTAAAGTAAATAGATAAGTGACAAAGTAAACACTCATCCCACATCGATGCCAAAATCGTTCTTTAGTGATGCACGTCTACATACAAACATGAACCGCTTGTGCCTCATATTAATGGGTTTTTCAGAAGGTGAAATTTGATCTTTAGATGTGTGACTGTAAACAACAACACTGCTTCTGATTTTTCACCACCCCAGTGAAATTTCTGCACAAATTACAGAGTACATTTTGGTCAAGCGAGAACTCCCATGACAGTTGCGCAAGCGGTGCTCTAGCATCCGAAGCTTGTGGTGAAAATAAGTTCCGGCATGTTCACAGAACAAATTTGGTTCTATGTAATATTTTGAACACTAAAACATAAAGAAATATAACATAATATAAAGAAATGTCTGAATAAATATAGTGTAACATGCTGGAAAAAGAGAAGCTGGTTGCATATCACCTATATGCAGGTAAACGAAAGTATATAGTAAGAACATTTCTTTGCTTTTCTGTAATTATTTCAGCCCTTTTGTATATGTATAAAAGATTATTAACTAGAATATTAGTTGGATAAGCTAACATAATCAGCGTGAGCCAAAAATAAATAAATTCCCAGCGTTTGCACGTTTGCAGAAACCGGGGTCTGACTTAAAGTCAGGTGAAAAAACCTGAATACACGTTTTTAATACACTTTCTCCAGTAAGCTAAAAATGTTGTGGAAATGAGACCTCCAGTTTCTTCTAAATTAGACTGAATAAGTATTACGTTAACATCCTCAAACTAACTTCACATCCTCAAATTTATGAAATGTGAGGCTACAACAAAAAAGAGGTCAACACAACCCTAAATTAGATAAGTGGTTGAGGAAATCGTTGGATGAATTAATTTTATAACTGCTTATCCAACTAAACTCTTTCTAAGCATACTAGGAGTAACTATTGTTTCTTTTTTCTGAATTGAGCAGTTTTTGTCTTATATTAGGCCTGATTCCAGGACAAAATAACTGGGTTTGCATCAGAAGTTAGTGAGGGCGATTGGCTTACTAGACCTAGCCTTAGAAAAAACGAAAATCAAGTTGTCATTTATTGATGTATATTGAGTTGTCAAAATTCATCAGGGTACAGGTGAGGTTAAATGTAGTTTTCATGGGGGGGAAGATTTAAAGTTATGGACTTGTGCGTACCCCAGCTGAAATAGGCTAAAAGGCAGCTGTACACCCTGGACAGGTCACTAGTTCAATACAATCAAACACAAAAGTGATTATAACCCCTAAAATCAATAATTATCCAAGATAATTTTATTGTTGGGTTCTGGTAACTCAAAGTTAGTTGAGTGCATATGAATGGGATACTCTGTACACATGGTTACAGATGGTTCATGTGGACCAGTAAACGGCCAATTAAGATAAGCTTCAGTTCGAGTTTCTGCTTTCTTAACATTCTGTCTCTGTGTATGTTTGCGGTGATGAACCAAACAAATGAAATTAGTCTGAACCAAACCTGAGCTTGATGTCTCAAAGTGCAGATAAGCTGTGAAGATGCTATCTGTCTTAAACTTGCACAAACCGGAGAACAGGCCTCTACCATCCGACTTTTCCCTCACAGTCATGCCTAACAGGGACCCTGCCAGAGGGCTGAACACACATGAGGGCGCCCTGTTGGCAAACAGGCAAACATCAGTCAGTAACTGGGGTGGAGGTAAGGGAGAAAGATGAAGGAGGAACAGTTACATCACACGTGTGTTTAACATTAAAGACGTAATTTGTCATATAAAATAATGATTGTAGGCTGCAATAGAAATGAAGATGGGGCGGGCTTACTTAATTGAGAAAAATGACAGTAAAAATCTCAGAGAACCTTGGCTCTTTTTCAAAAGTCTTCATTGCTGTTGTGACTTCTATCACTGTCTTTGCTGCAGAGATTCTGTTTACAGTGAACAGTGCTTTAAAGTGAGCGACAAGTGACTGCAGGCCAAGAAGTGATATATCCAAGGAAGGTGAATGAGGAGGCTCACTGCTTCGGGGTGACTCTACAAACATTTCAAAAAGACAATAGCAAGTTACGTGTGCGTTACTTATATCAGACTTGTTTTTATGCACTTACTCTTGCTATAAGGAAAATACCCACAAAAGGAGCATCTGGAGGATTACATACCTCACTGGGACGGTTTAGAAATTTTTTTACAAATAGTAAGAAGAGAAGGTGGGTGAAAGAATAGGCATGCTTGTATGGGTTGTGCCTGTTGCCCTTTGCCTGCTGGCACACCTGTGTGAAGCTGACTCCAGGTGACAGGCTTATTTACAACTGTTGATTGACAAAACAGATTTGGAAGCACTTGAGCGTGAAGACATGCACACAACCTTCGATTTTGTGACTTGTTTGCTGCTCCAATTGTTACATCAGAATACCCAACTGTGCTTGTGGTGCCTCATTGCTGATGTTGAGGCTTCAACTCTGTGGAAAACCCGGTGTCACCAACATTCACCCTGAATGCAGGCATGTGGCCAGTGTACCACAAGTAAACACATCAAGAAGAAACAAAAGCATATCAAGATACACAACCTTTGCTAAGCTTCTAGAAAAGGTTGTGGCTAAGCAACTTATGGCAGCTCTAGATAAACATGGCATTTACAATAAGTTTCAGTCAGGTTTTCGTCGATTTCACTCCACGGAGACAGCTCTTCTTAGGGTCTCTAGTGAAAGCCTGGTGAATAATGATGCAGGAAAATGCTCTGTTCTACTCATGTTGGACCTAACATCAGCTTTCGACACAGTTGACCACCACATCCTCATTGAAAGGCTGAAAAATCTTTCAGCACTTTGTGATTCCGTCTTGAAAGGTGCTATATAAATAAAAATGTATTTATTTATTTATTTACACAGACATATTCTTCTAGTTAGCAAAATGAATGAAAGTTCAGTTTGTGTTCTGTTAGTGTGGTGTAGAGCTGTTTGATGAGTTAATAGCAGCAAGGCACAATAAATGTGTTTTCTGCCCTAGATTTTCTTATATAGCGCTTTTCTACTTCAACTGAGCAATCAAGGTATTTTTTACTATAAGCCTCATTCACACAGTTACACACACATTCACAGAAGTGAACTCAGTTGTACTCTGACAACTTGGGGTTCAGTGTCTTGCTTTACTTCAAACATGCAGTCTGGAGGAGCTGGGATGTGAATCACTCTGAGCCACAGCTGACCCCAAGTTTGAAGAGTTTACATCCCTGGGGTGAACTGTGAATGTTAAGGGTGATTTGTGACAGGAGTAGTGAAACGGAAGGTTTATAAGTTGATAGTGAGATCTGCTGGAGGCAGTGACACAGATAAAAAGACAGGAGGAGATGGAGGTGACAAAATTGAAAATGTTAAATTTTTCACTGGAAGTGACCAGAGTGGATAGGATTAGAAATTAGTACAGCTCAGGTTGATCAGGTTGGAGATACACTTAGTGAAGCAAGGCTGAAATGGTTTGGACATTTGCAGAGGGATAGTGGATTTACTGGACCAAGGATCTTGAGGATTTAGCTGGCAGAAAAGAAGAAGAAAAGAAGAAGACCACAAAAGAGGTTCATGGAGGAGGGGAGGACATGCTAGGGATCGGGTGGAATGAAGGCAGATTATCTGCTTTGGTGAACCCTAAAGGGAGCAGCAAATAGCTCCATAGCACCTTCTTGTTATGCTGGTGGATCAGACACAAAAACAACATAATTGCTTTTAACTTCACTTGGTAAACACCTTATCACCTTGGTAAACACCTTTCATCACGTTACCTTATAACGTGATGAAAAAAATGACTCTTTAAGGTTTGCCAGAAACCCTGGCACAGAGAGACCAAAATGCAGTTCAGCAATTATCATTGTTGAAAGGTACATCTGGGGCATAACAGATGTGCTTGTTAGAAATTGTGTCCTAGTAAGTCCTGGTAATGGCTAAGATTCTGATTTTAAAAAGTAGATAGCAATGAAGAGTAATAAAGCCAACCAATTCTTAAGAATCATTCAGTCCCTGTAAGATTAGCCAAAGTATCTGCACCTATTTAAAAACAAAGTCCAATCAAATACAAAACGACAACAACACTAACACTGTTCTACTGTCAAGTACTTGTCAGTACAGCTCTGTTTGGATTTACTTCAGGAGGAAATCTAAATCTGTTCAGATATTCTTCTGTATACATTTGCCCATGAATACCTCAAGCTAAGCTTACCTTCTAGTATTCTACTGGGAAGGGGACTGGATTTCCTTACGGAAATGTTCCTTAAACCCACAGATAGGACTCAAGGTCTAACAGGCAGCCGCAGCACACTGCTCTGCATTTTCAGCATAGCAGGAGCATAACTGGAACACTTCCACACCTTAAAACACCACACCAAGGCATTGGTGAAACCGCCAGAGGCCAAAACCATCCACAAAGCTGTCTGAGGTTACTTTGTTCAGTGCTTCTATAATGGCTTCTCCTGGTAATTACACATCCTCTGCACGAATCTCATATCTACAAGGCAATAACCAGGTTAATTGTCATTATGTGCTGGCAGACTTAAAGTCATAATACTTTCACTGATAGATTTTTGTTTACAGGATACTGCAACTCACCCATTGTAAGTTACTAGAGGGCAGATACTGGATCCCTACTCTGGCTTTTCAGCTCAAATTGCCATTTATCTGATATTTCAAACCTCATAATATATCTGAAGCTACCCTTACCAGTGTCAGAAAGGTTGTCCTATCATACAATTTAGCTGGTATGTAACTGCTTCTATTAACAGTACAAAAGCAGGTACGGTTAATGAGAGACAGAGGGGAACATAGTAAGAGGAGTCACAGATACGTCTCTAAGTGTGGAGCTGCTACTTTGCCAAAAACAATGGTTCTATTAAGAGTACACAGAAGAACAAGTCAAGGAGTAAATGCAGTTGAAGAGAATGACAAAGAAATATAAATTGTATTTGTACCTAAGCTTTTAATGTAATTTATTTATCGTGGCTTTCATGTGGCTCATTGTGCATGCGATTCTTCTTCATCCTAATATAGATTGTCAGCACATGTGATGCCAAAAACCTCACAGGCAATGACTAACTTTGTGGGAATGTTTCTTTTATAGTTTCGATCATTAAAATGTATTATTTCACATTAAAGGACTGCACGAGACTCAATACTTCAACAGATTGCTGCACTGTGCCAGCTCACAGCTGCTGTGCAAAGTAAAAAATCCTAGCTACAGTACAAGACTACTCCATATGGAGAATGAGAGGCTCATCGGAGACAGCTGATTATCTTTCTCTGTTATTTTTTTCACACAGAAGACTTTTTAATTAATTATATTTGTAGAGGAAAACTACTACTAAAGTACTACTCCCATGAGTAAAAATCAAATCAATGGGAAAACAATACAATATATAAACATTTCCTTTGCGTTTTGTAATTTTTGGATTGTCATTTATAGTTTTTGGATGATTTGTATTTACAGTCATTGCATTGGTAATCTCAGACCATAAAGCCCTGATTATATATTCATTTAATCTCACCCAATGGTATATATTAATCTAATCTTCTGTTAATTTTTTTTACTATACTGATACTTGGGTTATGAGAATAGGTGATGCAACATAAATCCAGCTTGTTGACACTCTATCCAGATAAGACTGATGCAACTCTCCGTTATATGTTCCTAAGGCAAGAAAGAAAAGACGTCACGTCAGGCTCAGATTAACAAACTAATCCTAGAAGTCATAACTTTTGAGGTCATGGTAAAATAAAGAGACTTGCTCAACCACAAAATCCTTTACACAACTGAACTTTCATGCAGCACGCCCATCAGAATAACATTTCTATTTACTTTGTGTGTGTTAAGCCTTAATCTGTTTTATTTATAATATCCTTACACATGTTTGTCCATGTGCTTTCACATTCCTGTGCAACCCCAGTACAGTACAGATACAGTGCATGGCTATAATTGATCTTCTTACAAAACAGTTGTGGGGTAAGAGTTTTAGAAAGAAAGACCTTGTTAAACTGATTTTACTGGTAAGCTTTTCAAGCATGAGGTAACACGATATTCCTCTTTGGAAGATTTGGCACCACTAAATCAAGACTCCTTTATTTTCTAAAAGAAAATGAAGTAACCTCCCTGCAGAACAACTTTTTAACACAAATTTATGATCGCCACTTTACTTCTTTGTGCCCTCACCACTGATGTTTTTTCTTTCACATCTGCCAGTCTCTCCATCATCCAATTTAGTGTCAGGAGAAAAACAAATGTGAATAATTTGCTACCAAAAGCATTTGTGTTCTACATAATTTATCTAAATGACTGCTCAATTATTTGCACTTTTACACAGCCGTTGTAGTTGGTTCTTTTTTTTTTTTTTTAGCAGTTTCTGTTTACCAATCCTCATAATGCTGGTACACAGCAAAATCTCCAGTGTTAAATTAACACTGGAGATTTTGCTGTGTATGAAGTGTAATTAATACCAGTGTTTTAGGTAGCCTTCACCACCTAGCTGTCCTACTTTCTTTGACATGTAAGTACTTAAACTGGATAGGAATAAAGAGTAAAGACAATAATTATTCAATAATTAAACAACAATGTTCTAAATTTATTCTGCCCTTTTGCATTGGTCATTTATCTGGATATTCTAGCCAAGAGGGAAACGCAGCACAGCCTTTGGTAGCAGTAAGAACAATGCAAATTTCCGTAATTTGCATATTAGCTTTCAACACGAGCAATCTTTAACCTTCAACATACTATAAAATTTGCCATTATAAAGTTTCACAACTCCACAAATAATAAGATCAAATACAAAAGTTGTTTGACATTTGGATGATCTCCCCTTCATGGTTGTTTCCTTGTGCGTCTCTGGAATATTTCTAGTGCAGTTGCTATTTGTAAAGTTTCTGATATGACTATCATCTCAAGGGTCATCATGATAATCATTGATAAGAGCAGCATCTACCTCTACAATCTAGTGACCGAATGATAGTTTTCAGTGGGAGAAATGGCAGTGCAAACCCCCTAAGGTCATGCGTCAGATAACAAGCTTTCTGCAAAGAGTGTTGTTTCCATTGTTGATCTTCTTATGATCCTATTCTTGACAACTAACAGTGGTATACGTCTCTTTTGTACAATACAGTACAGCCAGCCATAGCAAGGGGGAGAAAGAGGGCAAGAGAGAGAGAGAGGGAGCATATGTTCTTTTTGAGGTAAATTATAATTCATAGCAAGTACCAATTTGAGGTTTATTTTTCATTAATTTCATTGCTGACATTTGGGAAAATAGTGACATCAGTCCAATAAAGTTTGATGGACCAGAAGTCATAGCAACAAACCAAAAGCAGAGCAGAATGTTTTGTACAAGCCTGCTCAGGTTTCTTGAGGTTGTTGTTATGACTTTTTTAAGCCATGTAACTGTTCTGCGGATTTTCAAAATAAGGTTCAACTTATAATAATGCTGCGGAATTTCTTTCTTATGTCGTCAAGTCACCATAGTTGTGCTTCTACAGGACCAAGACTCCTTGCACCTTGCTTTGAGAGAATACACAACACAATCATGTTTGGGTTTTGCCATGCACTTTAAGTTTAGATGAGTGAGTCTTTGTATACAGCAAATTGTGGATGAACTGTGGCAGGCGTCAACGAACCAGCTATTTAAACATCTTGCCTCTCACACTCGTTCTCTGCAATTCCCCATCTCCATTTATTCTTGCTGCCCACTTCTTATCACAGGGGAGGAGTAAAGTTTATGTGGGCCTTTCATTCTGTCTCACAGTGAGAGATGGCTGCAGTGTATTGTGGGTAACAAAATCCAGCTGTGTTGTAGACTCTGTGTTTGTGTGTGTCTCCTGGCGTGAACATGTGCAAGAATGTGTGCGTGCCTGTGTGAATACATTCAGAGGCCTGTGAGTTGCTGTTCTGCAGGTCGGGTGTGTGCCGAACTGTTTAATTTTCATCTTCTGATGAGCACGTTCCCCTTTCAACACACAGCCTCCATGGCTAAGGATATGCTGTGTGCCATTAAGTCCTACTGTGACAACAAAAAGCAGTGACATTTAATTATACACGTACGAAAGAATAAAGAGAACTGGTTTTGCAACAAGTTCTGTGACTGCAGCGTAATGCAGGATTACTTGCGTGCACTGTGTATGTCCATTTTTTTGGAGTGCTGTACTTGGCAGATTCTTGGCTTTATGATGTTGGCACCCGGTTAATATCAGACAGCAGAAGAAACAGAGGAACTTAAAGTGCTTATGTTGAGATTGAGCTTTAAGCTTTCCTTATTTCCCCTCCTACTTATCCTGTCATTCCTTTGAAATTTCAAAATAGATGAGGTGTTTGTGAAGCAGAAAGTTAAGAATAAATGTGCTTTCCTGTAAGCTCTTTGAAAATATTATGTTTAAGGCATTTCATTTGGCCTGCCACAGTGGTGTTTAACACTTATCTAAAAGCCTTGCCAACTTATTTTCCTTTTACTTGACTGAAATTAACAATGGTCAAGATTAAACAAAGATGTAGAAAGTAAAGCATACACAAGTTTTAATAATTTACATTGCTGCTGTCTGACATCAGGTAAGTTTTATAAGTTTTGGAAAAATATTTCTGGTCAAAAAGGTCAAAAGACATAATGAGACAAGGTTTTGATAGATGACTGAAAATTATTTACACCAACTGATATTGATAATGGATTGGATTTATATAGCGCTTTTCAAGGCACCCAAAGCGCTTTACAATGCCACTATTCATTCACTCTCACATTCACACACTGGTGGAGGCAAGCTACGGTTGTAGCCACAGCTGCCCTGGGGCAGACTGACAGAAGCGAGGGTGCCATATCGCGCCATCGGCCTCTCTGGCCAACACTAGTAGGCGGTAGGTGAAGTGTCTTGCCCAAGGACACAAAGACCAGGACAGAGAGCCCAGGGATCGAACCGGCGACCTTCCGGTTACAGATACGCTTCCCAACCTCCTGTGTGTTGATATCAAACACACAGCTACAGTATTGTAGCTACAGCTTGTGACAACATTATTAAAAGATATTTTGAAAGTTATTTAGTAAACAGGGACAAAGAGGCAGTTTATTTTATATTGTACTTTTTCTTTTTGTGAAACATGAAGAATAAAAACAGCTCATGAAATACTTATATGGGCAACTAAAAGTCACATTTAATTATACATGTACGCATGTTACTGTTACTGCTGATAAGTCATGTATGCCTTTGGATTACATGTTGGAATCAGCACATGGACAGTTCTGTGCACCATCTAAGATAAATATCACATGTGACATGGTTCTTTCCATTACTGTTGGGATGTCTGAATAAGGGCGTGAGTAACTTAAAGCAGCTTGTTAGGTTCAGCTCCTATATATATATATATATATATATATATATATATATATATATATATATATATATATATATATATATATATATATTTATTAGGGGTGCAACGATACACAAAATTCACGGTTCGGTTCGATACTTTGGTGTCACGGTTCGATATTTTTTCGATACAAAAAAAGATGTTCATGCCTTTTTAATTTGTCATTTATTAAAATTATAAATATATATTTTAACTCAAAAGTACAGTTTTTAAATTTAACCCTAACCCTTGTGCGTGTTTTTTATTTTGACAGCGAATGCTCCACACACTCCACACTCAACCAACGTGGAGACAGACATAAAGAGACGCTGTACACACGATCACACTCCCCAAGCGTACTCTACGAACCGGGTCTAGGTACCCTTGCCCCTGGAGGGGGGAACTGCACCCAGACCCAGGTGGTGATATGTGTATATATATATGTATGTGTATGTGTATGTATATGTATATATATATATATATATATATATATATATATATATATATATATATATATATATATATATATATATATAGATAGATATATATATCTATATATATATTTGGGGTGCAACGATACACAAAATTCACGGTTCGGTTCGGTTCGATACTTTGGTGTCACGGTTCGATATTTTTTCGATACAAAAAAATGTTCATGCATTTTTAATTTGTCATTTATTAAAATTATAAATATATATTTTAACTCAAAAGTACAGTTTTTAAATTTAACCCTAACCCTTGTGCGTGTTTTTTATTTTGACAGCGAATGCGCACCTGCGGACCACTTATGTGCAGCCCTGGTTATTTAGCTCGTCATATTGCAGCCACGGAAATTCTTTTGTCCATGAAACCATAAAGCTGCACTTTCTTTTTGCCTTATAGTCTGATTTGTCATAACTACTCCGTTTTGTGGTAAGCTTTTCTTTGGCTGTCACTTCTTCACCCTGACCTGTCTTATTTGGCTCAGCAGAACTGAAATATATATCCTGCTGCTTTTACACACGCACTCACATAACGCTCAGCGATTCTCTGCGCGATCAACCTCTCACATGTTTAAGCTTGCTGCGGGAGATTTCACTTGTCATGTTTGCATAGTAAGCTAACGATTGATAAGACGATGTCAGAGGAATTTGTGCGCAAATTATCATCACTCACCAATCAGTGCTGTCGCTCTCTATACACAGTTCGCGCGATTGCAAAGTGAAAGCAAAAAACAAGCACAAATTCAAACGCGATTTCAATATGTCACATATTGACAGTGGCTCACCGATGCCAATGACATAATTACCCAGCTACATTTCCGAAAGAATGCAAAAGCATTGACATATATTTTTCCTTCCTACGATAGCCCGACGGGCAGGGCAGAGATAGATTTTGGTAGTCCGACTGGAAAAATCGCTAGCCCCGGGATGTCGGGCTAGCGATATTGCGAGCCCTGTATCTGATTGAGGAATCACTCATCTTTGGAAAAGAGAGTTTATTACAGAGAAATGTCTCTTTCCAAAATAAAAGCTATACTATCCGCTTCTTCTGGGCTATATTCTCAGCAGCATATTAAACATATAAGGAGAATCATGTGCTAACGGCTGTCTAAATGACTCAGCTAAAGTTTGTAGCATGCTTGCTTGTTGTTTTTGTCTGCTTCCACTTGTCTTTGCACTAGGATGATGTCGGAGTAAATGTGCAGTCATATTCGTTGTGTTACCACTAGTGCTTTCAGGTTAATCTCGTTGAAATGACCTTAACTCCACAACACAGCAAATCTCCGTTAACGACCTACCCCTGATCGCCCCGTGCATGGGGCTAGACGGCCAACACGTTAACGAGCTAACTGCGCTAACACACTAGTTCCCACCCATGTAATTGAGCATTGCGTGGCACATCCAACATACTGTTTTACTTTAGTCCATGACGCGCTTACCTTCAGGGTCATACGTCACATGAAAACCAAAATAATTCCAAACGCCAGATCTGAATGAGGGTGGGGGAGGTTCAATTTGCCATGTTGCAAGGAGAGCTTAACTTCTGTCTCGCTAGCTTGCCCTGCGCTCTTCCTTCTGACGACGCTGTCTGTGTTGAGCGCTCAGTGGATCTGCGCTCGACAGTGCAGCCTAGGCGGAGTAGTCGAACGCAGATTCACTGAGCGCTCAACACAGACAGCATCGTCAGAAGGAAAGTTGATAAAATAAATTACAAATGTTGTATTGTTCAATACATATGCGTACCGAACCGAAAGCACTGTATCGAATGGTTCAATATCGATACGAATATCGTTGCACCCCTAATATATATATATATATATATATATATATATATATATATATATATATATATATATTTTTTTTTTTTTTTTTCCCACCCTGATTTACGAATAAATTCTTTACAAATCCTACCATGTGGATTCATGGATTTTTTTTTTTCACATTCTGTCTCTCACAGTTGAAGTGTACCTCTGGTGCAAATTACTGACCTCTGTCATCATTTTAGGTGGGGGAACTTGCACAATCGGTGGCTGACTAAATACTTTTTTGCCCCACTGTGTATATATATATACACACACACACACACATATATATATATCTATATATATATATATATATATATATATATATATATATATATATATATATATATATATATGTGTGTGTATATATATGTGTATATATATATATATATATATATATATATATATATATATATATATATATATATATATATATACATACATATACACTCAACAAAAATATAAACGCAACACCTTTGTTACTGCTCCCATTCCCCATGGGATGGACGTAGAGACCTAAAATTCATTCCAGATACACAATATAACCATCCCTCCCAAACAGTGGTCACAAATCAGTCCAAATGTGTGGTAGTGGGCACATCTGCCATATTGAGATAATCCATCCCACCTCACAGGTGTGCCACATCAGGATGCTGATTTGACATCATGAGTAGTGCACAGGTGTACCTCAGACTGCCTACAACAAAAGGCCACCCTGGAATGTGCAGTTTTTTGCGCTATTGGGGGTCTGGGGACCCAGAACCGGTCAGTATCTGGTGTGACCATCATTTGCCTCATGCAGTGCAACACATCGTCGCATGGAGTCTATCAGATTGTCAATTGTGGCCTGTGGAATGTTGGTCCACTCCACTTCAATGGCTGTGCGAGGTTGTTGGATATTCGTGGGAACTGGTACACGCTGTCGTATACGCCGGTCAAGCACATCCCGAACATGCTCAATGGGTGACATGTCCGGTGAGTATG
Organism: Maylandia zebra; assembly: GCF_041146795.1. Lineage (NCBI taxonomy): Eukaryota > Metazoa > Chordata > Actinopteri > Cichliformes > Cichlidae > Maylandia > Maylandia zebra. Next base: position 13,332,400 of record NC_135172.1, on the reverse strand, counting down.
CTGGCCATGCAAGAACTGGGACATTCTCAGCTGCCATCTGCCCTGAACAATGTGAACCATGATTCATCCGTGAAGCGCACACTTCTCCAACGTGCCAGACGCCATCGAATGTGAGCATTTGCCCACACAAGTCTGTTACGGCGACGAGCTGGAGTCAGGTCAAGACCCCGATGAGGACGACGGGCATGCAGTTGAGCGTCCCTGAGACGGTTTCTGACAGTTTGTGCAGAAATTGTTTGGTTGTGCAAACCAATTGTTCCAGCAGCTGTCTGGGTGGCTGGTCTCAGACGATCTTGGAGGTGAACCTGCTGGATGTGGAGGTCCTGGGCTGGTGTGGTTACACGAGGTCTGCGGTTGTGAGGCCGGTTGGATGTGCTGCCATATTCTCTGAAACGCCTGTGGAGACGGCTTATGGTTGAGAAATGAACATTCAATGCACGGGCGACAGATCTGGTTGACATTCCTGCTGTCAGCATGCCAATTGCACGCTCCCTCATTGCTTGTGGCATCTGTGGCATTTTGCTGTGAGACAAAACTGCACATTCCAAGGGTGGCCTTTTGTTGTGGGCAGTCTGAGGTACACCTGTGCACTACTCATGATGTCAGATCAGCATCCTGATGTGGCACACCTGTGAGGTGGGATGGATTATCTCAATATGGCAGATGTGCCCACTACCACACATTTGGACTGATTTGTGACCACTGTTTGGGAGGGATGGTTATATTGTGCATCTGGAATGAATTTTAGGTCTCTACGTCCATCCCATGGGGAATGGGAGCAGTAACAAAGGTGTTGCGTTTATATTTTTGTTGAGTGTATATACATATATATATATATATATATATATATATTTTTTTTTTTTTTTTTTTTTTTTGTGTCCCGTTTGGATCTTTAGCCATCAGAATTGTTGTCTTAAGGCCAAGAAAGATGCCAAGCGGATTTATTTTACCAAGTGGATCATCATGGCCTTGCCATATTGGTCCATTTGATTGACCTTTATTATAATTATGAATTTTTTTTATTTTCAGTTGCTACAAACGGGACAGACATGACTGGGGGATAGGACAGGGAGAAAGAATGAAAGAAAGAGAGGGAGAGAAAGAAAACCAAAGGGGAGAAGAGACGGTGAGAAGGAGGGGAAGAAAGAAAAAAAAACAAACAAACAAAAAAACAAAACACCTGGGTCACCTGTATGGAGAAAAAAAACAGAAGAGAAAGCAAACAACAAAGACCAACATAATAAAAAAAACAGCACCATCACAATAAACTAGCTAGCAGTAGATATCAGTAGATACTAAATAATAAACGATGTTGTGCAGCACGCAAGATAGACAGCGCACAATGTGCTTTGAGGCAGCAGCCAAGAAAGCTGTAGTCCGCGTCTGTGAATACCCGTGTGCACACCTGTGTGCATACCTGTGTGGATCAGCATGCTTGCATTCCAAAGGTTTCTCCATGTAACGATCTGCTAGGGAGTGTGGGGGGGCCACAGCCCCGTCCTCCAGGGTATGAAGCAGGTATGGAGGAGATCAAAACTCCAGACATCCAGAGGCCCCCAGAACACAAGAGACCAAGGAAGACCAACAGAGGGGCAGCCACGCCACTGTCCCAGTAAGAGCTGAGGAGAGTCCCAGATGAGGGCTCACTCAGCAGCCGCGGAGCAGAAGCCAGGGGGAGTTGCAGTGACGCGCCCGTGAGCTCCGCCGGCAGCCAGCTGTGCCTGAGTGACCGAGCCCCAGGCCGAGAGGCCGGGGGCACCCCACCTCCGAAGTGGCCCGAGCGAGCCCCAGGCTCCAGGCCCCGATAAACGGCCGCCAAGGAGTGAGCCGGTGTGTACCCGGACGCCCACCCCCAGACACAAAGAACCACCAACGCACCGACACCTGAGGGAGTCCGCCACTGGCAGGGGAAGTGGTGGTGGGTGGAGATAGGCCTCCAAACCTTGGAGGGCCTGAGATGTCCCCAGAGAGGTGGCGTCTGATACCCAACCTGACATATAGACACACACAGACACAAACATCCATTCACACCCTCATGCTCTCATATGCACTTACTCCACACTCAACCAACGTGGAGACAGACATAAAGAGACGCTGTACACACGATCACACTCCCCAAGCGTACTCTACGAACCGGGTCTAGGTACCCTTGCCCCTGGAGGGGGGAACTGCACCCAGACCCAGGTGGTGATATGTGTATATATATATGTATGTGTATGTATATATATATATATATATATATATATAGATATATATATATCTATATATATATTTGGGGTGCAACGATACACAAAATTCACGGTTCGGTTCGGTTCGATACTTTGGTGTCACGGTTCGATATTTTTTCGATACAAAAAAATGTTCATGCATTTTTAATTTGTCATTTATTAAAATTATAAATATATATTTTAACTCAAAAGTACAGTTTTTAAATTTAACCCTAACCCTTGTGCGTGTTTTTTATTTTGACAGCGAATGCGCACCTGCGGACCACTTATGTGCAGCCCTGGTTATTTAGCTCGTCATATCGCAGCCACAGAGATTCTTTTGTCCATGAAACCATAAAGCTGCACTTTCTTTTTGCCTTATAGTCTGATTTGTCATAACTTTTCCGTTTTGTGGTAAGCTTTTCTTTGGCTGTCACTTCTTCACCCTGACCTGTCTTATTTGGCTCAGCAGAACTGAAATGCTTTTACACACGCACTCACATAAGCTCAGCGATTCTCTGCGTGATCAACCTCTCACATGTTTAAGCTTGCTGTGGGAGATTTCACTTGTCATGTTTGCATAGTAAGCTAACGATTAATAAGACGATGTCAGAGGAATTGGTGCACAAATTATCATCACTCACAGATCAGTGCTGTCGCTCTCTATACACAGTTCGCACGATTGCAAAGTGAAAGCAAAAAACAAGCGCAAATTCAAACGCGACTTCAATATGTCACATATTGACAGTGGCTCACCGATGCCAATGACATAATTACCCAGCTACATTTCCGAAAGAATGCAAAAGCATTGACATATATTTTTCCTACAATAGCCCGACGGGCAGGGAAGAGATAGATTTTGGTAGCCCGACTGAAAAAATCGCTAGCTCCGGGACGTCGGGCTAGCGATATTGCAAGCCCTGTATCTGATTGAGGAATCACTCATCTTTGGAAAAGAGAGTTTATTACAGAGAAATGGCTCTTTCCAAAATAAAAGCTATACTATAAGATAAGATAAGATAAGATAACCTTTATTAGTCCCACACGTGGGAAATTTGTTTTGTCACAGCAGGAAGTGGACAGTGCAAAAGTTATGAGGCAAAAATTAGAATACAACAAGAATAAATACAGTACACAACTGTACAGAATAGAATAAAATAAAATACTATATACAGTAGAATAAAATAAAATAAATATACAATAAGATAAAAATAGAATACAAATACAAATACTATATACAACTGAGTAAAAATACAACGATGACAGAAAGGATTATTGCACTTAGTATTATTGCATATGTATGGATGTGTGTGTTTGATCAGTTAAAGTCTTTATTATGGAGTCTGACAGCAGTGGGGAGGAAAGACCTGCGAAATCTCTCCGTCCCACACCGTGGGTGCCGCAGTCTCCCACTGAAGGAGCTGCTCAGTGCTGTCACAGTCTGCTGCATGGGGTGGGAGATGTTGTCCATCAGGGATGACAGCTTAGCCGCCGTTCTCCTGTCACTCACCACCTCCACTGGGTCCAGAGGGCATCCTAGAACAGAGCTGGCCCTTCGGATCACCCTGTTCAGTCTCTTCCTGTCCCCAGCAGAGATGCTGCCGCCCCAGCAGACCACGCCATAAAAGATAGCAGAAGCCACAACAGAGTCATAGAATTTCTTCAGGAGTGGGCCCTCCACTCCAAACGACCTGAGTCTCCGCAGCAGCTACAGCCTGCTCTGCCCTTTCCTGTAGAGGGCATCTGAGTTATGAGTCCAGTCCAGTCTATTGTTCAGATGAACACCAAGGTACCTGTAGCTGTCCACAGCCTCAATGTCCATACCTTGGATGTTCAGTGGTTGCAGTGGAGAATGCTTGTGCCTGCGGAAGTCTACCACCAGTTCCTTGGTTTTACTGGCGTTGATCTGGAGGTAGTTCAGCTGGCACCAGTCCACAAAGTCTTGGGTCAGACCTCTGTACTCCTTGTCGTCCCCATCAGTGATGAGGCCGACTATTGCAGAGTCATCAGAGAACTTCTGCAGGAAGCACTGGGTGGAATTGTGGGAGAAGTCTGCAGTGTAGATGGTGAAGAGGAACGGAGCCAGAACCGTTCCCTGTGGGGCCCCCGTACTGCAGACGACCCTGTCCGACACACAGCCCTGAGTCCTCACATACTGTGGTCGGTCGGTGAGGTAGTCCAGGATCCAGGTAGTGAGGTGATGGTCCACTCCAGAGTTCACCAGCTTGTCCTTTAGAACCGAGGGAAGAATGGTGTTGAAGGCACTGGAGAAATCAAAGAACATGATTCTCACAGTGCTTCCAGCGGTCTCCAGGTGAGCGAGGGAACGATGTAGGAGGTGAATGACGGCATCATCCGCTCCAATACGCTTCTTCTGAGCTATATTCTCAGCAGCATAAGGAGAATCATGTGCTAACAGCTGTCTAAATGACTCGGCTAAAGTTAGTAGCATGCTTGCTTTTTTTTGTCTGCTTCCACTTGTCTTTGCACTAGGATGATGTCGGCATAAATGTGCAGTCATATTCGTTGTGTTACCACTAGTGCTTTCAGGTTAATCTCGTTGAAATGACCTTAACGCCACAACACGGCAAATCTCCGTTAACGAGCTACCGCGGATCGCTCCGTGCATGGGGCTAGACGGCCAACACGTTAACGAGCTAACTGCGCTAACACACTAGTTCACACCAATGTAATTGAGCATTGCATGGCACATCCAACATACTGTTTTACTTTAGTCCATGACTCGCTTACCTTCAGGGTCATACGTCACATGAAAACCAAAATAATTCCAAACGCCAGATCTGAATGAGGTTCAATTTGCTTGTTGCAAGGAGAGCTTAACTTCTGTCTCGCTAGCTTGCCCTGCGCTCTTCCTTCTGACTATGCTGTCTGTGTTGAGCGCTCAGTGGATCTGCGCTCGACAGTGCAGCCTAGGCGGAGTAGTCGAACACAGATTCACTGAGCGCTCCACACAGAAAGCATCGTCAGAAGGAAAACTGATAAAATAAATTACAAATGTTGTATTGTTCGATACATATGCGTACCGAACCGAAAGTACTGTATCGAATGGTTCAATATCAATACGAATATCGTTGCACCCCTAATATATATATATATATATATATATATATATATATATATATATATATATATATATATATATATATATATCCCCACTGCTGTTCTGCATAGGCCTGAACCCCCTCAGTGAGATCATTAACAAGACTGGCTACGGATACCGACTACGGAACGGAGCAGTTGTCAGCCACCTCCTGTACATGGATGACATCAAGCTGTATGCCAAGAGTGAACGAGACATCGATTCACTGATCCACACTACCAGGCTATACAGCAATGACATTGGAATGTCGTTCGGACTGGAGAAGTGTAGTCGGATGGTAACAAAGAGAGGGAAGGTAGTCAGAACTGAGGGGATTGAACTACCAGAAGGCAACATTGCAGACATAGAGGACAGTTTCAAGTACCTGGGGATCCCGCAGGCGAATGGGAACCATGAAGAGGCCGCTAGAAAAGCTGCAACCACCAAGTACCTGCAGAGGGTCAGGCAAGTCCTGAGGAGTCAGCTGAATGGTAAGAACAAGATCCGGGCCATCAACACGTACGCCCTGCCCGTGATCAGGTACCCTGCTGGGGTAATAGGCTGGCCAAAGGAGGAGATAGAAGCCACTGACATAAAGACAAGAAAGCTCCTTACCATGCATGGAGGGTTTCACCCCAAGTCCAGCACCCTGAGGATATACGCTAAGCGGAAGGAAGGGGGCCGGGGACTGGTGAGTGTCAGCACCACAGTTCAGGATGAGACAACGAACATCCAAGAATACATTGGGAAGATGGCCCCAACTGACCGAGTGCTCAGTGAATACCTCAGGCAGCAGAAACCCAAGAAAGAGGAGGTAGACGAGGAACCATCATGGAAGGACAGGGCCCTGCACGGTATGTACCACCGGCAGATAGAGGAGGTGGCTGATATCCAGAAATCCTACCAGTGGCTGGACAAAGCTGGACTGAGAGACAGCACAGAGGCACTAATCATGGCAGCACAAGAACAAGCTCTGAGTACAAGATCCATATAGGCTGGGGTCTATCACACCAGGCAAGACCCCAGGTGCAGGCTGTGTAAAGATGCCCCAGAGACAATCCAGCACATAACAGCAGGGTGCAAGATGCTAGCAGGCAAGGCATACATGGAACGCCATAACCAAGTGGCCGGCATAGCGTACAGGAACATCTGTGCCGAGTATAACCTGGAAGTCCCGAGGTCAAAATGGGAGATGCCCCCAAGGGTGGTGGAGAATGACCGAGCTAAGATCCTGTGGGACTTCCAGATACAGACGGACAAAATGGTGGTGGCTAACCAACCGGACATAGTGGTGGTAGACAAAGAGAAGAAGACGGCCGTAGTGATCGATGTAGCAGTTCCGAATGACAGCAATATCAGGAAGAAGGAACACGAGAAGCTGGAGAAATACCAAGGGCTCAGAGAAGAGCTCGAGAGGATGTGGAGGGTGAAGGTAACGGTGGTCCCCGTGGTAATCGGAGCACTAGGTGCGGTGACTCCCAAGCTAGGCGAGTGGCTCCAGCAGATCCCGGGAATAACATCGGAGATCTCTGTCCAGAAGAGCGCAGTCCTGGGAACAGCTAAGATACTGCGCAGGACCCTCAAGCTCCCAGGCCTCTGGTAGAGGACCCGAGCTTGAAGGATAAACCGCCCGCAGGGGCGTGCTGGGTGTTTTTATATATATATATGTGTATATCGTGTATATATATATGTGTGTATATCGTGTATATATATATGTGTATATCGTGTGTATATATATATATGTGTATATCTGTATGTATGCAGGTGTATGAATAAGTTGTACATATCTGTCTTTATGGGTGTATCTGTATGTATGCAGGTGTAAGAATAAGTTGTACATATCTGTCTTGTGTAAATGTAAATCTGTCTGTGTTATTATGTAAATACTTGCTTACGCTATTGTGTATTTCACACGGAGAGATACCAAACTGCCTTTCATTGTTCTTGTAACAGTCACAATCCGGTTGTTCAGTGATGACGCGATGAATCCTACTTCCGGGCCTAAAGTAGTCTGCGTTTAATATGGCTTTTGTGTTGTTAACATGTTTAATGTTTTGTATTTTCTTCTATTTGATCTCAAAAAGCTCCTAAAACAGTCAGTGATCACTGTTGACCTCCCTCGGCTTTTATTACCGCTAATCATTTATTTAAGCTCAGTTTTTAAAACCTTAGGATGTAACTACAGCCCAGCCCATGCAGCAGTATATGAATGACTAACCTCGTATTGTGGATGGATTATCTCAGTTGTTCTCCTGGCTGAAGTTTGGTCCTTTTACAGCATCCTGCCATGCGATTACATTTGTTCCTGACCACCGAGAACACTCACGTTAACGTTTATCGAGTGGGAAAAAAAAGTTAGCTTGTTTATATTATGCTAACATAGCTGTGTCGCTAGTGGTCACGTAGCACATCATTATATACCAGCTAGCCAAACTTCAGTAACCCTACAAACATCACTGCTGTTTAGTTTTCTGTCTTCATTTATGTTGGAAGTGATAACAGAGCTGTACGTTTTAATTTGTTTCCAAAACCCCGCAGTCAGGACATGCTATATTGTATTTAGATAGAAGCTAGCGAGCTAACTCCCTGCTAACTTCTAACTCAGTTAAATGTCATAAATTCCGTTTTCATGGATGCCTGGATGTTAAACTCAATTGTTACACCTAGTAGAGCAGAACGCTGATCATTTTATTAAAGATGAAAGACTTTAGACAGTTTTTCAACTCTCAGTAATGCCATAGTGATCATTTGATATATGGACCTGCAGCGGAGTTTAGGTCCAGACACGGCTAGTGACGTCAGACTGAACAATCGGATAAAGAGCTATTCTATTCTATTCTAGAACATTCACAGAGGCTGTAAACGTGCATGTCCTGACAGTGGTTAGTTGGCAAGCGCAAGGCCTCAAGATTACCTACACACTTGGATTTGCAAACATATTCTATAAAAGCCTATAAAGGCTAGCTTTAAGAGTGTAATACTCCAACCATTCATATTCCAGTCGTTCCTCTCCTTTCATCACACTATTCACTTAGCAAGTGTGTCAGAGGTAGCACCCTAAAGAACTGAAAGGCAGCTATAATGTTCTGTAAACAACAACTGACTTCACACGAAGAAAGCTCCAGACTCTGGAGTGCAGTGGCTTTAAATAAAGACATTCTCCTGAACAAAAGCCCGTCATAGCAGGAATAGTTCAGTGGAGCACGCTGTCATCTTAGATCTTTTAATTGTATGCATTAGGGTGTGCATTGTAGTTTGTGTCTGTAGCTTTTGTTTGTTTTGTTTGTTTTTTTCCCACTAGTACTGGTTTGGTGACTAAAGCAAAGTAATGCCAGGCAAAGTTAGCCCTGCAGCAGACTGGTGACCTTTCTGGACAAGCAGAAAAAAACTGAATGATGGATGGATATATTGCTTTGATAAATGGCCACAAAATGTTACTCACACCAGTAACTTTGGGTCTGAAAACATGTCTTTGCATTGCTGTTTTGTTTTTTTACCTAAAAGTTCAAACACCAGTTAAAATTACTAGTATATGCAGACTTGCAGGTTTGTAAAGCTGTTCAATTTAGTGTCCGTGTTTATTTCTTATTGGACATGAAGTGTAACAGTGTTGTTCTCTTTGGCAAAAACTAGCAAAGTGACCAGTTTCCCACATAGATACAGTATGGCATCAAGAGACAAAAATCAGAGATAAGATTCTAATTCCCAGACAGTGTGCTGTGATCTGTATAAAACAGCATTAGAAACATTCTAACTGGTCCTGGAAGATCAGTTAAATAAAAGTGTGTCTTTAGGTTAACAGAGAATCAAGAGAGCAGCAGGTCAGAGCACCGTCCATATTAATTCATCTAAAAAAAATCTTGTGTTGTGTTCAAAACACTTGTCAGCACCACTTTTTTCCATTCCTGTCACTACATAAAGAATTTCCCAGAATATTGCAAATTCCTACTTTCATGTTATGAGGTGAAGGGAATGAATGGCGGAGAAATAGGGCAGGGAGGGAATAGAGGTATGGCCCTATGTGTGTACGCCTGACTTTAATAAAACATCTTAGGTTTCTCCTTGACTTCCGCCTCAGGAGTCCTGGAAAGGGCAATAGTGTGAGAGTTTAACAAATAGAAACCAGGCCAAGGGAGTGGAGGGGAGAGAGAGGAAGATGAAAGACAAAGAGCTGATGTAATGTTAAGGATGGTGACTGAAATGCACATTGATAAATGGTGTACCATAATAGGAACATTTAAACATGTGATTATAAAAAAACAGCAACATATTTGTAAGTTAATTGTTTTTTACATTTTTCATTATTCCACAGCAGAACAGTTTGTTACTGTTTTTATGCTCAATCCAGACACATTATTAAAACTTCTTTACTCACTACACAGCAGTTATACATTTAAGTGCATTTTTTGTGTTTTTTCTTTCTTTTTGGGTGAGCTGCATACATGGGGCTTATTTTTATTCTTCCTATAAGACATGTGACTATAAACAATAAAAGTGGGCAAAGTAAAGACGCTTGATGACACAATTATCTCTTTGTAGAGCACTGTTTGTACACTACCTTGTAAAATCTTGTGCTGATTAAGAGGGAAGCGGGATGAGATTTAAAAAACATTCACACATCCACTGGAAAATTAGTTGGAAATTTTCAATGCAGTGCTTGAATTTTCCACAGTTTTCTACTGTCCTGTGTTTTTTGGCACTATAAAACAATAGTGTAATGTGTCTGTCAGCAAACCATATTCGCCTCAGATATGTTTGTATATGGGAGACTTGCGGCTGTGCATGTCATGCTTCACTGCAGCAGACTGGGTTTCACGGGCTAAAAACGATGCCATAAACACAAAGAAGTGGCTGAACTGACTTCTTATCTACTCAGAAATAGTCACCCTGGGTGGCCTGTGCTAACCTCTCACTTAACCTATGGGCCTTTATCCCTGGGGAGGATGATCATTACAGATATGAAAAGCAAAGGCACTATAATGAGGCTCTAGGCATTATATTTTGCATACATATTTGTGTTTATTGAAATAAAGTTTTGTTTTTTTTAGCATAAGTTAGGGCTGCTCAATTATGGCAAAAATGATAATCACGATTATTTTTACTGAAATTGAGATCTTGATTATTTGACGATATTTATTTAACAATAACAATGTATTGAATAATGACTTTAAAAAGATTGTCAAAAAATAATATAAAATAGTGTGCAAATACTGATAACAGTGCGAATGTTTGCAATATAAAAAATAAAAAAATGTAAACATCTATGTTTAATGATCTTTGCAGTGTTGCTCTGTGGTGCAGCTACGACACCGTAGCAAAGTTTACACACTATGTCTACTTGAGCCGCGTCTGACTCCGCGAACCCATAATGTTTCTGCACCACTGAAGTTTTTTACCTCTCTTTTCAACCAACAGCAGTCACTCTCCTCTCCAAATAACTTCTGCTTAGCTTTCCGAGCTTCCCTCGGGTCCTCTTAATTGTTGTGACGCGTGTTCGAAATGCAGAGAGGTGCGCTCCATTTGCCACACAGCGCGAGAGTAAAGCACGAGGGAGGGGCTAATAATCGGCTCAGTCATTTTTACTAATCCTTGAAAGCCCAGATCGTAATTTAGATTTAAATTCGATTAATTGAGCAGCCCTAGCATAAGTATGTGTGTATCCACCTCATTGTACTTTTCTATATTTCTGTGTTCTTTGATACTTGAATTTCTTCCTTTGGACATGTTTTATGGAACTGTTGCATTTGTTATTAGACAAAACGAATCTAAGTTTGAGTACGAGGCTGACAAAATTCTTAAATAATATTCATTTATTTCATAGAGTAGTTAATTATATTACCTGTAGAGCTATTTATAAATTACCAGGGTTTATGTTTCAATTTGTCTTGTAAATATGGGCACCTTAGCAAGCAACTAATGATTGACACTAACCATTTTCTATTCCACTTATGTCTTTCAGATTTGCAAGCCTTTCATCGCCATGATACAATACTTCCTGCTCTTTGTCCTGTCTTCTGGGCTGGTGTTATCATCTGACTGCCCAGCAAGCTGTGACTGCCCAATGCAGGGGTCTATATTCTGCATTAATCTTCCTGCCCCCATTGTGCCTCGTGTCCCAACAACGACACAAAATCTCTACATCTTCCAAAATGCCATCATTACTTTGGCTCAAGAAGACTTCAAAGGTCTAATGGAGTTGGAGCTTTTAGATCTGAGCCAGAATGAGCTTACAGAGATTCCAGATGGTGTATTTGAGATGTTGTCAAAACTGAAGAACTTAGACTTGTCCACTAACCAGATTACCCATATATCCAAAGGCAGTTTTTCTGGCTTGGTACAGCTGGAGAGGCTGTATCTTCATTCAAATCGCATACAGAGCATTCATTTGGAAGCTTTTGAAGGTTTAGAAAAGTTGCTAGAACTAAAACTGCAAGGGAATCAGCTAACCTCGCTCCCATCACTTCAGTTCCCCAGTCTTCTCCTTTTAGACCTCAGCAACAACAATATTCCAACTTTGAGTCCCTCAGACCTACAGACTCCCCACCTGGAGACACTTAAGGTGGCCTCTCTAAAGCTTACTACTTTACATGAGGATCTCGTAGCCTCCCTGAAGAATCTTCATGAGCTAGACATTTCATCAAACCAGTTAGCTGAGGTGCCCAGGGCCCTAAAACATGATTTCCTAAAAGGGCTGACCAAGCTGAGCTTGGCTGGCAACCCATTGGGGGATCTGAGGGTGGAGGACTTTGATAAATTATCTGGGCTTCAAGAACTGGATCTCAGTAGTCTAAATCTCCAGGGATTCCCACCACATTTTTTTCACACTTTCCCCAAGTTGAGAACCCTGACAGCAGCTAAGAATCCATTTGACTGTTTGTGCCCATTAGCCTGGTTCCCTGTCTGGCTAAAAGAGAAGAAAGTGATTCTTGAGAGACATGAAGAGACCAGATGCCACTTTCCTCTAGTTAATGCTGGGAAGATGCTTTCAGAACTGGATCACAAAGATTTTGGATGTCCATCAACCACAACATTGCAAATGGGCTCTCCCATTGGAAGTACTTCTGTTCCACAGTTGCCATACACATCTCCAAGAACAACCCATACCAATGCTATTCCTCCTCCTCCACCACCTAGTGAAGAAACTATCTCTCCAAAAACAGAACCTCCAGTCTTCCCAAGCTCCACCAGTGGGCAATATGAGCACTTTTGTCCACCAAACATCTGCCTTAATGGTGGCACTTGTTATTTTGACCCAGTGGGAGAACTCGGCTGTTTGTGTCTGTCAGGGACATTTGGCCTCTACTGTGAAAATATGGATGATGTTCCTCAACCACCAGCAACTGAAGATTCTATAGTTACCACCGAGATGCCTGATAAACTTGATGCCATCAGTTCACGTCAGGTGACCTCCACATCAATCCTTCTTGACTTGCATCGGTTTATCAAGTCACAGCCGCATATTCGTGGCATCAAGTTGACCTACCGTAACCTCTCAGGGCCTGATCGCCGATCCATTACACTGAATGTTCCACCCAACTATCCTGAATACACTTTACGTGGTCTGAGACCAAACTGTACCTATTCAGTCTGTGCTAGTCCTTTGGGAGAGAAAATCAGCTCTCGGGCCAACAACTCTGCTGAAATGGGGTCATGTACAGAGGCTCGTACCGAAGGGATTCCAGTGACATCCTCAGAGCCCTGGGTGGAGACACAGCCATCTATGACATATACTCTCATACCTGCTTTAGCTGCTCTTGCACTGGTGCTGGGATTTGCTGTGGTGGCTGGGACAATCATCTGTCTAAGGAAAAGGAAGCAGGCCAATTCTGGATTGGAGCCTGAACTGGGCCCCACTGATCCTGATCCCATGGAACTGGAGGGGAAACCTTGTCTGGAGAATGGAGGAAACGGTACAACACCCCTCAAACAGCCGGAGATCGATCATTGTTTTACTCCTCAGCCACTTCCATACATGCAACAAAACGGGGGGTTGGACTATGTAGCACTCTTAGTGCAAGGCCACTGCCCTTCAAATAACAATGTTACGTCACTAAAACCATCTTATTTCTAACTGTTGGGAAGATTTTGTAAAGACTCCCCTTCCATAGTTTCTGATCCTGATATCGCTCACTTAGTGATTGAAATCGAATTTTCAGTCCAAACATCCAAAATTCAAAAAGTGGCACTTACTATCCTTTCAAGGTCAAAAGGTGGCACAACAAAGTGGATGATTTATTTCAGAGTCAGTGAATGGTAAAATTACGATGACATCATATTGGAAATTTGCAAAATGAATGGGAAGTGGTTTAAAAGTCATCAAGCAGGATTAGATGGTGGTGAAACCTAACTGAGTGCAATTTACTAGAAAGGTCTTAGCGAACTGAAAACGGAAGTGCCTTTTGCATTGACGCAGCTGTAACTGACAGTTCTTTTTTAAAATGTTTTTGTTTATAAAACAGAAACAATGTGACTGAGTTGTAATCCTGTTGCTGGATTTAGGAGATATGGTATGGGGAAAGTGCCTGAGTGTTTGAGCTACAGAACTGGATCACGTCACTGGTGTATATGAAAACACCTGGACCACACGTCCCAATACAAACTGGAGTTTCAACCAACTCTGACCGCACCATAAGGATTATAAAAAGATCTTGCACTGAAAAAAACATTTGGATTTTCCTTTCAAATGTTCCACTTATAGACTGTCACAAGGTTAATGCTCAAAAGGAAGTGGAATTAATAAAAATATTTTGAAAATCAGCATTAAGCTGAAGACCATATGAGCTGTGTGAACTCTATATTATGTTGTGGACAGTATCTGAAACAAAAACATGCAAGTGTCTTGTGCAGATTTGGATTCTTCTGACCCATCAACCATAATTCTGCCACATCATTTGTTTTTTGTGGGAAATATATTTGCTGTGAAAGGTAAATGGGAACGGACTTTGCCTGCATTGTTCTGTGCCATCAGAGGCAGATTATTAGTGTTTAGTTGATATTATGGTATTCCATTTTTGTCATGTATTTTTGTATTTTTAGCATGTCTTTTGTTTTTTTTGTTTTTTTTTGCAGTATTGCTAACATGAGTTTAAACAGTAATTGTCCCTGCCTATAAACCCATGCATAAATGGTGGATTTTTGACTGTCCTGAGTGGAGAAGTAAATGGAGAAGTAAATCAAAGCTAAAGTTCTCCAAAGATGAGATCCAAAAGCAGCGAGGAGTAATTAAATATCTACTAAAAGCTGATTCATAAAACTACTTTAATTAAAACTCAGCCATTCTTACATAAAATACAGACTGCTTTTTGTTTTTTCCAAAATTTAAACTGAATGTAAAAGTTCAGTGTCAGATACTTTAGTCTCTCTGCCAGGTCTGCCTCCACTCCACAAAGACATAGTTAAACAAGGTTCAGACTGTTTTTGAACAGTAAAGATCCCTAAACTGTTCAAAGGCCTTCAGCCTCAGAGCTCACTCCTATAAAGCAGCACACACGTGCCAAGAAAGGAAGTTCAAAGATTTAGAGTTTTAGGCACTAGTTTTCTCCTGGGGCTGCTGACTGTATCGTTCCAGTGATATCGTCTAGACAGTGGCCCCTTTAGCTTTTTGTTTGCTATTACCCTCTTACTTGTCTGCCACTTGACTTTAATCATCATCATTGTGTGTTTTTGATCAGTGACTATTATTGGTTTGTGTAGTTTTGCTTGTTTACTGCCAACCAGACTGTGAAATGTAAATGCTAAAAGCAATGAAATGTATCTGTTTTATTTTTTTTTCTCCTGTCTGGGGTAGAGATTAAATAATTTTTTGCAGTTTTTTATATCTTCTTCCTTAAAAAAAAAGGATTCATACTCTATCACTGAGTATAATAGGTTTACAGAGAAATGCCTAAGCAACATTGCTCCCGAGCCTTACCGACATCTTTTAGTGTCATATTACATGCTGATGTGGATTTCGAGAACAATAGAGCCTTTATTTTGTCTCACAACATATGGCATTGCATCAAATTACAAACTAAAAATGAAGCACCATGCAATCAATTTTTGTGAGGATTTTGACAAAAAAAAGGCCTTATTTGATTCTTAGTTATCTAACAGCAGTAACTTACATGAGTTTGATTGTTCAGATGTGTATGTGTGTGTGTTTTCACGGCTGTTTTTGTGTCCCCTTTTTTATGCTTCCAACCCCATATTGTCCTTATATAATACTCCCAAAGTGTCCAAAATCAAGCACCCATTTTCAGTTTTCACTGTTTTATTTTGTCAATTCTCCAGTCCAAACAAAGCCACAGATGTTCATGTTTTCCCCTTATCCCAACATATCAGCTGAAACACTCGCTGTGTTGCTTTGGACAGTCGTAGGAGAAGGAAATGTTTGAAATATTTTCAACATGCTTGTTACACTACTTTCCCTGTTTATTTAGGGAAACTTGTATTTTTGTCATTGTTGTATGTTTTTCTTCTGTCTGTCAATAGCATTTCTGTGTACATTTTTTTTTGCCATAAAAGCAATGCTGAGAAAACGAACAGTATTAAAATGCTCTGATGATAACACGACTGTGGTTTTGTGTTTGATCAAGAGGTGTTGGCTGAGGCCTGAAGATACTTTTATATGATCTTTCACTGCAGTGTATCCTGCCAGTGTGGTTTAGAAGAATTCGAGCTCATTTTGAGGCTTTATGTTAGTTTTAAATGAACGCGAGTGTCGTCATAGAAATATGGTAAACAACTGGGAAAAGGGTTTCCATTAACAACAGGAGCTGATTACACGCAGCCTGTAACTCCTTATTACCTCATTACACACATGCACACGCTTAAGCTAACCTAAACCACAACATGATTACTTTGTGACGTTGTGTTGGTTTGTGGATGGAGGTCTTTTTAAGTATTTTTCCCCTAATAGCGAAGAACAGATGCCAGTGGAAAATTTTACACACTAACAAACAGGTTTCGAATCAGATGTTAAGTGACTCTGCTACTTCATAGATATTGGAGCAGACATTCAAGTTTATCAGCTAACACTAGCAGGCTTTGTTAGCAAACCTCAGCTATACTATGTATGGGTGTCTCACACAGACTCCACAGAGGCTAATTTGCGGTCCCACACAAGTAAATGACCATTTTGTTCACCAAATCTCGAGCATTCGAACATGCTACAGAAAGCACAAAATGACAAACATGACGACAAAGTGCCATTGACTGACCTTGTCTTGTCAGCATCTCTCAAACACTCACACTGGCTTTAAGTTATGAAAATATCACCCCTGTTCACTTCTCTCAGACAGCTGGAAATGTGTTTTCTTTCAGCTGCAGAGTTGAATATTTTAAAATAGGAGTGTATGGCAGCTCAAGGAACGTCCATGGCTCTTAACTCTGTAGGAGGCATGTTAATGCCCATTTTCATGTGTAAGAGCCCCGACTTCAGTTCAGGAGAAGAGGAGGAAGAGATTTTATCCAGATGAGGGTCACATTATTGCTTTTCTTCACATTTTTTTTCCACTTTGTTGTACTATGTACTGTGGACTGTTTCTATCCATATACATAAACTGCAATTGGGCAAGAGGGCATTGTTCATCTCGGCCAAAGTATTGATGGAGAGGCAACATGGCAGCGTGTGCAATCCGGCGTCCCATTCCTATGTATTTTTAATGGATTAATTACATTTACAAAAATGCAGTAATTTGTTGGAAGACAGTTAAAAACGAAACAATGTATGTTTATATGTACAATTAAAAAAAAACTGCACCTTTGAGGACTTGCTATTCATGGACAATTTAGTATCCCGGTTGTCCAAGCAATTGACGAAAATCCAGGTAGCCAAGGTATTAATAATAACCATGTGGAAGTTTAGATTATTAGGTCAGGTAAACAAAAAGCCTGCTGATCCAAGCAAACAGCAACAATCTTGACCTCACTCTTCAGGTATGTTCTTCATGAAACATGAGTTATCTTTCAGATGTCTCATGCAAAAATGCCATGGTCTTGGAACAAAATGCCGAAATGCTATTAATTAGACTTATTCTGCTATTTTTAGCTTTGTGATATCACTGACTGGATCTTTCCTACTCTGCTTATCCAATTTTTGTGGGATAAGTTACACATTTACAAACTGCTCTGTTTGGATACAGTTTAAAAGAGAAGAACTAAAAGCAAGACTGAAACTAAATACACTTTCACTGCGTGAAAGTTTTGCATGAAGGGTTGACCCGCTGAACATAAAGGCAGGGAGTCTCTATAAAAATGCAAATACCTAATTATATATTCATGGTAAAGATTATAGCCTTTTGGAATCTAAAACATGGAAGAGATTAACATTAAGGAGATTTCTTTGAAAGAGCTGGAGAACTGACAGAAGCCACTGTGGCTTGGGGAGCAGGCTTTTATAGATTATCATTCTAAATTCCACAGAAAATTACTAGGAGGGTAAACTTTTTTGTTTGGGTGTTTAGTGTGTTTGCTGCAACTACTTTTGATGGGTGAACCCTTCTATGGCATTCTATAGCTGTGGTAAGAAAAGATGGGTTGCTTTTTTAGAAGTCACTCAATTAACCTAATAAAAAGAGCAACATGAGCTGGAAGACCAAAATAAGCTGTGGGGAGGGAGTTTGGGAATGTCTGATCAACAGTAAAACCTGTAAAATTCAGCGATGAACTTACAAAGAAGGCAAATTTTCGAGGGCATTTTCTAACAGACTCTGACAGAGGAGAGTCAGTGGAAGCTAAGAAACAACAAACACCTTTATTCTCAGTTTGTTTTAGCCTGACAAATATGGTGTTATTTTTGTGCCACTATTCTGAGCGCACGTAAAAAAAAACATTTGCAGGTGCAAGTGTTGCATTTTGAGAAGAAATTTATTTTGAGTGAAGAAAAGCTAAATTTGAGTGAACAAAATTCATTGCTGTGTGCAAAAAATGTATTTCAGTGTTTGCTATTATCCATAAACACACACAATAGCAGCCCCTCTCGCTCAGTTTTTGCACTTGTGCTTGCTCGCAATGTGTTGCTTGCGCTCTCAACATTTCTGCCCGTGCGTTCAACTCTTTGTGTACACCGTTATATATCTGGCGCAAAGTGGGCGATAAACAAACAAGAGAGGAAAGCCGATCAGCTGATCATTGATCAGTTTCATGATTGAAGTAGCAACAGGAGAGGGAGGGAGAGAGAATGAGAGAAGAACAGCCAGTTGTGCAGCAAAAACACAGAATAACGTCAGCTTTGTGTCTTTTTTTTCATTCTAGCTGAAGTACGAGACGAATCGTGTTCCTTTTCACCTCAATATGGCTGTATTGTAATTGGTCCAGCCCAGAGTTGATCATGACCAAGTGGCTAATCCACCACCTTTCACTGTTTATACCGTTAAAACAAACAAGAATAAAAATGTTGTGCGGTCATCTTGTGGGCAACAGGCATCTCCGAAAACGTTAGAGCACTTTTGCAAATATGTGATGTCTTGATGCAGTGGCGGTCCTAGCCTGTTTGGCGCCCTGGGCGAAGACTCCCTCTGGTGCCCCCCTCTCCCTCCCCTTTCCACGGGTTGTGTGTGAGACTTTAAATCATCAAAATATAAAATATAAATTTTAAATTGTTATTGATCCCTTTACCCCGAGTCCTAAAGTGCATATTTATTTTCTTACTCTTCTTATATTTATTGTTTGTTTACTTGCACTGCTGTAACTGGAGCCTCATCGTCTCGTCTCTCTATGTACTGGACTGTATGTAGCGGAGATGACAATAAAGTTTACTTTGACTTCAGCAGCGAGCAGGGACTCAGGCGCAGGCCAGTTGTTTCCTATATGCGAAAGACAGTGCGTTTATTTACAGTGAACACAACACCAAGTGGCTATATACAATGTGCAGGGGAAAGGGGGTCCAGGTAGCCAGGGTCCGTGGGGAAACAGGGATCAGGGAAAAGGTACACTCTCTGTACAAAAGCTCCAAGTCCTCCTCCTCCTCTGCCACTCCTCTCGTAATCGGGTTCCAGAAACAATCTACACACAAAAAGGTCAGGTTAGCGGGATAGTTACAAAAGCTTACAGATTCAGATTTGCAGATGCACAGGTTGACTGACGCTGATAGCTCAACGATCCGGCGAAGACTAACGTAGATTCGCCATCTTCAGTAGTACTGCAATCAGTTGGGATCAGCGGCCGGTGTGGTGATGAGAGCAGGTGTGTGGGCCAGCAGCGGGAGCCCGCAATGAGCATCGCCGCAGCGACAGAGAGAGAGCGAGAGGGGGAGAGGGAGGAGGGAGAGAGCGAAAACCAAAACAAACATGTTGCCAGCGAGGCACAGGGACCATGAAAACACCTAGTCTTACTTTTTTATGTCTGGTGTTAGGACTGGGCGATATATCGAGTCTTTAAATATATATTGATATATTGTTATACGAGATATGAGATGTGACAATATTGTTTATATTGATATAGTATATGTTACGTTATAATTATATTTGTGGAGCCACAAGTTTGCCCCTCTTTTGTCCACTTTTGTCTCTACGCAACTGTAGGAGCCATATGAGTTGATTGTTTTCTAACAAAAAACAGTGTGAAACTTAAGTTAGACTTGTGTTTTTAAATGAACCGCCCTGTGTTGTGTAGCTTTCTGGATTTTATACTTATTGGGCTAAATATTTATTTATTATACAGGCTATACAGTACATACATAAAACATGTGTTTTGATTCTAACTAAAGTGTGTAATTATGTGGGCTACAGAGAATAATTAAGTTATAGAAAATATTTATATGAAAAACGTGTATACTTACCGCATTTGAATCAATTTAACCATATGTAACCACCTGCATATGTGTTTTTTTTTTTTTTTTTTTGGGGGGGGGGGGGGGGGGGTGCTTTGATTTTGCCACCCCATTTGATTTCTTTGCCACCCTAAGAAAATTTCTCTAGATCCGCCCCGCATTTGAGCATTCCTGGATTGCTTACCTGTGATCTCCTTTTTGGTCACCTGACTTCCCTTGGTATTGCAGAGATCATCTGCGGGTCACTCTTCTGAAGCCTCCATCGCAGCTGGTAGGTGTTTACTCAGTGTAGTGCGTACATTACCTTACTTGGTGGTAAACAGATATTATTTTTAAGTTGTAGCTGTGGAAGCCTCCAATGAGCCACTGTCCTCATGATTCGTGACGCTGTTTACTCGGTACGTAATTCAGTTTGTTACGATCTCTGCCTTTTATTGTTCTTTTATAGTAAATGCTTATTATACTTTGCAGGAAGTGTGGGCCTTTGCTTTTACCGTCTGTTCCTGTTGCAAGGTTTCTTTTCCTGCTGCTGCCAGCCTTTTAAAGTGGACATCGGCGTGGACAGCAGCCATATGCATGCTGGCTACGGAAGTCGGCTGGCGTGCACATTGATTGACTGGATGATTAACTTATAGTCGGGCAGACGGAAAGTTGGAATAATACGGCGATTCCGTCTGCTCCAGATTTTAAAGTTTTATTTAGATTGTATGTTGTTTTCTGTTGTTTTGATTTGTAGTTTTGATTTTTGTTACCACTGGTGGGAGGCCCTTTTTCTAGCTGCAGATCACCAGTGTGGTCCTGCAGTTGGGTTACCCCCCCCAGCACTGCATGTAAGTTTTGTTGTAATATATTATAATTTTCTTTTTTCTTTTATTCAGATGCGGAGAGCTGACGTGGAGGAGACTGGGGGCGCCTTGGTGGTGGGAACTTTTGAGTGTTACACACCTGTCTTCTTTTTGTTTATTAGTGTGAGTGTGTGATAGTGTGCTGCACTTGTGTATTAGTGTGTTTTCTTTTCTCTTTTTTTGAGTTTTTTTTTGCTAAGCCTCGGCTCTGAATACCCTTTTTTTTTTTTTAGCATATTTGTACATTGATATTTATGATTGTGCTTTTATATGTTGTTTTAAATAAGTGATGCTGAAAAACTACTTCATGCACTTATTACTTCCAGGCTGGACTACTGTAATTCATTATTATCAGGAAGTCCTAAAAACTCCCTGAAAAGCCTTCAATTAATCCAAAATGCTGCAGCAAGAGTCCTGACAGGGACTAGAAAGAGAGAGCAGACTTCTCCTGTATTGGCTTCCCTTCATTGGCTCCCTGTTAAATCTTCGCTCTCGCTCTGCAGGCCTACTTGTTGTTCCTAGAGTATTTAAAAGTAGGATGGGAGAGAGAGCCTTCAGTTTTCTGAAACTGCCCCACGCATGGGGCAGGACGGCGTCAACGTGTTAACGAGCTAACCGGGCTAACGCATTGTTACAGGCATGGCCCTTTAAGGGTGAAGCCTGATGGGAAATGTATTCGGGATGTGTGTAGTGGGACTGCCCTGGTGTGTGTGTGTAGAGAGAGAGCGGGGAAGGGGAAAAGTAACGGTTAGCTACAGAAGAGACGGAAACAGAATAAATAAAAGGAATATAATAACTCCCTCGACAGCCAGAGTTGTGTCGGCGATGCTCGCTGTGAGTAAACTGTTTCAGCCCACTGTACGCGGTGTTCGTGCCTTGGAGAAGAAATAAAGTTCGGTAAAGCAGTTTCCTACGCCTCCTTCGATCTTTTTGCTAGCGGAGTTGACCTGTATAGTAAGCTGGTTGCCGGCTACGAGCCAGTTACAGAACCTTCAAGTAACTGCCAGAGGTTTCCTTACTACAACAGCATTGACACTAGGGGTGGGTTTTGATTATCGATTTATCGATTAAAATCTTCAAGCTACTTAAAGAAGTCCAGACGCTTTTCTTTGCAAGCTCCTTTGACTACGATGACCTGGATGACTGAGAACCTTCACAGACATCGATTAAAATCGATTCTCATTTGGATAACGTGATATCAATTCATTAAAATCCTGAATCGATTTTTCAATATAAATTTATTTTGACCGAAATGCCAGAATCTCAGGTTAAACCTCACAAAATTTCAACAACCACCAAACAGCTAAAACAGTAAAAAACTGAACACGGATTCTGCATAAAGACGTGAACACAAAGCACGGACCCGCCGACGCATCAGAATCAGTGAGATGTGACTTTCTCACCCGACGACACGGACACGGTCGGGGCTGAAAGCCGACAGCTCACTGATTCTGAAGTTTTGGCGGGTCCGTGCTTTGTGTTTACGTCCTTTTTGCGATGATTCTGAAGCTGCAGGTTTTATCTCTCTCCAAACAATATTTAGTAAACCAGCAGCAAAAGAAGCAGCAAACTACGCTTCACATAAACATTGTGTCATGATACGGCTGTGTGGCAGGCAGGATGAGGACCCAATCGCAAAAACTCACGGACTCAAGGGATGAACTCAAAAGGCAGCTTTATTGCTTAACAGAAGATGATAGGCGATACAAAACTAGACTGGGAAAAACGAACATAAAGCTCACCAAGGAACACGGGGAAATCCACGCAGCATGAGGGAGAACGCGACACAGAACTGAGGGAGACGCAGACATAAATACACCAAGGGTTAACGAGCGGAGTGGGAGCACATGGGGAACACAGGTGACACTGATAATAATCACGAGACATGGCAGGAGTGAACACAACACTGACGGGAGATGGGTGAGGTGAAACAGGAAGTACAGAGGTTCAGACAGGAGGAGAGAGAGCACGAGTAGAACACCAACATAACGGGCAGGGGAGACACGGAATAAACACGAAAGGGGACGAGGGCTCATGAATACACAGAGGGGCACACAGGGGGTGAGAGTCACAAAGGGAAAGCACTCAGGGAACACCACAACAGGGCAACTCAGGAAACAGAGCCTAAACAGGACACATGAGAACTAAGAATACTGGGCCAACATGGCCCAGGATCATGACACATTGTCATGAATTCACTCTTACTTTTGCTGTTTTGCTTCCACTACGATAAAATCGCACTTCACGCACAGCCCTCTCTCTCTCTCTTGCTCTCTCTGTATACTTCAAGAACAGTTTCCCGTCTAAAAATCTTTTTTTCTGCATTATTTGTTTGCTTGTTACGCACAAGTCTACCGTTGCAGCGCTGTCGGCCGCTGTTTGTTTCCTTTTACTTACTTCCTAAAAGAAAGCCTCATTTCTGCTGTTCAATAGGCTACTGAACAAATTTAAACTTTTTAGAATTATGCAAAATTGCAAAACGCTTAGCCGTGTCTCTAATAAAACCTCTGTAACTTTGCTCTGCTTCACTTCAGCAGTCTCAGGTAATGTTCACATATTCATTAATGGTTTTCTTTTGTTTTTGATCTACTGCAGAATATTTTTATAAAATCCCAGGCCAGGAAAATCACCATCATGTTTTCCTGTGTTTTATCCTCAGTTACTTTGTCACAAAGGCATCTGCTGTGATGCTTACACCTTTGATTATGTCTCGCAAGTGTCAGATTTCTTTTTAGGGATATAAAAATATGGAAATGTACTGATGCATGATCTGAGTTATAATATTTCTGACTGTCTGAGGCAAAATTTCCCCGATTCAAATCGAATCGAATTGAATCGAATCGTGGATCGAATTGATTCGGGACCTTGTGAATCAGAATCGAATTGATTCTAGAAATTAGTGACGATACCCAGCCCTAATTGACACCACGGCCTAAAATCCTTACATTTTCTCAAAAATCAACAGTGCGCCTTATGTATAATGGATTGGATTTATATAGCGCTTTTCAAGGCACCCAAAGCGCTTTACAATGCCACTATTCATTCACTCTCACATTCACACACTGGTGGAGGCAGCTACAGTTGTAGCTACAGCTGCCCTGGGGCAGACTGACAGAAGCGAGGCTGCCATATCGCGCCATCGGCCCCTCTGGCCAACATCAGTAGGCGGTAGGGTAAAGTGTCTTGCCCAAGGACACAACGACCAGGACAGAGAGCCCAGGGATCGAACCGGCGACCTTCCGGTTACAGATACGCTTCCCAAGCCCCTGAGCCACGGTCGCCCCGTGGAATTCTGGTTGTGCTTACTGACCGCGAACCGATTTTATGTGGTACACGGCGCTCAGTAATCTGTCAAAAAATGTTTTCGTACAACTTTGGTAAGCTACAAAGCGCACCACTTGATGCATTGTTGGAGCATGACGGCTACCAAAGTCGGGAGCCTCGTGGAGTAATACATACTTTGCTTCAATGTAATTTACCGTATTGTGTGTATATAAGGACCACAAATGGCACCTGTTAAGAGACATGTTTACGAAGTGGATTTCAAACTCCAGGCTGTCAGTCACGCAGTAGAACTTGGGAACAGAGCAGCTGCAAAATCAGTCTGTCTTTGTTATTATGCTCAGCGTCTTTTAGTTTACATTTTGAGCTTTTTGTTATGCACAAAAATAAATTTTTTTATTTTATTTATGGAGCATTATTATTTAATAAATGCCAATAATTCGTTTCTGAGTAATTTTTGTACATCTACACTGTATGTTAATAAAAGTGCCTGTGTGAGATCTGGGACACAGCTTTGACTAAGAACTCTCTTTTTGTTCTTACTTTATGGCTTTTTAAAAAAAATATCAAGATATATATCGTATATTACTATCCAGCTAAAGAATATTGAGATATGAATTTTGGGTCATATCACCCAGCCCTATCTGGTATCTATGTTTTTTACTAAAATGAACCAGTAAAACCAGTTAATGTTAACAGCCAGTCCATACAAAATATTAACTAAGGTTACTAAAAGTCCTTAGATTAAAACAAACCTTAACCTCAGAGTCTGTCACCCTCATTAGTTTTTTAATGTGCTTGGTGTTCAGAGAGAACGAAGAAGGCGGGGAATGGGGGAGAGGCTTGATTTATTTGAACAGTCTGGTTGTAATGAAAGCAGTCATGACTTGCTGGGGGTGGATAGATGGAGTGAGCGGTGAAAAGAGAGGTGAGGGAAGAGTGAATGAAGTGAAATCCAACTGCAGACAGATCGCTGGTCTTGATAATGTTTTGAACAGACCCCAGAAATCCCTCAACTCACTGCTTCAATGTGCATGCATACTTATGTGTAGATACTGCACATAACTTCCAACCATGAATACCACACGCAGCTCATTTGTGCTGCAATATATCTTCCTATCAGTACTCACATACCTGTGTAATATATAAGTAAGTACCACACAGAGATAGAGAGATGTTTACTACTGCTGCTTGGACACTGCTTTATATCTTTAGGACAAAGAAAATTCTGGCACAAACAAGCTTACATATCTCAGTTCAAAAAGATTCACACGCTTCATAGGTTTTAAAATCTGTTTTGAATGCGCTAAACACTTTGGCAAGAATTCTTATCAGAGATCTGTGGTCTTTTTCTGGAATGCATTTCTAATCTTTGAAGGGAAATTTGCAACTTCAACTTTATGTCTTAGGGTTTGTAGCCAGGCCAGAGACTGCTGATTATCCACACTGGAGTTCCCTTAGGCAGAGCTGCAGTTTATTAAACAAATGTCTTGGTTACCAATTCACCTGCCTTACCAACTCCACTGTGTGATTGGTTGGTTATTGACTAGTTTGACAGATAACAAAAAAATAAAAAGACCCAGCTGTTGTCTGTCATTACTCATAACATTACTGTTAAATTGCCATTCTGTTATTTAAGGCAGCCACATTAATGCTGTGGCATTTAAATCGGAAAATATTCTGGGACTAATCTTTGATGCCCTCAAGCACGAGATGTAGAGTTTAAGACTGGAAATTTGGATTTAAATTAGCTCACCAGTTTCAACATGTGAAACAAGACATGTACCAGACTGCTCTGCAACCCCAAATCCATTCTCTTACAGCTAAATATATTTACAAGCAAACCACTTCAAGCAAACTTTTTTGGTCATTTTTCTTCTATTGACCTTTGTTGGCATTACATGACCTCATGATGTTTGTTGTATTTAGTTGTTACTTACTTTTCCCTTTTTCTGTTGGGTTTATACAGTAAATTCAAAAGTTTATTTCTTTAACCGTGCAATGGGGGTAAAAGTAAAAATGTGATCCAACAGTCAGAGTTTCTGCAGAGGAGAGTGAAAGATTAAGTCCAATACATGAAGTATAAGCACATTGAAGTCAAGCAGCTAAAAAGCCCAAGCAAGCCTAGCATTTAATTAGTGAAACAATGTGGTGATGAGTGTGACGAAGGACTGGTGTTTTATCACAGCTGGTGTAACTGCCAAGGAGATACAGGTGTGCCAGTGGGAATAGTGTGGGGACTTGGAGGATGCCAGTCCTATGTGAACAAATAACTCACAAAGAAATGGCCATGATGAAAGAGGAGAAGAGAATGTACTGTAGTGTAGGAGGTGATCATGTTAGAAATGGCAGGTTGGCTCTGGGGGATAGACTCAAACAATCCTTTTGGTTAAGCAAATGTACAGTGGCTCTGACAGGGCAAATGCACTGTAACCTGCACTGCGAAAATGCTGCAAAAGTACTCAGAATGGAATTGCTATCGGTCACTTCAGAAACTGTTTTGTCACATTGTGTCCCCCAAGTCACTTCCACTGTTTGTTTTTTTGGGGGGTTTTTGGGTTTTTTTTTTAAAAAAAAGCTTTTATTTTTTATTTCTAGGTTTCAGTGTGTTTAACCTCTCAGGAACACCCTAGTTTTGCTTTAATTGTTTTTTCACATCATTAGGGACTAAGTTGCTAAAATGCCTAGTCCCACTGATACAATGCACTCCAAAAATTAAAAATAATTATTACAATCTCTGAATTTTGTAGGCTTTAATGTAAAGCAAATGTAAAAAACTAAATCAAACAAAACAAGAAAAATAAATTCCAAACTAAAATCCACTGTGCTTCAGGTCTGAACTGAATAAATACATTTGATCAGGTGAAACTTGATGAATTTGCATTGGCCAGCTTTTCAGAATTAGTGAAACCCATGCAGTGCTCTGCCCTGGGTGTGTTTGCTCTAAGAAAACAAATATTAGCAAGCTAATATTTGTGTTTCACACCTGAAGTTGTTTCACACCTGAAGTTGTTTAATCACTTGCTAATCAAGGATGTATTTTATTTAATATTACATTAAATTGAGCATTAAATTGACAATGATTTCCATTTGTCCTGCCATAGTTTCAGATGTCAGCATACCTGCATATACCTGACATTTAACTCTTGGCACTCGGACATGCATGTAGGCACACAGCATCCATGCTGGCATACATGAATGCAAATCTGTTCACTGAAGGTAACAGATATCTTCCTCAGAGGAACATAATATCTGTAATGAACTTGTAACAAACTTTTTTGAAGCAGCAAAAATAAAAATTGACTGCTTATACTAAAAACAGTCTCTCCTTATTTCTAAGGAAACTTACCTTTTTCATGGGGAACAGACTGATGGTAACAGTGTTTACAGCACTGCTATTCGATAAAATGCATCACTTAAAGAGATGCAATGCTGGTTCACTTTGTAGTTGCCTTCAAAATGGCTTCCCACACTGCCTTGGTTAAGAGCTCAAGTTCCTTTTCTCATGAGCAAAACAAAGTGGATAAAGCTGTGAATAGCTCTTACCCTCTCTGAAATGCAATACAACATTTAATTGAATTAGCTTTAATTGCCATTCATCTGCTCATAGAACCCAAAGGTCTCCTCTTACCCAGGGCCCCTAATGATTTCCATGTTCTTTGAGGCAGAAGTTAAAATTTAAGTCTTTAACACTGCATATCACAGGACCACCCGACATGGCACAGAGAGCTGGATCTGCTAGCTAAAAACATTTTTGTAAAAGTATGCAAACTGGAGATCTTGCCATCTCTGCTGTAACTAATAAATGCAATGAAGTGATGATGACAAAGAAAGCAGAAAAGAGAGCAGAAAGGGAAAGGAATTTGAATTTGTGTGCCAATAAATTATTGTCTTGTCAAATGAAATCAGAAACTGTTGTTTTTTTTCTTTCTTTCATTTGGTACATCAGTTGCTGGATCCATAGAAGATTAAAGAGAAAAGTTAACCACCATGGACAGAGAGAAGCAAAAGGGAAGAACGTGCACTAAGCATAGGCAGCTTCCAGGTAGACAGTATGAGGGGAGGACTTCAGAGCCTTGGGGCAGCAGCTGAGGTTTTATTGGGCTCCAGTGCAGCTACTTCTCGGCACAACAATAGGCCCTCTGGGCCAGGCAGGGTCATGTTGTGATAGGAGATGACATGACTGCACAGAGGAGAGATTAGAAGAGGCTTGCACTTTTTAGGCCTTCACGGTGAAGCATAACAAGCAAGACTAATAGCACGCTAATATTCCACACCATAGTGCACTAACTGGCTGTAAAATACATGCTGCAAACATGCATACATTGTGAAAGAGGCATAAATCAGACAGGAGGATGGGAACTCCAAAGAAAGTTTTGTCATGCACCCTTGTTGTTTGCAAGGAAAATCTGTTTATAATTCAGACATGACTGAATGGCTTTAAGAGGAACTTTTAAGAAGTATCACTTTTTCATATATTGCTTGATGTCTTGAAGAAAAAGAGTGGACAAAGAAGAAATCTTACTGAGAGATCTTGTACTGAATTTTAGTTTTCTCTCTGAGAACGGCCTATTCACATGTGCTCATGCAGAGAGCAGATGCAGCGCTGACAAAGCTTGACTGAAATCCATCCATTCATCCATCTATCAATGCATCCATGCATCCATGTATCTAATTAAGGGTTTGAAGTTGGACTGGAGTCTATCCCAGATGTCAGAGAAAGGGTAGACCTTGGAAAGGTCACCAGTTTGTCGCAGGGCTAACACAGAGAGACCAACAGCTATTCAGTCCTAAGGGAAGTTAATCTAACATGTCTTTAGACTTTGGGGGAAACTTGAAGTATGTAGAGAAAGCAAGCAACGTTCTTTTTGGGGCGGCTGTGGTTCAGGAGGTAGAGCAGGTCATTTACTAATCCACAAGGTTGGTGGTTTGATCCCTGGCTGATCCAGTCTGCATGCGGAAGTATTTTTAGGCAAGATACTGAACCAAGAGTTTATTTGTGCAATTCTTAATAATTTGGTTTCCAGCTGCTACACTCAGATCTACTCTACCATTGCTGCCACTCAGCTTTCCCGCAGAAAGCACCTATATAAACACTTTACTGCTGCAGGGCTTGTTCCCCTTGACCTTTCACCTCTTAACAGGTGACCTTTCACCCTGGGCAAAAATAGGGCATAACCAAGCTCTTTAAAGCCACTCATATATGAAAGGGTGTGTTTAGAGTATTTGGCTATTTTCAGTAACACGTCTCATCTACTTGTCAACTTTAATTACTTGCTTATTATCGTTCTCCTTCCTCTTTGCCTCCCTTTCTGTCTTCTTGCCATCCAGGCTCTCAACTACAGCATGACCCATAAGTTACATCCAAGCTCTTTTCTAGCAACTCTTTGCTTTAACCTGTCAGCTGTCATTATCTTATCCTTCTTCCTGCCTCTGTTTGTTTCTTCCCATTTTAAAGAATTTACTTGCAAGCCTCTGGGCTTTTCTCCTCCTCTCCTCAAATTGATACCAATTGAGTTATTGAACTGCCACCCGGGTAACAAAGAGCCTTGTTTGGTTGGTGTTTGTCAGGACAGATGTGAAGCAGGTTTTAACATGACCTGGCAGGAAGGAGAACAGGAAGGGGGTGGGAGAAATTGGAGGGAAAAGAGAGCAGTGAACTGGAGGTAGGAGAAGAGAATATATGCCGACAAATTTGGACATGTTAATGCCTCGTGACATGGCATTTATTCGTTTTAATAAATACAGTACATTTGTAAGAGTTCCACAATGGAACCATGGTGATTAGATGTTTTTGGAAAGTGGGATGCAGCAGCAAGAATCAGATAATTGTAGCTCTGCTCTAACAAAATTGTAACCTTGTAGTTGAAAATACATATAAAGCCATTTTTTACATGTTAGTGGCCTTAACTCTCAAATTCCAACTCCCATCAGACTTTCTGGAGGACAAATGGGAGAGAAGAGAAAGAAAAAAAAGAAACATACAAGCCAGTTAAGTATTCACGGAAACTTTGCATTTTTTATATTTCCCTGTTAGAGGCTCATACAGTAGGTCCCTCATTTCTCCCTCTGCCAGTTAAGACCAGATATGAAAAATTTTTCTTCTTTTACTGTTTCCAGTCATTAACACTGAAACTAAAAATGCCATTAATTGATACAAGAACACAAAATAGTCACGTTTTCCCTAATTTTGTATTTGTAGATTTGTAACCTGGAGCGCTATGATGGTAGAAAGAGCCATCAGAAGATGGCTGTAAAGGGATGGACATGGTTAGCAACAACATTATCATCTTAAATTTTGCAGCAGAAACTGAGACTCATCACACCACTCAATGTTTTTCTCATCTTCTATTGTCTAATCTTCATGAGCCTGCGTGAAGTGTAGCCTCGGTTTCCTGGTCTTAGCTGACAGGAGTGGCACCTGGTGTGGTCTTCTGCTGCTTCAAGGTTCAAGCTGTTGTGCATGCAAAGGTGCTCTTCTGCATACCTCGATTGTAATAAGTGGTTATTGAAGTTTCTTTTGGAAGAAGGCTGGCCATCTGGCATCAACAATGCATTTTAACCAGAGAACTGCTGCTGAATGGATATTTTCACCTTTTCTAGCAATTCTCCATAAACCTTAGAGATAGTTGTATGAGAACATCCTAGCAGAACAACTCTGTGTTAACAATCCGTTCAAGATATAATACCTAAAAAAGCGGCCGGTAAGTACATGTTGTAGCTCTGATTTAATCTGCACAAAAACAGAAGCATGAAATATGACAATATGTGGTACATTTATTAAGGTGGATTATTTCTTGGACGGATACAGTTACAGGTAATCAACAGAGACTCCTGGAAGTCTCTGCTCTCAGCCAAATAGTCAAGCACAAAGTTCTCTGTGAAACCACAGCTTTCCATATTTTACCAGTTAAATACGAGAAATTATAATCAAGATATAATGAATGTGTTGGTACGATTTGGAGGCACTTTTTGGATTTCAGTGCAAACATATGTAGACCTTTTTTTCAAGTTCTTTCAACAGCAGCAGATAAATGAAAAAAGGAGCTTATGAACGCTTGTTGAGATGGGCAGTCATCATAACCTTTATATGTTTTTAACTCAAGGAGAATTATGTTGGTTTTTTTCCATTGCGGTTTTGGCAGCCCGCCTCTGACCATGCCCTCTCTGCATTCACATTCACTGTTTCCTACCAAAAGTGGTTAAGCCTGTTTTTGTGACTCTGGTGAGTGACGGTTTATGAAGGTGAGGAAGAAAAAGGAAACCAAATGAGTGACATTTTTCTAAATTCTGTGGAGTATGAATCATAGGTCAGCAATATGAACTGTGAGCAGACTGTTTGCAACTTTACAGTTAGCAAGAGCAGGAAACATTAGGCTTCATATAGGGTGTAGTCTGTCTCAAGTCTCCAATATTTCATAAAACCCATATTGTTTCTGCACTTTTATAAGCATATTAAGCCCTTTTACTTCTCTTCATTAGATTTGAAATAGTTTTTCAGTTGTCAGCAGAGATAAATCTGTTCTCTCCTATAAGGAATCCTTCCATGTTAGATGAACTGCAGCCAAATGCTGCGTGTCTAAGCTATCCACAGTGTTGATATAACAGACTCTTTGAGTTTTATATACATTTTTTGTAGCTTTTGTATTTCATATTTGGCTGCCTGGAGCTTGTTGACTGACAAACACCAGTTCATTTCCTTTCACACAGATAAGTCCCCAAGAGTCTCTAAACAAAAGACTGACCTCCACTCTCAGATATGAGGTTTTGCTCCGCCAACAAAAGACATTATTGTGTCTCCTTCGACTCAAATAACTGTGAGTGTGATGAAATCTTTAATCTTGTTACACTCTGCGTGTAGAACGGACTTGATCAGCAGGTGCAGCAGAGAGAAGACACAATGTCTTCACCTCGGAGACCAGACAGACAAGGTCAGCTATGCGCCCATTCTGAGAGAAACCCATGGACACAGGCTAGACTGCATGTTCCCAAAGGCTGTCAAGCAACGCTCATAAAATCATGTAACACATCAAACCATTCAGATGTTAATAAGCGATCTTTGTTAGGATTAATGCCACACATCCAAAGTTGGTCAAGCTGACGAGTGGCTGGATGAGGCTTATTGTGATTCTGGAAAGTAATTACTAACTTCCATCTGAAAATACAGTTGCAATGTTAAAAGTGATAAACTGTAGATAAAAGATGGACACCGCTAATAATACACAAAATTAAGCATTAAAACTATTTCATCTGTTGGGCTGGATGAAAAATCAGAGTAAAACTAGCTGTAAATGCCTAACTGTTGTTTGTACCAGGCTGTACGCATATTCATTGATTTTCATTTGGTTTGTGAGGATTAACTCAATTTTAGAGCAAGGCTCAATTTGTCACAGAAAAAAAGAAAAGAAAAATGTAATCAGTCAGACAGAAATAATGACAAAAAGTAAAAAACAAAAGCAAAAACAAAACATGGAGGGTAAATTAATAACTTATATTATTTTCTTTATGAAAACCAACAAGTACACTGTGTAAGCCTCTGTGCACTCATACCTCATGGATGGATCTGTTTTAAAACTTGGAAAGTAAATCTTCTGACTATAGTATGTTTACGTGCCTTCAAGTTGGCATTTAGAGGCAACCTGGAAGACAGCAGTGTGGCTATTGCTCTAGAGGTAGAGGAGGTCATCTGGTAAATGTTAGAAATTAAATGCAAATAGAAATATTTTTACGACAAAATATAAGGTGCCAACCATAACAATTGCTTTTTCTCCTTGGTTATGTATATCAATGTAGGTTATGCTTTACAAGTTGTGGTTCAAATCTGAGGGGCTATCCTTGTGATTTCATCATACATCATTTCATACATTTCACACACCAGTAAATGCCTGAAACACATTCACTGGAAAGTTATGTTATTTTTATGTTAGAGACAAAGAATCACAATATTTTTTCATGTCTCCTGAATTTTGCTGCACATATTCAAATGTCTACTCGCACAGGGTAACAAGTTGTTTCTCTGTAAGAGCAGCACACTTATATAGAATTTACAAATTATCGAATCATTTTTGGGAGTTTAGCTAAAATCCAGTGTTAGAACTTCAGCAATCTGTTGAACTGATAGTGCTACCCTTACATAATTAATCTCATGCCAAAAATGTTTTAGAAACTTTTCATCAAACACTTTAGAACAGCTATCTCAGCTGCCATAAGGTGAGAGGCAGGGTATACCTTGGACGGGTCACCAGGCTAACACAGAGAGCGTCCATTCACACCTTTCCACCACCAGTTATCTGAACCACAGTGTGAGGAAACCAGAATACCTGGAGAAAACCCAAGCAGACACAGAGAGAGCATGCAAGCTCCACATAGAAAGGACACACACACACACACACACACACACACACACACACACACACACACACACACACACACACACACACGCTTAAAAGCGCTTCTGTTATTTTAATTTTAACTTCATAAAAACAGTTGGAACTCCCCGCACTGCAACTGCTGTGCCAAACATAATACAAACACACACGCACACAGACACACACACTGTTGTCCTCCTTGTTCTATCTTACAGGGAGATTATGATTGTGTGAGACCAGCAGTGAGCTGTGTGATCACTGAAAAGCTTGCTGGCGGGAGATCGAATATTAAAACTCAGCTGCAGGTCATATGGAGCCCGTTGAGAGGAGATATGAGAGAAGGAAACACTGAGAAATTACCGCAGCGTGTTGATAGGATCCCTGGAGGTGACCAGCAACAAAAACAGGACATGGAGCAGAGGTGTTTGAGAGAGTAGACACTGCATTATGAGTGCATCACAGACAGAATTTACTGAACATGTTTGTTCAAAACAAACACGTCTATAAGTCTTTTTTAATATGTGAGTAATTATCCTTCCTTTATAATTTAGCTGTCATCATTCCTTAAAAACTGACAGTAGATTAAATGTCTGCATTTTCAATAATCTATTTACTAATTATAGTTTAACCTCATACAGGGGTTTGTATTTGTTTAATCTTGAGCACCCCTTTTAAAGCCCCAACTTGCTGAGACTCATATAAACACAGTTAAGTGTCTCTGAGGAAAAATTTCCACTGTTCATAAGCCTGTCATTCAAAATGTCAGACATGTGTGCATTAGCTGTGACAGACAGTGGAAGAAGCTGCAGCAGTCAAACAGGAAAAACACAAGTAAGTTCCAGCAGAGGCTAAAACTAGACCTGCGATGACAACTTAATCTTCAGGCTTTTGACAAAGCTCCCGCTTCTTCTTTGAAAGTCAGCCTGTCCGACCACTTCTGCACAATCATGAAGCTGCATGCAACGCGCACGCATGAGTTTGTGATTTTTTGAGTCCAAGACAGCTCCTGTAAAGCAGTTCCTTACTCGTCCTGGTGCCACAGAGTCTCTAAATTAAATGCTAAAACATTTTTTTCACAGTGTGATCTGTTTATTTTCCTTTAAATGTTTAAATCTGGGTTTGATACTGTCAAAAATATATAAATGAAAATTACGTTTTGGTGTTTTCTTTGCAAATGGGTCTCTGGTTGAATTCAGTGTTCAAAATACTGGTGCAGGGAGATGTTATTGGAATGACTCATGGGGCTTATTTGATTTGTTGTAACGCAATTGCTGCTTTTTGTAATCTGATTTTAAAACTCTGTGAATGATTTTCTTTTTTGTGAATCCAGAAACCCGTTCAGACTTGTGATCACAGATTTCAAACTTAAATGATAAACCACAGAAAAATGTACATTAAAAATATAAATCCAACATATTTTGGCTTTATGATGGCGTTGTGAGAAAGTCCATGCTTCATGTAATAATGATCATATATTCAAATTAAAAAACAGGTTTAAGACAGCTGAGATATGTTGGCTTTTTGTCCAGTAATTATTAAATAACAAAATTCTATTTCCCTTTTCTTAAAAGGAAAGGGATAAGGAGACTTTGTTGCTGCGAATATTCTCCCAGTCTTCTTAGTGGAACTTTCTGATTTCACAGTCTTAGCGAATGACAAATGTGACAATTACCTTTTTTTTTATTCCACACTTGGCCAGTATTTATTATAAAAGGTGCATTATGCAACATTAAATATAGTTGAAATGACATTATGAATAGATGGATTACAGAAAAACATGAGCTGGTGTTGCACAACACACGCTCATAAAACCCCTGGTCCAACTCCCAAATGCCATGACGCAATCTCATGCGGCCGAGAGCTCGTTTGAATATCAGTGAACATAAAACAAAACCCCAGCTGACTCATTTGTCTTGCCTGTGCTCTCGTCTTACACTCTCTGTCCTGCTTTCAGTCTTGAATAAAGTTCCTTTCTTTCTTCCTCGGCCTCTCACTGGGTCAATTTAGATTTTGGATACTGTATACTGACTGTTACTTTCTTCAGAGGAGTGAAGCTCCAAACCATAATCTCTAAACTAATCCCTTCAACAGGAGCGGATTTAATTTGGTGACTCATTCTCGTCCACCTCCATGCAATGTTGAATCACTATTCTTTATCCAAAAACATTAAAAAGTGGCCATTGTTCCTCAACTTGCCATTTTTCATTGTCGACACACTGACTGTCACCAAAGTGGTGTTTTGGATGGAAACAGCTGAAGAGACTGCTGGTCTATGTCAACAAATCTTATCAAATCCTTTGGAAACTAGTCCTCCACGTTAAGGAAAGAAAACAAAAATCTAATGATGATGAGGGTTTTTTTTTTAAATGCAGCCAATGCAGAAGCAGCAAAACTGTGGCTCCTTTAATGAGGCCGATTGCAAAAGTGAATAAATCCCTGCAGACACCCTTTATAAAACATCCAACTTCATAACAGAAACAAAAAATAGGCCTTTATAGCTTATTCCTCTTCTTTTATATATAGTTAATGTATACAGTGTGAATTATTTCTGTATCTTGTCCATTTGAAGTATAATAACTTAGCATCTATCTATCAGCCCTCTGTGGGTTGATAACTCTCTCTTCAGTCAAATAATGCAACATCCTGTCATTCCAGTTACCCAATCTATATCAGTATAGGTATCCAGCACATTTTGGAGTGTTTCTTTGTTTTTCTTTTTGTTTGTTTTTTTAGCATTGGATAATCTAAAAAGTTACATATAAGCTCAACAGTTGCTCAACAGTTCCACCAGTGTTGCTTAAAATTCACCAATGAATTCATTGCATGCATCATGTTTCCTTAGCTAAAGCTCCAATCTGCTTTTCTCATTTAACGTCTTTCCCTCTCTGAGGTACGACTCGACTGAGTGCTGACTGACATCCAGAATTACCAATGTGCAAACACTCTGGCAGCTCTCCCTACAATACCTCATAACATTTA
Source organism: Maylandia zebra (assembly GCF_041146795.1). Taxonomy (NCBI): domain Eukaryota; kingdom Metazoa; phylum Chordata; class Actinopteri; order Cichliformes; family Cichlidae; genus Maylandia; species Maylandia zebra. The sequence continues at coordinate 13,295,870 of NC_135172.1, read as the reverse complement.
ATGAAAACCATGCCCAGCTTTTGCCCCCGACTTTGCCCCGACTCCTTCTCAAACACAAATTAAAGTAGTTCTCCCTCCCCTTTGTCAATCTTTTTTTCATACAGCGGAAAGTATGCACAAAGGAGAGCCTTTATCCCTGGAGACTGCCTCTTGGTCCCTTCCAAATACCTGCAGGATAAAATCAAACTCCCTTTTGAAAATTACATTATAGTTCCCCTTCTCTCTTACCTTCACTTTCTCTGTATTCCTTCTAAGCTTGTCAAATCAGTCCAGCGTTCCCACTATCCAGGAGGGGATCAGCAATCATTGTGTGGGCGTCAGAAGCCTTTGCAGGTCTTAATTAATGCATGCAGGCTTTCACGGGAGAAAGCTGGAGCTATGCAGCTTTTTGCCAGAAAAAACAAAGGAAGTTGGAACAGGTACTGTTCAGCCAGATGGATGATGCATTCTTATTAGGTGACACATGATTATCTGTTCCTAATTGTTTCCAGGTCATATGAAAGTACAGTATATATGTAACTGAAAATGAAAAAAAAAAAGAATTCTGGACAAAACAAACCTAAGTTTAAACTCTGTGTGACCTAATAATAGTCTAAAGGTAAGAAAGCACCCTGTAACCGAAACATGGTTCAGAATGGTGAGACCCAAAAAGACACTCAACTCTGACCCGTGAAGTTCCTTCTTTCGTCTCCATGGCAGTTAGGAAATAAAGTCAAAACATGAGGGTGAATATTTTAAATATGTCACCTGTCTGTTTTTTTAGGCTTAATTTTTGGGTTTTACTCTGATTTGCCTTGCAAATGATTTGGCTTTCCACCCACCAAAAATTGGTGAATTTCACTCACCAAAGCTGGTGGGCGAAACTTGTGTATTTTGTTCATTAGATGTGTGTGTCTCTGTGTTAGAAAATCACAGTTTATAGATGTGACTTGCCAGACTAGCTGACGATTTAGAGAACATTGCTAAAAACCAATGGATGACATCACGGTGGCCCATCGTTTATAACCACCCTGTGATTAAGAAACGGTACTAATGGCCTAAACCTCTGACCGAAGACAGCAAGCAGCAGTCAGCAAGTCAGTGATTATGAACTGGATGTTTTATTGCTTTAAATATTTCTCTGAGAAGATAGGAAAGCTAGGCTATTGTAACGCATCTATCATGTAACACTGTGCAGCAGGCATGTTTTGAAGACCCAGTATGTGGGACTCGAGAGGCAAGACGTGAAAACAAAAACTGCTTTGATGTATAAGACTTTTCAAAATCACAAGATACGAAATAAAGAAAGCGTAGGAGCCAGGAATACAAACACTAGGGATCTGGGGGAATCTAGGGAAAACCACAGAGCAAGGGAGCACATGGAGCAAGGAAACACACAGCAATGACAGAGGACTTGACAATGAACAGAGGGTGTCACAGACAATAAATACTCAGAAGTCAACCAGGAGAATGGAAACAGTTGGGAACACGGTGGACACTAATTAGGGGGGAAAAAAACTAAACACAGAGCATGCAAGACAAAGGGCTAACAAATTAAAACTGGACGTAACTAAACATGGCATCACAGACAAAAACGTGACAAACACAGAGGAAGCACAATATGGTGGATAGAATAGAGCAAACTTTAACTGACAACAGAACCTCAGTAAAAGTAAAACTAAGAAGGCCAAAAACTGAAAGCACTGAACACAGAGAGAAAGGGATAACAAGGGGATTAAACACCGAAGAATTACAACGAATGCAACACGAAGGCATACAAGACAAAACAAAGAACCAACCATTTCACCTGACCAGACAAGGGAACATAAGGGAGGCAGGAATACGTAGAGACACCGGACTCAGAGACTCAAGTATTTCTTATATAGCGTTATGCTACAGACATGCTTGGGAAAACAGTTGTTGGCATGAGCAAAATGTTTGTCACCATCTACAATAAACATACAATAAACCTTTGAAATGGTTGCTTCATTAAGAGAATGGTTGTGTCATTTTAATCCTAATATAAAACCACTGAAAGAAACATGTAACCAGTCAGCCCAGAAATGTAATCTCTCCAGCCCATCCTGTCTGCCCCGGGGCCGCAGTAGGTCATGACCAAAATACCTCCATCCTGAATGACCTTAAGTGGCTCTATTTGATGCAAAGGAGAAGCAGCTCTACTTTGAGTTCCTCCCAAATGACAGAGATCTTTATCACTCAGACACTCTTAAGAAGAAGCTCATTCCCACTGCTTGTATCTGCAATCTTATTCTTTCTCTCACTACCCACAGCTTGTGACCATGGCTAAGGGTAGGACCTGTAAACCTTCAGCTCCACTTCCACACTCAAGTCTCGTCATCACACCAGACTGCCACAGTGTCCTTCTTAATGCAAATGCTGCACAAATTCATATGTCAATTTCCTCTCCTCTCTCCCAGCTGCTTCAGTGTGAGCTGGAGGTCAGGAATTAATGAAGTCAAGAAAACCACATCATTTACAAAAAGCAGAGATGAGATTCTGAAACCAACAAACCAGACACTCTCCAACCCCCTGCTGTGGCCTCTGTCTGTGAACAATATAAAGAGAATAGGTGAAAAAGTGCAGCCCTGGTACTGAGCAGCACCCAGCATTCTGACGTAATGTAGAGCTAGCTCTGTCTATGGTTGTAGAGACACACAAAACAACTAAAATCAACTAAAATGAAATATACTGCATGCAGTTATTGCACACAACTAGCCAATGTTATTCTCAGAGCACTCTGGTATGTGACAGGAGGAACAAACAGATGCTTTTTTCTGTGTGTCTGTGTTTCAGAAGCAAAGGTAGCACCTTCTCAAGTAGATCTTCCAGTTGGGTATCGGACGGTCACGTCAGCAGATGGAGTTTTCACTCCCAGGAGGTTCATTGCTCAGATATAGCTGTATCAGCTCTCCTCTTCATGTGTGGCATACAGGGAATGCCCCACCTGCCTCAGGTAGGCGTCTCTAATGTTCCGATAACTGCCAAAATGGGAAGTTCCCCATCCAAATGATGAAGGCAGTGATAGCATCTGAGTCTCTCTTCTTTATGACTGACAGAATATCCCTTTCCCCCCTTGTGTTACTTTAACTTAGTGCATTATGGCAAACATTAAATGTAGAAATACCAATTCTTCTTTAAAACTGCAGAGGCAGACTTGGGTGCTTTTGACTCCAAAACATTTGTATTTTTATAAAGCACTAATCAAAGCAGCAATAGAAAACAATGTGTCATGGGCTGGGTCGTGTGACCCAGTGTTTGAGTTTTGTGTATTTTTGTATCCATTTTTTAGTTAATTTCTAGGTGGCTATTTAGTCCTTTATTTCTTAGTCGTTTCTGTCATCTCCCCCTGTACTCAGTCTCCCTGATTCGTGCGTCTACCTGTCATGTTTCATGTCTGTGTGGTTATGTTAAGTTCATGTCATGATTTATCTTCATGTCTCTGGGTTTCCTGTTTTATTTTGAAAGAGTCTGGTGTTCTTTGTTCACTGCATTTAGGTTTACTCTCCCCTGTGCTGTAATCAGAGATGGGCAGTAACGCGTTACTGTAATCTGATTACTTTTTTCAAGTAACGAGTAAAGTAAGGGATTACTATTGCAAAAACGGTAATTAGATTACCGTTACTAGGAACGCTGCGTTACTGCGTTACTAAAACCGTGATTTTTTGAGAGAATGTCTCACGACAGTGACGTAAGCGAGTGCGCCGTTAGTGACAACAGCTGTGTGCAGATCAACAATGGATAATATATCGAGTGCGGGAGAGAGTATGAGCGTGCAGCGTTTAAAGCGTGGAAGTACTGACCTTACTTTGAGTTTGATTCCATAAAAAGTGACAAAAACATTAGCGTCCATCGTGCGTGGGAAGAAAACTTCTTTTTACAGCGAAAAAAACCCTTAAACTTCCAAGCAAGCACCGAGTGCGCAACGACGTAATGGGAAACTCACAGAGAAACTCGCGGATTCTTCAACTGACCGCGGCACACCTGCACCAGAGTAAACCTCCGCCTACCCTAGTCCTGCTTTACAGGTGAAAATAGAGCAACAGGACCGCTGAGTCTTTGACTTTATTTATTTTCTGCTGTGTTTTACTTGCATCTATTTGAAAGAGTGAGTGTAAACACAAAAAATATTTTATTTTATGTGCTGGAATGTGCAGAAAATAGGTTTCAATGTTAAACTAATTTATTCAAGTCAGAGAATGTTGCATATAATTAAATTTTTGCTTGATGCATAAAGTTAAAAGATTAAAACTGATAAAACAAGTTAAAAAAAAGAGACTTTTCCATTTGATTACATTTTGTAGGATGGATTATGTAGAAAAAGTATTGGGCTGAAAGATCTATCGCTTTATCACCTATTCAGGTTGTAAATCGTGTTTTTAAAAAGTAACTAAGTAACTTAGTAACTAAGTAATTAATTACTTTTGAAAATAAGTAATCAGTAAAGTAACGGGATTACTTTTTTGGGGAAGTAATCAGTAATTAGTTACTGATTACTTTTTTCAAGTAACTTGACCAACACTGGCTGTAATTATGTTTCATTCTAGTCAGCTGTGTCCTCATGTGTCTCCACTTCCCCTGATCACCTCATGTGTGTATTTAGTCCTCAGTCTTGCTGTGTTCAGTGTCGTGTCGTCTGTGTTCTCACCTCCATGTTTTCACGGTCAGTCTTTGCAGTGATCATCATAGTCTCTGAGTCTTCTTAGTTTGTCACAGTATTCGTTTTCCCACTTTAGTTATATTCTAGTTTAGTCACGCTATCCCTGCTTTGTTTGTACACTTTGTCTTCGGCCATAATAAAGGCTCGCTTTCTGTTAAGTTCACTCCCGTCTACTCACTTGTGTACGCACCTGGGTCCATCACACACACCACCGCACGGCCTGTCTCCGCAGACCGTGACACAATGATGTTGTAGCATTAGGAACAAACTGGCCGACATAGCCGTAAACTAAATAATTGATTATGATGAATGTTGTCATGTCTCACAGCTGCGTTAAACTCTGAGATATGACAAAAACATATACCTCTGTGGCCTGCACAGATCTCAGTTGATAGGAGGGCTAACTAAAGCAGGTATGACTGCTTAGTAACCTTGCTTTTATGTAAGAGTATAACCAGAATGTAACAGTTGGCAACTAGTTGGTTTATAGATCCACTCACTGATGCATTTAAACATTAGATGGCTCTGTATGTCTGAGAGTGACCCTAGTGAGTTGGACTATGACAGTTGGGAGACAGTTTGCCTCCCACCAGTTGACCCAGATGTTGAGGGTGTCGCAAGTTCAACCTCGGGAAGACCAGCTGGTCACTGCAACTGTGAACTAAAAATTCAATCACTGACCAGCCGCGAATTTTTTCCCATTACAACGATGTTTCTTTCAACTGACACTAAACCACTTGAAATGATAGATATGGAAATTATAGTTGAGTTTTATCTGTGCATTTAGTGTATTCAATTTTTTTCTTAAATAAGCTGTGTTTAAAGAACTGCTGCTGCGCAACACCACAGTGACTCAAGAGTGAAAGCACAAAGGCTGTTTAAGCATGAAGGAAAACCTTACTTGGCTTAATAATCTGGAAAGAAGGAGTGCACTGAAAATTGCTGTCGATGAAATGGTTTTCCACTGAGTGTTCCTGCTGTAAATCTAAGGTGTAATTTACAGTAGCCCAGCACGGTGATCCACAGCTCTTGGCAAAATTTATTTCATCTCAAGGAAGATTTTGCACAGAGATGACGAAACAATTCCTGGATCTGACACATGTTCCTCTTCAATTTATAGTCCATAACCCAAAACTCACATTTCTATGTTCTTCAAGTCCAAAAGTCTTTTATGCCTTCTCTGGGTTGGGCGTTTTCCCCCTGTAGAAATTTCCTCTGAATTTTTCCCTCCTAAACCTCTGCAGCCGTTCAAGACTAGAGAGCTTCCAGTAAATCATGTTAAGCATATTAAAAGAGCTTAAAGAAAGAGGTTAAAATGAGCTCTGAATATGAGTGTGCATGTGCGTCTCTGCAGTTTTGCTGTATAAATAAACATAAACAGCTCTCTTCAAGGCTCACCACTGTTAGAGCCCGAGGGGAGAGACATCATCTGTCTGTAATTTAAAGTGGGCGAGAAGGGAGGGAAGTCACAAGAACAAAACTGAGGAGAAAAAAAGCTGCAGAGAAAACAAGAAGGCTAAATTACTGAATACACAGTTGTCCCCTTTTCATGGTTATTTATGGGTCAGCTGCAAAAATTCCACAATCCTGTGGGCAAAGTTACTTGGAATATGGAATTATTGCTCATTATTTATTGCATGTGATCACATAACTTTTACTGCTCAACAGTAGCAGTAAAAGCTACAGTTTCTGCCTCGCTGCAGTCTTGTTTACCATTCAATCATTCTCACGTGGACACACACTGGATTCTTTGGTGTGGATCGTTTGAAATGATATACAGTTTCTACAATTAATTCAAAAACATCACTTTTCTTTGCTCTTTAGTTTGGTAAAACAAGTGGATCTTAATGGATTCTACATTAAGAGTCCATTCAGGTCTCACAGTTGGAGAAAGGTCATAAAGTCTGAAAATATGATGTATATGACTAATTGTATTCCAATATCTGTAAAGTAAAAGCTTTACAAACTGTCAATAATTGCGCAAAAACCCCCAAAACTTTTCAAAAAAAACTTTTCAAAAACTTATTTGACAATTTTTACATCAATCAAAATGAATGCTGCTTGCGATCCATGTGCTCCTGTTTTTCTTTTGTATTTGTTTAAATCTGCCTGCAACATAAAGGATGCTCATTAGGGAGTTTCTGATATGTCATTCTGAATTACCCTTCCCAATGTGTTTTGGATAGCCAGGGAGTACAGAGTCTTTAACTGTTGCTTAGGTAATTCAGTTCAGTTCACTTCAATTTTATTTCAGTAGCACCAAATCACAGCAACAGTCAACAATAATAGAGATTCAACCCCAACAATCAGACCTCAAACCCCGTGTGAGGAAGGACTTCATCTTTCGTCTTTTTAGAAATAGCACCTTTTTTGTTTGTTGTTTGGCCTTGGTGACCTTGTATTATGGAGGGAGTTTGAAATACTAAGGACAGCTTTTTGCTGTCTGACTTTAGTTAGCCTAACAGTGGCAATCAGGCTAAGTAGTCACACAAAGCTGGTTGTGTTCACATGAAAAGGGTGGTGTCAATAGACTCTGATCAGTCACAAACAGGGATTGGCAGGAGATAGACTGATATTAAGGAAAAGTTGGGAAAGACCTTGCACTTTAAGAATGCATATTTTTTAGTGATGCTCTCCACTGGAAAACAAAAACTTTAGAGTGCCCTATCAGTGCACTGAGGCCTGACTTATCACATGTGCTCTTTCTCATTCATTTAACTTTCTCTGTAAATTATCACTTTGTGAATGGAAAAATGAAAACTTTATATAAAGAATACCTTAAATAACAGCATAGTTTACCAAAATACATTCTAGTTATAATATTGCAATAAAATATAAGAAATATTTATTAAACTTAACATTAATAAAACTGTAAAAATAAAAATAAAATAACAGCAAAGCTTAAAACTAGAAAACCACAAATTAAATAGACAATAAAATGTACAGTAAATAAAACTAATAATAAATTTTTTTTATTAAAAGTGATAAAAATGGACAAAAACTGATTAGAGACAGCTAACTCACTACTCCTAAAATGCCATGGAGAAAATGTGTGTTTTTAAATGTGATTTAAAAACCTGATGGAGAGCCTAACATGAAGGGGCAACTCACTCCATAATTTGTGGACCACAAAAGCCAAAATTCGCTTCCCTCGGTGTTTCAGTCTCCACATGGGCACCACGAGGAGTGGTGTTCACCTGATCTGAGAGATCTTTGTGGGATAATTTGTGTACATCCCATAAAGTTTCCCATTTGCCAGGCTGTGTAAAATTTTAAAAGCAAACAATAAGATTTTAAATTGAATTCTAAAATGGAAAGCCAAAAAGGCCATAACACATTTAACTGTGTCTATCTGTGTGTGTGTAGAGATATTTGTGCTTGTTTACCAGACAGTCATTACAAAAGTATGGGTCAATTTCAATCTGAGAGAAAGGACCAAGCCCCAGTAGACCCTGTCAAGGTAAACAGTCAGGTCAAGGCAATTCATGACCCTGACAACTTTAATCAGACAAGCAGCCTGACAGACGGGCCGGCTCTCACCTCTATTCTGTTTCTGCCAGGACCTCCACACAGGGCCACCGGGCTTAAAGCAACACTTGGCTCCAAAACCTTAGGTGACTCAACCCAAGCCCCTCACTTTAACACTAATCAAACTGTTAGAGATTTATGGTGCTATTTGCAAAGAGCTGTGAAAATTCAACAAACACAGCCAACAGCTTTTGCTTCTCATAGGCTGAATATTTATTAGCTGACAAGTAAAAATTTCACCTACAGAGAAGAAAGTGGGAAAAAAAGTCTTGACCAACAACAGCACACACATGAGCATAAACAGCCCACATTACCAGTAATTCCATATATTCATGACAATGCCCCTATGTGAGCATAGACCGCTATAAAACATAGATGTAGGTCTGCAAAGCTTTCTATAGCACCTAGGGAGTACCTATCCCTCCTCATGTCAGGACCTTCGGTCACCCCATCTGCTTCTGTGTTTGGTATATTTATCCACTCACAGCACAGCAACTGATGGACTAATGGTCTCAGTCATTGAGTATATGATATATAGGTATGTGAACATGTGAGTGCAAAGCCTGCAGGGGTAGGGTTGAAAATAAGTTAATATTTTATTAGTTGCTGTTAATAACAAAGACTCCCACTGCTGTCAGTCCTGTCACGCATCATCTGCAACCCCGAATGTTATTTTTACTGCACTGAGACTCTCGCACGCTCCCCTTCCCACACACTGAAAGTTATAGATCTTTCTCTCTCTTAAACACAACCCAAAGCCACTTACATCACCAGTTTCATCACTCATGTTTTTTTGTGTCTTGCATGGTTAATTGCACTTACTATTTAAATATCAGCGTCCTGCCAAACGATCTTGTTACACTGACGCAGAAAGAGCCACACCTTTCAACAAAACATCTTCTGCAACAAGTTCAAGAGTTCAAAACGGACACTTTTCAACTGTGCTGCTGGTTGAAATGAATCATACTTGCAGGACTAAGAAGACACAACTAAACCACACTGTGATTTGATTAACAGCTTTCAAAGATGAGACATAAGAGCGGTTATTCTAGTGAAAACTGAACAAGTTATCTCACATTTTTTTGTAAAATTAATTCCTCCTCAAGCTAGAGAGGCCCTGAGACTTGGGTATTTAGCTAATGTAAAAAATGTAGCTTGTTGTTTTGGTCTGGGAGCTTTGTTCTAAGTGTGTATTGTATATGAGTGTAGATTTGTGTATAGTTGAACATGTATACTGTGGGATTATATAATTTTGAATTCTGCATATTGATTTGGAATTTGAAATAAGGGGTAGAAACAAAGCAAAGTCTAGATCGATCGATCGATCTATCTATCTATCTATCTATCTATCTATCTATCTATCTATCTATCTATCTATCTATCTATCTATCTATCTATCTATCTATCTATCTATCTATCTATCTATCTATCTATCTATCTATCTATCTATCTATCTATCTATCTATCTATCTATCTATCTATCTACAGGATATTTCACCACAGCATTTCAGCCTCAAGTTGTCTGCAATACTTTCTTAAATAACAAATTAACAGCATGAATTTGAATTTTCATGGGTGTCACAAGATCAAGTTCACTTATGTTTAGATCACATGGCATGGATCTAACCCATGTCATTAGGGATGGGGTTTCCTGAAAATGAAAATGTAGCCGCTTCACGGACTTCACTTTCCTACTGTTTGCATATGCCTGAGAAATACTGAATAGCTAGCACTGGAAAATGTACACTGAACATTTATAGTCAAAAACAGTGATGTTACTGATGTGACTAAGAATAGTGTTAAGGTTGGAGGAGTCCACGAGAAGAGGCTAGAAATTTGGTTTATTGTGAATCTGATTTCTTCTCATGTGAAATCCAGATATGCCAGATATGCCTAAATCACATCCACCACTTCATTATCACAACATTATCAGCTCATGCTTCTTTATTTGTTTCTTGGGTTAACACGATATTTCCCCTGCAGCTGCTATTTTTAGATAGCTTCCTGGAAGCCTGACCACTAGCACTGGGTCTGAGATGTGTGTTGGATATCCTCCAGTGTGTTTCAGTGACCCTTTAACTGAATTCTCAGTTTGGTAAAGAGCATAAAGTGGCAGAGAGTCACATGCGGTGGTGCTGAGTAACAGCTGTTTTGGCATGACACCCCCCCCCCCCCCCCCCCCCCCACCAGAAAAACAAGACTTCCTGTTAGCATGTAGTTGTACCTGCCAGAGCACAAAATAACTGTATGAACTAAAATTATTGCAAATCTAAGGAGTAAATGACATATGAGGAGTGAAATGCCGTTCACTATTTGGCCAATCACCAAGTCGACTGTGTGATCTTATGAGGTAATTATATTTGTTTGACTTCATCCAATGTTCAGCTCCACCCGGCTGTAACTGAAACTCCATGTTGAGAGTTCTCTTGTATTGACTCACGTCTGACACTGCTGTGCATTTGTGTGTTTGTGCAAACTCATTGGACGAGATTGATAGAGGAGAGGAAATTCTTGTGAGTTCATGTGTTCCATGAAAACTAATAAATTATTCTTTCTTTTTTTTTTTTGTAGATCTCTTCAGGCATCTCTTATTCATTTTTCTTTTATCTTAACTAAAACAAGATCACTTCTACAGTAAGTAGTGCAGTCTCCTACACTGTGTGCTGCAGCAATGGAAAAACAAACATTTTTCTTCTTTTTTTTTAAATGCACTTTGGTCGTGCACGCTTTTATTAAACTGTTAGTGTTCAAAATAAAACTCAGGCTCTCCTTTAACAAAATGTTATGCTTTTTGCAAGGTAACAGTATTTATTGCTTGCAAAGTTAATATGCTATCCTGAAAAGGGACTTAAAAAAATTGTTTTTCTTCTGTTGAAAAAATGGCAGTATGAAATTTGCCAACCAAAGTTATTGATATTGGTGCAAAGGTAACTGCAGATGATATCCTATGCTGATAGTGGGAAGGTGAAAACTTCCTTTTAACGGGTCCAGGGAGGGGAAGCTGTCTCGTTTGACCGGTTGGGGATGAGTGTGAGGGACACAGGCCAAAGGCATGCTGCGGAAAGAACCAGCTATTAATAATAACTCATGATTAAATGCAGAGTATATAATCACATAATGAGTGAAAAGAGGTATATGATGAATAACACTGAGTGCATCATGGGAATCCCCCATCAGTCCAAGCCTATTGCAGCATTACTAAGGGATAGTCACCTGATCCAGCAATAACTACATGTTTTGTCAAAAATCCTAATCTTAAAAGTACAGAGGGTGTCTGTCTCCCAAATCCAAACTGGGAGCTGGTTCTGCAGGAACAGGCTCAAAAGCTGAAGGCTCTGTTTCCCATTTTGAAAGTAAAGTGCTCTATTGGTGTGATACAGTAAGTAGGACAGCTTTCAGATGAGATGGAGCCTGATTATTCAAGACTTTGGATGTGAGGAACAAGATTTTAAATTGGATTCAGATTTTCACAGGGAGCAACTGAGAGAAGCAAGTATGGAAGAAATATCCTCTCCTTCTAGTCCCTGTCAGTACTATTGCTGCAGCATTTTGGATCAGCTCAAGGCTTTTCAGAGTCTTTAAGATAGCCTAATAATAACTCATTACATTATTCCATGCAATAAATGCACAAACTAGTTTTTCAGCATCACTCCCCACATAGCAAGCAGGTCTGGCCTGGATCTGGTATCAAGCCGGCACTGCTGGTTGACTTCTGGCATGATAAGGCATATGTCATTCAGATATGGGCCAGGCCTGGCATAGATGGCACTGTCTATGTAATGGCATGCCATATATGGCTCGATTGTGGTTTGGGTTATGTGGCCCAGGGTCATAGAAAACAGATCTGGCCCAGATCTGCCATCAAGCTGGCACTTCTGAATGACTGGTGTCATGGCAGAGTGTATGTCAACCATACAGGGAGTGCAGAATTATTAGGCAAATGAGTATTTTGTCCACATCATCCTCTTCATGCATGTTGTCTTACTCCAAGCTGTATAGGCTCGAAAGCCTACTACCAATTAACAATATTAGGTGATGTGCATCTCTGTAATGAGAAGGGGTGTGGTCTAATGACATCAACACCCTATATCAGGTGTGCATAATTATTAGGCAATGTCTTTTGCTTTGGCAAAATGGGTCAAAAGAAGGACTTGACGGGCTCAGAAAAGTCAAAAATAGTGAGATATCTTGCAGAGGGATGCAGCAGTCTCAAAATTGCAAAGCTTCTGAAGCGTGATCATCGAACAATCAAGCGTTTCATTCAAAATAGTCAACAGGGTCGCATGAAGCGTGTGGAAAAACCAAGGCGCAAAATAACTGCCCATGAACTGAGAAAAGTCAAGCGTGCAGCTGCCAAGATGCCACTTGCCACCAGTTTGGCCATATTTCAGAGCTGCAACATCACTGGAGTGCCCAAAAGCACAAGGTGTGCAATACTCAGAGACATGGCCAAGGTAAGAAAGGCTGAAAGACGACCACCACTGAACAAGACACAGAAGCTGAAACGTCAAGACTGGGCCAAGAAATATCTCAAGACTGGTTTTTCTAAGGTTTTATGGACTGATGAAATGAGAGTGAGTCTTGATGGGCCAGATGGATGGGCCCGTGGCTGGATTGGTAAAGGGCAGAGAGCTCCAGTCCGACTCAGACGCCAGCAAGGTGGAGGTGGAGTACTGGTTTGGGCTGGTATCATCAAAGATGAGCTTGTGGGGCCTTTTCGGGTTGAGGATGGAGTCAAGCTCAACTCCCAGTCCTACTGCCAGTTTCTGGAAGACACCTTCTTCAAGCAGTGGTACAGGAAGAAGTCTGCATCCTTCAAGAAAAACATGATTTTCATGCAGGACAATGCTCCATCACACGCGTCCAAGTACTCCACAGCGTGGCTGGCAAGAAAGGGTATAAAAGAAGAAAAACTAATGACATGGCCACCTTGTTCACCTGATCTGAACCCCATTGAGAACCTGTGGTCCATCATCAAATGTAAGATTTACAAGGAGGGAAAACAGTACATCTCTCTGAACAGTGTCTGGGAGGCTGTGGTTGCTGCTGCAATGTTGATGGTGAACAGATCAAAACACTGACATTAATGAGTTTTTTGGGTTCATTGAGAACATGGTTGTTGTTCAATAATAACATTATTCCTTTAAAAATACAACTTGCCTAATAATTCTGCACTCCCTGTATGTGGGCCAGGTCTGGCAATGATGGCACTACTTATGTTCCTATTTTCCTATTTTAGTTAGTAGACCCAAATGCCGTGTTGCAATACTATACTGCTATGGTAGCCAACGTTTCAAATGTAGGTTTGGCAGGTGTGTGAGTGTACACTTTATCCTAAACCTAGTCACCTACTCATGTTTATCACTGGGTGGCTGTAGCTCAGGAGGTAGAGAAGGTCACCTAAGAATCAGTCCATTCACTGTCTGAACAGAGTTTCATCATGTTACTTTTGCACTATTATGTTCCAGCGCATGTTGTTATTACATGGTTTGATTAAGGCACACATTAGGCTGATATCTGGGGCCAGAGCTGAAACTGTTCTGGGCAAGCAGTGTGTCTGCAACTGGCCTTGTGCTGGCCCATGTGTGGGCCACCTCTGGCAAACCAGATCTGGGCCACCAAAGGGCCGTCATGCTTTGCGGTATGTGAGCCATGTGTAAGCACATTGTGTGGGCCAGATCCAGGCCATACCAATTTTGCTATATGGGTCTGAGACAGGATGTTTCTAATTTTAGAGATATTTTTTTAGAGATATTGAGAAATGCAGGTAAGCAGTCCGACATATTTGTTTATTATGCATACTGAAGGACATATCCTGGTCAAAAACAACTCCAAGATTCCTAACAGTGCAACGCTAAATGTGTGGTTTTATTTTTAATTCAAACCCTATTACATGTTTCTGTTAAGAAAAAACAAAATGTGAGATGACAGGTTTTGCAAAATGATAAAAATGAAAATACATATATGCACACTGATATTTAATTGATTAAAAACAAATGTTAGAATTATTTCACAGTTCATACTTTATATGGTTAAACATGCTAATTTAGCCAAAATCAATCAATCAATCAACCAATCAGTCTTTATTTATAAAGAACTTTTCATACAAAAAATGTAGCACAAAGTGCTTCACATAGTTAAAAGCAGCCCACCCCACCCTCCAACTCACTCCCCACACTCTCATTAACATAAATGATGTGAATACACACATATCTCCCCCCCCCCCCCCCCCCCCCCCACACACACACACACACACACACACACACGCACACTTAAAGAGTAAAAATTGGGCTGGGTCCACATGAGCCAAGTGAGGAAACACTATGACAGGGAGCCGTCTGCTCGAAGCTCGAAGATTTTATGTAAATATATATGTCATTCAAATAACCTTTGAATATTGAACAAAATACTTTTTCTGTTCATGAAGCCACATGTTAAAATCATTTTCATAAGTTAATTAAAAGAAGCAAATTTCTTTTTATCATGCCTTCCAAACCAAAAAAATGTAAATCACTTGTTCCAGATTCTATGATAAAATTGCAGAACCTCTTATTTAAAAAAAACATGTGTTTATGTTTCATTTGTAAACTGCAAAGTAAACAGGGTCTGTATTACAGTACAACTTCTTCATCCTGGCGGTGTTCCCGCTGGTGCAGGGTCCGCTCTTCGGCAAAGGTTTCTCCATTTGGTTCTGTCCAAGGCGTCCTCAGGTGATGCGTTGACGGTCTTAATGTCCTCCTTAATTTTGTCCATCCACCGTTTCTTCGGTCTGCCTCGAGGCCGGCATCCTTCTGGGTCGATCATCATAGCCGTTTTTGCTACAGAGTTCTCATCGCTTCGAATCACATGTCCGTACCACCTCAGGTGGGACTCGAGCATCTTTTCCTTAATTGCAGCTACGCCTAGTCGCTTCCGTATGTCTTTGTTCGTAACATGGTCCCGTCTTGTAATTCCCAAGCTCCATCAGAGCATGCACATCTCCATGGTGTTTAGGGCCTGTTCATGTGTGTTCACATGCGGAGCCATACAGGGCTACTGGGCGGACCACTGTTTTGTAGATTTTTCCCTTGAGTCGATCTGGCATTCTTGTATCGCAAAGGACACCAGTGACCTGTCGCCATTTTAACCAGGCTGCATTTATTCATGCTCGGACATCGGAGGTGATATTTCCATCGTAGCTGATGACTGAGCCCAAGTAGTGGAACTCTTCTGTCTACTTCAACTCTTCATTGTTAATTATGATGGTGCCATCAGTTTGATGGCCTGCTTCCAGGTATTCGGTCTCTGTATTACAGTACAACTAAAGATCTAAATCTTGTAGAACATCAACCAATAAACCATAGCTCCAAAAACATTTTCTAGTGATGCTGACAGCTAAGAGGTCATGGCCATGCCACCTGCTGGGTGAACTGTCTAGTTTTTATGGTGTGTTCTAAAAAAAAAAAACCGAGTTGAGCACTTGGAATGAGCAGGAAGAAACAACATTCCTCTATTTTTATCTTGGAAAATAAACAGTAGAGGCATTACACTCCGGATGGCAGAGCGGTTTTCCTGGGAATACATTCATCAATCTGACAAACATGTCATACTCTCTAACCTCCATCTGATCTCATCTGCTGCACTGTTGCTAAAAACAATATGAAAAAAATGAGGGGCATAACTTGGCAACATTATGGTACAACAAAGCCTCTAAAACTCTGAAGAACTAGTTGAGGCTGTAATTACGTAGAAACAACTGGACTGATTATTTATGTCACACAGGAAACTGGAGATAAAAACATGGCTTGGATTTTAAAGAGTCATGTTTTTAAGAGCAAAGAGCAAGACTTTATAAGTCTTGACTAGGAGAAACATAAGATTTGGAATGAACATCATGCTAACGTCACTGGTGCTGTGTGCACTTTCTGGTGATAAAAAACAGTGGAAATAGGTGAAATAGGTGTCACTCAAAACACTTCAGACTACAAGTAAGATTTTTACCATAGATGCAAAAAAAATAATGCAAGTGTACCTCACATTCTTGTCCAATGAGGAATCGTCGACAAACCTAACATGCTCATCTTTGGTCTGCAGAAGCGAACCAGAGTGCCAGTAGGAACTCTAGATTTACCCCATTGGCCAAATTAGCATTTAGCTGCAACTGATAATTGTCAAACATAATTACTAAAAAGAAGTGCACATTAGCAGACGAGGCACAAGAGGACCTGATGATGCTGTGAGTAGTATGCTAACCAAAATAATACAGTGCAGGTTTTTGTTTAATGGAAACTGTCATTCTGTCTGTGAGGAGACAGTGCTGACCATTGTGCCATCCAACATGGCCATTATTTCTGTAGAAATACTGTCCTTCAGAGCTCTAAATGTGATTTTAATTGTTTTATATTGTTTATCATACACTGTTAAGATAAGTTGAACTAAAATGAGCTATCTGGATGTATTGGTAAATGGTATATGGCCTGTATTTGTATAGCGCTTTACTAGTCCCTAAGAACCCCAAAGCGCTTTACACAACCAGTCATCCACCCATTCACACACACATTCACACACTGGTGATGGCAAGCTACATTGAAGCCACAGCCACCCTGGAGCGCACTGACAGTGGCGAGGCTGCCGGACACTGGCGCCACCGGGCCCTCGTATTGACGACACAGGTCTGCTGTGCTATTTAGTGGTGACCCGAAGTCTGCCATAGAAACAGATTTTGGAGACCATAAATTGAAGTGTAGGTGATGTATACTAAATGTGAAGCAAATGGAAAAATGAAAATTTTTCAAATTCTACATCTACGAGATCAAGAAGAAACTGGTATGAAGCCATTAAATTAAAAATTAAGACATTATCCAGTGTGGAATGATCAGAAAAGAGACAAAGATAACTGTCTTTGTTTTTTTCTCTCATATCTTCATTCTTGACCTTAACAGAAGGCACTGTGCTAACTTATTTCCACAGTAGATTATTGATATTAACCACAGCTGACTTCAGTTCTCTCCCATTCCTTGGGAACTGTCAAAATGCATTAGGAGAACTGAAGTAACTAGCAAACATGAAACAAAACCTAAAAGCTGGTGGGCCTCTGCATGTCTCCTCCACGACTATTATTAAGCTACTCTGTAAGGTCACATTTAACAGTGTTATGAGTGAGGCATGACTCATTCATAACAATGACATGGCTTACTGAAGGGGAGAGGAAGGTTGAAAGCAGGTAGAAAATAGTAAGATTGTATAAATAATTTTACCATCACAGGATGATTTCTGAGTAAGAGTATCTGAGGCTTTGATGCAAGTAACAACAGCTTCCCTCTTGGTACTGCAGTAGTTTCCTTTGTGAAGCGCAGGTGAAACGTGCTTCACCATCTCCTGCAGTTTTTTTTCCTTAACAAACAGAGACATGTAAATAAATTGCAGCCTTGGGGCATGACAGTAGGTCAAGTTTCTTTTATCTCATCACTGGAATGAAACAAGCATGCTTTTACCCCACATACGACACCACATAGAGACCACCAATGTTGTTTGACTTGAATTCCTGTCAGTGAAATAGGCCACAACATGCACATGGATCCATCCGTGTTTGTTTTTCCAGTAAAAATCCTGCGGATTTCTGCGCAGTTTTGTTTCACAAGCTGCAAAAGTGCACAGCTTCAGCAGAACAATACAAGCAAATCCCACAGATTCCAATTTATTGAAAAGATGTTTTCTCTGTTACATCTGTCTTTGAGAGAAAACTATGGTTCGGGTGACATGCAGATTTTGTTTTGTTTTTGTTTTTAATAACAGTGATTTGTACAGTCCACAAATTGACTCTGAAAAGTCACATCAGTTATCATAAATACACATCAAACTGTGACTGTTTGGCTCTCACTAAATAATGACTAAAATAACATTGGAATACTGGTTAAATTATTATTCTGCATGTTGCCTCCTTGTAGGTGTTACACTGTTACCCACAAACAGTTCAAATTTCGAAAACTTTATTGAATTCAGTATATTATAACTCTGGAAAGTAAATACACTCTTGATTATAGAATTGTGTATAATTGCCTTTAGCAGCAGTAGCCTCCATAATATATTTCTATACCCAGATGTGCTATAAAACTGTTTTAATTCATCAATTTTTCTGGGATGTCTTAAATGAACCGTTGTTTTCAGGTCTTCCAATGGCATCTAAGTTGGGTTTAAGATCAGGATTCTTTATTCACTAACTTTATTCAGAAAAAAGTTTAGTTCAGTTTTTGTTATTCTCCCTGTGCTATCATAGCTCTCACTTTGGGCGCTTTAATTTTCTTTCAAAGTCCCAGAAAAAAATGCCTTAGATTAATTAGTGATTTCAAATTGAATATGAACATGAATAATTGTCTTTCTGTGTGTTACCACTGTGATACTCTGGCAGTCTGTCTGCGCTGTTTCCTACCTCTTTCCCATTTTTAGCTGGTGGAAGCTCCAGACAGTCTGCAAGCCTGAACTGGATAAGCAGATGAGGAAATACATGGCTGTACAAACTGATGGACTGACATCTGTCTTTCACTTTGATTTAGATGGAAGTAGTGAATAGTGAATGGAGTAGTGAATACAGAAATTCTTGTGCAGAAATTCCAAAGGGTTCACAAAATGTTTCCTGCAACACATAAGCATACATGCATTCATATATAGAGCAATGCTAATTAAAAATAATCAGGTAATCCCATTTCCTGGTTTTTTTTTTTTTGTTCAGTCAACACGGGTCTTCTCGAACATGGGAAAAGTAATTGTGAATATAGAACCAAAAACAATCTGCCTATTCACCCAGTAAAGCCAGCCTCAACTATTTATATTATCACATACTAAGCAACATGAGGCAGACACATGACAGACATTATAAACTATACTTGCACGTCAGAAAGGTCTGTCATAACTGTAAAACCAGAGGTGCAAACAAAAGGTACTATAGGAGCCAAGACTAAGTGCATAAAACAGTTGGGAAATAGCTTTCTTGTACAAAAGCCCATTAGCGAAATTAAATTTTAAGGCTCAAAGCACTGAATAAGAGTAAGACTGTGTCCCCAAACATGTAACAAAATCTGCATATAAGCTTAGAAATTTTTCTTCATCTGGATAAAACATGAAGTGCCAAAAAAAAAGAAATGACTGTATGTACCCAGGATATCTTTCATTATCTGGCTTCACTAACACAAGCTATTGGGATAAAGTACATTTTCATGAGAAATGATTTGACGGTAGGTGGCAATTTTGTACCCAACAAATTAGATCTGCAACATAGGTTACCACTCTGATATAAAAATTCTTAAAACTAAAACCCAGGTTTAACCTTAAGTTGCCTTGATAAGCTTGAATCCTGCTTTGTAGTACTGGCAATAGGAAACTTGCAGGGTATAAGGTACAGTGAAGAAAGAACAAATTATGCTCATAACATTTGAACATGACTTGCTAGTCATTTCTTATTTTTAGCCTTAATGCTAAGTCATGCTAACCTTAATCTTTGTGTTTTTTAAGAGCAAAGGAAAATTCTGTTCATTTTATCTAGAAACTGGTATTGTTCTAAATTTAGAAATAAATATTGTCAAAAACTTTAGCTGTTCTTTTAGTTAAAAGCAAAAGTATTTTACAGATTGTTCTTTCACTTCTTCCAGTTTCCGGCAGCCTCGCCTCTGTCAGTGCACCCCAGGGCAGCTGTGGCTACAATGTAGCTTGCCATCACCAATGTGTGTGTGAATGGGTGGATGACTGAATGTGTAAAGTGCTTTGAGGTCCTTAGGGACTAGTAAAGTGCTATACAAATACAGGCCATTTACCATTTAATTTCCTCAGTCTATTTAAGCAGCTACTGTGAACAGTCGTGATATGTTCTTCTGACTCAGCTATTCTACCCAGCTCTTTTGCACTCTGTCTCCTGAGGTTATTGATGTTGAGTAGCAATGGCCTCTCCAGACTGAGCATCATTTCCAATGTTCTGTGAAGCTGCTGGCCAAAGACAACAATGGGTTCTTCAAGTTTCCCCAAAAACCACTTTAATCAATACCATGGCCGTTGCTAATAACTGCTAAATGGTGTGATGTGGAGAAAGTTTGGGATCAAGCCGACATTTTGAGTTCATTTGAAACACAAAGGTCGTGTCCAAATTCATGGGCTGCATCCTCCTGAGGCCGCATTTGTAGACCGATTACATCACAGCGACGTGCCGAAGGCTGTCCAAATTCGTAGACTCCTCCGAATGCAGCCGACAAATGCGTCCTCATTTTCCCCGAATTTGAAGGATTTTCAGATCTCTGCAGACTTTCGCTACTCAGGTTAAACGTAATATAATATAATATATACACTCTAAAAATGTTATTGTTGGGCTTTTTTCAGTGTTTTAATTGTTCGTGAGTCAATCGGTTTGGCTGAGATTAAAGTTATTAGATTAGATTAGATAAAATAAAACTTTATTAATCCCCCTGGTGGGTTCCTCCGGGATTTTCACACACCTGAATAAACGTCAAACAGAAAACTGATTAAACAGAAGTATGAGACGGTCGAGAATTTACACCAGTGTCCTGTTATATTTTAGATAGCAAGGAGCAGACGGCTGAGTTTATTAAACTCCACCGAGACAGCGGTGACGCTAATCACAAGGCTAGACCGTCCAATTTCCCCAGCCATTTACTTCTGGCCTACCCGACCTTCTGAGGACCCGGCCTTCGCGGTCTACGTGGGCCGGGTCCTCAGGAGGATGCAGCCCATGAATTTGGACACGACCAAAGCGTTTGTGGTAGAATTTTTGTTGGCAATATTCAGACCATACTGCCTCAGATGGTTAGAATGTTTTGCGCTTGAAAACTCCCCTGTGCATCCGCAGTTTTGTCCACTGAATGGGCTTTATTGGGGGAAAAAATTGAAGGTTAAAGGGAATATTTGACTGCTGGGGATTCTCATATATCATTGATTTTAACAGCTACTTGTGGAAATTTTAGAGAGGACCTTTTTTGGTGCACCCACTTTCCAGTCCCCCGCTTTCTCTCTCTTCCATTAAACTTTGGAACACATGTAAACTCATTGAAATTAGATGTTGATTACCTATGGAGAGGAAATAAGAGTTGCATTCAGACCAGATGTCTTGTTTTTGGATCTCATTCTGAGGTAAACCTGAGAAGAATTCACCTTCACTACTGAGTGCTTTTGTCAGATTGGTTTTCTAGAAAGAGAACAAAAAATGGTTGATTCCTCCAGTCAATGCTGTGAAGTGAAAGTGCTTTATGCTTCATGTCTAAAAAGTTGAAAAACTTTTAACTACTGCAATATCAGGCCTGGAAAAGTGTGCAATTCTGATATATGGGTCTGTAACTGCAACAATTAACTCATATATAACATGACATGAGATATATTTAAGTTTGTTTTCCATGTTTATAATTTCTAACTTCTAGAATGTTTTGGTGACAAGGAAATCAAATACTGAGTGACCTGCCTGAATTATAGTGTATTAGTGAGTGGCAATCTCTAGCAGTGCCGTAACCTTTAATCTGAACTGAAACCTTGAGCATTTACTTGTTGAATTAGTCAAAGAAAAGTAACATAGACAGATGGTGATCAAGTTTGAACTGCACACATTGTGAAACTGTTAAGCAAACCTTAATGAGGTGGATATATTGAGCCTGCACTGGACATGTGTGAGTACTTAAATTGTTTCTGGCAGCTCTTTGAGTTTGGCATCTGAAAACATAACAGCAGTGGAGCGAATGGAAGAAATGAAAACATGCTGAATAAGCCCAAGAAGCACTGTGTTGTAAAAGTTGAGAAATCAAAAGATGACTCATTGGTCAAAGTGCATACCAAACAATGAGCTTTGTTCTCTTTTGAATGCATTTACACTTGAGTTGGCTGAAATCTGAACTAGGTTTTCAGGGATCAGCAAAGCAGGGAGGTCAGGGTGATCGTTCTTTTCCTGGTAAACCCTTTCCCTTTTGTTCATCTCTTGAGTCCAGTTCAAAGAGGCTACACCCAGTCTGTCTTATCTACTCTCTGATTTTTAATATTTAGTAAGTAAGTCATCGCCACCTCTGCATCTGTCTCCATAGACTTCAAACTCATTAATCGCTGCATTTTCTGCCATTTGTTCACCATTCACCATTAATTGCAAAGAAAGTCCCATTTAAAATTTAGTTACAGGACTTGCACATGAATAAGGGTGAAATATTATGCAGCTAGTGGTTTATCTGGCTGTTGAGGACTCTACTGTTGACATGGATGCTAAAAATCATCAACACAACCTCCATGAGAAAACTCAGCAGTCAATACTTGAAGTGAACAGGGGAGGCAAAATGTTATTCCCACTATCCCATTTCACTTATAGTTCTTCCCATTTCACAACACAATATATTTTTTTGTTGACCTGGGAAAGCTTTCAGGGTAGGTATGCTGGAATCCAGTTCTGTCCAAAAGGAGGGAGAGATCTAAAGTCTTGGACACAGGCTCATAAATATGTCCAATGAATATCCATCTACTGTGCACTTCATGGCTCAGTCACACTAGAGTAAACAGGACAACAACCTCCTTGTGTCTCCGACAGACTGGTGGTTGCTCAGTTATTTTACCTAATTTGGAGCAACCAATCAGATGCCCACACATTAAGCTTGTAACACCATCAATACGCTTAACTGCACATGTTGCATGACGCAAGGCAACGTGTAGTGGGCCTCACTGCTTCAAACAATAGTGGGCTGACTTGGGACAGTCTAAGTTGGGGACTTGAGTCAGATGGTTGTGTTCTGGTTATGTTTCTTTCAGTTGTGCCACGGTCTCTAACCACTGTTTTCCCTTGTGTAACTGCAGTATTTCTCTTTTTACCCACTGAGCAGAAAAAGATACTAATTGTAATGTAATCAGCAGTGGTTTCAGGGTATATTAAACTATCAGAGAAACTACACATGAATTTACCTCAATGTTAATGTGCCACAGATTTGGCAAAATAACTTTTTTTTTCATCATGAGTCATCATCCTTCTTCAGTGTTTGGTCACATTCAAAGACAACATTGGTGTCTATGAATGTGGCATGAATGTACCATTGGTTTAATGGTAGGCACATTTTGATTTACACCAATATTTTTTGATAGCCACAGTTAGCATCCTTACAATGTCACAGTGAAATAAGCTAACTGAGCTCACTATTAAGCACTAGCATTAGCTGATTGCCCCCATTTTTTAAACTGGTTCATGTCAAAAACACCAAGCTTAAAGAAGTGTGTATAGTATCCTCACAGCATCACTTAGGCAGATGATAAGCACCTGGCACCTCCTGAGGTAATAAATGTTTCATCAGCTAAATACTTTCTGCTTTACCATCTTTTCATAGTAAATTTATTGTCACGATCCTGGGTCTTTTGACCCAGCGTTTTGAGTTTTAGTTTATGGATGTTCATGTTTTATGTTTTAGCTCATTGGGTTTTCTAAGTTCATTTGTTTATTACTTTCCCCTTGTGTTTCCTGTGTTAAGACTCCCTTGTCCTTATGTGTTTCATGTCTGCATGTCTTTTAAGTTCATGTTGTCATGTCTGCAATTCATTGTGTTTCCTGTTTTATTTTGAAAGATGTCCAGTGTTCCTGTTTTCATTGTGTTTAGTTTTACACTTTAGTTTTACACTTCCCCCATGTGTTGCCACTTCTCCTGATCACCTCGTGTGTATTTAAGTCCTCAGTCTTGCTGTGTTCAGTGTCGTGTCATCCCTCATATATGTCTGTGTGTTTTGTTTGCCAAGCCTGCCAAGTTTATTTTGTATCGCCAAATTTAGTTTATTTTCTCCAGTATTCAGCAATAAAGCTACCATTTTGAGTTTCAGCTTGGCCTTTGCGTTTGAGTCTTTCGGGTCCTTTCATGCCTCCCTCCACACAGACCATGACATTTATGCCACAAAATTTAGGAATTTAGGAACTTAAGATGTGCAAAGATGAAAACTTCTAAGTGTCACGGCTAGACATTTAAAAAACTCTCTGTTCTTCATCACAGCACTTCAGAAAGAAAAACCTTAATATGTATCTTGTGTTTGGTCCTCATAGCATAGAGGAAAAGTCCTTTATCTGAATGTGTGCAGTTTGTTTTTTCAGTTACTCCCCTTTGGTGAGATCATCACTCTGCGTCAGGCTGGCGGTGAGTTGGGTGCTGTCCCACAGCTGTGCAGCATCAGGCTGGAAATCCCCGCATCCTCAGTCCAGAGCCTTGAAGAGTGTGCATACATAAGCATTCACTATGTGGGGTGGTGTGTGTGTGTGTGTGTGTGTGTGTAAGGGACGGAGATAGAATGGCTGGTTGTGCCTGTGGAGTTTGGCTGCTGGTGTGTGTATTTAGGTGCTGTTTTGTGTGTCCGTGTGCTGTTATGTTTGTGTGTAGGTGGATGGTTTGAATCCTGGATTCTTGCAGCACATGTGGGCCCAGCATGTGGTTGTGTGTGGCCTGCTTGGAGGAGGCGTGTGGCATGTGTTAAGTGGAGAGAAAGAGGGACCTAAAGAACAGAAAGCCAGTTTGTGGTAACTTTCAAAACTGTTATCTTCTTTAGCCTTCCTGTGTCTGTGTGTACTTGTTTATACATCTTTGTGAGGATCAAAAGTTGGCATGCCACTATACCTGTGGGGACCAAATGACGTCGTCACAAAAATGAAGTCATTTTTTAGGCTCAAAATGTGGTTTAAAGATTAGGGTTACAGTTAGGTTATGGTTAGGTTCAGGGTAAGGGTTGGAGCTAGGCATTCTTTTCTGATGGCTAGGATTAAGGTAATAAGCTAGGCAATGCATTATGTCAGTTTTTGTCCTCACTAAGATATGAAAACCAGTGTGTCTGTGTGTGTGTGTGTGAGCTAGAGCGAGAGAGGGGAGTGGGCAGAGAAACTAAGGACAAGGCCTGTTTATAAAAGAAACACTGCTAACTTTCCTTTTCCTTCCTTCCCTTAAATTCTTATCATTGTCGAATTCACCCTGGTGCCCCCGCACACGTTCGTGCACTGGCTCAATATTTACACTTGGATCTACAGAGCCAGTTTTCCCCCTCCTTTTTTGTTATTACCTCCTGCTTTAATGCCCCCTCTCCAGCTCTCTCTCACACTTTTGCCCTCGTTTTCTAAACTTTGCTGCACTCCCCTGGAAAGCCTTCCTGCTCCCCTCGAGCTCCAACGCCCACACTTTCCCCACTGCTTGTTCACATAAGAAACTCCACACACGCTCTCACACATACTCATAACAAGTACCATTTGCTTCTAGTTAGTGTTGCGTTTTTGGCTTTTCTGCAGCTTTTAGTCAAACACCTCTCTCTGTGTGATTCGGAGCCTCAGATAAGTGGTTAACAGTGACAAAGTACAACTAAACTAAGAGGTTCTACAGGATGTGGCCTTTCAAATTCAAATTAGCTTTTAAAGTGGTAATACACAATAGGCTAGTTTTGCCATTTAATGCCCAATTTTTCTTGCCAATCTCTCTAATTAGTCAAATGCTTGTCAATCAAACACTGTGGGTGGTAATGGAAAATGTTGTTCTTTTGTGAGGCGAGCCTTGTCTGAAAAGCCATCAGTGTGAAAAATGTGAAATTCTTAAATAAAGTGGGAAAATTTACAAGCTGCTACAGTGAACCCTTGCTTATTGCTCCTTTGTTATTCAGCGCGGTGCCATGGTAGTTAGCACTGTTGCCTCACAACAAGAATGTCTTGGGTTCAAAAGGCCTTTCTGTGTGGAGTTTGCATGTTCTCCCCATATCTGCATCGGTTCTATGCGGGCACTCCGTCTTCCTCGAACCGTCCAAAATGCTGTCACAGACTTAAAGGTTAGAGTTCTTTTTAAGCAAAGCTGTGGAAAGGGCCATGAAGTTTGGGGGTGCTAGTGTGTGTGGGTCCATTCCGCCCAGTCATATATATATATATATATATATAGATATATATATATATATATATATATATATATATATATATATATAGATAGATAGATAGATAGATAGATAGATAGATAGATAGATAGATAGATAGATAGATAGATGAAACTTTATTAATCACTCGGGTGGGTTCCTCCGGGAAATTCAGTTTCCAGTAGCAAAGCACTGAAAGAAGTTGCATGTTACAGATGCATTAAGGGGAATGAGAGTAAGGATATAAGCATAAATACACCATATATACACATATATAGATACAGAATATACAATATGGATAAATAGGATTGCTCATTTGAGTGAGTATATTGCACAGTGATTATTGCACAGTCAAATATATACAGTGGGGCAAAAAAGTATTTAGTCAGCCACCGATTGTGCAAGTTCCCCCACTTAAAATGATGACAGAGGTCAGTAATTTGCACCAGAGGTACACTTCAACTGTGAGAGACAGAATGTGAAAAAAAAATCCATGAATCCACATGGTAGGATTTGTAAAGAATTTATTCGTAAATTAGGGTGGAAAATAAGTATTTGGTCACCTCAAACAAGGAAATTCTCTGGCTCTCACAGACCTGTAACGTCTTCTGTAAGAAGCTTTTCTGTCCCCCACTCGTTACCTGTATGAATGGCACCTGTTTGAACTCATCATCTGTATAAAAGACACCTGTCCACAGCCTCAAACAGTCAGACTCCAAACTCCGCCATGGCCAAGACCAAAGAGCTTTCGAAGGACACCAGGAAAAGTATTGTAGACCTGCACCAGACTGGGAAGAGTGAATCTACAATAGGCAAGCAGCTTGGTGTGAAAAAATCAACTGTGGGAGCAATCATCAGAAAATGGAAGACATACAAGACCACTGATAATCTCCCTCGATCTGGGGCTCCACGCAAGATCTCATCCCGTGGGGTCAAAATGATCATGAGAACGGTGAGCAAAGATCCCAGAACCACACGGGGGGACCTGGTGAATGACCTGCAGAGAGCTGGGACCAAAGTAACAAAGGTCACCATCAGTAACACACTACAACGGCAGGGAATCAAATCCCGCAGTGCCAGACGTGTTCCGCTGCTGAAGCCAGTGCATGTCCAGGCCCGTCTGAAGTTTGCCAGAGAGCACATGGATGATACAGCAGAGGATTGGGAGAATGTCATGTGGTCAGATGAAACCAAAGTAGAACTTTTTGGTATAAACTCAACTCGTCGTGTTTGGAGGGAGAAGAATACTGAGTTGCATCCCAAGAACACCATACCTACTGTGAAGCATGGGGGTGGAAACATCATGCTATGGGGCTGTTTTTCTGCCAAGGGGACAGGACGACTGATCCGTGTTAAGGACAGAATGAATGGGGCCATGTATCGTGAGATTTTGAGCCAAAACCTCCTTCCATCAGTGAGAACTTTGAAGATGAAACGAGGCTGGGTCTTCCAACATGACAATGATCCAAAACACACCGCCCGGGCAACAAAGGAGTGGCTCCGTAAGAAGCATTTGAAAGTCCTGGAGTGGCCTAGCCAGTCTCCAGACCTCAACCCCATAGAAAATCTGTGGCGGGAGTTGAAAGTCCGTGTTGCTCAGCGACAGCCCCAAAACATCACTGCTCTCGAGAAGATCTGCATGGAGGAATGGGCCAAAATACCAGCTACTGTGTGTGCAAACCTGGTAAAGACCTATAGTAAACGTTTGACCTCTGTTATTGCCAACAAAGGTTATGTTACAAAGTATTGAGTTGTATTTTTGTTATTGACCAAATACTTATTTTCCACCCTGATTTACGAATCAGGGTGGACTTTCATGACGGGTATTGTGCAAAGAGTTCAAAATGTCTCTGAGAGCATTTATCAGGGACATGTCTGTGAGTCTTTTTTGTGCTCAACCACAATTTTAATCACAAGTTGGAGAATGATTGCTTGGATGAGGCCAACATGGGGAACATGTCATGAAGTGGGATGAATCTCCTTATTGTGCGGGTCTCCTCCTGTCCTCTTTTTATACACTGGCAGTATTCAACTAATAAAAATATTAAAAATGTTTATTCTATAATAATTAAAAAGTTGTTATTTGGTGTAATTCTCTTATTTTGCATTTGGCAGGGATTTTTATGATATTCAGCTTTTGTGACAGGGATGGCTGCAGCACCTCCCAGCACATCTACTTCCAACTGCCTCATTTTTATGATTTTCTTCAATTTCATATTCAGCGCTAGTTTCATATTTAAAGGCTAGACAAACTATAATGTAACTGTGACATCATTGAGAATACATCAGCAAACATAAAGTTTGTGTGAGAGGCTTTTCAACGGGCTGGTAGGGTAGGTTTTGACACAAAAATTACTTGATCAAAGTTAGAGAAAGATCATTTGGATTAGTCTTGCATTTTGATTAGGCCATGGGTTTCCCACTCTTATAAAGTCTTCACTTCGAATAATTTCAACACGAATAAGTACTTGCTGACAGTAGTGAAGAAAAACTCATTTTTTAACTGGATAAAAAACCTCTGAAAAAACCATTTACATCAGCATTTTGCAAACTGTTCCAAGCCAATAAGTGTGCTTGCAGTGCAATCTGATGATAAAGCAAGAGCTAATATTAGAAGAAGTGCTTTTTTTGAATAATTGCAGGACAGTTTTATCGATTTTTTCCCACTGGCAGTCAGAGATACTTCCATTATTGGAAAAATAATTTACAGCTGTAGCATATCCTTCCACTTTCTTACCAATGGCTTTAAATAGTTAAAACATTTTCAATCCAAAATGAATAAACACCTGGTATTTTATTATTCAGGAGAGGGCCAACAGCATTTTTCTGCCAGTGAAAAGTGAAGCGTGTTTTGGATTCCGTTCAGCTACTTGGAAACTGCACTGTATACAGATAGAAATCTATATGCGCAACGTGGACGTCACTCATTCATTTCCTTCTCAGGGCCTTTTAATTGGAAACAGCACTCCACACTTCCTCGCATCCCCCCGCCCCCTCATTTCTGTCCTCATTATTTCCATATCTCTCTTTCTCTCACTTTTAACTACACCCCCACTAAAGTTTCCTGCTGAAAAAGCCTTGAAGCAAAGAATCGTGACTTACTTTTTGACAAGTCCTTCACAAAGAGAAATTAATCTTTCTCTCTCACATTTCTCACACTGGAGCTTTAACCTCTGGGCTGATGCAATGCGATGCCGAGCATCTTACTTGAGGACATTGCAGCAGGATGATGTGTTGCTGTCATGGACGCCAGAGAAGCCTCATTTGGAATGAACTTAGTCATTAAACCTCTGTGGAGTCAGTACTTGACCTCCAAAATACTACAGAGAACAGTGCTGCACGCTGAGCTGGATGATGATCTTTTGATGACCATCCTGGAGGAAGCTGGGAAACCAAGTACTAGAGAAACTTCTTCCTGCATTTCCTCTTGACTCTCAGCTGAATGCATTATTCCCTATAGTGCGTGTGTGTGTGGGCAAGGGAAGCGGGATGCTTGTTAAAGAATCCATACTGCTATTCATTTAAAAGAAAACAAGCAAGGCCTTCAAAAAAGTCTTTGACAGTTGATATAAATCTCACTATTGACTTTTTCCTCGTATTCCTACTATAAGGCCCCTCCATCTGACCCTTCTTTATCTGGATCTAAATGTGGAGTTGGTTGTGATTGGATGGTTTGCTGCATTTTGCTGTGTTTGAATTGGTTTACTCTACTATCTTATCTTGTTTTATTTATCTGTTTATCTTTCTTTTCAGTCAGGGGTATCTTCCCACGATCTGGCTGGGATGGAGCCAGAAATAGGGAGATCCTCGGCAGCCAGAGGGGAGGCAAGAGGAGGACAAGTGTCGCTAATCGTTGTCTCCCTTTAACCCTAATACCACACACAGACAGATAGCAACATTCCCATCAGTTACTAGGACATGAAATCGACTTAGTCACTTAACACTTCCTGGATATTTATCCTAAGCCCAACCCTACTCTAACCTTAAACCACATATCCACTCTAAACTTTAGTTATCTACATAATCAGGACTTTCAGTGTTCTTACAATTTGACTGTATAAACAGATTTAGGTCCCCATGGCTAATACAACCGCACACTTTGCACACTTGTAAATCCCCATGATACTGACAGTAAGCCACATTCATCTCTGAGCCAAGTTTCAACTGGCTCCAACTCATCACCCCATTCACATTATGACTGATAAGACTTCAGCTGTGTGACACTAGTAAGAAAGAGTAATGATCCCTCAAAAAAAAAAAAAGGTCAGGCCAAGAGGACATTAGTCTTTATCTAGTATTTTCATTCGTTAGCCACAGCATCAGTGATGATACAAATGACAATTAAAGACACTTCAGGTTAAGACCCATTAGGTGATTGTTGTGTGCAAGCTTGATCAGATTTCTTTCCTTATTGCCCAACCCCCTAAAAATTATATACATATTTTTTTTAAAAAGATCTTCTCATTGTGTTTACATACACTGCCTAATTTCATGCCAACATGGAGTACAGTAGTTCAAATGACTAATACAGTAACATGTTAGGCATCTTTGAGGTACCAAGCAATTTTTCTGAATAATAAAGTCTAAACACAGTTTATTTGTCTTGCAGGAGACCTCAGGGTGACCTTCGGCTTCCTATTGATATGACACGGTCCATGGAGGAAACACTTGGATATTTACTGAGCCAGACAGGTTAAGTGCTTCTCTCAGTCCAGTAGCTAAAAGTGGGATTGTCTAAAGGGCCAAGACGCAAACCACTGGAAAGTGCCTAAATTTCTCCAAAACCTTTATTGCTTTTGGAACATGAAACCCATGTTGCCAGCTGAGCAGCAGGAAAAGAAGTGAGCTGACTGTTGTGCAGTTCAAATCAGAATCAAGCTGTTGATCTCTTAAGAAGTCAGTCAGTGGCATTTTATTTATTTGTGCCTTCATTCTTTTTTCAAAATGCGAATTAAAACCTTTCAAACACATATTGGGCTGGGCCACATGCAAAGACTTGTTACCATTAGTGAGCTGAATGTTAGCCAGAGTTAAATACACAAACTCTCGCCATTAAAAAATAAAATCTGTGTGATATACTACAACCAAAACTTGGTAACACTCGCATCACTTTTAAATAAACTTGTGTCACACTGAGTAATTCATCTGTTGGCATTGTTCATAGATCAGTGAGGGAAAAACAGCGGAAAGTATGGGAAAACTGGGTGGAGAGGATTGCGTGGGTGGGTGGAAGGGGCTCCCAAATCCAGAGAGGAGATTTATCATAAACCTGGACAACATTCAGGAGTAAAGAAGAGGATGAGGGAAAGTCCCATAAGGTGGAGATGAAGTGAGAGAGGAGCAGGCAGGAAGGAGTGAGCCAAAGCCTGGCCTTGTTTTCATTGGAAAAGATTGGGAGGAAAATGAGTTGCAGAGTTTATATGTGTGTGGTGATGCATATGAATAACATTATGTCTCATGGATCTACTTGGGATCTACTTTCCCCAGACATCTGTTGGTACAAGTACAACTGAAAACTAAATACTGGCAATGTGGCATCACAGAGTGTTTGGCATTTCATTAAATAGAAACCACCTTTTGACGAGAAGATTGATACCAGTCTTGGGACTTTACAGTAGATGTAAAGCTATAAAAACATTCAGGGAGATTTTTGTGGTATATTTGAACTGTATTTGCACCTAGCAAAAACAGGACATGTATCCCTAGTAACATCTGGCCTTTCCTTTATCTAATTAAGCGTAATCTGTTGTGTCAGAAGAAGAAAAATGTGGTTTTGGAAGAATTCAAAATCTATGTCTCCAATGAATCTCTGATATACTAGTAGCCAATACAAATATCGATCATGAATTTTACCACCAGCAAGACGCTTCAGTTTAATGTTGCTGGAATCTTACAAATGTGTTTTTGATTAATAAATCAAGATAGGCAAGTTACACAGGTTCAAAGTTAGTGCTTGGATTCAGTGTGTGCATAAAGAGATCGGGGACGGCCAGGGAACAACACTGAGCAATCAAGCATGCTGAGGTAAGCTGTACTTCTCCCTAAGCTGCTAAAAATACCTGTTCGTATGAGAGTGGGCGGTCTGGCTGAGCCCGGTGGTCTCCTCTGCTGATACAGTGGCTGTGCCAGAGCTGCTTTCTCACCAGTGTTGTCTTTCAGCTGTTGGCACAGAGCCCCAAATAGACCACTGGTCTCAAACTGCTAAATCACTGTAGTACTGCTAGATGTCTTAAATTTAATTGCTGATGTTTACGGAGAAAGTGGTGGGAGAAACAAAGCTGGTCTTAAAGTAGAAGATAAGCTATCTGGTCATCACAAAGATGAGTAAGTTATAGATTACCTGTATTGTGGCATGGAAGTGAGCAGCAATATCAACAAGAACATCTGAACATCAGGAATGTTTTACAAATATAGAATAAATGCAAGTTATTAATGATGAAGACCTTGGAAGAGATTCATTCATTTTACATCTTAGAGCTAAGGATGCCAATTTTTTAAGAAGCATTTTGTTTTATAGCTCTTAAAATCCCCAGTGGCAATCATTAAAATAAAATTCACAAGCAATTTTATCTACTTACAGCAGTTTGAAGATACCCTTAAAGCCTTACTTATACTCACTGGCAACCCCATGGCAACCACTGACCAGACGAATTCAGGTCTATTCCTCAACCTGATGGCAGTTGCTGGGAAATTGGCTTCAAAGAAGTATACGGTGTTGTAACAAAACCTCTCTGTAATTGCTTTGGTCACAATACAATGAATAACTGCAAACACTTGCCAATTACTCTCTGAGCAGTATCTTCTTTGCAGCCAGTTTCACCTAGCAACAGCCATCAACCTCAAGCAACCACTCGCAAACCAGTTGGGAAATACATTTTTTTCCTAGTGACTTGTGGTTGCCAGGGGGTCGCTGACTGGTCTCTAGGTTGTGTGACTGGGGTGACCTCAAACCTTCTGCCCATGTATTATACACGATCAGAGAGTTCCAAAAGGCTGGACAAAAACTTGCTAAAACCATAAATGGCAGAGAATGTTAGGCCAAGAATTTCCACTTCCACCCATACAGTACCTATAATGACTATGAATAAAATCCTCACCCTTTTGCAGTTGGGGTGAGAGCTGCGTAGTTGGAAAGAAGTTCTTGAACCCTGCTAAGGTTCTAAGTGGTTACCATGGATAAGCGTAGTAAGATGGATAGCCTACAGCTAATACAAAATGCTTCAGGAAAAATACTTAAAGGAGAGTTAAAAGAGAGAGCATGTTTCTACTGGCTTCTCTTCATTGTTTTAAAATCCTTCTTGTCACATACAAGGAGCTCTTCCTGTTAAATGAGTTTTTCCTTCCCACTGTTGCCAAAGTGCTTGCTCATAGGGGTGGTGGTGGTGGTGGTGGGGGGGGGGGGGGGGGGGGGGGGGCATCTGATTGTTTTGGATTTTTCTGTTTTTGCTATATAAATAAAATCAACTGAACTGAATTACACAGGTTCCAGTGCACATTTCAGTTTAAAATGCATCACTACACAGAGGTGGTAGGGAACACAAGGTTATCCAAATGTGAAGAAGGCCAAGACTTGGGGGTCTGTGTTAAGTTCAAACCCTGTCTTGTAGGGCAACAACTGGTTTCTGCAATTCAGAGCTTTCAACAGTTGGAGGTTTTCAAATGAGGGCAATGAAAGCCCCAGGCAGAGGTCGATCCAGGACTCATGCACAAAAGCCACAACCAAAAAAAAAAAAAAAGAAACAAAATGACAACTCGAATAACACAAACATACTGTGCTTATTTTTTCAAGCTTATGAACTTGACTTTCAGTGTAAATTAAGAAGTAGGGCAGTGATTATGCCAGACATACAAATTTATAATTTTGAGCTCCTTGGTAATTAAAAATGTTACACTTCATTACATTTTCTACTTCCCAAGCACCATGAGAAAAACAATAGCCAAGCAAACTATTTAAAATTAAGAGGAAACCCACTAAAGGCAGGGAGGAGGAAAAGCACAGAAGAGAGTCAAATAATAGAAGTTGAAGAGAAAGAAAGGGCGTTCTCACGTTTGATTCCAGCAAACAAAACCTCAACAAGATCCAAATGGAAATTAAATGAATTAAAGTCATTAGAGGTCTTTCAGCTCTTTGCAAAGGAGACCACTGACTGACACTGGGGACTTTGGCCTACAGTATATTACATAACTATGGTACCAAAAAACTTGCTGATCTGTTGGTATTGGTGTGATGGCATGCTAGCTCGGCTGATTTTGTCTTAATTCTTGAAGCAGATGGTGTGTATTTTTAGAGGAGATACAGACTTTCCCAGGAAAATAGCCAGTGCATTTCTTCATCTGTTTAGTTATACAATTACATTCTCGGGAACTCTACAGCACAGAAACCACAGCTACACAATAACCTATATAACATATCTTTCCCCAAACAAACCTTGGGCTTTGTATAATAAGTGTATAATACACTTTTTTGTTCATCAAACAAGGTCAGAAATAACACCACAATGCAGGAATTTCTGTCAAATAAGGTTACACAGAGTCACTGCTTCAACTGTACAGGCATGAGCTAGACTTTGATGTGACTCCCCCGTATGGAAGAAATATAGTATCATCAGAATTCAAGTATTTTTAGACATTGAATTTATGACACTGAATTTTTATCCTCCAAATTTCCCTGCAAAAATATTCACCTGCAAAAATTCACCTGCAAAAATTCACCTGCAAAAAATTCACCTGCAAAAATTCACCTGCAAAAAATTCACCTGCAAAATATTCACCTGCAAAAATTCACCTGAAAAAAATTCACCTGCAAAAATTCACCTGCAAAAATTCAACTGCAAAAGTGATGAACTTTAATGACCCAAGCCAGAGCAATCAGCACCAGATCGAGTCGAGTGGCTCTCAGCCAATTAAATTACGCTGTTTGATCACATGACACCGTTAGCCAGCAGTGTGTCTCCTAAAAGAGAGCTGTTTAAAGGTGAGTGATTAAGTTTTTCTCCTAAATAGAGATCATTACAGAACGCCTAGTCCTACTTAAAATCCCATTTATTATTATTTTTTTTTATCATCTACTCGAACTAAGGAAAACGTTTGACTAACTCAAAGACAATTTCCACGCCTCCCCTGCCTGACTGCAGAGGCAGTTTTGAATTTAGGAGCGCCAAGATGGCAGCGGCAAACCCTGGCGGCTCTCCGGTGAGTATATATATTTTTTTATCTTCAAGTTTGTCTTTTGAAACCTTAATTTTATTTAAATCCGTTGCTCACGTATAAAGTACACAGACGGGGTCTTTGCTCAACTCGTCTGAGGCGTGTCTCACTAAGCGCTACATGCTAGCATCCTGCTAACCGAGCTACCCTTTACATGCTGTGCTTTAGAAAATGGGATACTTGTTAAAAAAAATACTCCGCAGATATTGATAGATAGATGAACACTGCAAATATAATGTTGGAAACGAGAACGGCCTTTGGTGAAGGGGTAAAATACACCATGAATAGAGCCATAGAGTGAATGGCTGCCATGGTTGTAGAACAGCCTGATTTAATGACAAGAATGGGGAAGAGTGAGGTGAAGTGAACCACAGCCACAAAACACGGTCAGACAAGGCGGCAAAAGGGCAGTGATCTGTCCGTCAGTATGAAGTTGGTGTGTGCTTTGGTGAACAAAAACTCCAGACTGGTAGCAGGAAGATGGGAGACTCGTGTTTCACTGGAATAGTGGTGAATTAAAACATCCTTTGTTGGGGACATTTCGGTGTAAATGCATCCATACAGGCAAGACAGAGGCAGACTAGACAGTGAAGAAAACAAGGCAAACATTAGAAATATAAAAACGGAAATATAGGATGAGTCGGGGATGAGTTCCTGCCCCAAGTGGAGGAGTTCAAGTATCTCGGGGTCTTGTTCGCGAGTGATGGGAGAAGGGAGACGGAGATCGACAGACGGATTGGGGCTGCAGCTGCAGTAATGCGGACGCTGCACCGGTCCGTCGTGGTGAAGAGGGAGCTGAGTGTAAAAGCGAAGCTCTCAATTTACCGGTCGATCTACGTCCCTACCCTCACCTATGGCCACGAGCTGTGGGTAGTGACCGAAAGAACGAGATCGCGGATACAAGCGGCAGAAATGAGCTTCCTCCGAAGGGTGGCTGGCCTCTCCCTTAGAGATAGGGTGAGAAGGTCGGCCATCCGGGAGGGGCTCAGAGTAGAGCAGCTGCTGCTCCACATCGAAAGGAGCCAGCTCAGGTGGTTCGGGCATCTGACAAGGATGCCCCCTGGGCGCCTCCTGGGTGAGGTGTTCCAGGCATGTCCCACCGGGAGGAGGCCCCGGGGCAGACCCAGGACACGCTGGAGAGATTATATCTCTCGGCTGGCCTGGGAACGCCTTGGTATTCCCCCGGATAAGCTGGAGGAGGTGGCTGGGGAGAGGGAGGTCTGGGCCTCTTTGCTTAGGCTGCTGCCCCCGCGACCCGGCCTCGGATAAAGCGGATGAAGATGGATGGATGGAAATATAGGATTAATATAACATACAATTAGGGAAAATGTAAGGAACACAATGTAAATGATATTGTAAAGTCATTAAAACGGCATACTCTGATTAAAAGAAACAAACTGCTGCTGTGATGAATCAGAATACAAGGTTTACTTTAGCAAGCCTTATGAGTTAATGCTACATTTAACTAAATTGTTATATATTTTGTGTCCAATATTGTCTCCATATGATTTTGTTTTTTGCAACATCTTGCAGAGAACAGAGTCAAGGTACCAGCTTGGTCAACCCTAAAAGACCATCTGTTCAATGACCAGGTGAAAAAGTCATAAACTAAACACTGCATGAGCATGGAATTTAGGATGCAACTTTATATCTTACCTGCTCTACACTCAGGGCTTGAATTACAACAACAGTCAATCACATAAAAAAATATACTTTTGGTAGTTCTGTGTCTGTCTCTCTCCTCCAAACCCAGATGGCTGCTGGTACTGAACCGGGTTCTGGTTCTGCTGGAGGTTTCTTCTTGTTAAAGGGGAGTTTTTCCTCTGCACTGTCACTTCATGCTGCTCAGTGTGAGGGATTGTTGAGGTTGAGTCCATATGTCCTGCGAACAACTGCTGGGCAATGACACCATGCAATCTTCTGGGATTCCTTGGATAGAAAACCTGTGAACTGCTCTTGTCCTTGGTCTTCACAGCTCACCTTTTTACTGTTTATTGAATCAAAATTCTCCAGTGACATGGATTCTACATTGTAACTGATGTGATGTTCTATAAAGTGGTTTTAATAAAAAAAAGGCAAAAATTAGTTTGTTTCTTTATTCAATTTTTGAACAGTGATACTCATTCAGTAAATGCAAATTATTTACATGGCAGTGCACTATAGGCATAAATCTAGACCCCTAGATAAAACATGATGGCATTATAGCAGTGACAACTCCTCCACAGTAGCAGGTGGGATTTCTTTTTTGAGGACGGCTCCTTTTACCTGTCACTACAGATGGTCTGTTTATGTTTTGATCAAGAGCCTTTTTTGGGCAGCTGAAGAGGAGAAGTCTATCTTATGGCCAACCTCTGACTGTATCTTGGTCACATTACCCAGCAAAACCCAGTATGCAGGTTCACCTGTAACAGTCCTTGTGCCACAGATCAACACTGTTGCTTCTACATTAAACAGAAGAGCAGTGACGTGGGTGCAGGTCTCCGTGACTCCGGCCTTACAGCTGCAGTGGGCGGCTTCAACCTTCCCTGTGATGCTCACAGTGACCCATGGCTGCAATGCTGGTTCATTCAGTCTTTGAGAGTGCAGGACCTGAAACACACACACAAAGTTCTTGTCTTTAAATGAACTATGAGCCAAGGCTGACATAAATGTTTTATCTACTTAATCATTAATGTAACAGTGTTTAGAAAGTTAGCACATACATGTAATTTTTCATTTCTTTATGTGTCCATCTATAGAACGCTGCATGTTATATTCTAAATCTGCCTGTTCTGTCAGAAACCTGCCTGCAGAAAATGAACCTAAAGGATGTAATCACTTTCAAGATGGAGAAAGCATAAAGTGACAATTATGAATCACTTAATATGATAAGGAGATTCTGCAGGTCATTAATCAATGTATAAAATTAAAATAAAATGCATTTTTAGTGACACAAGATACAAATATGGAAGCAAGATGTATAATCGCTCAGTTTGGGGAAATTGTGGGTAGCCTGCAAGAGCCTCAACTTCTCCATACCCACAATGTGCAACAAATGGGCACAGCTGATCTTCAACAGTGGAACATCGGCCAGTTACTTCCAACTTTAACGCAGCTTGTAGTCTTGGAGAGCAGCACACCAAAACTGCATGCACAACTTCTGCTAACAGTGGAAACGGATTAAGAAATCCATGCAAACAGATTCATAAACCGAAAGAATATTATTTTACAGGATTAATGATCATATCAGCCGCTGGCTGATCACAAACCCTGAGGGTGTATACGAGAAGCAGAAGAAGCAGAGGGAATATCCCGTTTAAGTTTAGATAGTATTTGTAAAGATATTGACCATATCCTTTTCTGAAAGTGTGGATATAATGGATGGGGTAAGGTACTGACATGCTACAACTTTATAGTTGTTAAATTCTGGCTACAAGTATACATACCCATCTTCTAAATGTTTTTTTTTAGTTTTTTTTAATTATTATTATTGTTATTATTATTATTATTATCCTACCCAATTATGTGTTTCTTTTAATCAGAGTATGCCGTTTTAATGACTTTACAATATCATTTACATTGTGTTCCTTACATTTTCCCTAATTGTATGTTATATTAATCCTATATTTCCATCCATCCATCCATCCATCTTCATCCGCTTTATCCGAGGCCGGGTCGCGGGGGCAGCAGCCTAAGCAAAGAGGCCCAGACCTCCCTCTCCCCAGCCACCTCCTCCAGCTTATCCGGGGGAATACCAAGGCGTTCCCAGGCCAGCCGAGAGATATAATCTCTCCAGCGTGTCCTGGGTCTGCCCCGGGGCCTCCTCCCGGTGGGACATGCCTGGAACACCTCACCCAGGAGGCGCCCAGGGGGCATCCTTGTCAGATGCCCGAACCACCTGAGCTGGCTCCTTTCGATGTGGAGCAGCAGCTGCTCTACTCTGAGCCCCTCCCGGATGGCCGACCTTCTCACCCTATCTCTAAGGGAGAGGCCAGCCACCCTTCGGAGGAAGCTCATTTCTGCCGCTTGTATCCGCGATCTCGTTCTTTCGGTCACTACCCACAGCTCGTGGCCATAGGTGAGGGTAGGGACGTAGATCGACCGGTAAATTGAGAGCTTCGCTTTTACACTCAGCTCCCTCTTCACCACGACGGACCGGTGCAGCGTCCGCATTACTGCAGCTGCAGCCCCAATCCGTCTGTCGATCTCCGGCTCCCTTCTCCCATCACTCGCGAACAAGACCCCGAGATACTTGAACTCCTCCACTTGGGGCAGGAACTCATCCCCGACTCATCCTATATTTCCGTTTTTATATTTCTAATGTTTGCCTTGTTTTCTTCACTGTCTAGTCTGCCTCTGTCTTGCCTGTATGGATGCATTTACACCGAAATGTCCCCAACAAAGGATGTTTTAATTCACCACTATTCCAGTGAAACACGAGTCTCCCATCTTCCTGCTACCAGTCTGGAGTTTTTGTTCACCAAAGCACACACCAACTTCATACTGACGGACAGATCACTGCCCTTTTGCCGCCTTGTCTGACCGTGTTTTGTGGCTGTGGTTCACTTCACCTCACTCTTCCCCATTCTTGTCATTAAATCAGGCTGTTCTGCAACCATGGCAGCCATTCACTCTATGGCTTTATTCATGGTGTATTTTACCCCTTCACCAAAGGCCGTTCTCGTTTCCAACATTATATTTGCAGTGTTCGTCTATCTATCAATATCTGCGGAGTATTTTTTTAACGAGTATCCCATTTTCTAAAGCACAGCATGTAAAGGGTAGCTCGGTTAGCAGGATGCTAGCATGTAGCGCTTAGTGAGACACGCCTCAGACGAGTTGAGCAAAGACCCCGTCTGTGTACTTTATACGTGAGCAACGGATTTAAATAAAATTAAGGTTTCAAAAGACAAACTTGAAGATAAAAAAATATATATATCACCGGAGAGCCGCCAGGGTTTGCCGCTGCCATCTTGGCGCTCCTAAATTCAAAACTGCCTCTGCAGTCAGGCAGGGGAGGCGTGGAAATTGTCTTTGAGTTAGTCAAACGTTTTCCTTAGTTCGAGTAGATGATAAAAAAAATAATAATAATAAATGGGATTTTAAGTAGGACTAGGCGTTCTGTAATGATCTCTATTTAGGAGAAAAACTTAATCACTCACCTTTAAACAGCTCTCTTTTAGGAGACACACTGCTGGCTAACGGTGTCATGTGATCAAACAGCGTAATTTAATTGGCTGAGAGCCACTCGACTCGATCTGGTGCTGATTGCTCTGGCTTGGGTCATTAAAGTTCATCACTTTTGCAGTTGAATTTTTTTCAGGTGAATTTTTTTCAGGTGAATTTTTTGCAGGTGAATTTTTTTCAGGTGAATTTTTGCAGGTGAATTTTTTTCAGGTGAATTTTTGCAGGTGAATTTTTTGCAGGTGAATTTTTGCAGGTGAATATTTTTGCAGGGAAATTTGGAGGATAAAAATTC
This sequence comes from Maylandia zebra, assembly GCF_041146795.1. Classification (NCBI taxonomy): domain Eukaryota; kingdom Metazoa; phylum Chordata; class Actinopteri; order Cichliformes; family Cichlidae; genus Maylandia; species Maylandia zebra. The sequence goes on along the minus strand of NC_135172.1, from coordinate 13,255,170 downwards.
AGTGTCATAAATTCAATGTCTAAAAATACTTGAATTCTGATGATACTATATTTCTTCCATATCTCTCTCATCTTTTTAAGTGGGAGAACTTACACAACTTGTAGCTGACTAAATACTTTTTTACCCCACTGTATGTTAACAAGTTTTCTTATTTTCACCCGCAAATTATGATCAAAGTGAATGGACATAACTTTGCTTTCACTCTCAATATGTTCAGTTAAAGGCACATAATTGAAGGTAGAGGAGCATTTGGTTTAATAATTGTTGGAAAGCTTTTTTTCCCTACATACAGTAACATAAGGTGTTTCTCAGAAAATAAATTCACAGTCAACCATTATGCGCACACACACACACACACACACACACACACACACACACACACACACACACACACACACACACACACACACACACACACACACACACGTAACAAAGAAAGATGGATCATATGCAAAATGTTAGTCTGCAAAACTTCCACAAAGGATGGAGTAGCTGGAAGCTGATTAGTATTTCAAAAGAAAACCTGACTCATGCAGAAACTTCTTAATCTCACAAACAGCTGCAAAACTTTGTATATACAAAGTGAATATTGGATGTATATAAACTGAGGTTTCCTTCTTTGACTGGCTTTTGTCATATTTGAATGAGCATTTCCTATTGTTTAGAAACACTTTTATTTTGTAATTTGCCCTGAAAGAATAATGTAATCCATTGAAAATCCCATTTCAAATAAAATCAAAACAAACCATCACTTCACCAAATACTGAACATTTTGCATCAGCAGCTCCACGCAGTTCTCATGACATGGATGTGTTTAGATTCTGTGTTCTGATAAACCTTACACACAAACAGAACAAATGTGTAAACAGACATATAAAGGCCCTCATTTACTAATATTTGCCCGAGAACATTCTGGAAACACATGTTCCTCCAGGTGAAGTCAAAAAAGTGGTGAAGCTAGACAACTTGGCAAGAAAATGAAAACATAAGAATTTTAAGCCGTGCAGTCCGCTTCTCAAAGCAGCAGGAAACTGATCTGCATGCCTGCATCCTGTCTGATCAGTTATCCAAAACCAGCTTCTCATCTGGATTTTCCAGAAGCAACAAGCACAATGTACATTTTAAAGTGTGTTATTTACTTTAGAAAAAAATATATATTATTATATATATTAGAGGCTTTAAAGATTTAAAGAACTTAAATGAACAAAATGAAAGACTTTTTTTCCTAATAAATATTTGAGTTTGTCATTTGATATTCAACTACTCATCGTTAGAGGCACTAAAGTAAGTCTTGGCTGGCCTGAATTGGAGTCATCCCGTGAAGTTCCCCATTTGGTTGTGCATCTCGAGGCCAAAAGTGGTGGGTACTTCCTGGCCACAAAGTTGAGAATCTGGCAACTCAGTCACAGAAACTGAACATTATTTGAGTGGTAATTTTTACAGTTCATATACTAAATGAAGCCTTGATGCACACATGGGTGCAGCCTGTTGCTTCAATAGTGTTTTGGCATTCCAGCAATGCCTAACAATAGAGGAATCCTCTTTTTATTTTGCTCTGAAATTGTTGAAAAAAACCAAAATATATAAATTTAATGCTTATTTTTAACTAACTGGCAAGTTAGTTCCTATGGCAAGTGTGCATATACATGATTTACACATAGATTTGTACAAATACACTGCTTGTAAGTGAGTAGCAGCGTGTCTGTTCCTGCCAGTTGATAGAGAGTGAGTCAACATGTATGTTACCATGAGAATGCCAAGTGTAAACACCCCAACACCGCACACAAAAACAAACACACACAGCTGATTTACACACACATTTCTGTCACTATCTATGACTGAGCTATGACATACAGACTATTATATGGGGTAAATGTATGTATTGGCCCCTATATTGTATGTCACACTTTCTGTCTGTCATGAAACTTTTGAGGATGATTGAACTTGGCAAGAAAGGTTAATATGGGGGGAAAAGTGATGAGAGAGTGAAAGTCAAAGAGGGTTTGTCAAAGAAGGGAAGAAAGATGGGTAGAACGAAAGAAAGAGCGAAATGAACAGTGCTGAAGGCCAACGGTCACATCTGGCAGGAGTTAGTTTCTAAGAGTAAAACCAATGGGCCGACAGAAGGTCTTTCACATACATGCACATAAGTGCGTTTATTACAACAAATGTCTCTGTTCCCTCTAATTTTCAGGAAATTTAACTAACTGAGGGGAAAAAAACGTATATTCAATGTTTAATCTGCACTCCATTATAATGAATAATGAAATGTTGTCATTACAAGTCATTCACCACGTGGTCCAGTATGCTCATGGCCAGTCCCAGAGGATATCGCAGTTCACCAGGAGTTCACAGGCAGAGCGAGGTCATGTCTTTTTATATATATTCCAGGAAATACTGAAACCAACCTCTAAATTAGTTGAAACTTATGAGAAATGCTTGGTCTTTTTTAAGGTCTACACACATTTTGGAGTGGGAAGGCATGAAGGCACACACTCACACACATGCACATGAACAAAAAATGAAATAAAAGCCATATATTAAAGAAATGTATTTATAGTTTTAGGGCATAGGACACATTCTGATCCCTTCTGGTTTTCCAGTTAAATTATACATTGTGAAATTTGCTGAGATGATCCATGAATCACAAAATCACCATCCCTTTGATGGTTAATGACTTTGTTAAAATCCAGTGAAGTTAAAAATCGAGTTAAAAGTCTGATCCAACTTGTGTCACAATGAGGCTGAGTAATGTTTATGGCCCAGAGGGTTTCAGTTGGATTCAGATGTGGGGAACGTAAAGGCAAGTCACTAGAATCAATGCCTTTGTCTACAAGGCCATAAAATCTGAGAGTGGGTCAATTTTTTATCTTCCCTAGGCTAACACGTGGAGGTCTGTGTGACCCTCCAAATATACTCCTCCGCAGACCATCAGTGACCCAGTGCCAAAGGGGTCATGCTGCACGATGCTGCAGGAAGCATAACGTTTGCCCCTCCAGACTGTTTCATGTCTGTCACATGTGCTTTGTGAGAGCCTCCTTTCAACTGTGAAGAGAACAGGGCACCAGTTTTGGTGCTGCCAGTTGTCAGGTGTTCTCTGGCAAATATCAGTCAACTGTGAGCACACTTCCCACTAAAGGAGGACGGGCCTTCACGCCACCATCACTGGAGGTCGTTTTGTACGGCTCTGTCAGTGTTCCCTGCCAAGTGGAGAGGCTTGTTCCTAAAAAAATTGGGATTTTTTTTCCCAATGTTGCCAAGTAGTTGTTCATAAGGGGTTGTGTGATTGTTGGACACTGTATTATTGTAGGCTCATTTCAAACACAAAGCACTTTTTAGTAGTTCCTCTTTCCAACTTTGACAGTCCCACATGTTGATGAACCAGCCAGCTTCCTCCTGTTTACCTGCATGCCAAATTGTGCACAGAGCAAACACCTGCAAATCCTAAGAAGTGAATCATAAAATGAATCCCACCTGTGTGTGGTCTGGCATCAAATGAAACCTGGATTAAGTGGTTTCAGCAAACAGGAGGATAGCTTGGTAAACAGAAGAGAGGTGTCATAAACTCTTCAGCGTACTGGGCTCTGGTTTAAAGCTGTGAGAACTGTTTTCACTCACTGTTTACAGATTACTGGAAAGAGGAAGGAGGAATATTTATCCCACAAACAGGAGAAAAAGGTGGGCAGTAAATCTGTTTGGTTTGGTCACTACAGAAACAGGCAGTGTGCTAAGCTATCTCTGTGAAGACTGTATATTCATTAATTGTGAAAAAACAGGTTTCACCCTATCTATCTTTCTATATGATCTTCTATAGTTAAAATGAATCCCTTAAGCTTTTCCTTTACTTACTGTCATCATTCATTCGCTTCCACTTATCCTCTTTGAGGGTTGCAGAGGGGCTTGAGCCTATCCCAGCTGTCTTAGGGTGAGAGGAAGGGCACACACTGGACAGGTCATCAGTCTGTCGCAGGACTAATACACAGGCAGAGACAACCAATCACACCTATGGGCAATTTAGAGTTTCCAATTAACTAACCTAATTAACTGCATGTCTTTGGACTGTGGGAGAAAGCGAGCCCACGCAAACACGGGGAGAACATGCAAACTCCACACAGAAAGTCCCCAGCCTGATGGTGGAACTGAACTCAGGTCTTTCCTGCTTTGAGGCAACAGCGCCAACCACCATGCCACTATGCTGCGGACTTAAACATATATGAATGAATTTGAACCATTGTTGCCACCAGCATAACCATTGTTACGTTTGCAAAGCCAAGGGCCAATCAGAATGAAAGTTAAGAGAAGGGGCCTTAAAGAAACAGTACTAAAATAGTCTTTATTAGGTAGTGAATAAACCGAGGGGTTTCATCAAGGCTCAGTATACTAATATGTTGAGCCTCAAAAAAGGACTCATGTAGAGTCAAGAATGAAAATACGGTGGAAATCTGTCTAGCAAAAAAAGATTACTATTTCATCTGGAAATCTTTATCACGCACAACTGTTTCTTAAACAAGATCAACTGAGTCTTGTAAGTATAATGATGCGTGAAGCAGCAGACCTTTTCGAGAAACAAAATACACAAGAGTCAGCATTGTGCATGCTAAGGAAAAAAATCTGAGAAAAATAGCAACATGTGCCAAATCTCCAGTTGCTTTCCAAAAGTGGAAAGGTACTACATGTCCAAAGAGTTGACCTGAGACAAACGTCCAAACAAATCTCACATTCACACCTCTTGATTACCACAAAACCTTTATCCAAGTCCAAAGCAGCATTTGGCAACAGTCCTTGCAGTGTGAGCTGAGACTGATTTGAGTGTAAATGGACAGAACAGCTTTTCATCAGGTTTACAGGTCGTGGGGGTGGTGGGGTTCATACCGACTTAAAACTTTCCTTCCTTCTGTCTTTCCCTTATTACTGTTATTATCGCTTGCTTTCCGTCTTGCTTTCTGTCATCACAGTGAGTAATTAACATGTATCCTCTGCACACTCAATTTACAAAGCCAAAGCCTTCCACTGCAGGGACAGTGGAATGTGCACTGCATAAACAAACTATAAACAGTGTGTTTCTTTCCTCATGAGCTGTCATGCTCATCAGAACCTCTAGCATATAGAGGCCCGGTGCAGCAAGATGTTAATATGTGGTGATGACTCGCTTTCTGCTTGACCACAGCTGTAACAACACAAGGGAAATAAACCTCCCTCTGTTTCTACTATGCAGCACATTTTTTCTCCTCTCTCATTTGCTATTTGTCTGTCTTTTCCACATCTCTATGCACATTTAGAATAGCTGTTTTCTTTTTGTGTACCTCACACACATATATGTATATGTGTGTGAGGTGTATATATATATATATTGTATATTTTCAAATTTGCACAGATAAAAGCTTGTACAGAGGATGATGCATTTTCCAACATTCGCAATCATCATTACTTTTCTTGTCCATGATTCTCCTACCACTGCTGTCAAATCTAAAATGCAAGTAATTCAATTTTAATTAGTGAACTGAGCAATTAAAGTGCACAGAGAACATTCTGGGTCTGTATAACTAATTTGTTTAGCTTAGTCAGCCAAGAAATAGTTTGGCACATAATTCTGCACAATGTGTATCTTTCATGGTTCTGATTTTGAATTGATTGACTAAATGGAACACAATGTAACAATTACTGAGCTCTACAAACTTATCCAAAAAGGCGTTGCTACCTTTGTACAAAGCTAGTTTGTTTTTTCTTCTCCATTTCTTTATTTGTGCTAATTAAGCTAAGTGACTTCTAAGTCAGTACAGTATAAATCCATACAGACAATAAATGCAGACAATAAAAAATTAATTATTTATGAAAGTGCATAACAAAGCAGAGTTTCATAAAGTAGGAGGGGACTCCCCCTCTAACTGATAAGGATAAGGTGGAGATAGGATGGAGGTGGGATGAAAAGCAGAATGATAGAGTAACCCTAAGATTGAAAGCGCATGGAATACAGTATGAAGTACAGAAGTACAGAAGTACAGGATGATTTGCTCAGGAAAGAAAATTACTGTGGAAGAGTGATGATAACAGAATTATGTTTGACAGCATGGAAAAGCAGAAGAGATGTAAAGAACATACTACCCCTGTGCCCTTAGAGAAGAGGAGTAAGCGGAATTAAATTAGGTTGATACTCAGATACTTGAAGTGAACACTCTGGTAACAACAAGCACAAATCCACAGAGAAAGAGAAAAGGAAACGGACTGTACAAAAATCAGATGCAAGAGTTTATTGGGTGCTGCTTATTGGGTAATGTCCAATTATGTTTACATTTGAAATTATCATTGTTGTATCATTGTATCATGGTTTAAAATTACAGCATATTGATTCTGTTTGTGGACTGTGATCTGGGAACCTAGTGCAATCTCAGAATCAAGCGCAAACCTACGTGTCTGATTATTTATAAGTAAGTTGAGTGGTTTTGCAAATTACATGAGTTTGCCTAAAGAACAGGTATACTAGAATCTGTAAACATGTATGAACTCTTAAGTTCTATAAAGGCGATGAAGACTGTTGAAACACACTTTCCTTTGTCCACACAGTACTATCCTTTCTTTCTTTCTTTCTTTCTTTCTTTCTTTCTTTCTTTCTTTCTTTCTTTCTTTCTTTCTTTCTTTCTTTCTTTCTTTCTTTCTTCACAAATCTCACACTCCTACTCAGCCAGTCACTCAGGAGCTGTCACATTTTTCTTATCTTACCCACCTACTCCACGTTCTCCTCTTTCACTTAACAATCCCTAAAGCAGAGCAGCAGAGGCGGTGGGGAAATTTTGAAACATCAGGCTATTTCCAGAACTTTTTCTCTGGCCGCCTGCCTCCCCTCGTCCTCTGTTGTCCAAGAACAGGCTCTATCCCTCCTGCCAGCAAAGCATCAAAGCTATGAGGAGTGTTTCAAGCAGACTCTGCATAGCTTGAACACACGCACACTCTCACACTGCAGCTAAGCAGATCTTTCATGCATGCATGTGTAGGGTCATCTGTGATAATTTTATGTGTTAACAATACAAATAAAAACACATAAAAGTTTATGTACAGCATAAACAGGACAAAAATAACCCTTTTTTTCTCTTCTTGAGGAAGCACTGTTGGACTGAGATCGCTATCATAACTTTTATGCCATAAAGCAGTGTCAGTGCTCACCAGTCTCTTTTGTTTGAGGAAAGTGTGGTAATGTCTGCTATTCTCATTTCGCAATAGCAGCACTTGTAAATGAAACAGTGAGATGGTGAAATTAGAAACAGAAAGTCAGAGTTCTGGTGAAAACCTATCGCCTCTTGAGGCCCAGTGTCATATTGTTGAGGACCATTTATGTACCACTGCTGCTTATTCTCATTGTCTTTGTTCTTTCTCCTCAGGCTGTGGTCATTCCTGTAAGGTTCCAATCTTTATCTTCTCTTCATGAGTCTTGTTTGAAAAAAGAGGTGAAAGTGCTTCTCTGAATGAGAAACTGTCTCTCTGTCACATATCCATGGCCTGTGGATACTTCTTTAAGACACTGCAGTTTGACTGCCACACCCCATCACTTATAAAGCACATATGCACTAGGGGTGGAGGCGAACCCGAATACGGTATTCGGATAGGCGCGAATATTCCATATGTATGCGTTGCACACCTTAGGTGCAGCCCAGTAGGGCTGAAGGGTTGTCAGCCTAAAAAATGCAAGGCTGGAGCCAGTGAAGATCCTACATGATGCCAGGACAAAATCTGAATGGGATGACTGCTCTGAAAAGACTGAAGATATTGCCCAGTTGGATTCCATCAAGACGCACCAGCACCTGCTCTCCAAAAGACAGGCTGACTGCAGTATTAAGTGAGTGGAGTCTGGAAAAGGGGGACACAAATGACCATGTCACATCTGCACAAATTACAGAAAGGGCCCATGAGGTGGCCACACCTTGGGTTGAGTGAGCACAAACTAGGGACTGAGAGGCAGAGACCCAACCATGTAAACGTGTAAATGGACTAACTGCTGAAACCCATACAGCACTCTGTAAATCATGGATGAAAACAACCCACACCTGACCTATGTTGACAAAGACAAGATCAAACTTTGAACTTCACAGAACTGACTACAGTCTCAGGAGAGACAGACAGTTGGCAGTGCAAAATCACCAAGAGGGCAAGGCAAACAAAAATACGAAGACCTAGTTCTAAGCAATATGATGATGAGTCAAATAATGGTAAACACCTCTGATTCAAAAAGATTTGTTCAGACATTAATTTCAGTTAGTCAGAGCCCTGTGGGAATAACTCAAAATTAAGAATCTCCTACATAATAACTACCCGTCCATCCATCAGAGACATTAATGAGAAACTGTGAAGGAAATTGTTGATTAAATTTAGTTTTATAGGGTTTGTAGTTTTATTGTTATAGGTTAATGTGCAACAATTCAGTTTTAAAGTCTTTAGAACATCACAGCTACAACATTGCAAACATGCTAGTACATGCTAGTCACGATATATATACACTAATCAAATAGTACATCTTTTTGAGACAGTTCGAAGCAAATGACTTTTTTTTTTTCAAATTCCAGTTTATTGTACTTACTCAATTTGGGGTTTTTATCCACTGTGATTCAAGAGTCATTGACTGATCTTAGGTTTCTACCAAAAGCAATCAGATGTTCAAATAATATAAATAAAAGAATGCGTTTAGAAGTAACATGAAACACACACAAGCCTTAATGGCTTAATCCATAGGAAAGTTTTGTACATACAACCACTATAAATATCAAAGGGAAAGTTTGAAAATAGAAGCTAAAATGACACAGCCTTTGAAACCTAATTTGAAGACCCTAAGCAAGACAGGCCTAAACAGTTGGGAACCACTGGAAGGCACAGCAAGGAAAAATGAGTATATATTTATGAGTGGTTACTGATCGTTGCTGTGAAAATGCTAAAGCCTCAGTTACACAGGTCAGTGACCGACTGGTGACCATCCCCTGTCATGGAAAAATATATATTCCTGTTTGGTTGGTGAGTGGTTGATTTTTGGGGGCAGTAGGAACTGCTGTAGGTGAAACCAAGTACAAAGAAGTAAACAGTAGTGTATCAAAACTTCTTTGAATTTGCCTTTTGTTGGCTTCAGGGTAAGGCACAACCTTTACTTTGAAGTAACTTCTCACAGTTTCACTAATGCTGGGTGGTTATTTAGCAAGTGTTTGCAGAAAAACCTCCAGCAACCACTGTGAAATATCCTTTTTTCTATGATGAACGAAGGTTGTTACAGGGTTGCTGTCTTTTGGCCTGTGAGAATGAAGCCTAAGCATTTAGTGTTTTTATTTTATTTTTTTTCTTGCATCACAAGCAAAGACTGGCTCTAACTTATAAACTTAATTTCAAGGTAGGTTCACTCTTAAGCATATCTAGTCATCTCTTTTACTCCAAATAGAGCCAATATTTAGAGTAGGAATGTCATGTATATTAAATAAGACCTAGTAACATAAGACCTAGTAAGTAAGACAGTAATACTTGCAATTTGCAGAATACAATTATTAGGCAAGTCTTTATTACAGTTATAGCACAAGTAAGCAGTTGTGTAATTTTCTGATAGATCTCTCTGTATTCTATCAGACAGTTTATGCTTCAGCAAGAATCTTTTTTTAAAATATTACAAATACCAATTACTTACCCTAAGGCACTAATGCAAAAATAAGGCAAAGCAGGACAAGAGTGAGACGTGCTCAAGGTAAACTCAAACCTGGAACTAAAACCCAACAAATGGAATAAAAACTCACCACTAGACTCACCAAACTCAGTAACATCAGAAGAACTAAAACCCAGTGTCTCTACCAACAAGACAACAAAATTAAGTTTGGAGCTACAACTCAAAAATACCACAAGCACTAAAACAACTATCTAAAATTGTTATTACAACACCAAACTGGTGGGGATCTGCTGACTCAGTATGTTGCCCTCTGACTTTTTTAATAGCTAAGGTCCATTTCCCCTTGACCAAGGCACTTAAAGTTCAAAAACTGTGGAGTGGAGTGGCTCATTTGGCCACAGTATAGTAGCTCCCAGGTGTGAATTGGTTTAGCTACAAATGTGAAGCATGTCTATACACTCAGTTTTAACTGAAGCACACAAAGTCTCTCACAGCTCACCAGCTCGTCTCCATCACAGGACCTGATCTTGATCCTCGGTTTTAGCTGTGTTTACACCACAGTGTCAACATCTGTGTATGGATCACCCAAACAAAATCTGTGCAAGTGCTCTGCAGAGCTCTGTAAAGCTGACAGGAGAGGAGAAGGAGAGCAGGACCCTCTTGACCTCAACTCATACTGCACAGACAGAAACGCATTTTGTTGAAGTCAACAGTGGGAAGCCTACAACCTGGAAACACTCACACCCTCCATTTAAGCCACTGACATGTTAAGTGGACTTAAGTAAGAATCTCACACACATGCCTACACAAACATACACACACACTCTATTTTAAACAACAAAGCCACGAGTGCTTGTGTTTTCTGTGGCACAGTCACTGAAGAGGCGATGATGCACCAGCAGTTACACCAGTCTAAACAGTACGGTCATGGAAGGCAGATGCCAAAAACTAGCCTCATGGCATTTTAGCATTTACTGTTTGATTTATTTATCCCAAAGTGGAATGTAGAGATACAGTAAGGTTTGAGTCACACGTTTTTTTATGATTTTATTTCTTGATGATATCCTTCCTGTGAATGGATAACACACAACAGACAATTGCCGTTACACTTAAATTGAGCTTCGGGTCAGTCCTGAGAATAAAGCATAAATAAATTGTTTATAAAAGCTGAACCTGTAGCCTTGAACAAACAGACTTGTGAGTAGATTGAAATGATTTTAAGTTTTGATTGTCAATAGATGGAAGGATCCAGTAAATAATTAACATCCCTGTTTTGTGGTATGTGAGATAACATAAAACAGGAACTCTTCTTGAGTAATTGGTACAGGAAAACAAAGTGGAGATTTCTGGTAAAACTTAACCCAATTCCTAGGTGCATGGAGAAGCGCATGAGTCTAAAGCTCCACCAACCCTTGTAATGTAAAGAACACCTTTATTACCTGACCGACACATTTTGGAGTGTTGCTTCATCAGATTTAACAAAATGTTGCAGACAGTACTTTAAATACAATAAGAGTATAAACAACCAATCATATGCATCCAGTAGATTTATCCACAATGAAGCACTTACGGCATGGTTGGGCAACTCCAGGCCTCGAGGGCCGGCGTCCTGCAGGTTTTAGATGTGTTTGAGCCAACACAGCTGATTCAAATGGCTAAATGACCTCCTCAACATATCCTGAAGTTCTCCAGGTAACGAACTAATCACGTGATTCAGGTGTGTTGACCCAGGGTGATATCTAAAACCTGCAGGACACTGGCCCTCGAGGCCTGGAGTTGCCCAACCCTGATTCACTGGTTCTCCATTGGTGGATAAATGTACTGACCATGCAAGGCCAGTTGGGCAGTGACTAATGTCATATGCAGTGTATATATAAGACTAGAACTATACATATTAAGAAATTAATATATTATGCACCTTGAGGCAGCTGTGATTTGGGGCTGCATAAATAAAATGAAATTGAATTGAAGAAAATAGGAAATTAATTGTATCATGACAATAAACTAATTTTTTTCCTACTCTGTCCCTGATGAAGATCATATGTTGAAATGTGCTGAAGTAATAAAGCTGTTCTTTATACTACAAGTGTTGCTGGTGATTTGACATTAATAATTCACAGCTGTATAAAAAACAGGCCATGGAAAAGTTTGGGCCTACAGATTTGCTCATACAACTAACACATGAAACTGTTTTTTAGGCCTTTGGTGTATTTAACACAACAAATAAAAATGAAATAAAAAAAGAAATCATCACTCCAAATGAAAGTACACTTTTATATTTATCATAACTCCTGAGATCATTTCACAGTTGGGTGGTAGGTGGGTGATGAAACCATTCCACAGGGTTCTGCTAGGACCAATTCCATTTACATTATACATGCTTTCCCAGGGCATAGCATACATTTTCCCTGCTTGAGCCAGGCTTGCTTACTGTAATTTGTAATTATCAGGATGTCCTAAAGACTCCCTGAAAAGTGTTCAGTTGATCCAAAATGCTGCAGTAAGAGTACTGACAGGGTCTACAAAGAGAGAGCATATTTCTCCTATATTGACTTCTCATCATTGGCTCCCTGTTAAATTGAGAATTTAATTTAAAATCCTATTCCTCACATACAAGGTTGTTAGTAATCAGTCCCCATCTTAATCTTAATGACCTTATATTATCATATTGCCCTATTAGAGCACTTCCCATTCATACTACAGACTCATTTAGGGTTCAATCCTGCAATAGGTCAAGGCTGCTGGGGATTCCCATGAATCATTGAGCGTCTCTTCTTCAGTCACCTTTTTCACTCACAATATGTGTGTACACCTCTCTGCATTTAATTATTAGTTATTATTCATCTCTGGCTGTCTTCCACAGCATGTCTTTTAGCCTGTCTTCCTCCTCTAACCAAAACCAGTTTTGGCAGATGCCCTGAGCCTTGTTCTCAGGGGCGTAATTTCCAAGGGGGTTAGGGGGGTTATGACCCCCCAATAATCAGACCCAACCAATATAACCAATAAAATTATGAATTATCTTGCATAAATAGGCAGTTGATTTTCTTTACTCATTTCAGGTATTACCAGCAAAAAAGTTGCATGTTTAATCATCTGCGAATTTACCCAATTTATTTATTTATTTAGACAGAGATCCCCAATGTTCAGCACAAAGTTACGCTGATGATTATAAAAAACATGTATAATGATTCTGCTGGACGTTTATTCCTGTTTTAAAGGGAGTTTTTCCTTCCCACTGTCACCAAAGCACTTGCTCATAGGGAGGTTATATGATCGCGGGGGTTTCTGTTTTCTTTGTATTATTGTAGGGTCTTTACCCTACAAGATAAAGCACCTTGGAACATCAATGGTGTACTTTTGGTGTCAACTGTCACTTAACAGACCAAGTGGTTGTTATGCAGTCTTAAATACACAAAGCAGCTTCACAGATTTTAATGTCACTCCTGTGTGTGTGATTTTAAGGGTGTGTGTTTAGTTAAAATATTGCTTAGAGTTCATGTACATATTCATCAATGATAAAACTGCAGTCGCCGCTGGAAGTGACTGATGTGGGCTGGTGAGCCTAGATTTTTTTCCACTAACTATAGTCCATGATGTATGACTATTAAAGACACCACAAGTCAGAGGTAAGAGGTCATTTTAAGGGTCCCAAGGTTGTCCCAGGCCACACTGTCCGGTTACATCATGTATAATTCCCACGGCCATGAACGCTGCACTTTATCCAAATCTAATCCAAAATGTGAGAACGTTGAGTACAAATAAATTGGAGACGTGGGCACAACTTTCTTATATAAAGAAGCAGTGCTGTAAGTGTTGAAGGTATAAAATGCTTATTAAGAAAGAAACGTATTTGAGAGTCAATAAAATAGAAAAACGGTGGTCATTTTTGCACTTTAGAAGAGAGATAATTTAAGAACTGAGACACAGAGATTTAGCCAAAATCACGGTTACTGTATGAGCTAAAAGCTGCACCCTTCCCTAAACTGTGACAAACTGACAAATTGAATCTGAGTCTGCGTCTCTGTCAGCAACTTAAACATTCATACATGCCTGACCACCAAATGACAGAGTTTAGACACCAAAATGAGAAAGTAGGAGAAGTGTATTTTGACTAGGCATTCTGACACCTTTGTCTTAAGTAATCGATTCACAAAAACACAGCGTAACTCTATTTCTGTCCCAAGTAATTATAGGCCACTTGTCTCTTTGTGCTTGCGTGTTCCTGTAATTAAAACAAAGTGAGGGCAAATTGAGAAAGATTCCCACCCGTTCTGAAACCAAGGCAGCAAAGTGTTGGTTAAACTGGCACACTACTTCACTCTAAATCCAATAATTATCACAAGGAAATGGAGTAAACCCAAAACAGAGCGATGTTTTTACTGAAATAGACAGAGATGGCTTTCTTTTTTTGAAAAACATGGCTTTTGAGTGTTTTCTTTCGAGCTCTGCACAGTTTCTAAGAACTCCCAGGCTCTATATTAAGGTAATATCCAAATCCGTGCTGGAGTCTTACTCAAAACTGTAACAGATGGCATCTGTTTATGCTAATCATTTTCTATAGCTATAGCTTGCCATATTCTCAGGCATATAAACACTGGAGACTACAATATCTTCACTAATCAAAGTCTAAACATAAAATAACATAAAAAAAAATCAGCTACTCTAATGCATAGTGTTTGGTTAGATGGCTATTCCAGAGCAAGTGTTACAAATCTACATGGAGGTAAATATTAGATGAAAATCTTGTGTTTACCTGGTCTCATGTTGCACTGCTGGAGTTGAGTGTTCCACTTCACCACTGATGACGAATATTAAAAAAAAAAATGAAGTAATGCTTAATTTTCATGAGGTAACATTTAACTTTTAATCTGAAAATGTAGTCAAAGTTAGGAACAACACGGTGGTGTTTGTCCAGCTTGTGAAACACACCAGCTACAGTATCTAACCACTCTAGGATATTTGAGAGGGAATTTGGGTTGCCCAATAAGTCTACATGTGTTTTACAGATTTGGAGAAGGCATTCATCCATATCCCTTTAGGTGTCCAGTGGGGAGTGCTTACAAAGTATGGGGTATCAGGCCCCTTGTTGAGGTCTATTCTGTCTATTCTGTACAACGATAATAAGAGCTTGATTTGCATTGCAAAGTAAGGAAGTCAGTCTTGTTTCCTGTTGGTGTTTGACTAAACTGGGCTATGCTTTGTCACTGATTTTGTGGAGAAATTGTATGGACATTAGTTCCTAGGGGTAGCCAAGGGATGGTGGACAGAGGATCTCTGCTTTTTACAGATGATGGAGTTCACTGAGTTGAGGTGGTTTGATCTTCTGGCCAGGATGCGTCCAAGGCTAGGTGTTTTGGGCATGCCCTTCTGTGAGGAGAAGAGATAGCATAATGACATAATGCAGAAGAGATTATGTTTATCAGTTGACTTGGGAATGCCCCAGTGTCCCCCTGGAAGAGCTGGGCATTTTTGCTTAGATTGCTTCTCCCGCTATAAAGATGAGAAGTGGAAACTGGAATCAGTCACAATTCTGAATGAAATATTTTCCCATAAACCATCAACAATACTGCTGCTGGAGACATAGTTGTCACAACAATCTGATATCAAATTTGCTCATTTCAGCAAACATAAACTCAAAGCAGACTACATTATTTTTCCACCCTTTTAAAAAATGTCCATTCCATTTTGGCAAATAAATAAAAACAAGCATCTGTATCTGAAAAAAAGAAAGAAGAAAAAATTACTTTTAGTCCTGTGTTGTGTTTTTGTTTGAATGGTGTTACTGTTGTTATCTTTTTTTTTTTTTTTTTTTGCTCCCTTGTCCTCACTACTCCAGGAAATATGTTGCTTCCTGCCAGACTATTATTATAAAAAATGTCTTTTTAATGAACTTTCCTGGTTTAATAAAGGCAATTTACTCGCACTGTTCATTGACACTTTAATGGAACCACACCTGCAGCATGGGGATAGTTATACTGGGTGGGGCTGTGTTTCTACCCCAACAGAGCAGTTCTGGCTCGTTGCAGAGAGGATAACTCATACAGACCCCATCTGCCAAGTCACAGCATTTATTGGCGTCTGTTATTTTTTTGTATCTGGCATAGGCAGCTGCTATCTGCTTGAATTAAGATGTTTGTATGTAGCCAGAGCAATAAACAAAGTAAACTTATGCTCATAAAAAACATTCTGAGCGCTTATAGAGTTTCACAGAGCATAAACAGAACTTCATGTAAGCATTGAACTGTGGACGTGGGGAATTTCTAGATCTGCTTGGATAGGAGGTGTGCATTAGTCGCAAATAAATATTCTGCTGACAGCTGGTTGCTATGGAGGGCCACAAATGCCAAAACAAATTACTAATAACAAAAGAAGATTTTAATGAATAAAAATCGGAAATAAATACTTTTTGAAAATGTTTTACATGAAATCAATTGATGTTAAATTATTTATATATTTAATTAATTAATTATTATTCTATTATAATTATTTATTCATTAATGACGGAGTTATTTAAGTATGTAACGATGGATTTAGTTAAGTCAGTTTGGCATTTGTGGCCCTCCACACTCTTCTGCTGAGTCTTTTATCCATTTGTAATGCACACAGTATGCTGACTTAAAATGGATGTGTTGCAATTTCACCTCAAATGACTAGGCTTGAGATCCTGGAATATGAACCTTAACCAAATAGTTCTCCAAAGAAAGCAAAAACCTGACCTAATGTAATTTGTCTGTTATCTCGTTCAATTTTTTTTTTCCACTGCTACTTTTTGATGACTCAGTGGAAGTAATGTTTACCATTCTGAAGTCCCCGAGATAATTAAAAATGGTGGCCTTTCAACTTGAATTTTAGGTGGGGATAAGGAGCCAACCTGGAGAAGAAGAGTGAGCAAATGTTGTTGGAGGGCACAAAAAAACCCAAAAAACTTTTAGAGCACTGTAAGCAGATGTACAATGGTGTAATAGTTCACAGGTAGTTAAACGTTTTGGCAGTGGCACCATTGGTGGGGTCAGCCCCAAGTAGAGTAAAAATCAAAGGAAATTTAAATTCATATAGTCTGATACGGCTCATCTGCTTTCTGTGTGAGAATTGAAAAGCCTAATGGCTGTGAATGACTTTCTGCATCTCCTTTTTACAACAAAGTGAGTCTTCCTGTTCCATAACAACTACTACTTCTTGTAATATGTTAACCAAGTACTGGCACCTGTGTCTGTATTTTATTCAAACACGCAGGTGCTCTCAGTGGAATCCCACACTAGTTTTACTTACCATGAAGAATGGGGAAAAGTAGAAAAAAAAGGTAAAAATATGACATAACTAAATTTGAAATTGAGCAGGTGAGTATGATGGAGTAAATAAAAAGCATTAAGATTGTACTGCAAAAAAAATAATGGAAATTGGATATGTATAAACTTCATTAAATTAAAACTCAAAAGTCATGGACTGATTGTTAACAAGGATAAATATTATATGTCTCTATTGGACACTTTTTATTTCTCGAGCAGAACTCATTACTTTCCAAATGAACGTTTTGAGAACATTTAAATATTTGATAAGACTGCATATGAGAGTATTTGTGACATGAACCTGTCCTCTGTTCTGTCCCTGTTTCTTCAAACACACATGGAAACTTCCAAACACAATCACCCGAATGACACACTTCCTACATTTAACATAAGTGGCTGCAGTTAGTAATTGTACTTCATGCTGTGCTGGTTGCTGACCACACTGCTAAAACAGTGTGATTTATAGCTGGGGTTGTTTGCCATGAGGCAGACACAACCCGCCAGAGGAGCCTGACTGGAGGAGCAAGTGTGTGGGAGAGACGGCAGGGGAGACTTTCCTTAACAGAATGATTGGTGTGTGTGATGCAACGAAATCTGGTCAGCTTCTCTCAGGCACTGTAAGCCTGATGATATTTAGGTCCTGGCAGATGTAGAGATACATGCAGAACCATTTATGCACATGTGAAAGCATTTTAAAAAAGCATGCACTTAAAAAATTCACCTTACTCCTGACATTCATCTGTAGTCCTTGACAGCTATAATTTGCACAAAAGATCATTAGTTTTCTGCCATTCTTTGTGTATTGGAAGTAATTCATATGTATATTTAAAGATTGCAAAAATTAGCTGGCGTGTATTTAGTAAAATAATAGACATGTACATATAAAATGCAGGGATGTGGTACATACGTAAGGACAGGTACATCGTGGCCACTGAGATACACAAACAAAAGTAAGGTTTATTAGCTCAGACTGATTAGATGAATTTGAATTTTAGTGGATGAAATAGAAAAAAATAGGCAAACTTTTGAAACTTCTGTACTTCAAAGCAGAAGCAGTTTCATTTAAACCACTGCAGTTAAACACACTTCAAATGCTTTGATGTTTCTTCCTTTCTAATGTGTGCTCAACACATTCATGGAGGAAATCTACTGCATTCAATTCTCTTCAATTTACAAATTCTGTGGAAATCCTCCATACCTAACACTAAAATGAACCCATGTAAATCTGTAGGGTCTAATATTGAAAGTAGCCATCAAATATGAGAGGACTGTAATTTGTAGAGCTGAAAGCTAAACTCATATTTCAATTTATGTAACAAAAAGCAGTTGCATCACTCTTGTATGTAGAGTTAATTGTAGGTATAGAAGTGTGTATGTAGTGGTGATAGGGTAGACTGAGCACACACACACACACACACACCCACACACACACACCCACACACACGCGCGCACACACACACACACACACACACACACACACACACACACACACACACACACACACACACAGCTGCTCCGATCCAGTTCCAAATCATTTCAGCACATTGTGTTTTTGGCTAAACGCATCGTCTCCCAGAGGCTGTCTGACTTAAAGGGGCCAATGGTTTTTCTGTAATAATCATCCAACCACGGGAAACCTGGGATTTCTCCACGATATCCCTCTTTTGACAGCAAGAATGTAAATCAACCAAAAACCTCAAAAAGTGTGTTGTTTTTCATTCAGGCAAATTGGTAGTTGGGTTGAAAGCAAACAGGCTGCTCAGTCATCATTACAAATCTGAGACAAATCTCTGAAAAACATTACCAGTCATGAGGTCATCCATTTGTGTGCTATATGTCACCGTGCTGCTGGAGTTGGGTGAGAGCGGGAGGACAGGGGCCAGGTTTGGACTGATATGGAAAGACCATATGGAAAACATTTGGCAATCTGGTAATCTGATACTAAATCTGGAGTCACCCTTTTAGTAGTTGGAGAGGTAAGGAACATCTCCTTGACCCCTTGAGATGGACATAAATATACATGCGTGCGCAGGCGTAGACACACACACATGTGGTAGTGATCTGGAACCCTAATTAGCTGAGTATGGGGGTGGAAGGAAAGGGAGGGTGAAATTGGATGAGAGGTTCCTCTGATTGAGGGGGAAATGGGAAACAGGCTGGAACCAAAGTTACCCTTTAGCTTCCACACGCTTGCACACATGCGCATATTTACACACATATGCACTCCCAGAGAATGATTGTTACTGAAACAGTGATGAAATATCTTTGAGTTGGCCCACTACTTGGTGTAGACCCATCCCTGGTGATTATGGACTCCAGTCCCTTAATGCCAATATCTCCTAGTCTGAAAACAACAAAATTGGAGTTTGGAGGTGGTTATTATGAATCAGTGACTAATCTGATTTGGATTACTCACTCTCACTGCTTCTTTTGCAATCCAAAAGCATGCTGATGACTCGTGTCATAAGCTAGATCCTGGACTTTGGCAGAATTTAGGAGCTGCCACTTTTATACAGAGAATTACAACAAACAAGGAGGGAGAGGTCAGGCCTTAATATGGCAGAAGAATGGCAGTGAGGTCTTTTGGTGCTGAGCATAACCAGGTTCAAGTTCCTTAATACACAATCATCCATCGCAATGAAGCGTCCTTGTGCATTACAGAGATGCCTTACAGCGCTGCTCATGTTGCTCTGCAGTTGGCCTGTGCGCCGAGATAGTGAAAAAGCATAAGATACAGCGGGGAAAATAAGTATTTGACACATCAGCATTTTTATCAGTAAGGGGATTTCCAAGTGGACCATTGACACAACATTTCCACCAGATGTTGCCATCAAGCCAAATATTGACGTCATACAAACAAATCAGAACATATAAGTATACAAGTTAAACCACAATAAATAAAGTGAAATGACACAGGGAATAAGTATTGAATACATGGAGATAACAAGGGGCAAAATGACATAGAAAGCCAGGAGATCACCTGAAATCTGTCAGTATTGATAGAGAAATCCTGTCCCCTATCAGTACCAATTGATATCAGCTGCTTTAGTCCTAATTGATGGCCTATAAAGGCTCCTCATTACCCAGAAGGCACACAGGAAAGACTTCATGATGGGTAAAAGCAAAGAACTCTCTCAAGATCTTCGTAATCTTATCGTTGAAAAGCATTTTGATGGGAATGGTTATAGGTGCATTTCCAGAATGCTGAATGTTCCTGTGAGCACTGTGGGGGCCATTATCCGGAAATGGAAAGTGCATCAGTTCACCATAAACCTGCCACGATCAGGTGCTCCACGCAAGATCCCTGTCCGAGGAGTCCAAAGAATAATCAGGAGGGTTCTCCAAGAGCCAAGAACCACTCGGACAGAACTTCAGGAAGACCTTGCATCAGCAGGTACTGTTGTTTCAAAGAAAACTATAAGCAATGCACTGAACCGCCATGGCATCCATGCACGCTCACCACGCAAGACTCCATTGCTGAACAAAAAGCATGTCAAGGCTCGGTTAAAATTTGCGCAACAGCATTTGGAGAAGCCTGTGGATTATTGGACGACTATAGTATGGTCAGATGAAAGCAAAATTGAACTTTTTGGCAGTCATTCTACACACCATGTTTGGAGAAGAAATGGCACTGCTCACCACCCCAAGAACACCATACCAACAGTCAAGTTTGGGGGTGGAAGCATCATGGTTTGGGGCTGCTTTTCAGCAAGGGGTACTGGCAGACTTCATATTATTGAAGGCAGGATGAATGGAGAGATGTACCGGGACATTCTGGATAAAAATCTGCTGCCATCTACCAGGAAGCTAAAAATGAAAAGAGGGTGGACATTTCAGCAAGACAATGATCCCAAACACAAGGCCAAGGAAACAATGAAGTGGTTTCAAAGAAAGAAAATCAAGTTGCTTGAATGGCCCAGTCAATCACCTGACCTAAATCCCATAGAAAATCTATGGAGAGAACTGAAGATTAAAGTTCATAAAAGAGGCCCAAGGAACCTTCAAGATTTAAAGACCGTTTGTGTGGAAGAATGGGCCAGAATCACTCCTGAGCAATGCAGACGACTGGTCTATCCATACAAGAGGCGTCTAGAAGCTGTAATCACCAACAAAGGCTTTTCTACAAAGTATTGAATAAAGTGTGTTCAATACTTATTCCCTGTGTCATTTCACTTTATTTATTATGGTTTAACTTGTATACTTATATGTTCTGATTTGATTGTATGACTTCAATATTTGGCTTGATGGCAACATCTGGTGGAAATGTTGTGTCAATAGTCCACTTGGAAATCCCCTTACTGATAAAAATGCTGATGTGTCAAATACTTATTTTCCCCGCTGTATGTACAAAATACAGCACATGGCATTCTGAAGCCTTAAAATCCCTCATAAGTCAGACATTTGTGAGTAACTCATAACTTTGGTCACCACTGCATCTGAACTGCTTTGCATATTTTATCACTACAGAAAGCTGCTGTCACTAGGAGGTTGTTGATACAGCACTACATATCTCTTTGTGGACACTAGTGACAAACAGCAACCTCCAGGAATGACTTGCAACTATTTGTGAAATTCACACTTTTCCAAGTGACTGGTGGTTGTCAAATGGTTTATAGGGATGGCTATTTGCTCAGGAGGTAGCGCAGGCCATCTCCACTTTGGAAGGTTGATGGTTCGATCCAAAGTATTGTTGGGCAAAGCAATGAACCCAGAGTTGTTTTTATTGGAGTGCGAATGTTAAATATAAAGCTCTACACCCAAAAAAAGTTATTGTGACGTGTTGTATAAAGGACTTTGAGTGATCAAGTAGAAAAGCAGTAAGTAAGAACCAGTCCAAACACTATTTAGGGGTTTGTGACAGGTTTTGAAAACTAGGAGAAGACACAAACCCAGACTCAGTGGGTCACAAGCTAGTTAAAAATGCTAAACACATGTGGAAAATCCAACTTACTCCCATGTTAGAAAAGATGTAATGCTGTTTATCTATTCAGCAAGCACCATCCACCTGTTATACACTATACCTTACTTTCTTCCAGCGACAAGGAGCTGGCTCCATGCATCTATAACCTGGAGGGTCATCTTCAAGCTTGAGTGAACCAGCTAGCAACAAAATACACAAATCCCCATCTTAATCCGCTCCACATAAAACAAAACCCACTTCCCAGTGGACAGACCAG
This sequence comes from Maylandia zebra, assembly GCF_041146795.1. Classification (NCBI taxonomy): domain Eukaryota; kingdom Metazoa; phylum Chordata; class Actinopteri; order Cichliformes; family Cichlidae; genus Maylandia; species Maylandia zebra. The sequence continues at coordinate 13,233,082 of NC_135172.1, read as the reverse complement.
CAGCACCATAATCCTGGTAAACCAGGGTTAGGATGGGTCGCTTCCAGGCAAGGCGCGCACTAAATCTCACAAAATGTCACCAGCTGGGAGGTAAACTCTCGTATACATTTATGCCGTCTAATCCAGACAGGGTTTTCGTATTATAAATAGGCAGCATTAATGTGCACGCAGTCACCATCTTCATGCCCACACACAGTCAGCATTGTTGTGTTGTAAATATAATTACCCATCAGCCTGCAAATAGCAGCACAAGAGGACCCTAAAACTCCAATTACCCACCGCACTCTGCTTTTGACCTTTTTGTATTGCCTCGTGAGAAGATGTGAAGGTGTTTTTTACTGCAATGCTAGGGAAGAAGTCAATTAAGACTCCCTGTGATGCATTTTTACTTTTCTCATTTACTCCCAGCAGCCACATGTCAGTCATACATGATTGGCAGACTGGAGCTTTTATCTGTTTGTATAGCTGAAAGGTTGTAAAGCTTTTGGCTTTTTTCGATGGACTCTAGACAAGGTCAAATAATGTCTGTAATTTGGTAACTCTGTCCAACATTTAATTACCTTTTACTGACTTTTGTGAGGTCTGGCTGTATGGGACAAAATCTGTCACTTAACTGTGTTGTAAAGGGCTTTTTTGTCTGCATGTTGCTATTCAACATTCAACATAATATATAGCTGTGGATCTGAATACCAAGCGACTGAGTGAAAGCTTTGTGTCCACTAACTGTCAGCCTTTTGGGAACTTGTTTGGAGCTTGGTGCAAATCTTTGTTTTGAAAGCCTGAAAAATGTCAGAGGCTATTTATTTCTTAAGAAAAAAACATCCATTCAATTAAATAAGCAATTAAATGTATATAACGGTTTAAAAGAGCTTAATGTCATATTTATTTTATAGATATTAAGTACATATTAGTACAAAGTAATATTATATTTGTCTGTCAGTGTTTTCTTTCATTTTTAAAATGTTTTCTGATGCCAGTGAAAATAAAAATAATTAATAGTTATGTTGCAGAACAAAACCTGAACGTAAAAACACTACAGTCCTCCTTTAACTCACTATGACACATATTTGAAATATAGGCATAATTTCAAACTATTTTTTAAACTTATGAACATTTTCTGTATAGTTTGAGTGCTTATTGTGTTCTGTATCTTAGGTTAGTTTTAGGTTATACAAACATAGGTTAGCTTGTATTTATTTCATATTCATGTCTAATCTGTAGACAGAAGAAAAGAAAGAAAAATCAGCAGAGGGTAAAGGAGGAAGAGATTTTTTCTCCCTCAAGTAAGATGAGTAAGACGGAATAGAGCAACCGATTTATTGCAACATGCTGCAAATGAGTGAGCCAAAGTTTATTTACAGTTGTAATGACATCATAATTACTGGGAACGGTGGTAAATTACAAGCTCTTAAAAATCCCTTTAAAGGGAAGGAGGAAGCTCAATGCTTACACAAATGTTGCATGCACTTACCTTTTTCTTTACCAGGCTCATGGCTTTCTTTAAAGGCTTGTCCTCAAATCAAACTATAAATGGTTTCAAGGCTTCAAGATTTTTCATAAATATTAACGCTTTTGACACTCTGGCCACAATCAACTTTCAAAAATTTATAAACTTGATTTTGATGTTGTGGCTTATCAATGCACAATACATACACACACTGGGTAGATTAACTCAATTAACTCAAGTTTTATTTCAACAAAATCTAGCCAGGCCCCTGAATACATGATGTATACACTGTATGTCTTGATGCATGCTCAATCATCTGGGTAAGTAAATGCCAAAAGGCTGATTCTGTTCATCTGGACTGAAGAAGTCACTTGGATGAGCGATTAAACGTTTCTCCCACTGAAAATGCTTTGTTCAGATGAACAGAATCAACCTTTTGGGATGGTGTGTGTAGGTTTGCAGGTATCTAGATATTATGAAAAGAGCCCCAAAAGCATTTCCCAAAAGGCATTAAGACACAAGGAATCAGATTTTGGGGAATCAATAAAGATCTCAGAGTTTTGTCAACCAGTTGCAACAGTAGGATCCAACAGTCTTGCTTCAGTACATGAGGTTTGATAGTTAAACTGAATCAATCAATGTATGTGAAAAGAGAAGTTGTGTAACATGTTCTGTAGAACAAATTGCCCTTTATGATATGATCTACTGACTCCAACAAGCTCAGGATGCAGCACCTGATTGGTTTTAGCACACAGAACATCACTGCAATCCTATAGCTGCCTTTTGGTTTTATATTAGATTTGAAGATTCTTTTAAAGCACGTCTGGGTCTGACCACATAAGTCAGCGCGCAGCCTTTGAACCTCAATTGAAGCCCTTCTTGATTAAAAAGAAAATCTGCTTTTGACATCAGTGCCCTTTAACTTTGGAACAAACTGAGAAGAAAAAAAAAGTCTTGCAACTGAATAATTTTTGAAAATTATTTTCACCCTTGTCCTTTGTACCATCTTTTAAACGTTCATTTATCATTATAGCAACCTGCTTTGGTAAGCATTTAAATCCATGCATAAGCTGGATATTTACCCGCACAAAAGTATGCTATCACATGGATGCATGCAGAACACACTCACCAGCTTGTCCTGCATGTATCTGTGACTTCATATTATATCATACATTTAACTGGCACCACCACCACCAGTCCTGTTTGTGAGGACTGACCACTGAGACTGAAAACAGCTGGAAAGCCCCTGTCTGAAGCCAACGTCCCTGATGACCCTCACAAAAGCTTCTGTTCAGACACTGCCCGTGGTTATGAAGTGGGTGGCTGAACACATCAAACAAAGCTGAGCGCGCCTGTGTCAAAGCAGACCTTTCAGCGTTGTTGTGAGAGCATTTCTTCATTTACTTACCCATTGCCGCTGCCATCTGCTGCTGTTTCAGGGTATTACAATCTCAACATTTAAATTTCAAAAAGAAAGAAAAACATTTTCCAACATTGAATCTTTATTTAAATTAATGTTGTTGCCACGCACAGGCACAATTGACCAGGAAGAGAGCATAACTTAATTAGGCCTTTGGTTAGGCCTGGTTCACATTTGTTTCTTGCTAAACATCTGAAAAATATTCTTAGAATTTTGATTCAAGAATATTTAATATCTTGTCAATGTGACAGCATGAAAATACAAAATGAACAACCCCCCCCCAAAAAACTTTTACATTAAATGAGACAAAAATAGGGATTAAATTCTGAGACAATACAAATAAAACACATTATATTTTTTAAGTATCACCAAATTGTAAAAGTTAACCTATTTTTATTTAATAGAACAAATCAGAAATGAAAAGTTAAGTTGCAGGAAGATCTCTTTAACAGGTCAATGTATATCAATTTAAACCTGTTCTCAGATTATATCAGTGTATGGAAATTATATGGAAATGTAGTGGAGTCTGGGTGTAACACTGATTGAAGTGAATGTTTTTACCTTAGCCAATCTTGCAATCATCTGCTGATCACTGGCTTACTGCAGTTGCAATAGCTGCATTTCCTTTTATTACACTGCCTAAAATTTCAATGTAACTAGAGTCAAACTTCAGACTTTGCTTTACCAAGAATTTACAGCCATGCTTCATTTTTAAGGACATTGGAAGTTGATGGGAACCTTTTAGCTGTGATATAGCATCACGTAGGTCATGACATAATTCCAATGTGAAAAATCCATGTCAATCTTTATCCAGTTGCAATCCTTTTAACATGTTTTTACTTGTAACACATTTACATTCAAAGGTTGTCTGGTTGTCTTACACAATTTGACAGAACTACTGTCTGTGGAGCGCTGCCTCATCGAGTAGCTTCAAAGACAATAAGGAGGGATGAGAGGTAACAGAAAAATAAGCAAAAATCACTTTCTGGTTTATTTGTGAGCGCATCAAGAAATTTTCCGCCGAGCACCTGTCTGTGCTTGTGGTTACATTTCGTCATGTGGGTGGCCCTGACTCGTTCTCCAACTCCAAGTTCAACAATGTGTGACTGTGTCAACACAAATGCCACTGTGCTTCTCTCTTCCTTCTACTCCTGGCCGGATTTTTAAAGCAAGAGGAGACGGCGTGGAGGACCGGTGTGTAGATTCTTTCATCTTCCTTTACACTATTGTTTTGCTTGCTTCTTTTTTTACCTGAAAATTAAAAAAAAAGTGGTTACCACACTGCAGATTAAGACTGGTTAATAAATATCTGTTGTGTTCAACATTTAGCTCTCTATCAGGGATGGTAGGAGATACTTAAAGCTCCAACCTGCAGTCTCAGTGTCCGCTAAACATTTTCTTTAGTTTGGAGAAGAAGCCTCCCTCCTCCTCTTTCTCCTTCTGCTTGTCCTGTCCCTCCTCTGAGGCGGTTGACTTTGTGCTGGTGGCTGAAGTGCTGCTGCCCCCTCCTGGACAATAACATGCACTTCATCAGGTGAGTGCAGAAGGGCTGGACTACCTATCTCTATGGATGTGCGCATTATTATGAAATCATGCTTTGACTCTATGATGGAGCTGAGCTTTAGTTCTGACCTCCTGAAGGACTGACGCCGCTGACAGTCCCCTGAACCTCCGTCTCTTCCTCTGCATAACTCAGCAGAAGAGAGCGCTGCCTCCGAGTCAACTTCCTGCAGGAAAGTGAAGAGAATCATGTGATTAATACCAATTTATATCAGAACATTAACAAAAAAATGCATCTTATAAGATGTAACAACAAAACATGCATAAATAAAAATATACATAAATCTCTTATAACCCCTTTATACAAATTTATTGATACTGCATCATTTAAAAGTTTTGTGGGTCTAAATAAAGTTACACTTTTTAAAAAATTCACATTATCATGTTTCTGTAATAACAATTAAATAATAAATAAAAATTCTGCCAAAAAATGTCTGGTTGTAGGACAATCAGACTAACTTACTTGGGCACTTTGATCTTAATGTGAACATAATGATCTCCGTAGCTGTAGCTGTTTATCCTCCGAATGCCTTTCCCCTGCAGCCTGATGATCTGATCAGCCTGGCAGCCGGCAGGAATCTGAAAACACGACCAACACATTTTGAAATAGAGGTTTCCTCCAGTGAAACTCCCTGTGAGGCATCTGAGAGAGGCAGTTAGAAATACTGCAGGCACCGCTCTTTATTAAAACTTTACACTCTTTAATAATTTGCAGAAATAAAAAGAAAAAAAACACAATAGACAAACTATAAATATCAAACACTTGCGCATTGAGGTTACCTAAAAACACATTTTATTAGCTTAAGCAGAGATTCTCAAAGTCAAGAGTGCTGTGCCCCCCTTAAAGACCAGAAAGCCCCATGGGGCTCACCCAATCTGAAATCTTCACTCTAATCAAACAGAAGAGAAATTTTCTTGAGCTTTTCCATGAAATCTTTATTCAAAAACATTAAAATTTGCAGGCTGTTGACTGTAACCTGCTAAAGCTACACAATCATATGCTAAGTGTTTAGGCCAACGTGTAACAAGTGGGACACAAACCTCAATACAAGAGCAGTAAATTTAGAGTATTATCACACACCTCCTATTACTCACTTTGTTTACAAACAAGTAAAATTCTACACATATGTAACCGTACATGTGTGTAAAGAATTTCAAACTGAATTTCTGTTATTCCTGTGGCCCAACTGCAGTATCATGGTGACCCACTAGGATAATTGAAAATGACTGGCCTTCTGAATATTACTGTCGACACACACTCACCACAATACTGATAGTTTCATAGAGGCCCTGTGTGGTGGCTGTGCCTCCCAGGATGGCCTGCGCTATTGAGATGAAGGCATCAGAGTGGATGTCTACTCCATTACGTCTGAACACCGGGCTCCTCTGAACCTGCACAGATCAAACACGACGCATCAAACCTCTGCACTGCTCTCTCACAAGTAAAATAAGGAGTAAGTGAATTTGAGAGACCAAAACTTACTCTGAATGTAATGAGGATTTCTTTAGTTCCTACTGACATTCGTACCGTCTGACCATTGTCCACTCCTGAAATATATGCAGTCGTCTATTTTAAAACCGACTATTAAACGCAAACTTTTGAGGTTATTCGTTTTAAGCAGCAGTAGCTACAAACACTAGAGGTAAACTCTCGCATTAAAAACATTGATGGATTTGAGAACCCAGGATGGAAACCTACCAGCAGGTACGGGCACAGTGACCGTCTGCCTCTTCTTAGTCTGGCCTGAACCTCTGCACAGGGCGCAGGGCGTGTTTATGATGGATCCTTTCCCACCACAGCGCCGGCATGTTGAGCGCATCATGAAGGGTCCTGTGCTGATCGACTCCTGCAAGGGGCGACACAGACAAGCTGACGAGTGCAGCCAGGTGCTGAGAGGAGCCTGCTGCCGAGCGTCGGTCGGAAACTCACCATCCCTGTGCCATTGCAGTAGTGACAGTGAGACACCTTTGTCCCCGGCTCGTTGCCCCTCCCGTCACACCTCTGGCACGTGTCGTCAATGTTCACATTCAGCTCCTTATTCACGCCCTTTGCCGCCTCCGAAAACGTAAGCTCCATCACAAACTAGGAAAAGACGGGAACATTTAAAAACCAGTGTTCAATTCTCACATCTGTATGTTAAACTGAATCTTAACTAAACACATCAAATTAACATCACATATCTAAAAAGGTCGATGCTATGGTGTTGTCAGCGTCCTCTTACTTCTGGCCTTTCTTCAAACATGCTGTTGATGTTTCCGAAGCCCATGCCTCCTGTAAACTCTCCAAAGATCTTCCTGAAGAGCTCCTCGGGATCTATAGTGGCGCCCCCAGCCCTGTAGTACTGCTGCTGACCAGCACCGGCACGGTTCGGGTCAAAGCCCGACACGCCGTACGTGTCATACTGCTTCCTTTTCAGCTCATCACTCAGCACCTGCACACAGAAGCAAGAAAGCAGATAAATATCAGGCTAAATGTGCTTCTGGGATGAACTTACGTTGGATGTTTGTATTTATATAACTGTTTTGCTTTGAGTTTTTTTTTTTTTTTTTTTTTACCTCATATGCTTCAGCTAGCTTTGCAAACTTCTCTTTGGCCTCTGGGTCATTTGGGTTGGTGTCTGGGTGGTACTTCTTTGCCAGCTGGACAAATGAAAAGGAAAAGCTTGCATTTAAGGCAAAAGAAAACTGCATGTTTTACTCATTTTACTGGAATGACACATATAAGAAGTCTAACAAGAGCATGTTAAGAGACCTGGTAGTAAGCCTTCTTGATCTCCTTCTGTGAGGCAGTGCGGGAGACGCCCAGGACTTCATACAAGTCCTGCTTGTTTGCTAGTCTGCTGCTGGAGTGGAAAGAGCAGCAGCTAATCCCATGGGGACATCTCACCCCTGCAGAGGAAGAGGATATCATGGTGACATTAGAGGTGCAGATTTTTTTTTACAAATATCTCTGAGGAGTTTTCTAAATGTGTGTGAACCACTGTGTGTGGGTATGTGTGTGTGTGTATAATCAGACTTTAAAACTGAACATAAACGCAGTAATTTGTTTTTTTTTTTATTTTAGGTTTACATCCAAGAGGAGAACTAATACAGTGTATAACTGTATAGTTTATTTTGCTAAAGCTAAAATTAATACTTCTAATTGACTATTTTTTTGTACATGTAGTCCTAAGTTGTTAAGTTGCTAAGTAATAATTTAATTACTGAAACTTTTGACCATTAATTTCCTTTGACTGAGTATATCTGGTAGTCACTGCAGCTATCATTATATATTTGTTTGTCAAATTAGATACAGCCTTCTTGACTTACTGACCACTTTGTAGGAACATCTGTTTATTCATGAAATGTGTGAAGTGTAAAACTGTTCAAATACAGGTCATCAGTTAATGTCCAGATCAAAGAACGTAGACAAGATGTTAAGTTAAATGAGAAGAATATCTGCAAGTGTTGCTGCTAAGCATGCGCATCTGACCATCTTCTAACAGGAGCAACCAGCATGACAGCATACCACGTGACAAAGCAAAGACTTTGTCTAACAACACGGTGAGATCAGTGGTCAGCAGATCTGGAACCAGCTCAGAGATGTCATTAAACACAGGATCTGCAGCCTGAAGGTGCTGCTGATAAATACACAGACAATATCCTGCCATTATGTCAACACAGAGGAATCCCTAAGAGAGAAGTTCAAACTTTTGTCGAGTTCATCCAATGATAAAGTGAAGTTGCTACCTGGTATTAGTAACGTTGTCCTGGGAGTATCTAGTCCTGGTGAAGCACATTTAAAAATGAACAGTCACCATTTATTCTAAACAGGGGGATGGAGAACTAAGTGATGCTGCCATACAGGCGGTCTGATCCGTAGGAAGGTGTGTATGGGTGCAGAGTGTCACTGGTGCATTCACACTGCACTGACTGCTACTGGTTCTCACAGGAGGCTAAAGAACTGTGGAGAACTACGGCAGCATTTCAATGTCGCTCACTCTCTCAGCATCGCAAAGCTCTGTTAACTAGACCTTCAGACAGGCTGCTGGATATCGCATTTAGAATACGTGCTGATATAAAACAGGTTTTGCGACACTTAGCTAACTTATCCCACCTGTCAGTTCTCTCAATGTCACGGCATGTCCGCGTGTCCAAGAGCTCAGGCTAACCGCTGTCCCTGCCCGGTGTGTCTGTGATTTGGTCGCTGGACAAACTCCTCCATTCCCGGATGAAATAGTGAGAAAACGGCCGCTACGATATCCAGAAGAAACTGATGCTGTTAACCAGCGTGTAGTCAGCCGGGCAGCGGAGGACGCCATTTTCGCGTCACTACCGGCTTCTTCTTCTTCTCTAGTGTTTAACGGCAGCTCACATCCATCTGTGTTGTATTACTGCCTCCTTCACGTCCTTCATGCGGCCAGTCCTGGCAGAATTTCCAAGAAGTCACATTGTGGAGAAAAGTCCTGTGCAAAAAAGCGATCGTCTGCCAAAAAAATCAATCTCCTATGTTTCTGCGTATTTTTATTGTGTAATGACTTTGCTTATATTGGTGAATAGAGTGCAGTGAAGATGATTTATAGGTTAGATATATATTAAATAAAGAATATACCTGTTTTTGTAAGTCTGCATTTTTGTACCTACATGATAATGAATCATTTTTTTCGGCCACTTAAAATATCTTTATAGAACGGTGATGTTTTTGATGGTGTCTTGGCCATATCTCTTAACAATACTTTTTTATTGTCAATGAGACTTTTTAGCTGGATAAATAAAGGACAGGGATGTTGTCTGTGGCTCAAGATGACAGTCACTGAAAGAAGCTAAATATCATTCGTCTCTCTCTTGTACTGAAGTTTCAAATGTTCCTTATTCAATTATATCATTTATAGCATTTTTACCTGGGGTTAAAATAATCCACACTGAATACAGGTATCTGTAAGTTGTGGTGACAGTACTTCCTCTTCTATCTAGCACTACTGAAGATGAGGAAGCATAACGAGAGTAACACTTTTTTACTCCTAAGATTTTTTAAGGCAGGCAACTTCAAATACAATGTTTCTACCTAACACCAGCAAACACACAATCTGTTTGTGTTCAGTCTGTTGCTGACTGTGTCTGCTAGTCCTTGCAGGTATTTCCCAGAGAGAGAAAAGAGTGTGACAACTGCACTCAGAGATGGAGAAAGATATAAGAAAGACAGAAGCAGAGAGGAAGAAGAGAGATAACATTTAAAGGTACGGACTTATCAGTGATGCTTGATAAACTGCAGATTTAAAGATTGCATGGAAGGTCGTCATTATGTATTTTCATATTGTGAAACATGCTGCAAAACAAACTAAGGTATACCTACTTTGTTTTATTGAAATGTTTCATGAAAATACTGGGAAGTTTTGTGCAGTAGATAAAGGTACGGTTGTTGTACTGTGATGGATTGATAGTAAAGCACTGTGTTGGTTGTGGTGCTCATGGTCAGTGGTGGGTTCCATCAAGTTCAGTTCAGCTTCAGTTTCAGTTTTATTTGTCATATGTAAGTTAGCACAGGGTCAACATTGCAATGAAATGTACTTGACGAGCTGAAGACAAATCACTCAGCAGTATAGTACAGTAAAAAATATAGTAAAAAATAAAATATTTATGAAATTAAACATTTTGTAAAAAATGTTAAGAGACTAAGTATATATAAAATATATATATTTACACACTATTATAAATAGATAAAGAAATCATAAATAGAAATGTGACCGTTGACTATCATTTCTATATCTTCTCTTGTCTTGCTGACGTTGAGAGACAGGTTATTTTCCAGGCACTGCTTGTACAGTACCATTACCTCCTCTCCGTAGGCCGTCTAATCGTTGTCTGTGATGAAACCTATGATGTCTAGTAGATGAATTTGCATTTAAACTTATGGTGCTTAGATTCATTCACTAAATCCAACCTCTATAACAACGTTACACTGTCTAGTATGAAGTTAGTATAAGCAGTATACTGTCAGTGTAGAGGAGGGAAATCAACAGAGGTAGCTCATGATACACCCAGTCCTCAAGTCGCCATCCCCTAACACCCCAGAATACTTTATGTCTTACTCTTATTATCTTTGTGAGTTTTAGCAGATCCCTTTTTCTTTACTTCACCTTCACCTTCAAACTTCACCACCACATGAAGGAAATAGACTTAGACTTCTTCACCTCACCGCACCTTACCGACCTCACTCTCTGAGACTTCCTGCCTTCTTCTGCTTGTTGCTCTTCTTTTCACAAACCTTCCAATCTCCACTCGCCAGCCTGCTGCCATTAATTTCCCTCCCTATTACTCCTCTCATACATTTTCTGCTCACTCAGCTCCATGTTGTTGGATCTGTTTTCACCCACCTCTTTTCCTACCATGGCTGTCATGAAGAAGCTGCATAGAGTATTGCTATCAGACCTACAGGCTGTTGGCCAACACTCTCACATTAAACTTATTATTCAACCTACCACCACAGTCTGTAATCCAAAGTCAAAGCCTGTTAATATATTTAAATAGTTTCAGACCAGCATAAGAATCTTTAGTAAACAAAATCAAATGTTATCCATCCATACTGAGGTTTCTGATGATGAGTGACAAATCTCATGGCGACCACACCAGAGCCTGACCTGCCAAACTTTCCAAGCCCTAATACACACAGTCTAATTAGAGCATTCCATCAGTGTACTCAGGGACTGTTTAAAGAAGTCGATGTCTTTGGTGAGCAAGTGAATGTCATTTACTAGTTTAAATAATGTGTTTATAACTAGCCTTTTATTTGCAAACTGATAAATCAGTGGATCCTGGCCAGCAATGATGAATCTAAACACGTTTTGACTTTTTAGACCAACAACAAATGTTTCTGTTTTGTGTCTGTTCAGTTTGAAACATTTTCAAGAGATTCCTGACATTTATGTGCATCACAGCATTCAAGTAACTTAATTTTCATTTATGGAAATAGCTGCCTTGCTATTGAAAGGAGATCTAGATCACACATACAGTACAGGTTTTATATTTATTCTTGGTGGTTAACTGCAAAAGGAAGTAGGAACTAAACATAATAAGCAGGGGATTTACCATCACATTCAAACTAAACATCAAACTACCCGCACACAAACATACACAAATTCTTCCTTTTGATTCTTTTACAATTCAGATAGATAGAACATGTCTTTACCAGAAAAGACAGAAAACAGCAATATGTGAAAGGTTGCTTAACATATGAAACAAAAAATAGTCAAAGAAGTTTAAAGCTTAAAACTCATTTCTGTATAACAATATTAAATATCAAAGTGGAAATCATGCAAATGAAGTCACTTAAGTCACTGAGAGATGACACGTTTTAGATGTCTGGGAGTATCATTAATAACTGCAAACACTAAAGCTGTACTAAATGACAATTTAGAAATACATTTCAGAAACACTAAACAACCACTATGTGTTGAAGATAAGCAGATGTAAAGATCGGTTTTCAATTTCACAGTTCAGTTTTTTTTTTTTCCTTCTGTGAATTTCTCCCTTCTTTGTGGAAGACTTCTCCATCAGGCTGCTCTCTCCACTTCAGAGTGACTCCACTCACTCCAGTCTCATTCAGTTTGTCCTGCAGCTGGAAGATATAAACAGTAGATACTTTAAAACTGCATTTCTTTTTATTTAAGAAGCAAATTTTCGCATCACACTCAGACGTTTTTCTTGCCGTCTGACTATTCAAGCTGAGTAGTACATACTTAGTCAGTTCTTTAAATGAAACTAATGGGAATGACATACATACACCTCAGAACATACTGTAACGTGTTCTTACTGTTTTGTGTTTGACCTAATAGACACGGTCCACAGTCCACGCTAGTATTCACATATACACAGATGTACACAGCAGGACTTTTACTTGAGAACTGTTTTCTAACACTGCCTGGGCAGCGAATGGCACATTTAAAATATAAAAACTGATCCACTAAAATGTTGCATGAGAACAAATAGTCAATATGTCTGATCCAAAAGACCAAAATATAGTTAAATTAGTTAATTCTGAAATTGTAAAATGTAAATGTAAAAATTGTAAAAAAAAATTGAACACATTGCTGAGAACTATTCTGTTTTGGGAAATGTTCAGGTTTACACTGAACTGCCTAATAATGTAACACTTCTTTAAATTGTATACAATGGAAAGTCATTGCTACTAAGCCTAAAAAAACCCCAAAGGTCATAAAATGGAAATCTAAGGTTAGATTTTTGAGACTTGCCTTTTTCAAAAGGTCTGCTTTCACAGCTGAGTCATTCACATTCAGGGAGGCACCGTCTATTTTCAACTTCAGGTTTATTACTGAGAAAGAAAAGAGCTAATGAAAAAGAAAGTATCTAAAGACCTAAAGGTCTGCAGATGTATTGATTTAGGATCATGAAAATATAAACAAGTACCTTTTTGTTTAACTTCCTTTTCTACATCATTGCTTTGCAGGTTACTGTAGCAAGCAAATGGTAGCTTTGTTTCACAGGGAAGTAACCTCCATTTTCCTAATCTCTGCAAATCTGCAACACCACACAACTCGTATTCTGAATCAAATGTCTGCAGAAAATCATCCCAGTATCCAAAACTAGTACTCCAGTGATTGTGCATAAGTCCAATCGTGTCAACCCATGCTTGAGTTCCATTGGGCAACAATGACTGCACGTCTTTGTTCCATGTGCGAGTTAGTTCGGTGAAATTCTCTCTGCAATACTTCAAAGCTCTGAAAAAGTCCATGCTTTCATTCACAAAAACATATTCAGGACCCAGAGGGTTTGTACCTGCAGAGAGAATTGTGGACAAATGGTTCAGAGTTAGTTACATGGAATTTAAAACCAAAATAACTTTATGACAATAACATGACTCTTTTTGGGCGTGCTCACCATTATAACAGATGAATGGATGTTCCAGTGAGCAATTGTTATTCCACCTTACTCCATTCAATGAAATGCTTCGACAGAAAAAACGAACAAAGAAAGGTGCCATTTCTATTTTCTGGTCTTCCTTGATGAAGTTGTCCTCTCTGTAGTAATTTTTATAGTGGATATGGGTGTACAGATTAATCCAGACTGCAGACTTGTAACCAGCAGATGAAACTTTCTTTTTAAGTTGGGTCATTTCATTCATGTCTTCGGTAACAGCCAGTCCTGTGTATTGAGTTCTGCAGTAACGAGCAGCTTCATGCCAAGTCAAAGGTTGACTGACAAAGTGGTACTGACGGCACTTACAGAGGATGAGCCAGCCTGTGACAAAATTATGACCATGTGAGGTGGACACATCATAACAATAAGCACTGCTAGAGGCTGAAAATAAAATTTACTGACCTGAGACATACAAGACACCAAGCAGGATCTTCTCCATCATGATCCTGCTCCGTGGACTGCAAAAGTAGCTGAAGGGGACTAAAAGGGGTTTAGTTTTTGTTCCTGAGAAATACCATTGGTCTGTTGGCCTCTTCATGCAAAAATGTTACAGTGACTGATTTTATGGAAATATATGTGTATAACACCTTGTCCAGGAAAAAATGATTCATGGATTCATGACAACAAGTTATAGCATTATTTGTGACTAGTTATGTTTAATCAAAATAAACAAAATAAATTGTTTCCAGGTTGGGTGTTTTTTTAAACTGTAAATTTGAGTAATATCATACCGTGCTGTAGTTATATAGTACATATATCACATGTATGAGACATGCACAGAAAACTCTGACTGTTGACTTCTCTTCTTTTTTTTCTTATGAGTTGCAGCACCTATTATTTCCTGCAATGAAACCAGTGCAACTCAAGTGCCAGTACAAATGAATATATAAAAAAAGGTCACTGATACTGAATGTCTCTTTGTGGTGACCACCAATGCTAAATGAGGACAGAAGCAGCATGAACCCAGGAAAGCACAGTTCCTGGGAGATTCATCCAGCTTTACTGTTCTCTAAACCATATGCAATTTTACCTTTTTTGGAGCTGCACAGGACCCTTAAAATAAATATAATAATAGTAGTAAGCATGTATTTTAATATTATTTTCTGATGTGGTCTTCTAATGTTATATTTTGGCAGCTCCTCTACTGGAGACAGGGGAGAGTGAAAACTGTCCAGTGTTGTTAATGTCACATTTACTGATATGAATAGTAGCGTTTGGCAGGATTCTGGCTCTGGGGGTCTGGGACATACACGACTGTTCAAATCTATTTGAAACTGTCCTAACCATTGCTATAATGGTTGCAGCAGAGCTGAGTAGAAGTATCTTAAGACTGACTCTCCCAGGATGGAGTTAACTTCAAGTGCAAACTTGTTCAGGAAACACAAATACATCATATAAGAGTGTGAGATGCATCAGGGATCTGTCCTGGGATTGGCACCAGCAATCTTATGGCATCATTACCAACACAGGACAGTCCTGCCAAGGGGGGCCGCTGGGGGCCAGCAAATTTTGAAGGTGGCAAAATATTCATCTTAAACAGCTAAAAGTTAATAATACTATAGTACATCACTTGGCACACTTTAACACTTAAACTCCCAATGTATACTATAAAGTATACATTGGGGGGAGTTCACTGAATTATGGCTACACTCTGTAATTTTTTTCCAATAATACTGACTCTCAACAGGTGTAAAACTAACATCATGATATTTAGTAACAAAAACACAAAATGTAGCATATTTAGATGTTGAGAGTGCAATGACGCCTAAACAAAGGTCAGAGGTCCTTTAGTATAGTAGTATAGAGGTTATGATGTTTTAATTAAAATTTATAATTAATCATTCTGATTCTGATGTAAATACAGTTATTCAACTACCCTGATGTCTCACATTTGCAAGTTAGACACAGTAGATGGCGTCACTGAGCTAAAAATGTCCTAAATGCATTTTGTGAAGTTTTCTGTAATATTTGCATCCAGTTAAGAGATTGATTTTTTTTCTTTTTTCTTTTTTTTTTTGGATTGGCGATTATGAAAGATTAAATAAACCAGTGACAGGTTGCATAGTGCTCTGACAGCCCAGCAGGTAGACTTCAGCATTCTCAAAACTGTGACAGGACATTGATCTTATACTCCTTTGGAAAATCAAGTACTTCTACTAAATATGTAATGAAAGTAACTTATCTAGTAGTATGATTTATTCATGATTCATTAAAATTGGCTCTTTTCACATTTATCCCATGGGTGAAACTTAGGAGAGTTAATTATGAACTAAGTGTTCAATATCTTGCAGTATAAAAATATTAATGTAATGTTTATGTTCACATTTGTTTGAATACTTGAATAGCTTTAGGCACTGTGGCTTAATATCTAATAATTTTTTGCTTTTTAATCTCTGTGGAGGCGGCAGGTCTAAGGTCAAGGCAGCCAATCAGTTAGAGGTGTGGCAGCGGTGTCAGTCTTTACTCAGCTGCGTATGCTCCTCCTCCACTCCTACACACACAAAACCCATCTTTGTTGTCATAAAGTGCAAGGTTAAAGGCGGCAGCACCCGTTACAAGTCTGTGGTTGTAATTAGTGTGTTGGAGTTATGAATGATGACAATAGAGTTCCATATATCAGCAGCGCTGTCAGGCACCTCGGGCCAAAACACAGACTCATGCAGGAAAACAAACGGACTGACCCAGATCTTTAGCAGCTGCTGAAGATTGATAGTTGATAGTAATGTGGAACTAATGTCCATCTGTTGCAGCTACACAATATCAGTGTCAACTAGGCTCATCACTATATTAAAGAATATACTGATTATTATATTGCACTTATTGCTTATAATAAGGTGTGATCGAGCAGTTTGGAGACGAAGTTAGAAAGGTAAGGTTAGACTGCTGGTAGGAGCATATATAAGGATAAAGTAAATGATGACATGCAAACGGTTGGTGCAACAGAGGAGTTTTCACAATCACAGCTGGCCTTGCTGCTCACTTTGTGTGGACCAGTTCTGGCCTTGCTGACCACATGTTTATTCTATGCCATAATACAACAGACCGTAACAGCTGCTTTAAACTTTTGAATTAATCGTGATACTTTAGAACAGCGGTCTCCAACCTTTTTTGCACCACGGACCAATTTATGCCTGACAATATTTTTACGGACCGGCCTTTAAGGTGTAGCGGATAAAGACAACAAAATAAAACTAGTACCAGTACCGAAAAAAGATTTATTCATAACACACGTGAAAAAACCCAGGAAAACTGAGTTAACGATAAAAACAATAACAAAATAACGCTGAAAACCGATAAAAACCCTGAAAACCACACATTTCATACCTGAGCCTCAACTCTCGTGGCCCGGTACCAAACAACTCACGGACCGGTACCAGTCCGAGGCCCGGGGGTTGGGGACCGCTGCTTTAGCGTACATATCATGACTGTGTGAGGACCCCCGGGTCTGTTCTCTGTTTTCTGATTTTTGGAGATTTGAAGGTTGATGTGTGATTGTTTTGTCTTTAAGATTTATGTTGTTGCTTTATTTCTAATTCTTAGTTACTTGTTTTATTTGTCAGTGCTTCGTGTCCTGGTTGTCTTGGTCTCATCTGTGTGTCTCTCTCGCTCTCCCCCTCGCTGTGTTGTCAGTCTCGTCTCAGTGTTGTTTCCCTGTCTTGTTGGTCAGATTATGTCCAGTCGTGCCAGAGATGATTGTGTTTTTGGTGCCTTATCACATTTTTTCATTACTTCATATCTGTCCTTTTCACTTCCTTCAGTGTCCCAATATCAGTCATTTTCTGAAAACTGACAGCTGTCCTAAATGTTAGATTTTTTTAGGGTAGAATAGTTATCCAATTACAACTATTCCATCTTCCCATCTGCATGTGGTCTGCTTCTTCATTAGATATGTTGTTCACTGATATAAATCCTTTTCCTTCAGGGAGTACTTGGATTACACATTCCTGTTCCAATCCTTTATCTTTTCCTTAATCACGTCATATGCATCTGGCTTCCTAAGCCCAGCATATAATGCTAATCAACCACTGATGACTTCATGTGCTGAATCATAACATGAAATTACAGGACAAGAGCAACACAAGTGTGTGAGTGAAGCAAACATGCTCTGAAACAAAAAACAAGACTTATGTAGATGCCTTGGGATTCATGCCTTGTCATCTGTCATTATGAAAGATAGTAGTTATGCAGTCGTGCTTGAATCAGCAGTAAACAATGGTGTTATGCCTTGTGCTGGAGGAATCTTAATTACCCTTGGTTGGGAAAATGTCTACGAGATTTCACAAGTCAGCTGACCAGCCAGCAGGACCTTACAAACATGATGGAAATATGTAAGAGAAGAAGCTTTTTCAGATCCTATCAGTGGTAATGTTTGCATTTTTAGGGTACACGTTTCACTTATGGACATGATTAAAGTTTTAAAAAACATGCTGTGGTGACAGATAATGAAAGAAAATAAATTATGCAACTGCTGTGGTTAGTCTTCTGCTTATTCCCTGGGTGGATTGAAGAGAAAGGCAGTCTTTGTGTTGTTATATTAAGCCACTAATCTGTGGAGTCAACAAACGGAGGGTTTCTCTGCCCCTGCAGTTCTGTGGCAGCAGTCCTGTTCTGGGTGATGGCTGCCATGGGACTGCTCATGAATGTCTTTGTGGTTGCCTGTAATTCTCTGCTTCCCAGTCTCAAGCCAGCGGGTGTGCATGTGCATGTGTGTCTGTTTTTACTTCTACAACTATCTATGTGAGGACCAGTTTGAGTTTTAGTCCTTCTGATAAAACTTCAAAGGGTAGTTTGAGCATTAAGACTTAGTCAGGTGAAAAACTAATAATAAATAGTGAGTAATTTGCTTCCTGTAACGTGCTTTTCTACTCTTTGAGCACTCAAAGAACTTTATTCAACAAACGTCTTCACTTTTTTAAAAAACGTTTAAGTGCTTCCTTCTAACATTCACACACGTTCACACTTCAACAAACAGATCAGGAGCAACTCAGGGTTCAGCATCTTACCTTCGAGTAGCAGATGAACTGCTATATCCCCTGAGCTACAGCCTACCCCAACTGGGTTCAGAATAGGAAGAGGCTAACATTAGACAGTTAGGAGAAATCCACACATATAGGGGTATTTTTTTACACTTTCATTTAGAAAAAAAAGAAGTGATTTCATGAGTATACAAAAGCAAAAAAGGCTGCAATATAGCTCTAAATGTACATAAGTGTTTGCCAATCAAAAGCCTACAAGCAACATTACAACACACAGTCTGATGTCACAAAAGAAGATAAAGGCACATTTTTGAAAATGTTTAAAAATTCAGGTTTCTAATGGAGTTTTTTCAAAGTAATAAAGTCCAGATAAATAAGCATAAATTTTGGCATTTGTATCTATTTTTGAATGATAGGTTCAGTTTTCTGCTGTGTTATATCCACACATAAAGGCAGAAAAACAAGTTTCTGGACATGGACGTTTTTTAAATGGTTAAGTTTTCAGTGACCTGCATGCTGCAGACATGATGACCAAAGGTCAAAATACACAGAGAAATTAAGTTTACTGCCTTAACTTTGAGATATCTATGACATGATGTAACTTGTCATAGTAGTGACGTCCGTACATTTGGAGTGATGTTTCTGTCCATGAGTATCCAACAATACATACTTTCTTCTGTGTGGTTCTCCAGTTACACCTGTGGGAAGTACCCGACTCTAGCTGCTAAATGCTCCACTGCATTTGTTCATATTTTACTTTATCTGCCTTTTCAGAGCTGGGTCAGTAGTATACAGTCGTTTCTAGAGCTTTCTTGCTGTTGCTATTGTTGGGGTGGGAGTGGTATTGGTACATTTTTCATATACAAAGGTATCTTGGTAATGTTTGTATTTTTGCTGCTTTAAAATATTTGTAACGACCAGTTCCTATAAAGGGCTTTGTTGACAGTTAAACAGCTTTTTAAACACACACACATATATATTTCTCCTTAATTTAAAAAAGAGAACAAAACTACAATAACTGTCTCTACAATGAATGAGCCCTTTGTGCTGTTTTTATGGAAACTAATTTTTTACGTGTGTTAAATATCCAGCCCAGCTCCATTCTTCCTTGTTTCCGTTTTTACCCCTATATCGCTCCACCAAACCTTATCCCTCTCTAAATCTAAACCCTAAAACCATTTTAAACGCCACTGTGACGTCTTGTGGTTGATTGTTCAAAGAGTTTGCCAGTTGGGTTTTCTTTCAGAGGAGAATTTTTGCGGTTGACCAACTGGTGGTTTCCACAGGGAAAACATTTTCATATTAACTGATAGAAATTCTCAATAAGTGGAACACACTGTATTTTGATTTTCTTGTATAGCTTCTGTGTGTGTGAGAGAGTACATCAATGCACAAAGGAGATGCATGGTATATGAAACTATATGCAGATCTGGATCAGGCCACCCACTCACAAACTGTAGACTGGGTTGTTCCCAGGACTCTTACACAGCAGGCCAAACGTATCTGGGCCAATTTGGACAGCTCCATCATGACCTGGGAACACTGTGTACCTGCACTAAAGTGTTTTCTTAAGTTGTTTTTCTTAAGTTCTAACACTGGCTTATTGACTTCGTTAAATACTTAATTTACTAAGTACAGAAAACTCACATTGGCACCTTGTTTATTTTTAGCCCCATATTGCTTTGTAGTCATGCATTTTTCAACATGGAGCTGCAGCTGCAGCTGCTCTGCTAGAGTTGCTGTTCTTTCCCCCTCTTTACTGCACAATACATGTCCTTTAAACTGCATTAAGTATGTAATGTAAGCCTTGTGTGAATGGGACACAAAGCAGTCTCTAAGAAGCAGGACTCCATGAAAGTGAAAGATAGGCATCAGCAGAATCAAAGGCTACTCATTAGCATTTGACATTTTGACAATACAGTATATACATGTTGTCCTCAAAGTTGATGTTCCAGAAGCAGGAAAAATGAGCAAGAATTATGATTTGAGTGAGTTTGACAAGGGCCAAATTGTGATTGCTAGACAACTGGGTCAGAACGATCTATCAAATGTGGTCCAAGGAAGGAACCACCAACAGGTTTATGGGAGGCCAAGGCTTAGTGATGCGTGTGGGGAGTGAAGGTTGGCCTGTGTTAACGCTGTGGTCATTTTATGCTGGTTCTGAATATAAGGTGTCAAAAACACTGTCTGCAGTTTGCTGTGTATGGGGCCAAAAGTGTCAAAAATGGGCATGTGACCATTAGAACTGGACCATGGATCAACAAAAGAAGGTGGCTGGTCTGATGAATCAGTTTTTTGTTTTTTTTTTACATCATGTGTGCGTGTGCATTCTTACCTGGGAAACACCTGGCACCAGAATGCACTATGTGAAGCATGCAAGCTGGCAGAAGCTGTGTAATGCTTTTAGCAATGGAAACCTTGGGTCAGAAAACACAGAGCATCTCTGCAGGGGCCCTGCAGGTGGAGGTGATGATAATTTGGATGTTACTTTGACACGTAGCAGCTGCTCCATGCATTGTTGCGGACTCTGTACACCAGCGGTCCCCAACCCCCGGGCCTCGGACCAGTACCGGTCCGTGAGTCGTTTGGTACCGGGCCGCGAGAGTTGAGGCTCAGGTATGAAATGTATGGTTTTCAGGGTTTTTATCGGTTTTCAGCGTTATTTTGTTATTGTTTTTATCGTCAACTCAGTTTTCCTGGGTCTTTTCACGTGTGTTATGAATAAATCTTCTTTTTTTTTCGGTACCGGTACTAGTTTTATTTTGTTGTCTTTATCCGCGACACCTTAAAGGCCGGTCCGTGAAAATATTGTCGGGCATAAACCGGTCCGTGGCGCAAAAAAGGTTGGGGACCGCTGCTGTACACCCTTTCACTGAAATGGCATTCCCTTATGGCTTTGGCCTCTTTTAGCAAGATAATGCTCTGTACCACAAAGCAAAAGGTTTGCGGAGCACAACAAGACGTTTCAGGTGTTGACTTGACTCCCATTTCCCAGATCTTAATCCAATCACAGTTCTGTGAGATGTGCTGGGCAAACAAATCCAATCCATGAAGGCCCCTTCTCACAACTGAATGACTTTAAGGATCTGTTGCTAACATCTTCAAGCAGATACCACAGCCCACCTTCAGGCGATCATAATTGTATGATTATGATTGGTGTATGGGTAGGAGAAATTCAATTTGGGGATGCCTAAGAAATTTAGATTAAATTCCCCTCCCACTGAAAACTTTAAATAAGAGTTAAAGTTGTTAAAGCTAAAAGTAAGAATTTAAACTCATATGACAGTTAAGGGCAGTATAGATACCTGTACTGCGTGCAATTTATGAACCATAGCAAGCTATGATTGATTGGAGTGCAACTTAGAGAATGCATCTCTTTTAGACAAGTCACGGCAAGACTTTCTAACCAGGCTTTGCTGTCTCTCTGTCTCTGTACTACAAAGTGCTGACTTCCATCACAGGATACCCATCCCATCGAAGCTGTTGGTGTTGTATTTAAATGCACCATACAAGCATAATTTCTCACTGTGCAGGTTCATGTGAAGCAGGATATTTTAACTCAAACAACAATCCGTTCTTAAAGCTAGTGCTGATGTTTCTAGCCTAAATCTAATCAAGCCGCAAGTGAAAGGAAACGTGCAAAAAGGTTTTGCTCTCAAACTGAGCATGGCGATCTTGGGCCTTCCTCAAAAACAGGCCTACATGTTGCTAATGTTTGTCATGAACATTACAACAAAATATCAGTGGCAAATGACACCTTGGGCATGTTTCTGCAACTCTGATGGCATCAGACAGAAACAATTAAACAATCTCCAAACTAATCCAGTTTAAACCCCCTTTTGAAGAGTTTCATTACCTGATTTTTCTTTTGAAGAGTATTTGTAATTTGATGTTTATATGGCTTTTTACATTGTATACCAAGGTCTCATTAATATGGGATATAGCACTGACACAGAAGCATTAGTGTTTTACCTACTTTTCTGCATGGGAACCCAAGTGTCAGCTTAACCTATTTCCTTCTGAGTCATTGGAGCCATTAGTGTTATGTGAGGATCACCTACTACCACCCTCTCTGATTTATAAGTGTGTGTGTGTGTGTGTGTGTGTGTGTGTGTGTGTGTGTGTGTGTGTGTGTGTATGTGTGTGTGTGTGTGTGTGTCATTGCCGCACAGAGAGATCACTCTTGTGCTTCTAACTTGTACCCATTTCGCAGGAAATTGCTATCTGCCCTGTCAGCTTTCCAACAAAGAGCTGGTCGTTCACACCAAAGGTTTGCCTGAAGCTCTTAAGACTGAGGTGTGGTCAAGCCATTCGCTCCCCACTTCCCTTCACATCAGGTGACAATTGAACCATGCAGTGCAGAAACCCACCTGAGCCTTTTGGCTATATGTCTCTGACCACAACATTGCTGACAGGGGAAGGCCTCCCTTAGGTCATGCCAAATGTATGATCTTCCCTGAACAAGATCCTTGAAAAAAGTAATAAACAGAGAGACAAATTGCAACAATGAGGTATGCAGAGCTGAGTATGCAACTGTATCTGGGTATTAGTGTCGTCTCCGTTTCTCTCTTTTCTTCTCCCCCACCACACCTCACAGCAGGGACCACCAAAGCTCCTTTCATCTTTGGGAGCGACGTCTGACTTTGACAAGTTCACTTGAGCCTCATACCGAGTCAAGCGAGGCTCCATTAAACGTGGGAGCTGGAGAGGGATGAAAGATGTTTGCAGAGGGGAGGAAGGTTGGAGGGCAAACATGGTTGAAAACACAGGACTTGGCAGGATGTTACTTTCTCTGAGCTGTTTTGTCAACAGGTGAAGATGTAATTGCACACTTGACCTGTATTGTTCTTGTCACAGCCCTCTCCCGGCTCCACGGCCGCTGTGTGGAGCGGAAACTTTAGAGAGAAAAGAAAAGGAGGCTGTCAGGAGGCCCGCGATTGTGTGTTGATGTGAAAACATTTTCCCCTGTCAATATGAATTGTTTCTGTGACAGGTTTCAAACAAACTTGTACAATTCCTAATGTTTGACCAACTGTGAAAAAGAGTAAGTGAGACTTTTTTCATTTGCCCAACACCCACTTCTTTTAAAACAGAGCCACGTAGCAACTGGATGCTATTAAAGATACTAGAGTGGGCAATCTCAATCCCCAGGATACCTGGAGTTAAATTGCACCTTAATATTGCATAAAATAATGCTAATAAGGTCGTGTGGATTTCTTGACATTTTAGTCGTACCTCTCCATGCTTTGGCAGCTGATTGTGCTGATCAGTCTTCTTCTTACGTCACACAGCTATGTCTTTGCTATTAGACTGGATGACAAAGTCTGTACACCCAACCATAGAGCAGCAAAACACAAATTCAGAGAGGGGAGCATGAGACTTGCATTTGTCAGTCTTGCGAACCACCAGTGCACCTGAATCAAACACCTTTTCCTCTGCACTGCTGTTTTTTATAAAATATTTGCAGTTACAAAATTATGGTTAGCTTCCTTTTCAGTGCAGCTAGCCCGCTCAACTCGTTGCTGAGACCACACAATTTTCTTTGTCTAGTTTGTTTACACAAACTAATGTATGGCGATTAAAAGCAACCAGGTATATATGGTTGAGATAAAACGCTTTTGGAAGGAAGGAAGGAAGGAAGGAATGTGAAGGGTGTAGATAACTGACAATAACAATATAACTGAGCTATAGAGACTAGGACAGTAACCACTGTCTCGGAAACTGTTGAGTTGTACGTGTATGAGAATAGGATTTTCTTCTTTAACTAAAGAAGAGCACATACTGATTTTGCCACTTTGACCAAAGCCAAACCTATACTGGTCAAACAAACTATAAAAAGGATGATTTCGTGAGCTAAATTGGTAAATGGCAAAATAAAAAGTGTTTGTTCTTATCCAGAGGAAAACTTTTAATAAGCCTTACCAACATGTGTTGTCTTTTACAGTGATCAGAACAGTGAATTTCACAGGCTCCTGCAGTTAAATGCTTTAGGACACTTGGAACAGCCCTTCTCCAGCTCATAGCTGTAGTAAAATTTCCTGTGTGTTACCCTCCTTTTATTGGTTTATTTCTACACCTGCAGGCCAACCTGCCACCTTCATGTGCAGAGAAGGAACAGAGAGGAGAGCACAGAAAGGAGTCTCTCATATGGCTCTGATCCCAGGTTCACATCTGTGCAGGACTTACTCTGCCAGAAACGGTAGCGTCTGAATGCACAACAAGTCATAACCCAGCATAATCATACTTCACTCACATAATCTGCTGGAAATCCCAGCAAAGCCCTTCATATAATAACCTGTCATCTTCGCAGAATTATCTTCTGCTGTCTTTGTTTTTCTTAGCTAAACTCCCTCATTGTTCATTTATCTGTAGTGCTTCAGATTTCCTTCAGCTAAAATACACGTGTTTCCACTCAGGAGAACAGCTTCCAACAAAAAAATCTATTTTTAAAAGAGGCCATAAATTGGATGTCAACTATTGTCATTTCACACATTAATATTTGGAGAACTGAAAGGCTGTGGGAATAAAATCACCTCTGGCTGCTTTTCAGCTTGAACATTAGCTAAAATTTAACAATATATTATCCAGTTAGATATACATAACTGCCAACAACTGCCAAATTTATCCCAAGTAGTCTGTAATAATTAACGACTCATATCACAACCATCATCTTCTTGGTGGGGAGGACTGTGTGTTTATTTTTCACTTTATATAACTGATAACATCATGCCTAGTGGATTTACAGCCAAACAATATATTATGGAGCAGTATAAAGCATCCCTATTAAAAACAAAACATTCAGTTCAGATTTTCATTGTGTGATTTTCATGTACAGTTGTGGTCAGTAATACAATTAGGCAGGTGGTTAGTTTTCAGCTTCAACACCCTTTGCAAAGATCTTCACGTGATTAGTCAAAAACCTATTGTATTTTAAAATCATTTGCAACTTGAGCTGTCAGAATTTAACATCAACTTTGCTTGAGTTAAAAAGTTAAGAACTCAAGGGTTTTTACTACTGAAGAGGATTAGCATTAGATGATTGTGTCATCTGCATAAAACAGAACAAAGCATTTGGTAGATTATCATAAAGATTATTTACTTATATATTTACTTCTGCTTATGGCTCTACTGTGGTTATAGCCCTGAGATAATCCTTTTGATATCTGGAAGAAAAAGGAATAAGTAGTCAAGTAGACTGCTTAGCTTCTATCTGGCAAGTACCTCCAGTTTATACAGAGTCAGGATGATTCAGTGTTGTGCAGTTTTTTTCACCCATGTGACCTGCTCAACTTATAAGCCTTAGATAAATCATCACAAATATTAACACAAAAGTTCTCATTCTAGTAACTTAATGGTCTTGTTTACCATGGTAAACAAGTTATTGCACTTTATTGATTGTAAAACCTGACTTATATAGTTAGAAATTGTTTTAACTGTTTACTGAAAAGCTAAAACAATCTACAGCTAGAAATATAGCCCTAACATCTAAGTGATTTTCTTTGAGTAATGGGAGAACGCAGGCAGATCGCCATACATAAGAAACTAGTTTGTTTTATTAAAGGCTCCATCCGTCCATCCATCCGTCCATCCGTCCATCCATCCGTCCATCCGTCCATCCATCTGTCTATCCATCCATCCGCGAAGATCCTGGTTTTGAATCCAGGCTGGGACCTTTCTGTGTGGAGGTTTACACCTATTGTCCAATTAATATGAGGATTGATACTATTTTATTAAACAGGTGAGAATTTTTATTATACCAAAAATATACAATAGGCTGAACAATAACACCCTCCAAAATATGTACTACTTTAGGACTTACTTAGATAAAAGTATAACAAAAATTATAGCATAGAACAAGGACTGCTGTTATTGCAAATTATATTAACATTTAAAAAGGCTATGACGCTTTTAGCAATCTTGAACATTTGGTTTTAGCAGAGATTGATGCAACTTAAAAATTAGACCCTTAATATCCTAATATAAGACCTCAGAATCGAAACTGCAGTTTTTCTGACTTGCTTTCAGATACATTCCTTCTCTTTTGCTTTACCAGTGTCCTCATCTCCCGCATCTTTGTCTCTCTCGTTCTCTGCACCCTGTGGGCATGAACACAGTTTATGACTGTTCCTCAGAAGTCTTCTGGCCTTAATCCTCACAAAGCTTCGGAGACAGAGAGACACTTTGCTCTTTACTTCCCCGCTGTTTGATCCCACATATTGTGTTCTTCTGGTCGGCAGGGAAGAAAAGGGTACGGCCGAGTGAGAGTGTAAGGCAGAGAAAAGAAATAGATGCAGGGCAGAGGGGACAAAGAACAAAGCAGAAGAGAAACAAAGTGCACTGTGGCTTTGCCAATATGAAAACAAGACATAAACTCACCATTGCCAAGATAGATATCTTTTGGTTTTGAAGTCAGGGAAGATTTGCTTCAATCCCTGGACTGAAGCATTGATGCCGTTATTATGTATTGCGCTGAGAGAAAGCTGGAGAACAGAGGGAGGGAGGAGACTTTGATATGAATTCCTGTTCAGGTAGACAGCCATATCAAAGCCAGTGGGCAACTACGACTTGCGATGAACCCTGCAAAATATTCATGATATCTCTGCATGAGAGAGGTGGTGCTTTGATCTCAGTTATGAGCTGTTGACAAGACGCCCAGAAGATGTAACAAATCAATGAGAAGGGAAAAAGGGAGGTGAAGGATTTCATATTTCCTTCCAAATGTTTTGATATGTTTGTCAGAAGCATGTCATAAATTTCCTAGAAATTGCCCCATTGTGCCATGGGAGAAATGTGAAATTTAATGGGAGAAGGAAAAGCACAGACAAAAGATGAAAACCATGCATGTAAAGTGATGGGTGATTTTTCTTTTTGTCCAGGAGAGAAAATACTATACCCCCTCAAAAGAGAGCGTGTTGAAGGAATTCTGATCCCAGCAGAAGGCAAGCTGGCACCTGACGGATGGACAAAGCCGAGGTCAAGAGATTTTTAGTCAAAGGTCAGGAGTAAGGCCTGATGTGCAAGCAAGAAAGTGACTTGTGAATTACCTCAGATCATTTTTGTCTACTTCTTATTAACTGTCTACTGGCTTGGGAGAGAGGCAAGCAGCTGCTTCTGTCTTTTTGGGGAAAGCTGTGAAAGATTTATGCAGCAGCCTATGACTTCATAGAAATTGCTTGTTTGCATATTTCGCTCTTCACAGGTCTCCTTTGCAAGTTACGTTTTTAACAGGCTTTGGAGAATTTTAGCCACTTTGGTTTCATGGATCTGACTATGAAAGTACAGGGCGCTCCTATGGTCACAAGAAAACTATGTCATGTACATTGTTTTATTTTTCTTCTGGATCACAATGGGTACCATAATTTTATAGTCAGTGTCATGTTGATCAAAAACCATAAAGTCACCACTTTCCTCTTAGACTTTCATACAACCAGACATGTTTTTTGCAACCACATTTCTCACAACCTCCTGCCCATTTTAAACAATCAAGATTTAGCACAATTTCATATTTCTTTTTTCAAATTACAGACTTGGAGTATGTATTCATCTCTTATATAAAGTTTATGCTCTGTACTTTGGGAATTTTGTGCTAACCTATTTCTTAGAGTAAGCTGCTTCACTTAATTTACTTGAAAGCTGAACAGTTTTTTCAGCTCAATTCAATTCAATCAGTCCCCACTGAGCAAGCCCTTGGTGACAGTGGAAAGGAAAATTTCCCTTTTAATAGGAATAAATCTCTTCCTGCTCAGGGAGGCTCAGAGAGGGGCAGCTATCTGCCTCAATTGGTCGAGGGTGGTGAGGTGAAGAAGACAGGACAAAAGATACTGTGGGAGAGAGCCAGAGATGAATAATAACTGATGTTTAAATGCAGATGGGCATATAAACACACAGGTTTTAAATATTCACACAAAAAAACTTCACTGAACTGCATACAGCACAGTTTTTACCTGTGAGATAATAGTTATCTCACAGCCCATTTTTTCCCAATAAACATCTACAGATTATTAGTGAACGATGCACATATCAGGTGTCACTGCAGTGTTTTCACTCCCAGGGCACAATTTTCTTTGATAAGGCGTCGTCTGGCATCTGCAAATGTCTGTTTCCACAATATTGCCAGTGTTACAGTATTCACTCTGTTAATTCATGTTCCTAAACCTGTTCCTTTGTTAACATGAAAACATTTTTTCATCAGTGCACATCTCACATCTTACAGATCTGTGTCCAGCTTTAAAGACCAAAACAGTCTACATTTGGAGGCTGGAGCTGTTGGAGATGATGTAACTGCAGGTCAAACTAATGTCAAACAGCAAAAAAAAAAATCAAATCAAATTTTGTGCAGTAGTAACTTGTACAAGGCACTGTGTAAAATGCAATAAGTGAAATAACAAAAGCATGAAAATCAGACCAAATTTTTTTTAAAATAAATTTCATTTGTTGTCATATATATTTTTAGATCAGAGTTCCCATGATTCCCTCTGACTGGTTCTGTTACCCCTTTGCCACCCCATTAAAAAAGAAAAAGATCCTGGAAACGCCTCTGCTTCACATTCAGAGAACTGAAGAGCGTTTTATGGGTCATAAAGAGGGAAGTCACTGCAGTCTTCGATGGGTCACTGCGTGGCTTTCTCCCTCTCCAACAGGCTTGAATGACACACATTTACCAGCTTTTGTCATGTGATGGTCATTTATTTCGTTTTTCCTTCTTTTGTGTCTTCCAGAGTCAACAAAACCCAAGTGGCTGTGATGTCAGGACATGCTGCTCTTCCTGTTGTGGTGCTTTAAATACTTCTTTACAGTGCTGAAACACTGATGCCTTAATTTCCTTTGAAGAGGATATTCTTGTTCTTAGCAGAGGTAACCAGGTTAAACAAAGAACAAATTTTGATTAAGTTGCATGTCAGTGGTTTGGAAAATCATCGAACTGTCAGACTGCAGAATGGTCCTAAGTCCTTGCTTGTGAAAATCTGCTGGTCCATTCACTTGAGCATGTGCCTGTTCATTCAATAATAAAACCAGATTTACTATCAGCCCGGTGGCCCCATCCAGCTTTGTCTATGTCCACCTCTCAGTGAGACCATTTTTTCTCTCTTTTCCTCTTTCAGCCCATTGATGTCTTTCTCTCTTTTCTCTGTGTTGACAGGAGTTTTAGTATCTGCTCAGAGAGCTCCATAATTCAACTGAGCTCAGTTAAGAAGAGTGAAAAACCTTTACCGGATGGCCTTACAACACTGACACTGAAACACACATTAAAAATGGTGGTGATGTTATAAAATATTAGCCAACTGTGATAAATTTGGCTTTTCCATATATTAGTCTTTCTTTTCTTCCCTCTATTATAGGAATTATTTGATATTAAAACATTTTATACAAGATCAAGCTGACAGAAGTTAGTAAAATTATTTATTTATTTTGTGTAAGTTATTTTAACCATAACATGTATTTTGGAGGACAAGGGGAACTGGAATGTTTGAGCCATTGTTTTTATGGCCACAATGAAAGTAACAGGGATACATGGGCTCCCTGTTCTTTAAAAGTCAACCTGTCATTGTTTTTTCTTTAGAAAGTTTCAGCTTTTCAACCACTTGCAACATCTCCCTTTGCATAATCTGACAATCTCTCAGCTCCTGTACTGGTATCACTTATACCAGCGGTTCCCAACCCCCGGGTCATGGACCGGTACCACTCCATGAGTCGTTTGGTACTGGGCTGTGAGAGTTGAGGCTCAGGTGTGAAATTTATGGTTTTCAGGGTTTTTATCATTAAGTTGGTTTCCCCGGGTCTTTTCCTGTGTTGTACTTGTGTGTCTTATTTTGAAAGAAATATTTACGCATTACCATAGCGACCAGAGAGCATTAAGAGGCAGAGAGGAGGATGTTACTCTCAATCTTGGTCATATCATTTTATTTTAGAATAGAATAGAATTCAACTTTATTGCCATAGCACATGTCACAGGTACAGGGCAATGAAATGCAGTTTGCATCCATCCAGAAGTGCTTTAGCCATGATATAGATATATTACAATATATAATATAGATATGTAAGTATATTACAGAAATGGGTCTATTATGGTATGTTATAATGTACACGGTATGAAGTATGTTATGAATATTCAATAACTATAAGTATGTACAGGCTGTAGTGAGTACAAGCTATGTACAGGCTATGAACAGGATATAAATATGAAATAAAAAAGCTATACAGAAATCTGAGATATACAGTTATACAGAAATGTGAACTATGCAAGTTATAAACAGTTGTAGGATTAAAATTGATCGTATGGACAGAATGATTATTTACATAGAACTATACAGTAGTGCAGTTAAGATAAGTGAGATATGGGGATAATTTCTACAGTTTCTATAATTTGATGTATTTATCCACTGCATCTTAAAGGTAGGTCCGTGAAAATATTGTCATTAAACCAATCTGTGGCGCATAAAAGGTTGGGAACCGTTGACTCATATCATTAAAATGGCAGTAAAAACTTGATCTTCGACTAGGCCATGCTAGCTGGCCTCAGAAACTGAGAGGTGAATGACACCAAAGGTAGTGCATCAAAAGTGATATCACAGTTGTCAGCACTTCTGATCACTCTTGTTCTCACTTACTTAGAAAAAAATCTGGTGTAATATTAATAAACCTGGATTTAAATAATGTTAAAATTGGACTTGAAATAATCTTCATAATAAGAATCTGCTTTAATGACTAATGGAACTGTTTCGCCAATCAACAATGCCACCTGTACCCAACTTTATACAATGCAATGCAATGTAAGTTGTGCTAAAAAAGGTTCAGTGTTTGCTCCTTTGAGAGGGACATGTAATATTTCTTGAGTGCAACTTGAGGACATTTTATCGTTTTGAACTTCCATTTTTTAAACTTCCTGTCAAATCTGTCTCTCCCACTCACCATCATCTCCAAGATTATCATCTGCTGACCTTTACTGACCCTGTTCTTGCATGCAAACTCTAGCTGATCCTCTTGTAACAGTAGCATTTCATAGCTCCGCCTATAATGAAAATAGACCCTGCTTTTGTTTAAGCGTGTATAGTAAATGTTTTTAAGTAGGAGATTCCCTGGTTACCAAATTGACACATTTTTTCAGTATACTACAAAGAGAAGAAACAAAGAGATTCAACATGTAGATTAAATTGCTAATTCTGGCTTTTGTAAGGCTGTCACGGTATATAATAGATATGCATACATATACTCATCAATTTATTACATATCTAAAGCATTAAAAATAGCAAAAATACTCACAACCTAACATATGCAAAGTAAGTATTCCATAGGACCTAAATGTTATCTATTTACAGATGCTCTTGCTCTCTTCTGCTATCACAATGGCTCTTAATGGCTTTGTGGTAAATGAGAACACAACCACAGAGGGATTAAAGAGAGAGAGAGAACATGCTAGAGTGACATAAAAACCCAGAGCGACTTTGCTTACAGCCGCATGTGACATCAGGCTTAATCTCTGCACTCTGGTGCACTCCCGCAAAATAGCTTAGAGGAATGTCAGAGTTCTGGATGGCTCGCTGGATCTGCACAGGGGGTCGATATTTAATGCCATGCGGTTTAATGTTGTGTAATAGTACTGTGTGACATGATATCAGCTGAGCTGGACACAGGGTTGGGGTGCCTGCACGCTCACCTTTATCTCTTAACAATCCAACTCCTACCCTCCAGCAACTCCATCAGAAAGCACTTAACCCCTGGGATGCTCATTCCCCTTCTCTATTTAAATTTTCCCTTTCAGCCACACGGCTGCTTTCCTCTTTGTGTTGCTCAGCGGCAGCAGCAGGCCTTTTGCTTGGCCCGACCAAAAACAATGGCATAGCTACAGGGAATGGAGACGATGATGAATGGGGGGGGATGAGAAGAGGAGGGGGTTTATTTTGCTGAGTGACTTGGAGTGGTTGACAGCAGGACGGCGTTTTTGATGTGTTTGTGCATGTGAAAGAGGCTTATGTTGTTGAGAAAGCTGAGCTGAAGTCAAACAGTGAATAGCAGAGCAGGAGGTCTGTGGCCAAGAGGTGAATTTGAGGGACTATCTCGATAGTGATCAGGCTGCAGTTTTTCCCCCTGAGGCGACACAAAGACCTGCAGCAGCCAGCACCGGGTTCATACTTCATGTGGGAACAAACCCAAGGTCAAAATCATGGAATTCCAGCTGAAGCAAATGTGTTTTAGTTTAAGGTTGTCCTATCCGAGCAGCAGTCACTCAGCAGCATGGTACAGTAGAAGAAAATATAATAAAATATAATAAAATAAAATAAGATAAAATAATTAAAAAAAATAACTAGAAAAATAGTAAAGAGCAAAATATTAGAGAGATGTGGTACAGGAATGAGCAGCAGAGACATTCTGATGGAGATCATTCAGTAACTTAAAATGTTAGAAAATATTAATCTCACTCAAATGCTTCTGCATAAATGGTAAACGGCCTGTATTTGTAAAGAGCTTTACTCAGTCACTATGTACCCCAATGCGCTTTACACTACATTCAGTCATCCACCCATTCACACACACACATTCACACGCTTCTGTGTGAAGTGTTTTAACATCTGACAGCATTTGAGAGTCACGCTCAAGGTTAAACTACAGCAAAAATTTGAAGCACCCTGATAGGTTAACATATTCATCAATGCAAAATCAATTTGTTAATTGTATGTCTGGGTTCATTAGGATAGGAATTTGTGTCGGTGTGTGGCACTGTAGCTTAGACGTTTACAGGTTTATATTGTCAAATTGTGATGAGACGATGTGTTTCAAGTCATTTTAGGGAGAAACTTGACAGTAATGTAAGGAGTAGTTTAAAGAATTACTTCCTCCTGGGAATAATTAAGTAATGTACTGCATTGCTTTTAAAAGAAGTGGTTGGTGTAATACTTATAATACATATTACCACCCCAACACTGATCACAACAAAAAGGGGAAATAGTTCCAACATGCTCAAACATTAGATGAAAAAAAGCATCCAGTTAATTTGCAGTAATGTCTTTAATATCCTGCTTAGCGATGGTGATAACTTCCAGAGCCAAAGAGCACCCAATGAAAATTGATAACAATCAATCCATAAGCAATATTGAGAATGGAACCAGAATATCCAAATTCTTAAAAACCAGTATGATTTAATTAAGATGACATTGTTGTTGTGTGAGCTGAGAGCAACACATGACCGCTGACGCGTGTACTCCAAAGTTTCTGCAGTGGGCATGTCTACACAGAGGTTAGGATCTTGTCAGAAAATGTGGGTGGAGCTTTTGATAGGGGGTTAGCATGAACCTAGTTCAAGTACAGTTCACTCTTCTTCAAAGAAAAAAACTGCATGGTATACATTACAAGTGTCTGGAAAGCATCACATGATCATACTAAGCTAGTCTTCATTAATGCAATTTACCTGTCAAATTATATCTAACTGCTTTGTCTGGATACAGCTTTTGCAGCACAGAAAATACAGTAATAATAAAGGTCAGTGTAGGGACCTTTGTGTATGCCTGCCTTCTGCAGGGTTTCATATGTGTGCCTGTATTCTGGGAAGAGCCTGGCACTGATGGCAGCTGGTTTACCTGTAGGGCCTAAATGAGAAAAACGGGAAGGAGGAAAAATGCAAACAAAGGAAATAGGAAGACCTACATGTAGAAATGGATTTGTTATGCCCTGTTGAAACAAGAAAAAGATGACTGAACTATCCGATCCTGCTGTATACATTATGCCAACACAGCTTAAACCTTGGGGGTGACAATATTCTTTCAAAGCAAAGTAAATCTGGGAGAACTCCTCTTCAATTTTTAACATGTGGAACACAGATGGATAAAAATGTACACAATCAAGAAGCAGGTAATAGAAAACCAAGAATGTAAAAATTTGCCGCGTCTGTTACCTTCTTTTTTCTGCCTCTTTCTTTGAGTCTCGAGGTTTTTGTTTTTAATATTTTGGACAGATATCATTCGCACATATTCAGTGGAAATAAAACCTCTCTACAGGATCCAGCACCAAAACATCAGCCTTGACCACACCAGCAGTAAATCTTAATCCAACTGTATGATGCCAAACCTCAGCTCCAGTTCTCCCATCCCTGCTGGATCCTGCGGTGGGAACAAGCCTGATGGTGGGAGGTGGACGTATTTATCTGGTAAAGCAGCTCTTTGTGACACACGGAAAGGAAAGGAGGAGATGAAGGAAGAGAAGAGATTAAAAAAATGCACATTTTTAAAGAAAGGGAAACTTATGTTTTTATGTTGTTTTTTGTGACATACTGTACATAGTACTGTGCAAAAGTCTCGAGCCACCACACGTCTGCCTATTTTGATTTCAAGCAGCCATCCTTTGAACAGTAGTTCTTCAGGCTTACTAAAAAGTTTTCCAAGGTTTCTTTAAACACTGTCTGCTTTCTCAATTATTTTAATTCCAATGCTTCTACCTGACCATTTTCAGAGAATCATTCAAGCATAAAAAAGGCACTTAACTCAAGCATTGTGTCTACACATCACAGACAATGTAGCAAAGAACCAATTCGAAATTGTATCTTTAGACATTTTTTACAAGCAGCATGTTGCAAAAACACATAATTTGTTACCAGGTTCTACAGTTTATTGTAAAATGTCAATCATATATATTTAATCTCTGTAATATTCTTCATATTTACAGTTGAGCTCTTTACGTTTAGAGAGCTAATTTCTTCTATTAATATAAGTTTATACAATATGTAATATATTGTATTATTTTAGTTCAGTCTGTTGCTATTTTTATTATCTATGCTACAGAGGAAACATATCAACAGGCATTCAACAGTATTTTTGTACCAACAAGGGGATTCCCAGTGAACATTTAGCTAAAATCTTTGTATATCCTACCATGGTGTTCAGTGTGTCCTTAAAAAAGTTGAGGCTGGAGGCTCTGTCACAGTTTGGAGCTGCATTTCAGTCAGTGGTGTTGGGGATCTTGTCAAAACTGATGGTATTATGAAAACAGACGAGTACCTTCAGCTGCTGATCCACCACACAATCTCCTCTGGAAAGCACCTGACAGGCAATCATTGTTCACTATGGCAATGATCCCAAACACAGTAAAACCTGGATACGGATCATCTTAACAGAACAGAACAGAACAAAAGATGACGATCATCCTTTAAGAAGTCTGAAGTATTCCTGAAGACTTTTTAAAGACATGAGAGTTCAAGCTGGGTTGGAGATTGAAAGTAGCCAGACTCCCAAGCAATTTAGTATTGAACAAACTCTATTTTTAAATGCTGTAAGTGTGCACATTTTAATTAAATCACTGCATTTATTTCTCTAACAAAACAAAGGAATTTTTCAAGACTTGCACAGTACTGTATGCACAATGTTGTAATGGTGAATGCTCATATTAAAAGGGACACAAATTTCAAATAGTGAGGTCTGCAAGTGTCTGAGTAATCCCTGCAGGGCAAACACTCAGTTTCACAGTTTGTTTTTTGTTTTTTTTGTTCCTAGATCTTTCATATTTCTAGCTGTGGGCTTCTGTGGCCACTGAATCCAAAGAAAGTTGAGTTAAAGGGAGGGGAGACTGAAAGGAAGATTAGCTAAAACAACTTGTTTTAGACAGAAGAGGAAGCGAAAGACTGTACCAAAGACCACGATGAGATAAAAAGGGATTATTTCAAACTGTGAATCAAGCAAAGCTACTCTAGATCAGTCCGAGAGCATAGATATTGCCCCGATATTAGTAGGATTAGAGAATGTGTATTCCCCAAAATGTTAAACTAATTATTTAACTTGTTTTTAAATAAAAGAGACCAGAGGACAGCAATAGTAAAGGCCCTGGAGGTGTTTTACCTAAACCTGCTGACCTTAATCAGGTATACTTCTAGCATCTTAATGCCAACGTATAGGAATACGGAGGTTTGGTAATCTGATCTGGGATCTGTAGTAGGACAGGGGGAGCTGGACTTCCACGAGCTTATATCAGGTTGTACTTGAACTACAGAGAGTTCAGCATTTTAGCTAGCCTGTTGTTAATCTGCTTAACTGAGCTTTAGAGAGATGGAGTTTCTCTCTCTGTTTCACACACACAAACCCAGTTTTATCCCATCTCACACGCAAAGGTGCACTTACTCTGTTTTACTCTCTCTTTCTCACACACACACACACACACACACACACACACACACACACACACACACACACACACACACACACACACACACGATCCCTGTATTCCATCCTGTTTTCATTTCCGCCCTCTCACCTTTCAAACCTTGTTACACAGTCTTAACCCATCTGTTTCCTCTCTCTTTCTTTGTTCTCTCTCACACAAACAACTGTGCTTCATGTGCACACGATACTTTCTGTTTTATGCATTAACGTCTTGGATATGGAGTTCGGGTCCTGAGAACACAGCAGATGAAACTGCAGCATGCGTGTGATTCTCCTGCTGCAGATTTGAAAGATTGAAGCTAAAAACCAACCTTTTTTTTCTTCCTTTTTTACGTTTTCAAACAGCGTCGTCTTTGTGCAGCTCGCACAGAACCACTCAATTATGAAATTTACGTATTTATAACAGCGGCCCACTCTGGTTACACTATTGGCCAATGTCTACACATGGTTTACGCCAGCTTCTCCAAGAGCAATATACCAGCAAAGTGAGTTACACAAAGTGACCCCAAGCTTGCATGAAGTCACTCGTCTGTCTGCTTCTTCTGCCTTTTCC
Source organism: Maylandia zebra (assembly GCF_041146795.1). Lineage (NCBI taxonomy): Eukaryota > Metazoa > Chordata > Actinopteri > Cichliformes > Cichlidae > Maylandia > Maylandia zebra. The sequence goes on along the minus strand of NC_135172.1, from coordinate 13,196,073 downwards.
CCACCTCAGCCGGCAAACATTTGTTTTGCATGTTTGAAATGTAAATGTAGCTGATGAAGCATGTCATAATAAGTGTTTCATGTCTGAAACACAAAGAGCTGTTTGAGGTGGATGCAGGCTGTGTGGTTTGCGGGGTGCCAGCAGGAGCTGGAACGGCCCCGCGAGCACACAGTTCGGCTCTGTGCTGCAGGTTCAAGAAAGGAAAAACACCAAGTCTTCACCACACGGCATAACACACTCCAGTCTCTATTTTTTGCTGTTTAGTTGTGACATAAGGCAGCTGTGGTTCCTGTTAATATGTGATAGCTTTAGCCAAAGCGATGATGGAGACTGTAGACATTTCATGTGCTGCAGAAGACTGTGAGCTGCAGCTACAAGCTCCAGAGAAAAAAGATTACATGTGAACCTTTATTCTCAACGATATCACACATATGTGTCCAAGTTAAAGACACTCAAGCTAGTTTTGACTGCTGATTAAACATTTACTGTACAGCATTAACCCCCTAATGATCATCTGCAGACAAAGGTCATATTATCATGAAGCAGGGTAGCTAAGAAATCCACAATGTGCAAATTTACTGCACTCAATGTGACATCTTCCAGAAACACAGCATATGCCCATATAGTTTTGTGAGCATGTCTGGAGTCACTGCAGCCACTGAAAGCAATTTAAAATCAGTTGATTCCTTTTGATATACCTTGTAAATACCAAATGCTAGTACTCTACATACTAATAAAGTACTAAATATAATTTTATAATCATAATTATATATAATATTTGTAATTAATCCCACTGAAATCGAGTTTGGCTCTTTCTTTCTTCCTTTGAGGATAACAAAATTTATACATTTGTGGCCTGAATATGTTTATAGTCTACCTTCATTGTCCCACAAGATACATTTTAAATTACAGTAGATGTGAAATATGCACAATTTGAGTGACTTGAGGACAGTCCTTGGTTAAAACATGGCACCCATTCTGTTAAAATTATATAAGGTTTCCCCATGTATTGCATTTCCTTTAGGTGCATATCTAAATGAAACAGAGCTCCTTGTCAGCAGTAATGAAAGCGAATATGAAGAAAGTGGTTTGATATGAAGTCACCTTCTCCTCCTTCTGGTTTAGTGAGTCAGGAGATGAGGTCACCAATGAAAACATTTGCCTTCCCCTACGCCACTATTACTGTCATTTCTTTGACCTGTTTGAAATAACACAACTCTTTAAACAGCACAAAAAGATCACTTGTTAGCTGTTGGCTATTCCGCTCCATAATCAGCATTTTCATGCTTTTCTGTTTTCTAGTCTCACTTTTGCCAAGGTTCAGTGTGTGTGTGTGTGTGTGTGTGTGTGTGTGTGTGTGTGTGTGTGTGTGCGTGTGTGTGTGTGTGTGTATGTGTGTGTGTGTGTGTGTGTGTTACTGTCCCTTCAGTCACTCTCTGACAAACCTGTTTGCTGCAAGCTGTTTTCTGACCACCACACCCAATTTGTTTTCATATAAATATTTTATTAGTATCAGTAACATGTCAGAAGGATTATTTCCCATCCATTCTTTATTTGGGTAACATATCAGAAAAAGAACTGATAAGCAATAGAAATAGAAAACGAGACGTTATAAAAATAAGAGGATATACGTGCATGTGTGTGAGTGCTTTTCTGAGGAAGAGTAAATCTTGGAGTACAAAAACTAATCCCAGTCACTGTTTCTAGAAAGGATTTTGCCCCAGTTTATAATCCGAGTCACTGAGCGGTTTATACTCTGGAGAAGGAGCAGGATACAGGCAATATGCCCTTCAACATCCTAGAACCAGAATGTCAGTTCGCTTTGTCATCGTCTCATCATTTCTCGTCTCCATCAAAAAAAAATTGGAGTTCACTTGTGGAAGTTTGATGCTTTGCTTTTTTTTGGAAAATGGTGAGTCAGTAATCCTCCATCAAAACTCCAAAAGGTCGTGGACAAAATATGCTCCGTTAGACCTTTTCACTGTTACTTTGATGGCAGGTGTTAAAGGAGTCACAGGCAGAAGGTGCTTGTCCTTGCTTTCCATTACATCATTATCCTCAAGGTGTCCTCCACTCCTACATCTGTCTGCTGCTCTTCACCTGATGCCTGTTGCAAGAAAGGAACATGAAGATAGCTTCTTTTATTAGCATAAAGCATTAGCTTTATCTTCGACTGAATAACAACACACACACACACACACGCACACACACAAAGGACTGTTTTCTGCACCACCGCTGGACATCTAAATTGCAATTTTTTTGCTTTAAGTTCAGCTGATGTAAGCACGACCTGCAGGAAGTCAGCAAGTTCAACAGAAGTCACACATGATGACAGGATGGTTAAACTCTAAGAACCTTTGTGCACTACAACAATGTTTTTTTTAACCCCTGTTTACGTCGAGTAGGAAAGATTTTAATAATATAGAATGGGGGTCTTTGAAACATATGTTTGTGTGTGTGCACACATGTATGTGTGTGTGTGTGAGTGGATGGGTTAGTGTGTGTGAAGGGAAATGCTGCCCTGAGGGAGAATTAACTCAGGCAGGAAAAACACTGTAAATGCCTCAGATGTTATCAGTTCTGAGAGGAGCCGTAACATGTGAAGTGAGCCAGCCTAAACCCCCATGCCCACGCCCATGCACAAACACATGCACGCACACAAAGATACGCAGCTATATGCTCACCATTGTCTGTGTCTGAGTTTGGGCTGATATGGCGTTTATTGGTGCACGTGCACTCTAAGTGATCCTCCACCCTCACCTGCACCTCCCTCAGCCTTGGCCGCCTTCGCACGTACTCCACCTTCGCCACCTGAGGGGAGAGAAAGTGAGACAGAGAGAAAACTTTATTGAGAAATGAATTAAAGCATGTTTGTTAATACTCTTTAGCATAGGCAAGCCCCCGCTAACTAGCTCACTGCATGAATTCGTACAGTCAAACTGCCAGCTTTGAAAAATAAAAGGAATACAGAAATTACATAAGTTCTGTGTAGCTATCTTGAGTGGTAGTTGTGTGCCTTTACCCAAAGTTCCCTTGCACTAAAACACATTCTAAGGCATGTTCTGCTTTTCTGTTGAGTGTGTTGGGTTAGAACGAGTTTTTCTAGTCAAAGTTAGCATCAGAAATGCTAACTTGCACCTTGCACCAGATGCACCTTGCTAGCCAAACTAGCTGTCTAGTACTAGTGCTAGGTACTAACTTAATCAAATTTATAAGCTGAGTAGATTAAGTTTTTAAAGAATAGGAAACACAATGAACTGACTACTGGAGAACATATCTGACATCAAAGTTTAGTCTCAGTTCTTTTGTAAATTAGCATAGCTATTGCCATCCAGTGGATTTTTAAGATCACATTTATAAGGTTTTTGTTTAAAACTAGTCTGCCAGAAATATTCAATAGAAAACATGACAAAGAGTTTCTCAAACAGCTAATGGAGGTGGTCATTAGCTACAGCTGAGAATCTCCCAGTGTATGGGCCTCAAGTTGGGTTTTTTTGAATGTAGCTGTGTAAACATCAAATATCTGCTCGGTTTATCAAGATATCGCATATTTGCAAAAGTGCTTCGACGTTTTCGGAGACGTCTGCTAGTCACCAGCTCGATAGCTAGCTGGGAGCTCGAGGTTCACTGAAGCCGCCGAGAACGGCACAACTCCCGGCACATCATTTTCAGATCACCGCGGATTTTTGCTACTCAGGTTAAACGTAATATATAAGTCACTTAGACAACCTAAAAATGTTATTGTTGGGCTTTTTTCAGTGTTTTGTTTGTTTGTGAGTAAATCGGTTTGGCTGAGATTAAAGTTATTAGATTAGATAAAATAAAACTTTATTAATCCCCCTGGTGGGTTCCTCCTTGGTTTTGACTAAACGTCAAACAGAAAACTGATTAAACAGGAGTATGACACGGTCGAGAATTTACGCCAGTGTCCTGTTATATTTTAGATAGCAAGGAGAAGACGGCTGAGTTTATTAAACTCCAACGAGACAGCGGTGACGCTAATCAGAAGGCTAGACCGTCCAATTTCCCCAGCCGTTTACTTCCGGCCTACACGCACTTCTGAGGACCTGGGCCCTGTGCTTCGTACGTCGCTTACTACATCCAAGATCAAATGAAACATCCAAGACCAAATCATCGCGCTAACTCTGAGCTCGCTATTCCGGTTCCCCGAACACACCTGTTGTTGACGATTAGTATAGCTGGATGAAGTAATGTGAGATCACTGGGTGGCCCAACAGGGGCTACGCATCGATAGTAGAAACATTGATCGGCAACCCTTTGATTGGTCGGCGAAAATGTCGAAGGAGCGCGCTCGGTATTTTTCGGCAGCAGAGCAAGAACTCTTGAGTGAGGGATTTCAGGAGTTTCAGAGTTTAATTAAAACGCAAGGGAACACTGCAAAGGCTGCAAAAGCAAGGAGAGAGGGCTGGCAGAAAGTTGCTGACAAATCAAACTTGTAAGTAATTCAATAATAACAATAATAATGGAGTGGATTTATATAGCGCTTTTCAAGGCACCCAAAGCGCTTTACAATGCCACTATTCATTCACTCTCACATTCACACACTGGTGGAGGCAGCTACGGTTGTAGCCACAGCTGCCCTGGGGCAGACTGACAGAAGCCAGGCTGCCATATTGCGCCATCGGCCCCTCTGGCCAACACCAGTAGGCGGTAGGGTAGATTTATCATATCACACCATATTATCCAATATTATATTACATTATATTATATTATAATATGTTATATTATATCCCCTTTCACATTAGAGCCACAACAGGACCCACTAGAACATGGGAACAAGTAAAAGTGAAATATAAGAATATTCTACAGAATGGTAATATTTATCACTTATATTGCTTGTCGTCTCTTGGAAAGAGACCCTGGAATACTCTGTTTGTTTGTTCATAACAGCAACCAAGAAAAGGGCAGAGCAAAAAAAGACAGGTGGTGGTCCTGCACCCCCTCGTCAACAAGTTGGTTAAGTGAATAATACCCTCACGGGAAAATCGATATCTCTCTATGAGCACACTGTCGCGCTGAGCTAAAGGATCCTGTCTGTCCCGCAATATACGCTGAATTCTGAAAACTCTCCTTATCAATCTTGCACCTTCCGCAATGGGTTGCTCGCGTAAACGGACAGGATATGACTGCGACAGACTTCCCAAATCCACCTTCGCTTTTATAGCCGTGGTCTCTCATCTTGATTACACGAAGTAATTTACAATTACTACTCTGAAATATGAATTACATCTGTAATAATCACATACATGTAATAGAATGTTAATAGTACAATTCCCTTTTTTAGGGAATGACCTGTATGTATCTGTGTGAAATCAATAAAAGGATCAAGTGCTGCATTATCTTTAGTTACATTGATGTTATTTATTTATGGTGAAACAGTGGTGGAATATCGCTGTTGCTTTCGTATGAATGACGCGGACATACCTGCGTGGCCGCGATCTAATCCTGTTTACATAAAGTAAACCTGCTCCCCAGCAGGTTTACGCTTACGGCTCTGTTGCTATGACAGCAAGTCCCGGATGGGCTTCGGGGAACCGAACGATCCAGGATCACGCGAAATCGTCAACAATCTCATCCAGCTAACTCACTTAGCGCGGTACGAAGAACAGCCCCCTGGCCCGCGTAGACCGCGAAGGCCGGCCCATGAATTTGGACATGACCAGCCCATGAATTTGGACATGACTAGTGAGTGATTCGTTCATTCTATGATTCATTACAGGAAGGGAGGGGGTGAGTGAGTCCTGAGTGATTCGCTTACGCTACAATTCAGCGCAGGAAGGGAGGGGGTGAGTAGCTAAAATGTGCTGTTAGCATGTTAGCAGAGCGATGCTACTGTGAACCAAGGAGCTATTGTCTTGATGTGAGCTTCTACTCAGGGTTTTTTCTTCCAGTTCAGAGCAGAAATGTTTTTGTTAAGAAAGTGGCTGTTGTTTTTTTCCCCCACGATTTTAATTATAAGCTACATATATTTCTACTAAGGAAATTAGTTTGCTAACAGCAATAGGGATGAGTTAGTGAGTCAATTGGGCTTGTGAATCATGATTCATGAGTCAGTAAAGTGATTCTCGAGTATTGAACGTGAACATGATTCGCGCATCACTATTTTGGACAAGTGTGGATGTTATGTTTGTATCTCCTTTTTGGTAAATGTTTGACTAGACCACCATCATTAAAATTTCACTTTTTATTGTAAACTTATCTCCTGTTTCCTCCACTTTCTGTCCTCTTTACCTCAACAATCTAACATAATTTTGTTCATTAAATTGATGTAGACTCTATTATTTGAAGCTATTGTAAATTTCATCATGTACTAAACTTCTGCAAAATCGAATCATGATTAAATTTATGTTTGCAACAATATAGGTTTGTTGATCCCAAAAACTACCTAACGATAGTGCTATTTAAGTTAGAATGAGACAGGTTATGTATGATACAGGTGCTACAGATAAAATGCTTTCTTGTACTTGTGCAAGCACACAGGTGTGTGTAATCTCGTTTGGAAGAATGAATGGAACACTGATAGGAGGTTTGATTTCACTTACACTAAGTGAGGCATATGCTGTTTTGTGTCACATTTGACATCAACACTAGCGCCCCGAGCCTAGCTACTCATGTAGCAATGGGTCTTTCTAGTTCATGAACAAATACACACCCAACATACTTTTATCTTACATAAACAATAAAAGAACCACAGAAGCACAGTAAATGCGTAATGCTAACATCCTTGTTAGCAAGCCAAGTCTGCACTTTGGCAGGTCCAATTGCACAACCATCTTTGCTTCAAGTCTTAACAGACTCTGAAATAGCAGAGCTAAGACTTTGAAAAAACAAAAACCCACAAGAAGGTTCAGCTGAGGTGAGCAGCTGTGCAGCTAAACAGCACATATGACATTGACTAGACCTTGACAATATGCTAGAAGGGGTGAGCCATCACTTCAAATAGTCGAGGTCTGCTATAATTGTTATATATATGAGTAGTTAGATTAGATTAGATCAACTATTAAATTAATAGTTCTTTCCTGCAGACTTACACTACAGTTGCTGCTGTAGTTCTAGTAAGAAAAATCGATGTTTTTTGTAGGCAACTTGGCAGTTGTTATGCATTCAGTCAGTCTACTGATGTAGTTCTTCCAAACCTGTGAACGTTAGCTAGGTGACAAAGCAGAGGCTTCAAGTGGAAACTTTACATGGCAGTGAGTGATCTCACAATGATGATATCCATCTTTTATATACAGTCTATTCTCAAAAAACAAGTAAACATCATTTCAAGACAGCAGCTTTTAAAAGGGCATTACAGATTGACTTCCAGCCTGCTGTAGTCTTCATATATATATATCAGTACTGAGGCTCTTTCTTTGTTTTCTCACATATGGACACACCCCCTAAACCTTCACCCTGCCATCTTCCCTTTAGCTTTAAGTGAGTGCAGTTGTAGTCGTGACCGTTTACCCTCTAAGCACTGAATCTCAGCACATGCGAGTGACTTTATTTTTGATTTCCTCTGTGAGCAGACAAAGGATGAGCCCTTTCATCTCAGATTGGGTTTCAGCAGGCCAAAGCACAGAGTATCAAACCGCCCTCCCCTCCTGTTTTATTCACGTTTTCCCTCTTGACCTCTGGCAGCACACTCTTACACGTCTTTCCCTCTCACCCCAGATTATCAGTCAAACATCAACCAATCAACCTGTGAAATTAATATTTCATGTTCATATTATTAAAGTAACTATTAACATCAACATCATCAGCACAGTTTAAAAGTACAATAAATGCACTTCCTGTGTGCCAAACACACACACAGACACACACTCCTTGGGTCAGCTCCCACTTGGACTCTTGTGACTGTGAACCATTTGGGGTTTACTGAGTCTTATTTCCAGCTCTGGATGAGATCAAAGGGAAGCTATTATGTTCATGTGCTACCTCACTGCCAGATTTTCAGTCACTGGCACACACACGAACGCACACACACGCACACACACGCACACACACACACACACACACACACAATGGTTAAGCTGGGGAGAGTAATTGTTTTTGGCAGGTGTAGAGTGTATACCTCCAGTAAGTGGCTGCGTATTTACACATTCTGTGCCATTATTCGTTTTCTACACTTTCCGGGTCAGTGCCAGTAAAAGACAACGAACAGAAGCCTTTTGCTAAATGTTTACACAGAATATATCCCTTAAACTAATTTGAACCACTTCTATTGTCACAGGATATCCCTGTGGAAGAAAACTCTTGTCTCTGGCTACTGTATGTGTCAGACACCAAACAATAATGGATTGCATTTATATAGCGCTTTTCGGGACCCTCAAAGCGCTTTACAATACCACTATTCATTCACTCTCACACACTGGTTAAGTCAAGCTACAGTTGTAGCCACAGCTGCCCTGGGGCAGACTGACAGAGGTGAGGCTGCCATATTGCGCCATCAGCCCCTCTGGCCAATACCAGTAGGCAGTAGGTGAAGTGTCTTGCCCAAGGACACAACGACCGAGACTGTCTGAGCCTGTCCGAGCCGGGGCTCAAACCGGCAACCTTCCGATTACAAGACAAACACCCAACTCTTGAGCCACAATCGCCCCAAAGAACAGTCTTAGTCCTCTGTGACTTTGTCCTCTTCCTCATAATGAAAGTTGAAGGTGACATATAAGAAGATACAGCATGCACTGAGACAGACAAGTGCACTAGAGAAATGTAATAATAGGTTTTTGAAATTCATGACATCCTTGTGAAAGAAATGAAATAAAAATTGTGCCAAAGTGCATGAAAAACAAACTTTGTGCGAGTGCCAAAGCTCTTGGCCACAATTTTGCACTTCATATGCAGTTAGTCTCTATTAAGGGACTCTAATTTAAACAAAGAAAAACAACAGATAAATGGCAGATTACTTAGACATGATAAAAAGACTGTTTCTACTAAATACAACAAAGCCTTTTCCGGATGCTTCTTCCTAACTTTAACTCGTCAGTTTCACATCTTATGGGAAGTCTCTCAGTTGCCTGGCTTCAATAGGAAATGGTTTATGACAAACTTGGAAATACAAAATTTGTGGTATTTGGTAATGGCTCTTCCACTCCGGGGTGTACCCGGCTCCAGCCTGGCCTGGCTCCAGCTCCATAAACATATCTACAGTTCAGAAAATGTTAAATAACACTATGGTTACACACAGTTTTGGTTTATGGCAATTATATTCATTTTCTTTGATTCTTAAGAAAAAGTTTAAAGTGATGGCAATGAGTAAAGATTAAAATGAAATTAATTTATTAATGAATTAATGATGGATATCAAAAATTGAAGCAGTGCAAGTGTGCACGTACAGTGTTGATATAAAGTCTTATTCTTTCCTTTGACCGAATTATGTCTTTGACAGCACAAAGTTATTAGTTATATTTGTTTTATATGTGAATGTATGCATGTGTTTTCATTACCTAACAGGTTTCTGTTGGAAGGAATGTTTGAAGCAGAAAGAAACAATTACAAAGCTAACCCTGCATGCCGGGGTCTAGCTGTGCTCATCAGTGCAGTGTAGTGTCGACCTGTGCTACCTGGTAACCTCCAAGACTCCCTATATGCAAATCTTTACCTCTTCCAAATGTGATGTGAAAACAAAGCTTCTTTTGAACACAAAAGAGTCTGAAACAGACACACATGTGGTCACATGTATAGAGAGAAGCAACAGAAAGCTACCTTAACAGTGCGGTAGTGTTTGCGAGCCGCCTGGCACCTCATGTTGCTGGTGTTGCAGCAGCCGGTGCAGCGTTTCACCTCGACACAGGGAGGCCAGATGATGAAGTTGGCCGATGTGGGATCCACCTGGCTCCTGGGAATTTCATAAATTGCTGTCCGAACTTTGCACACTGCTGGCAAGGCCTCTTCTACCACTGCAGGTGAACAAACATGGCTGATCAAACCTGCATCAATGGTTCACTTTTTATACAAATACTAGTATTTCCTATTAACGTTATACAATATAGAATTTTTGGAAACTACAAAAGAATAGTTAGATAACCAGTGGACCTGAGGCTCAAGCTGACTACATGTGTGTGTGTGTTTCTCACCAGTGCTCCTCCTGTGTCTGGTATGTGTGTGTGCTCTCTTTAGGTCGGGGAAGCTGTGAGAGAAGTCCTTGTGGTAGCTGTGTTTGGTCTCCTCGATCACCTCGTTCTCTGAACAGAGACAAAATAACACAAGCATACTGAGACAATACACACTCTAAATGTTAACAACAAAGATCCTTGTGTCAAAAACACAGACACATACTAACGCACTATTGTGGATAACATGCATGCATAAAGTTCATTTTCTGAGAAGCACAAATGTTCTCTTGGGTGATATTGGATATTTTTTATTTTGCTCATTTCCAGCTCCACATTTCCATCCTTGGACACTACTGGACTAACGTTGCATGATTCAGAATTAAAAATAATACCTATTTATTGTAATCTTGGGCCATGATGCATCACTTCAGTTGATCCTGGCTCTTTGGACATCAGAAGTTGTCCCTTAAGTTTCATGAAATCTTACGCACCACATTGTTGGCCGAGCCAAAATAGAAAATATTTGTAATTTATCCTCATGGGACCATGAATCTCCTTATCAAGATAACTTGACAGCTGACTGACCAAAATACAAAAGAAGGAAAAGTGGTGGCATGTTTACATGCTACAGCAAGCTGCTCATTACAGATATCTTTATCAAGTGTCTCCTGATCAGAGAAGCAGTTTAACCAGGTTATTCTGAGTTATGATGTCAGTGAGCTACTGAGTTCTCTGCATGTACACGAGCCCCAAATGAAACTGTTTCAGTGCCTATTCCAGGTACATTTGAATGTAATCCAGACACACAGCAAATATTTTGTTAAGTTGGAAATGACATCACATTGCAAGCAAACTTGAACTTTCTAAGTAGCTTCTTTGTGAATTACAGTTAACAGATTTATTTGCTGTTATGTGACTTTAATGCACTTTTTTTGCTTCTATTACTGGTTAGATGTACAGTGGAGAAAGCAATTATTTGATTCCCTGCTGAATTTTTATGTTTGCTCACTTACAAAGAAATTTGATAGTAGACAGAATATCAACTAAAAATCCAGAAAAATAATTACATTAAACTTATAAACTGAGGCGTTGATGAAAGATGTAACCAGAATCTGATTGGATGAACAGAAATGCTTTGTATGAGCCAAAGAACACCATCCCCACATCAAGCACAAAGGTGGAAATGTTATGTTTTGGGCAGCGCATTGAGAGGCCAAAAGACAGGAAAAATCTTGGACTACAACCTTCTTCCATCAGCCAGAACACTGAAGATGGGTCATCGATGGGTCTTCTGGCATGACAATGACCCAAAATATACCACAGAGGCAAGAAAGGAGTGGATAAAGAAGAAACACATTAATGTGTGGAATGGCCTAGCCCACAGGTGTCGAACTCCAGGTCTCAAGGGCCGGTGTCCTGCAGGTTTTAGATGTATCCTCGATCCAACACAGCTGATTTAAAAGGCTAAATGACCTCCTCAACATGTCTTGAAGTTCTCCAGAGGCCTGGCAAAGAGCTAATCATTTGATTCAGGTGTGTTGACCCAGGGTGATATCTAAAACCTGCAGGACACCGGCTCTCGAGGCCTGGAGTTCAACACCCCTGGGCCCTAGCCAGTCTCCAGACCTCAGATCAATAGGAAATCTGTGGAGGAAGCTGAAACCTTGAGTTACCAAGCACCAGTCACGAATGGTTTCATGAAGAGGAGGGACCCAGAGTTATTCCTACAAACACAGAAACATCTTCTATCTACAATTAATCTTGGAAACTCTGCCACTCATTGACACTTGGCCATAAATTGTATTTGTCAGTTCAGTTTGGTTTGGTGGTAGTAATGTGTGGTAGTGAGCTTAGTTTAATCTTTTATTTATTTATTTTTCTGTGCAAGGTTTTGGCAGGTTGTGACAATACTACACCTGAGATTAGACAAACATCCAGTTTACGGAAACTTTCCTAAAGTGGATAATATTCTTTAGTTAATAACTGATGATTTATGGCATAAAGATTTATATTAGCCAATCTTGCCCTCAAGGCTTAGTTTTAAATCTTAGCTTTGTGTGTGTGTGCCTTCTAGAGATGTATCCACAGTTTTCGCAGATTCTTCAAGCCATTCAGTACTTCCAAACCACAGGATACCCACAGACATGTTTAAAGCCAATAAATTCTGAGCAAAGATTGTGTGTGCAGTGTGGATTTGTGTAGATTTGTGTGTCTGTGTGGGTGGAAAAAGGGAGCAAGGTTCCAGGAAATCAGAGTAAATGATGTCTAGGCAGGACTCTTTTAATTTGATCCTGAATACCAAGCCTGATGCTTCTTTTGGTCACCGTGTAGATGTCTGCGTGCGCTCCTCATTCTTGAGGCCATATGTGCATGCAAACAGTCACACACACACACACACACACACACACGCCTGCCTACATATACAATGTGCTTCTAAAACACAACAAAGTCCACCTTCGACATTTCCCTCTCTCTCTCTCTCTCTCTTTCTCATTCTCTCTCTCTCTCTTTCTGAGCCTGTGTGTCTCCCTCTCTCGCCCTGACATGCAGGAATTTGAGCATGAATTATACATAGCAACACAGCAGCCTTCCAGCGAGCCCTCCTCTCAAACCAATAATGGGCAGCATGACAACAGTATAATGAAGTGAGCCACTTGACCCCCACCGAGCCGGGGAGCCGTCACCCTCGACATTTGCATCTCAATGATGCCAGGATTAATGGTGGCACCACTCAGCACTGCAGACAGAAAAAAATAAGAAAAAAGTTCACGCAGCAAAAAAAAAAAAAGTTTATTTGGCTGAAATGTGGATGAGTGGATGCAATAAAGTGTGTTTTATGCCACAGTTATTTCCTCCTGTCTCACCTCACTGATTCAATCTGCTCAGATTTATTACCTGCATAATAAACACAGACATCAGTGTTTATTGAAGGCAAACGCCGGTGCTTTTTTTTTTTCTTCAAAAGTTGGAGACTGTTTATGATTGAACTGCACACAAAGCCTTCTTTTTTGTGATCTCAGCTACACAGTCAGCTGCTAGCAGAGCAGAAAAGATACAGATGATTTTTTTAAGAAAAACAAAAGTTGCTTCTGGTCTTTCTGAGAAACATCCAGTGGTGAGATGAGAAGACAAAGAATCTTGAACCAGATGCAACTAATTCCTCAAGTCAGAGTCTTTCAAGGCACTGACAGGGAGGGAAGCAGCCGTGACTATCACATTTAAGCTCCCTGTGCCTGATGTTTATCTGTTACTCAGTCAAGTTAAGGCCTGCTTGGATCTTTGTATGACTAAAGGTACATCATTTTTCAATGACATGCTAAAATAAGACAAACATGTGCATTGCTCCTAATTTCAGAAGTAGATTAAAGATAGATTAAAAAAATCACAAGTGTTGATCTGGTGCAAAGAAATATGAGTTTCTACAGTAACTTCCTGTGACTTTTCAAATTTCATTAAAAAAATTGTAGCCTACTATTTAGCTTTAAATGCTACAGAGGTTTGGCCCCAAGTTATGTCTGCTGCCACTTGGTGCATGAAACCCTGACACTGATCACAAGCACAAACGTGATGTAGCCTTGTGCAGTGCTCTTAGAGTTAAAAATTACTTCCCTGAAGAGATTAAAATTGCATACTTGGCATTATGTTTCACATCACTTTAAAAAACACGTCTGATCTTATCTGCACCATGTTTATTTATTTCTTCATATATTTTATTAAAAATCTGTCACAGGCATCACATGAACAGATTTTTCTATGAATAACCCCATTTTTCTGTAAGGATCATTAATCCAGCTTGTGGCTGTGGGAGACTTGTATTATAATGAAGTGCTTTACCTACGGAGTCTATCTCTAGCAGCCGCTGGAGGTCGCTGATGCTGCGGATCTCGCTGCGAGAGAGCCGCTCCAGAAGCTCCTGAGGGAGAGGAGACTCCTGTGGGAATGAAGGGGGTGGGTTTATTGGGGGTGGGAACACATAGTTGGTGCGTAAATCACGATCACGCAAACGTTACTTATCTGCAGCTGGCTTTCAAGCTGACTCGGTGGCGGGTTTTCAAAATGTATCAAACAGGTAACTGTGCGTAAGATTAATGCTCGTGTGTAATTACGCAAATAAACTAGATTTCATCTGTTGTATTCAGTACGTTAACCTTCAGGACTGAGTCTCTGTGAGTTCTATTACTTGTTTACAAGCTAAATAGCTGCGAGTAAAAATATCACAACACGCAGCAGAAAAGATTAAACACAGAGTGTTTTGATTCAGCTCACCTGAGCAACGGTGCGTAACACGCAGAGGTAGCCGGCAAGGATGTGGTAGACTGCGGCTCTCATCTCCTCTCAGATCCACTGCATAGGCACCAGAATAGGTCGAAAATCCACCGAAGGAGCCGGGCTGTCGCTCCCTGCTCTCATCATCCCTCGGGAGGACAGAATACCTCCTCAGTTTTAATGAAAAAGCTGCGAAATCCCGAATGAAATAAAAAGGATTGAAGCAAACTTCTGCTTGTTCTGCACGCGGTGTAAGTCACTGCCAAAGAGATTTAAGGGATTATTTTTTAAGTGACCGCGAAAAATGAGAGTCCAAGTTTTAAAAAGATAAAACAAAATAAAAAAGTACAAATCTTAGGATCCCACCGATATTCGTCCACAGGTCCGAAGTTTAAAGGAAATCACACAATCAGACTTGACATCAAGTGTATGTCCAGTTGCTTTTCATTTTGGTCTAGACAGAACAGGTGCCGATGGAAGCATTAGGCATTTTTTGCATTCACATATCCAGGAATATCCATCATTTTGTCCTCAGTATGAGCCTTTCAAAAATCACCCATTTGTGCCCTCTGCAGCGTTTGGGCGTGTTGGCACTTCAGGTTGGTAAATTGTCAAAACTCACAAACCGAGGGCAGGTCTGTCTGGAAAACGCAAAAGAACCAAAAGCCTTTATCTCCGCTCTGAGGAGTTTGATGGCAGCTCCCAGCGGTCCTGTGATCTCCGCGGTGAATGAAGCTGGGATGCTTTCAGTCACAGGATATAGCTGTGCGCGCCCGCGCGACTGCGACCGCGCTTTGCATAAAAGGCTACCGAGCACTGCAGCAGCAGCAGCAATAAACGACATCACGGAACAGCCTCAGTCTGAGCTGCTTAAGTTGATTACGCTTGTATTGGACACTTTGCTAAAAAGAACTCGGGAACTATTGTTACAATACCTGACCTTTAGTTTGAATTTGATGATTTATGATCATCACATATTCAGACCAATGCATTAGAGGTTCCCTCAAGATAAAGTTAAAGGTCCCGTTTGGACTATTTTACACTGACATGCCAGAATAATAAGGACAGAAAATGAGAAACTGATATATGTTAAAGTCATCCACATCACCAAGAACCGAGCAGCCCATTGGTCAATACCTGTTTTCATGGAGATTAATTCCTAGACTGCCTAAAGGAATACCAAGTGGACCCCCCCCCCCAGGTGACGGTGACATTGTGCCCTAAAGCTGTAAGATTTTTATTAGTGCTTTGTTCATGTAACAAAAGTTCACAGCAATAGTGACCTCAAAGAAACTTTATAGATACAAACCAGATGATCCAATCTTTCCCTCTATGAGCAAACACTCAGCAACAGTGGGCAGGAAGTAGGGAGAGCGGAGAAACAGGAAAAAAGCACAAATCACAGGAGACAGAAAACATTAAAGTTAATAACATGCAGTAGGTTGGGTGAGAGAGGTTCTCACCCCAGCAGCCTGAGCCTGTAGCAGCATAATGCTGGCAGAGGGTGACCTGATCCAAGTTTTTACAAATGCACAAATTAATTTTTATGTTAGCTACGTAATGCAAATGTCTGACACCCCGTTAACCTACCAGATCCCTAACACAAGGTGAATGTCATTTCAGACAGCACTGATGTTCAAAGAGCACAGAACTGAACTTTTAGCAAGAGCATGTTGTGTGTGCTGTCTGCTGCATGCTTTCTCCAGGCAGCACCTTTACTGTATTTCCAGTGGTCAGAAGGTTTCGGAAGTGGACTACTTCCTGCTGTGCGATACATGTAAAAAAGGACAAGAGAGGGTTCTTACCTCTCGAATCATAACCAGAATCTGGTTCCACAAGAGAGGAACCTGAAAGCTAAAGGCTCTACTGCCCTTCTACATTTTTAAAGAATAGTTGACACAACAGAAAGTCTGATCTACAAATAAAATGGAACCTACAAAAAGTTCAATGTGATTAACAATATAAAGCAAACTTTAAAGCCATCTGTCAAAGGCTGCCTTAAAGGTCAGTCTCCAAAATGTACACTATCCTGTGGTTGGTTTAGTTGGTTGTAATGTTAACACGTTTTCTGTGATTTAGCAAATGAACACTAAATGACATTCAGTGAAAAGGGAGGCAGTAAAAACACAGCAAGCATTTTTGTGGGTCAGTGACAGAAGTTTTTGAGGGAATGTAAAAAAAATACATTTTTCCCCCTAGAACTAAAGCTTCATGAAGCAGTGCTGGAATCTGGAAATCCAGCCTTAAGCATTCCAACATGCACATACACATTTATGATCCTTACACATAACATTTAAAGTTAGAAGGCTGAAAGAAAGTAACTATGTTCCTGTGAGGCAAAGAACAGAGAGCAAAACAGAGGAAAGACAGGACAGGACAAGGGAAGAAACAAGGAGAAGAGATTAAAAGTCTTCAAAAGAAAAGGGAAGAAAGCACAGATATGGTGGTGATATCAAGATGAAGCTTATTTGGATGAAAGAAGTCAAAGCAGGGTCAGTTGGCACCTGTGTGTGTGTGTGTGTATGTCTAGAAAATCCAGCCTGTGTTGGACCAAACTTCCCCCCAATTAAATCCTATTTAGGCTGACAGAGGCTAATACCCTAACACAAAAAAATCCACCTCGTTCCTTGCATCTTCTGTGAAAGGGTTTAGTGTAACCAACAGGCAGACAAATGAAGACAAAGAACCGGAATGATGGAGGGGAAATGGGTCAGAACCGATTCTGATCTTGAATGGCCTCACTGGTACCATGACACTGTCACTTCCTCCTGGCATACAGCTTCTTCTCTGAACTCCCTGATGCATCCCACTTGCTCTTTTTTTCTTCCCTCCATCTTATCCAATGTTGTCTGTCTTTGTGCCAGCAGCACTCTGTGCCATCAAAGACTCTTTGAAAACGTACTGGTCACATTTTCTTGGAACATGAGAGCTTTCTTGAAGGCCCAGAACATTAAAAAGAAAAACAAAATGCCCAATGATATTAATCTGCATGTCTGATTTTACACATTTGATGACAAAGAGACGGCATCAAATAGGTTAGTCTATATCATTCACAACAACTCTCAGAGGGTTAGTTTTTCTCTGTACTCCCCCTGGTGTTTTGCCTTTATTGCACATCATTTAATCCAATAAAAAGAACTGCTGAAGGGGGAACTGGTTTGCTAAGCAAGCTTGATTGCTTAGTCGGAACAATATAAAGCAGACTCCTGCCATTTTACTGCCTACAAAACATTCCTTTTGTGTGGAGCAGTCAATACTCCAACAGATTAGGGTTAAATGAACTGGTGCACAAAGCTGACAAATTTCTGCACTTCAAAAGCACTGATCCAGAGAGCAAGATTAGAACACTTAAGACAGCTTGCTATTACTTAACATATAATTGTGGGGATTTAGCTCATCCCTTCAATTGGATCCACTGACTCATATTAAATCACTTTATAGTCAGCAGTAAGTGGAATTTTTCTGCAGAGAAGCTCAAAGTTAAACTATGCAAAGTAGTCCAAAGCAGATGACTTCTATTTCAAGGCAGTCAACATCAGCAGTGCATTAAGTTCATAGAGGCTTGTTTGCAAAAACCAAAAAACTGAGCTGCCCTTCTTTTGGCTAATGTTAGACAATGTTCACGCATTCAAATTCAAGTCTATCTTGTTTTGTTCCAGGGTTGATCTGGTTAGCTGGCAATGTTAAAATTTCTTTATCAGCAGAGCTAACTGTCTTCAAACTATGTGCAGCTGGATGAACATATCTTGCTTTTTAATATTTTCCTTGGTAAAATCATATCATTCTTAAAATACAACATCTCCGGCTAATATGATGAGACGGATCTATGTATAGTATCAAACAGCATTTATTTCATTGACCAGTACATCAGTAAATTTTTGTCATGTACAAGTCCACTGTCATCATTATTCGGTGTACATTATATACACTGGTCTCCAAGTTGTTGTACAGACACATAACATACAGTAATGTTCAGGGCTGTCAGACAACGGTAAAAGAAGGTGAAAAGCTGGGTGGACATCAAAAATATGACTGGTTGGCAAGGGATTGCTTGCTGTTGCTAGGTGAATTTAGAGAAATTTACTTGCCATTAATTGTAAGGAAGACGATGACTCATTTGAAAACACTCACCAATTACTCGCAAAGCAGTAGTGATACTGCGAAGAGTACAATGCAAAGGGGAAACAGTAGCTGCTTGCCTAAAAGTTGTTTCTTAGTTTGTTGATTTCAACAGTAAGGCACAGATTTTATTTCAGATGAGAACCTTCCCTGTTTCTGTTCTAATATTGCACTTTAGTAATAAGGGTCAGTACTACTCTGTAGAGAGTTAGCGTTTGTGTTTGCACACAAAGAGGTTTTTGGTGAAGCACCATTTTTGAAACCACTTACACCCAACAACTGCCAACAACCTCTAAGACCTATTCACCAGCCAGTAGGGTAATACAGATTTTCCCTAGCACCAAAGAATTGCTGACTGATTGTAACCCAATTTCATGGCAAAGCATGTAATAGACATACCAGTCCACTGTGTCCAGTTCACACTTTGCCTTTTCAAAGCATGACATGGACACGTATGCAGAAGTTGCAGTACCAGCAGGGGAAGCCGTGATACTGGATTGGCTAACTGGTCTCAAGGTCTGTGTGTGATGATCCTTAATTTCTGCATCTTAAAGTCTTTCCTCCATAAAGACAACATTTGACAACCTCCCCTGAACCCTTAATGATCAATCATGACATCTCAGTATATCAATAAAGACTATCAGAGTAGTTCGTCGGGTTTTCCAAGGGTAGCTAAATAGGCAGCTGATGCACACCCAGTCATTTTGTTCAATGAGCAGGCCTAAAACATGACAACATCTCAGTCCAGGAAAGGCTTTGAATGGGCAAAGAGTTAAACACAGGACAAATAACATGCCACTTATCATGTTTGTTCAATTTTGGGAATTTCTGAGGGCAGCAACAATTTCCACAACTATATATGGCATATGAGAATCAGCATTGTGAGATGAGAAAAAAAGTGAATCTTGGTGAAATCACAAATTAAATGTCATTGGCTGGTGTGAAAATGTCTCCTTTATGAACTCCAGTGTGTTGTTTTATAATCTTGACTCTTTTTTGATTATATCTATTTTTGTTAATTGTTATATATTGTATTCTAACTAGGAGATTTTTTTTCTTTACAGTCTCTTCTCCTTCTTCTTTCCTCCTCTCCTTCTTTTTCTCCCACATAAATCTGTTCTGTCTTTCTCCCACATAACTTTCCAAGATATAAAGTTTATTTATACGAACCCAGGGGAAAAGTTAGTTGTATCATGTTTTTTTTTCTTCTTTTCATTTTCCTTTTCCTTTTCATTTTTTACAGTTCCCAGACATGTCACCATGTTTAGTGTCTGCGTTCAATGGCACTTCAGCAAGGTTTGCTTTACTCAGCTCCACCGCCCAAACTGTTGTTTTCTAGAATATGGGAATGCCACCAGTGGGACCAGAGTAAAATGAAAACAGAAGAATTAAATGTTGGAGATAATGAGCAGCAAGCCAAAAAAAAGTGTTTAAGAGACACAGAGACCGTTACAGTTAATCCAGCAGGGGATAAAAAGTTTTATGAGCAGGGCGGGTTTAAGGGTTATCCCCAACTTTATTCACAAAACCAAACACATGGTGGAAAAAAAACCCTTTACGCACATTTTCCCTTCCAATCTCTCTTCAGGCCAGGCGACATTAGTTATTATGAGCTCTTTCAAAAGAAAAGAAAAATAAAAAAGGTCAGAATGGATTGCACTGTTAAACCCAGAGCAAGTCCACTTTTGGATATGTGCCAAAACCTATTGTGTTATGCAGGAATATTTGGTCCCAAGCCAGCTAGAGAGACTTATTCAGGATTACAATCTCATACATGCAGGCATTCACCTATATGTAACGTCACCTCATTACCACCACCACCCTTTCCACTCGCCTGTTGATCTCAGGCCACAAGGCTCTGACAGAATGCTTTATTTAGGCCTATTTGGGAAACTGAAAACACAGGGCCCTTGTGCTGTGTGAAGTCAGAGTCATGAAGACAGAAAGCCAGCTTAACTGGAAGGGGTATACAGTAAGTGCTGGACCTCCCACCCATCAGAAACAGACGTACTGACTGAAGCTGAAAGCACTCAGAGTGCACACCACGAAAAATGCTGCAAACATTGTTGTTCCTTAAAATATATGGGACGTTTTGTAACTGGACAATGTAACTGGATATGTCTTCCTTTGATATAACTGAGGAACATTTCTACTACGGGACAGACATGTTGCTACTTTCTTATCAGAGCCCCGGGACAAAACACCGCTGATTCTGAGCGAGTACCTCTTGTACTGTTGTTACAATCTGTATTCTCTGTCTGCATGTTCAGATGATAAAGACAAAAAAAGCTGCTTGTTCAGATAAGGAAATCAAAGCAATGAGGCAAAAACACAGCTAGGAGATGCTATAGCGATGATCCCCAGCATGTACAGGATTTACTTTGTTACTTTGTTAAAAAGTGCCTTTCTCTTAACTTCAGGCACTCACACATAGAAGTAATGGAAATGTTTTCCACGACTCAGACAAAGGTAAGGAAAAGTAAGAAACAAAAGATCTGGCACTGCTCACAAAGGTGGGGCACATCTTGAGGTTTGGAGCTTATGACCGTAATTGCATTTGGCTTCACTGCCAAATGGTAATTCACTCTACAACCAGCTCACAAAAGCTAATTAATGGTCTAAACACGAGTGGCACTTTTTATGAAAATGGTGCATGCAGGGAGTTTGGTTGGAGAAACAACCAGCCAAAGAAGAACTGCAACCACAGAAGCTTTTAGCACAATCAGCAGCAAACACATGGAAAGACATGTAGTAGAGATAAACCCCATTTATGTCTCTCAGTGTGTAGTCAGTGCTGTGGGTTACTTAAATGGTATGTAAAGTTTGTATGTATGTACTGTTATGTAAGGTTTTTGTCAAAGCTATGATGCTGCTCATTCACATTAGTGAGAGGGCGTCTGGTAATCCCAATTTATTATTTTCCAACATGCAGCTGTTGTGAAGGAACTCATTCTCCTCCAAACCAAATTTGGCTTCCAAAACAAGAAAAATCAGTGAAGGGAAAAAGGGGGGAAAAAATGCAGTCCCAACAGGATGCATGTTTGCTGAAAATATTGTAGGAGCTCGTACAGCGAGGCACTGATACCAAAGAATACCTCGTATGTGCAGGTGGGATTTCACACGCAAGTATTATATTGCACTCTAGGATTAGCATGTATTGAATTCTGAGTTACATGTACAATCAAAATAGTCTATTTATGATCTTATTGCTACACTTCTTGTGTTTTGCTTAAAGAAAACTGAAAAAAAAAAACAGTTCAGCTGTTTCTTCAGTGATTATTGTGTGAGCATGCAAATTCTGCATGACTCAGATGATCAGCGAAGATTTTATGATGCTCTGTCTGAGCCTTCTGACCCTCACCCTCCTGTGGTGGATATTAGACTCAAGGCAAATTTTAATTTCACATAATTTCACAATTATCTTTGCATCACTTTATCAATTTCTCTTCGATTATTACATTGCCATTCCTGCAAAATGTTCCAAAAAAGATCCTGTGCAAAATATACTGGTTCACTGATGTATTGACCAATTGTTGCTATTAGTGTGTCGGCCTTGTTGACTGACCTGGTTAATGCAAAATGTGATCGATGGTGGCCAATATTTATGTGTTGCATCAAATCAGTTTTTGTGCTGGCTAAATGTTTAGAGATAGTGAGATGAAATGTTACAAAACTATCAGAAAGCATCATGATGACAGTTTAAAGGGTACAAAGGGAAAAATGCATAACAGGATAAACTCCTTGAGATGAGCTCAGGATTTCATAAGTACTGTAGCCATAGGAGATTTTGAATATAAACATAATGCAGTGATTTGAAAATCATGTAAATTTTAAAAAATAGTCCAAAGTGAACATATCAAATTCATAAACTGTTTTCATTTTTTTTTTTTTTTTTTTTTTAGAGGGAATTACACTGTGCGTCATGCCACGTGTGCCAGTGCACTTCTGTAGCGTCACAGGTGCTGGCTTTTGAGATGTGCGATGATAACAATGTAACTGTTATCTGATGACTCTGATCTTTAGTCTGTAGGAGGACGGGGGCTGTGGAAGTTATGATTTCCAAAATGAATTTCAAAGGAGAGTCCAGGTAAGGAATCGTCGCCCTCATTGTAAGAAGAGCTGGGCTCCTATCGATGATCCTGCCGTTTTCAACACTTTTCAATTTGTCCAAGGCCACATCAGCTCAGATTGTCAGTACCACTTTGTGGTGGTATGATGTCCTCTTGAACTGTTTTGCTGCCACAGCTCATCTGCTCAGCCACTGTGAGTTCTTCTGCTACCTAAAAATGAATATCAAGTTGGGATTTTGACAAGGTGAGGGCAGGGGAACCACAAATGGGGGGCCTAGGGTCCACTGGCCACCCCACAAAATTTAAATTAGGATCTATTAATAAGAAAATAAGATCTATTGTATACTGCAGAGGCACAAGCGCAAAGTAGTGAGTGGGACTTTCACTGAGAGACCAAAAAAATAACTCAGATGCTAAAGATTGCATGGGCGTATGAAGCGCCTTGAGGTGACTTTTGTTGTGATTTGGCGCTATATAAATAAAATTGAATTGAAATTGAATTGAAGAAGATTACCTTAGACATGAACTGGTCCAGTTAAAGATCAGGTAAAGTTAAATTAAAAGGCTCTTTTGAGTCTCGGATTTTAATCACACCTCATATATTAGTGATAACGTGATAACATAGAGCATGTGTCATCTTTTCAGAACACACTGTACACAGTATTTATTCTGTTAGCATTACATATAAATTCTTGCCTCTGTACATCACTACTGTTGATTTTAAATCAAACAATAAAGATGGCAAATCACTCAGAATAATAACAATTACAACAATCCTGACATGTGTACCCTTTAAGGATAAAGAGGACAAACAATCTGAAAGAGAAATAAGGGACAAAACTAATGATTACTTTTAACATATGTTATAATTCAACCCATTTAGAACTTTTTTCCCTAATGTGTCCTGATACAGACTATCTGCCACATCCAGCCAGCTGCAGAGGGTTCACACCTCTTCCCTTTTCCTCTTCCTCCAATTCTATCACCTCCCATAATAATGTCGGCCAATTGATTTATGTATGTAAGGTGATGATCAACATAACTGTAATTGGCACAGCTGGTTTAGAGTGACCAAAAAAAGAAAGAAAAAGAAAACAAGAAGCGGTTCATTTGGATTGACAGGCTTATCCCAGCTGACAGCTGGTAGGGAAGCTATGAGTCCACAATGTGAAAACAGACTCCGCTGGACGGTCTGACCAGTGGAACATTTGATTCAGATGATTGTGTGTCCTCGATTGTTCATCGTCTCAGTTGGGAGGCTTTAATCTCCTCTACGGAAATAATTGGGAGGCAGTGAGGGAGTTAATTGTGTTTTCCACTGATGAATCATCAGGAAGTATTGCCCCCCCCTCCCCCCCGTGCACGCACACACACACACACACACACACACACACACACACACACACACACACACACAAACATACACGGTCAGGCCGGCATTCATGCACACACACAGACCACACACATACTGTACACTTGCACTTTGTGTGTTCACATACACCGTTCCAGAGTAAGACAAACTGCAAACAACACACATTTAAAAAAGACACGAGCACATGAGCCTCTCTCTTTTTTATCATTCTCATTTTCAGCCTCTCTCACCCTCTCTGATACTTTATTTTACCCATTTCAAAAGATTAAGAAACCAATTAGTAAAGCTCTCACAGCAGCTATTACCACGCTGGGAACTGGGGAGAGAAGAAATCCCCGTCTCTCCTCTTCCAAAAGAAGGATTTCTCTCTCATTGTCGCCAGGTTGGGAGCGAAGGATGTGGGGTGTATTTGGAGTGCTGCTGATGTGGTAATTTTGGCTCGGAAACAATGCTACGCTGTGTAAAGAAGGGGTTTTGGAGGGAAGTAGCAGAGCTGGTGTTTTTTGCGGTGTGTGTGTGCTTTTGTGCTCACATGTGATACACACACTCAAATTAAGGTGACATCATGGCATCGCTCCGAAGGTCAAACTAGGTTCCAGATGAAGGAGGAAACATCGAATTAACTCCGAATCAGGACGTGGACACAGACACTTTGCAATAAGCAGCAAGAATAGACATAGTGGGAACAGACTGGGAACAGAAGGGTTTTCCTGTGTGAGTGTTGTTGGAAAACAAATAAAGGGAAAATGATTTAAGGAGTAAAAAGTTGGTCAAAATTATGAAAAAATAAGCTTCTCAAAGCAGCTGTAACATTTCCTTCCCTGTGGTGTCAAATAACTTTTTTTTTTTTTATCAAAGCTGCTGAGGTGTCAGAGTGACACATCAGGTTTCTTTAGGTTCTTAAAAAAAGACACATACAGGATACCCTTCTGTAGCCTTCTGACTCTGTGCATGTTGTGGGGAGGATTTTCAGCATGGGCAGTAGGTTTCTTGTTTTGACTGCTCTGACTTTTATAATGTTATTGTGTTAGTGCAGAAAGCAGTTTGGCTGCAGTGCATCATCATGATTTGATTACTGGCCCATCCAAAAATTTCCTGCACGCTGAAATTATGTAAAGAATTTCATTGCCATAACTCTGCATTTCAGGACTGCAGAGTTTACAATCTATTCAGATTTTCAACATTTTCTCATCTAACATGACAATAAAATTTAAATAAAAGTAGGCTGACTATCTTTAATTATTATGATTGTAATTGCATTATTTGTAGATCTACATGCATGCCCCTACACAAACACTGCAATGGTTACAATGCATTGCTTAACAAGCACTTCATAGCTGACTGGAGAGCAGAATTTCGGACTGTATGATAATTTTGTTATGGATATTATTGGACATTTCTGTACCTATAAAGTACCTCCTGATCGACTACAGAATAGCGGATCAATAGACTGACTTTTTGATTTTATCTGCAAAAAACAAATCAAGTTTGCATTCTCCTCCTGCTGTTATCATTGTACCGGTTAGTTACACTTAAGGGGGCGTGTCCAAATGAAGCCCATGT